>NC_081826.1:225837079-227087079 GCF_030867095.1 Alligator mississippiensis | reverse complement strand
AGAACTTTCAATCTAATTTATAACAAAGCTCAACAATTGTGTGGAGGAAAGGATTTTTGTGGAATGATTAATGCATTCCCCTGAAGAGCTGGCTGCACCAAAAAGCTTTTCGAAGTCTATCCCAATCATGCAGCTGATCCAAAAAAAGATCTCATGCCTCCTGCTTTGTAGCTCATGGGAGTTTACGTAACTCCCCCACCCCAGCCATGTGCTGCTGCTGCATCTCATCACCTCCCTGTCACATTGCTGGGTCCCAGGTAGGCAGACCCTGACTGTCTGTGCTGGGACAGAGGGGTTGGGGGTAAGGCTGCGGGGCAGCATGTTGGGAGGTGCAGTCAGGTGCATCAGGGTGTGGGGGTGAATAGGGAACCCTTGGGGTGGGGGCAGGATGGTGTAAAATTGTAGCTGCAGTCAAGTAGGGTTGCCAAGCCAAGACATTTATTTTTTTTAAAGATAAACTTCAAAATTTTTACTGATCACCAAACTTCTTTTGTTTTTTAAACTATGGTTGGTGTTAGATCCCTAAATTTGAACCCAACCCTCAGCTACAGCCTGGCAGAAGGGTTACATTTACATTATGTAAAATATATGGAGAAAAAAGGTTGGTTGTCAATATAAAGTTTGCAGATTATCAGTAAAATTGTCTTGGATTGGCAACCCTGGTGCTTTGGGTCTAATGAGGGCTGTCTGGAGTCTAATGAAGGGTGCGTTGTGTCTGTAAAGGTTGAGAACCATTGTTTTAACCTTTTTGTTTCTTACAGGGTCACAATAATCAAAGGTATGCCTTATCTGTCTCCACAGCAATCCTGAGACCCCCACTAAGAAAAAAGCTGCTCCCACTTGCTGAAAAAATATTTTGTGGTTGGATTTTGAAGCGTGTCCAAGGCCACATTCAGGAGCTCAATCTCAGGTGCACTCTTAAGAATGACACCTGGCATTGCTCTACAGGGAACCCCACCACGTTTTGCAGTGTGTGGCATGTGCAACGCAAGATCAAGCAGGTCAGATTTGGCTCTTGGTAGCTGTCTCAGGATCTCCACATAAATACAATAGGAATGCCCTGAATCGACCACAACTATGGAACCATTACTCCAGTGCTTGCACATCTTTAGTAAGTTTCAAAGCACAAATGCAAAACATACATTGTTCAGCTGTTTGCATCCGAGGTCCTGAGTACATATCTTAGTGATTCTCAACAAAGGTGCTGCAGCACCCTGGCAGGCTGCCAGACCTTGAAGGGTGCCAAGAGGTGTGGAGAGGTAAGCAAAGTGTTAAGAGATAAGCAGATAAGTGCAGGCTCAGGCTTGTCCCTGCCTAGCTAATGCCCCACCCCCACTGCCCAACCCCTCTGGAAGGGAGGGAAGCACTGTAATATATAAACTGGTTTTTGAAAATGAGTGCCATTTAAGTCACAAAAGTTATGGAAGGGGGCACTGAGTCCAGCAAGGGGTGCTTCGAGTCCAAAAAGAGTTGATAACCTCTGACACAGGCATATAGGACATTTATACATGTGCTCCAGAAAAGTGTGTGTATGTGGGTGGGTGGTGCTTTAATTAGATTGAGCTGCTCTAATTAAAGCTCTCAGTGTCATGTGCTTCAGTACTCCTGTGCTGAAAAATGGTGGCAGGGGCACTTTAACTAAAGCTCATCAAATGAGCTTTAGTTAAAGTGCCCATGCAGCCATTTTTTCAGTGCAGGGATGCTGAAACATGGGATGCTGGAGTCTGCTAGAGCATGGTAATTACCATGCTCCAAGAGACTCAATTAATTGAGTCTGCTCCAATGCACTGTAATTGCAGAGCATCAGAGCAGCCTTCCTACACGTGTATAGGTGTCCATAAATTTTATATATATACGAATATATATAAATTCGTATTTCCTATTAAGAATGACTGGGGTGGGGGGAAGGGAGGGTGGAGCATTGTCACCCACAACCCTGCGTCACCACTGCCTCCCAGGAGTTGGGGGGTGAGGGGGGGAGGAGTCTTGCATGTGGCAGCTGCTACCACCAACCACCACTCTGCATCTGGCTGCACACAACCTCCACCTCCCCACTCCCCCCCGCATGACAGTTTGGGCGCCATGTTCAGTTTTTAGCTCTGGTAATCCATACTCAAATATGTTTTTTTACATGCAAATACTTATTTACATAGATGCTGCATGCCTATGTGGCGTGTGTGTGTATGTGTGTGTGTGGGGGGGGCAATTATTTCAGGTGGAGGACCATTTACCAAGTTTTGGCAAGCTGCTGAGGGCCGCATGGGTAGCCCTGCCCCTTGACAGGTGCCATGCCCCCCCTGTGGCCATCTTGGGACCAGAAGTCCTGCCCCTACCTTCTGACTTTTGCCACCAGAAGTCCCACCCCTTGCACCTGGAAGTATTCCTTTGGGGAAGAGGGTTTGCCATCTTAGGGAAAAAACCCTCAAATTATATACTAAAAATCAAACATCCATAATAATACATTTTAATTTAATTAAAAAAATATGTTTTTGTCCTGATTTGTCTGCGTTTGTGCTGTACATGTGGAAATGACTGCATAAGAGCTGCAAAATACAGTCTTAATCGTGCATTGTATGGAGGTGTGCAGGGGTGTCATGGGGGTATGGATGGGTGGGTGTGGGGTTTGTGGGGAGCTGTGGGTGGGTGGGAGGAAATGGGGGTTTGTGGGGATGTGTGGATATGGTATTGAGGGTATGGGAGCCAAATGGTGCAGAGTGGCCAACAGGTGGGCGGGAAAGTGGGAAAAGCGGCGGTGGGGGGAGTGGAAGTGAGCACAGCATGGGGCCTGTGCTGGTGTTCTGGGGCCAGTGCCAGCAGGGGGCCAGAGCAGGCCAACATGAGTGTGGGGCTTGGGCTGGCAGGGGTACATGGAGCTGGGCTGGGCAGCCAGCAGGGAGAGAGGGGACCTGGCCGATGGTTTGGCAGCTTTGGTGCTCCTTCCTGCTGTGCAAGGCAGAATGGCCCTTTCAGCGCCTCTTGGCATGGAGGAGGAAGACAAGGTGGGCTCAGCTGCCACTGCCTTCTCCTTGTTGCCACACTCATGGAAGTGCCACTTGCGGGAGCAGCCACTGCCACTGCAGTGCTTCCGCCATGCTCAGCTGCTGCGCTTCGCCACCTCACGCAGCTGCCGCCGCTGGACCCTCACCTGCTGCTGTTCATGGCTGGCACGGGTGCCTCAGCCTAGCATGAGGTGGTGCCAAATGCAAATGGCCACAGGGCAAGCAGCACTTGGGCTTGTGGGGCAAGCAGCTCGTGGTGTTGCTTGTGCGAGCAGTCGTTGCCACCACAGTGCTCCCATCATGCCTGGCTGCCGTGCTCTGCCTCCCCGCACCCACTCCTGCAGCTGCCATGGCTGCTGTTCCTGGCTGCCATGGGCACCTCAGCCTGCTGTTGGGATGGCACTGAGCAAGCAGCCACAGGGCAAGCAGTGCTTGGGTTTGCAGCAGGGACTTGCTGTGGCAGCAAAGGGGGCAGAGCAGATTCATTGCCTGACAGCAGACACCTGCTGCCACAGAAGTGAGGCAGAGCGGCCCTTGCAGCACATTTTGAGGCTGCCAGCATGGTTATTGCAGCCATAGTGGAGGAGGTGGTGGCAGAGGGCTCAGCTGCCACCACCTTCCCCTTGTCACTGTGCTCATGGTGCTGGTCGCAGGAGCAGCCTGAGCCATCATGGTGCTCCTGCTGGACCCAGGTGCCATGCTCCGCCTCCCTGCTCAGCTGCTCCTCAGGCAGTGGGTAGCTGCCACAGGCGATGAGGTCAGGCTGCCTCTGCCGCACCCTTGCTGTGAGCCTGAGCACTGCTTTCCCCACTTGCGCTTGCTGCCATCCCCACAATAGGCTAAGGCACCCCTGGTGGCCACGAACAGCAGCCACGGTGGCTGCAAGAGCGGGTGCAGGCGGGTGGAGTGTGGCAGACAGGTGCAGCGGGACCACCCCCGCCAATGGCACCGCAAGCGTGGTGACAAGAAGGCAGTGGCATGCAAGCCCCCCTTGTCTTCCTCCTCTGCTGCAGCCCCCAAGCCCTGCAGCCACCACAACCACACTGATGGCCCGGAGGGGTGCCACAAGGGCTGCCCTGCCTCATGTGGCAGGAAGGAGTGGGAGGCCAAGTTGCACCAGAGGTGGCCCAAAGCCGCCAAGCTGTCAGCCAGGTCCCCTTCTCCCTGCTGGCAGCCCAGCCCAGCTCCATACACCCCTGCCAGCCCAAGCCCAGCACTCCTGCTGCCCCACTCTGGGCCCCGCTAGCTCTGGCTCCAGGACACCAGCGCAGGCCCTGTGCTCTGCTTACTTCCACTCCCCCTGACCCTGCCACCGCTTTCCCCATTTTCCTACCTGCCCGCCAGCCATTCTACACCACATGGCTCCCAGCTGCATGGCCAGACCATGGGACTCAGAGGAAGCCAGACAGGCCCTGAGGACTGGGGCCATTCCTGCAGTCCTCCCCTGCCCCCCACCTCCCTCTCTTACCTGAATTTCCAGCTCTGGCACAGGCACGAACAACCCCATGGTCCAAAGCCAGAAGTCCCTGCTAGGAGGGGCAAGGCCAGGTGGGCCTTGCTGTTGCAGGAACCTGCCATGGTTTTTTTCCTTGGGTTCTACTGCCCCTGACTCCTGTAATTTTGACAGGAACCAGGGACAGATAAATATTAATTTTCTAAATTTTTAGGGACCCCACAGACCAGATAGAAGGGCCTGGTGGGTCAGATCTGGCCCAGGAGCCATATTTTGCCCACGCCTGCTATATGGGGACTTGCTCTGGTCTAGCTAAACTGATGGGAGAGGGGAGAAAGAACACCGGTAACATCTCTGCCAAATACAAATAAAAGCTTACTAATGAAACCAGGTAACTTCTAACCAAGGCTATTCCTATGACAAAACCTTTCCAAGTATTTATGGCTGTAGAGCTGTGTGAAAATGTTATCATAAGAAAGTATCCACAAGAAAATTAGTTTTTTTCCCATTCTGCTCTGACTAAAAAATGCAGAGAATGTTTTATTTATAGTTTAAAAAAAATCCTCTTGAAATGGTGCCTGAAAAATTTCAGTTTCAAAGCTGATAGTTGTGTAAAGTTATAGGCAAGTGAAAACAGAGGGCTAAAATTAAAAGCATTTGAAATGTTAACCATAGTAGAATAAAAATAAAATTTTCTTTACAAGAAAAGGCTTTGTTTCACCTGGCTAAGCTGGAATACCATTAAATAGTAGTGCTGCACTGCATGATGGGAGGTTACGTGAGTGGGTGCAATAAGCATCTTGGGCTTCTTTGCCATCCCCTGCATTCTATTCTAAGGGGTAACCTTTTTCGAGGTCCCCCAGATTCCAGGTTAATTCTGGACTCTTTGGTCATGGGTTTGAGAACAGAAGTGGAGCTCTAACTTGATATTGATAGTTAAAATGATAGTGCTGCATAGGCAGAAACAGCACAGTTGGAAATGAGGAAACTAGAGGTGACTATTAGCTTTTTGTTCCTGGGACATCCCAAAGTCAAATGGGTAAAGTTAGAACAACTCAAAGACTGCCCTAACTGGCATGAGCTTATGATGCTCCCCTTGGGAAGCCATTATGTCCTTATTTTTCCCAGCACCTACAATCCCTTCTTCTGCCCTGATACTGTAGGTACCAAAAGGAATGAAGAAACTTATTTCAGCTTTATGACAACTGAAAATATCCCACAAGGAAGGTTTCTGGTCAAATATCACAAGATAGGCACTGGAGAGGAACCTGAGGGCCAGGACCAAGGATTCTTGCAGTATTCAGCATGATTTTCAACTATCCTGAGAGAAGGAGGGGCTTGGAGACAATCCTAAATGTTCTTTTTCTGTGAAGAGAAGTTTTTTGTTTTTTTTTAAGGAAAGGGAAACTGGTTAGCTGAGGGAAATTTACACTGATAGTACATTTCCTCCCTATTCTAACCTGTGTCTAGTTTTGGGCACTGTGCTTCAAGATACTAACAAACTAAAAGGATCCCAGTAGAAGGCAAGAAAAACTATTAGAGGCCTGGGGAATATAATTTATGAGGACAAAATGAAAGGATTATAATTATTTAGTCTGGAAAAGAAAAGACTGAGGGGGCATGTGGTGGCAAGAAGCCCCCAGAGGAGCTAAGGGTGCTGGGGGCACCCCAGGGTGAACAAGCAGGCCCCCCATGCCCTGGTAAACTTACCTCCGGGAGTGGAGCTGGAGATGTAGCCAAAGCCATGCGAGCCGGTGTTACACCGGGCTCTTCAAACAGCTGCTTCCTGGGCGAGGCAGCGCCCAGCTAATTGCAGCAGCTGATGCTGCCGCCACGGGAAATTCAAGGCAGGGGAAGCAGCATCCTGCTTCAGGCTGGGGACAGTCTTTCCCCAGCCACCTTAATTTCAAAGCTCACAGGAGTGTCCCTCTCCCTTGTGTCACAACCCAAGGGTGTGATTTTTGTTTGTGTGCGCTTCGGCACTGCTGAATTATTTCCCGCCACTTGTAGCTTTCTTTGCAGGGTGCATTTCTGAGCTGCAGAAAGGAAATGCGCACTGCAAGGAGTTCCTGCCATTCGTATTCAAATTCGTCCCCCACTATTGGCCAGTTCTAAATTATTCCTACGTGGCGGCTAGCGATTGGCTTGCTAGCCGTATAAGAGGCTTGAGTGGTTTCCGCCCAAGTTGGAGGACTCCACGACTATCAGGAGGAGGAGAACTTCACGTCTCGTGAAGATCTCTAAGCGCTGCGGAGCATATCGGACCCAGTGTGTATCTCAAGAAGGCTATAGGGGTCTGATCAGCCTCTCGCCTCTCCCTGTTGCCGCCTGATCCCTCGATGTACCCTTCCCTGCGCGCAAGTTCCACGGAGCCTAGCAAACTTCATGTGAGTGAATCCAGAGCTCTACCCGGGGTTCGAGTCCTGCAGTTTTTTTTCTTCCCGTCGCCAAAACCCCCATTGCGACATACTCTTGAGGTTTTTGTTCATCTCCTGTCGCTGAAACCCCATTGCGACGTACCCTTATGTTCTGCAGGTTCAAGTTTTTTGTTTTGTTTTGTAACCGCAACTCAAGCAAGTTTTCCTGCCTGCACCACGACCATCTTCGGTGTAAGTAAAATAATCTTAAATCAACCACTAAGCGTCCATGCCTAATTCTAGCGTGCCGCCTGTCTTCCCTGACCCGGCATGTCCAGGCTGCTGGCCACAGCCCGCCGCGCAAGAAAAAACCCCCGAGGGCCTTGGACCGCTCCCAGCCCGCACACCTTGGTGGGAGAAGGACACCAGAGAATGGGTGCTCAGCCCTCTGGGATCAGAGTCTGAGGCTCCAGGCACCTTAACATACAGGCAACTGACTGGCACTGAAACTGATGCCGGAACTCTTTAAAAGGGGGGCTTGCTGGGAATGGCAGAACCACAAGTAGAACACCAGAGCAGTTGGTGAGTGGACGGAGTGTAGGGGAGGTGGAGCCCCGAGGAACACTGTGGCACTGTTGTGAGTACCCCCGTCATCGGGTTGCTCAGGAAGAACACCACTGAACCCCTCCTTTCTTCAGGTAACAACAAGTCGTGGCAGTAGAGTTAGGGGACCATAGGCATAGGCATAAGCCATAGGCAGGCCTTCCGAGCCCGGAAATCAAAGGAGGTCAAGGGGCCTCGCAGCTTACTATAGTACCTGTGAGACATGCTGAATAAATGGCTTCCCATGGGTCGGTTAGACTGAGATGGGGTCATAGACCAGGTCCTGTTGGAACAATTCCTTTGGGACCCGGAGGAGGACACTCAGGTATGGGTGAGAAGACACCAACCACAGAGCAGTGAAGAAGCCCTCTGCCTCACAGAGGCTTTCGCCAGCTCAGAGAACAAGCATAGTTGGGGGCGAGGCCTCCGTGCCCCAACTGGGAGGATGACTCAAGAAGAGGAAAAGAGGATAGGGCCTCAGAAGGTGATGACGAGGGGTGTAGTCTGCTACCATTGTGGTTGTACCGGCCATATTGCAAGGGAGTGCAGAATGGGTTTTAGCGAACTAAGTCGCGGATTGGCAACATCCACCCCACCTAGAGAGAGAGCGAGGGAAGCCGACCGAGGCGAGCACATGGATTGTAGTTTTAGTACTACCTCACAGGAGGAGGCTGGGAATGCCTGGTCGTGATGGCTTGGATCGGGGATCGGCAGTGCGAGCAACCCCGGACACAGGATGGTCACAGTCCCTACTCCGTGCAGATCTGGCCCCAAAAATGGGGGTGAGGGAGGCCGGCCCTTTAGTGATGACCTGCATCTTGGGCGGCGAGATGTGCTTCCGGAGTTGCTACCTCCTCCTGAGAGTAATGGAGTTCCGAGGAAAACCGAGGGTTGGCCTGGCTCCAGCGTTGGCCTGTGAAATGATCTTAGGCTGAAAGTGGGAACCATTTTACACGGTACTAGAACGTGTAAGAGTGACTGAAGAGGAGAGAAAACGATTAAGAAGAGGTGAGGGCTGGGCAGGAGAAACAGCCTCCCTGCAGGATGGACCTATCTGGGACTGCACTGACATGGAGCAGGTAGCAAGTGCGGCGCAGTTTCGTCGAGCACAACAAGAAGATCCCAAACTGCAATGGCAAGTAACCAAGGACCCAGGAGAGGGGACATCCAGGAGCCACCCTGACTTTGAGGTAATGGGGGCGCTGCTGTACTGGGTCCAGAGGGTTCAGGAGGGGATGGCAGAGAGGCGGCAGATAGTGGTCCTGTCCCCATTTTGCAGGTAAATTTGGAGACTGGCACACAACTCCCCACTAGGTGGCCATTTAGGGTGTAACAAAACCAGGGTGAAACTAGTCCACGATTTCTTTTGGCCCCATCTACAAGAGGATGTGGATAGGTGGGGTGCAGCATGTCCAGAGTGCCAGAGAGCCCAGGAATGGAGACCTCAGAAGGCGCCTTTGCAACCCATGCCAAGCCAATAATTGAGACGCTGTTCTCTCACGTAACACTGGACATTGTGGGTCTCCTCCCAAAATCTCACGGACGGTACCAATACATATTAGTCCTGGTGGATTACATCACACGTTTTCTGGAAGTGGTTCCGCTTAGGTCCATTATGGCTACCTGGGTGGTGGAAGAGTTCCTAAAGTGGATCGTCTGTGTGGGAATCCCATGAGAAATACTCACTGACCAGGGGACAAATTTTATGTCAGGTGTAATGAAGGCACTTTGTAGCACCCTGGGCATCACCCATCTGAAAACGTCTGTTTACCACCCCCAGACTAACGGTTTAGTGGAGAGACTTAATGGGACCATCAAAAGGATGCTCAAGTGTTGCACACAAGAGGACCCACGTAGATGGGAAACAATATTAACCCCACTATTATTTGCCCTGTGGGATGCACCACAAAAGTCTATGCAGTTTTCACCCTTTCAGCTGGTGTATGGCCACAGCCCCACAGGTCTATTACAGATCGTCCGAGAAGAATGGGAAAGGCCAGTGGGATCAGGAATGATGGCAGAAAGATTTTGACAGGAACTACAAGGTTGCATAAACAAGGCCCAGCGAATCACTTGCCAGAATCTTTGAGTCACGCAAGAACAGCAGGAGACCCAGTATAATCAAAGAACAAAACCCAGGACATTCCAACCTGGAGACATGGTATTAGTATCGCTTCCAGCTTTGACGAGTAAGCACCTCTTGATGTGGCAAGGCCCATTTAAAGTGACCCGTCAGGTAGGTCCGGTAGATTATGAGGTGCTCAAGACTGGACACCGCTGTGAGCGCCAAATCTACCATGTCAACCTCCTCAAAGACTGGAGGGCACCACAGGGCTGGATGGCGCAACATGAAGAAGCAGGAGAGGAGTTGGGACCCCCCTACCCTGAGTTAGGGGATGGAACAACACAGAGGGTGCAAGTTCAGCTGGGGGAAGATCTGAATGCCAAGCAATGGCGGAAACTGACGGGGATGATAGAAACCTTCCTGGAAGTATTCCAAGAAACCCCGGGATGGGCACAAGGAATAGAACACAAGATCAGAACGCCATCGGACGCACTAGTCAGGGAATGATGGAGGCCTATACCTCAGCAATTACAACAGGAAGTACAGCAAGAGATAGAAAAGATGCGGAAGCAAGGAATTATCCAGCCTTCTTGAAGTCCTTGGCACAGTCCAATTGTCCCAGCGGCCAAACCCGACGGGTCACTCCGCCTGCGCATAGACTTTCAAAAGTTGAACGCACTAGCAACCTTCAACGCCTTCCCCATGCCCCACATCGCCCACCTCATCGAGAAAAATTGGGGAAGCGAGGTATATATCCACTATCAACTTAGCCAAAGGGTACTGGCAAATTCTGATGAGACTGGCTGAGTGCGCCAAGACAGCTTTTGGAACACCTTGGGGCCTATTTGAGTTTGTACAAATGCCCTTCGGGCTAAATGGAACTGCAGCCACCTTCCAGAGGCTTATGGATTCCCTGCTGGCACCACATCAGCATACACGGCGGCATACATTGACAACATAATCATCTTCACCTCAGATTGGCCACAACACCTTGACGCCCTGAAGGCTGTCCTGGGAGAGCTCAAAGCAGTCAGGATGACTGCTAATCCAAAAAAATGTAAACTGGTGGGTAAAGAGACCAAGTAACTGGGGTTTTGTGTAGGCTGGGGAACTATCCGACCCCTTGCGGACAAACTGGAGGCAATACACCATTTCCAAGAGCCACGCAACTGTCACCAACTCCGGTCCTTCTTGGGGCTCATCAACTACTACTGCAGGTTTATACTACACTTTGCGGAGCTCACCACACCCCTCACAGATACACCCAGAGGACAGGCATCAGGGACGCTAAGATGGATGTCCGAAATGACAAAAAGCTTTATGGAGCTGAAGGAGGCTATGTATTGCGATGTGGTAGTACATACTCCTGACTTCTCTGCCCCTTTTATCTTATAGACCGATGCATTAGGCAGTGCCCTAGGGCAGTCTTACTACAAAGATGGGGGGAAGATGAGCGCCTGGTCACATTTTGCAAGCAACAAACTTAGCCAAGCAGAAACCAGGTATGCCAAAATAGAGAGGGAATGCCTAGCCATACACTGGGTGGTAGAGTATTTTAAATATTATCTGATGGGCCAGGAGTTCCTGGTGGTGACGGATCATGCCCCACTGCAGTGGTTAACCAAAACACAAATAGAAAATACCCGCATAACCCACTGGGCACTCGCTCTTCAACCCTTCAAGTTCATGATACTGTACCGCCCCAGCAAGGATAACCTCGTGGCATATTTACTTTCTAGATATATCACCTCAGAGGATCCAGCCGAGGAGGCACACCAAGCGCATGAGAGGAAACACCAGACAACTTGGGATGCCCAGCAAGATGTCAAAACGCCACAAGGCAGCTTAAGGGAGGAGGTCTGTGGTAGTGAGAAGCCCCCACAGGCGCTAAGGGTGCTGGTGGCATCCCCAGGGTGAACAAGCAGGCCCCCCTGTGCCCCAGTAAACTTACCTCCGGAAGCAGAGTCGGAGATGCAGCCGCAGCTGTGCGAGCTGGCATTATGCCAGCTCTTCAAACAGCTGTTTCCCAGGTGGGGTGGTGCCTGGCTAACTGTGGCAGCTGGTGCTGCTGCCATGGGAAATTCAAAAACCTTGCTGGAAACTGGCATGGGGAGAGGAGGAGACAGCCAGCGGGGAGCTCGCCAAGCAAGTGGTCACTCTGAAGGCTGGCAATAGCAGCATTGCAGGCTCTGCCCCCACATTCAAAGCAGGGGAAGCAGCGTCCTGCTTCAGGCTGGGGGTGGTCTTTCACCAACCACCTAAATTTCAAAGCTCACAGGAGTGTCCCTCTCCCTTGGTGGGAGAAGGAAGCCAGAGAATGGGAGCTCAGCCCTCTGGGATCAGGGTCTGAGGCTCCAGGCACCTTAACATACAGGCAACTGACTAGCGCTGAAGCTGACGCTGGACCCCTTTAAAAGGGGGGCTTGCTGGGAATGGCAGAACCACGAGCAGAACACCAGAGTGACTGGCAAGTGGAGGGATGTAGGGGAGGCAAAGCCCCGAGGAACACTGCGAGACTGTTGTGAGTACCCACATCATCAGATCACTCAGGAAGAACACCACTGAACCCCTCCTTTCTTCAGGTAACAAGAAGTCGTGGCAAGTGAGCTGGGGGACCCTGACCAAGGGGGTGGTGTGGTACTCACAGCATCCACTAGAGACACCACAGGGTATTTGATAACAGTCTTCAAATCCCTATATGCTGGTTATTAAGAGGATGCTGACCAACTATTCTTTGTGGCCACCAGGTACAGAAAATGGAACAATTGTCTTAAATTGCACCAAAGGAAATGTAGCTTCCTATTATTATAGGAATCACAACTTGTGGTAGAGGTGATAACTTTTATTAGACCACCTAGATTTTTGCAAAAAAAATTCTTTAATTGCAAGCTTTTGGGCAGAAACACCCTTCTTCAGGCATAGGAGAAAAGACTGTAAAGTTCTCCAGGGCAGAAATGAAAGTTCATATTTCCTAGGAGAGTTAAAGGGTATTCTTATAGGAAGAACTTTCTCATTCTGAGGGTGGTTAAGCATTAGAACAGGCTACCCAGAGAAGCAGATAGAAAGATTCCTCCTTGGACGTTTTAACCCTGTTGTTCCCATTGCTGTTAAACTAGGGGCTCCTTTTGCAAAGAGCCTTGGCTCAATTCCAATGCAATTTGTTATTCTAAAATAATTTCCAGGTACCACTATGGAGTTGCCTTAATTCTAACTTTATGATAAACTTGCTCCAAGGTATACGGCCATATGACATGGCATTCAAAGCATAGGCAGTAGCCAGCTCAGTGCAATCAGTGTAACTGTAGCAGTTACCAATGTAACTGTGCTCTTTGGAGTTGACCCAGTAGTAACAGCTGTGGGAATATTTTCTCTTATATAAAGACAGACCTCTATATATGACTCTTTTAGACCAAGATTCAGGCACAGGCATTTGATATAAGATCAGAATGAGGCATGTGTGCATGAGCATGTGTGTGTGTAAAGGCTCCAGACTTAGAAGCATTCACTTATAAAATGGCTACATCACACAGAGAAAAGTAGAACTCTGCATAGTGAAATTAGCAGCTACATTAGTGGCATCCTACTGAAATAAATTATTATCTCATTTACTAATGACCTGTGAGAAACAAAAATCCGTATGCAACTCATTTCTTAGCTACTGCTCTGCAAAGCAGCACAATCTGTTAACTGAATGCATTAAATATCTAATTCAATTAACTCTCTAACAAGCCTCAGAAAACCTATTGAGAGCACTTTGCTTGATTATAAACATTGGGCCAAAGTAACAGACCTATTGATTTGGTCAACTCCAACTTATTTTCTCTACCCAATTTAATTTGTGTAGAACAAAACCTAAGTTTTAGCAGGGTCTCCCATTCCACCCTCAAGGGAAATAACCTAAAGTGACTCTGGGTACAGGGTTGGTATGTAAAGAGTCAAAGAAAGCATTTATTATGTAGCAGCTATGGACACAGGTCACATTATAAATGCAAATATGCTTTTCAGTGCAACTATTACACAGTGTTACTGATAACGGTCATCTAGAATAAAGAGATTGCTCCAAAGGGAAATAAACTAATTGTTCTGTATATTAAGTATGGCCCCAAACAGATTCAGTCTTATTTCTTTGCAGTTTATCACATAATGAACATACAGTAGTGACCTCTTCCTCTAGCTTCTACTTTAGTGTGGTCTTTTCACCTTACAGCATAAACCCTTCAATACCAGTGCTGTAACCTCAACTGCTAGTCCGTCACATTTCTGTTACCCTAATAATGCCCAGTTTCACTTCCTGCACCAGCAATTCAAAATCAACAATGTTTTTGCCTAATCTCCTTATATGAGTGTCAAAACATTTCAGTTGCTAATTCTTGACTATACCCAGTTAGGTAGATTAGGCATAGTTTTTTCACTATTGCTTTCCTGGCTACTGTTCTCATCAATATTATTTCCTTTCCCTTGCTATCCATTCTCCTGCCCACTGATATATATATATTTTTTTACCTACTGCCACAGCCTTGGAGCCAAATTGATTAAACCTGCTCCAAGTATATGACCATATGATATGGTATTCAAAGTACAAACAGCAGACAGATCTGTGCTACCAATGTAACCACTCTTTGGAGTTGACCCAGTAGTAGCAACTGTGGGAATATTTCCCTTATAAAGACAGACCCCTATATATGATCCTTTTAGACCAGGAGTAAGGCACAGGCCTTTGATATACCAGTGGATATTAAACATAAAAGTGACACCGAAAACATTTACTTTATTTTCTTGGGAAAAAAAAAAGAGAGAGAAGACATTTCTACCTTATTTTACTGATATGTTCAAATATTTATAATTGTAAGGAACAGCTTTCCTTTGCAGGAACTACACCAGTTAGATCCTGTTATATCATTTAGGTGTCTTATAAATGTCTATTATTTTATCAGGTATGGAAGCCAATGTGCAACTGCCCAGGTTTCTTAAATACAAGTTAAAAAAAAATCATTCTAGTGCTTCTTCTTTTGATATTTCAATTTCTGACTGCTCATGGGCAAGGAAAGGAGTTTAAAAAAAAAAAATTGAGAGCTGACATGGCATAAAGATATACTGATATAATGAATCAAAAATAAGGTTTACACTGTGCCAGCTGTTATTATACTTACCTGAGGTGAATTTGTATAATTAAAAGAAAAAAAGTGAACATTATCATGTTGAGAAGCTAATGAAGCACTCAGTTAAGTTTGTCTATATCTCAAGACACATCAAAAGCCCTAGCTAAAGAAAAAATATTATTAAATATCCAGTCTGAAGATTTCAGGGCTGAGAACTGCTTACACTTCATAGAAGACAAAAATGGTGCAAGAGAAAAAAAAAAGCCAAATACAAACTCCATGTTCCTATATACATTTGTACATAATAATGTATTTAAGCACCACAACAGATGACAGGTATAATCAGTCTTAGTAGAAAATACACTAATTATGATACAAGTGAACAGAAAGATTTGCCATGCAAGACAACTTATGGTTAGATATTTGCAGGGTTGAAATAACAAAGGATACTGTCCTGGGGATAATGAGAAGCGGGACCAGGAAACCCTGCCCGTGGGGCGCAGCACTGAAAAAACCACCAAAATGGAGGAAAAAAGGCAAAACATTTACTTACCTGCAGAAGGAGCAATGCTGGAACACTGAAAGGAAAAGCTTGTGCGGCTTACAAGCCGCGCCTTTACGCAATTAAGGCTGGCGGGTGACGTCACAAGGACGCACCAGCTGGCAAGGATAAAAGCGGCTGCTGGAAACAGGGAGGAGAGAGCGAGTGAGGAGGCGGAGGCTGTCCGCGCTGGCAAAAGACGGAGCCAGCGCGATCAGGGATTGCCCAGATGGCGAATGGCAGCAGAGGCTGCAAAGGATCTCCCCACCTGGGGTATTGAAATTGAGCCCCAAAAGGGGAGGAGCATTTGGGGCGACTTGCCCCTAAAACTGCTGGAGACACCGAACCATGGCACAACGGGTGTAGTGACATGGAGGGAGAGGCTGAAGCTGACCCCGAGGGAATGGGAGTCTCCCTGCATGATTGCTCCCAGGTACCAGGTTGGGGAGCCGGGCTGAGAGCAGCAAGGATAAGGGGACCCCAAGGGACCAGCGTTGAAGGAGCACTGCCAAGCATGGGCAGGAGGGCTTAGAGAGCCAGCCAGTAGGACGCTGGACTGGAAGGTCCTTTGGGGCTTTCTTCCATATTTTTTTCTTCTTTTCTTCATTTTCTTTACCCCTGCCCGACAGGGGCACGCCCCCCGCCAGCTCCAGAAGTAGAGCCGACCTGCTCAAGGGGGTTCCAGATTGAGGGCCTGAGGTGACTGACCATCCTTCCCCAAGGAGTAGGGGGGATATGGCCTAGGGCAATAAGGAGCGACAATACTGCAGGGCGTGTGTGAGAAATGTCACAACCCAAGGGTGTGATTTTGTGTGCGAGCGCTTCGGCACTGCTAAATTATTTCCCACCACTCAGAGCTTTCTTTGCAGGGTGCATTTCTTAGTTGCAAAGAGAAATGCACGGTGCAAAGGAGTTCCCGCCACCCGCATGCAAATTTGTGTCCCACTATTGGCCAGTTCTAAATTATTCCCACGTGGCGGCTAGCGATTGGCTTGCTAGCCATATAAGAAGCTTGAGTGGTTTCCGCCCAAGTTGGAGAACTCCGAGGAGAACCCTGCAAGGGAGGACTCCACAACCATCTGGAGGAGGAGGGCTTCACGTTTTGTGAAGCACTCTAAGCGCTGCGGAGCCTATTGAACCCAGCGCGTACCTTAAGAAGGCTATAGGGGTCTGATCAACCTCTGGCCTCTCCCCATCGCCGAATGATCCCTTGATGAACCCCTTCCCTGCGCGCAAGTTCCACGGAGCCTAGCAAACTTCGTGTGAGTGGATCCAGAGCTCTTCTCCGAGTTGTTTTCTTCGGTTGACACGATGGGCTTGCGTGTTTAGAGCCTTCAACCGGATTGGGCTAGAGGTTCGCATGGAAGGAACTCTTGTCCACTTTTCTTCTTTCCTATCTGTAACTGCAACTCAAGCAAGTTTTCCTGCCTGCACCGCAACCATCTATGGTGTAAGTAAAATAATCTTTAATCAACCGCTAAGCGTCCGTGCCTAATTCTAGTCCGCTGGCCTGCATTCCCCGACCCGTGTGCCAGGGCTGCTGGCCACAGTCCGCCGCGCACTCCCGAGGGCCTCGGACCGCTCCCGGCCCGCACAAGAAACATCCGTACCAGAGGGGGCCATTCCAAGACCAGGCGTCCCGCCAGAGGCTGGTGTAAGGTTGGGGTGTAGGGGAGGTGGAACCCCACGAACATCCCACAAGCAGAGTGGTCATCCCTGAGAGGAACTTCGAGGCTGAACCCCACACTGATTTAAGATTCAAAGACATGCCAGGGAAAACCAGAGGGACAACCAAAGCCCATCATGGGGAACCCACGAAGCCAGACAGCAGACATTCTCTACTGCCCGTGCCAAGGCAACGTGTGAGCGGGCATTTGAGGCCAGGTGGGCACAGATACAATCTAACTCTTGAAAAGCACTGACCTCTTAGAAATGTAGTATTCAAGCTAGTGGTTGCTCTTCTGTAGGACAGGGGTGTCAAACTCATCTGGCTGTGTGAGACCAGTCCACCGGTTGGATGAACAATGTGGGACTGGTTCAGCAGGCTGGACTGGGCCCACAGGCTCCCCCGTCACCTGCATGCTGGATCTACCACCCATGGTGCTTGCTCTAGCTAGTCTGGGACTGCATGGCACATGGCACCCACTGCAAGGAGTATGGGTCCTGGACTGGATAGTGTGTGATGCAGTCCAGACAAGCCAGAGCAGCTGCCGGATCCAGCTTGTGCGGGACCCAGGGAGCACCTCCCACTCTTTCACTGATCTGGAATTACACTGCATGCAATGCCCATTCCAGCTGGATCAGGACATGAGTCACACACGACACCCATTTTGGCTGGTCTGGGGTGGACCAGCTGGAGCGGGCATCACGTGTGGTGCAGACCCAGACCAGCTGCTCGATCCATCATGCAAGGAACCTAAGGAGTCTCTCCTCTCCCCCCACATTCTTTATCCAGTGCCCACTCTGGCTGGACCAAGAGTATCCTGAGCAGGCACTGCAGGTGCTGGATCTGGCATGCAGGGGTGGGGTCCTGGACTTCTGCATAGGGTCCCCACCTGATAATGTGGCTCTGCAGACTGTATCACTGACACTCATATTATAGAAGAAATATAATTTTCAATAATTTACAAAATATCCTGCTAAATACTCCCCCATGTGCAGCACAAAGCTGGTAAGAAAAACAGTCCCATGCTTTAAAAGCAAAAGTACTATTTTATATGCAGATGTTTCATAACACAGTACAAAATTCTTAACTTGTATATTTTAATGGAAGGCAGTAAATCATTTTTAAAAATATCAGAGATTGACCATATACTTTTTAAGCTTTCATCTTTTCCATAACTTAATTTCCAATGTTCTTAGTTTGGCATCTATATGAAGAAAAAGAGCTGTCTAACATAGCAGAGGGCTGGATAATGGAGACAGGGAAACAGGGCATAGTTTGGACAATGTAAAGTTCAATTTGCAGAAAATTATATCCTAGTGACCAGAATCCTGCTTTTTTCTTGCTCTTAATCACAAACTGAATTCTCAAAGGCAAATATCTTTTTGCTGTCCACCAAAAAATGTATCTCACTATAGACAAGTTACACCTGCTCTTCTGTCCATGAAGTTAACTCGTTCTTTGACATTAGATTTTTGTATACAGTGGCTGGTCTTTATCTAGAGACTCCTTGTAGTTACCTTTAATTAATTACAAGGTTAACTACAACCCATTCATAGTCCTTGACTTTCAAAACAGATTCCAGAGAGAAGGTTGCCAAGTTTTTCCAATTACAAAGCTATGTAGATAGGATAGGACCTGTTCGGATCGCTGTACCCAGAAAGGACCCTCTATAAACTGGGCAGACAGTTACGGGGAGTCTTACCCTTCTGCGTAATCTGTCCCTTTCTTCCCGGATAGCATTCATGGTAGCCTTGGTCCTGTTCAGCTCCTCCTCTTTGCTGCACAGCATGGCAGTGAGGCTCTCATTCTCTTCCCTCAAACCAGCCAGTTCCTTTTCCCATCGAGATCTTTCTTCAGAGAAATTGGGATAAAGGTCCCGTCCTAGTACACCTTCTATTTCCTCTACTGTCTGCAAAAACAAAGTGACACTAAAATAAAAAGGAGCAAGACAACAGGTTTTGAAGAGACCAGTAGCACATTATCACCACTCTGTAATGAAGTTAAAGGAGATACGTAAATTATATGTAAAGCGTATGCCCCCACATACAGAATTAACACATTTAAATTTGTGCCTTTTGTTTAGTTTAACAAAAAAATATTTTAAATTGCAGCTAAAGTTGTAGTATTTTATAATCTCCCCACTGTACAGAACCACAAGCACATTGACAGAAAAGGGGTGCTTTATAAACAAAATCACCATCTCATTTACATACATACATATAAACAATGCTATACAGTTTGCATTTACACAGCAACCTTTCCTCTGAGGATCTCCAAGTATTTCCAGTGCATTAAGTAAGCCTCACCATAGGTAAGTGAAGTGCCTATTTTGCAAGTAAAACAACAGACAGATATTTCCAGTTTGTGCCTGGCCCTTCAGCAAACATACAGGGTAGGACAAAACACAAAGACCTTCTCTTTACTCCAGCAGGCTTTGCTTCAGGGACAACTGCATCTCTACATGTAAGGATGGCAGAAGAATGTTTCTTTTTATGCACCTGCAGGGACACACTGTCCACTTTAGGGAAATATGAGGTAA
This sequence comes from Alligator mississippiensis, assembly GCF_030867095.1. Lineage (NCBI taxonomy): Eukaryota > Metazoa > Chordata > Crocodylia > Alligatoridae > Alligator > Alligator mississippiensis. Next base: position 227,067,757 of record NC_081826.1, on the reverse strand, counting down.
GAGAAGAGAAGGAGCCTTAGCCAGGCATCCTGCAGGGAAAGGTTTCACTATTCATTAAAATGGTGGAGCCTTTGCAGTCCCTATGTACGTCATGACCCTAGGAAGGAATGGTGCACAGACCCTTCCACATCTTCCCCCTTGTCTGGACTGTATCCATTTCACAGACACAATTTAACACACTATGGTTGCCAACTGTCCTTGCTTTGGAAGAAGATGATCTGACTAGCAGTTTCTTTCTCTTGGTATGGGGTCACATTTCTCCTTCACATGTGCTTGTAATAGGTTGACAACTATAAACTTATTGACCCATACTGGTATGGACCAAATATCAAAATATGCTATTTGTTAGCAGGTGCCTACCCTCATTTACTGATTAGCAATCTCTTGTAATCATTCTGCAACACAAAAACGCTGCAATCCTTCATTTATTATTTGCACCAACATCTACAGGTCTCCAATAATCATATGCAGGAGACAAGACAGGCCATTTCAACACAACTTAACGCTTCAAGGAACATTTAAAATTCTGGATGCATGAATGGATTTCATTCTTGAAATGTGAAGAAGGGGAAATAAAACTCCTTAGAGACAGAGCACAGCAAAAGACGGTACTGGAGAGTCTCTTGATAGTGAAAACAATATACTGGAAAGCCAGTCAAGGAGTAAAATCTCTTATTTGGAATAATAAGTTTCCCATTTACAATTAAATCTACTTACTGGCAATGGTTTAATAGGCAACAAATCTGACACGTATTCTCTTTGTCAGCATTGCTAATTTGTTCTGATGCCCCTTTCAAACTGTAATTTTGTCACAGGAAGAAAAGGTGAAAGAGCAAAAATGATCAGTAAGAAAAGGGAAAGATTCCAAACTCTTTACCCACAGACCTCTTTTGGAAAAGCAACATAATAGGTTACATGTACCCACCCCTAACACTGACACTCATCCCGCTGCTCTGACATGCACAATGACAGCAACTATGGACATAAATTAACTGAATCCAAATATAATCCTGACCTTAAACTCCCACAGTCTGATGAGACTGACATCCATTTGCTGACTAAACAGTGGTTCTGGGTCTTTGGATGATTGGATGCTTTGCCATAGCTGTAGTTTGGTGACTAGCACACCATGGTATTTGTGACAAAGAATAAAAGTTAATTGGGACACAAAATATCTGTGTAACTAATGCATTACTGATTTTTCCTCCACTCATTAATTAAACAGTGTTACAACAAGTTTAGACTGTGTACAGTGATACATCAAAGGTACATCTAGGATTTAGCTTCATGCACTGTAATTAGACTCAGGAGCTGATGATCTGAGCACAGAAGTGGATGCCAGGAACACCTTAATTTCAGTCCTTACTCTGACACTGCTTCCTGTGGTATCAGACAAAATATAAATTCTCCCCACCTCAGTTTTTCCCAATACCTTACGTCACAAAGGTGTGGCATAGAGATAATAGACAAAAACATTAACAGATGTTTTAATCTTCACAGCTTCATAAGTGCTAGGTATCCATTACTTTGATAGATATTTGCTGTTCTAAATATCTTAAGCATTAGTCAGCCTAGTCTATGTAAGGTTCTTAAACAAATAACACAGATAGATGGGCAATCTGTTCATTTCAAGGTCTTGTACTGTTTGCAAAGCAAGAAACTCCAACTTGTGCAACCTACACGTTTTGTTTGGGTCAAACACTTACCAGCAACACTATTAAAATGAAGATGAAATCTAATCAGCAAAGGAGGAGGACACAGTATTTCTACATATTTGGGCCTGCAGCCAGGAATATGGCTATAAGTTAAACCACAGGATCAGGATTCCCGGGCCCTGTTCACGTTTCTGCCATGTTCTAGGTGCTCTCGTCTAATAGCTCTCAAAGAAAAGAGGCACAAAACTGGGGCCTGGAGTCAGAGAAGACAATCTCCAGACTCTGCATATATATTAATTGTATGTGCACTCTTAACTTGTTTCTGCCGTTGTAGGATTATGTCCAAGGCAGTTTCTTCATCACCTTCTGAAAAGCCTGTGACCCCCTGGCTGCTATTATGATTCTAGCACTAACAATCCAAGGCTACAGCAAACAGAAAAACATTTGCCTCCCCTATCCCTAGCTCTAAGTTAGTTATGCAGACAGAAATCATGTGCAGAGAGAGGGATCTTACTGACAGGAGAACCAACTGCTGCCACTTACTTATACTGTAAACATCTGACTACTGTTTCAGACTCAGTAGAGCAGGGGTGTCAAAGATATGGCTGACGGGCTGGATTCAGCCTGTCAGCCAACCCATGGTGCTGCCTGTTGCTCTAGGACGTGTCCTACATTCAGTATGTGTCGGCCCCAGTCTTCTGCTAGCTGTGTGCAGTATACACGGGAAGCTGGTGAGCAAACAGGACCAGTCCAGGGTATGTGATGGCTCTAGCATAGAGGGCTGGTCTGTGGGCCTGATTCTAGTCAGCTTGATACCCCTGCAGCAAAGGATAAGTTACCAGTGTTAAGCAAACTAAAGAGTGTTAAAAGGCAGCTTCTGCATCTTAATCTGTCTCCTACCCCACTGAATCCACAGGCTGCACTTTCTGCAGGAGTAGGTAGGTAAGAAAAGGCACATCAACCTTTAAAGAAGGCTCCAAAAGGTCCACAACACAGATCTCTTGAACAGTCTTGGTAACTGAAGATGTTTAATCCCAGTGCTCCATAAATACTGGATTCACAATTAAAAGCCCTAGTCCCAATTTTGAAGGCGTTCCAAGGAACTCTTCCAAGCTACTGAATGGATTCTCTTGCTTTTCCTCTCTCCTTCTCATTCTCTCCCTCTTCACCTCCAGCAGTGATCACTTCCCTAGACAACTACATTCTTTCTGCTAGAAGTACCAAACTCTGTCTTGAAGGTGGCACCCAGAGGGAGGCAGACCATTGCCATTAGCAGTCCAAAGGCTATGAACTCACTTGAGAAGGTTAGAATGGCTACAGGCCTCCTTTGGTTCTGCAAGGGTTTCAGTTTAGCTCGCCCACAGCCACAATAAAAACAAAGACAGAAAGGGAAGGAGACAGAACTTGGATGAGGAAGAAATAAGAAAATATTGCCTGAAACAATTAAACTAGATCACATAGTTTTACACTGTGATTGAAATAATCCTTACAAAGTGCTTGGATACTATAGAAGATGATCACTTTGTAAGCAACAGATTACGTAGAGAAGTGTGGGAAGTCTTAGAAAATAAATCAAATAAAATTTAGGCCATTCCAGACAGCAAGTTTTTAAATGTTTGATAACTAAGTGCGAGTCTGGTCACTTATACACTTTATAACTGACAATTCAGTAACCTGAAGAGTCAACAGGAGAAGAACATACTGGCTAGGGACAGACATTACACATAAACTAGTTTAAGTGATCAGAAACAGGTTTAAACCTGTAACAGAACAGATGTTCAGTGCACATAAACCATTTCGAAAATGGCTGAAACCGGTTTGAGCATGAGTGACTGGTGCCTCCTGAACCTGGGGGGGGCACCTGCAGAAGCCTTTGGCAGTGGCAGCCCTATCAGGGGGGCTCTAGCCCTACCAACAGCATCAGTGTCACACATCAGGGGGGCACCGGCCCTGTCGGGGGGGCACGTGCACCCCCTACCAGTCGCCTATGGTTTGAGATAAACCTGGTTGAATGTGGTATTAGACTTAACTGATTTGGCTCAAACCTGTTTATGCAATGTCTGTCCCAGACCCATTGCTAGTTTAAGTTAAACCAGACTCCCCCACCATCCCAGCACGCTCTCTGGGCTGGGTGGGGCTCCACAGCAGAGCTGGCCCTTCCCCTCTGCTCCCTGGCTGCAGCTCCAGCAGAGACTGCAGGTGTCTGCCTGGGTTCTGCTCCCCCCTTCCCCTCTAAGCAGGGATTCCACCACCCCCTCTACCTTATACAGACACAGCATTAGTTAGCAAACCACATGCTGGCTATGGTCTGTGCTATGGCAGATGGGACAAAGGCAGAATCAACTTTTCTTAATGGGGTGATAAACACTGAGTTAGGGAGATAAACACTATGTTATCAATTCACTGCTGGGCTCGTGGGGGGTGGAACTCCTCCCTAATCAAAGTGTCCCACCAGGGCCTGGCCACATCCCGCTCAGCTCAGCACTGTAGAAGAGAGGGAGGGCTGCTCTAGCATCCCCCAGCTTCTAGCCTGAGCCACTGCAGGCATGTGCCTGCAGGTCTGGGATGTCTGTGCAGTCACCAACTGATTTAGCCTAGTCAGGTTAGACTAACCTGCAAAGACTGAATCAACTCAGGTTCAGGCTTTTTGAATGTCTGTCCCTAGCCATTAAGAGAAAACGATGGTGAAAATGCCGCATCAAATAAATATGACCTTCCTAAATTAAAAGTCCTTCAACTGAAGCAGTGTATAAAATAATTTCTGAATCAAGTAAGGCTTAAAACTCTCAATATCTTCACAACTTCTGAGAGTAAAGCTTCTGTATATCTTGGAGATAAATAGGTGTGTAAGTGCTCTCCCATTTTACCCTGCTCAAGGTCCAAGAAATAATATTAATGCATCTACTTTTGTAACGCAGTTAGCCTTAATAGTAAGTCACAACAAGCAGTAAACAGGAAAAGGAGCCACCCACCATTTGTGTGGATAGTTTTTCAGTTAACAAACAAAATGAAATAAGATCATGCTTGGGCACCTAATAGAAAGAACAGGATTGGGCCCTCAGTCTTTTAGGTTTATATATCACTTTATCTAAGAAACAGCTTTCCCATCTGCCAAAAAACAGAAAATTCTGTTGTCAAAACAAGCTGTAATGATCAATAACTGATATGCTTAGGACAAAGATTCCTCACAGTAGCTTATTAAGAATTTAAATTAAATTAGAGAATGCCATTCTATTATCTTTATGTGATCGTAATCCTGCAACGAAGCAAAGCAGAGAAATGCTGAAAACAGTTCAGAGATCTTTTCTTGCCAGAAAATCCTTAATCCACTCTTCCTGGCAAAACTCCAGATAACACAAGCTAACAAGACTTTTCTGTTTTAAAATATGTCTTCTACATGGCACCTTCTGAAGAAGGTTTTTTGATGGGAATAACATAACCTAAACAGGTTCTGAAATAGGTCAAAGATAAAGTAACAGAAGTGCTTTACATCTTCATCTATTTTCTGCAACTGGACTGCTGAACAGTTTCAATTTGCTTTTCCATCTTGTACAAGAACAAGTTGTTTTCCCCACTCCTCATGCATAGTCTGTGGTGGGTATTCATGGATAATCTGGTTTCCAAGCTCTTTGTTTGTGCTCTGCTACTTACACTGTTGGACAATCCATTTATGGTTTTGCAATGTGGATAATTAATTAGATTAAGATGCATTTCTGTATTAACTAAATTATATTTTGCTCTGTGCTGCCTTCTCCAGTTAGAAATAATAAGCATAGGATGTGTGTGGCTTACCTACTGGTTTTATAAGAAAATAAAACAACAACATTGAAACGACAGTGTTTTGCCATGGCCCCATAACTGCAATGAAATAGTATACATTGTATTTACAGATATAGCTACAAGTGAGGTACAGTCACTGACTTCTATCTGACTTAAGATAAATTACTTGTTTGTTCAGCTACCCTTACTAAGTTAGCTGATACTATGCCTTAGTTTCTCCATCTGTAAAATATAGATGAGACAGCCATTCTTTTAGATCTATGGATGAAAAACATGTTCCAAGGCCTACGCATAATATTATCTTATCTCTCCCAGAAGGGCATTGTGAGGCACAGCAAGTCTTTCTGAAATGCTCTGAGATTCTCAGATGAAAAGTGCTTTAAATATAAAATATGACTATGTATCTCATGTGTACATGATATATTCAGTGATTAGTTAATGCTGTTGCACCTTAATAGCTAGGTCACAATGTTCGCTGGCAGTGGTGAGCTGTTCAATGTGTCTGTCCACTTCTGCTACAGACAAACTACAACTGCTCTTCTTCCTCCCACAGACTACGTTCTCCAGTCCTGTCAGCACTCTCTGAAGTTCTGAGTTCAAGTCACTGCAGTTATCTGTGAAAGAGAAAGACCATGTTAGACAGGCACCAGCTCTAACCAACCAGAAGGCTACAATCTAATATTGATCAATAGCATTTTACAGGAGAGTAACCAGTCTTGCTGTATCCTGAGGCCTGAATTCTCAAATAACAAATTGCTCAAAACCTAACATATAAACCTGCTACCCACTTATTTCAGAATGCTTTATTTGCATGCAGGCATTATTTCAAACACACCTCATGTTACCGCATTTCTATCCAACTGGACTGCCTAGTTTTTGCTGTTCTTTTTCCTGTCACTGTAGATTATCTTAATCCTTTTTTTGTGCTTGATCAGAGATTTTCCTCCTCAGAATCAAACTGCTCTTCTGTCCAGTTTACTCAGTGATGCTATAATCTACTAGCTCTTAAAAAGGAAGGCCTTTTGGGGTTTGTGCTTGAACATTGCCAAATTTAAAAAAACCTTCAGAAATCATGCCAAGTGATTGTTTTATGAAGCTAATATTTCAATTCTACTGCTGTTTATTTTTTGTGCGTTTTTGAAAAGGATACTGGGAACATTCATGGAACCCAATAAAAGCACTCATTCTTACAATGCTCCACACTGTAATCACATTAACAACCTGCTTTAGTATAGGAACATACTCATCATTCTCACAAGCATCAGATGATTACTCCCTTTCTCCAGTGTTTTGGCAGCACTTTGTATTTGTGGTATCATCCATTTAACTCCTTAGTTTTGTGATACCCAAACAATCCTTATGCCTTGTGAGCTAATCTTACAAATTTTTCATATCCTCCCCCAAATTACATTCAGTGAGAAATAACAGTAGTCCCTGATGTGCACATATGGCCAAACTCACTCTTGGGTTATGAAAGCATCTTGAATATATCCACTTCTAGGCCATTAATTCTGTAAGCTTCAAACTATAACCAATTACTGCACTGTAGAGCACATGGTGGTCTTGAATTTTGTGATGATGTACTATTTTCACAAAACTGTTAATATTCAAAAGACTGTCATGTATCCAATTTATGTGCATGGGTTATTCCTTTACTACTGCTCCAAATAGGACTTCTTTACAGTCAAGCATTCCAAATATAACCTTCATGGCTGGAGTTTTCAAAGGCTGGACACAGGCATTCCAGTCCCTCTGCAATTCCCTGGAAGGGGAGGTCTACCTTACTTAGGCTACTCTGAAAAATCTTAGCCTAAGACAGTGACTAATAATAAATGAAGCATAGGGGTACTACAGACTATGAAATAAATCATTTTAAAAATTCAAAATCCAAATTAGTCTCCTTTTTTAATTAATATCCAGCCAAATTGTCAAGACTGGCTACCTATGCTACAATTCACTTGTGCATACAGGAACACAGACAGCTACGGAACACAGACAGCTATGCACAGTGCAACATTTGTGTGCAAATCTGGTGCTGCAGTTTAGACAGCCATTAAAAAAAATATGGACTAATTAACGCTTAAAACAAAATAAAAACAGCCTGAACACTAAAATAATTCTATCCACCAAGGTACCAGTAACACTTTCTTTTTACTCAGGACATGGACCTAATGTTGCTACTCAAACATTTTTGCAACCTCAAAACTGAAACAGAGATTTGGGTCTTTTGTGTTTAAATAGCAGTAGCAATAATAGTAGGTTGTTATTCTTATGCAGTCTTTCCAGCTTTACACAAAAAAATTAAGTGATCTTTTCATCCAGGAATAGGCCTGCAACAGAGCATAGCCCTGGAGCTAATGAAAAATTAACGTTAGCAAAAGCAACTTCCTGTTAAAAACAAACTTATCAATGGCATTGTAAATATGGATAGGCAAAAGAATCCTGCATTCTTCATACGTGTTAAACCCCCAAGGAAGCCATGTGCCCAAAAACTTCCTACTCCCTCAAAACCCTGCTATAAGTAATTATTCTGTAAAACATATTCCTCTTTATAAATAAAAGTCACTTCTGAGTCATGGACGCACCGTGACAAATATTTAAATGTGAAATCTATTTGCTTAGCTTGCACTTCTGCAACTCCGTAACTTCTTGTATCCACATTCTGTTCCAGTCAACAAAATAATCCCTTCACAAACAAAACGTCATATGCTAAATTTTCCACCTAAGGGAACATTCTTCCCTGAAAATAAGAGTTCGTAATAATGTTGGAGAGACCTGTATCTTCAACAGAAGCTAATTTAAAGCCAAACATCAGGGTTTACAAGCTACAGAATGGCAGATTAACAATTTTAGTTCCTGATATTTTATTGCTTATAGCAGTACAGAAGCATATCTAAATTTATTAGTTTATCATGACATGCAAGTGTAGTTGGTGTGTCAATGAGCTTGCTATATACTAATGCTGCATACAGCACCATGCTTTATGAAGTCAAGCTTAAATAACATTATATGGATAAACCAAAATGAGGCTCACTTTTAAAGCTAAAAGTTTTACTAAAACATACAAACAAACAGACAGACAGACAGACAGACAGACAGAAGACTGTGGGTGTGTAGGAAGAGTATGGGAACTAGATTAATTCCTTATAAATGTCACAACCCAAAGGTGTGATTTTTGTTTGTGTGCGCGCTTCGGCACCGCTAAATTATTTCCCGCCAATTTGTCACTTTCTTTGCACGGTAGAGTTCTCTGCTGCAAGAGAGAACTCTGGTGCAACGGGGGATTTCCCGCCAGATTATAGCTTCTTTGCAGTGTGCATCTCTTTTGCATTGTAGTGACGCACGCTGTAAAGAAGTTCCTGCCATTTGTATTAGGATTCGCGCCACGTTATTGGCCAATTCCTAATATAGGCACACGTGGTGGCTAGCGATTGGCTTGCTAGCCATACAAAAGGCTTGTGTGGTTTCCACCCAAGTTGAAGGACTCCACGAACACCAGAGGAGGGAGTACGAGAGAGATTCTGTGTGAAGATCTCCAAGCGCTGCAGACCCTCGCGGACCCGACGTGCCTCCCCTAAGCAGGCAATAGAGGCAATGGAACTGAGTCTACGGAGCTTTCGCTTCTCGCCTCTCCCTGTCGCCAAGCGTAATCCTAGATGTATCCCTTTCCTGTAACCGGACCCGCGGAGCCTAGCAAACTCCGGGGAAAACTTATCGGACCCGCGGAGCCTAAATAACTCCGGGGAAACTTTTCGAAACCAACTTAACCGGACCCGCGGAGCCTAGCAAACTCCGTGGGAGCAATCGATTTGTCAGAGTCCTCCAACGAGGATTCAAGAGGGAGCTGTGCCTGGAAACCTGTCCAGCCTACACCAATACCATCTTTGGGTGTAAGTAAACAATCTTTTCAATCAACCGTTATGCCTCCGTAACTAATTCTAACTCGCGTGCGCTAAACCGCCCCACAGTTCTCTCCAGCCCCACGTGCTCGGGCTGCTGGCCACAGCCCATGTGCAACGAAGACGGGTCCGGTACGACCCTGGTTTGCCCCCGGCTCGCCCATGGCGGCCAGAATGGGATCGGAATCACTGCTGCACATGGTGACAAGGGTGGGATCGGGGCCCGGCCCGCACAATAAACAAAGTATCATTTTTAATGTGCCTGTGTTACAATGGTTATGTGTATTTCCATATTCCCCTGATGTGCTGGGAAGTTAAATGCCAGCATTGCATTAATCTATGTACCAGAAAAAGTAATACTGCTCAGTGAAATACTGTTGTCCACGGTGAGTGAACCAATTAAAGAAAAAATCCACCACCAAAAACACAGAAAAGTAAATTGAATTACAAAAGGTCTTTCACAAGTTTGTTATTAGTAAAATAAGTAAAGACAATAAGCCAAACTTTTTGGGCTCAGTGTCTAAAAATTAAGCCTTGAAATCAGTGGTCCTCAGCCTTTTCAGATTCAAGGCATCCTTTGATAGACTCAAGACACTCCTCAGAAAATGTTAGTGCTTAGTTTTCATTTGATTTTTGACTACAGAAAGACAATAGAGCAATTTCTTCTGTTTCAAAGAACTGAGACCACAACAGGACAAAATGCTTTTAACACTATGGACTCCTATTTGAAATCTCTGATTTTGCCTTGTGAATCTTGTTTGCACACCTAACAACGCTAACATTGTGTGGTACCCTGTGGCACCCCTGAAAGGATCTCAAGGCAACCTGATTGGGAATCACTGCTCTAAACTCATAATTAGGCACTTACATGTGGATTTGGGAGCCTAAATCAGATATCTGAATTTGAAAAAAACTGCCTATAGTTTCTTAAAATATAGAACTATTCTAGCTATATATTTACCTTACCAGAGTGTTTTAAAATCTTTTAAAAAGTGACTTGAAAACCCTGGATAAGGGACATAATAAAAGTAATGCTTGTAAATACCCGTACTATTGTAAAAGTATCCTATTAAATTCTTTGTTCAAGAGGCTGAAATGCAGGACTTCCTTTAAGCAACACGTTTATTTGTGATCAACTGTCATAGTTCTGAACAAAGGGTAATTCATTTCATGTTAGGATGTAAAATGACATGCAGAAACCTTATTTCATATGATTGTTTCAGAAGCCTAGTGCTTTCTATGTTATTAAACTGCAACTCAGGTCAGTGATTACTGTGTCCAAAGGTCAGTTTACTTTCAGTACGATTCTGCTTCATAGCATTTATCTTGGGGAAAAAAAAATCAAAAGGCCTCACTAATGAAATGCACAGGCCTGGTTCAGTGGCAACAGCTTACCACATATAGGGAAGCATCTACTGCATGTTTTGACACAATAAACACAGCCTCACAAAGAGTTTATGGCTTGATATTTGAGAATTTCAAATTTAGCAACAGGAATGAAAAAGATGCCTGTTTTAATGATTTTCTATAATGGTCCTTATGTATGGTAGCAGGACCTATCCACAGAAACTCTTTCACCCCCGATGTAATTTACTTAATGAGCAAATGGCAGAGAGCTGTTTATTGTTCACATAATAAAATATACAGTTGAGGTTTAAAAATTAGGGGAAAGACGAGAGGAACAATCCATTACAGAGATAGGGCAAGAAGCCAAATCATAATAAAATATTATACCAATGACATGGTTCTGTTAACCTAAAGTTTTGATCAGCAGCAACAAGAGCAGGTCAGTTAATGTTAATGTATAAAGGCATAAAAAGGTTTAACTTTTGCTCATGTTGCAAATGTGTACAGACATGTCTGTGTTAAGGAACAGGCTAAATTTACTAACAGGAAACACAATATAAAAGAAACAGTGTTTTAATACTCAGGGACTGATTCAGTGTTGATTTACACATCACATAATCCTTCTGAATCAACAAGATTGCAGAACATGTAAATCAGCACTGACCTAATTCCTTGGTGTGGAACGAAACTGGCTGAACTCGTGCACATCCTCATAGCACCTGGGGGAAAGAACAGGACCTAAGCATCTTGTTTTATTTTTTCAATCCTGTGACATCCAAACACTTATCCAAATATGTGTACACAATGTAGCATATCAGTTATTGAAAATAAAACCCACAACTCTGAAACCATAATGCCCCCCTCCTCCAGCACATGAAAGCACGCATACAGTTCTGCTTTCAAGCCACATTTTTGGTCTTAATATCCACTCAGTAACTGCAGACTTTGGTTGGCCCTCCTGTACATCAACTATTTGGGACAAATTTATGCCTGGTGTAACTCCACTGAAATGAATCATATTCTGTCTCATATCATTTAAGAAGCAGGGTCACAGACCTTCTCAATTCAACATTCCTTTTCAAGGACTGGACAAACTACCACCCAATGACTCAATAAACTGCATACTTTCCTAGGGATTGAACATTTGCAGGAATGAAATTACAGAACCACCCACCCATTGTATAGTAGGAGCTGTGTCACAGTTTTTGTGTTTTAACAAGAATGCTGTTTCTTTCTTGGGATGGCACGTAAGATTCACCCATCACCCTGAGAAAGCTTTATTCAGAAAGTACAGACCATAGCCAGAGATCAGGGCAACACTAAGTGGTGCCTGGATAACTACTGCATAAAGAAAGCATGAAATAAAAAAAGTTTTGTTAACCAAGTATACCATAGGACAAACTACCTTCCAGAGGAGCATATGTAGTAGAAGTGTTCTTAAATTTGGGAGAAAGGAGTTTCTTTTGTTATACTTTCTTATTTTAATATTTAATTCTATTTTTATAAGTTGTCTTTTATTGTAAGCTGCTGTGAGCCTTTATTTGGGAAGGGCAGCATATAAATAAATAAATAAATAAATATAACCACCATTAAAAAATGATTGTATTGTTGCCAACTTGAATGAGAATAGCACATATTTGGTGTTTAGCATAAATTAATAAAGTATGTAGGAAACAACTATCACACCATACTTTGCCCAAGGAGGCATGGATTTTAGACACTTATAAGAGAAAGGGAAGTAGGTATTTTACAGTGAAGGATGTACCTCTTGTTCCCACTTAAGTAAATAGGACCAGTATTTGATCTAGTGGGGTGTTATTTAGATATTCTCTCTCTAATGGGATATCAGTGACATCTCCAAAGCCTAGAAAAATATATGCACACTAATACTGAGCATACCTTGCTAAAAATGATATCTGCACCTTCTACTAGCTTTGCATGAAAGCACTGAAATTCCTAACCTGAGCTTAGCTCAAAAAACAGACTCCCTGCCACAAAGAGCATTCTGTAAGTCTCCCCAAAGCAGCCAGGTGTCATTGAAAAAAAAATGTTATCTATCCATAAGTTGATGGCTCTCAGAAAGCAATAGAACTTGAAAATCATTGCTTGGGAAGACAAGTTTAAGAACAATCCTTGCTCTGCTTCCTATGAAAGCCTCTTAAATTTATCTGCAATTAGTAATAGGTAACATTTGAAATACAGTAGCAGCATTTAAAAGAAACTGTCAATTTTGCAAAAATAATTTTATTTCATATTTATTAAAGGCCTAAATTATTTCTATTTTTACTTCTCTTCTACACACTGTGATCAGTATTTTGCAGGCTATGATGGCTTTCCTTTTGTCAGAAACATCCTCTCTCTTCAGAATTTCACTCACCCATATCAGCAGTAACCATGGTGGACTGGTTCTCTGGTACTGAGACAGAAGTCTGATCCTGGTCCATGCTGCGTGAATCATCATTGACCTCATGCTGGCTGTGGCTGAGCTCTGATCGCAGTTCTGAATACTCATCTTCTTCCCTAGGGAAGAGGCACAAAGGGAAAAAAAAAGATTAAAAAACCTTGAAAGAATACATTCTTCTACTGCATACATTTCTGTTCTGTTGTAGGGCAGATGCTGGACATGACTCAAACAGAACAGGGTACATATGCTGTAAAGGAGAGCAATTATCTACACTGGATTATAAACTACCCTGTTTATGGGGTAGGGAGGGTTTGGCTAGCATTTCTGAATTGTGAAGTCTGACCAAAGCTCTCATGATCATTCCGGATCAATCACCGTACAGGGGATACCATCACTACACAGGGAAGTTATTTTGAAGCAAGCCAGGGCACAAATGTAACTCATACGAGTTATTTTGCAATAACTCCTTGTGTAAATACCAACTCCACCTTTAGATGGTAAGTAGTACCCAGAGACGGGAATTTCAGACTACTTGTACAGATTTTAGATCCTATTTCCCTCAGGAAGGTTTGTAACTCCACTGGAGAAGTGGAAGCAAAGAATAGGAGGACCCTTCTACATTTCAGCTCAATAGCCTAGCGGTTAGGGTACTTGCCCAGTGAATAGGAAAACCCAAATTCTAGGTCCCCCTTACCCAGAGAGGGCCAGAACCTCCATTGCTCCCATTTCGCAGCAAAAAACCCTAACTAGTAGGACACAGCCTAGGCAGAGCCATCGAGTCCTCCACCCCTCCTGTAGAACCTAGCCCGCCCATTGGGAAACCAAAAAGGGCAGCCAGCCAGAGGCAGTATGGCTCCGTGAGATGGGCACTCCCATCAAAGGATGAGCCTTGGGTTCTAGCTCCTGCCTCTGCCCCACACTGCTATATCACTTCTGCCTATCCAATGCATATTACCGACTATTTGCAGGTAGGGGCCTATACATATACAGGTCTATATGCACCTGTCGGCAAGTGACTATTCGTTTTAAATCTTTTGGAAGGCAAAGCACATATGAAACAGAAGGGCAACAAACCACTGGGGTTACTGGAAAACAGAAGCCCTAATCACATGTATTACAGTTATTTGTCAAGTTACTTCCCTCAAAATGCTCTGGGACACATTGGCCTTTCTTTGAAACTAAAAGCTTTATGAAGGGACTCTGTCCCCTTATCTCCACATGAAAGATTTGAGGAAGAGGGGAAGGCGGATAAAGAAATATGCAATTACATCACTTTTTAAAAGAAAATAAACATTTCAATCTGCTAATGTGACTCAGAAAACCAGGCTTTGTTTTTGTAATTATTATTTTGACATGTTCAAATTCGTACACCCTAAACAGTAAGAAAACACATCAATAATAGGAGACAGTATGTCAAAAGGCCTTTGATGAGTAAATAAACTACCCATTTGGTTACTCATTAAGCAAACTATTTCTCAGTGGTTTATTGTCAGCTATTTCAGCAGAGGGTTGGGTTAGAAATGTAGCCTGGGACTGGAGCTGTTTAGGTGGGTGGGGGGCAAGAGAATGCAAAGTTGTCCTGGCACTTCCAGCTGGGAGGGAGGCCTGTTGTCCAATAAAACACCCTACTGGTTGACAGAAATTCAGTTTTCACTGAATTCACAGCAAATGAGAGTACTTGTAGGTTTTTAGATGCAAGGTCTGACTAGAAAAAATACTTGAGAGCCACATGACCCGCACCTATCCTGACCCTGCACTGATTTAAGGAAAAGCTACTGTCACTCAAAGCAGGAGAGAGGGCACCAACTCTTAAAAAGAAAAATTCAAGCCTGCTTGCCAAGCAGGGATTCCTTGGCATACCTAGATACAAGTTTAATAGGAATTACCATGCTTTCTAACCTTTACAGTCCATTTGGTTCACTGCAAGATGTCAGACTTTATCACAAGCACTTAGCAGCTATTATTAAAAAAATGGAAGTCACCTGGTTAAAATTAAGATTTAGATCAAAGCAATGTTTTTAAGGTGATATGAAATATATGTTAAAGCAGGTGTGAGAACCAAACCACAAATGGCATGAATTAAAACACAGGATAAGGAAGACACATAAATGTGAGTTAAAGTTCTATGAATAAGTTAATTATTAAGCACAGCACAAGCCAATGATAATTAGCTTTAGACAAAAACAATTACTAAAAGCTCAAAGAACTGTATTTTTTTGGTCAAAAGGGTAATTTTGTTTGTTCATTTATACATCAACCTTCTTTACAATTAGTGTTTCCTTTTAAAATCTGAATTACCTTCCTGAATGGATGAAAGGCTGCTCTGTTCATAAAATGATGTTGGTTGTACACACACTGTAATCAGCTCTTTCATGCTGCTCTGCTTTCAGGCTAAGCAGCTTTAAAACCAACAAGTGTGGCAGTACCTGGTGCTAATTTTCTGGTTTAAAAGGCACTGGCTAAATGGCAAACTATTTGAGTCAAACCTTCAAAGGTCTGCCCTAGAGCATGTAGGCAAAACATGCCTCTGTGCAAACAGGTAACTGTGCCTTGAAAATAAGTAGTTGTGTGCACAAATCTTTAGCTATCCACTTTGCATATGCAAATGCATATTTTTCGTGTGAAAGTTACCTTTATTGCCGTAGGTATTTCAAAAACACCTAGTAGGGTAGTATCTACAGTTATTTGTGTTCATATTCTGGAGATTCAAATGAGGTGCCTATTTTTGCCATGTCTAGTCCTGCAGCTATACAAAGAAATTAGTGCCTCCTCTGTAATACAGCATAAGCAAGTTCTAGTGTCCCTTTCCTCCCACTTTTTACAGAGCTCCACACGCAACCTGATGTGCACTCCACCGT
Source organism: Alligator mississippiensis (assembly GCF_030867095.1). Classification (NCBI taxonomy): domain Eukaryota; kingdom Metazoa; phylum Chordata; order Crocodylia; family Alligatoridae; genus Alligator; species Alligator mississippiensis. The sequence goes on along the minus strand of NC_081826.1, from coordinate 227,051,814 downwards.
GCCATGTGCAGTTGCATAAGTGGCAAAATGTGTGTCAGCGTGCAGAAAATGGCAGTGGTGCGCTTTTGAACCAACACATCTCCAATGCGTTTTAGTTCAAAAGTGTGACACCACCATTTTCTCAGTGCTGACGTGCATTTTACCACTTATACAACTGTATGCTCTGCAGAGCTGGGTGCTTTTACAAGCACCTAGTGTTGTGGTGCAAGCTGTCATATTGAATGAAATAGTTTGAATGTTTGTAATAGTTGCCCATTAGCCAGTTTAGGAAGAAGACAAGATTTATCTTCTTATCTAGGCCATTGTTTTGGTCTACGGGTGGAAGGTCCTGACTTTGCTCAAAGTCTTAACTCTTGAATTTTATTTTTAGGGCCTTTGACAAGATTGGAAATAAAAGTCAATTCAGTGATATGGAAATTCCCCGAAGTAATTAAAATGATCAACCAAAGAAACTGATTACCTAGCAAAAGAATCTGTTAAGTAAGATCCGAGCCCAAATTTGGGAGTAGTGACAGGTTTGGGTAGGAGGGGCCCAACACGGTAACTCGCTCAATAAAAACTGTAACCTACTGTCCCAATTTGGAGGTAACCTCACTTGCAGAACAATGAAGGAAGAATCGCAAGTGTAGGCCGGATCAGACTGATCACCTGAACCACCCTCTCTGTGAACATGAATCTCTTAGTTCACGCTGAAGCCACAGAGCGCCCGAAAGGGGCTGAAGGAAGGGGACTTAGTCTTATCAGTATTGAGGCCAGCCCATTGAACTGTACTACTGAGGCCAACCCATTAAATTGTACTACTGAGGAATGAAACCATATTTCGGGGTTTGGCTTCTCGGAATTCTAGGATTGTAAGTATATCATGAAAATAATAGTATTGATTCAAATTTAACTTTGAATTGTAATTGTTTGAAGGAAGTGCATTTGGAGCATTGTTTCTGATATATGTAGTTATTGTGTTCTTAATGTTTGTGGTATTTCTTAAAGCTAAGAAGTGTTATATGCATAGCAAAGAATTTTAAAATAAAATTGTGTTGTATGAATTAAGTGTGCAATCATTGTGAAATCGTGCAAGTAGCTAAAAATTTCCCCAACCAGTGCATCAAATGAATCAGTAAGTTGTGTGGGATTTTCTCTATTCCATAACCCACTAGAGACACAAGCATGTGTAAAAATGCCCTGAATTTCTTTCACACGTGGGAATATCACTGGTAATATACAGCAACTCCATTCTGCTGCTTATTCCCTGCTACTAGCATTTGAAGTGTGGCTGGGAAAAAGGGTGCACCTGTGCTCATCTTTGTATCTTAGTGATTCCCAGTTCCTGGTGGAGGCTGGTGCTAATTAGATCAAGCTTTGTATTGCACTAATTGCAAAGCAGTTCAAGGATCAGAGGTAGAATTGAAGGGCACAGCAAAAACGTGTCTTTAAGGAGGCTGCAGGTAAGAAACAGTGTCACTGCATTTAAAACTACAAAAGTTAAACCGTAAGCAAATCGTGATCCACATGGCCAAACTCTCAGCACCCCATCCTTCAATTAAGAAATTCTACTGGGTGTTGTGGTGGTGGTGGGTTCAGATTTTCATGGCTTCAGATACAGGGGATTTCCACACTCCAGGTGTTGGCTGCGTTTTCACATTCATTCTGCTTTAATGAATTTTTGTAAAACACTTTGAGAACCTCAGATAAAAAGCATTATGGGTAGGTCTACAAAGCAATTCAGGGAGTCGCTGCAACCGAGTGTAGAGGTAACCTTTAAACCACTGGTGTTCCAGCTTTTTGCCCTGTGTGTTGGATGAGTAGCAAAGGGTTAGTCTTTGGGCCGGATCAGGCCTCACACCCTCAAGGTTCCAGATACTCAGATTGGTCTCTGCACTGCCTTGGCTTGCCCCCTGTGTCCAGATCAGGCTCCCCGCTGCCTTGGCTTGGTGTGCTTAGTTTGTGCCCCCTACCTCCCAAGACCTCAGCCTGGCCCCACATGTCCAAATTATGTGCCCCCATCCACTCCCAGCCCCACATGCCTGGATCACACCCCCTCTGCCGCTCCAACCCTACATGCCCAATCTAGTACACAGGGTCATGCTATCCAGCCCATGGGGCCTCTCCACAAGTCCAAAAATTTGGCAGCAAAGGAGCAGCAACTAATGCTGCTGCCACTCCCCTACTCCCAAGTTTTCAGACCCATAGGGAGCCCTGTGGGCAGAAGGTTGTGGTGATTCATTTTCTATAACCATTTTTTGCTGGCAATATACTGTAAAGTCCAAGAGTTTGCAGCTGCACAGCATTTAGTTATAACTACTTGATTGGTCAGACTAAGTTTTTCTTTGACATCTACCCAGCAGGCAAGAGTCCACATTCCTTTCATTTGGCTCTGTGGCTTGCCATATCTGAGCTACATATAGATGCACTGAGGCACATTCATTATTTCCCCCTCTCTCCTCTCAGTTCCTTGTTAACAGAACAGTGGAACAAGACTGCCTTGAGAAGTTGCAGAATCTCTATCATTGGAGGTTTTCAAGAGGAGGCTGGATAAACATTTGCCAAGGATGTTTTAGGAGCAGCATTCTTGCATTTGTGTAGGGGGTTGAACCCAATGAATCTTGAGGTACCTTCCAACCCTATGATTTTGCTCATCTTCTAGAGAAGCTGTTCATGTAGACAATCCCAGCTTCAATCTATCATATGGTATGACTTATTTTTATATGACAAATATATTTCCCTATTGAAGCTTTAAAAACAAACTTGCATTTGAAAGAGCTCACAATATCATGCTGAACTTTTCCATGTTTGGAAGGTTCATTTTAAAACTCATTATTAGTTTTTATTTGGTGTACTAGCATTTAGGTTGGCCCCTCTTGGCACTTGAGAATTACAGTCATGGTGTAACTGATATAACATGTGTTTATTATACTGATATTACCTCCTCATTTAGGTGAGCGATTTGACTGTCGTGGCTCTCCTGTGACTCGACACTATCTCAGAGATGGGGAGCAGTAAAGAGACAGCCAGTTACTGAATGAATAAGTCTTTTCTGATTGGAAATAGTAGAGGCTGGTAACAGTTTCCCTGCTTATATCCAAATGACATAGGGACTCCAAACTAAGACCCTGCAATGATGGAAATTCACTCTGTAAAACATTAAAAAAAGCTTACTCTGCACCTTTCCTGCATAAAACTACAGGGAGTTTTGAGCTATGTGAACTGAAAGCTGAATTTCATTTGAGCCATTCCTTTTGCATTTTGCAGCAAAGACCAAACCACATTCCACATTGACCAAAAACAAACTAATTACAATTCTGCAATGTTGCTTGTGTTCTTAGCAACATTCTAACTCAAAATGATCATTCAAACAGAGACAAGATTTCTACTCTACTCTTGATTTTACAAGAAAGAACCACTGTCCCTCAGAGCAAGCTATCTTCTTAGCTGCTCCAAAATGTCCACAAATTACAACCTATTTCTTGTAAACTGGTAAGTGGGTAAATGGTACATCAGCTCCCTTCAGGAGCTAAGCAGGCTTACAATATATTAGTTCAGACATCTCTCTTCCAAACCAAATACCAGATTGGTTGCAGCTGTATTTCAACTCTCTTTTTTTTCCTGGTTGAGTTCCCAAACCAGCTGAGCTGTCTTGAGCTACAGAATCATCAAGGATACAAAACAATTAGGGATGATTGCTGGCTTGACCCCATTACCATTGTGACTTCATCAGCATCAGGCATGTTGGCAGAACGTAACAACATGAGCATCTAGCTTCTTGTGGCCATGCATGTAGGGCTTGCCATAGCCAAAAAAGGGCTTATCAAGACCCCTTATCAAGACCAGGACATTATTGGAACATTCTGAAAAATATTTTAAAGGATTACGACTACTAAGAACAAACAGCACACTGCATGCATCTGAGCAGAGATGCAATTGTGACAGTTTCTCTGCTGTTGGGCTTACCGAACAACAGGTGAGCCATTACTCTGTAAACTTGCTAAACTCATCTGACCTCACCTTCTGAAGAGTTTAAAAATACACACATTTTCTAAATGGAAAATATCAATTAATTTATGTAATCTGTCACAGATTTAAATGTGTTGCAATCATTTAGACTTTTGTTTACACTGAATGCATTACTAACCTTCAAATCAACAGCTAATTTAAAGACACGAGAGTCAAAATCAGACTGTTAAACTCTGTGGGGCTCTGGTTTCTCCTGACTGTTTTCACAATATTTTGACTTATTTAAAAGGAAGCATTAGGTTGGCATAAAGCAGCAGTATATCAGGCCTTTCTTCAGTATGTCAGCTGTAGGGTGCCAGGGTTGTACAACTTTTTTGTGCCAGCACAAGGGAGAGGCTTTTATTTGTCCTGTCATTAAACAGATGTAAATAGCTGCCTACAAAATCACTGCCAGATTATCTTGTGATGTTGTAAGAGATGGTTGTTCTTTATATCTGCTGGCCTTAGACAGGCACTTAGTCAAAAACAATCAATCATCACCATGCTTGGGTTTTGATTTATTAATGAAAAGGTAATTCCAAAATAATAGTGTGAGAGAGCTCAGAATCAGCTAGTTCCAGGATTTTTATCCTTGGAATCCATTTATTCCAAGCCTGAACCTGAACTTCCTTTACAGTCAGGGTGGAATATAACAAGGGTGGAGTAAAACCCATCTCCATGAAGGCAGTGGTAATTAACCTGCACTTTTCTGCCATGTTCCAATGCCTGCTAAAGGAGTGGGACAAGGGATGAATCTCAAACCTTGTGAAAAAGGCCTAGAAGCAACAAGAATAAAGAATTACTTTCCTTACCTCTTCCCATCACCCCCAAAAAAGCTAACTAGAAGCTTCCTAAGGTTATCCTGCTTGCTGTGTTTTTGCCCCTAAATGCACTGGCTGGTCTGTCAATGACCACGAAAGAAAAATAACACAAAACTTTAATCTTTAGCTGTAAATATCTGTTACTTCTACACTAGAGGCATGAACATAAATCAAAGTGAAGGAATACATGGTTTAATCAAGCCCCTACGGTCTAATGATCTAAGCACAGAGGGCTCTAATACAGTATGTAACACCAGGGCATTGCTGGCTGGGGAAAGGTTTTGCTCAGGTATGGTGACCATACATCCCAGTTTAGCTGGGACAGTCCTGGATTTCAAAGGCTGATCCTGCCTGGCTGGTGAGAGCTAAAATGAGAGTCCCAGAAGCAAAGGGGCATCGGGCACAGAACACCATACTGCCCTGCTCCCCCCTCTGTCTGCACCAGCGCCGCTGACTTGGGGGGGGGGGGAAGTACCTGACAGCGACATAGCTTTCCAGGGCCCACACACCATGGGGGCAGCAGTATTAGACTCAGTCCTGTGTACCAATTTCCTCTGGATTCTGGAGGTGAGCTCATGTATATATATGTACATATTTAGCCACCAGTGGCATTTGTCAAGAAAGTCAGATACCCTATACTTTTTCTCTCTGTCTGCACACATATACACACATACTTCAGTTATGCAAAGGCCTCTGTCTAGAAATTTCTGGCTATTGTTAGTACGTTTGTTTGTTTTCTAATGCAAGACTTTTCCCATTAAAGAAAAAGTTCATATGACAGGTTATAGAACAAAGCATGGGAAAAGCCACTAACTGCCCATCTAGAAACAGGAGGTTACTAGAGAGGAATACAGCTTGGACAGTTAATGTGATGCTGAGAAGTAACATGGCCCTTCTGAGGGCTGCCCAAGAAGACACGAATCTGAGGCTTATTTATATGAGTACAGAGATGGCTGACTGTGCAGTTATAGAGATTACTCTGTACAGAAAATACTTCATAGCAGTACCATTCCAACAGCAGTCATATTAGGCTGTATTGTCCAAAGACATCTTCCTATGCACATCAGTACCTTTACTTATAGCAGAATCTGCAATATTAATCTATTCAAATATTACTAATGCAATATAATGACACTAGTACGTTTAGATGTTATTATTACAGTACAAGGGTATTACTGCTCCTGCAGAGGGCAGGAGCCCTCTCTCACTTTTCATGTATACAAATATATTTCTGGTATACTAAACAAAATGGCTTCCCGTATGCTAGCTAGTAGACTTCAGCAGGATGAACAAATTAAACACACATTAATATAGATTACACAATTAAAATTAAGGAGGGAAGACTGAAAGGAAGAAAAGAACATAAGGCTCCTATGGACACTGATTTGGGTTAAGATAGTACTATTAATGGAAGATAAATGTGTGTCTTTGTGTATATTTTAGGAGCTGGGATAGATCTTTAAATGATAGATTTGTTATTCGATAACTTGGATTTGTTAATAAATAAAGATAAAAAAATTAGGAAGTGAAAAGCCAAACATTGTTAGCGTGAGAGAATTTCAAGTAAACATCTCCTGCAGAGATGTCAACTCTTTACTTTCAAAGTGGGTGTAAAATATCTAAATGGCCAAGGACCTAGCAGTTCATTTGCCTCTTAAAAAGCTAAGCTCCTGAAAAAAACTGTGGGAAATGCCAGAAGACTTTGTCACATACTTGGGAGAAAAGGCCTTTGCTTTGCAATAGGTTAAGAATGTAATAGAGAAAAAGAATGTTCCTCTTATCGTATCTAGAATGCATTTAAAGAAAGAACTTGTACTTATAGAGCAACATCCTGAAAAAGAGGTGTCCAAAACCCTGACATTCACTGAGTATACTGAATTACTGTAACACAGGGGCAGGCAATTATTTCAGGTGGAATGCTGCTTAACAAGTTTTGGTGAGCTGTCAAGGGCCACATGGGTAGCCCCGCCCCTTGGTTGCCATCTTGGGACTGGAAGTTGTGTCCCGTCCCCCAAGCCCTTGACCTTTGCCACTGGAAGTCTCTCCCCTTGCCCCCTCCACCCCCCAGAAATACTCCTTTTGGGAGGGGGGTTTGCCATCTTAGGACCAGAAAAAACCCCAAATCATATACAAAAAGTCAAACACCTACTAGTACATATTTTAATTTTATTTCAAAAAATTTTTTTTGTTGTGATATGTATTTGTGTACTGTATATAGAGGGGACTGCATAATAACGCAAAATAAATTCTTAGTCTTGTATATTAGGGGTGTGTGTGGGGATATATGTTGGTGTGTGGGTGTGGATGGTAGGGTGTGGGGGTGTTAGGGGGTTGTGTATATGTGGGGGTGTGGTGGGGCAGGGTGTGGGTGTGTGGGGTTTATGGGGTGTGAGAGAGGGTGTGGGGGTGTGTAGACCCTGCCCCTGTACTCCCCCCATGGTGCAGCAGCCACAGGCGGGGGCGCTTAGGGCTCTCGTACCCAGTAGGGTGCAGCTCTGGCCAGCGCTACACTCTGCAGCAAGGAGTGCAGACCTTGTACCTTGGTACCTTACATTGTACCAAGTGTAATGTATTGCTGGCGCTCCTCACACTCGCACAGCATGGGGGGGAAGCTGTGTGCACTGGACCCAGCCGCCTTCCCTGCCAGGGCTGCACAGCAGGGGAGGGAAGCCCTGGATGCCTTTCCTTGGGGGTGGGAAAGGCAGCTGGCTCCAGCACACAGGGCTTCCCTTTCCTGATATGCAGCCTGAGTGGGGAAGGGAAGGATCACAGATACAAGCAAGTGAACTACATTTGAACTGGGCTTCTATATCAAGATGAATTTGGTTTAAAGTCCTACTGTGCATAGCACTGGAGAAAGTTAAAAGAAAGGATTGGCTGCTTTACCTGACACACTCCTATTAGTTTCTTTTCCTGTTAGGGCTACCCACTTTGCAACAGCCTAGCACTCATTTTCCAATCCTCCATGCCCTCTGAATACCTATTATATCACATGTAACTGCACCAACTTTACAACCAACTCAGGCCCAGCATGTACTTTATACTATGTGTGACAAGAATTTGGGCCAGACTTCCCAGGAAGCTGTAATACCTTATTGTTGTTCCTTGTAGTCGATCAATCTTCTTATTTAACTCTGCAATAATGCTGTGAAGCTCTGTGATTCGTTCTTCATAGCGCAGTGTCGTTCGTTCTTGTACATCTTCGTGCTCTCTCATGAGATGAGACTGCTCACACTAAAGCACAAAGAAAACAGATAAGTTTTATGATAATGTAAAATAGCCCTCCTACCTACCAATCCCAACATTAAGTTTCTACAAGGGGAGGAATACAAGAATGCTCAAAAGTTATACAACCTTGGGCCACACTGGCAATTTGTCAGTAGCTCAAGGATTTAATTTACATTGGACAAAACAAAGCATGCTGAAGCAGTCTTCATCTTCAGCATGAAGTGTCACCCATAGCTTAGAGCAACTTGGAGTAACACATGTTGGAATCTTGGTGAGAATCATTATCCATCCAGGATGTTCAGAGCTCTCCCAGTGTTGCTAGGGCCATTCAACATACCACAAGCAGAAATTATGTGAGAAGGCTGTGCAATAATTGTGCTGTGATGTTGTGCTGCAGCATCAGATCCTGTAACAATGCAATGATTCCTTTTCTCTTCTTTGCCATTTACTATTTAGTGTCAGTGACTTTTACAAATTTCTGTGACAACTTGCTGTCACGTAGACTGAACAATGATAGACAGTTCATATATCATGTCCAGTGTTTCTCTCTCTCAATTGCTGACACAAGATCTGTCCTTTGGAACATGTCTTTACCAAAGTAGTTTTGGCAGGATCTGCCTGTGGCAAAATGCCATCTCTGTCTTTCTCCAAACTCTGTTATCAGGCAGATGACCAATTTGACAATTTGGTTACCATGGTCACAGCAGAGGGCAGACACCCCTGGCTCCATCAGCTTCAGGTAACCCTGAGTTGTAAACTGAGCTGGATACATTCCTGAGGGAGAGGGAAACCTGTTCCCTCTGCCTATGTGACTGGCCTCACACATCTGGGTGGGGGCTTCAACTCCCTATTGTTCTAAACCAGAGGTGGGCAAACTGCAGCCCACAGGCGAGATGCAGCCTGCCAGGCCATTCTATCTGGCCCACAGGCCTTTAAAAATTTTAGAAAATTAATATTTATCTGCCCCTGGTTGCCTGTCATGCGGCTCTCAATGGCTTGCCAAAACTCAGTAAGCAGCCCTCCGTCCGAAATAAGCTACTTGAGATCTAACTAGATATATAGCTTTCAGTAACTCAGATGTGCGATTAAAGGCTACCATGCCACTGTTTGCTCTAAGGTACTTCTCTGATATTGCTCTACCCTGTACCTTATTCCAAACCTACTCCTTGTAATCAATAAAGTTCTCCTCTATACCTAACATGGCAGACTTTTTAGAGAGGGTCTAGATTATGCCTTGGGGTCCCATTCAGCTAAGGGAGACCACTATTTGTGCTTCAGACTTAGGGAAGCACCCCAAGTTCTTGCAGTGGGTTGAGTACCCCTCAAGGGCTACTATGCCTGTGTTTCCCAGGGGGCCCAGGACCAAGATTAGTCTAGACTGGGTGATAGCAGCATTACCCCCAGGCTTGTGGGTGTGCTCCAGGAAGGGGGTCGGCTGGGCATGAGGCTCTCCCAGGGAGCCACTCGGAGCCTGGAAGGTGGTCGGGCGCAGTGAGGCGGGTGGCTGAACACAGGAGCACCCCCTACTGGCCTACCACAGTGCCCATACCAGCAAAGAATGGTATGTCAGCACAGAACAATGGTGTGCGTATAGAGATACTTATGCTAACTCAACTACTAAAAGCAGCAGAGTTTCCCCTACCTAATTAGCCCTGCTGAGAAGCACAGTACATTAGGTCAAGCAAAGTACCACACAAATGTGGCTATAGTGCACCTGATACCCTAAGTTGGTATGAAACAGTTGTTCAGGACAAGCTCAGGTTGAACTATATAGCACTACAATATTTTGTACAAGCATACCCAATGACATAATGCAATAACAAACCAATAGAATTTGATACAATGTTTTGACACTGCGCCATGAAGTTGCAGCAGTCAATTAATTCTAGAAGATGGTCATAAAAAGTAGCAATGCTACTTCCAGACAAGAGCAGTTTATTGCAACAGGCTGCAAAACACCTTAGTCAACTAAACATTTGAGATGCATCAGCATCTTCTACCAGGTGATCCAGGAAGAAGAATAGTGCAAGACACTGGAGATGTGGCCACTACCTCCTTCCCTATTATTCTGGCTTGAGTAGTTGGTTGGAGTAAGTATACAGAATAATAGACAAATTCTAGAAAATCTGTAAGCAAGCATATCTTCTCTTCAGGAAGGAAGGGTCTCTGAAAGCGCTACATTTTACACTCTTTACTCATTTTACTCATTTGAGTGATGAAACCACCATGCTATTATAGTTTTTTTGTATGCCCCACAGAACCCTGCTGTCTCCAAGAGAGTTTTAATTCAGTTTCTGCCGCTGTTTCCAGATGCCAGCACCTGCATGCACTGCAATTACAAAGCCAGCTATGATACATGTTCCTTAGGCCTGTGCTCAGCAGCAGTCTGTGAGGACCAAGACTTTTAACATCCTGTTTCTCCTCCCTGGCAGGAATCAGCCAATTCTCCTACAGTTACATAATAGTGTCCACTGTGTTCCAGTTAAAGAAATCTCAGTGATTTAAGCATGGCTACTGCAAAAATTACATCTGCTGATCAAACATAATCAATGCCTACATAATGGAACAGAAATAAACAGTACATGCAACTCTTGCACTTTTTTTTTTTTACACCAAAAGTGATTTGCCCAAAATTGTCACTCTATACAGTACAAGTACAGTAATGTTATATAAAACACACATATGTATACCTCCTATATTAAAAGGTCTGACAGTATTTTCATAACATCCTCTTATTCTCTTCGGTCCAAAACCTATGGCTTGAGGTAATCACCTATATATGAAATTTGTTCCAAAATGGAACTTGATGCTGAGCTTGAGAACACTTCAGTGTTTTTACACACTAACAACACAAAGGTGTACTAGTTTCAGACCCTATTCTTCTCCAGTAAAAACTGTCCTAATTTTAACTTTTGCTATCTTTCCCCAGGTCCTGTAGAGTTTCCACATGCTTTTTTATTCTAAGCCCCTACCATGGAACATACAATGGTTTCCCCCCAACCCTCCTAACAAAGTACTGAATATTCAAATTTGATCGATGGATATTAATAAAAACATGTATTATGGATACATTGTTATTTATTTATTTTTTGGAAAATAAGAGAAAAAATGAACCAAGATATATACCACACGCTGTAATGATGGGGCAAATAGTATTTAGTTTAAAACATAAATACATATTTATCACAGAAAAATAGAACTCAGGAATGTAAGAGTTCAAAATTTGCCAAGGGCAGAACTGTTCTTAACAGCAGTCTCTGTCCAAATGAAGGCTGTTCTACTTTCTTTGCACAAAATAGATCTTTAACACAAGCACAGACAACATCCCATTCTGCAATGGGATTAATTTTGTTCTTAGACTAAGGGCTCAGACTTGTACCAAGTGTAATGCCACATGGATCACAAGGGGAGTGTGCTTATCAGATGGTCTTCTGAAAAAAGATGAAGAGCTAAGGGCTACTTCCTGGAACTCCAATTAGCTATATTTGGCCTTCAGGTCACACTGGCTATTACATAAAGAAGGCAACAACCTATCTGCTGACATGAAATAATGTAGTTTCTCTCCATCTTACCTCCTTCATACTTGACCAAAGAGCTTCCTCTTCTTTCAAAGTGTAAAAGTATTGGGTAGAAAGTGTCACAAAAAACCAACAGCTTCACAAAAATGTTAGACACAGGTTAAGTGCAGGAAAAATGGAAAGAAAAAGCTACTTACTGTACCTTTCTAAACCAAATTTCCTGTGATATACTTTGATGACCACAAACAGTGTCTCAGCATTATCCAGTTCAATGAATTATCTGCACAGTGTGTGTGTTTAAAAAAACAACAACCTGAAAGGACATTTCTGATAGTGTGTTTAATAATTATTTTTCTAACAATAAATAAAAAGCCTACAACAACAGATTTAATTTCTCTGTGCCCTGAAAAACTGAATAATCCTTATCCTGACTGAAGATATACTGACTCCCACTAATGGTCTCTAGCCATTCTCAGACATTATCAGACTTGCTTTCCTTCTCTCATCATTGCACCATTTTTCACAATAATCTTTATACAGTGACAAACATATAATGTGAACAACAAAGAGCAACAAATGTTTTAAAGATATCAGTGAAATGTGTGCACTGGAACTATTTCAAGTTTTGTTTAAAAGGGTCACTGGGGCAACAAAATGTGGAAATAGAAAAGGCAGAAGCAGGAACCACTAGGAGAAGCTGCCCTAGGAGAGGCCCTAGGAGAGGCTGCAAGCTGGTTTGGTGGGAAATAAGCCCAAGGATACTTGGTTGGTGTGTCCTGAAAGGTGAAGTGATTCTTCTTTAAAAAGCGTTCAAAAGCGGGGAACACAGTTTTGAATCACAGAATCTAGAGAAGGAAGGGCATATCAAGTCTATCTACCAGCCAGGATTTAATAGATTTCATAAGATTTCATAGACATTAGGGCTGGAAGGGACCTCACAAGATCATCGGGTCCCAAGGGGCAGGACATCAGCTGGGGTCAGATCACCCCAGCAAGATAAGCATCCAGGCGTTTCATAAAGGTATCCATGGTAGATGCTTGCAGCACTTCTGGGGGGAGTCTATTCCAGACTCCAGAGACTCAGACAGTAAAGAAGTTTTTCCTTATGTCTAGTCTAAAATGGTCTTCCAGCAGTTTGTGACTGTTAAACCCTGTTTTCCCTTGGGGTGCCCTGGTGAACAGATGTCCTGCCAGTTCCTGATGCACACCCCTTATATACTTGTAGGCTGCCACCAAGTCACCCCTGAGCCTTCACTTCTCCAGGCTGAAGAGTCCCATGCCTCTCAGCTTCTCCTCATAAGGCCTGTTCTCTTGACCTCTGATCATGCGTGTGGCTCTCCTCTAGACTTTCTCAAGCTTCTCCACATCCTTTCTATAGTGTGGAGCCCAGAACTGGATGCAGTACTCCAGCTGAAGCCTCATCAAGGCTGAGTAAAGCAAGAGGATGAATTCTTGGGTTTTGCTTGAGATGTATCCGTAGATGCAAGCCAGAATTTTATTTGTTTTGCTGCCTACTATTCAGTGTTTGTCCCTAGGTTGTCACACAACACAGCTTTTGGCCCAAACTTACTCTGCGTCACTCAATGTTAAAATGAACTTCCTAATATTCAATCTAAAACTGCCCTTTGCTTATTCAAGTCTGTTGTTATTAAATATCATTTCATTATGCTAAAGTATTTCACCTCATTGTTTACATCTTTCAAATATCACAAGATTTTTCATGCCCTCATCCTTTCCTAGCCAAGATGCATGTATTTAGTCCTTTTAATCCATCTTCAACTTTACAGTTATGACGTGACTCAGACTCCCCCCTTCCTCTTCATTTTTGTTCTGACCTCATATCTAGTTGTCTGACTGACATTTAAGGGCATTGCAGAGAAAGTACAAGAATAAGCCAGATTCCTGAATGGGGTTGCAACTGAAGACCAGGCACCAGAAAAAAAGTAATTTTGGTAAAGTTTTTAGGTTAAGCAAGCTAACCTTGTTCTGGGACAAACTACAAGTTGCTTCATTGAATCAATTTACCATGTCTGAGAACACCTTTGTGTTTTAGTCTCATCTTCCGTATAAGAGAGACACAACATAAAACCACCACCAGAGTATCAAGACTACGAAGTGAGAGGATAAGAGAAAATATTTCAGCCCCAGGATACCAGCTCAGCAAAAGAGTGTCATTGCCTATTAATGTATAGAAACCTACCATACACAAAACAGTAACAGCCTCATCCTTCGTGTTACCTTTACTGCACTCAGTTAGAAGATTAGACCAAATCCTAACATCAGTGCTATAGTAACAAACCCCCAGAGCCTCAGGCACCTTCATGAAGTAGAAGTAATTCCAGTAACAAAGTAATTACGGAAGAGCACAAGTCATGACCTGAATTAGTTTTAAAAAATCCCATACACACCAAAAAACCAACACCTGCCTGGCAGGCTCTAAAGAACTAACATTTTTGTCCAAACAACAGAACGTTTTAAACTGAGCGGGATTGTAGGATGTCAGACATTTTTATTTCTTAAGCTACTTTCATCCTGCCTGACATTCCCTCTTCTTCCCCAGAACTCTGCACAATGCAAATCCTACCATTCTCCACTCATCTCTATGCCCAAATCTCAAATTTATTCCAAACTAGCGTTAGCTCATAAAACTTGCACTTCAATATTAAACAAAGTTTCTCAAATTTTCTGGTTTAGAGACAATAGAAGATTCTTCCAAAAATTTCCACCAGATTTCCAAGCCAGCATCATTTTGCCTTCTCCCTTGTAGAACACTGACTCGATAGGACAACTTTTCCATTCCGAACACTTTCCAAACTTTTTTAATGAGGCTGTGATCTCAGGGGTGTTAATTCTCTTCCAGGCTTTTACAACTAATTTTTGCAGCTGCTAGACAATTAGTAATCAATTCCTTATGACACTTACATGTTGCAGAGTTCGCAGGATGGATCCATACGAATGCTAAGAAGTTAGCTGATCGTTTGCATCCTGGCATTTCCCTCACCATGTCTCCAGCCTTCTTCTAGAACAGTTTAATTACGGGACAAATCCACCACCTGTGGTAGAATCCTCCCAACTGACCACATTCCCTCCAGCATTTGCTTGTTTCTACCCCATAAATGCATTTAAATTTAAGTGGGGTGAGATACCATCAATATAGGATTGATATAGGATTTTAATATTAATTTCTAATGATTTTAGCTCACTTATTGAATGACAGAATGTGTCTTGATTTCAAGTCATTCACAGCAAAACAAAATAAAGCTGTTCCTTTTGTGAAGTCAAGTCTCCTCATCCAAAAACACAGTATGAAGTGTTTTGGATTTCCCCCTCTCTAGGCATCTGCTCTTCCACCTTCTCTTCTGTCTAGCTTACAGAGAAAGGCATACTACTGTACTGATACAGCTGGGTAATTCATGTGTGGAGAACTGTGAGGTTGCTTGTGGCATTTCCAAAGGAGTAGAACAGAGAAGAGCAGTACGTAGCTTGAAATTCTCAAATTTCAAACCCCCCACAGTTCATTTCCAAATATATTTTTTTCATGGCATCAACTGTCAATATTTTTCTTTAAAAAGAGCATAACAAAATTGCCAAGCTCTGAGATGTATGGCACATCCCGACAATGAAGGCCTTTAGAAATGTGTTCTTTTACCTGTCCTAAAGAAGAGGGGACATCGAACCAACTTTGGAAAAAGAAACATTTATAGAAATTCAACTATATGTAGTTTCTGTGTTCCCTTTTCTGCTACTGAAGACTAATCAAGCTTTAATGAATATTTTAATCCTTATAGCTCAGCTTCTCTTTTGCCACGTGTTAAAACAAGAGCATCATGAGCTTTGCCTATTTTTAGTTTTATGGATTTCTGCAAATATTTTCTTCAGAGCCAACTCCCTTCTAAAACTTCAAATTCACTAGTTTCATAAGAGTTCAAACAAGAAAAATGTCTATTTGGCAGAGGTAGGTAAACTCTATGCATGGCCATGCATTATAGCTTGGTTTAAATCAAAACCAGAAGTGGACCTGCATTCGTTTTGTATCATTTACTGTAGGTTACACATCAGAGATAGAGAAGTGCTTTTTTGTTTTGGATACAAGAGGGCTGAGTGGGTTTTTTTAGTGTTAGTTAGGATGTGCAGTAGTTTGTAGAACTATTTACAAAAAGTTATTAGTAGTGGCATAAGAAAGAAGGGACATGTGAGGAGCAGGGAGAGCAAGGCAGATTTATGAGATCCATGGATGGGGAAGTAGTAGGTGAGGTACCTGTTCTTGCTGCCTGTGCTGAAAGTCAAAAGTCACACAAGATAAATTGGGATATCTGAGGCATAGGATATGGCAACAGACAACATGCCATCTAAGGAGTGGGGAAGCTGGCCTCTGATGGTAAAATGCTTCTAGAAGAGTCACTGAACCTTGGAAGCAAATGGTCTCATGCTGACAATAGCAGACAAAGGCCACAGTTACACATACTCCGGGGGTGGGAGGTGGTACTTAATTAGAGCAGCTCCGAGAGCCACTCTAATTAAAGTGCTGCTGCATCGCCTGTATCAGCATCCTCATGTTTAAAAAAGGTGGTGGGGCACTTGAACTAAAGCTCATTTAATCCCCACTGCCATTTTTGAGCATGGGGATGCTGATACATGACGTGCAAGAGGCTCCTGGAGCATGGCAACTGCCTCACTCCAACAGACTCAATTAGTCAGACTAGAATTAAACAGGCGAGAATTCCAGCCTCTGCACTCATGTACAGATGCCCAAAAGGAGGCCTGTTGTCAACAGCAGCAAGAAAGAGGGCAGTGGATATGTTTCAGAATACAGCGAGTTACAAATAGTAGAACAAATATAAGCAACAACAACAACAACATGGGGGAAAAAACCAAAAGAAACAAAAGGGAAGGTATTATAGCTAGAAATGGAACTGATAAATATGGCAGGAGACTGATCTGAATTTTTACTGCATGACTATACTGCTTCTAGTAGCCTGGCTAGTTTGGGTACTACTGCATGGCACTGCATTGTTCTGTGTGCCCATTTTGTTCCTTCCTATTTGCCATTTGATCCCATCCCTGTAATCAGGCTTCCGTCTCTTCACTCCGCTAAACCTTCAAATTTCTCCTTTTTATATAAATTCTAAACAACTTCTCTCTCTTTCTTCTCGTGTTTGCTGTCCCTGTACTGCTGATCTCACCTCTTATTTTTCCTCCTCGTTTCTTCATTTTGGAGATAGCAAACAGAACAATTCAGGGACCAAGTCCTCTACACTCTTGTCTTCCAATGACCCTACCTCTTCTCATAGCTTTTAAACACACCTATACTCTGATGGTCTCCAAAATCACTAATGTTTCTCTCCCATGGGCCACAGACCCATTGGAGACACTGCAACTACAACAGTGAGTTTAATAATGATATGCCACAGCAGTCATCTGTTCTGATGCATATCTGAGATGTTGACTGAGCTGAAAGAAAGCCCAGAGAAGTGGTTCAATATTGGTTAAATATGGCTCATTATGGTAATTCAAATGCTATTCTTCAGTCCCTTTAAATAAAGATTCCTAGTCATTCATCTATTTGCTCTATGTCTGCAATGTATGCCAGGTGAACTTTTGAATCACATAATTATAGGACAGTAGGAGTGAAAAGGACCTCTGGAAGTTGTCTAGTCCAATTCCCAGCCTGAAGCAGCATCATCCTTATCCAAATCATCCCATACAAATCCTTGTCTAATCTATTACTAAATCTACAACCTAACCTACCACAGGTAAAGGAGGGGGACAATGACTGTCTGTGTCCTGCTGCTGCAAATGTTATCAAAACACACTTGAGAGATCCAAGAAAGAGGGTCAAGCCCTCTGCTACAGAGAAGGCAAAACAATGCCTACTCTGTACCAATCTGACCACAGGGTAAAATTCCTTCCTGACCCCAAATATAGTGATCTCTCTGATCCTGAGCAGAGGGGCAAGACCTTCTAGCCAGAAATCTCTAGGTTTTAGTCCCAGCAGAACACTTAGCACACCCTAATCAAAATCCCCAGTTTGGCTGCAACCAGTGTCCAGTGAAAAAATACCCTGTGATATGCAACAGGAGAAAAACATTCCTTCTTGGCCCCATGTGGCAACTATTCAGATTGATGAAGTGATACATTTTAGAGGTGACAGGTTTTGATGAGGACAAGAATGGTGGAGAGGGGAAGAAAAAGATGAAAAAATAATTCCAAGGTTGAGAGTTTGTATGAAGAACTGAATGCTAATGTTAATAATAAATCAAAGTGAAGGGAATACAAACAAAGAAGAAAACATGTTTTAGGCATACTCAGCTCAGGAGGACTGCAAGAATGGTCATGATGGATCATGTTTACTTTATATTTTTTAATATGGCCTCCTTATTTCCATCATCTTTTGCAATACCCTCCACACCCACCACAACTTCAAATAAAATAAACATGTGACTTTAATCCCCTTTTATTAGTGTTTTGATCTCTATAAAGGATTAAGTCCAACAATTCATTGGATCTTTTATCTGTCCTTTGGAGAGAAAAATGGGAGACAGCTGGTATTTAGTTGGGGAATACAGAACACGGGGAAGAATCACAAAGTAGTCAGACTATAACTCCCCCTACAACAAGGCATCCCTGCAGCTTTACAAGTTAAAAACTTCCATTTTTAAAATGTTGGGGTTTTTATCAGAAAACAACATGTTCTACACAATGTGGAAGCTTCATGAAAAAAACATTTAGTGGAAAACCATTTTTTGGTCCAAAAATATTTCAGCAGAAATCTGGGGACCAATTATAAAGCACTTTAGAGCACTTACATGTGCTCTTTAAGGAACTCCAGCTATTTGAAGGCAGTAATAACCAAAGGAGAATGCCCCCACAGAACAATGGATTTTCTCTCTTCCTTTGGCATCATGATACGGGATCTATTTTTCCCCACAGTCCTCTTTGTAGGTGCATGTCCTGTGGTGTTTATTTTAGGGGAGGGAGAAGAGGGCAGAGACTACTTTTCAAACACTCTGAAGCAGGGGAGCACCCCTGGGTGACACTTAAACCTCCCTGGACATTCCATTGCTGACCTCAGAGTAGCTGTTCTTAGTCAACAAAACTTTAAAAATGTATGGGAAACTGCAGAACAAGAAATCATCACAGACAGGATTGTGTTAAGTATGGTTTAATCTGAGACTATGGATTCTTATCCCATTACTTTGAACTTTTATAAACCCCTTGTCCCTTAGTGGGTTAACCTACTTTGTTTTTCACTCTCCTATCCACCTTGCCTCTCTCTGCAGTGCCTTCTCCTTTCCCCACCCCTTTCCTATGCTTTGTATTCTAATCACTCCTTTCTATTTAGTAGCTCTGCTTTCTGCAGTCCCTTCACAGCATTTGCTGAGGTAAGCCCTCTGCTTACAAAAGTGTACGCTGTAACATCTCTGATTTAGTTAGTCTATAAACATGCAAATCCCCCCTGCACTTTGCCCGACTCTAAACCAGCATGGCTAAAAACCTTTCAAAAATTGCCTCCAACCTTCTTGGCTGCTCTGATTTTCCCTGGGGTCAGCACAGAATTTGCCCTGTACCTCCTGGGCACAGACTCCTAATGGACACAATTCAGAATCTGGTCCATGTTTTGTTGTGGGTTATTTTTTTTAATAAAACAGAAAGAGTATTACCTACATTATAGTGGTTTTACCTATATTACTAATACTACCACAAATTTTTTGTTGTGGGTTATTTTTTTTAATAAAACAGAAAGAGTATTATCTACATTATAGTGGTTCTACCTATATTACTAATACTACCACAAATTATTACAACTAGAAAACCTAAACAAATTATTACAACTAGAAAAACACGTTCCTCGCCTGTTGTGTTTCTTTGCTTTTGGAAATCCTCACCATGGCAATGCATATGGACCTATTAGTTTAAATTTCATCTATTATCTATTCTTTTGGGTCAATTTCATCCTTTGGCTCTCCTGACCCAACACAATGTCATAACATTTGGCTCGTAATTACTGTGGAGGATGATTTATTTGCTTTAAAAACTGTTTTGGTTGGATTCTTAAAATTCCATATAAACAGTTTAATTGATCTTACTTCTGGTTTTTGCAAAATATACATTTGGATGAAATGCAAGTTGGCACTACCCCTAGAAACACTAAACTTTATTACTCTTATGCTGTTTACACAGTTCTCAGGACTCCCTAGGATCAACAGCCAAATATTTCACATTCGCATAACACTTTACAGACATTAAACAGTTAATGATAGAGTTTTTGCTAAAGGCAAACAAGGCAGGTAAACCCTCCCTGGTAAAAAGACTGTCATGGACGTAGGGTTTCTTTCATTGCCCTCTGACAGTGAGTAAGAACCTTGACTAGATAGACCAGTGGGAGCCAACCTTCTTGGCAGACATGGCACAAGGTAAACCCTGCACACTCCCCCAGTACCCCTCTGAACCTCTTCCCTTGCTCGACATGTTACTGTGCTTTCTGCGTTCTGCTTGATCCATTGCTCTGCCTTCTTCCACCTGTCCTACCACTGTGTTCCCTGCTCCCTCCCTGATCAGTCGCATGCCACACAAAGAGGCTGCCTATGCCACTTACAGTATATGTACAAAGACTGACCACTTCTAAAATAGACCACTCACCTGACACAATCTGGAAATTCTTAACTTCAGATTATTCCTCATCTTTCCTCAATTTCTTACTATCTTTCTCATACTAAAAAAAAGGTCTCAATGCAAAAGGACATGCAACTTTTATTGTTTAGCACTTTTGCAAACTGGAGTTACAAAATGCAATTGAACTGATCCTTAATGAATGCCTAATAGCAAGCAAAAGCAACCTGCAGCCCTGTTGATCAAATTTAGTCAATAAGGGCTACTATACAGGTGCAGGGAGCCTGCTCCAACCTGTTGGAAATCCAGTGCTTCGGAGCGACTCGATTAATCGAGTCTGCCGGAGCATGGAAATGAATGTGCTCCACCAGATTCTAGTGTCACGTGCATCAGTGTCCCCATACTGAAAAATGGCAGTGGGGCACTTTGACCTAGTGCTTGTTGGACAAGCTTTAGTTTAAAGTGCCTCACCACCATTTTTTCAGTACAAGGATGCTGATGCACATGATGATCAGGCACTTCTAATTATGGTGAATCACTTATTAAAGTGTCCTCCCCCACACACACCTGCCGAAGCATGTGTAAAAATGCCCTAAGAGACCTCTACAGAGAGGGCTTGCAACAAACATTTGAGACACTGCCGCTAAGTATTCATGCTTGGCCTGGTAGCAACACAGATTTATTCCCGTTTTAATTGACAGGCTTATGAACCTAAACAAAATATAGCACAGCATGCAGCTAGTTTAATTTCCATGGGTGAAGCTGAACCAGCAGGGTTTAATTTTTGTAGTTCTCCAGCAGCAGTTATATGCATTTATGACATCACAGGATGCGGTCATGCAAATAAAAACTGCAGTGATATAAATTCAAAAATATAACTTCACTGCAAGCAAGCATACATACATACATATACAAAAATCTAAAAAATTAGTACTATATAACATAATGAAAGCCAAACCTTAATGCATTTAATGTGTGTTAAGTACCAAATCAAAAAAGGTACATGCCAACAGGGAATCATCATTTATGGTGGTGTTTCGAATGGGGTCGCTCAGGCATTGATAGTAAGCCCAAAGCCATTCAATTATTTTATCAAGGATCTGGAAGTAAACATAAAACTATGGCAAAATCTGTAGATGCCAGATTGGAAGAAGCAGTAAATAGTAATAAGGGCAGGGGAGACTTAAAGAATGCCTGAACAGCTTGGTAAATTAATCCCCATTCAAACAAAGGGCACACTTTTGTATCAAATTGTATCTCAGAATGGGGGACTCTCTTGAGAAGCACAAACTCAGAAGAATTTTAGGGATCGGAATGATCAATGTGAATTCCCATAGAGATGCTGTGGCAAAAGGATTATTGTGAACTTTGGGTATATAAATGGGGGGAGTAAAGAGTAGGGAGATGATTTTACCTCTCTATGCCAGTGATACTCAACCAGGGTGCTATGGCATCCTACGCTACCACAAGTCCCTATTAAAACTGCCATGGGGTGCTGTGCAGTATTAGCACCGTTAGACATGAAAACCTATACAATTCACAAGATGAACCCAGAGATTTTCCCTAAATAAGAATCTACCATGTCAAAAACATTCTGACTTGTTTTGATCTTTTTGAGTTCTCTGCCACAGAATAATTACTTTATTATTTTTCTGTAGTTTAAAAAGGAGCGAAAGCAAAGAGACGGCATTTTCTGAGAAGTGTTTTGAGTCTAACAGGGGGTGCCTTGACTCTAAAAAAACCACTGCTCTATGATGAGACTACTCCTAAAATACAGAACTGTGGGTACAGTTCTACTGTTGTTTTTAAAAGGAGGTTGAAGAACTTGGAGAGTATGAAAATAGAGCAGTGAAAAATTATTCAAGGGCTGGAGAAAAAGCCCTGGAATACAGTGGCGATGCAAAGGTGTGCACATGCAACCCGAGAGCGCTGCTGCACCCCTTGACAGGCCATGCTCTGCATTTAGGTGATGGGCGGGGGGGGCCAGCGGGAGTGCCGATGCCCCCCCCCCCCCCCCCCGTGAGCGCCAGCAGGGGAGTGGGAGCACTGCAGCCACTTCCAGAAGCCAGTGAGTGAGACTGGCCGTGGGGGGACCCCCCCGCCAGTCGGCAGGATCAGCTGTGTGGTATCCCCTGCTCCCAGTCCTGACTGGTTGCTGGGGGGGCACATCCCGCCCTCCCCCGCCCCTGCGCGCCAAGTAAGGTGGCACCAGTTGCCCATGCTGGAATATGAACTCTTTGTATCTCTATTCATTTACCTTATAAAAATTATTATTTGAAACTAAGTACCACCATGGGAAAAAAAATGCTGGTTATTAAAGGACTCTAATCTAGCAGAAAAGGTGCAACAAAAACCAACATCTGGGATTTAAAGCCACATTCAAATTAGAAATTAGGCACAAAGTTTTCCTAAACAGTGAGGGTTATTAGTTCCAAACTACCAATGATGGCATCTCAACTTCGTGATGTCTTCGTATCAAGACTGGATGACAACCCTTAGCCAAACACAAGCTCCTGGGTTCCATACAGGGGTAACTGGGTGAAATACTTAACAACCAGTGACATATTCAGAGTCAGATTAGATAATCTAATGGCCCCTTCTGGCGCTAAACTCTAAGAAACTAAGTACATTTTTATATTTAAGTCAATGGAGGGTATATGAAATGTGTAAGAACAATAGCCTTTGCAGACAAATGTTCCGTGCCTAAAGAAGACATGCAACACAGAAAGCTATAGTTCAAATGTTATCACACCCTTTCTCTGCTTGTCTTTATTCTTCTCTGAAAGAACTCTTTTTTAAGAGTTCAGATCTTATTCCTATTTAATCTTTGGCTTCTTTACTGAGCATCAGTTATAAGGGTGATCATATTGATGTTGAAACCTGCCCATTACAAACTTGACTAGAGACAGTCAAATCATTTCTCCCGGACTAGTGAGCAACTACAGAGTAACAATGACTTTTGATCACTACTAATCTTAGCTGGATTTGTATTGACCAAGAAGTTAAAGGCTGCACGGTTAGTCACTCAAGCCAATCAGATCTTGCATCTATTTATATTTTCTAATCTATTTTAAAATATTCCCTATTACTTCTGATTGTTTATGCTAGCTTTGAACCAAAAAAGTTCAAGAAATAATTCAATTAGCTCAAGTTATGCCATTAGAACATACAAACTTAAATAAATAAAATCTGTGGCAAAAAAAAAAAATTCTTCATGTTTCTGTTACGGTGCATTTTACTCCCTTTTTCTGTTTGAAAGGGGAAAAAAAACAACCTTTGAATAGCCCATTTTCAGCATCTTCAGCCACCACTCACCTGTGCCTTTGCCAATTTCTTTTCCAACAGGTCCCGTTCCCTTTCTGTTTGTTGCAATCGTTTATTAAGCTCCACTATGTCTCCTTTTAGTGATGCCAGGGCTGCTAAATGGAGCTGTAAAACAATCAAAATATATCCAGGTTAAACTATACCACTTATAAAATACCAGATCTGGACATAATTTAGATAAATAGAATAGGAATGGGTCTTCTGTATACACTGACTACTGTGGGCATTCCCACTTCAGAACCAAGATGTAACCAGAACAAAGTTTAAAAATAATCAACTAGTAAAAATAATCCGCACGTTAAGAAATGCCTGGAACTCTCCACTTTTTACATAAGCTCCTCATACGAACACACACCTCGCCAAAATAAATACAATGCAGCATAATATAGCTTAAAGTCTAGGTATATTAGCTTTTCAACACTACCTCCACAGAAGCTAGATCAGAGACTTGTTATGAAGACCCCCCCCTGAAATGCTGGCTCAAAGTCTTGTATTCTAAAGGAAGGTGGAATATGCTTTAAACACCTGAATGATTTCCAACACAGCCTGCCAGCTTGCTAGAAAGAACAACGGGGATACAGCAGAGTTCGATATGTTACTTTGCAAATAACAGAAATGCCACTTCAGAGCTACTACCATTCAGAAGTTGTCATTTTCCCCAGGTCTCTTGTTGGTGAGTCTGAACAAGTAAAATTACAGAAGTTCAACAGAAGGACTCAAACTGCATTTCACTCTTTTGATATTTTATTTGAATTAAATAATTATACTAGTGACAAATATGTCCTTATAACAGTGGTTCTCAACAGTTTTTGATTCAAGGCAACCCTCAGAAATTGCCAGCTTTTAGTTTTCACTTGTTTTTTGACTGCAGATAAATAGTAAAGCAATTTTTCTGCTGCAAAGAACTCAGAAAGACCACAACAGGGTAGAATGGTTTTAACACTATGGATTCCTATTTGAAGTCTCTGGGCATATCTTGAGAAACATGTCTGCATACTTAACAGCGTTACCATTGCTTGGTACCCCATGGTACCCCTGAAAGGATCTCAAGGCACCCTGGATGACAATCACTGCTTTATAACCTGCAACTGCCTTAAAAACTGTAGCTTGGTGATTAAACACAGTTTATTTCAAGATATCGATTCCAAACACTTTTGGATACTCCTTTGAATCTGCAACTTAGGTCTGCTGTCTCAGGGCTGTTGCCTTCTGCATTTTACTCTTGTATAAACAAATATGATAATCTCCAATTAGAATACTAGAAATTAAAATGCAGTGCACACAAGTACCAGAGAATATGCTATTAGTAGCTAAACCAAAAGATTGAGAAAGCACCCAGAAACAAAGAGAAGAACCAAAAAAACTGGTAGGGATTGCGAGGTGGAATTGACAATTCATATCTATCTGAGGGCATGTGGAAATGGATGACAGGCTCAGATAACTGGAACAAATGGACACCCTAAGAAGAGTCAAAAAAGATTTTTATTTGGATAACATTAAAAATCCATCACTTTCTCCTGTATTCCCAATTACCCAGTTCATAGCTGGGAAAAATGCATCATGGGCCCATGATGGTAAATACAACTAAAATGCCTAAGAAAAAAACCAGCGAGTAATACTGAAGTTCATCTTTGTAGCACTGGAGGAACACTTCTAAGTTATATTGGGTGAGAAAACAAAACTGACCTTTCACAATAGATGAAATAGTAAAGCAAATATTGCTGAGTTGCCAAGACAAACCTTTCTCTTAAGGCCAGACTCCTCCTCTTTCTCACTGGGCTGACATTTTGTTAGGAGGGTTTCCTTTATATTATTTTTATTGTTCTACCTCCATTCAAACTGTTAATGAGTCTGGTTCTAATATAATTTGAATTATAACAACCCCCCTTCCAAAAAGCCCCCCAACAACAACAAAACCCCAAAACCACCAAATCCAATGCTGGGAACCAGTAAGCCCGCAGCTGCTCAGATGTCTGGAGGGATGAAAAGTTTTTTTTCTGCAAAGGAAGACTGAGATGGATCCAGCAACTGCATCCTTTGTATACAGCATTGAGTACTTCAAGATGTCAGTTTGGGTTTCGAGACTAGTATTTTTGCCATAATTTTTCAGCTGTAAACGCTGCAGTTTTCATTTCAGTTTGGGTCAGAGGCTGAGGAGACTCATTTGACAGCTGGATGTCTTCAGCTGCTTTTTGTTCAAACACAATTCTATCATGACAGCTACATGCTTAAAAAAAAATAAAACTGTAAACATCTCTTATTTTTTTTAAATGCTGCAAAAGGATTTGGTACTTATGAAAGGAGCAGTTTACAGCTATTGAGGAAAGGCATTATATATATACCCCTCTTCCAAATATGTGGGCCAGTACACCTCAATTATCACTTCAAAACTGCCTATGCCAGTGAAATGTTTGGGATGTTCCTGATAACTTCTTCCAGCCATGGTGAAATATATAATATTTTTAGGATGTGGTCAAACCAAGCTGATTTTCACTGACTAAATCTGACCCAGTTTTGGAATCCTGGTCCCAGTCACTGTACCATGTGGTTCCCTTGGTAGAGGTTTTTCTTGATTGCACTTCAATATCTCAACACCAACTGCAAAACTCTATGCTAACCTGCAGATTGAGACGCATTTGTCATTTTTTTCTCCCTTCAGTTCTCTGGGTCTGATTCTGCTCTCACATTCATTTGACAAAATTCTTTACATTATTCTCCCAAATCTCCTTTTCAATTATTCCAATCATTGCTGGCCTGAGCATACAGCAATTTGGCTGACCCATTCCTTGATTTTACTGATCCTGATATCCAGCAGCTAACAATTACCAGGACTGAGATACATCAATGAACATGACACCACCCACCCACCTTTCTAAATAATCAGTTTCTAGCACTATTGTCCTCATCCCTCGGTGTCTGGATCTCTACCCTTCATTCTGGATACAGATTTCTCTTGGTGACTTGATCCTGGCACTATCCCATTTCTTTTCAGTATCTTCACTTTAGCATCAGGGAGGCTTCTGCAGAACCAAGAATCTGTGTTAAGTTACTAGTAGATTGCTTCCCATCTCACTTAAGCTACCATAATTTATTTCTTTCCCATTGTTGCTATAACTCCAGTCCTAGTTGCTAGAACATTGAAAAAAATTTACCAGGCACCTGTTAACCAGAGGCCAATGATAAAGGTGAGGTCTAATTCTGGAAGCCCAGAGGCAACAACTCCAGTGCTCCAACTAAATGGCAGAAGAAGGCCATGGAAAAGATGCTGTCTTGCCCAGGTTAAAAAATTCATAGACTTTTTTTTTACTTTAGGTCACCCATACTTTGGAGAAGGGAACTGAAATCTGACATGTGGTAGCCCTTGTCTCAGGGATATGCCCTTTATCATCATTGTGGAAAAATCACCCAAATCTGGCTAAGTTATTAAAGACTTTTAAAAAAATTGCAGTTTCACATGATGAGTAGAGATCACTTGGATTTAAGTGGCTAAATTCCTACTACCCTATGTTCCCTTGCAACTGTAACTATGGGCTTTGTTACATTTGAGCATTTGAATTGAGAAAAGGGAGCCTGTCTCCTGTGGTAGCAATGCCATGTGGATGAAGCATGGAGCATAAAGATGACTGACTCAAATGCAGAAAGGCCAAAAGCCAGACTTGGATATAGGGTACCATGCAGAGTGCAAAATGGAGCAAGGTAAGCAAGAATAATGGAACTGAAACAGAGGCAGGACTCAGAGGCAGACAGGTTGTGCTAAGTAATGAACATTTATTTCCAGGTTGTGAAAGGAAACCTGAAGTTTTTCCCCAGGTCTCACCCTTCTTTTGCTGTCAGCAAATGTCTGATAACTAAGGCGGTGTCCCAACCCCTCTATGGGACTGGTCCAGATAAAAAAAGAGAAAGTTACTAGTGTGATGATGAACCACTCTGTCAATTCAAGTAATAGAAATCTATTTGTGCATCTAAAGGTTTTGTTACATTTTATTAAAGAGGACATCATAATGCCTACATGCCAAGGAGCAAAGTATGATTGTGTAAAAACTTTAATTCTGGCTCTTCCTATGCTTGACTTCACAGCCTCAATAATATATTTACTGTAGAGTGTGGGGGTGTGTATGTATGTACATACATATTACACATGCATATATTTTAAATTAAAGCTTAAATGCTAGAGAATTTGTGCCTCTTTGGTACCATGGGACCTTTTTTGGGGAAATGCCTTTTTTTTCCACTTGCCAGAGGGGTTTAGGGGAGTTGATTTTTCAAGCACTATATTTATTTTCTTTGTTCACTCTTGTTATGGCACTAGTCACTCTACATCTATTTGTGCACTTTTCTGAGAGACCTAATTGGCTCTTGACATTAATTCTCAAGTATTTCACAAGTTAACATTACATGTTTAACAAAAATAAAGTGGGAAATGTTTTTGAGAAAAGTCTTTCCAGTGTTTTGACCCGCTGTCACAGATCACGATTTGGCTCATTAGATTCATGGAACTCCTATCATCGTTAAGCACTGCCCTCATTCTATAGTTCAAATAACAGCTACAATTCTTTAAGTTACATAAACTGCTGTTACATAAGTAAATAAGGAAACATCTTTTTTACACATTGTAATTCAATAATCAACAACTACTTTTCTAATTAAATACAGCCAGCCCCCACTTAATGCTGTTTTGCTTAGCGCTATTTCACTATAATGCTCATTTTACATTGATACCTAATTCCACTTAGCACTCAGTGAGTTTCGTTATGATGCTCATGGGCATTGTACAGATGGCAGCAAGGAGCGTACATTAGCACCACAGTGCATCGATGGTGTGCAGCCTCATTGCACAATTTAGTGCCAATTTTTTGTGTTGCCACGTTGGTTCGTCAAAACAAAAAAAAAAAGGTTTTGCTCAACATTATTTCACTGAATGCTTAGTTTTTCAGGAACCAATTAAGAGCGCAAAGCAGGGGTTGCCTGTACTAGCCCAACAGCTCTCATACACAAGAATAAAAGGTAAGGGATAAGAGGACGCTTAATTTAAAAATCATATTAAAAAAACAGATTTCCTCATCTGTGCTATTAGTAAGACTTGAAACCATCAGTGCTGAAAGGTGGTATCTTTTCACTATATATATTTATTTTCTTTTTGCAATTCAATCAAAGACTAGGTAATTTCACCTTGGTTTCTAACACCTTACTTCAATGTGGTAAATTCTTTTGAGTGAATGCAATTTCAGACTAGTATTTGTACCAACTAGTACTTGAACAGGGGTGGGCAATTATTTTGGCTGGAGAGCCACTGAACGAGCTTTGGTGACCTGTCCAGGGCCATATGGGTAGTCCCACCCCCTAACTGTTGCCCTGCCCCCAGTCACCTTATTGGGACCAGAAGTCCCACCCCCAAACCCCTGACCTTTGCCACCAGAAGTTCCTCCCTTTGCTTCCCCAGAAAGGGGTGTGTGTGTGTATGTGTATATGTATGGTGAGGTGTGTGTGTGTGTGTGGGGGGGTGTCTGTGTGTATGGTGGAGCATAAGGTATGTCGGGGTGTGTGTATATGTTGGTGGGGGTTGTGGGGACAAGGTGTGGGTGTATGACATTTGTGGGGTGTGAGGGAGAGTGGGGGGTGTGGGGATCCCCACAAACTGCCCCACATGATGCGCAGCCCCCAATGCTGGCAGCAGTAGCAGGTCGGGGTGTTCAGGGCACTGGCACTCAGCAGGGCATGGCTCCAGCCAGTGCTGGGTATGGAGGCGAAGAGCTCAGCCTACCCAGCCAACTCTATCGTGGGGGCTCTGCAGAGTGCGATGGCAGATCCTGCACTCGCACCCAGGGGAACCCTGTCTTCCCCACTCCCTGCCGCAGGTCCCTGGAATCGCAGGTAAGCAGGGGGCAAGGCTCCCTCCACTCCCTGTGGAGTCTGGGGACCTGTGGCAGGGGGTGGGAAAGGCAGCTGGCTCCAGCGTAGGGTTTCTCCTGGTGCGAGTGCAGGTGCGCTGCGCAGAGCTCCTGTGATAGTGTTGGCTGGGCAGGCTGTGCTCCTCGCCCCTGTGTGCAGCACTGGCCAGAGCCATGCCCTGGCTGGCCACCAGGGCCTGCACCAGGCATAAGCACCCTGAGCACCCCTGCCTGCTGCTGCTGCTGGCAATGGGGGCTGCTCACAATGTGGGGGAGTGTGTGGGGTGTCCCCACACCCTCCCTCACAACCACACCCTGCCCAGTCAAGCTGCCGCCAGCCCCACGCTCCTGCCCAGCTGCAGTTCCCCCACCTCTCCACCCCTCTACCCCACCTCTTGCCCAAAGCGAGCAGGATACCTGGGAAGCTGAGCAGGTTCCCATGGAGTGGCTGCAGCAGGGGCAGCAGGAGCCCTACCTGGAGGCTGTGTGTTGGCCAGGGCAGGCCCTTCCACCTGTGAGGGTGGGAGTGAAGTGCAATAGGGTTGGCAGGGGTGTGTATAAGTGGGTGCCTCGCTCCCACCTTTACGGACAGGAGAGCTGGGCAGAGCACATTTGTTGGTGGGTGCCCACGGGCCAGATAAAAGTGTCTTTTCAGTTAGCCTATAAAATGCACCTCTCCCTTGCCTTAGGATAGTTTAGTTAGGGATAATCCTGCTCTGAAGGGAGAGGAAAGATGCTGGATTAGATGACTTCCTGAGGTCCCTCCCAACCCTACTTTCTATGACCCATCTCTAAATTATCTTGTTTGGCCAATGGCAGTCTTTACTGTTGACGTAGCATCTAGCACAATAGCTGATCCACCACTGGGGAATATAGATAATGTTTAGTTCATGTACTGTAACAGAAACAACATAAAGCCAAGTAAAAATGGTTGTGTGTGATCTTAGTATTGTTTCCCTTGTCCTCCTTTTATCTCACTTTTAACACACTGGTTGCATCTTATCTTGATCTGGCTCTAAAAGTGCTTATGTCAGGGACTGTTTTTTACTCTTATAGAGAGGAATTCCAGTAACTAGGGCTGCTAGGTACTGCTGTAATACAAAAGAATGAGAAACTCAACGAAGGGCTAAAATGAACAAAGAGGATATGAGGTGAAACTAGAATTTTCATTTGTTTCGTTCAGAAAGTAGACTTCAATAATCCAAGTTATCTGAGACACAAAAATGCCATTAAAAAAAAATCAAAAAAAATCACAGTTTCCCTTTAAGGAAAACTAATTTATTTGTCAAGCAAGCCATAGCTGCGATTCTGTGGCACCGAATACTGACAGGATATGAAAATTGGGGGAGGCAGGGAGAAGAGAATGGAGGCAGCCAAGTGAGATACCATTTTCTTCTGAGTGAACAATAACAGATGAGGCAGCGTTACTGAAAGACACATAAAGCTCAAGGTGGGCTGAATCTTAATGGCATAAAATTACAAAACATATTAAAGACACAGCAGTTCATAACAATTAAGACTGTATAACCAGACACCATTACTGTTTTAGTGTGCATTAAATACGGATCCAAGCCCTTAGGTTGCAACTCCCAGGGAGAATTACATGAGCACAAGTAAGAGAGCTCTCGGACAAGGCCTTCATTGTTCATAAATGCTTCTATTGATCTAATTTAGAAGGTATTGAATTCTCACATTCTACAGAAATAAATAAATGTAGTAGTGAAGAACACAATCAATCCAGCAGAGCAGGCAAGACCAATGTATTTTACGGTGATGATTGAAATGGCTCAAAATAGTCCTCTGTTATTTTTTTATTTTTTAAACCTCAACCACTGTCCAAGGAAAGTAGAATTTTTCTCCTAAAAGAACTCATATCTGTATGTGCTATGCTGCACATCTTAGCTCAGAAGCCATGGTTTCTATTAAATTTAATTACAAAGGCACAAACATGCATGTGACTCAGGCATACATATGCCACGCACAACCCCTCTCTAGTCTTCCAGCCAGCTCAGCTCAGCTCAGCTCAGCTCAGCTCAGCTCAGCTCAGCTCATTGCTTGTGTGCCTGCGGGGCAGTGATAATTACAATTACCCACTTGAGCACAGAATTCTTGTAAGCTACAATGCCTTGCCAGCTCACAAGAAGCAAGAAAACTGAGAAGGAACAAAAAGCTGGGAGGTCTACACTAGCTCCTGGGATTGGCTTCGGATTAGCGCCAGTTCAGCAGCAGTGGAAGGCCCCTTCCCTGGCAACATTAAAAGCAGAGTTGACTGGTGCACAAGGACATAACATCTTATGGCAGAACTCCACCCACATTCATTTAATTTATTTAAACGATAATGGTCACCATTAATGTGGTGGCATTTGCAAATACCCACTGTACACTGATACATCAGTACAAGGGAAAAACGTGCATGATTGCTAGAGATAGTAACTACTAAAAAGTTATTATGTATCAGATATCAATTGTAGCAAAATGCGGCTTAAAAAGCAGCAGCATAAATATAGGCAAAAGGTTCCTGATCTTGACTCCTGACTCCTTTGTGACCTTGAGTAAATCATTTCAAGCCTCTGACTTAATTTCCTCATTAGTAAAAATGTGAATAAAAGATACCTACTTCCATGTCCCACAGGGGTACAGTAAACATTGGTTAATGACTTACTGTTTGCACAGTGCTCTAAACACATTGTTTGCACTGGGCTTTGTGAACTGCTCTAAGTCAGCATGATTAATATTAACGTTTGCAGAGAGGAAGTTATTTATATATATATATTTAAAGATTACTGACACCCAAACAAGGACAGATGCAATGTCAATGTGGACCAAATAAGAATGGAGCACAGGGAAATAGAAAGTCTACTGGGTGTGTGATGAGTATGTTGGAAGAATGCCTGTGAGGTCCTGGACTGAATTCTGGCAGACAATATTATGAACTCAGAGGTTTACTGGCAAGAGGAAACCATAGAAAGAGACTTCTGTTGACTTCAGTGGGTTGCTGATGAGGACTTCTAGTGGCAAAAACCATAAACTATAGAAATCATAAACAAAGAAGAGCTACTTATGAAGCTAACCACCTACAGAGCATTTTACACATTTTGAAACAGCCATTTATCCTGATGTATTTTGTCAGTGAACTTGATGCATACTTACAGTTTTCCTAAACAGAAAGCATCACATCTCAAATGAAATAACTAAAAATAGTTGCGCTAATGACATGATTTTACTATCTGCAGTGATGTTAGTCTCAAATATAGCAAATGCAGAAAGGGAACCTACAAGTATCTGTCCATGCATGGTATAAAATGAGTTGATCATCCCAATTGCCTTCCCCTTCTGTCCCCCTGAGCTGAGTTACTGTAACAAAAATTCAAAAAGCCACAAAAACATCACAACAGTGGTGTGTTGGGGGTTGTGCAGACAACATCCTCATACATTAAAAGTAGGGCTTTAGCCTATGGAAGCTTATGCCTTTCTGAACAAGTTAGTCTTTAAGATGTCACCCTGCCTTCCTTTTTCCCTTATATATTAAAAGAAAAGAATACCCAACTGTGTTATTAAAACTGTGTATTATCTTGACACAGCCAATTACTGTCTGACCACCTTAGTTGTTAGTACCTCTCCTTTCACCTTTCCACCATCCTCATTTACCTTAGAGTACAGACAGGGGCTGCACTTTGTTTTTCCAGCCTGTAAGCACTACAACTCAAAAAGCAAACAAACTCTCAATTGGATCCAAGAGCCAAATAAAACAAACCCCCTCAATTTTAATAATTCTACCAAATTGCAATCTCAAACTGCCATGGCAACATGTGAAATTCCATGAAGTTTGAGGCAGGACACAGAGTTGCCTCTGACTGCTAAAAATGCAAAATGCAAGTGGACTTTCATCTAGAAGTGAAGAAACAGCAAGAGAATAATAAATACTGGTTAAGCATCTCTCAACCCTCCTTCAGAAAGAGAGAAGCTGCCAGGTGGAAATAACTAAAAGCGATAAGCACTAAAGGGAAAAACCAGTGTGTATTATACATTTTTATAGGGCATTGTGCATGACATGCACTGGAACAACGATAATCACATTTTTAATATCAATAAAGGAATTTGACCCACTCAGGATTTTGAATTTAGGAACTTAAATATTTAAGACTTTACACGTATCAGGACTTTGCCATTCGTGAACTTCACTGGAAACTGAATATTTTGCAGTATATCCAACCAATCTATACTGCCATATGGGATAAAGGGAAGAAGACTGCAGACAGGGTTCAGGAAATACTGGCATTACTCTGTTTTTGCAGATGACCATTAATTTGTAGACACATAGACACGTGGCTGTACAGTAATGCACACAACAAGAGTTTATAACAAATTACAGCACAGACATAGATGAACTTGGATACAGAGGAACAATACCTTGAAAAACAGAAGGTTCCTATATCAATTTTAGGAGATTTTAATATGACAGGATTTATGATACCAGAGGTTTCATGCTGCTTACATTTTGTCAGTACCACAAACAACTACAGAACTACTTGCAGATAAAACACATTTATCTAAGTGATTGATATATAAATGAATGGCTCTCTCAACCATTTTCCCTCTCAATCCCGCACTTATTTTTTTATAGCACTTTTTCCAGACAATACTCCACAAAGGTACATTTTTCTGGCGTGAAGCGATGAAATGAATGTAATCAAAGTCCATTTTAGTGAGTGCACTGACAAGGCTGGAATGGAAAAACCTAAAAGTACAACCATCTTCTAGAATTAGTGACAGCACAGCTCAGTATTCCCTAAACAATCTTACTGGTATGATCCCTAGAGCATAAATCTGAAATACCACAGCCAATTGCCCTTTAAGTAATTATCTAAGGCAAAGTCAAAATGACTAAAAAATGCTACCCTTATATTGTTGGAGGTTTCTACAAAAAACACCTCAAGAAACAACATTTCATGAAAGAATCATTTTGTGTTAGTCCCCAAAAGCACAGAAACTTCCAACTTATAAAATGACAGATGAAATGTACAGCTTGTGACTATCCTGCTGAAGTAACTAGGTCATATTGGACATTCCCTAGTCACTTTGTATGTTGTGCGCAGTTAACCAAATGGCATGCTGAAACAAGTCAGGATGCAGCCACCCAAACTGCAGCAAAACAAAACACAAGCGTTCAAAATATATACTCTGAACATATTTACCGAAGAGTTTTCAAATGAAAACAATCTGGTTTTGTCATTATACAATTTTTAAACTGATTTTTTTTACGTTACGTTTTCTATTCACATTGTGTTTGCGAATCTACCCAATCATTCTTTAAAACAACTCCAGCATTCCACTTGCCAAAAGTTTGGTGACTAAAGATCGGTGAAAATACAGTACGTGTGTCAAAATTCGTATGACATCTCCATTCTGATCAAGATAAATTTGAGGAACAAAGAGCCTGATACAATCATCAAAGTTACTGGGAATAGAATCAGGCTCAGAATAATATAAAGAGTACGCACACTGATACATACAGACATCTTCCTTTTATCTCCCTTGATAAATGGAGTACTATAGAGCTCTGATAATTTCTACTTCACTAGTTAGCACCAAGGTCAGAATAAGGCACAGACATATACAAGAGGCATTAGACTCCAGAGCAGGGGGCACCAATGTTTTTAGGCAGAGTGCCAAAAACACCTGCAACCTCAACCCGTAAGATGTTGGTGTGCCAGGGGTGGACACTGGGGGAGCCATGAGGGGTGCGATCCTTGTTGTGGCAATGAAGCCCCAGCCCCTGCCTCACTGTCTGCCCCGAGGTGCATGTGCCTGCCACGCAGCCCAGGCTGCTCACAGCGGGCAGCAGGAAGCAGCTGTCCTGGGTCCACAGAGCCCCGGCCTGCCTTGTTGCCTGCAGCAGGTACATGGGCACCTTGAGGTGGACAGTGGAGAAGGGCTGCATTGCCACAACAAGGATCGGGCCCCTCACAGCTCCCCTGCTGTCCACCCTGAGGTGCACATGCCAGCAAAATGCCTTTGCGTGCCATGCTCTGGTATGTGTACCACGGGTTGCCTACCCCTGTTCCAGGGCTTAAGTTACTAACTCCAACTTTCTTTAAAAAAATAAAAAATAAAAAAGGGTTCCCAGTATCATGGCCATGAAGAAAAAAATTGAAGACATGAATGAAACTTGAAAATATGACCATGATACCCATGAGTCTGCAGATAGCCTGAAACAACTGGCTCTGAGAACAGCTAACTGCCCAAGAGTCTCAAACATGTGTTAATTCCACCTGTCCACTGCAGAACTAGCTCACTCTCCCATTAAGGTATATCCTGGATGCCCCATCAAGTTGTTGAAGTCCAGATGCCATCACCACTTCAAGTAGGAGGTCACAATACAGGGGCAGCAGTATGAATGAACTGTGATTCATGGAATGGACATTGTCTTCATTCACTTTGGTTGCTAGGCTCATCTTCGTCACACAGGGGCAGCTAGGGCAGGGGTGGGCAAAATGCAGCCCACAGGCCGCATCTAGCCCGTGGCAGGTCCCTTGGTCCCATGTGGCCCAGACTACCTGGTGGTGGTGCTTCCTTCTGCCCCCTGAGCATGAAGTGGGGCTGGGGTGGCTCCGCAGCTGCATTGCCTTTCTTGGCAGACCAGGCGGCGGCAGTCTCTTCCACTTGCTGCTGCCACTGGCCTCAGCCCCACGGTACCGTTGGGGACCTGCGTCACAGCCCTAACCCAGTGCATCCCGTGCTTGCTCCAGACTTGCCTGCTCGCCCTAAACAACAGCAGCACCAGCTGGGCAGAAACTGCTGCTCAGCACAGGGGAAATGTGGTCCCTCCTCCTCACTGCTGCCCAGTGCTTCCTGCTACAGCTGCCCAGAGCCCACCCTTGGCTGCCCTGCTGCCACCGCTGCCTCCGGGCTGCCCAGAGGTACATACAAAACTCTTCACAAGTCATAGGCGGGTTATCAAATAGTAGAAAGTCAGATTCATAAAACTTTCTTGCTTTCCTTCCAAGTAGTCCACCTCTTGAACTTAATGTGGGCTGGCCTGGGAGAGTAAAAAACTATGCTTTCACATGCTTCTATGCAATTGTATGGTAAGAACAATCATTGGACTGTCTGAAAAACAAAATACTTAATTTCTGTAATAATGGTTATTCATGCTGGAAAAGCTGATTTTGAAGACAAGAAAATTGGGACAAGCAGGGAGTTATTCTAGGTGAGAAAGACAATATTTCACTTCTCCAAAGGTCAAGGCTTTTTGCGGCAGAACTCTAGCTCAGTTAAAATCAAAAAACATTTTCTTTCTTGTGAACTGCCCCAAAACATCTATGGTACGGAATATGCTGCATGGAGCTTCCCAGAACAGAGATGGTTTCCAGCAACAAGACAACAAGGCAAAGCCCAAGGGTCCCCTTTGGCAATCTAAAAGCAGTTATATTAGGTATTAGTGCTAGCCTGTTTCCCTGAAGCAACAAAACAGAACTCAGGTGGGAAGGAAGATACCTCCATCATCCCTAAGCACATCATACCTTGCTGCTTAACTCTGCAAATCCTGCATGCAGGAGGAGGGCTCTCAGCTGAAATACTTTACCTTTATTTTTTTAACGGAATTTAATTTTGCTCTGTTTTGCATTACATTTTCTCATTTAAAAAGAGAATTCTAGTATTGTAGCATAAATCTTTCATCGCCACCAAGGGCAAGAATACTCAAAAGGAAGAAAGTCTGTCAACCAAGCCACATGAACTACTATGTTATAGGGGAGATCATAATGACTTTAAAGCTAAGTTGCCCCGAATTTTCCAGCATTAAATATTCACACAGCCTTTTTTAAACTCTTTCCCCACCAGAATGTGGAGGGTTCTTTTGACATGTGGTGTCACAGAAGAGGGAAGCTGTCCCTGGAGCCACAGAACTGGAAAAATGTAGTTTAGGGCAGCCTAGACCAGTACTCTCTCCTCCCTTTTCATGAGGCAGTCTTTTGCAAATGCTCCCCAGGCTGGAGATGCTACTGCTAGCTTGGCAGTGGTGTGCATTAGCACATTCATGTTGTTATTTTGGAATTTTGTAAATATTTTGCTGATGATACAAACATGATTTTGTCCAGAGGCCTCTGTCTCATTCAATGCACATGATGCCTGTTGCTCAGGAATTCGAAGGATTGTTATGCATACATTTCCTCCTCCTTTGCTCTGAAACTTGGAAGGCGTGTAGTAAAACAGGGGAGAGAACAGAGACAGGTTAAGGCTGTTCAGTGCCACCTGAAAGAAATTGGTTCTATCCCTGATGCTCTGTTAAGAGTTTCTGCATGGCGCTCAGCAAGTTACTGAATGTTGTGGAAGGTGGTCGCTAACTTTGTGTGGCTCATTTTCTGGGTGCCCGACTCGAAGCAGCTGGGGCCAGGTTTTCTGTAGTGCTGAGCACTTACAACTGCAAATGAAGTCAGTAGGGGCTGCAGATGCCCAGCTTTTCTAGAAATAAGGCTGAGAGATGGGGAGGAATAAATAGAAGTCTATTCAGTCTGCTCCACATTCTCTGCATTGCCTTGGCCACATCCACAAGTCCCTATCCCTTTTTCCTCATTTAAAACAGAGATAACAAAACCCATCTCCTAGGGAAGACATGAAAGTAAATACAGTACATTAGTGGGAAATATGGATATTACAGTTTTCGAGAACACATGAAGGCCACAGACACACAATTGCAATGGTGGGCAGCAAGGCAGGCAAAGGCTGCATTTGAAAGAAGAAAATATAAAGTTATATTGAAAAATTATCCATTTGAGAAGCACAACCCATCTTCTACCCCAAGTATATCAAGGGTCCTATTGAGACCATGTGCATAATCAGAAACTATGTCATACAGCATACCCCCAAGGAAGTCATATTAAGGTTGTGTGGACATGAGAATAAAGACAATTAAAAGTTAAGATGTTAAAGTTGTGCAGCCTTGATGTCTTAACTTTTAACTGTCCTTGAAAGGTAAGGGACATTAAAACTTAAATGGAAGTACTGCTCGGTTGTACACAGGCCTATGGACATCATTATAAGTGAAGGGAAAGTGACAGAAGAATGTGGTATAAGCTTTTTGGGGCAAGGACTGTCACATTTTTTGTTTGTGCAGTGCCTAGAACAATGGGGCCTTTTTAAGTTTGGCCTCTGGAGTTACCTGAATATAAATGTTAAATTAATAAAAAAAACCCTAATTCCTTTCCACATCTCTCTTCAACAGGAAGATGCACAGAAGCAAACTGCTCCCAAAGCAAAGACAGTAGATGACATTTTCTCCCCAAAAGCTGTGTGCAAAGTTCCCTTTTTATATTTCCCCTTTCTAAGCAAAAACGAATGTGAGAGAACAGAAACAAGCCTTTGGGCAATACGCTGTCCTCAGTCCGTACACACAATTCATATCAACATGGACGGGAATCTCTCTTGGACCAGGGGCTATGTATGGGCCTAATTTTGCTGCTTATGAACCATCTTAATGTTCACATCTCCCTTTTAGTTACTGGCAATAGAACATATCTAAATATAACTCAAGGGGAGGAATGAAGACAAATTTCCTTTCTTTCCTCTTCCCTTTGGATCTAAGAAAATAAAGTGTGCATCTTTCTTCCCCTCCCCTCCACCCAAGACAGCTGTAAGAAAGGAAGGTGGTGGGTGGAGGAGTGGGGAGAGATGGAAGAAAGAATGGAGGACCATGATTCTGCGAAGCTCTTTGTTTCTGACAATATCTCCCCCTATCATGGCCCTTGACTGTTTGTCCCTTGCACTGGGCAAGGAGCACTTGTGATGGGTGCTGCGCTATGGTGTCTAAACTCAGGAAATGGGAGCAAAGGACTAATCCTAAACTAGCCCCTCACTCAGGCACTCTATTTAACATTGCTGTGACTGGCACTTATTTTCTCTGCCCAAATGTTTGGTGGAGCAATCATCAGGCACAGATAAGAGTACAATTTCCCCCTGGCTGAATCCTGTGTACATGGATCTGTTTTCCCCAATATTCACAACTGTGTCCAACTGAGGGAGACTACAAACTGCAACCACTGCTATAGCGCAGGTTTTTCCTGTGCCTTGCTATTGTGCCTGAAAATGGACCAGGTCTACTATAAACTGTAGCAGACTGCAGACATAAGAACTACACTTTGGAGGTTCTGAAACCCAATTGATTAAATACCACAATCAATGTAACTCCTTCTGAGAGGATGCAGAAGTCTTGTGCTCTTTTCAGGATCTCTGAGCCAGAAAATTAATTTCTATTTCCAAAGGCACAACTGGAGATTTACCAACAAGACTTGTACGTATGGTGACATAAGGGTTCATTGTCTTATAGAATTATCTGTATGAGCTGCTGTTGCTGTAAATTTAGAAACCTAAGATTTGTCATGCCAGGTTAAATTAGTAGTGCATCAAATTCAGCATCCTACTTCTGACAGAAGCCAAAATCTGATTCTTCTAAAGAAAATGGAGGAGGGGGGGAAGGAGACTATAATATAACCTTCAATGTTGTTTCAAAAGAAAATGTCTTCCTGGCTCCTGTCATGACCAATTTATATCCCAAAGCATTAGAGCTGATTACTCCTGTACTCCATAGCATTGACTCTGACTACTGTAGCTTTCACACCTGCAATTGTTAATGGTCTAACATTAAAATATGTCCTTTCTTAAATCCAGCTAAAGATCTTAAAATTTGTACCACATTTCTCCCAATGAAATCAACAGAGCAACTGCACAAGTTATAAAATGTGTTGCTACTCATTTGGTGAATTTGTACCCTTTGCTCCCATTCTGCACCTCTGAAACCTCATAGCCCCTTTGCAGCTCTCAACCTCCAGCCACCACCTCTATCAGGACCGAGTTCTGCTACTCCCTACTTCCAAACCTGGCATTTAGACTAGCTTCTCTTGGAGTTCACTGTGATTATCTTAGCAAATCTTAGTGAAGCAAATTCAGTAAGTACAATGATAGTATTAGCCAGGGGCCAACCAGATTACAGAAAGCAAAATACTATTGATTTTAGGACAAAAGCATAAGCAAGAAAACAATAAACAGTCCACACGTGCTAAAGCTTACCAGGTCTCACCCATGGACACCAGTTCTGGCAGGTATATTACACCAGCTTGTCAATTCTTTGTTCCAGAGTCAATGCCTTACTGTCCCATGTCAGTTCTTGGATCACGTGCCTGCAATCTGCCCCTAAACCGTGCTAGACACTTTCTACGGTTCTCAG
This sequence comes from Alligator mississippiensis, assembly GCF_030867095.1. Classification (NCBI taxonomy): domain Eukaryota; kingdom Metazoa; phylum Chordata; order Crocodylia; family Alligatoridae; genus Alligator; species Alligator mississippiensis. Next base: position 227,011,217 of record NC_081826.1, on the reverse strand, counting down.
TTCTTTGCTTGGCAACTTTCTTCAAGCAATTCAAACCCAGATACATGATTTCCCCCAGGCAAGTAGGGCGTCTCCAGACTGGTTTACCTGCTTAATGATTTGCATTAATTACCCTCCCCACTGATGTTAGTTCCTGTAGGAAACTCCTATAATTTCCTCCTAAATTTTCCGTACAAATATCTCTTTATAAAAGAAGTTGATATCTTTGAATATTCCCTGTGTACACGGGGTCTGGCACATCTCAGTGCTTCCTAGGTCTCACATTTGCCACAGTCCCTTTTCTCATATTATGGGATAATATACAAAGGTAAGACTGGCCACCTTTCCTAAAAATCTTTCCTAACCTTTTATTTAGGAGAAAGAATGTAGGAGACCCCCTGTCAACTCCTGATGAGTTTTTATTTCTACTCCAGTGGAGCATGCTGGTGAAATATGCAGTTTAACGAATCTGCAACACTCTGTAAGAGAGGTAATTGTCTAACATCGACAGAGTGTCTGGTGACTCAGCACTAGAGGTATTCAGGGCAGAAAGAGGTGGTGCACAGTGAAAACAACTTTTTTTTTTTAAGTGTTGGTTTATAAGTAGAAGCTGCAAAGTCTCTCCTGAGCGTTTTTTAGTGTGTGAGTATTTATTAGGTTTTTTATTGTTAGATAAACCCTGATCTTCAACTCTAGGTGCTGTACTTAAAAATATAGCCTGAAACTTATTGCGACTAAAATCCCAAGGAAAGCTTCCCAAGATCCACCCAAATAAGCTTCCCAACATTCACCCCCCATCCATCCATTACTCTACCAAATTAAGAGGGGGGGGGGGTTTCTTCACTGCACACCCCCTTCAAAACCTGCTTTCTTCACTGTGTACATTAATTTAAAATGATCTTCATTCCCAGAAAAAACAGGAAACAATGTATTTTTCCAGAGCCCGTTAAGCTGTGTTCTGTTAGGTCAAAGCTAGCAAAGCGAGCTGAAAAGCCTGTCTGAAAATGTTCTTCACCACCACCTCCTCATCTAATAATGTTAGAATCACAACATCAAGGTATCATACAGAGAGAGAGAAAGTCTCTAAAGCAGTGATAGTCAAACAGGGTGCCTTGAGATTCTTTCTAGGGTGCTGTGGAGGTACCAAGCAATATTAGCACGATTAGGTGTGAAAACGTGATTCACAAGGTGAACCTAGGGATTTCAAATAAGAATTTATAGTGTTAAAAACATTCTGACCTCTTGTGGTCAACTCTTGAGTTCTTTGGAGTAGAAGAATACGTGACTCTTTTCCGGTAAACTAAAAAACGAGTGAAAACTAAATTCTAGCATTTTCCAAGGGATGCTTTGAGTCTAGCAAGGTTAAGAATCACTGGTCTAAAGCAGCAATAACACAGACCATTTAGAGTTTTATAAATCAAAAAACACACTCAACCTGCACTCAGAAATCAACTGGCAGCATGTGTCAGTGGCAGAACACATGTACAGTATGCATTTCCTGAGTAATATTCTGCCATCTCCAAATGCTTCCCTTTCTCCAGTTTAAGATACATTAATCCATCTTCAAAGTGACAAAAACATGGAAAACTCTTGATGTCCACATGCAAATTAAAAAAGACCAAGGTCCTCTTGAGACATGTGATGGACTATAAGTGTTACTGGAAATTTCTATTTTAAAGGGGTTCATATCATTATATAATGTTCTATGTCTCAGTTCACACACCAGGCTTTTACACAGGGAAAGAAGAGTTACTAGGTCCTTTCTGTTAACAGAGCTGTCTCTGCTGCACAAGACCAGACAGAGCTCCAGAAACAGAGGAATTGAATAGTTTTGTTGACACGCAAAACAAACCTTTGGGTTGCACATGTTCTCTCTAATGAGAGATCAGGTCCCTCTTTCAGGAGCTGAACTGGAAGTTAGCTGTTGAGTGAAGGCCATGGAATAACCAGGGAGGGTCAGGGACTGAAAGTGGGAAGGAACATCTAGAGCAGGAGTGTCTGCACCCCCCTGCACAAGCCATGCCCAGGCTGGCTTAGGGGGACTTTCAGAGACCAGGCAAGGCTGCAATGGTCTCAGAGAAGCACCATCCCTCCACCTGCTCCAGGTACTCTCCTATGATACAAATACCTCTTGCACTGAGCCATGCACCTCTCTAGAGGTGGATATTTATCCAAATGTGAAAAATACCAAATACTTTTTACGGATCAACAAAAAAGTATATTTTTCAGCTAACTCCACCTCAATTACAAGCAAAATCACACAACAGCATTCCAGGTGATCTTCCACTTAATTCCAGGCAACCAAATCAGGAACTGGTAACAATGACACACAAGCAAGAAAGCACAGCATGGCAAAATTTCCTTTAATTTAAAACTAACCTGAAAATAATATCATTTACTCATGAATGTGATTGATACAGCTGCAATCTTCCAGGGGGATCCACCAGTGCAAGGCACAAGTATCAGCCTGGCAGATCCCAATGCATGGTCAAGTAGGGTGGGTTACCGTATGTCTAAGTCTTCCTGGACATGTCCTCCTTTTGGGTTCTCCGATCTCTATCCTGGCAGTTTTTAAAAATATGAACAAATGTATGGGATTTTGCTCTGCTAGTCCTTTTTCACCATTGATGCTGGTAGAACTGCATTTACTGGCTTGCCCTAGAGACATGCATGTTTACTAGAGATCAGGGTTTGCGGTGGAAAAATGTGGATTTTCCTCTTTAAAGGAGGAAATTGCGGGTTTCTCTTTGCAGCCTTCCAGCCTGCAAGGAGCTGCTTGGGGCAACTGGAAGCAGGGGGCACCACATGCGTCTGTGCACATACACGTATGTGGCCAGGATACAGCCAGGCAGGATGGTGGGAAGAGCTCTGGCAGCAGGTTAGTCTATGGGGAACAGGGGTTGGAGGGTCAGGGCTTGGGACTGTCTGGAGGGCTGTGTATATGTGGGTGTGTGTCAGGGGTGTGTGGAGGGGATGGGCATGTGGGGGGGAGGGGCAGGTGCCTGCCAGTGCTGGGGCAAGGTGTCTGGGCACTGGGGCAGGGCAGAAGGGGCAAGGGGAAGCACCTGCTCCTCCAGTGGGGGAAGGAGGCAGTGGGGGGGGCCCTTGTGGGCAGTGGGGAGCTGCATGGCTGGGCTAGCAGCACCAGGGTCAGTGCCTGTGCTCGCAGGGGTGGGATGGCTGGGAGACACTGTCCAGGGGGGCCGTGGCCAGGCCACCTGGTATGGCGTGGGAGTCCCAGCCCAGTGTGGGGGGTACCACAGGCCTCCCTTCCTCCTCCCTCCAACCTGCACCAGGGCCAGACTCACTCAGCCACTCCCCTTGAGCCACAGCTACTGCAGCTGCCACGTTCCAGTCCGGTCAGGATGGGGGCAGCTAGGGTCTCCCTCCACCAGGGCTGGGGGGAGCAGGGGGCTGCAGGTCAGGTGCGAGGGGCACCAACAAGGCAGGGGGCTATGTCTTGGGAGTGAAGGGCACTGGGAGGGTGGGGGACTGTAGGTCAGGAGTGTGGGGCACTGACAGTACCAAGGGACTGCTGGTTGAGAGTGAGGGATGACAGCAGGGACAGGGGGCTGTGGCCTTATTTTTGTTTTACATCTAATTTCTGAGACAAAAACACTTGTTATTTATTGTAACAATTAGAAACTGCCCCTCCACAATCATATTCCCCCCCTCCCCTCCCAACAGTTGTCTTCTTTTTGGAATTGTAAATATAGTAACCCTAGGGTCAAGGCTTCTGTTTCTATGTTAGATTGGTTTCTTTTTTAGATTCCAAACTCATTGTATGCAAGGACACCCCAAGGGATTGCCCTAATCGCTGCACTTTTGCCTGTTTAGCAGAAGACCCCTCCCTCTGTCTCTGGTCTAATCTTATTGTTTTCTCTCCCAACCCTAGGTCCACTGGCAAGAAAATAATTGCTATCTTCTTACCCTCACTGAGGCACAGCCAGGATTGCAAGCAAGCAGCGCTTCCCCCAGCCCAGACAATGTTCAGGCTCAGAGGACTACTAAGGTCAGAATTTGGTCAAGCAATTTAAGAGTCTTGCTCTGTAGTGCAGGCACTTTTAGGAATTGAAACTGAAATAAAAAAAAATAAGGCAAGGGTACCATTCTGCACCATATCCCAGTCGGTCTGACTCTGTATTTGAAAGTAATTTTCACTGCTTTAAATCATCAAATGATAATGCAGAAGCATTAAATCTGCTAAGAAGCCAAAGACAACAATGCAACTTATTGCTTAAGCATTTAATGAAGTAATACTGAAAAAAAAATCATGGGTCAGCACAAGTTAATACTTATTAATTAAAGGTGTTATATATAACAAACACCCCTCTCAATGCTTCAAAATGTCTGAATCCTTCTTACAACCTCTCTCACTACACTAAAAAGAGTCTTTATGAACATGGTTCTGTGCTTTTGTTAGTGGCTGACATAATCGTAAATCCACATAATGTTCAGAAAATAAATCTTTTGCTCTCTGCTGCCTGTATAGGAACATTAATCTTAACAAGAGGTGCACAATGCAGGACCCCCTTATCTGCTTTAAGTAGGGCAAGTACTTTATTCCTGTTAATTGTCCTGACAGAAAAGGATCAACACTGCATTAACCCATTTACTTCATGGCTCTATGAACATTTTTCCTGAACTCTAAAAAGGTGTAGCACGCTTGCTTTTACTAGAGCTAAAGGTACTTCATGTGTAATTGTCAACAGGCCAAATGATGGCCTGTGTCTTCATCCATTTATATAATTCTGCACAATTCAGGGGGAAAGAAATCTGATTTTTCTTCATTTAGCTGCTTGCTTATTGGTATGTTGAACTGCACCAATTCAGGGTGAAGAGTAGTATCATTTTTTGTTTTATTTACCTAAATGAGCCCACCCCACATTTCAAATACAAATCATGAGAAGAACTACTTATCTGCAACAATAATGTTAGTGCTGGAACAGCAACTCATCTCACTCGCACAAAAAATGCCAGGCAATAGCAGCATTTATTAGGCCTCCATTTCCCTCTTACCTTAGTCTCGTCACTGAGAAAAAAATACCAAAAAGTACTGTATCTACATTACTATGTATGTATCTGGAAGCACCCCCCTTAAGCGTCTTTATGCTGAGATCCTAATGTTACATAAATTGAAGGAGAGCTTGCTCGTCTATCAGGGGGATCTATGGGAAGAGTACTAGAGGACTATAAGTACATATGTTATCTTTAGGGGTCTACCCAACTTGAGGAGGCAACTGGTTGACTGGTGTCACCCCCTCCCCTCCATCGCCAATTAGTGGAGAGGGCCATCCATCATACAGCCCCGCCCCTCACTACTGATTGGTGGAGATGTGTGGGGCTCCATGACAGGCAGTCCTCTCAGCCTACCAGTGGTGAGAGGTAGGGGTGACAGCCATTTTGCCTGCTCGCCTTCTTGCCGGCAGCCCCGTTTGTGCTGGGCTGCGTGGCCGGGAGGTCTGCTGGTTCCCACTGGGGAGCCAGCATTTTATTTTTAATAGTTTTTTTGGTCTTTCCCTCTTCCCATGGATCTTGCAGAAATCACCCAATGTTGTGATTTCCATGGAATCATGATTCGAGTAGGTCCCTAATTATCTTGCTTGTGTCCTCACTTCAAGGTGGACAGTTTCCAGCCTGAACTAAAGTGAGCTGGGGCTTGAACCCCTAATCAGAGCTGTGCTGATCAGCTTGGATTCAAAGTACAACTGAGCAAATGCTGATAATTTTGTCTGCAGATGATTGAGGTATTTGGGCAAATACACAACTAGGAATACATACCGGCTATATCTAAGCAGACATAAATGATAACATATTTCTTAAGAAAGCCTGAAAGCAGCACTGGGCACACATTCAGGACTTCTCTAAGGCATCTATTCAGTCTAATTGTCAGACTTGTTCCTGTGCTGACCACAAAGCACCTGGCTGGGGCCTGGTAACTAGCAGCAGGACCAGGCTCAGCAGAGGCATCGGAGGGATGTCCAACTGTGTCTTACACTACACAGCCAACAACTGATGCAAGTGAATGTAATGGACATTTTAAAATATCTGGCACCAAATGCCAGATTGTATATCTGCCAGTTCTAGCCATGTGAGAATCTGCCCCCTGTTACTTTTTTAAAGTCACACAGCAAAGAGTGCTGGCTCTTAGCAGGAGTTCCTGTCTATCAGCTCCAGGCTTAATTACAAGATGATATGGCTGAACCCTTTATAACTGAACATTTCTATTCATGAAGATGCATCAATCTTGTTTCTAAGAAGAAAGATGAACTTCTGCAACAATTCCGATAAAAATGAGTTACAAAGGAAGTTTTACACAGAGGAAAATCATTTTCTTTTTGAGAAACTACTTTCAGAAATATGTCATTACAAGAAAGGGGCTCTCCCAGTATCTGGCATTTATTCTTCTTGAATGAGCATGCTAGAAATTTAAAGACTGCCTTCTATTACAAGATATTTCTCTTGATTCAGTCTAGGAAGAATCCATCTAGTTGCTAAATAATTTGCTGGAATGTTTCTGTATGTACAGAAGCAGTTGAAATAAAATTATCTGTGATTGCTACATCTCTTCACCAGAAAAGGGGAATTAGATATTTAGCCTTTAAAGCCCTGCTGAGACAACTGGAACATAGCTGTGATTAAAAAAAATAGCTAAAAAGCTGAAACTCACTTCCTGTGTGGATAACTCTTATTCCACACTAAAGGAACCTTTTTGCTGCCTACCTTAAGTTTACTTCCAAATCAACTAAAAAGACTTTCCCAGACTGGTATGTGTGGGAAACAAGAAGCCACTTCAGAATATTGCAGACTATATACCTGTGTAGCCAGGCCCTTATAGAAGCCTAAATCTGAATTGCTGTTTCCTCTGCCATGTTCAGAGCCGAGCTATATATAAAACAATTTTAAAACACTAAGTTTAAAAATTGGACATAATTCCAACCCCCAGCATAACAAACAATAATCAAAGAGGCTATTTAAGTCTAAGTAGCAACACTATGTTATCTACTGTCAATGGTTCCAATGTACATGCACCCATCCCTCAGTCAAGTTCAAGTAGTGCTCTGTGGAATCTTACTCTTAGGTGTTCAGGTTTCTTAGAACAGGGTATAAACTGAAACAGGGAGAGGGGGGGTAGAAGGATAATTTCAGCAGACTTACCCTAGGACCTCAAGTTAATGATCCATTTAGGAAAGATCAGCTTCAGTCCTGGAGGGTATGTCTACAAGGCACAAAGCCGTATCATTCAGAGATACACAGGCTAGACTGCTCAGGGAGAGCTTGGGTTTCGGGAAGTAGCATAGCTGGTCAGTGCAAAAGCTCCACCCTAGCTAATACATGCTACTTCTCAAATGAACAATTTGTGTGGGCTGAGCCCTGTGCTTAAGCAACTATACTGCTTCTAGTCCCTGAGCTAACTGGGATATCTTTGCATGGCACTGTATGGTGCCATGTAACATACCCTGAAAGTGATCTCCAAAAGAACCCTCAAAACAACCTACCTGATAGAGGTTTATTCCCCTATGAGAGGATCACTTTAGACACTGCTCTGAATCTTCTTTTTTATTATAGCCACATCAAACTTCCTTTTAAGAATACTTACTCAGCTCTGCCTGAGTCAGGCAAGTCTGAATGTCCAATACAACAACAGAGAGACAAAATGGATGAGATTTTCTCAGAGACAGAAAAGGCAGGCAATTGCCCGCTCTTGTTCTGAGGTCCCAAAAAGAAGTGGTAGATTTAAAGTATTCCAGGTAAGATTTTACAGGAAAAAATGTTATGTCTAGGGCTATTAAAGATACCAAGCCCCATTTTGAATGAGTTGTTTATTGTCTATGATAGAAACAGTTTGCCAATACTGTGACTTTAGCTAACCCTTCTAATAAATATGTTAGTTCCCAAGATTGCATAGGCAAAGGTGGATATTTTCCTGATTAGGGTTTGGGGCACTATACTAAGGTTTGGTGAGCACAGCTATATTGGTTAGGGTGCAACTTCCACACACCTAAAAGACCAACAAAACATTTAAATATAGACAGGACTGAGAGGAGAAAAAGGTAAAGTTGCATCTTCAAGCTGTAGCCAGCAGTCCCATGAGATTTTCTGTTTTTTCAAAAAACTTGAAGACAATTTTTGAAGGCAATACTCAGTCAGTAATACTCAATCTGCTAATTTGAGCCTCGATCATACATAGCCCCTGTACACAAGCAAAACTCCAAATGAAGTCAGTGTTGCACAAGATCAGCAAAACTGAGCCCTTTACTTTTTCGGACATGACATTTCCCTATCTTTTTAAGGTACACTTGGACAAGTTAGAACTAGATTAACATGGTTAAATATATTTATGAGGACACTGCCAACTGAGCTCTATGGCTTCACTAGGCTAGATTCTGAGATTTTAGTGGGTATTGTTCATGTTCACTTTTAGAGCAGGTACAGGCCCCTACGCTGCAGAGGGTGTGACAGTAACTTTATTTCCCAACGCACACCTCCATCAGCTGGTAAACAAACTCATTTGGTTAGGGAACATAGGAGGAACACAAACATTTTATGACGACTTGTAAAGCATCCACTGAATTACCAAATCAAGTTTCCAAAAATTTAAATTTACATCAGAAAACTGGCCAGGAAGTATGCATGTATATGTGGTTAAAAAACAAAAACAAAACAGCCATAAGAACAAAACCCCCAAATCTTCCATCATGTTGCAAAATAATTAGATGTGAAGAATTCAGACACTGTAAGCCTGATTACTTTGAATGGAAGAGCACACAAACCATTTTGCTGTGTGATGTGTAAACTTGCGTCTACTTCCCTGACAGATGCAAGTGCAAGGGTTCCCATGGTTTTAAGCTCTGCCGAAGCCCCAGGTTTGCAATTACATATTGCAGCAGATACAAGAGCACCAGGATCAGGAAACTGAAAATCAGACATTGTTTTACACATTCAGATAGGTGACTATGAGAACAGAGGGGAGGAATGGAGACAGGAAGACAGAAAGGAAAAGATGGCTGCTGTGAGAATCACAAACTCTGTTCACCCAACCCACAGTGAGAAGCAGAAAGAAATTATTTACTTCTGCAGTCTCAGCCTATCATAGATAGGGATTCTTCCTTTCTCTTTGAACCTACCTGGTCAGCTCAAATCCAGAATTACCACATTTTCTCACACACAACATGAAACTTTCCCCAAAAAGTCAGCTGCTGGAAATTGGGGATGTACATTAAAAGAAAGAAGATAAAGTAGCAGCAGTTTGTGATGCTTAAGCCTCTGTCTGGTAGGTGAGGAGGGTAGGGGCCACACCAAAGTAAGGTTGTACATAGTCCATAGACAAGCAGTAAAATGAGCATGCGAGCCTCCCTAGCTGCTGCTACTTATTTACTGCTACTTACTAGTATTTTCAAGGAAAGACATTTTTTAAAAGGCAGGATGAAAAAGAAAAAAAGAGGTGTACATCCACTTCTTAGGTGTATTGTATCAGAGAAAATACGGTATGCCATTTTCCCCGCCTACAAATCACCACACTCTAAGAAAGGCTGCACAGTTTTTAAGGAAAAAAAAGCTTTTCATCCTATAATCACAGCCTAACAAAACCTCCACATTTGTAGCATTTGACGAAGGCAGTTTCCATACTGCATAACCAAAAATAGATAGTAGTCTGTGATAATTTCACAGACCAGGAGTAGGCAACCTATGGCCCATGGGCCAGAAGCATGTGTTCTCATCTGCAGAGCTGGGGAGCTTTGGCACTATTCAGCAGCTGGGGGAGGGGGTGTGCACCTGTGCTGCGGCTGGGCAGTGGGAGCTTAGCCTGTGCTGGGATCAGGCAGCAGGGAGCTTCACCCATGCCATGGTAAGGCAGTGGGGAGCTTTGCCTAAGGGCTGGCTGGAAGAAGCAGCAGTGCCTGGGTTTTAGCACTGGCTTGCCTCAGACCTAAATTGGGTCATTCTGGCCTGCCACTGAAAATGTTGCCAACTGCAATCACAGATTATTAGATTTTGAGGTTACATCTCTTTTGCCAAGGTCACAGTGACAGTAGCATATTTGGCACAAGGAGCCAGGTGTCCTGTTTCCCAGTTCAGTGCTCTAATCACTCATCCCATCCCATCTCCCAGCGTACTTTATTAATTTACATACACAGAGTAGTCATACTGCTTCTGAGTAGCTTATTCTACCGCAGCCAAGATTGTACCATAGGATTTTATGGCTAGAGAAGTAATTCATTCTTAAAATTGTACAGACAGCTCATTGCAGCATCCTACTTTTATTTTTTTAAAGAGAAACCAGGTGACACTACCAGGTTTTGTGATGATTACAGGATTTTTGGTTTAGGAAAACAAAAATTAGTAAGGTTTTTCTGCAGTATTAAGAGAAACACAAGATTTCTTCATGTAAAACAGCAAATGTGTCAGGGTTTATGACTATATAATAACATCTGCCCAAAAGAAAAATGGTTATTGCTACAATGCTATGAATATAGAAATGAGATATTTTCTGTTGTAGACATCACAGGTGGTGTTATTGTGGTCATTTTGTATCTGATATTATGATTAAAAAATTAATCTGTGCAGACTGTGGAGAAACTAAGTCAGTCAAGAGCTTATGCAAATATATCAGAAAGCTATGTTTCTATAAAAGTTACCCTATACCTTAAATTATTTTAATACAGCAACCAGAATGAAAAGAGAGAGTAGAAATAATTAATAAATCAGATCTGCAGCCAAGCTTCAGCCAGATTCTATTATCAGAGGACATGAAAAAGGGATTGAGAGTAAAACAAAATATAAATGAGCTATGCTGAGTTCCAGTGTTTATAACAGTGGATGTAAAAGGGGCCATTCATTATTTATAGTTAAGAAGGCAGGGACGTCAGATGGGAATTGAAAGAATAGATACGGCTTATGTCAGTTCCAGCTTGTTCACATTTCACGCAAGCCCTGTGGTCATTTCAGAATGCCCTGTTTTCTATTATAAATTAATCATAGCAGTGTGGTCTATTGTCAGGCATTATGAAAATACAGGACCAGCTGACAACCTGAATCCTCTTATCATTTTAAAAACACAAACAAATCAGTTGTTCACAGAGCAGACAGTAAGAGGCACAGATGCACTTCTTTGGTCCCAGAAGGAAGAATATTTGGAGTTTTTCATCAGTTTTTAAAAGTCTGATGAAATTACAGCTAACCAATGTATACTTTTATGTATTTCAAGAAGGATGCAAATATTGGGACACAGTTTAAAAAAAAAATCATGCTATTAGACAGTCAGTGCTATCAGAAGTATATGGCTTGAAAGGAATATAGAAGGCATAAGGAACCAGAGGTTTCCTTCCCTTATTAGCTTAAGAACATCACCAGTAATGTATAGGGTGATAAAAGCAAAAGTACTATGCTGAAACTTCTTCACAGCATAGTAAACTTCATTAGTTCGTATTTTTTCATGAACAACCAACTACAGCAGGACATCGCTAAATGCGTTTTGTTTTAATTAAAAACATTGGACCTTGCATTCATGGCTGATATGATATATCTGGAGTTAAGTAAAATATTCAATAACTTCCAGAAAATTCTGATCTCAAATTTAATTACTATGATCTTGGACATGTATTACCATCACACTGAGATAAGGAAGGGTAATTATTACAGGCAATGCATTGAGCTGTGCACAGGTTTTTACAGCCATGTGCTCTCTTATCTACCTTCTCATTATTACCTAGAAGAGAGAGTTAACAAATGTAACAACACTGTGAATAATACTGAGTTGGGAGGCACTGGGAACATCAGAGATGACAGAACTAATACAAAATGTCTACACAGATGGTTTAGAAATTAGAGTGAACTTGGAAAAAGGCCAGCAGGGCTAGCTGGGGAAACAGTAACCGCAAAGAGGGAGCCAGTGGGAGGAAGAGTCCTGGAGGGAAGCCTAGGAGGGAAGCAGCAAAAAGGGATGGAGTCCAGCTGCATGTGCAGAGGAATCATGTCACAGAGCAGGGAGGTGTCAGCTCTTGTCTACGTGGCTCTGGGAAGATACCAGCTGGAATGATTTGTTCAGTTCTGAGAAATTCAATACCAGGAAGATATTGATGCACTGGAGGAAACTCAGAAATAGCAGCAAGAATGATTAAGCCATTACAGTGATTCATTTGTCTACCTAGGCTTGTGTGTTTTGTCCACCTCAACAGTACCTGAGAACCTGCAACTTTCATATGGAAGAATGAAACCTATAATTTCATTTAAGGAACAATTGCTAAGAGCTGGATAATAGTTTATATTTTCCCAGTGAGAGACAGGAACTTGTGGTGCACAGGAATAGATAGGAATAGCGGGTGGAGTTAAAAAAGAGAAAATTTAGGCTGAATACCATGGAAATTTCCTGACTCTGAGATCTATTCAATTGTGAACAGTCTCCCAGTGGACTATTAGCAGAAAGCTGTGGAAACCTGATTGCTCAAGACTTTTTAGATAACTGGATAAAGCCCTAGAAAACATACTGGCAGGGAGACAATCCTGCACTAGCAAGGAGTGAGACTGATAATGTATTCAGTTTTTGAGACAGCTAAATCTTGTATTAGTCTAGGATTCATTTAGAATATCTCTTTAGGCTTAGTGCTTTTAATCTTGGATCTTTAGGGAAAAAAGAAACAAAAACAACCAGGAGAAAAGTCAAGACACAAATGAAAAATTAAAAAAAATATTAAGGCTGTTAATTAATTGCAGTTAATGCATGCAATTAATACGTTTAATACTTCTTGGGTTAATTTTTTTTAATGCATTAGTTGTGCATGTGGCTTTGGAGCCCATGCCTGGGCTCCGCTGTGTTGCTGTCACCGCTGCCTCTGGGCTATCCAGTGGGGCAGCAGTGGCAGTGCTGCAGAGGACTGCAGGGCAGCCTGGGCGTGAGCTCTGAGCAGCTGCATGGGGGAAGGGGGGGGAGGTGAGGGGGAGCGCGCACAGACAGACAAACGGCCGCTGTCTGCATGTAGCCAGGAATGCAGCCTGGCCCGGAGGTGCATAGAGCAGCGCCCTGCAGGTATGTCTGTGGAGGGAAGGGGCATAGGGGAAGAGAGAGTTGTGGGGACACAGTGAGGTCCCCATGGCAAGGGAGGGAGCGAGGCAGGGGTGAATGGGGCCTTGGGGTTGGGGCAGGTCATGAGACAGAGCCACAGGCAGCTCGTCCAGAGGCATGGGGGAGAGTGGCATGGCGCCCCACCCCTGAACGCACCCACAGTGCAGGCATGGAAGGCATGTTCCCCTGGATTTATGTATGGGGCAGAAGTGGGAGTGGGCTGCCTGCTGCAGGCTGGGGTGCTGCGCCCTGCTGTCTCTGCCCCAGGAGCTGCACGATGCCATGTTGTGCCTCCTGTGGCCGAGTGGACAGGGGACATGCCTAGCATATGGCTCCCAGAACAATGGCAGCAGGGCTCAGAGCCCCAGGCCACTTCTGCCCCATGTACAAATCTAGGGGGCATGTGCACCCCATGCTGCCCCTGGGGTGCGCACAGCAGTGGGGAGTCATGCCCTCCCTGTGCTGCTGGACAAGCTGCTTGTGGCTCCATCCTACAACCTGCCCCAGCCCTGCAGTTCCATTCACCCCAGTGCCTGCCCCACTCGCTCCCTCACCGTGGGGGCCTCAATCTGCCCCCACACCCTTTCCCTCTATAGACTTACCTGCTGGGCGGTGTGTGTGCGTCTGCTCCTCACTCCCAAGCCACAGCTCCCACAGCTCTGCTGCTGCCCCTCACTTCTGGCCCACAATACTCCACATCCTGCCAGGGTGTGTGGGGACCACTCCACCCCCACCCCCTCCTACACACACACCAATAGCTCCCAACACCTTCACAAATTCCCCCCCCCACACACAACCCCACCCCCAAACCCACCACAACCATACAAAGTACCTGCCTAATTTTGAGTTTTTCCACGCATAATTTTGATTTTTTTTAGCCGTGCAATTAAAATTGCGATTAACTGAAACTATTTTCTTTAATTACGTATCTAATCGCAATCAAATTTTTAAATCGTTTTACAGCCCTAAAAATATATATATTCTTTCCTAAAGCTTTGCAAAGAATTTGTTCGTCTCTTTAACAAAGTAGACTTACCAGCATGATTAGATTTATATCAACATACTATATAATATCATGACCACCCACACAGAGGCTACAAACGCTTAACATCTCCCTTCTTCATAAAATACAATGGAATTTCTTAGAGCAGCCATATTAATAATAAAAATAATATTTTTCACACAACAGATTGATTACATTTCAGGTAAACACCCAAAACCATTAATTAGGTAGACTGTCTACCAATTTGTCCTGGGATTTGTGTTACTTTTTGCTTGTCAGAAGCCATGGACAGGCATTCATTTCTATCAGTGCAAATTTCCTGGGTCCTCCCAGGCTGGAGAAGGCACAAGAGAAGCAGTTCCTCGACTACTCCCCTATCATGGGGAACCTCCTCTCTACCTTCCCCCAGTTCAGACTCCTCCCATCTAGGAAAGGCTCAAGGTGGTAGCAGCAGCTCAACTCCTCTCCTGACAGGGAAGAGCCATGTTGTGGGGAGATGCTTCCTTACCTTCCCAAGACTGGAGTCCCCCCCGCAAATCTCTCGATTATGCGAGTTGAGCAGAAGCTTACAGGTCTTCATTCTGGCATGAGACACCTTTCTTGCAGGGGAGCTCTTCCAAGTTCCCAAATGGAAGCTCTTTCTTGTGGATGGCATGTTTCTCTGAAAGAAACTGTGCAAATGCCTGCATGCTGAGGGAGCAGCATTTTTCTGGAAATGTAACACCTGTCCAATACCCGAGTGAATGCCATCAGAATTCACTACAGCATGGTCAAAGACTCCAGATTGTTTTTGCAGAGAACTGATTCCAGACCTTAACAAAAACACTTAAAAAATTTGTTCAATTTGGTTTCTAATAATACAGGACTTGACAAGAAGAAGGGGAAGGAACAGTAAAACTAACAAAGCATGAACTAGATCTACCACATTAGTTCAGACTGCTAATCTGGGGCAATGCTAGAGGAAGAGACTTTAACAACCACTTAAATATAGCTCAACCAATGAGGCTTCCCTCCAAATGAGAAAGAGTGAAGTTTGCCTCTATAGGTCTGAGCGTGCAACTGACTTCAGAGAAAAGCCATTTGAAAAACCATAAAATATCAAGCTGCTCTCTATTCACCACAGGAAACTGCTATGGCCTAAATACAAAATGACTCAGAGGTGTTATTGCACAAGGGGCCATATGCAATGTGGCCTTTCAGAATTCACCTGGAATCATTTTTATTACCTCCAAAGAGTTCCTTCGACTGGAGTGGAAACTGACTATAAATTCCTTCTAGCTACAGAAAGATGAAACCTCTGTGCCTCACAGAAACACCAGGGGAAGGAGGATTTGGACAAAAAGGATGGCAAATCTTACTGCTGAACTGCACAGGAAGCCAAATTAACTCTGCTTAGAAAGCACATCCATGTAGTTCTATGAGTAAGCGCCTTAGTCCCCAGACAAAAAAAATCAGATTGGAAATATGGATGGGTTAGATAAAATCCTTAAACTATTTTATAACAGAGGTCAGTATTAACAGCAACAAAAGGAGTGTTAGAGCTTGTATGAAAACTGAACACAGAGGATCAAAAGGAGGGCCTGGAACAACACAGAAATCCAAGGGGTTATTCAAGATTCTTCTATAGAGAGGCCCTAAGCTTTGGAGTCCTAAAGAACTAATCAGTCAGAAAGTCCCTACTGGAGCTGAAATATTTCCTAGTAAGCCAGTTATAGTTAAACCAATATTGCCAAATAGATTTTAGCAAGTCACTAAAACACAGTATGATAAAAAAAAAGCAGGGGTAGGATAGGGGGACAGAGACAGAGAGCAAGAGAGAGAGAGAGAGAGAGCAAGGGAGGGAGGGAGGGAGACAAATCAGGGTGGTGACATCTGCAGCTTAAAATGTTGCTCTCATGAGCCCATGTCCCAACCTTTAAAATTAACACTAAGATACAACCTAATTTCAGTTCAAGTTTGTATCTAAGAACAACTATTACCTGACTGATAGCAGAGTCTCCCTGACCAATTAGCTATAAAACTGAGGGAAGGGTGAAGGAGCAGTTACACACAGGCAAGCACACGGCTGCCAAGTTGGAACACTTCACTGGAAAAACCACTTGGGTAGACAGGCTGATGCTGCGGTACAAGACTAACACAACTCATAGGTTCATAGGTTCATAGATATACAATTGGAAGGGACCTGAGCAGATCATCAAGTCTGACCCCCTACCCCGGGCAGGAATGAATACTGGGCTCATATGACCCCTGGTAAGTTTAAGCTCATATAACCCCAGCTAGGTAGTTATCAAGCCTCCTTTTAAAGACCCCCTAAAGTAGGAGCGAGCACCACTTCCCTTGGAAGTTGGTTCCAGATCCTGGCTGCCTTGACTGTGAACTAGTGCCTCCTGATGTCCAGCCTGAACCTACCCTCAATCAACTTGTGCCCATTATTCGTTGTTACTCCAGGAGGTGCTCGAGGGAACAGGGTATCACCCATTCCCCTCTGGTCCCCCCTGGTAAGTTTATAGACGGCCACTAGATCACCTCTCAGACTTCTCTTGTGAAGGCTGAACAGGTTCAACTCAAATCTCTATTCCAGAGAATATGGAATTGGCACCTTTGAACTACCCAGGAGTTGCTAGATACATGGAGCACAGCAGCACTACTGCCCATCTTTACTCAAACTAATTTTTGTTTGCAGTTCTCAAGCAGGGCTTATGTGGGCAAATACTGGCACCAGGAAGAACTCTGCAGGGCAGGACAGATTCTCTCTCTCCTTAAATGCCCTGATGCCTTAACCAGTAATTCCTTCCTCTAACTTATCTTGGTGACTCTTTGACTGCCAACATCTATCCCTGTCTCAAGAGAACTTCCCAGGACCTGTGTCATACTTTATCATACAGGCTTAAACTGGACAGCATTTCTGCCTCTCTCTCTGCTACTAAGTATATTGATCCTGCTTTTGTTATCTTGATTGTGTGAACTTCCCTTTCCTCTTTGACCGCCCCAGATTTCCCTCCGTTCCCTTCAGAGTATCTAAAATGATCTATCTCGACATTCTAGCCACATTACACGCAGTCACATATCTTCTCATATCTTGACTGGCTTTGTTTCTCTATTTGCATTAAGTACAGGTTCCATGTCCTGACACATGAAGCCTCTGGACAACATCTTACCAAAATGAAATGAACTGTGGCAGCCTACTGCAAAGTTATGAGCCCAAAAGATGTCTTGCTATCTTGCATTTTCAGTTTCTAAATGTTTTGGGGGATTACAGCATCTAGTCTACAGCAAGAAGCAGGTGGAAAAATTTATCTTCTCTATGAGTGAGAGTGCATGAACAAGTCACAGAGACAGAAAAGATGAGAGACACTTAAGATGTTTGTGTCTGCTTCCCCAGCCAGAGGCAAGGTGCCCCAGTGATTGTTGTGGAATACACAATAGAGTACAAATAAAAGAAAAGTTGCATCTGCAAGGGCAAGACCGCAGACACAGCTGAACATGTAGCAAAACCCCCAGTTTTTCTTTTTTTAATTTATTTTAAAATTCATTCCCTCCTCTTTCCCCAACCATTTCTGACTTTTTCTCTCCCTAAGTGAGCTCAGACTTAGGATAAGCTTTAAACATTTTTATTTTGGTAGCAAGTTTTTGGTTTTGGATATCCACTGTTTTATATTGTATTATTGTTAGGTTTGCATTGATTCTTACTGTTGTATATTGTATTATTATCATTTTTGTATTGATTTGTATTGTTTCATATGGATATCGTATGGTTTAGCCTTGTGTTTGTAAGTGAACCAAAGTCAAGTCAAGTTTCCATTTTACATGTCAAGCCTCCATCTTCTGTCCTCTGCCTGGGCATACCATGTTGCAACTGTATGAGTCACATACCCCTCCCAGGTAAATTGGTTCCCCGATGAATGAGTGTGATTGGAAATGATTGAAATACAATGGTAGCAGGCCTCTACTGAATGGCCTGTAATGACTGGGCCATCATCTCACATTGATTCATCCAGGAACCACGGACCTCACTCAGGAACAGAGACAAGACCAGCATTTGAAAGACAAAAGACCCTGCAGAACCAGCAACTCTCACCATTACAGACACCTGAAACTACACATCCCTGCATGGAGCACACATGCTCAGTATGCTAGGGGCTGACCCTTGCCTGGGCATGCCTCCTGTCACTACGGTCACACAAGGTCTGCCCCTGTAAAAAGGGGCAGTGAAGACAGACACAGTGGGACGCCCTCTCCATCTGGACCAGCACCATGCCACACCACCTATCCACTCAGAGGCCCTGTTGGTGACCCCCCCTCTGGACAACACCTACTAGACAAGGACCCCTTTCCAGCCTGGATAGGTAGATATTACCTGCACACCTCCTCCTACAATTTGGACTCTCTCTCTCTCTCCTCCTGGACTTCAGTGGACTTCAGCCCCTGCACCAAGCCTCTCTAACCCCTGCTGCCACTGTGTGTGTGTGTGCGCGCATGTGTGTGCGTGTGTGTGTGTGTGTGTGTGTGGGTGCAAGGGAACCAATAAGACATTGTTCAATAAAACCTGTTCAATAAAACCACTGGAATTTGCAACCCCGAGTTGGGTCATGTTTTACTAAATCCCAGTCCCTTCCCTACCTTAAATTCCAGCCTTATTCTCTCTCTCTCTCAGCTCTAGCCCCCACCCCTCTCCACTAGTTTCCCGATCTCCTCTCAATTCCTACTGCCTTTTCCCTGTGACTTTCTGCTGCCTTTCTCTGCTTTCCTGCTGCATTTTAGTCCCTCCTGCTGCTTTTCCTGTGATTTTCTGCTGTCCGTCTCTGTTTTCAGGCTTCCCCCGCACCTTCTGTAGTCATCCCCCTACCCTGCAGCTTCCCAGCCCCTCGTGGCTGTCCTGCAGTTTTCTCCAGCAACTGGAGCCTTTCTTCAGCTCCCAGCACCTACTGCTGCTCCCTGCAACTTCTCTAGCTGCCCTGGAGCCATCCTCTGGCTCCCCACACCCAGAGTCCCTCTTTAACACCCACACTTTCCCTTAGTCCCATTTTCCCTCTCCAGCACCTACCTTTTCAGCTCCCTGTGGCTCTGGCTCCAGTCCCAGCCTCTGTGTGGGTATCTACCCTGTTCTGCAGGCTTTGGGCTGTTGTCTTTTAATCAATTAAGATCAATTAACCTAAAGTTACCCCCCAGCCTCAGTTCTTCAGCCCAGGCCCCTGTAGTCTACCGGTTCTAATCCCAGTCCTGGTAACTTTAACTCCCTACACTTCTATTTTCTTACCTTAACCTTCCCCCAGGTATCCTAAGTACACCAAGCACATATATACATACACATCACAACACCCAACTTAGGAACACACCTGTGTAGGTGGGTGGTATGTGTGTAAATTAGTGAATACTCATATATATACATATATAGATATCATTGTGTGTGTGTGTGTGTGGTATATGAATTAGTAATCCACGTATGTGTATTGGATGTGCAGGTGTTGGTAACTGGTAACTGATTCCGTCTAAATTTGGTGTGTGTAGCGTGTATGGGCTTAAACTGGTGATAGGTGTGCATGAACCTAGACTAGTTATTTTGAACATGTGTGTATCTGAGTTGCTGGGGTGTGTGTGCACGCGCGCGCATGATATACGAATTAGTGATCCGTGTCTAACTTTTGGGGTGTATAGTGTATGTGTTTGAATTGGTGATAGGTATGCATGTGCCTAGGCTGGTTTGAATGTGTACGTGCCTGAGCTGGTAGAGTGCGTGTGTATGCACCTAATTGATTTGTGTGTTTGTATACGTGCGATTGTGTTACACCCTCCTGTCTAACAGCATAATATTGAGATCCTGAGAGTTGGCCTGACCCCCCAGGGCAACAAACAAGTTAGACCACATGGGCCAATGGTACATGCTACATACCATTACAGAATGAGAGGGAGACTGAAGAGGAAGTCTTTAAAAAAATAACATACTTGTGTTTTCTGACTGGAAACATAGGATTTGCCATACTGGATCAGAACAACAATCTGTCACTGCCAAGATGTTGCTTTGAGCAGTGACAAGTACCTTAATGTTTCATTTAAAGAAAGCAAAAACAGATGGTACATGGCCAATTTAACACTCTGTCTGGAAGATAACATTTCTTACTCCTCCCAAGCAACTGGTTTGAACTGCTTTTACCCCAGAAAATCACGTGCAAACAAATACTACTGAACCCTGTCTATGCTACAGCTGCCACTGTGTCAACAACAAAGGATGCAAATAGAGGTTTGATTTTCTGCCAGCACAGATGGCATTACTTATGGGGAAACTGACATCTCAAGGTTCATCTTTGTATCCATCAGACCTAACACCTCTCTTACTTTTGACCCCTCTTTTTGGTCAGAGTTTGGAAGGGACAGCAGGAGCTTCCTTGTGTGAGAGAAATAGGAGCTCAGTAATACGACAGATGGTGGAGATGGCCCTAAGCAGCAAGCTTTGGCCTATGCAGGTTCATACAGTGTGGAAGCAATGCTAACCCAAGACAACCTGAGTACCAAAGTTGGTTGGAAACACTGAGGGACCAAGTGGGCAACAGAAAAACCAAACCATATAAAAAGTGAGCAAGCACACAGTTGGAATGATTTGTACTTTGAGAAGATGCCAAAGAAACATTGTTAAAGAAAAGGTTGCTGCATATCCTCCTCCATTCACAGCTTTTGTTAAAACTGCATCTTGCAGACTTGAACATACTTTTTCAGAAGAGAATTTGTCACAAATAAATTGTCGTTGTTTATTAATGAGAAACAACACAAGCAAACCGAGGTTCACTAGCAGGCTTGGGTAGGGAAAAGGTAGAGTCCTGGGACATCACTTGCTTGGCTGTGGGAAGGTTGTTAAGCCACAGAATCCTAGACAAAGATAGGCAAGTATCAGAGGAACCTGTGTTACATTCGGCTGTGTGTAGGGTATGTACGGTACCCTGCTCCATTCTAATCGCTGAAAACAAGTAGAAAGGAGACAGAAGGAAAACACAGCCCGTGTTTAAAAAACAATTGTCAGAAGAGCTGGCCAATGCAAAGTGAGGACGGAGGTTTAGAGAGATCCCTGAGAGTATCATGGATGCAAGGGTCACCCTCAATAAACAGCTGGAAGATAAAAGTAATGTAAGTTCCTCTGGTACCTGCCTATCTTTGTCTAGGCAAGTGGTTTTCAACCTTTTCAGACTCAAGGCACCCCTCATTTGACTTGAGGTATCCTCTCATTTCACTCAAGGCAACCCGCCATAACTTTTGCGAATCAAGCACCACCCCATTTCAACCGCTAACGTATTTATTACAGTGCTTACCTCTATGCAGAGGGGCCAAGCAGATGGGGCAGGGCAGGGATGAGCCCGAGCCTGGACTTTTTCTTCTCACACCTCATGGCACCCTTCAAAACATCTCATGCCACCCTGGTTGTCAAGAATCACTGCTTTTGGGGTAGGTGCCTCTCTTACCTTCTAGGACAGGGTGTACAATATGCTTTTTTATGCTAAATCTTTCTCATCAGGTACATAACTTTGGGGGCAGCACTAGCTTAGACAGAGTTCCAGGAGACTACCAGCACTTTGCAAAAGATCCCCACTCAGAGCAGATACTTGTGACACACTGGCTGAAGCAGTAAGGGCTGCCAGTTCTTCGCCTGCAATACCAGGTCCTTGTTGGGGCTGAACTGGTGGAAACTTTGGTAAAAGAACCTAGTGCAGACAAAACCCCAGACGCAAAAAATACTATAATTACAGCTGCTGCTGGACAACTATGATTGTAATAGGAAGAAATGAGTTTCACCAAAGGAAAAAAGTCATGTAGAGATTTCAGAACCCTTGTTATGGTTATTTGGACTGTGGTGTTCACATGGAACAAACAGTCCGAAATAAGTCTCTACCCCAAAGAGCTTGAATTTAGGCTAGATAAGGAAATGCAGAAATTAAAGTTCCCAAAAGCAAAAGAAATTCAGCAGAGTTCTCCATTTGCTTCCTGTTACACAAATTATACATAATGCATTGTCTTCTCCCTCTCATACACATACAGTAACAATAACAGTACAGAGGACTTAGATGCAGTTTTTAAAGCCACAACAATATCTGCAAAGTATCTGCACTGGAGTTAATGCAGCAAGTGGACATGTCTACATGTGCATTAATGTGCTGTGGTTACTGAGCATTAAGTTTAATACCTGTAATAACAGGTACTAACTGAATGCACAGTAGCTGACGCAGTACTGCCAGCACATGCCATGTAAATGATGCTAATGTGTAGTAGACTAATTCTACTGCATATTAGTGTACCAGCATGGCTTTCACCATGACGTGCTAATGCACAGAAGAATTTGTCTAATGCACATTTAGCATCTCATTTAGACACACCCAGTATGAATTAAATGAGTCTATGATTGAAGATGAGTCTCAAGTTTGCTGCTGCTGACCTTTACAATTTCTCTGCTTTGAAATACAATTACAAATGTTACTATGCAGTAGCATAAACTCTTTCCATCATGGTAAGATGAAGACAACTCTAAAACAGCATGCACATCACATTTACTGCATGTCACATTTACTGAAAGGCAAGCGCTGCTGGGAATCAAGTACAGAATTCAGTAAAATACTCACGAGGAATCTAGGTTTTTGAACAATGCATTCAAAACAGCTTAGCTTTATCCATTAGAAACTGCAGGAAATCATTCTTGCCAGGCTAACTGAATCTAGCAATCATTTGCTCTTTCACTGTCCTCTCACTTGGATCTCGCAGTAACCTAACTAGCATGCATCGCCAGTCAGAGCTTGGGCATACATACCACTTAGAATGGTTTAAATGCAGTTTAAACTTGAAGCAGACAGATACACAAGCCTATTAAACTGGTTTAAATCCACCAGGAATGGTTCAAAAGCATACCTGGAAAATCAAATACTATTTTGAATGGTTCACTGTGAATTAGTTCAATGTTATGGGTGGATACCAAGCATTCCGTGACATGGGTCTGGTCAGGCTTCCAGGCATCCCACGCTGCATCGCTCCTCACCCCGCCAACATACGTGGCTGCAACTGGCTACTCTGGTATGCAGCTAGAATTCTACTGCTCCCCCTTTTTTCCTCTTTAATCAGTGAGCTCCCTTGCATTGTTTATTCAATAAAAGCTATTTTACTAACAATCAGCTGTGTCCTCCCTCCCTCCTAACTGCAGCCCCCCATCAAGCCCTTCTACTGACCTTGAGAACCAAAAACATGGGTCCAGGTATTCCTTTCCCCTCGCCCCCAAGTCAGCCAAGCACACTGAAAACTTTCGTCAGCTGCAGGCTATTGAAGCTTACTGAACTCAGATTTGGGAAACAAGGGAAAGCAGAAACATGACAATGCCCCAACCACAGGTCATCCATCCCTGGGACTCTCAAAGTGTGATATAAGCACTCCTCCCACTTGCCCACTGTGATGCATACTGGGCTGGGCACTCACTCTCACCCCCTGGTCAGAACCACAGCACTTCACACAATTGCAAAATGGATCCCTATGGGTGCATCTACATGTGCGCTTTACTGTGGAGTTAACTAATTAGCTCCATAGTAATCTCACTGTCTACATGTGTGCTGGTATTAGAGCGCAGTAAATTAATTAACTCTGCCATAAGATACTCTTGTCAATGACACGACAGTACCATCTGTCTCGGCCGGGCTGAGCCAACTCGAGGTGATTTAGAAATTGCTCGTTCGTCAGGGCGGGCTGGTGAATGGAGAGGCAGACGAGGTTTAATGGTTGTAAAAAATTTTACTTACGTCGCGGGTGGTTGCGACGGAAACGGTCCGGTCGCCTGAACAACAATGCAAGTTGCTCCAGCTGGTGAGGCCAAAGCCAGCAAATTCATCCGTAACTTAAGCCAGCGGGAAAAGGGTACGTCTGGGATTGCGCTCAGTGACAGGAAGAAGGATCGATAGGTGATCAGTCTATCGACCAGCTAGCCGCAAGTCAGATCTCTTTAGAGGCACTCTGCAGCGTGCTCAAAGTTCTTTGACTTGGGCGGAAGTCGCGCTAATTTTTAAATAGCCAGCAAGCCAATTACAGTCCGCCACGTGTGAATAATTTAGCACTAGCCAATAGTGGGACACAAATTTGCATTGGAATAGCGGGAACTCTGCACCGTGCATTTCTGTGCTGCAAAGGGAAAATGCATCCTGCAAAGACAGCTGCAAATTGGCGGGAACTCTCTCCAGCACACGGGTTCTTTATGCAGCAAAAACCCTCACTGTGCAAGAGGCTCTCATGTGACAAGAAAAC
Source organism: Alligator mississippiensis (assembly GCF_030867095.1). Lineage (NCBI taxonomy): Eukaryota > Metazoa > Chordata > Crocodylia > Alligatoridae > Alligator > Alligator mississippiensis. The sequence continues at coordinate 226,986,915 of NC_081826.1, read as the reverse complement.
TCCATAGTGCCGAGGCACCAAAATCACTGGGTTATGACACCATCTTACAGTGGAGTCAGTTACTGCACTGAAATACATATGTAGATAGTGACAGGAGCTGGATGAGGCACGAGAGTGCTAAGTGCAGGGGTTGCCTGCTGCATGGCTCTGGACTTTAGCACTCTCGTGCTCCAGCTAGCCCCTCTGCCACCTGACACAGCTCCCTGGAGCCCAGGGCTGACCCCCCAAGCCTGCTGCCAGCCCAGATGCACATGTAAATGCTGTGCCCAGCAGCAGTCAACTCTGGTGTGAACTGTGCTGGAATTTATCACATTGCCTTAATAGCACATGTAGATGCACCCAATGAATGACATTTTGGAACAGTTCAATTGTTATGCATCTCCATAGCCTCGTTGTCTATTCCAGCATGTGGCTCCTACAGATCCTTCAATTTTAGACAGCAAAGAAAATAAGCTTATTAATAGTGTATGTCAATTTTATGGTATGGTTGTGCAGCAATGTTACGTACATGGATGTAAGCAATAAAAGCTAAAGCAAAGTTTTTCCATCCAAAAGAAAAGTGGACTTACTCTATTATAAATTTAAGATAACATTACTTCTGCTCACCATCTGGGGCTTACACTGCATTTCAATTTGTTTCAAAACTGCCTTCTAGATTACAAACTGTATGGAGCAACTGCACCCTATCTCTGATCCTGTATTTGCAGGTTACACCCCTTGCTTACACCTCCTTTCTTGGCTTCCCTTCAGCTCTTTCACTCTTGCTTGCATCACTTCACATAGCCGAATTATTTCTCTGCAAACCCAGCTACTTCCTCTTTTCCCCCCAAAAGTCTTAAAACCCACATTTAATAATTTAGCCATGAATCACTGCATAGATAATACTTAAGGATCTGGGCACAGGACTGGAAACTAGGCACTTGCAAGTTATATGATTGGCCATGACTCCTTTTGTAGCCCTGAGCCAGTTTAACAACTCTGCACCAACACTCCTATAAAAACAGAGTGTTTACATGTGAAAAAAAAAAAATCAGTACTGATTTAAACTGCTGTGGCTTCCAATACTAGAGAGCCAGGAAAAACAGAACAGCAAATTTATTATCAACATAGGCCCCAGAACAGTTTTCAATAGTTTTTCTTTAAAAAAGTTACACCCTGTGCCTAAAGGGTGGCACTTGAATTAAATATCAATAAAGATTTCTGGAAATATTCCATTACCTAGCAGAAAATGGGCTCACAACACCAGCTACAAAAAGAGGTCAATGAAAGAAAGGGCACAACACACCAGGCTAACCAGACCTGGCAATTACTTGCTCTCTTGATGCCCTCTCACCTGGGCTGTGGAGTGATCTAGTCAGCATGCATCCTCACCGCAGTAATAGTCATCATCTGTGTCAAGACACAGAGCTTTTCAGACCCTCCAACTTCAGCCACTGCTCAAATACTACAGACTTTCCTCTCAAACTAGCCTTCCCTACCCCCACCTCTTCAGCTTCCTTGCCCATCCCTGCTCCTTTCCCCCACAGCTAACCCTGCCAAACTTCTAACACAACAAACATAAGGAAGCAAGAATCACAAAAAACCCAGAGAAAGATAATGATCTGACTAAAGTATTCAGCTTAAATAAAATAAAGGAGTGGGTATGGGAGGGAGGAAAAGATAAAAAAAGAAGCTTTAGCGTTCTGCCTGGCTGCATACAGAGCCATAACAGGAAATAATGCCTGCTTCATGCTATTTCCAGAAAAATCAATAAACTCACCTAGTAGAGACAGTTTGCTCTTGACCCAGATTTGCAGTTCTGGTTGCAGGTTTTTGTCTCTCCGTTCCTACATATATACAGCATGAACAAGACAGACGAATGATCTAAGTCAAGTCTCAGGGGGAGCAAGTAGTAATCTACTAACCCACTAACCAGCAGTACTTTTATTCTCACATGCCCGGCTTAGATTTTTCCTTTCTTCCTAGGCAGATTCCAGCCACAGCTGTGAGTTACGTGAACTGCCTGTGTTCACAGCTGCTTCCTCAGCACAAGCCCTTCTCATCTATGTGTGGTGGTAGGTGTCGTAAGAGAAGAAAGTAGTCCTTCAGATCCACTCTGAAACTGTGCCTTGCTCTTTCCCAGAACAGGAATAAAGTTGCATTTGTCAAAACGGAAAAATATACGCAGAATGTTAAGCCCAAGCGATTTCATTTTCTGTTGGTCCTTAGACCAACACGGCTACAACCAACAACTCTGTAACTGTTGGTAAATAGTCCACGCCCTCCTACACTCACAGGAGCTCAGTCTGACCTGTATATTCTATAACATACAGCACAGAAATTGCTTGGTTATTAACATGCTAATTACTTTTAAGCATGCAAGTCCAATAAAATAATGGCATTTTGCATAATTCTGTAGTCTGGTAACTGTTTTCTCTGCACAGATGCTGCTAGACATCCTAACCAGGCTGCCAATATTTAATTCTGCTTCATTTGTAATTTGTGCATAATGTCACAAAATGCATCAGACAGCTAATTATTACTGAGACTTATTACTGATTATACTTATAATTAGTTACTTATTATAATTAGTAACTAATTATTACTAATTATAACTGAGAATTTCTGCTTTCCTGTTTCTCCTTCAGAGCTTTTTATCCACGTGAACAGGAAACCTTTTGGTAATCAGCCTCCTCCCTTTTGTTCAAAAACATTGATGCTGACTACCCATGAAGCAAAAACAAATCTGCCCTGAATTCAAAGGCATTTTTACATTCCTGTTTCTCTGACAATGTCCTGCTATACACATAGACTATTTTTTCACCCACACAAAAGCAATCTGTACTTCTCAATATCTTCATGTAATAATAATAATAATAATAATAATAAAATAATAATAATAAAAAAATCAAGCTTCTCCTTTTACTAAACTGAAGCTGACTCGGCTTCTGCCTTCTCTCCCTCCAACCCAACTCCCAATGAATTGATTTTACTACTCTTGATCAGTAGGATGCACATGTGACAGTAGGACATCTCCATCAAGACTAATCTCATATCAGTAAGAGCTTTCAGTGCAACTCCAACTAGAGATTAAGTATCAACACTACTTCACTGACCTTCTCTACAGACAGAAAAGCATTCCCCTTTGCATGTCATGTTTCCAACCTGACAAGGCAAGGGATTTCTTTTCACATAGCCAACTTTTAGTAAATCTGAATAATAACAAAAATATAGTATTAAATTTACATACCCTAAAATTAGGATTAAAATTATTTGGGTATTTTTCACTTTTTTGATATGGAAGCTCCATACATTTAAGTACATTAACAGTACACATACAAGAACTATTATAAACAAAAGGGTTGGTATGTCTCAAAAATGCAACTCTTAGCAACCTCCAATAAGCACATTGTTTATTATATCCATTACAATAGCATCCGAAATATTTTCAGTACTGTAGAAATGTATAGGAAGGCACATCACATACTCCAAAGAATGAGATATTAAAATATTATGGAGCCCATGGCCACTAAGGACAGTATTACACAAGCACTCATTGGGTACACCATACTAAAATACAAGCAATCAGTAGTAAAGACATGACATAAATGCATAATACATTATTAATATCTGGCTTGCAAACCAACTGTCACTTCACTAAAGTCCTAATGACATTTTGCAGAATCTGAAATACAGCTCCATGCCCCTAAAATGCATCAAGTATTTGTAGAGTACAGTGCTATGTATATACAACACTTTCTGTCCAGATATACATATGTCACCTTGCTTGCACATTCTTATTAACAAGGTAAGCATTGCTGGCACAGACTACTATTTCTGTCATTATCCATTTCAGCACTTGCATACTACAAAACATTTTGTTATGGAAGAACCCACCCATAAAAAAGTCAAACACTCATACAAGAATGTTTGTCTTGTGCACACATCCTTTCTGGGGAAAACAACAACAATCAAGGGAAACAAATGCGCAGATGCACACATGTTCAAGGAGATAAATCCTCTACAAAAGAGTAGTGAGGAACACTAGCTCTTTCTAGGAGGAAATTCTGAGGATGAGTGAAGCTAGTTCATTTCAACTAAGAGTGCAGGGATTATCTGTTTGAGGCTGTAAAAAGTATGCTGTGACTCAGGTCCTGCCTCAAGGAGTTCACAGACCAAGATGTATATGAATTCAATGACCTTTATACAGTCTTTATCAAATGACATAAAAAGTGTCAACACCTTGGAGGAAAAAGGGGCCCCAAAAAATCCACATACACAAGCCCATGGATCTGCAGGTCAGTTTATTTAGATGGGTTAATGGTGTAACATTCTGAATGTGCAAGCCTCTATATTAAAAGATAAAATTAGACCTCATGTCAAATTGTTTCTCAGTACAAACTATTCTTTGTTCTGCTAATCACTGCCTGCCACACGGGAATATTAGTGGATTTTATTTGTTTATTCTGCAACATTTTTCCTTAAGTTTCCAAAGTAATTACCAATATGCTACCTACAACAGTAGCACATTGTGACTACATTTAGGGAAGTCTTTTTTTTTTTTTTTTTTTTTAAGTTAACCAGTTCCACTCCTCCCAATCCGATGACAGCTTGGGGTCAGGAAAATCACATGAGAACTGCAAACAGCAGCTGCAAATAGACAGCCTTATGTATTCTAGCTCCCCAAGACAGCTTTCACAAGATCCAGTTCTTGCACAGACAACCACTTCTGGCTTCAGGATGCTTAACCCAAACTGTACCCCAGCTACATACAGGTAATTAAACAGTCCAATGCCTAAATACAACTCTACAGTCATCAGTAACTGCAACCCCTCATTCCCCCACAATCAATCCAGAATGAACAAGCTTGGAGAGTTTACTGTACAAATAATCAAGGGAACTGATCCACTACATACTTATAAAAGAACTACACTTTGCTCATGTTTCTAAAAAAGGAACGTTTCAACAAACCTACACTCTTTCAAAGACAGAATGCCTCCGTGCCTTGTATGTTGGAGTGATACCACCTTTGACATTATTATATTAATACTTTTCCTGCTACACAGAATCACAAAAGTTAGAGATTATGACTTGATTACCCTGTGTCTTCTGTCAATCTTTGCCAATGAAGAAATTCATAGATTCATAGATGTTAGGGTTGGAAGGGATCTCAATAGATCATCGAGTCCGACCCCCTGCATAAGCAGGAAAGAGTGCTGGGTCTAGATGACCCCAGCTAGATACTCATCTAACCTCCTCTTGAAGACCCCCAGGGTAGGGGAGAGCACCACCTCCCTTGGGAGCCCGTTCCAGACCTTGGCCACTCGAACTGTGAAGAAGTTCTTCCTAATGTCCAGTCTAAATCTGCTCTCTGCTAGCTTGTGGCCATTGTTTCTTGTAACCCCCGGGGGCACCTTGGTGAATAAATACTCACCAATTCCCTTCTGTGCCCCCGTGATGAACTTATAGGCAGCCACAAGGTCGCCTCTCAACCTTCTCTTGCGGAGGCTGAAAAGGTCCAGTTTCTCTAGTCTCTCCTCATAGGGCTTGGTCTGCAGGCCCTTGACCATACGAGTTGCCCTTCTCTGGACCCTCTCCAGGTTATCTGCATCCTTCTTGAAGTGCGGTGCCCAGAATTGCACGCAGTACTCCAACTGCGGTCTGACCAGCGCCCTATAGAGGGGAAGTATCACCTCCCTGGACCTATTCGTCATGCATCTGCTGATGCACGATAAAATGCCATTGGCTTTTCTGATGGCTTCGTCACACTGCCGGCTCATGTTCATCTTGGAGTCCACTAGGACTCCAAGATCCCTTTCCACCTCTGTGCCACCCAGTAGGTCATTCCCTAGGCTGTAGGTGTGCTGGACATTTTTCCTCCCTAGGTGCAGCACTTTGCATTTCTCCTTGTTGAACTGCATCCTGTTGTTTTCTGCCCACTTGTCCAACCTATCCAGGTCTGCCTGCAGCTGTTCCCTGCCCTCCGGCGTGTCCACTTCTCCCCATAGCTTTGTGTCATCTGCAAACTTGGACAGAGTACATTTCACTCCCTCGTCCACGTCGCTGATGAAGACATTAAAGAGTATCGGTCCAAGGACCGAGCCCTGCGGGACCCCACTGCCCACACCCTTCCAGGTCGAGACCGACCCATCCACCACGACTCTTTGGGTGCGACCCTCTAGCCAATTCGCCACCCACCGGACTGTGCAGTCATCCACATCACAGCCTCTTAGCTTGTTCACCAGTATGGGGTGGGATACCGTATCAAAGGCCTTCCTGAAGTCTAAGTATATGACATCCACCCCTCCTCCTGTGTCCACAAATGTTCTCCCATAATATATTTTACAATGTTCTCCCAAATACAGCTTTAAACATCTCAAGTAATGGGGCTTTAATCACTTCCCTTGAAAGGTTGTTCTATAAGGTCCTGTTTTTCACCCATTAGATAACTTATCTTGACATCTGGCTTAGATTTATCCGATTTTATTCCAGCTCCTCTAGTCATACCCCCTCACACATACTAAAACAAATTCTCTTCTATTGTTTTGTTCTGACCATTCAATACTTGGATAGTTATGACTAAAAAAAAATCCCCTCAGTTTTTAGTACCTTTATTTTTTATCTCCAGGGTCTCCTTAAACGTTTTTATTACAGTACTCTCCTACAAATTTGTGTCAATGTGGACTTCTTGGTCCTTTCAATGCCAAGCTGCAAACTGCCTTGCCTGTTCCATAGTGTTGATGGCAAGAGAAATAATCACCTCTTATCTTAACTAGTCTAATACTCCTAAACTGATGCTGTCAATCATCAAAAATCCAATAGCGTTGCTGTGCCAAGCATTGAGCTAAAATTTTAAGAGGGGAATTAAAGTATGGTGCTTTTTTGTTATTAGCTTCAGAACACTGAACACATAAAAGCTGCTTTGTTTCATAAGTTGTAATAAATAAAACTCTCAAATAAGTGAAGTGGCACAGACTGCCCCTAAGTAATGTAAGGCTAAAAAACACCTCTCTCTGCTATTACCATATTTAAAAGTATCCCAAGAACACACAGCAAAGCAAGAGCACAAAAGCAATTTAAAATAACTAACTTTACAGGATCAGAGGAGGGGCTGGATGCTTTTTCTTTCCTGTGATTTGAACGTGGTCTTCTCACTATGTCCAAGAATTACTGAGACAGAATGATGCAAACCCACATTTTCACTAGCTGCTAGAACAACAGAAGGATTAAAGCAATGATCAAAGCATCAGACTGGTGCCCAATACATGGGAAGTTCTACCTCTGCAGCACTCAACTAAAGGATGTTCGGTCTGAGATGCAGGCAGGCAGCTTGCCAGCCAGTAATGGCAAATTTAAAAGCAGTAAATACCTATAAAAAACCCAAAATATAACTGCCTATAAATAACAAAATAATAATACTGCCATGCTGGACACTTGGACACCTGTAAAACTGGCTAACTCAAGAATACTGCCAATAGCAAAACTTACCTTTTAGTTTCAGCAATTTAATTTCATTTGTATCCTATTAGCTTCGGAAGAAACGTTTTGGGGCCAGTTTAATAATAGAACAAAATGTCCATTAACATTGTAAGAAATGTATTCATGTTTTAGAGAAGATCAATCAATATTCACCTGCCCCTCCCTCCCCTCTCTCTCTCACACACACAGGAATGCCCAAAATATAGTTCAGTTAAAATTATGATGCTGTACACAAAATTTCCTTAGGGGTGGCTCTCTGCCATTTTCCTGAAACGAGAAAGATTCATCGTTTTACTGGAAGCCTGGGTTATGCCTAGTGCTCTTGAGGTGGTGGTGTTACTGCTGCTTTTAGATATAAGAACAGTGTTAACAGCTTCAAGTGACCTATTTATGTTCCCTCTTTTAATGGCATGGCTGATTCCACCGAAGAGCTACACTAGACCATCTGTCTGTCTGACAAAGAAAAACAGCAGGATCACATCAGCCAAAGGCAATGGTGGGTTCAATACTTGTATACATTTTTTATATGATGCATAAGCAGTTCGCCCATACATGATACCAGCCTAATGACCTTTTACTACCCTTTCTTGAATAAATGTATTATATAGGTCTCTCATCTGTAATGTTCATTTTGCTCAAGAAAATGCCCTATAGTCTTGCCTGCCTATGCCAGACCCTTACGATGGAAGGAGGTGAGATGCAGTCACCAACAAACCAGTTATCCTTTCATGACAATCAATGCATTTTTTTATGTAAATCTACCTACTTCTATGAATTCATCTGGGTAACTGTAAAGAAAGCTTAGTGTTAGCTGAAGGATAAATTAGGGCAAGGCAGCAAGAATTGTAGGGTAGTGCTAACTCAGACCTTATTAAAATGTGAACAGTGTTATGACACACTTTCAAAACCTGTCTCTCATAACTTTTTTTCCTGAGTGTCAACATGCCAGCCAAAGGGCTGATTTCTGGGAAATGATGGACTTGTGGAGAGGGGAGCAGAATATCTTACACAGATAGTAGATGGTATAAGTAATATTAACTGTTGTTGGGGGGGGTTGGGGGCAGAGGGGAGGAGAGGGGAACAAAAAGAGCATGACCAAAACACTGTAATGTTTAGGAATTTAAAATTAACTACACCTATTCATAGAAATAAATCAACAGGTTTTCAATTATTTAATCTATAAATATAACGTTTATAGAATTACATATATTCAATACATGCAAACCTTTGCTTAAACTCTAGTTTCTAATCTCTTGGTATAGGTCTTTGACAGCAATGTCCATTACTGAAGTCAAGATTAAGTGAGTATCTGATACGTGACTATGCTGCAATAAGGACATTCCATATCATCACTGGCTACTGTTCAAATGGCATGAACAGCATGATATTTCAAGAGAGACCACAACCACAATTCTGCTTTTAAAAGACTAGCCAAACCCAAGCTGGGGAGCTATCCAAAATGCATTCACTTTTGCTAAATGATGGAAAATTTAGCAAGTCTCATTGCTAAAGTGCAGGAGTTGTCTCAAACCTCCAAAACACAAATGGTTTCTTGTACAGAAATATAATTGTAACCAGGGTTTAGGTAAATGAAGACAGCCAGATTTTCAATATTTAGGTCTTCAGATTTGACCTAAAATTCTGCACACTGGTAAAATAATCCACATACCTGTTCAAAGAACAAAAGTAGATGCAGGCTTAGCTTGCACAATTTAAAGAGTCCTAAAAGAGCCATTTTTAGAGATATCCTTTAAAAGCTGTATTCAGGAAAGTTAAACACACAAATTCTGTATCTGCATACAACAAGGAAATGCTGTGGGTATAGTGCAGCTGAACTTCAGCAAGCCTTTTGACAAAGTCCTGTATGACCTTCTCATAAACAAATTGGAGAAACATGGCTTTGACAAAACTACTATGAGGCGAACAGCCAACTGACTCAATGGCCACAAACAAAAGGTAATTATAAATGGATTTGTCAGAATGGCAGGAGGTCTCAAATGAGTGCAACAGGGGTCTGTCCTGGATCAGTGCTATTCAACATGTTTATTAATTACTAGAATGCTGGAACTGAGAGCTTCTTGAGCGAGTTTGCAGATGACATGAAACTGGGAAGGACTGCAAACATGTTGGAAGATAGGACTGCAACGTAGAAGGATCTTGACTGATTGGAAAGCTGGGCTAGAGCTAACGGGATGAAGTTCAATGCAGACAAAGACAAGGTGCTACACTTTGGGGAGAATAATCAAAAATACATATACAAAATGGGTGACACCTGCCTGGATGCCAGCACTACGGAGAAGGGTCTGGGTGTCTTGGTAAATCACAAACTCAGTATGAGCCCGCAGTGTGATGCAGCCGTTCAAAAGGCAAATGCCCCCCACCTCAGCTTGGGGGCCCAGTACAAATGCACCCCCATTCCCTCCTCACATGGGGGCTGGACACTAGATTCTGGCAAGAAATCAAGAGAGTAAACTCATCCCCATCTAGCAACCACCCAAGCTTCCACTTCCTTCACACCAGAAGTTTTCTTACTGATGGTATATGGAAGCTATTATAATCTTAAAGCTATAGAAATGGCCAAAGAACCCTTATATAAAGAAATGCAGGATGGGAAAGGTAGTACCTGTGCTGCAGAGGAGGTGGTGAATAACTGAATGAACTCCCTTGCCTGCATCACCTACATTATTTGAAAACTTGGTGAGGAGTTCCCCTTCTCTGCTGGTATAAGGTATATGCCAGCACAATTGCTTTCATGATCAGTAGGACCTAGTGCAGAGTGAGTTATCTATGGTGGAAAGGAGCTTCTGTACTCCCTAATGCCTGGTAACGTGGGACTATAATTATATTTCTGCATCATTAAGAACGTTTTAAATAATATTTTGATGCACATTTATAGGAATGGTTAATCTTTTCTGCAAATCATGTGGAACTGACAGTTTATTCACAAATGAAAGGAGAAAACAATTTAATCTCAAAATACTCAAAGCAACTTGAACCACCACAAAATAAGGTAATGAAACACAGAGGAGAACCTGTACAATGACACCTTGCATCTGAATTGAAACAGGTAATGCACAACTGAGCTGGGGGCTGACAGTTTAGCGAAGTAAGTTTATCCAGTTCACACAGCTCAATAACAATGCAAAGTCATCTCTGCCTCACGTATGTGAAACACACCTACGTAAAGAATAAAGGGATCAACTGTGAACCTGGGGGCCAGCACAGCTCCAATGCTGGAAGGATCCCAGAAAATAAACATTGTGCACTCCAATTCCAAGCAAAGTCTCTTTATGTTTTCAAATCTTTTCCTGCACCTGTCTCAGGAGTGGGTGGAAAACTGACTGAAAACATACTACTGTAGTACCCCATCCAGATTTGTAGGGACCTACCGAAATCGAGGTGGCAGACGGGTAATTTCATGGGCCAATCACAGCACCAGCCACTGTTTTTGTAGGCTTTTCCAGGCAGGCTGGCCCCCTCACCACTGAGCAGCCAAGGGGCCTCAGAGGCCCCACTCCTTGCTGCTGATTGGCCAAGGGTTGCCTTTTTTGTGGCCCTGCCTTTTGCCACTGATTGGCAGAAAGGGCTGCCCTTTATGTGGCCCTGCCCCCGCTGCTGATTGGTGGAGAAGGGCGGGGCCAAACAAAAAACAACCCTCTTGGCCAATCAGTAGCAGAGGGAGGAGGGGATGGCCACCATCTTGGCTGTCCCTTTTGTGCTGGTGACTCCACCCCCCGTCCCCCCACGGGCTACGAGGACAGGCTGCAGAGGCCACTGGATCCCACTGGGGAGCCAGGATTTTACTATTAGTTTTTTTTTCCTGACAGTTCTTCACAAAATCGTGGAAATTGTTGTTTTTCATGGTTTCTACAAAAATCGCAAATCACAATTTGAGTAGATCCCTACTGATCCATCAGTTTAATGAGTGGATGAAGCCTGGCACAAATACTTGCCTATACAGCTATTTTTTCTTCCACTTAAGACATACAGATTTGATAAATAATTAACAATTGCAAGTATTCCAGCTTTCCACTATAATAAAATACAAAAATGATTTCTGTGAGTGGCTTTTACATATAACCACATTTTAAAAGCAAATTCCTAGTTTTTCTAATTTGTGATGTTCTTCCTCTTCTGCCTAGACTGACAGACTGGATACAGTTGCGGCTTTTGTGTTTTAAGGACAAAATTCTCCTGATACGTACAAAAGATCCTAACTCTGACATATTTGAAGTGCATTACTTGTACTGAGATACGTTTACGAAGAGTCAGGCTGAAGTAGTTGGCAAAGATGACGTGTTATTGGGGAGCTAAGCCTAGAGACAGGAAATACTGATGCAATCAGAGAAAGAGAGAAGAAGGCAGGTGAGTGCAATTTTTGTCTATATGTAAATCTGAACTGTGATAACTTTCAGGTATTTTTAAATCAGTTTAGGAAAACTTCTGCCTGGGTAGATTCTCTTAATTTGGTTTAGAATGGCTTTTACCCAGGCTCCTAAAACACCCCCAACTTTTAGTCACAGTCATTTAAAAGTTATCTTCCATTTACTTTAACACTTAAACTGCTCTCTATGGTGGCAGATGGCAGAAGAAGCAGTGGTTTGAAGCTGCAGCCAGGGAAGTTTAGGTTTGCTACTGGGAAAACACAACATACAGTCAGTCATAAACTTACTTTCAACCTTAGTTTTCTATGCTTCTATGTTCTTTTAAAAGTTCTGTTTTGCTTGCTACTCTGGTATCATGGTAGCTCTCCTCAGTCACAGGAAACTAAATATATTGCCCCAGCCTGTGACTCACAGGCTGTGTCCAGACAAGCGCAGCCATGCAGTATGTGGTGCTGCAGATCTGTTGCACATTCAGGTATTCACCGCACAGCTACTTTGGGGTCCTGGGTAAAAAAAACTTGAATGAAAAAAAAAGCGGGGCGGTGCAAGTGACGGCAATGCATGCCATCCTAAACCAGAGTTTGGCCAGCTAGAGCCATGTTCTGGCTGCTAGACAGGCTCTGAGAGGCAGGATCGCCACGGCTGCAGTTCCCTAAGGCCTCCAGGACCCCAGGTAAGGCTGCTGGGGCCAGCACAGTTGCTGGTCCCAAACTCCCCTACCCCAGCCTGGCGTAATCTGCTGCACGCCAGAGTGCACATGGCACAGGCGTTCACTGTGGATAAATAACAGCAGCACAAGGTGTGCCGCTGCTTCTTGTCCCTGAGAAAACAAACATCCATGCTCATGTGGACATGTTGTAGAGTGGCTTTGAAAATCGTGTCAATGATAAGCAAAAACCCCCCAGTGAATAGGCAATGATTGCATGGAAAGGGTGGGGCGATTACACCCATAGTATTTAAAGCCAGAAAAAATCCCTATGATCTAATCTGAGCTCCTGCATAACACAAGCTATAGAAACTCAACAGAAGATTACTTGTCCTTGGGACAAGGACAATGTGGCAACTCAGCAACTCGGATAACCAGTTTGGAGTCTTCACATAAACAACATGCCCTACACTGGTGCAATGCCTAAGTTTCACACATTATTAGATGGTAAGATTAGAGGAACTGAGATGACTACAGTATTAGTGGATTAAGGAGAAACATTTGCAGCCTGCAAATTTTAGTTTAAGACTTTCGCCCTTTTAGTCAATAAAACCAACATGCAAAGAACACCCAGGACAGCTGTAGTGGATAGATGAAGACAGACAGTGCTGTAAATGCAGGGTGCTCTAGTAAACATCTGGGCACAACACCTTTGTGCAAAGCAGGCACAGTGGTCTAGAAATTAATTCACAGAGAAAACAGCCTATGTAAATATTTGTCAACCTTCTAAATAAATACATTCACACTGACTTGGAACACTTTCCATTTTAGGAAGAGAGGACTTTTCAGGGAAACTAATTTGGTCCTTCATTGTTGTTTTACAAATATAGCCTATCCTAAAAACAAACAAGCAAAACTCCCTATTTTAAATTCCTGAACTAGATAATAACTATACACACTTTAAATAAAGCGCTGAACAGAACACTGAGAAAACTCTCCCCACCTCCATCCTTTCCTTAGAGAAGTAAGCTTATGACTGACTGTAGGTTGTGTATATGTTGGCTGCTCTCATTTATCTCCCTGAGCAAAAGTAAAAGATGGATTACTAAAGAGGGACCTACCTGAGAAATCCTGTGAGCTAATTATCCTCTTCCACACGAGTGAAAATAATCATTAGGAGCTCAGGTATACAGCTTTCATAATCTGTACGTATTTTTTTGACCATCCTGCACAACTGAAACTGCTTAATGGGACAACAGTGGCACTAAAAATTATTAGAATGTGGAAGTAAAAGAACTGAAGTGTGACCTGAGATAGAAAAAAAGACTTTATAATAATAGCACCTATTACCTCTGTGCATCTGCTCTCCTCATCTAGGCCAAGGATGCTTATTGCACCAATTTAAAAAAAAAACAAAAAAAAAAAGAAGAAAAAGAAAAAGGTTTTGTAGTGTATTCCCTCACCTTCTCTCGTCTATGAAGAGTTTACATTACTTATAAAATATTGAGCTGGATTATATTTCTCTCCCATAAATACCAACAAAACTCTTGGCTAAATCTTAACCGTGCAATTTTTACTAAAGGACAGGCAAAGGTACAGGAAACAAAGAGAATAAAGGTTGACTTTCAGATCGCAGACTGACCTTTTTACACTGCAAGTTAAATTTATCTTTTGAATTACAGTGGAAGCTCGTAAGTTTTGATATTTCCTCTAAAAATGTTCCTTTAAAATATGTATAAGGGTTTTTCTGCTTGATGTTTAGAAACGGCTTTGGGCAGCCTTCAAAGCAACAGGCAATGCCTTCAGGCTCCTGCACTTCATGTTTCCCAGTTCCATCAGTAAATTCACCTGTCAAATACCCTCATCAGTTTCAGATTCAGTTCTGCTGCTGCTGTTTAACACACACACCTTGGCAAAGGAAGTTCTCCATCACCAATACAGAGGAGCTGGTTTGCTAGAAATACTGTCAATGCATGAAGCAAACACGCTGAAAAAAATGTTCTTCATTGCATTTGTTCCCTTCCAGGTATAGTACTCTGAGTTAACAAGAACTAACATTAAATTTAAGATGAAAACATGATTTTCAAATTTCAGATGTTAAAAAATGAAGGACTATAATAGAAATCCCTATGCAAACACAGGGATATAATTCTCTGTGTCAGGGAAAGAGAAACAGATGCGATTTGTGATGGGTGCAGCCTAGAAAAATACCCTTTTGCTAATCCTGTTGCATATGACTGATTTATGGTAAATTCCCATCAGAAGCACTCTCTTGGTATTTCATCTTATATTCCCTCAGGAATCTGACTGCATACATCCCCAGTATCACACTAAGATTTTCTGCTCCTCAAACTATTTTCACTGCTCGTTCCATGGAATAGGAAAGCTGGCCCCTGGTCAGTTCAGTGCTACATTATTTTTTTCTTTTCAGTTTTATCTTCAGAGGAAGAGAGGTGTAAGGAAGCAGGGTAGAGGTGATTTGGACACTAAGGCCACGTCCAGACCTGTCTGTGGCACCACACACTGTCCATGCAGGTGGTCCCCGCACCGCAAGCCAGTGCGCGTGTGGCATGGGCATTCCCTGGAGACAAGTAGCAGTGGCACAAGGTGTGCCACTGCTACTTCTCCTTGGGGAAACAAATGTTCACGTTTATCTGGACACCGCCTCAGATAGCATTTCATTACAACATTTTCATGGACATATTTTAGGAGTCACAGGACACTGTAGCTTTTACTTCAATGTAGCTAAAGATGGTCAAATACTGTTGACAATTTAGCTAGAACCATATTGTAGCTATATCAAAATAACCCCCCACCAAAAAATAAAAAACTCACAATGTCTTGTCTCCACTAGAATTTACACCAAGATGCAAAAAAAAAATGAGGATCTAGCTTTACTTTTTAGACACCATGTCCCATATGCAGAAAGACAGAAGGTGAATCTAAGTGGTCATTTTTAATGCCAGAGGGGTTTACATATTCTTACTATGTCAATATATAGCTATTATGTATATATATGTGCACACACCTAATGGCAGATCATACAGCCTCAAACTATAAAGTAGTAAAACACATAATGCATTAGAAATGTACTACTTGCATTTTTTTTCAGGATCTAACTTGATTTCTGTGTTCTTCAGTTATTTCAATTAGAAAATGAGAGCCTAAATACATGGCATCCAGCCCAGGGGTGCTCCCCACAGAAATTTGGTGGCAGGGGAGCAGTAACAAGTAATACTGCCCCTTCCCTGCTGCCAAATTCCCAAGCCCTGTGGACCAGATCAGGGCTGGCCACACTCCCTCTCTCCCACCCCCCACCTTGGGGCTGGACCATATCGCCTTCCCTCCACAGAGCCAAATAGGGTCCAGCCAAGCTTCCTTCCCTCCCCCTGCCCAGATCAGGGCCAGGCCACACCCCCTTTTCCCCATGCAGCCAGATCGGGGCCAGGCTGCTCCCCGACCTCCTCCAGACAGCTGGACTGGGCCCCGATTCACCCATCCCATATGCCAGATTGGGCGTACCAGTCAGATCTGGCCTACCGACAGACTGAGCACTGTCCATCTGGCCTGCAAGGCAAAAAGGTCAAGCATGATTGCTCTATACAGTTTCTGTTAATATATCTCCCCAAATTTCTATTACATTTATTCTTTAATTACAATACTTTCATTTTAGAATTTGTTCCTCACTGGCAACACACAAAATAATTAATCTTTGTTGCATCAATATTTCAGAATCCTTTCCATCTCAAAAGAGTTTTTTCCATTCCTGCTCTCCTTTTCTGGAACTTTTCCTTTATTATTCATGCTGTTCATGTGGAGTATATGCATGTCCACACGTACTAAATATAACATGTTGATATGTACTGCATATGCCACAGCAACTGCTCCCCTCCCATCAGCAGTCCTAGTAATCTTACTGTGAGTACTCTCAGGAAAAGGACTTGCAGGATCAGGTACATCTCCAATGACTATTATTCATGCTAGGTAACAACCTTCGATCTGCTATTCAGAAAACGAATAATTTTTAAAAAGTTATTCTGTATAATTAATCCCTACTGCCCTTTTTCATTATTACTAAGCAGCTTTCAATTACAGTGTTCCCAGTAGCATCTGTCAGAATCTTTACGGTTAATAATAGCAGCGTCATAATTCATTATGGACCCAAAAATAACATTTAATTTATTAATAATGTGATGAAAAGTCTGGGAGGGGAAGAAGTCATGGGTGAAAATGACACAACCTCCAATTAACTGCAGAAACATAGTTATTTTGTGAAGACCCATCTTTATAAGCGATATCTCATATTATCACACAATTAAGGTATAATGTAAGAAACTGAAATTAACAGCTCAAATATAGGTTGGAAGTTTCTGGTGAAAACTTTAGAGCCAATATTGTAAGCAACAGAAGATCTGGCAGATGATTTTCACCAAGTTTAACACTAAAGTACAGTGTTCATAAATCCAGATATCAAATATCCGGAATTCTCAGAAATCCAGCATTTTTTAAAACTATACTAGATTGGGGAGTAGCAGCGGCTGGTCCTGGAACAGTGGAGGGGGAAGCTTGCACGCAGTGGCTGCCTCTAACATCCACCACCCTGTGTCACTGCTCTGCGTACAGCTGCTGCTCCAGGATCGGCTGCCGCTTTGTTTTAAAAAAACTGGAGTTTTCAAATTTCTGGCAGGTGCTCAGTCCCAAGCATGCTGGATTCATGAGGTTATACTGCGTATGTGTGTGTACATATATATATATATTTTAAAATAAAAAAAAATTAAGATACTTACAAAAACTTAACTGTAAACTTATCCCTCTTATTATGGCACTTCAGAAAACAGAAAATCAAATTCTGCCCACCCAGAAAAAGTATTTTCCCCCCTCATACAGCACCAAACATATAACCCTCTGCTTGCCAAACACATAATATACAATAAAAGTCTAACACATGCAAGTCAAAACATGGCTTTGAGTAAAGGCAGGTACAGTATATAAAAATCACTGGCAAATACAATACTAAATGAAGAAAAATACAGAAGAAGTGGGTTTTCAGATTCTGAAGAGGAAAGAGCAATGAGTGAAACATGCAAAGCTGAAAGTGGGAGAAAATGATGAGGGGAGTAAGGAAAAGACCTAGGGGTAGCACAAGGAGAAAGAAAGGATAAAAGGAAAGAGAGATCTAGACAGAGGTGAAAGTCAGTTCAAGACAGGTTCAAGTTCAAGACGGGAAACAAGTAAAAAGGTGCAGAGACGTGGGCAATGATGTCAGAAAGATAAGAAAGGACCGAGGAGGTTAGCTGAGTTGTGCTTGATAGGCTGAAGATTAAATGAAGAAGCACAGATTTTAGCAACAGACACAAAGGGGAAAGGAGAGAGAAGGCTGAAAAACATCATTAATACTGGGACAACGGAAATACAGAGCTGTTAATGGTGAACAGAAGGAAAGAAAGGGGAAAGTAGGGCTAGGGGATTTCCTACAACTGTAAAATCCCTGGGGAAGACCATGTTCTTACCATATATGTTTGTATTGCACTTAGCATAAATTTTCCTAAGGAGGAAAGACTTGAAGTTCCGTTTTGGACAGATTGCTCTTCAACTGGTACCTGGATATCTAGGAGGGTATGTCAGAAAAGGGGTCGGAGATGCAAGGTTGGAGAAGAACAGAAAGTAGATTTGAATGTTATGAACAAAGGTGGTATAGATGGAGTGTAGGGCATGATGAAGAAAAAAGACAGGGGTTTAGAGGATAGAACTCTAATGGGCATCTGAAGAAGGGAGAAGGGAGGATGAAGCTCCATCAACCATGATGATGATGTAATGAGTAATAGTGAGGAGCAAAGAGCAGATTCACTGATGACCAGAAAAGAGAGAAGGGGAAGGCTCTTGAAAAGTGATAAATAGAGCAATCAGCTCAAAATTTTAAAAAGGCAATTTTTTGTGACTAGTGTGTGGTCTGCAGTTTCTTTGGTGACAGCAAAAACAACAGCCTTCAAGAAACTATTTCAACAGCTGGACATCACCAAGGCACAAAACACATGTCAAAAAACACTGTGTCTACAAAGAGGGAATTCTCCTCTAGCATCAGCAATGAGCATTTTATGACTACTCTGCTTTGGCACTCAGCATGCATGCATAGATCTACTCCAAAACTAACACAATTGGAAGAGTTTCAAATGGAAGAGAGCAGAGTAGTTGTGGCACTTTCTCCAAAGCAGCTCAGCAGCACAAAAGGAAGAGTGGAACTTGGCAAATAACAGCAGAGCAATAGTTTAACACTTCTTCCAAGTCCCCTAAAGCAGGAGTGCTCAACCAGCTGGCAGGCCAGATCCACACCATGAAAATGTATCACCTGGCCCATAGGGCTCCTCAAGATTCTGGAAATTTGGCAGTGGGAGACAGTGACAGCATTAATTGCTACTCCCCTGCTGCAAATTTCTGGACATGTAGAGAACTGACCCTGCACCACTCACATGGCCCATGGGGCCAGTGTGCTGGACACCACTGCTCTAAAGTTCCAGTGAACAGAAACAGATCCCTGAAAACACTACTCTGCTACCTGGACCCCTTTAATGGTACTCACTCTACAAAGCCCCTGATGAGAGAGGTAGTGATCTCTATCCTACTGGCTGGCAGGACTGCAATAAGTGTGATGATGGTTACAAAAGATGGTGGGAAAATGAGACTGCTATACAATAGTACTGTAAATTCAGCAGTGAAATAGATGCTTCATTACAAGTTTCACTTCTGTCAAAATTCAGCCAGGATCATATGAACTGAAAGTCAATCAAAAATTAAACTCACCAGGCAATACAACTTGTTTAGAAAAGAAATCCAGGGGGGGCAAGATGTTCTTAAAACATAAGCAGACACTATAAGCAGCCATCACAAGTTTAAACAAAGACAAAGATGTACAGGCCCTGCATCATTTCAAAAGGTGTCACCTATAGGTATCTTCACCATGCTGCTAATACTAAAAGACAAATTACAGAAACAGAGGTAGAAGGTTCCTTTAATGAATGGCTAGAAGCATGAAGCATCAGAATAGTAAATATGACAGGTTTGGTCTCCTTCCAGTATTGTTCCAGCCATAAAAAGCAGCTGGTTGCAGTATCCAAAATGTCCACAAGAAAAACATGCTGCTGCTCAGTGTAAGTAGAAAACCTACATAGATTAATGTAGCAAAGCTGTTTCCATGCTGCATTCCTGATACTGAAGGTTTCTAGAGAGCTCATTCTGTACACATAGCTATATTTCAAAAGGGGGGCACTAATCCACCCTTACAAAGTTGTAAGCTTAAGGATGTTGCAAGATGAGAAATAAAAGGCAATAATCATGATTCTATGATCAAATGTCCAAAATGTTTTGCACTTGGAATTCTATTATTAGTGCACTGGGCTATGTGTATATAAAGGACAAACACACTCCAGTTAGCTTGTCAATGGGATTTATTTCAAGTAGCTCCATTGGTCAGTCTTTGGTCCTAGGAAAAATCTTTGACAAAAATGTCAAGGAGGCCATCAACCACAAGCTTGTAACTGGTGGGATATTATGAAACAACCAGCATGGCTTTGTCGAGGGGAGGTCATGCTTAACAAACCTGGTGTCCTTCTCTGACCAGGTAACTAACCAGCTGGAAATAGGACATGTGGTTGACATCATCTACCTAGACTTCAGCAAGGCCTTTGATACAGTTTCCCATGAGATTCTCTCAATTAAGTTGGAGGGTACAGGCCTAGACTGGTCTACAGTGAGGTGGGTTGGCAACTGGCTCAGAGGCTGATCCCAGCGAGTTGTAATCAATGGGATGGCCTCATCCTGGAGGGCTGTCTCAAGCATGTCCCCCAGGGATCAGTGCTTGGGCCCGTGCTCTTTAACATCTTTATCAGTGACTTGGATGAGAGAGTGGAAAGCACAATGATTAAGTTTGCAGATGACACCAAGCTGTGGGGAAATGTGGGCACATCCAAGGACAGGGTAAGGATTCAGAATGACCTTGACAGGCTTGTCCTATGGGCTCAAATGAGGTTCAGTAGGGACAAGTGCTGAGTCCTTCATCTGGGTAGGATTCTTCCCCTCATCATAACTATATGATGAGAGGTGGTCCCCTGACTAACACTGCATCTGAAAGGGACCTGGGGGTGACGATCAGTCAGAGGATGAATATGAGCCATCAGCGCGATGAAGTCTCCAGCAAGGCAAACAGAACCCTGGTGTGCATCAGCCGATGTGCTGCCAATAGATCCAGAGAGGTGCTCCTCCCCCTCTGTTTGGCATTAGTGAGACCACAGCTGGAGTACTGAGCTTGAAAGGGTACAGAGAAGGGTCACCCGTATGATCAGGGGCCCTACGAGGAGAGACTCCGGGAACTGGGTTTGTTCAGTCTGAGTAAGAGAAGACTGAGAGGTGACTTGACAGTTATCTACAAGTATGTCAGAGGCAAACACAAAAATCTAGGGGAGCAACTCTTCAGAAAGGCACCTGTTGGGAGGATAAGGTCCAATGGGCACAAGCTAGTTGAGGAAACATTTAGGCTGGACATAAGGAAAAACTTCTTTTCCATAAGGGTATCTAGAATCTGGAACAAACTCCCAGCAGAGGTAGTACAGTTGCCATCCCTGGAGGTGTTCAAGAGGAGGCTGGACAAGCACCTTGTTAAGCTCATACACAACTACCTCCTGCCCTCTGGCAGGGGACCAGACTTGATGATCTTATAGGTCTCTTCCTGACCTACTATTCTATGATTCTATCACCAACCTATGGCTCAGGGGTGGGAACTTCCCCTGTGCTGCCACAAGAAAAAGCAGGAGCTGGATCCTAGTGCCTGCCATTTTGCACACCTCAGATCCAAATGGATTCATTCTGGCCTGCAGGCTAAGCAGGTTGCTAACCGCTGGCCAGTGACCATCCAAAAAGTGTGCGACCAGAAATAAGCTGTTCTTCCTGTTTTTGAGACAGTACTGGTTAGCAGGACACCTTACCTGACTACGTAAGTGTCAACCAATAGCTGTAACTTCTCATAAAATAACACTACTTGTCATTGATGTTTACTGATGGCTATTGCCAGACCCTTCTTCAGAAGAAGGAAGAAGAGGAAGAGACTGAGATGGTGGCCAACGTGATGGCTAACCAAGAAGACCCACCTGGAGTGACCTGGAAGACAGTCACCTCACGCTCAAGGAAACACAGGGCCAGGGCTTTTTCTTCTCCCCTGAACAACAGGTACGCTAACCTTCCGACATGAGGAGGCTCTGATGGTGACACAAGAAGAGGAGGAAGGTAAGCAGCTTGCTGCCATCTCCAAAAGTAAGCGCAAGGTGGTGGTGATAGGGGACACCCTCCTGCAGGACACATTGGCCGTCCGGACCCCCTAGCCCGTGAGGTCTGCTGCCTCCCAGGGGCTTGCATCTGAGATGTAGCAGAGAGGATCCCCAAGCTCGTCTGGTCCTCTAAAACTATTACCCCATACTCGTCATCCATGTGGGAACTAATGACACGGCCAGGAGTAATCCAGACCGGGTCATAAGCAACTATATATGCTCTGGGGGCTGGGCTCAAGGGGTTGGGGGCCCAGGTAGTCTTTTCTTCTGTGCTCCCTGTTTCAGGCTGCGGTCCCAGAAGGGAAGGATGCATCAAGGAAGAGAACTGGTGACTCCATTGCTGGCACCACTGAGAAGGCTTTGGATTCCTTGACCATGGTGCATACTTCGGGGAGAGAGGATCCCTGGGAAGGGACAGCATCCACCTCATGAGGAAAGGTAAGTCCCTCTTCGCAGTCAGGATGGCCTATCTTTTGGACAGGGTTTTAAACTAAGATTGCTGGGGGACGGGGATACACAAATTCAAACATTTCCAGGGACCAACATACAAATAAGCCCTGTAGATAGGGACACTTCGGAGAGCCACTTTTGTGGGAGCTGAAGAAATAGTTCTCCATCAGCAGGACAGGAAGATGAGGGTCTCAGTAGGACTCAGGTGCCTACACACTAATGCCAGGAGCATGAGGAACAAGCAGGAGAAGCTAGCCCTCCTACTCTCAAGTGTGCATTATGATCTAGTAGGGATTACGGAAACCTGGTGGGACTCCTCACGTGACTGGAGCATGGCTATAGAGGGCTACACCCTGCATAGAAGGGACTGGGTGGGGAAGAAAGGTGGAGCCGTTGCTGTCTATGTGAAATAGCAGTACACCTCCTTGGAGGCCAACATCGGCTCCAAAAATGGACAACATGAAAACCTCTGGGGCAAGGTATGGGGGGTGGGGAAGGGAGGCGCGGTGAAAGAGACCTAACTGTAGGTGTATACTACAGACCACCAAACCAGGGGGAGGAACTGAGACCTCATGTGCACGTGACATGATCGTCATGGCCGATTTTAATTATCCAGACCTTGCCTGGGAGGAACACTCGGCCAAGTTGGATAGGTCGCGATCCTTCCTGACCTATGTCAAAGAGCTCTTCCTGACTCAGAAGGTGCATGGGCCAACCAGAGATGATGCTCTGCTAGACTTGGTCCTGGCCAAAGGAGATGAACTGGTGACCGACTTAAATATAGAGGGAAGTCTGGGCGACAGCAACCATGAAACCATCGTGTTCACTGTCCGACATAAGGGAGACAAATTGGATAGATTGGATAGCAGGATTGAAGTCTTGGGCTTCAAAAATGCAAATTTCAACAATTTAGGTCACTGGTAGGGCAAGTGCTGCGGGACCAGGGACTGAAGGCAAAGGGTGTGCACAAAGAGTGGTTGTTCCTTAAGGACGTGATCCTTGCAGCAGAAAGGTAGTCCATTCCCATGTGGAGAAAAGGTAACAGAACGGCTAGGAAGCCCTCTAGGCTAAACAGAGAAATCACAGTCCTCTTAAGAAAGAAGAAAGAGGCTTATAAACAATGGAAGCTTGGGTGGGCCCCAAGGAGGACTATTCCACGATGGTCCGCATTTGCAGGAACAGATAAGACAGGCTAAAGCAGTGACCAAACTTAGATTAGCAACAGGAATCAAGGACAACAAGATGTCCTTCTTTAGGTACATAGCGAACAGGAGAAAAACAAATGGGAGCGTGGGGCCATTGCTCAACAACTCAGGAGAGCTGGTTACTGGTACCCAGGAGAAAGCTGAACTCCTGAATGACTACTTCACCTCAGTCTTTCACTAGACCAAGGGGAAAACTACACCAGGTAGAGTAGAGGATGAGCACAGTAGGATTAAATGTCTTCCTATCATTGCCATAGAATTGGTGTATGACCAATTAAAAAATAAGACACATACAAGCCAGTGGGACTGGATGACCTTCATCCGAGAGTGATGATGGAGCTGGCCAAAGACACTGTGGAACCTGTGGTGAAACTTTTCCACAACTCATGGCACTCTGGAGAAGTCCCTGAGGACTGGAAGAGGGCCAAAGTTGTGCCTATCCACAAGAGGGGCAGGAGGGAGGACCCGGGTAACTAGGCTAGGGTGGTGTGAAGCTTCGGTCACTGATTCGATTTGGCAGAGATTCAGCCCAATTCGGTGGCCGAATATCCAAATCCAAATTGAATCCAGAGACCCTTTAATGTCTCCGAATTGAACTGGAAGCCTCCAAATCGATTAAAAAAAGATTTGGAAACATTTGAAGATTCGGACATAGACACAGCTTTAAATGTTTTTTCTACATACCTCAAGGTACCAGGCGGTTTGTGAACACTGCGATGGTGGCCCCCCTCCCCCCCATGTGATTTGCGGCAGATCCGGAAGTGAACTGGAAATACTTTCAGTCTACTTTCAGGTCTGCTGTTGAGTGTGCAGGGACTGCACTCCCCCCCTGGCTTGGTGATTGGCCACAGGAGGACCCCAGGTGCCCCTCCACCCCAACCCAGGAGGCACCTGTCGCTGAGCTGGGGGGGAGGGTCTCCCACGCACTTCGTGGCAGACTCGGAAGCAGACCGGAAGTGCTTCTGGGTCCACTGCCAAGCACACTGGAGACTCCCCCTGCACTCCTATGGGACACTCCATCCACCCCAGCATCTCAGCATTCATAAGCCGCCTAGTACCTTGAGGTATGTAGAAAAAACATTTAAAGCTGTGTCTATGTCCAAATCACTGAATCGCTCTGAATCTCTCTGAATTGATTCAGAGGGTTCTGATTAGATTCGGAGAGATTAAAGGGTCTCCTGATTTGATTCAGATTCAGAGATTCGACCACTGAATTGGGCCAAATCTCCATCGAATCAAATCAGTGACCGAAGCTACGCATAGCCCTTGTCTCCAGTACAGTACCTAACCATTGTTAAAGTGTCTGCAGGCATTATTGTAAAGGAGTTTTAAGGAGAGAATTAAAAAAGAATAATGAGGTTGCTGGGTGAGTGTTTATAGAGAGCTCTTCCCAAGTGTGAGGGCAGCATGGGAGAAAGCTTACAGGTGTTTGCTTAAATATCTAGTAGCTAAAGAGGAAGAAGGCTGGTATGATGGTCTAACTGAAATGAAGAATCAACCTCTTGATACTGATTGGGGGAAGATCAGTAAGGGATATCAATTTGGGCACATCTTTAAAGAAAGAACACACTGTATGAGCGCTAAGTCTTACAAGCATTATTTATGAAAGATGCAGTCTGTCTAAAAACACTCTCTCTTTATGAGGCCCTTGATAAGTCACTTACTATTTCTGCAGAACAGGGAAAATATTCTTTATCTTCAAAATGACAAAGAAACTTTAAATGGTTTAATCTTACACAGGAGCAATGTGGAAGACTGGAGATTAGAACTCAAGAGTTCCTGCCATTATTTCAAGTTCTGTTCTGGTAAAAAGGCTGAATAAAATGACACACGTGTTCTGAATAAAACAACGTGCCATATTTCAGAGTAGTTTGTAATTTTAGACTATATTATCCTCCTGATCAAAATCCTCATGCTTTCACACAAACAAACATGTTAGGATTTTCAGCAAGAAGGGGGAAATCAGACAGTAAGGGCATTTTTACACATGCTCAGTGGAGGGAGAGGGAGGGCTTTAATTAAAGTGGCCCCATGAGCCTCTAAATTAAAGCACACCGAGTGTCTTGTGTATCAGCAACCCCGTGCTTCAAAATGGCAGTGGGGGTACTTTATTGAAAGCTTTTTGAATGGACTTTAGTTAAAGCACCCCCACCACCATTATGAAGCATGGGGACACTGATAAATGTAGGATTACCATATGTCCAGGTTTTCCCAGACAAGTTCTCTTTTTGGGTCCTCCCACCTCCATCCAGACAGTTTTTAAAAATATGATCAAATGGCTCGGATTTTGCTCTGCTCAGCATCAAAGTTTTCCCGGCTCTTCCCAGCTTCTCCTAGCAAGGAGGTGCTTGGGGCC
Organism: Alligator mississippiensis; assembly: GCF_030867095.1. Lineage (NCBI taxonomy): Eukaryota > Metazoa > Chordata > Crocodylia > Alligatoridae > Alligator > Alligator mississippiensis. The sequence continues at coordinate 226,961,101 of NC_081826.1, read as the reverse complement.
GAGGGGAGTGGTAGGACAGGGGCCAGTGTCCTTGCTCGCAGGGGCAAGGCAGCTGGGAGATGCTGCAGGGCTGGGGGGAGCAGGAGGCTGTGGACTGGGAGTGAGGGGCACCAGCATGGTCTGGGGGGCGGGCTACTGGGGGTTAGGAGTGAGGGGCAGGACACAGACATATCACTGCTCCCCCCATAATCATATTACCCCCCGCCCCGACAGGTGTCCTCTTTTTTGAAACTGGAAATATGGTAACCCTAGATACACAAGATATGGAGGCTAGCTGGAACATGGTAATTAGCATGCTCCAACAGACTCGATTAACCGAGTCTGCTTCAACGTGCTGTAATTACAGTGCGTTTGAGCAGCCTCTCAGCATGGGTACAGATACCCTAAGACATGAATGATGCTATAATTCCACTCCTGAAAACTTCCATGCAAATTCTGGCCATATGAACTGTCAAAGCACAGAATCCATGTTTAAAACACTTAGTATCATTCATATTTATTAGGTCATTAATAAACTTTATGGGCATATCTGTGTGGCACAAGGCAGCACCGTGCTACAACATACTGTTAAATCTACATGTGAGAGTTCCCAAACTGGAAGCAACACAGTTAGTAAAGTACTTCTCTTCTGTTAGCTAGTTTTCCTTGAAAGGCCTATTAGTCAATGCACCAGGCCATATTAACATACCATTTAGACTAGCGATCCTCAACCACAGAGCTGGTTGAGAATGCACTTTGCCAAACTCTCATTTTTGTTTTGTTTTACTGTTTGTTTTAAACGAAGGAATCTGGTAAAACACATCTTAACAATTACTTAATTTTTTTCAGGGTAGTTATCTTTATAGCGATGAGAAGGATAAAAATTGCTACAGAAAGAAGTCACAGTGCTGGTGCTGTTTTCTACACTAAACATTCTGAAAGAGCAAAGGAGTTTTCTAAGTGCCAGCATTTTGCATTATTCGTGCCTGCCAGATTTCTTTTTCAGTTTTTTTAATCAACCTGTTATCACCAGTTCCCAGAATTTCTGTTAAAATATTAGAGAAAGAAAATTAACTAAACAGATTGTCAGCATTGGGCTATGTTCTCCTTTCAGTCAGTACAGCTGCTACTCTAGTTTAACTCTAAGGACAAATTCAGTTTGTCCATCATCTGCTAGAAAATGATCTGAACAATAAGGTCGCTAAAGAAAGAATGGTTAGCAGATGGACAAAAATGAGCCAACGTAGACTCTTTTTTTTTTTTTTTAATCTTTCAAAGATAAATGCATACATGCTTCAAAACTATACAGTTACCAATACTCTTACACTATAGTGAGATAAGTGTGAGAGAAAGAAAGACTAATGTATTTTGGAAAATGCGTAGCATAATCAGGTTATTAAATTAATCTTCATTATAAGCAGAAGCAAGAAGGTGTCAAGTTTAGTCAACTATTTCCATCAGTGCTCATTAGACTATGGAGTTCAGGAGTTTTTAAAAAATTTAAATCTTCCTCACAAGCACATTCAATTGGGCAAGGAGCAGAAAACAGCTTGAGCCACAATTTTCACCACGAAACTACAACAGTAGTCACATTTTTCTAGAAGAGCTGTCATAAGAGAAAGTCCCTTATAGAAACAAAATTGCTGAACTGAATGCATTATACTACAGATACTTACATCGCACTGTCTATTCCTATTGATTCAAATCTGCTGTTTTCAAATCTTTTAATTTTTTTAGGGGTGCATATTCAACATAATAAAGGGGAAGGAAAACTACATTTAAAAAAGTATACTAGTCCAGCTAAAGCTAGGGAGGATACAGCAACTGTTATGACTTAAATAATGCACGTAGTAAAAGAAATTCTAGTCCACAGACTTCTGTTCTGCTCCTGGGATTAAAGAAAAAGCACCTATGATTATGGGTCTACTTTTTGTATCTGTGTATGTACTTTACTATGACATTAATAAGTAATACATGCAATTTAAAGACATAACTTTTCCAGTGCTTCAGCAATCTGTGCATATAGTTCACAACTTTCTTTTTTAAATACAAGCCTGTTTTTCCGGTCATAGAGAACAATTTACAGAACCTAACTTGCCCACACAATAATAGAAATATTTTATACAGTATTCCTCTAGCAATGGAATATTGTGCCCAGATTTTCTTTCTTTAACTGGCTACAGTTTAACTTGGGCCTTCAGCTTTCTATTATTCCCAAATATCTATGTTTAGCTTGTTGCAAAAAGAGTTGTGGAATGCTCATTTTGGATTATAAAAACTGCTGTAATGTAGCCGTTATCAATTCTTTGAAATATTTGCTTTAGTTTGGTCACTACTTCTCTTTCCAAACTAGATAACACAATTAAATAAGTTTGTAAAGCATGCATAAATTACAATTCTAAGAGAGGACCTGGTAGCAGGGGAGATTTAGGGGAAAAACCTACTATCTGCAGGCTTCAGCCTACAATCAATTACTACCAGGCACAGGTTTATCTACAAAGCATACAATACTAACATAATTAGGGTAATCCTGGAAATAAGCACCATGGTTCAGAAACAAACAGCGAAAGCTGAAACCACGCTAGGCCCTCTCTGTTGCTACTTCCTCTTCAGAACCTCTGCTCTAATATTTCTGTAAAAGGTCAAGCTCTAGCTGTCTGTTGCAATATGAACTCAGCACAACTGACAGATATGAAGAGCAAGCAGAAGAGATACTAAGATATGTGAGCATCTTAAGCAGTTTCACTTAGAGCAGGGGCAGGCTGGAGGGCCACTTAGGGAGTTTTGGAGAGCTGTTGCAGGCCAGGTCAGCAAACCACCACCCCCGCCACATCAGGCCAGGTCAGCACCTCCCTTCCAGCTCCCCCCACAACAGATCACCCAAACTCCCTAAGTGGTTCTCCAGTCCACAACCCCAGCTTGCAGCAAGTCCCTTGGCCCTGCCCAGCCCAGACACAGGGACAAGCACAGGCTGCAGCATATAAGGTTGGTCCCACCACTCCTGGGTACACAGTGGGGCTGGAGCAGTGGCAGCTGGACTGCTTCCTGGGAGCCCCGCTAGCAGCAGCTCCTTCTGGCTGCTGCTACCAGTGTTGTCACATGGCCTCATGCTGTCACCGATCTTCAATCTTGGCCCGAGCCCCATCTCCCCATAATTTGCTCCCCGCACCCATGACCCCACCCCATCCACCTGGCCGAGCACACCCTGCCCTTGGGGGTCCAGGGCCAGTCTCCACAGAGACCCCACCCACCTGTCCACTCCATTCAGTGCCCCCAGCAGCAGATGTACGGTGGATGGTCCAGGGTGCCCAGGAAGCAGAGCTGGATCCAGCAGCAGTGGCAACATTGGCAGTAGCAGCTGGAAGGAGCCACCACTGCAGGGGCTGCTGGGAATCAAAGTCCAGCTGCTGCACTGTCCAAGCCCTGCTGCATGCCAGAGGGCGACAGGACCAGTCACATGCATTATGGCTTGGGTTGCCCCCTGTGCCTGGGCTGGGCAGGGCCAAGGGATCCACTGCAGGTGAGATAAAATCCCTTGGTGGGCCAGATCCAGCCCACAGGCCGTATTTTGCCCACCTCTGATCTAGGGAATGGTTAATTCAGATGCCCACTGGTGATATTATAAATATGCAAAGTTTGAAAAGTTTTCAAATTTTGAACCACATCACCTCTGAATGCCCTCTCTGTGCATTTAATGTAACTCTATTGGATTTGCACAATACTACACCTGAAGCAATCAGCAGGTTGCAAAATTTGGACATAAAATCATAAATATGTTTTTCCTTGCTCTGCGGTCATTGTATCATTATGCATTAAAAACAGTAAATAAATAAATAAATGCTGAGTGTGCTAACTAGTACAGTCCTCTCACACAAATCAGAACCAGGTTCTATGAATACTGGCTCACTGATGGAACAAAACCAGGCAGCATTTGAACCATTACTCATTTTTGCTTCTCAGTAAGAAGTAGGACTAAGCTAAAGGAGTTCAGCAGAACCCATCAGTATATTTGAACCACAGAAAGTAGGAACAAAGATCACAGAACCCAAGACAAATGGCTCAGGCACCCATTTATTTGAATATCTTCTACATGATCTATTGCAAACAGAATCTCATTATAGCATCTTTTGTGCTCAAAGCTTATTTTGCAGGACATCATCACTTTTTCATCCAGCCTGAGTGGTGATGAGTACTATTCTTGGCAGTGAGCATCTCCAGGATTGCTCATAGAAGAGGGTGTGTATTATTATTTTTTAATAACCATATTAAAAAGGAGTCCTATATTAAAATGTTCCTTAATGCAAAAAAGAAAGCACTGCCCTTCCTTGAAACATACATTTATACAGCATTATTTTAAACACAGTAGAACTAGACAGCACATGCATGAGCCCACACACACACAAACACAGCCCCAGACACACAAATACAATATAAAAGTGCTATTTCACTTCAAATAATTTGTCAATCATGCTTCTATCAAGGATCAAACAGGACCAGATGTTACTGTGATAACAGGTGATATACATGCAATTACACCAATACTGACTGATTCAGTGGGATCTGTAGAAAAGTAATGCAACCTTTTTTACCCATATATAATATATATATATATAACTACTCCTGTCCCAAAGGACAGTCACTATTTCTTTTACTGTCCCCTTAGATTTTTATATGCTGAAGTTTTTTATGGGCATACAGATGACAAATCATAAAAACTAGTCTAGCGGGCAGTTCTCTAAGTATTTCCTGTCCCAGAGGACTGGTCTAACTACTCTTTTTTCCTAGCACAGGTCAGGCCAGCCTGTGAGCTCCTCCTTCTGGAGAGATAATGGGCTGGCTGGCTCCTCTTCCCAAGGGACATTTTAGGAGATCCAGCTGGCTCCATTTACGTGACTCTCTGGAGAGCTGACTTCCAAATAGGCTGGCCTTTCTGGTTTGTCTATGACATTTGTCAGTGACATCACATGTAGGGAACTGAATTCCAGTGTGCTACAATACTTCTGAGTTTAAGAGGATGGAAGTATTATGTAATATTGGGGCTTTCCGGCCATCAATAGATTAAAGATAGACAGATAAAAACAAACAAAAAAATATAAATAATCCAAATGGTTTGTAGGGCTCTGCACATGCTTGTACACAAAAATACATCAACATACTGCATACATACCCTTGATATATTTAAGTGTCTTTTAATTTAAATTCAGCATATGGCAACTTTCATCAGAAAAGCATTTAGCCTTTTTAAAACTGCAGTGTTATGTACCTACATTTTAAAAGAAACTATTTAATCCAGTTGATAAAGAAGTATGAAACTGCTCTGCTTTCCTCTTAAATAAAAAGGAGGAAAAAAGATACAACCTGAGCTGCAGCAATACAGACTTCTCCAAAGTGCTTCTCAAATGTGACAGGTTTAGTCTTCAGATATATTCAGTTTCTGGTCTTTCTGACCCATGCTCACAACAGTGACATTTATAATGTTTATGCTTGTTCACTAAGCTCGTACATTCATGGAACAGCCATTGGATTATGATAACTTTTGGTCACTGCTGCCCTAGGTTAGATCTGAATCCTTATACCAATAGGTGAAAACTATTGGTATAATATATTGGTATTGGTATTCTATAACACCTTCCAAAAGATTCCTGTGCGCTACAAATGTTAACTTATTGACCCTCAAAAAATGCATCTGAGGGACAGAAAAGTTACGTCTTCCTTCACACAAGGTTACATACAAAGTCAGTGGCACAGTCAAATCCAAACTTCCAAATTCCTGTTTGGTGCTCCCACTGCAACATCATATTTTCCTACTGTAGAAGAGGTGAAAGTCACCATGCCTCACTATTGTAGCCTCAGATTTCTGAGCACTGTGCTTTGCAGGTTCTAAAGAATTCAGTTAATCCACAGATATCTTCAGTGAGAATCCTAGACTCAGTTACACTACATGCTTTACCTGGCTCAATTCACAACTTATTGGCAAGTTATACCTGAGAGCTTGCCTTACAGAATAAGAACTTTTACCTGACACATTCCTTTTGCGCAGCCAAATAAGTTAGAAAACATTATTCAGTCAGGTTTGCTACTTCATTGTTAATCTCTGCATTTAAAAAAAAAAGGAAATCCTGCTCGAATTCAAGCAAATTTTCTTGACGGCTGTGAAACTTAGAACGCTGTAGTGCAGTGTACTGTTACCAAATTTGTCAGTAACTCTGAAAGGAATGACTTTCAAAGTTATTTGCTTACTAAAAAAGAAGGAAGGTTTTATTGATAATCAGGGAGGTTTTAGAGAATGTGCTATTCCACATTTGGTTCAAAGTTATTTAACATGGTCAATGTATCTTACAAATGCCAAAATTATGACTGGCTAGAATGTGCATCAACTCTATTTATCCATAATAATATTCAGTTTTTATTATACTGAACAATTTATAACTGGCACTAAGTTCTAGAGATCTTGTTCAACTTTAAAGAGTCTGTCTCTATATTCGCTTCAGAGTGGTTCAATAAACTACAAAATACAATTATCTGGTATTTTATTTTCACTTTAAGTAGCAGGAGCCATATGTTATTTTAAGTATCTTGTACTTTCTAGGAAACAAAAACAAAAAGCAAAGCTGTAAATCACCCGCAGCCACAAAATTATGAGACAGGCCTAGAAACCCTGTAAAAATGAAAGCCTTTAAAAGAAACATAGGAAAAGCTATGGCCTACTTTTAGCATTCTGCTACATCTTCCTTCACATCAAGAATACTACATCCAATAATTCAACCACTCCAGTAGGTGCCATTATAATAACTGCCTAACCATGTGCATTGCAGTACTCTATATTCTTGTGTCCACAATAAATTTACATTCTGAGGACCTGATCCTGTGGGTATACTGCATATAGATGGATCTCTTCATCCCTGAGAGACCTGATTTCCCATTAACATGTCCCATTAGCATGCAATAATAACTCCAGGACCAACTCATGCTTGTCTGTCTTCTCTAAACACTAGGCCTGTGTGAATAGGGAAGTATTTGATTTGGAGGAACAGTGATTCGATTCAGTGATTCAAATCACTGTCCCCACTGGATTCAGCTGAATAAGAATAGAAGATTCAGCACCTATTTGGTGCTTATTCGGAGATTCGGATCAGCCAGGGAGAGGCAGGCACAGCTGAGCAGCTGCAGGTCCTTCTGTGGCTCTTCTGGCTGTGCCTGCCTCACTCCAGGGGGGGGAGGGGGAGGTCCGTGGAAGAAGTCCCCATGGCTGCCCTGCCCGGCCTCATCTTCTGTCCAGCCCCAGCCTCCCTGCACTTTAAAAAAAAGAAAAAAAAGCCCCGCATTCACGAGCTGTAGCAGCAGCAGTCAGGGCCTCTGGGGGCTCATGGCAGAGCCCCCCCGCACAGCATGGGGCAGTGGGGAGCAGTGGGGATTGCCCCCCCCCCGGTACCTAGGTGGCAGCTGCCCTGTGGCGTGGGTGCAGCATGGCTTGGTAGGGCACTGTGCACCGCCTGGGAGCTGAGGCTGCTGGGGCTGAGCAGTGTCGGGCTCTGGCTGATTGCTGGAGATGCCCCAGCTCCCAGACAGCACGCAGTGCCCTGCTGAGCCACGCTGCACCCGTAAGATGATACAACTAACATGCAGGCACCGGGGGGGGGGGGCAGGGGATGATCCCCGCTGCTTCCTATTGCCCCACACTGCACGGGGAGGTTCTGCCATGAGCCCTCAGCAGCCCCAGTCACCGCTGCTACAGCTGGTGAGTGCAGGGATTTTTTTTTTTTTTTAAGTGCCGGGAGGCTGGGCTGGGCTGGGCTGGGCAGGGGATGGTGCCTGGCAGGGCAGCCATGGGAGCTTCTCCTGCACTCCCCCCACCCAGGGAGAAACAGGCACAGCCGGAGAAGCCATGGGAGAACCTGCAGCTGGGTGGCTGTGCCTGCCTTTCTCTGGCCGATGTGAATCTCCGAATCTTTTCTGAATCAATTCAAATGCTTTGGATTCGATTCGGACCTTTTAATGGGTCTCCTGATTCAATTTGGATTCGGAGATTCGGCTGCTGAATCAGGCCGAATCTCCTCTTAATTGAATCAGGAACTGAAGCTTTGCACATCCCTACTAAACATTGTTTTAAATTTGAATCCTTTATCACATGAAACCATAACACTGGAGTTCTTAAAAACAGTGCCATCTTTGTAACTCATTTTTTAGAGACAAGCAAAAGTTAGCGCAGGAATTTTCAATGAAAATGTATTCAAGATTTCTATTTGTCTAAGAAAATCAGTTGATATAACAGACTCTTCATTTCTTGGGTACCACACTATTCAGTGGTAAAGCTACATTTATATTTCTATTTTTAGCTCCTGACCCAATGCCTACTGAAATTAATGGTACTCCTTTCTCCTAACTTCAGTCAGCAGTGGATCAGATCCCTTCTTATTAGGAATCACAGATAATGGAGCTGGAAAAACACCAACAAGTGTTGAAGTTCCAGTCCCTTGGTTGGTAAATGCAAGACTCTTCTCTACCAGGATGCCTAGACTGAAGTTTTAAACAGCAAGTGTCTTCTACCAAAAAAAAAAAATCAGCAAACACAAAAGAAAATCAATTTGCTCAAGGTTCTACCACAATTAGGAGCTGGGCACCCATGTCTCCTCTTACTTGTCAGAATGAGATCCACAATATCTTTAAGTTAATCAGGGACCTCAGAACGTTAGTGGAGAATAATTTAAAATAATGATTGAGAAATTACTAGGGGTGCACTGTTAGAGATTTTTGGGGCTGATACCAATGCCTGATTTTTAATGAGCCATATTGGCCAATACTAATCCGATTACTGATATGAGGCCCAGGAGCTTGGAGAGCAGTGTCCAGCCAGTAAGTCTGTTGTGGGGGAAGGGCGAGGGGCGAGCAGATCGAGGCCCCTGCAGTGAGGGAGGGAAGGGAGTGGCGTTGGGGCAGGGGAAGGCACTGCCTAGCAGGGGTGGGGCACAAGACAGAGCTACAGCTTGTCCGGGGGGCGGCTCCCACCGTTGCACACACCCTGGAAGAATATGTGGGGGGTGTGCCTCCAGACCTGTGCATGGAGCGAGGAAGGGCTACTGCTGTAGGCTGGGGCCAGGGGTGAGCTGGGCTCTTCCCAGGAGGGGGCTGTGCTGGGCTGTGCCTGGGGTGGACAGCAGCAGCACTAGGAAAGGGGCTATGGTGAATTTTGGGGTGGCTGCAGGCCCCCCCGTACTCCCCCTCCCAGCCCTATTGCCACCTGCCCCAAGCACAGCCCTGGCCCAACCCCTCCACTGGGAAGAGCTTGGCACAGCCCCAGCTCACAGTGGCAGCCTACCCTTGCCCTATGCCCAGATCCAGGGGCACATGCCCCCCATGCCGTCCTGGTGTGTGTGCAGCAGTGGGAGCCCCCCCCCCCACACCCCCTGGATGAGCCACTTCCGTTTCCATCCCATGCCCTATCCCAGCTGGGCAGAGCCTGCCACTGCCCCAGCCCCAGCCCCTCCCTCACCGTGGAGGCCTCAATCTGCCCACCCCCAACACCCCTTCCCCCACAACAGACTTTCCAGCCGGACACTGCTCTCCATGCTACCAGGCTGCGGTCCTGGCCAGCTGCGTGCTGTGCTTTGCCTGTGCACATGCATGGGGTATTTATCAGCGACATTATTGGCCACATCAGCCAAAAGAAGCCAACTGCCAATAATGTCAATTTTCCTTATAGTGATGCTGATACGATATGGGACCAATGTATCAGTGCACCTCTAGAAATTATGTCACAAATGTAAGTAGAATGCAAAGTTTGAAAGGAGCAAAATACTTGGCTCCACCAGCTAACTAAGTGAAGTAATGCAATATTGTATTGTGAAAAATCCATGGGATGATATAAAGCCACAAAACAACATGACAGAAATTTGTGCGTCTCACTGAATGTACCAAACACTTTTTTTTTTTTTTTAGCTAAATAGGTCATTTATGAAAAAAAAATCAAATATTTTATTAAGTAAAAATAAAAATACTGTAAAAAGTTATTAAAAATAAGGGTCAGAAAACAACAAGGGATAGATAGTATTGCGAGAAAAAAGACAAAATGATCATAAGATGCAAGTACTGATTTCACTCTCTGTAAGATTCTGGCTGGACTGCTGAGCTTTAAGACAGTGTCAGACATCCTGCCAATAAGGGCAATGTGCTAAAATTTGCAGATTAATTTCAAGCTGAGTCACATGAATCTTCAGTTGTACAACTGACAACTAACTATTGCATCAACAGCTCCCTTAGGAATATAAGCACACTATACTTTACATAATCAGAAACATTGTGAAATGTTTTCTGGCAAGCATGTCTAACCTGAAGGAAATGTCCAAAGCATGAAATCTACAACACACATGATCATCAAAACCTCAGTGGATTCATCTACACGTGCTATTAGCATGAAGCAATAAACTCCAGAGCATACTACACTGGTGTTAATTGCTCCTGGATGCAGCATCTTCATATGTATCTGGGACTGCAGCATGGCAAGCCAGGTCAGAGCGGCCCCAGTTGTCACAGAGTCTATGGGGTCAGCCTGCCAGCCCAGGGTTGCTCTGACCCAGCTCAACATGCTGTGGAAGGGTTGGTTGGGTCACAATGGTGCTCCAGCCAGACCTGTCAGCATCTACATGTGTGCTGCTGTGCACTGAAGAATGCTGCTGCAGGATAGTACTTGTATTTACAAGTACTAACCTGAGGCCTAATAGGGCCACACATGTAGATATTGAGACTTTACTGAGAAGCTCATTAGGCAGCTTTGCAGTAAACATCTCATGTAGACGCACCAAGTAATACTTAACCTATTCAGAAATAAAAAATATATTGGGTATTGTGCTCTTAACAAAACTCCATATATTTTTAACATCAATACACTCAGTTAGCAAGGGTCTAAATAGATTTGAAGTCATATAGTTAGGTTTGGCTAATTTAAAATGCCCTACCAGATCAAAGCAGGGTCACTGAGGTTGCAGAAAGCTTTACCCTTTACACAGCAAGCCAGTTTCTCTAATCAGGAACATTTTCACTTTAAATTGTAAAGATATTCTGTGTACTAGGGATCTTTTGATGTTATTTTTTTTAATAGTAAAAAAACAGCTCAGTAGTTTAGTGCTAACTATCTGCATAATCTTCAGTTACTCAAGTTGCAGCAACGGAAGTTTAGGTTAGACATTAGGAAAAACTTGGCGCATCTACAGAACACTAGGATGGTAAGTAAAGCACTGGAACAAGTTGCTAGACCCCAACTCCATGCAACACCCAACAACTGGGGAGACGATGATCCAATTGCCCAGACAGCAAACACCAGCATACATTGCTAGCTACAGCTTTATTCAAAATGGAAACAGCTTCGGACTAGCTCCAACAAACTGGGAGCCACAGTGAACATTAGTTTTTTCCACATTTATACACCTTTATTCATGCTTATTAACATTTACTCCACCTTTGTCCCTCCTTTGTTCCACCCATATTCCCTCTTATCTCAAGCTCCGCTTTTGTTTACTGTTTGTTTAATTAACATGGAATTACCTATGTATTTCACTTATTTACATGTCTTTTTGCTATAAGCGCATGTCTAAGACCTTGACCCCACTTCTTTGGTCACTGGGCAGACTTTGACCCAAACCTAGAAGCTTCTGGAGGCCTCTTCACCAATCACCATTCACCTTTTTGCATATGTTTATTTCAGATTCTGTTACCAATTACGTGTTGTCTTTCACATTCCAGTCTGTTTTTCAGTCCCATGTTGTACCATCTCCACATTCCTAAGACTTCACCTCATTCACAGCTCACAGACTTATACAGACTCACTTGCTTTTTTCAGAAAATGGTTGTCACAGTTAGGATGGTTACTTAGCATAAGCAAATAGCTGGCTTAGCATAAGCATTCATAAGCAAAATCTGCTTTATCTCCTAACAATAGTCAATGGTTTGCATCCTGTTTCTTTTACACAATGAGCTATATATCTTACAACAATACTATATGGCTAGAAAAAATACTTGCCAAAGCATCTTGCAATATTACTTTTAACATATCATTCTGCCTTGTGGTTAGTAGCTCTGCTAGACCACAGGTTACAGCCTTTTATTCAGCTGCAAATCCAATGCTCCCCAAGATCCAAATACTGTCTCCCTAACATAAGTTACCCAAATAAGTTGTAGACTCCCTATTCTTAGAAGGTTTTGGGGTGCAGACAGAAGTGCAGCTCCCTGCTGTAACTGAGAACACTTTGCAGGAAGCATTCTGAGTTACAATGATCCCCTGGACCAAACAGAAGTTCACTGTTGGTTCAGGTGGGAGAGTGGGGGGAGGAGAAGGGGAATCTAGTGGCTGCCTGGGAAGGATCCAGGTGGTTTCCCCTAGCAAGGGCCCCTCCACTATTCCAGTTTGTCCCTGTTTCAGAATGGGAGGGAGGAAAAGAAGGACAGGGAGCTCATTCTAGGGGTTCCCCAACCAGTGCTGGAGGGTGGGGACTAAAAAAAACCCAGACCAAACTCCCTCCACTCCCTTACCCTGCTCTCATTCTGAAAACAGCTCAAGGTTGGGAGGTAGCACGGACTCAGGTTACAGAAGACGCTTTGTTTTGAAACATCTTCATCTGACCCATCATGCAATGAGGGTTCAGATTTTTGCCTGGTTGCATTTGGTCATAGCTACAGACTGCTTTCTGTGGCCAAATCGAGTGAAAATTGTCACTTCTGTCTGCACCCTGTAAGACCCAGGTAGACAAAGCCTTGGCAGGATGATAGTTGGGGATGGTCCATCTTTAAGCAAGGGGGTTGGACTAGATGACCTCCTGAGATTCCTTCAATTTTCTAATTTACTATGATTCTATATTATTGTGCCAATATTTCTTCCTTGTCTAGATTGATGGAGGAAAAATCATACAACTTCTAATGAAGAAAGTACTTGCTGGTGATCCCCCAAAGTAACTGAAAAATATACTTATAAAAACCTAAAGTCAGAGTAAAGACTGCTGTTGCCACAGGACTTAAGGGCAGAATGGAGAAAGCCAGGGAAATAAAGGGCTGTTTGTGATACTGAAAAACGTAGGAGTCCCATGGGGGAAAAGGCTGTTGTTTGAAGCATAATACCTCTGAATATTCAAATGAAAATTGCCATACATGAACACAGAGAGACAAGCTTAACAGTTTGTTCAGATGGCAAACATGATACAGCTTTACAGGAATAAGGTATGAATGTCTATTATAATGCATTTTTTTGTGTCACTGTCTCCACAAAATGGTTCACATTTTATGTTGAGGTGTCATTATTTGCTACATATGCACTGAAGTTTCTGAATTCAGACTAGCCAAGTAGATGTCTTGATCATGCTGAACTTAACTTATTCATGACAGATGCATGTGATGAAGACTGAACACTGACCAATCAAGAGAGAGTTAAGGTGATGACTGCAGTAAGTTTCTTAATTTTTTTTCCACTTAAAAAAAAAATTGGAGCCATTGTCCCATACAGGACAATGCAACTAATTCTGGCCTACATTTTATTTCACAGAGGTTACACATATATATGATTTAAAATTGCATTTAAAATAAACCAGACACGAGTCTACATTCTCGGACAAATGCTATTGGAATTTTCCTCGCTCACACAATGAATTCCATTGATGTCAACAGGAATAGCCATATACTTAAGGTGAAGAGGATATGACCTCTTGTGTCCATTTAAGTTATATAAAAAAGCTGAGAGAGATGGCACTGAGTTTTTAGTGACTTCTGACACTAATCAAGGGGTTAAACTCAGCTCATTATCCCTTCCGATTGTACCTGTGCTGGGCTAGGAGAAAAGCTGCTTGGATTCCAGAGGGTAAAGACCACCTCTGGGAATATGAACACCATCTTCAGAATCACAGGAGTGGGGAGGAATCTCAGAATGGTGGACTTTTTCTGTGACACTTCCCTGTTACTAACCAGGCATGCTGCCCTTTTCTACCAAAAGTATTCCATCAGTTTAGAGATGTTCATAGTTATTGCTGGGAAAGTGATATTAGCCATTTAATATTTTTCCATCTTTCTATATTTTCCATTTTAAAGGTCTGAGTAAATATATGGTTTTGGCAGACATTAGCAAACTGTGATATTATTTCCTCACCTGGACCTGTCTGCACCTAAACTGGAGGGGAACACCTCTTGAAATAGGTGTGTGATCTTCATGGCCAATCAAATTTGCCTCCTTAGAAAGCCACGTCAACTAGGGCATTGGTTCCCAAACTTTTTTTCCTGCGGAAGGGCACAGGAGTGAGACCGGGCACACAGAGCTGGCTGCTTCCCTCCCAGGGCTGCCCCACCCCCCAGCTTTAGCTCTGCACACACCAGAAGGTGCTCGCTTGGGCAGACAGATGGGGGTCTAGCAGGGGGGCTCATGCCACGACCTGACAGCCAACCCTTCACGGCCCAGTGTTTGGGAATCTCTGAACTAGGGTAGTTATAATAAACTGAGATCTGCTGTGACCAGCAGCTTACTTCATTGAGGCCACCAACATTTACCATCCTTAGACTACTTCCTTCCATCATCCACAGGCAATTAAATTAGTTCCACTGATCAGATTTTTTCTAATGATGCCAACATATCTGCAAGCACTATGGTATTACCACAAGTAAGCAAGGCACTAAGGGCCTTACAAGGGTGAGGACAAACCCATTAAACTACTGGTTTTCCAATTTAGCTGCTGTGTCAGGCTACACCAAAGCCAAATATATTTTGGAATTTCTGGTGAAACAAATTTAATTTAACTTCTAATGAATAATGTTGTTTTATTTCCCGGGCATCTTAAATTAAAAAAAAAGGTTAAGTTTACAAGTGGACTTACCCACTATTCATAAAATAGATGAGTAATCCACCCAGAATACCTTCTAGCTTGGTGGTTAGGGAACCCTCAGTTCAAAGCCAGCTCTAAATTAGGCAGTGAAGGAATTTGAACTGAGGTCTCTCTGTATACCAGAACATTGTCCTTTCTACCAACCTACAAGGTGGAAGGGGTGCAAGGACATAACCACATCCTTCTTCTGGATTGTGAAAACCGTATCTAGGTCCCCTTGCAAATGTGTCCAAATGACTGAAACAGTTCATGAAACATGAACATATTTTTGCCCTAACTTTTTTTTATTTGACAAATTCAAACTAAAACACCAAACTGCTTTTATTTTTGGCAAAAAAATATTCATTACATCTATCTGGGAAAAATCTCAAGACTTCCAGGTCCATGTCTAAAGGCAAAATACTAATCAGAAGGTGGTCAGGGAAGGCACTAAACACCTTACTGTTATTCATGGACTCAATTAAAGTTGGTTTAGAGTGAAATTTACTACAGGCTCAAAGGTAGGATGCCAACATAACTATAAAGCTGGTATGGATTTCTTTATTCTGGAAATGCCCAGAATGTAAGCCTTTTCTCTGCCCCATCTACAGCAAAGGAGTCAGAAAATGGTCAGCATAATAATAAATCATCACACCTACTTACAGAAGTGCTGTATGAAGGTAGCTGATTCATCTTCACAACTTCTATTTATGCAGGTAGACAAACTAAAGCAGGAAGGTTAAGCAAGTCACCTTTAATTAGATATCCAAGGAGATCTGCCACAATAATAGATTCACATTACATCAGGAATGTAGGAAATAAATCCAGACAATTTACTGAGACAATGCTACCCAGTAATGAAAAAGAACAAATGTTGAAATTACAAAGCAAATTCATCCCTTATACTTGTTGAATTTAAACAAAACTGCACCCCACAACAAGCAAGAAATGCTTCATATGTAGGTTCCCGTGTGATATAGTTAAGGGAAAGGAGGAAGAGGTGAAATAAAAGGAGAGGAGAAAGAGGGTTTATACTTAATGAAGTCATTTTTTAAAGAAAAATCTCTTAACAAACTTTTCCCAACAAAGCAAAAGGCAAGGAAATACCGTATTATATCCATGAAAAATATGCTAGTTTTATATATACACATACATATACACACATATACCATATACATCAGTCACACACACGTGTACACACAATGTGTGTGTGTGTGTATATATAAAAACTAAGATATTTTTGGTGGATAACTAACTAACTCTGATCATGATGGCTGCACAGAATTAATTTCAGAACAAAAATAAACAGCTCCTGACCAACCTCTTCTATGCAGTCACCTATGGAGTGGGTTTCCCACACTAAGAAGTCTGCCTTCTTCCTGCAACCTTACACACAGGATGAATAGTCATAAGAACATAAACATTTTCTCAAATAAAAGTCAAATGTGTTGATGGTCCTTACCTTAGACTTCATTTAATGAATACAGAACCTCTTAAAGAGAAGTATTCCCAGGAATATTTCCTAAGAATTAGCTTCCAACAGTTTACTCTTTTCATTTTATTTGTTTGTTTTAATTCAAGGACATGCTCTTGAAAGTTCACTTTGCAGCTAACTAAAATAAAATCACAACTTACAAAGCTTGGTAATTTACTACTGATATAAAACAATTTTTTTTAGAAATTCTGCAGACTCTACCCAAACGCTTTTTTCCCTGCTCTGTCCCCTTAACTCATTAGTCCTTCTATAGTTCTAGATTTCCCACTTCAGATCAAAAAAATAGAAACTTAACAAGGCTTTGTTAGTATAGGTATATGTGAAAAGTATTTGGAGTTAAAATTGGACTCATCTTCCAGCCCATTTCCTGAAGGAAACTCAGGGTACCCCCATCCAGCATACTACATAATAGTATACTGCTTTATGTATGCTGGATGGTGACTTAAAAAAAAAACAGTTGATAGAAGCCAGCAGCAAACAAAACACAATTAAATACATGAGACAACTGACAAAACTAAGTATTATTGTATCTAGCTCAGTATTTGTACACTCTTTGTTACCTTTTGATCTAACAGTGTGCCTTTAGTTAGCAACAAAATTGGTATGACAGCCCCTAAGATGCTGAAGGAAGAAGCCAGGTCCCCTCAAGTGACTTAAAATTATGCTGTCAATTCAAACCAGCTCAGGCTTTGGCCAGTTTCGTTTAGAGATGTAAAGAACTGGCAGTTTCAGTTCACTTGCGGTTATTAAAGATTTTCTGAAAAAAGAATTAAACCAAGCCTCCAGCCACATTCCAGTGCGGGTGATTGTGTTTTCTTTATCTAAGATTCCCTGTATGTTTTCAATTGGATAAGGTATTATTTTCTCCCCTGCAAACTAGCGCATGGTGTATTTGGTGCATGACGTAACTAACGGCACTAATAAACCTGAATTACAAAGCAGGTGTATTATTCCTATGAAGTTTTTTTACATTGCTCTTAAGAAATTTGGGATTCCTTCTTGATGAAAGCAGCTAAAACATAAATCATTATTGTCATCAGCTTACTAAAGCAGCGATAATGTAAGAAATATTTTTTTAGTAAAACGGATTCTTAAAAGAATCTTTTTAAAAAAAATGCAGGCACAGTTCTCTAATGGCCTTAGTCTCTGGGCTATTTAAAAAGAGAGAATGCCTTTAGTGCACTAATTTACCTTTCCCTCCTCTGTTCCTTTTGGTTCTCAAACTATATTATTCTTTGGATAACAATCACATTTTGAAAAAAACCCGATGCACAGCAGCTATGTAGAGGAACTAAACCAACCAGCATTTCTTCAAGGAAGTACCATTAAGTATTATAGTCTCAGAATTACACTTTAAGAAAATGTTTCATCAGTCTTCTCCACTACACGGATATTTTCACAACACTAAACAGAAACATAGGAAACACAGGAAAACTTCCTTAAGTATTTATCTCTCCTTTGTCCTAATTTGTTTTTTTTGAGTAGCATATATGGAGGTGATTGCATAATAGCTCAAAATAGTCTTAATTTTGTCTATTGTGTGTGTGGGGTGAGGGGCACAGGGTGGGGAGAGTGTGGGGGCAGGGGCCTGTCCATGCACTAGGTCCTGGGAATCGGCCGGGGGTTGGGGGGCAGATGCAGCAGAGCTCACCTGGGCAGTATGGTCCATGGCTGCCCCTGTGGTGCTCTGCATGAGGCCAAGCCTCAGCCCCTCCTGCCCAGGGAAGACAGCGCTGTGCTCCTGCCTGAGTCCATTGGTCCTGGCCTGGGCTAGCACGCACCGCTCCCCAGCAGGGCTGTTCCTGGTGTGGGCTGTTCCTAAGTGTTGCTTAATGTTGTGCTGCTCTGGCTGCAGGGGGAAGCTGCAGCTGGATGGCTCCTACATCAACATGTGGGGCTCTAGCTCCTGGTCACCTTCCACCCACTTGGCTGCCTGCAGATGGCAGTTCACTGTGCCGGGCAGGAGAAGAGGGTAGAAGGCAACTGGGAGCTGGAACCACCCAGCTGAAGCTTCCTCCCTGCCTGGAACGTGCAGCAGGGGCAGGAGGAGGAGGAGCTGCTGGACACAGGTGGAGCCAAGCAGCACCTGCTGGGAAGTCGTGCATGCTGGCTGGGGCCGGGTCAGTGGGTACAGTTGGGAGTGTAGTATTGGCTGCCCTAGGCGGGGCTCAGCCCCATGCGGAGAGCTGCAAGGCCAGCCATAGACTGGATCCAATCAATTGGTGAGCGCCCCAACTTGGGCTGAATCCAGTTAGTTGGAGGACCATATTTTGCTCACCCCTGGTCTATTGAAATGTGTTATCAGCAGGAATCTGGGTTTTCCATTTGCTGCAGAAAAATGCAGCTTTTCCCCTTTAAAGGAGAAGAACATGGACTTTCTCCCTTAAAGGAGAAAAAGCCGAGGAACAGTGGGTTTCCCTTTGCAGGCCGGCAGAGTTCCAGCCTGCAAGGGGCTGTTTGGGACTGAGGGGAGAGGGATACAGGGGGGCAGGGGGCACCATGTGTATGGGCACGCACACATGGCAGCCAGGTAGGATGGTAGACAACAGCTCCCACAGCTTCCTCCAGGTAAGTCTATGGGGTGGGAGGGGGGCACAGGAATACAGGTGATGCAGTGTGGGGTTGGGGGGGGGCAGGGACAGACACACAACCCCCAGATTTTTGTGCCCACAGTGGGGTGCAGGGCTGCAGCTGAGCCAGACCAGCCCCTGGCAGAAGCCACCTACATGGCCTAGCATGTGCGACCTGGCGCAGGAGGGAATGCCATGTTGCCATGGCTGGGGCAGCTCTTGCCCAGAGGTAGTCTGGTCCAGTTGCAGTGTTGCACCCCACACCCTGCTGTAGGCAGAGAAATCGGGGGGGGGGGGTATGTACCCCCTACCTGATGCGTCTCCCCTGGCTCCCTTGTGTTGCCTGTGCCTCCACCCCCCCCTTCAACACACACCTATCCCCTTCCTCAAAAATTGGGGGGTTGGGGCATGGGGGCAAGAGTTCGGGAATGAGGGGCACCAGCAGAGCTGGCAGGGTGCGTGGCTTGGGAGTGAGGGGCAATGGCAGGGGCAGGGCACTGGCATATCAGGGCTGCTCAGCTGTACAAAGCAGCAGGGGGGACAGCCACCACTGGACATACATCTTGGTGAGTGAAGGAGGCAGAAGGAACTCTGATTTTCTATAATAAAAAAAAGCCAAAATCAAATGCCAAAATGTATTTTACTATAATTACTGAGACACTGGTAGGCTTCCAAACTACCGTAAAACTGTAAATATATGTCCAACTGATACCTATATATAGTGGTGTTTCATTTTAATCACAGAAAAACACAAATTTTGGGAGTTTTAATTGGAGAATTTGGGACTCTTCCACCCTCCCCCCCTTTTTTTTTATTAAAGAATTTGAGTTTTTAAGCAGAAAAAAACTGGATCCCTGATTATCAAACAAAATGAACCCATTTGTATATGCTCCTCTTAATTCACAGTGAACAAAGGTGCAGGAAAGGAATTTGTGCTGTTAAGATCATGCTATCAAGTTTTTGTGTGGTCCTAGCAATTACAAACTGCATTAAGGTTAAATTGCTGAAGAGTATGATGACCTCAAAAGAGGAACCAGGGGCAGGCCAAAATGATGAAGGTTTAGACCCAAAACAGAGACAAAAAAGCAACAGAGTAAAATGACAGTATATTGCATATATAGATGCCACATGCACATATACCGTCCATACAAGTTATTTAATTTGAGAAACTAATAGTTTTCTCACACTGATCAATCCTCATCCACGCTCCATCCATATCTTGGATTTAAAAAAATGTTTAAAAACTGTAAAACTGGGTAGACAGAGTAAAACAGTATTTTATGTGAAACAGTACTTTGTGTACTAAGTTGATCCAGGGGCCAAGTTGATGACCAAAACATTCTTAAACAGATTTATGAAATGGAAATCCTCCTGCAATCATTCTCTATGTCCATCATCATTATCTATATTACATCCTTCAATGAAAACAAAAAATCACATGGCTGGGAAAATAAATGCATCGCTCAGTAGTTCCTGTCTTTTTTCCCCTTTTGTGAATATAAAAGCTAAACATTTTTTGTCTAGATTAATATCAGATGTCAAGAAAAGAAAGCTAAACTCAAGCTGCTGCACTGTTAGTTAAAAGCAAGACGTATAAAGTCTGAAGTTAGAGACCCAAAAAGGCATTTTTCTGTGCGTAAAATTACATCATACTCCATTACACATCCAAAATTTTGCATTTTAACAGTGATAGGTTATTCTGTTGTCTTAATAGTTTTTAAGGTGTTTTTAAAACTTAAGCTCAAAGAAAAACTGTAGCTTGCATTTGCAAATGATAAGCCAGATATTAGATTTCAAATTGATAGTTTTTGAAGTAAATCAAGTCAGTGAGTTGTAAACAGGTGGTTTTATTGTAAAGAACATAAGACATCCCATACAAGCTCAGAGCACAGTGTCCTGAATCTCACTGGGGCAGTGGGTGCATGCTAGGGGAAACAGTATGTTGAATTTTCTCACCATAAAGATGCACATTTTCCTCTGAAAATCAGCCCTCTAAAACTGAGGTGCATGTTTTAAAAGTAGGGAAGCTTTTTTGTTTGCTGAAGAAGCAGGAAATCTGGACACACTGCACATGCCATGCATGCAGCTCCCAAGATGCCAGGAGTCCTGTATTAATCCTCTCACAGACTCAGCTATTGTGTGGTGCACTACAGCATATTCCTGAAGCAGCAAATGAGCTGCTGGTAGTATCTTGATGAGGACTGTGATGCAAAAATAACACTTTATTTAAAGGAAATTATATAAAGAATTACAGTAAAGAACTGAAAGTCTTGCTCCTGATGTGAAGAAGGAAACTGTGTCCAGAAAGAGTGACATCTTGGGAGATGTCTGGGTGAGGTAGCTGGCACCAGGAACATCTCTTCTGCCTTCCAAAAACAAGGTGCATGTTTAATTTGAGGTATATGGCATATAAAAAATACAGTGTATTCAGGGTCTATGTTCCCTGCCCCTCTTCCTTTACAGCTTCCAGGAAACAGAGGCCTAGGAACTCCTAAGCTGTAGGTTGCACCCTAGAATGTTGCTTGTGCTTCCCTCTCTCACTCAAGAAAGTTTCCATTGTAAGGATTTTTTAAATTCTTGTTTTACAATAGTTCAGTAGTCCACATTAAAAAAACGAACAGTCAAAAAGCAATGTAGAGATTATAATTAAATCCTACCTACAGGAAGTTACCGGTGATGACAAAAGGGAATCCGGGACTTGTGAATTTACGGACAGAATTTGGCCTTAACAATAGGCAAATATAACATAAAACAAAACAAAAGCAAAAATCCACACAAGGTTCTACAAACACTTGTGCACATGCCTAATTTTATTTAACTTATGTTCTTCTGAGCATATGTTAACCAACTTGTTACTACCCTGGCATTGCAGTGGTAAGACATAGGCAGAACCCTTCTCCCCACTTTTAAACTGCAAAATCTTACAGGGTTTTCTTGGTATTTGGAGTACTTTGCTTTCTAATTGTGTGCAAGTGTTCAAAATGGTGACTAGGGGGATTCCTTGGGCAAAAAAATTGCTGGTGAATGCAAAGTACTGGACTTGCTGCCACTGGAGTCCCTTTCTGGTCTTATACTCCTGTAGGGAGTTTAATTGGCTTCAATGGAACTGCACGAGCAAAATAACATGCACACCAAAACATTTGCCTGACTAGGGCCAAATCATATTTTAGGTATGGAAAAATATTCACAGCCAAATGTTTCTTATCTCCAGCAAAATAATCAATGCTATATTATAGCACAATTTATTTGAAAGCTGAAATGATAAAACCTATTTATAATCAAACTGCTTAATTAAAAGACATAAAACAATTCTCTCCCTCTGAGAGTTTGTACAAGTTACAGACATTTTTTTAGCCCTCTTGCCTCAGCATAATAATGAAAAACAGACCGTTTAAAGCCAATATGTCAGTCATTAGCCAGTGAACAGACTGGCCTGAGCCTTAGACATAAGCACAAAAATAAAAAATCTTTAAAAATATTACTAAAATTAGAAGGTTTACAATGTGTGTGGTGAAATAAACTTAGAGTTACTTAAAATTTGGGTTACAAAAATGCACTTTCCAGCCCAATTCTAAAAATAAGCTATTCCTGCCCTAATGTTGAATACGTATATCTGGCCCACATGGATCAAGATGGTTTCTTACAAGCTCTGTATTGAAGAAGGGAGAGACACCAAATGGCTACACTACCCATTTGGAAGGGTGCTGAGCAGCGGCTAATAAGACTCCCCAACAGACAAACAGAACACTGCTGTTTTTCATGAAACTCCTGTCTCTTTGTTGAACCTCATTTATAAGTTGGCTATCCCAGAATATAATGTTTTGTTCACGCTGAGGGAGTACCCTGGAACACATTAGCTTATAGTGGTACCTTTTTTTAAATGACCAGGAAAATTAAAAAATACATATTCTTCAACCTTTTATCAGAGACTTCTTTTAATTCAGGGGCTGTCTGCTCCGACCAGGAAATTAGTGAAGTAGTAACAAAGTGTGTGCTATGTGCTAAGACAGGTTTACGTTACAGTTTTCTTTAAATATAAACCTTGGCTTATCTAAGCCCAAAGCTAATGAGAAGACTTCTCCTTTTCCATACGTCTTTCAAACAACTGCTGTCAACAGGATAGGAACAAAAATAAAATTTAAATGGCACAACATATTTATTATAATCAATTTTATGGAGGTAGACTACTTTCTTCTTCTCCTAGTTACATTAATCCTTTAAAATTACCTCAATAAAATGGGAAACTTCGGGGAACTTGGCAACGAATGGCCAAAGTTATGTTTAGATTTCTCATAACTCCTATCCCAAAATAATACTTGTCCCATTGTGACTGCTTCAGAAAAAACTGACTCCAGTGCTGTTCTTATTCCAGGGTCCATCCTAAGTATTCAGCATCAAACATTAAACACAATGTTTTTTTCCCTCATGTGAATAATTTCAGAAATACACTTTTACTGGGAAAGTCCAGAGTTTCTATATTTCGAGGTTGGGAGAAATGAATGGAATAAGAATTTGAGTCATGCTCAAATTGTCCTTTCCTTAGTTACACTGCAATCAGAAAAATCTCAAATCCCTTTCCAAGCTGTAGACAACAGTAAAGGTACACACAACAACATACACACAGGTATAAACAGATTTTTTTTGTGACAAAACAAACATTCACTCTGGCTTGAATCCCTATCAAGTGGAAGAATAGTTAGCCCTGCTCCTGCCTGTCCCCACTTTCCCCACCTCTCTGCACCATGTCAGATGGACAGCACCATCTGCATGCCTCCCCACATCTAGGCAGAAGAAATTTGTGTGTTTGCATGTGCGTACATCTATGTGTTTATGCACGCATGTGGTGGTGGGGTACTCCCTTGTGTCTTGTGGTTGGGCAGAATGTCATCATCTTCCCATCACCACTGTGAGAACAGACCGCTTTCTCCCTCTTTTTCTCTGTTACTCGGGGTGGTGCTATTTTGCTTGTGGTGGTGCACCACTCAGCAAGGGAACCTGCTTGCAGGTAAAATCTAACATCAGCATAAGCATTCTTTTACTTGGTTTTAAACAAAAATAATGGAACAATTATCAATCCTGAACTTTTACACCTCTTCAGAATTTCATTTTATCCTAATTTACTATTAACAGATTCCATCACGTACAGGGACTTTTGTATAACACTGAAATTCAACAATATCTGGGGAGAAATGCCACAATCACAGGAATAACAGTTTAATATAGAAAATTAATACAATCAGCCAAAAGGAATTTCCTTGAGGCTGAACACAGCTAACTCAATTGAAATTTGGCCAGCTCACTGAAATTAACACCCTTGTGACTGCAAAGAAATCTCAAGGTCAAGAACTGTTCTTAAACTCCATCTAGCACACGTACAGGCATGTGTACACAAAACCAGAGTTTTTTTGTTCTTTATTAAATCCAAAATAAAAAAGCAAATAAAATAATAGATCACTATAGATAGTATAGCACAAGGGGATATAACTAAGAGTACCTGGATGAAACTAAGAATATTAAGATTGAACATTAAGGAAAGTTTACAGTCCAAACAGTTTTTCCTAAAGGAAGAGTTTAACACTCTGGAGTTTGAGATATTTAAAACTAGACTAAGTAGCTCTACACTGGTACAAACCTGTCTCACACTGGAAGACAGAAAGACTGAATGATTCTTTTCAGTCTTTAACTTTTCCAGGTCTATAGGTGATGCAAGTATTTCTCATGCTACCAAGAAACCTTGAAGACTTTAAGAATTATTTGTGTGGTCTCAACCAGGAAGGAAATGAGAGGAAATGCCAGATTGCAAACCCTACCATTAAAGGAAGTGATTTCACTTCACTGTATGCTCAAACATCCCAAAAGAATAAAGTAACACACATTAAAAGAATTCATATTAAACCAACAGAAGTGTCAGTTAAGTTAAGCCTTCTTTTTCAGTTACTCATTGATGTTCTGGGGGGAAAAAAAAAAAAAATCAAGAAAATCTAGCTTTGTCTACAACAAATTTTTATTCAGGGAGTGGGCATCATCTAGAATGGGCTATATGAGTATTAAGCACTGGACCATTTAGATCTCAATGTTGACATTGTGGATCTCAACTAATGTTAGCAAAGTTGGTTCACAGATGCTATGATTATACAAATAACACCACTGTATAACGAGTCCGACCCTCACAGTTCTAATCCCAGCTATTACTATTAAGTGCATTTCTACTGCATTGAGGAGCCCAAGTCACAGAACAGGGTTTCATTATGCCAGATCCAGTATACACAGTACAAAAAATAATTCCTGCCCAAACAACTTATAATCAAAATAAAGGAGCAGCTAAGGAATGCAGATATACAGACAGGGAAAATACTAAGAAAAGTGGGAGACTATTAAACTGTGTGATTAGCAGTGGTATCAGTATACCAGTAGTCTTCCCCAGAAGTCATCTACCTGGGAAAGTTATGCTAGCGCAGGGTAAGATATGAATTTAGGACACTATAAATTACACAGGAATAACTAACTCTATGACTACTCTTATATCAGAATAAGAGTAGCTTTTTGGATTGACCTAAATTGTTTCCAGTGACAACTGAACTGAAAAAAGGCATTAATACGAGAAGAGAAACTACACAGGGGTATGAGTATAACTAGAGCGATGTAAAACTATTGCTGTAACTATATATATAACATTATAATTAGGAAAAATCCCTAAACAGACAAACCCTTACTATGGGTTTTGGGCAAGTGAGTTAACATGTCTGTCTCAGTTTTCACATCACATATGAGGCTATTTCTACTTCCCTATCTCAGAAGAGTGTTAATCAATGCTCTTATAATAAACGATGCTGAATATTCTTTTTATTTAATTCATGTGAACTTTGAGATAATTTCACAAAATTATTCAATAACTGCTGCTAGTTTAAATTTTTTTTTTTTTTTTTTTTTTACAGTTTGAACTTCCAGTAGCCCCACCGTGTGACAAGTCTTCCCTCTTCGGAGAGCAGAAACATTTCCATCTGGATATATTAATGCAGCTTCTCACCCGAATCACCAGGAAAGATCCTTGGCTCTGCATAGCTGAGGATGATGTTGCTTCTGGCATGTTCCCAGCTTCAGCCACCCCAGAGACATTAAGGCCAGGTCCAGGCACTAAGTGTAATTCCACACATATCACTGGCCAGCTACCCAACCTGTCCTTTAAGGGAATGGAGCCTGATCAGCAGGGATCCTGGTTTTCCATTTCCCATGGGAAAACAGAGAAAAACATGGATTTTCCCTTTTACCGTAGAAAAACAGGGATTTCTCAGTTTAATGGAGAAACGCATGCATTTTGAACTTTTGCAAAAAGCGCTCAGCAGGTTGGCAGAGTTCCAGCCTGCAAGGAGCTGAGGGGAGTGGGTGGAGGGCAGTCAGGCAGGGAGCACCATGTGCATGTATAGGCATGTGGCTGCCAGGCAGCCTGGAGAGCAGCTCGCTTGCTGCTGCGAGCCCCACGTCACCCTGGCAAGGCACCCCCTGCCCACCCCGCAGCAGCAGGGGCAGTGGCATGGGGTTGCGCCCCTCACTGCTGCAGGGGAGGCAGGGGGCACATCACCAGGGCAACCTAGGGTTCACAGCAGCAAGGAGCTGCCCTGCCCAGCCCCGTTCTATCCTGCCATGCCAGGTCCCACCCACTGGGCTGTGGAGGCCCCAGGGGAAGGCAACAAGGCAGGAAGCCTGCAGCAGGCAGCCCGCACCCACCCCATCCACAGATCTGGGGGGCACAGGTCCCCCCTCCCCCAGGGGTGTGCACAGTGGCAGGGAGCTGGCCCCACCTGTCTTCCCCCCTGGATGAGCCGCTCGCAGCCCGATGCTGCTCCCCGTCAGGGCCCTGAGGCCGCGCATTCCAGACCTGGGCCCCAAGCACCACCCAGCTGGGCAGCAGCCCCAGCCTCTCCGCGCCCAAGCCTGCAGAGGACAGCCTGCTCCTGCACCCCACACGGGCTCCACTCCAGCCGTGCTGCCTGTAAAGGGGAGGGGGGGCAGGCTCCATGCTCTGCTATTCTGCAGCAGCCACTGCCTGCCACAGGTGGCAGCCAGGGCTTGGGCACTGCTACAGGGGGCTGGGGACTATGGATGCAGGTCCCTGGCCCCATAGCTTAGCAGCTGGGGGACCCCTCCGGCAGGGCTGGGGGGGGGGGAGGGCGCACCAGCAGGGCTGGGGGGGGCTGTGGGTGGAGGGAGTGAGGGGGACCAGCAGGGCTGGGGGGGCTGTGGCCTGGAAGTGAAGGGCCTGGACCTGTGTTCTGTGAGCTGAGGGGGCAGGGAGAGATCTGACTTTCCATGATAAAAAGCCCAAAATCAAATACCAAAATGTATAGGTATTTAGAATTTATTTTATTATAGTGATTGAGGCACTGGTACCTTCCAATTTGCTTTAAAATTGTAAATATATCAATAAAACACTGTGTTCAATTGATACCTATATATCTATCTGTATATATATAGATATCTATAGATACTGATATCTATAGCTATATACATATACACACACACACACCTCTCTCTCATATATATATATATGAGAATATATATATATGATATATATGAGAAAGAGAAAGAGAGAGAGAGAGATGTGGCATTTCATTTTAATTGCAGATTTTGGGGGTTTTATCAGAGAATTTGCATTTTTTTTTAAATCAGAGATTTTTTATCAGAGAAAACCAGGATTCCTGCTGATGAGACACTGAGACCCAAGTTTCTGAAATTCACTGGATTTTTTAGAAATACTTTAAATATAAGCTTTCAGTGCTGCCAAACATATGCATCTCTTTGGACCAAGAAAAACATCATCTTGGGGGAATCTGTAAATAATTTATCCCAGAGAAATTCACATACCAAAAATGTTAGAACATTACACAGGCAGCAACAACAACTGTGGGTCAGCTTGTAGTGGGTCAAAGAAGCTGAAGTATTCAGTGCACAGATAATGTGAAAAGCTGAATCTACAGACTGAAAAATCCCTGAAGAACAAAGAAACCAAATGCCCGTTTGGCTATTGGGTAAAGTAGATCATGATATTTCCTGGCAAAGCAGATAAAGAAAATGAGCAAGAGGGAAAGTTGACTGCATCTGTTGGTTTGAGTGATGGCTGCTAGGGATGTTATGTTAAGTGTGCAGTAGAAACAGAAAAGACTTATGTTGTACCAAACAGGTATTGGTAGTGAAGTCAAAGAGAGACAAGATCCAAGGCTCATATCTTTTTAACGATTTAAGAGTAATATAATACTGGAGCTTGTTTACAGAAACACAGGAGGAATTGTCCAAAGAGTCTAAGGAATTTCAGTGCCCTTGCTGATTTTAACAGTATTTGGACATCTTGAAAATTCCATTTGTAAGCCATTAAGAGAACAGTTATTTCAGTGGAGGTATAGAGCAAGATACTGTAACTTGAGGGCTCTCTTCTCCTTCTAAGATGTACATCACAATGGGTAGAAACAGACGGTACATTTGGGCTGTCATAAAGCTTTTTATGGTGACACAAAGGCCAAGCAAATGGATGTCTATATTCCTAGATGCACCAGAAATGGCCAAAAATGTTTTCTTCGATCCTCCCAGTCTCGGGCTAAGGAGGGAGAGGAGAATCCACGTAGTAAACCAAAGGCTGCGGCGTTGGTGTCATTGGGAAGGCTTTGGCTTCCATGACCACAGTCTGCTCTTTGGTGAGAGAGGCAGTGAGCTGCTGGGAAGGGATGGCCTCCACCTCTCTGCTGGGGAGGAGGCTCTTCTCAGCCAGACTGGCTGACCTGTTCCACGGGGCTTTACACTAAGCCCACCAGGGGATGGGGGGACTACTACCACTGCTGGCCTGCTCAGCAACCCTTGCAAAGCCAGCAGGCGAAGGCCCTTAAGGGAACCCACCCCTGCCCCAGCCCTGGAACGAACTGTAGGCAAGGCCAGGGCCCCCAAGGAGACACTTGCATGCCTATACACAAATGCCAGGAGCTTGAAGAATAAACAGGAGGAACTTGTCATCCTGCTAAACACAAATAACTATGATGTCATAGGGATAACGGAGACCTGGTGGGACTCCACCCATGACTGGGCCACAGGTATAGATGGCTATACCCTGTACAGGAGAGACTGAGCTGACAAAAGGGGCGGAGGTGTAGCTCTTTATGTCAAGGAAAGCTACACATCCCTGCAAGCCGTCACTGGCAACCACAGTGGAAGACTTGAGACCCTCCAAGTTAAAATCTGTGGGAAACACGGCACAGGGGATACTATAGTTTCATAGTTGGTAGGGTTGGAAGGGACCTAATCAGGTCATCAAGTCCGACCCTCTGGCATGGGCAGGAAAGGATGCAGGGGTCAAATGACCCTGGCTAGGTGAATGTCTAGCATCCTTTTAAAGACACCCAGGGTAGGAGCCAGTACCGCTTCCCTTGGAAGTTGGTTCCAGCTCCTGGCCGCCCTGACTGTGAAGCAGTGCCTCCTGATATCTAGCCTGAATCTACTCTCAGTCAACTTATGGCCATTATTCCTTGTTACTCCCAGTAGTGCTCAGGGGAACAGGGACTCTCCCATTGCCTGCTGGTCCCCCCTGACTAGTTTGTAAACGGCCACCAGACCCCCTCTCAACCTTCTCTTGTGGAGGCTGAGCAGGTTCAGGTCCCATAGCCTCTCCTTGTTGCCCCCTGATCATGTGAGTGGCCCTCCTCTGGACCCATTCAAATCTGTCCTCATCCCTCCTGAAGTGCGGTGCCCAGAACTGGATGCAGTGCTCCAAGTGCGGCCTGACCAATGTCACACAGAAGGGCAGGATCACCTCCTTGGACCTGCTCGTGATGCATCTGTGGATGCATGACAAGGTGTGGTTAGCCTTCCTGACCGTGCCCCCACATTGGCGGCCCATGTTCATCTTGGAATCAATAATGACTCTGAGATACTTTTCTGCCTCTGTGCTTGTAAACAGTGAGAGTCCTGGCCTAGTCATTACAGTGATTACACATGTGTAGGTTGGCTAGAGGTTAGAAGTCTCTGGAACATCTAAACTTCTGACCTTGATGATGCTATGGCCTACTTAGAAAACTGAGGCATGCGCAGTTGAAACTTTGTTATATAACTGAAGAGCGGGAACTTTATGTTAATAAGTTATGAAGTGATAATGAATATGAGTGGTCCAAGAAAATGATACTGTTGAGTGACTTTGATTGATTGAGATGTGCAGGCAGTGATTGGACCATGGTATGGTTGGCAGGTGGCATGAGGCGACCACTACAAAAGCCAGCATGAGGCGCCATCTTGGGGTGCATGTGCGTGTGCATGTGTGGGTGCATATGTGGTGAAGATTGCGTGCACCGAGAAGCTCTGTGAGCTGAGTCTGAGAGCCCGAGAGTTTTGCATGGTATTGAATCTGCTGGAGAGGCTGGAAAGGTTGGGAGTGCGGGTGCTGCGTGCTGTGTGTGTGGGGGGACACTGGAACTCTCACCTGAGATACTCACCTTCATTTTCCATAGGACGGGTAAAGTATCACCCTTCCCTTTTGAGGTCTCCAAGTACTCCACTTGTGGAGGAAAGGATAGAAATCCTCTGCCTGGCAGGGATCTGACAGCAAGCCCTGCAGCCTGGGTGTCGGTGTTCTTGGCTGCCCCCGCTGGTGATAAGCCGGTATGGCTCTCTGTATATATTTGTATATAGCATTCTGTTAAGTGGTTGTTAACTATGATTATTGTTATTTTTGGCTTCTAGTACAGGTTGGTTATTAATCCTTTGTGTTTGTATTTATTAATAGTGTGGGCCTCAGGGTGGGGCTGGGCTGCAGGCCAATACTCTGAGGTATTAACTCTTTCAGGTGTAAGCGAATCGTAGACACCTGGCACAGTAGAGGCCTAACGAACCTCTGTCCATGTAATTACCACAGCCCTTGTGCCAGGCCAGTCTTCATGCTGATGAGAAGGGAGTTCCCCAGCCTGTAGGTATGCTGCTGGTTCTTCATCCCCAGGTACAGTACCTTGCACTTGTCAGTATTGAAACCCAACCTGTTCTCATCCACCTATCTCTATAACCTGTCCAGATCTAGTTGAAGCCTGTCCCTCTCCTCCAGCGTGCCCACCTCCCCCCACATCTTAGTGTCATCTGTGAACTTGAACAAGGTGCTTTTCACCCCCTTGTCCAAGTCACTGAAAAAGATGTTGAACAGCGCAGGTCCGAGGACCGAGCCCTAGGGAACCCCACTGCCCACATCCCTCCAGGTTGAAAATGACCCACCCACCACCACTCTCTGGGTGTGGCCCTCCAGCCAGTTAGTGACCCATCTGACTGTGTAGGCGTCGACACTAAAGTTGCCTAATTTTTTAATGAGGATGGGGTGAGAGACAGTGTCAAAGGCCTTCCTGAAGTCCAGAAAGACTACGTCCACCGCAACACCTGCATCCCAGGCTTTTGTGACCTGGTCGTAGAAGGCCACCAGGTTAGTCTGACAGGACCTGCCTGTGATGAACCCATGTTGATTGCCCCTAAGCATAACCTCCTCTGCTGGTCCCTTGCAGATGTGCTCCTGTATAGTTTTCTCAAAGAGCTTTCCCAGGACCAAGGTAAGACTAATGGGCCTATAGTTTCCTGGGTCCTCTTTCCACCCTTTTTTGAAAATGGGGACCATATTGGTCCTTTTCCAATGGTGGGAGACTCCCTATGGTGGGAGTCTACTACAGACCCCCTACCCACGGTCAAGACCTTGACCAAGAGTTTGCCAGGGAATTGGCTGAGGCCGCACGCTCCCGGTGTATGGTTGTCATGGGATACTTTAACTACCCTTACATTTCGTGGGAGGAGCACTCAGACAAATCTAAGTGGTCGCAAACCTTTGTCTCGTGCATGGGTGACCTCTATCTGATGCAGGAAGTCTACGGGCCGACAAGAGGTAAAGTGCTGCTCGACCTGGTACTGGCAACCGGGGACGACCTAATCAGCAACCTAATGATCAAAGGGAACTTGGGTGACAGTGACTACGAGCTGATCACCTTCACCATCCGCCATAAAGCTGGGAAGTCAGTTAGTAATACAGAAGTTCTCAACTTCAGGAAAGCTGACTTTGACAAGCTAAGGAGGCTTGTCAGTGAGGTCCTAAAGGGCCACAACCTAAAGGGGAGGGGAGTTCAAGATGAGTGGTTGCTCCTCAAGGGAGCAATCCTGGATGTGCAAGCAAAGTCTATCCCGTCTCAAAGGAAAGGCAGTAAAAGGGCACAGCAGCTCCCTTGGTTCTGCAGGGAACTAGAGGACCTCCTGCGTCTTAAAAGGAAGACCTACAAATGATGGAGGACTGGAACCCCCACCAAGGAAGAATACTCTGCTCTGGTCCGGACCTGCAGAGAACCAATCAGGAAAGTCAAGGCTGCAATGGAACTCCAACTAGCTACAAATATCAAGGACAATAAAAAGTCCTTTTTTTAGATATGCGGGAAACTGGAAGAAAAGCAAGGGCAACACTGGACCCCTGCTAAACCAGATGGGACAATTGACAACTGATGCCCAGGAAAAAGCAAACTTGCTAAATGGGTACTTTGCGTCAGTTTTTCACCAGTCCCATGGGACACCCCTGCCCACTGTGGGTCAGGGATGCCCGGGTGAGGGAGATTCTTTACCCTCCATAAAAGCTGACCTCGTGAAGGAACACATTGACAGGCTGGATACCCTCAAGTCAGCTGGCCCTGACGGTTTACACCCAAGGGTACTCAAGGAGCTGGCTAGCATCATAACTCAGCCCCGGGCATTCCTGGTGCTCTGGTGAAGTGCCCGAAGATTGGAAGAAAGCCAATGTTGTGCCAATTTTCAAGAAAGATAATAAAAAGTCCTTTTTCAGATATGTGGGGAGCTGAAGGAAAAGAAAGGGCAACATTGGACCCTGCTGAACCAGATGGGACAACTGACAACTGATGCCCAGGAAAAACCCAACCTATTAAATAGGTTGCGTCAGTCTTTCATCAGTCCCATGGGATGCCCATGCCCACTACAGGACAGGGAGGTCCGGGTGAGAGAGATCCCCTGCCCTCCATCAATGCTGACCTCGTGAAGAAACACCTCGAGAGGCTGGATACCTTCAAGTCAGCCGGCCCTGACAATCTACACCCCAGGGTACTCAAGGAGCTGGCTAGCATCATAGCCCAGCTTCTGGCACGGATCTTTGAGAACTCCTGGCACTCTGGTGTAGTGCCTGAAGACTGAAAAAAGGCCAATGTGGTGCCTATCTTCAAGAAAGGGAGGAAAGTTGATCCGGTAAACTATAGGCCCATCAGTCTTGACTTCTATCCCGTGGAAGATCTTAGAAAAGTTTATTAAAGAGGCCATCCTTAATGGACTGGCTGATGCCAACATCCTGAGGGATAGCCAGCACGGGTTTGTTGCAGGTAGGTCTTGCTTGACCAAACTCATTTCCTTCTATGACCAGGTGATCCATCACCTGGACAAGGGAGAAGAGATTGATGTCATATATCTTGACTTCAAAAAAGCCTTTGATCTGGTATCCCATGATCACCTCTTGGCGAAACTGGCCAATTGTGGCCTTGGGTCCACCACGATCCGCTGGCTGGGAAATTGGCTCCGTGGTCGGACCCAGAGGGTAGTAATTGACGGAAGTCAATCATCATGGTGCCCTGTGACCAGTGGGGTCCCCCAAGGCTCTGTCCCTGTCCCCACCCATATGGTTCAACATCTTCATTAATGATGCGGACATTGGAGTCAGAAGTGGACTGGCCAAATTTGCCGATGACACCAAACTTTGGGGCAAAGTATCCACACCTGAAGACATGGGGGCGATCCAGGCGACCTGGACAGGCTCAGCAAATGGGTGGACAAGAACCTGATGGTGTTTAACACTGAAAAATGCAAGGTTCTCCACCTTGGGAGGAAAAACCTGCAGCATCCTTATAGGCTCAGCAGTGCTGCACTGGCTAGCACTACAGAAGAAAGAGACTTGGAGTCATCAATGACCACAAGATGAACATGAGCCTGCAATGCGATGCTGTGGCTAATAAAGGCACCAAAACGCTGGCTTGCATCCATAGATGCTTCTCAAGCAAATCCCAGGACATCATTCTCCCCTTGTACTTGGCCTTGGTGAGGCCGCAGCTGGAATACTACATCCAGTTTTGGGCCCCACAATTCAAAAAGGATGCGGAGAAGCTTGAGAGAGTCTAGAGGAGAGCCACATGCATGATCAGAGGTCAGGGAAACAGACCTTATGATGAGAGGCTGAGAGCCATGGGACTCTTTAGCCCGGAAAAGCACAGGCTCAGGGGTGATCTGATGGCTGCCTATAAGTTAATCAGGGATGTTAACCAGGATCTGGGGGAATGTCTGTTCACCAGAGCACCCCAAGGGATGACAAGATCAAATGGTGACAAACTCTGCCGCGACCGATTCAGGTTGGACACAAGGAAGAACTTCTTTACTGTCCGAGCTCCCAAGATTTGGAATAGGCTGCTGCCGGAGATGGTTCAAGCACCCACTTTGAACACCTTCAAGACACATTTGGATGTTTATCTTGCTGCGATCCTATGATCCCTGCTGACTTCCTGCCCTTGGAGCAGGGGACTGGACTCGATGATCCTTTGGGGTCCCTTCCAGGCTGAACGTCTATGAAATCTATGAAAATGTGTGGCTGTAACATATATGGTATCAATTTGTGCTGCTCTACTGTGGAAGATGTCCATTCGACTTATGACGGCAGAGAGTGAGCAGGCCAAAGCTGCCTACACTCTCCAGCCATCATTTTTCTGGGCAGGTTTTTCTGCGACTCAATCCTGCGTGCCCAGGGGTATTCCCATGTCTACTGGAATTAGACATTTCCCATTCGTGGGGCATGCAAGATCAGGCCCTTCAAGGTCCAGCAGCATCCACCTGGGTTCCCCCATCTGGGATTCCCCAGGGGTCAGCCAACACTCCAGTATAGTCCCAACTGGGGCCATCAATCAGCTGTTAGTCTCAACCCCGGGAATGCATCAGAACCAGTTTTTTCCCACCTAGAGACACATGCCTTGGAGATTCCCTGGGCCACATCTCTGCAAGGAATGGGACAGGTGACACATTGTCTACTGTCCCAGGGGATCAATGGGCAGGAAAACAGATGACATGCATTTCACCGAATTAAGTGGATCCGTTGTTCTGGAACATATCCTGGAAGAGCTGATCTGCTTCATTTGGTGATATCTATTTTCACCCAGTGATATTTAGGGCATTCATTGGGGTATTTCCCTGAAACAGCTCTTCAATCAAGTAGATGTAAAATACCTATTTTTCTACTAGCTCATTTTTACAGTTTATGCTGGAGGAATAAATGCCTAATCTAATAACAGAGAAGCTCAAGGACCATAACTGGATAGAAAAATCAAGAGACCTGAAAGTAGGTTCTGATGGAGATGAATAAACCTTCAAACAGGGATTTACTCAACATTTACATTATCCTTCAGCGATTCTGCTTTCTAAACGACACAAGATGTACCACCTTTGTGTATACTTAACTCGGAGTTAAGTATATTAAAAGAGAAATCATAGTTAAGTATGTTAAAGCACATTGCTCTGCTCAACTGTCTCTTCCACGTCCAAGACCAGTTGTCACCCAGTTGAAGGTAAGGAAGCTGTAATCCAAGGGTAGGCAACCCCTGGCACAGGTGCCAGAGCATGGCACATGAAGGCATTTTGCTTGG
This sequence comes from Alligator mississippiensis, assembly GCF_030867095.1. Lineage (NCBI taxonomy): Eukaryota > Metazoa > Chordata > Crocodylia > Alligatoridae > Alligator > Alligator mississippiensis. Next base: position 226,925,562 of record NC_081826.1, on the reverse strand, counting down.
TACGTACACCTTTGGGGCAGATGATGGGCAAGGGGCCAGGGCTGCACTGTCACAACAAGGATCAGGTCCCTTGTGGCTTCCCCATTGTCTGCCCCTGGCACATCACCATCTTACAAGCTGAGGTTGAGGGTGTTTTTGGAGCACTGCCCAAAAACACTGCCAACCCCTGCTGTAATATGATAGTGTCTACCTCTACCATTTTTATAGCACTTCTCTAAGAGCTAAACCACAGTCCAGAATTAATGCTAGATACAATGGATTACTTTACAGTATTTTATCTGATTAACTAATCTGACCTCTTTTCCCACCAGGAACAGAAATGTAAATGGGCAAGAGAAAAATAAGTCATCAGTACTCCAGTAAGTTTTACTGACATGGGAACTAAAAGTGCAGTTCCTTTCCAATAACTTCCTCTATTTTGCAGCATTTTAACACTGAAAAGGGTTTGAAGAAATCAGGACATTAAAAGGAGGATCTAATTTTAACTGCTCGTGTTTTTGGAAAGAGACTATTTTGTTGCTTCTCTTGGTTGGTTGAATATATAAATTATGTGTAGTATGTAAAAAGTGTATGTGGTAAGTCATATTCCAAGTAATCTGTAAGAAAGAAAGTATGCTGACAAAATGGTTAAACAAGTGATTCTTCCACTCTATTTGGAACTGGTGATGCCTCACCTGGAGTACTGCATCCAATTTGGGGCACTGCACTTCAAAAACAGCATAGACAAATTAGGAAACAGAGTTCGGTAGTGAGCAACAAGAGGTCCATGAAACATGATTTGCAAGGAAAGGCTGGAAGAACTTGTATTATTTATTCTGGAGAAAAGAAGACTTAAGGGGAATTGGATAACAACAGTATTCAAATACATGAATGGTTATGAAGATGATGGTGATAAGCTACTCTGTGGCCACAGGGGACAGGACAAAAACCAATGGTCTGAAATTGTACCAAGGGATATTTAGGCTGGATATTAGGATTTTTTTTTTTTTTTAAACAATGAGGGTAGTTAAGCACTGGTGGTGATTTCCTAGATAGATTGTGGACGTTTTTAAGAGCAGATTAAACAAATACTCATCTGGAATGATTTAGACCAGGGGTGTTAAATTCAAATGGGGCACCCAGCAAGACCATGGGACTCTTGGCAAGCTGGATCCAGCCCAGGGTATGGGGACACAGAAGTGTCAACCACTTAAGTCAGAATTCCCTGCATTCAAAAGCATGTCTAACTTTAAATCTCAATCGTGCAGCTGATCCAATAAAAGGTATCACCCCCAAAAAATCCTTGTCTCTCACATAACACCTGTACCATCACAGCTACAACATCAATCTATCACCATTAAGAAGCTAAGAATTCTAATTTTACTATGTAGCTGTTTCGTCCATTCAGCTTATAAGATCTTTCTTAAATGTTTAATGCCTCAGGATAGGATTGCATTTTTACCTTTGTCATTGTCAAGTGCTATATATAATTTTGATGCATAACAATGAAAAAAATAACAGCAATTACTAATAAATGGACCTTTACTATTAGAGCCTTGTTATAGCCAGAACAAAGCATGGCCCTTAACCGCTAATAGATGGACATTTATTAGGTAACAAAACCCAGCTCACTGAATTTGATATATATATATTGGGGCAACATTTCTATTTATTGTGGGGGTAGTATGTAGGGGTGTACCAATAGAGATTTTGGGGGCTGATACCGATCTGATTTCTGATATGCAGCCTGGTAGCATGGAGAGCTTCATGCAGTTGGTAAGTCTGTTGTGGTGGAAGGGGAGTGGGGGGACAGATCAGGGCCCCCATGGTAAAGGAGGGAGTGGTGCTGGGACAGGTGTTGGCCAGCCATGGCGGGGCAGTGCATAGGATGGAGCCGTGGCTCGTCTGGGGGGGGGGGGGGGGGCATGGGGAGATGGGGGAAGCTCCTGATGCTCTGTGCACCCTGGGAGGGCATGGGGGACATGTGCACCCCGATTTGTGTGGAGCGGACTGCAGCTGCACCGGGATCTTCCCGGTGGGGGCTGGGCTGGGTTGTGCTCAAGGTGGGTGGGGGTGGTGGTGCTGGGAGGGAGCTACGGGGGGGGGGGAGGCGGCGTGGGATGGACACGGACTGCAGCCACCACAAAATTCACCTTAGCTCCCCAACCCCCTTCCCAGAGCCACCACCCACCCTGATCCAAGTGCAGCCTGACCCAGCCCCCACTGGGAAGAACCCAGTGCAGCCCTGGCGCCATCCTGCAGCTGCAGCCTGCCTGGCCTCACCCTTTGTAGATCTGAGGGCACCCCCCCCTCCCCCATGTCCTCCCGGGGTGCATGCAGCAGTGGGAGCTGCCTCCCCCCCCTGCGGCCCCAGAGGGAGCCATGGCTCCCTCTTGCACCCCACCCTGGGCAGTGCCTGCCCCAGCCCCACTCCCTCCCTCACCACAAGGGTCTTGATCTTCCCCCCCCACTCCCCTTCTACCACAACAGACTTACCAGCTGCACGCAGCTCTCCATGTTGCTGGGCTGTACTTCTTGCCACCTACGTGGTACGTGGTGTACTGTGACTGTCCGCATGCATAGGCTATTTATCGGCCACATCAGGCCAATTTCCAATACACTCAATTTTCTTTATATTGGTGCTGATCTGATATCGGACCAATGTGTGAAAAAATACTACCCCCACAGTAAGTAGAAATGTTCCCCAATTCACTTTAAGTGTGAAGCAACTCAATCAGACAGAGAAGTATGCAAAATGAGGTTATTTGTATTGCTTAATTTTTGGGCAGAGTACTCAAAGTCTGTAACATTATACTATCGACTTCCTAATTGCAATGGAAATCTTCCAGATGAAAAAAATATTAAGAGTAATTTTCCCCATGAAATGTCTTATATCACAATTTATTTTCAAGAGAACAAGCTACAAAGCAGTATTTTTGTAGGTGAACTCATCATCAAGAAGGTATTCTAACAATAGTGCTTGAATGGACAATGGCTGTCCAACCTGCCTGCCAGTTTTCTTTGCAGGAAATTAATACACTACACATTGCATAGTAAAGAATAAAGTTACTCATTCCATTAACTTCTAAACCTCAGAAATGTGCTCCAGACAGGGATTAGTTCAGCCAAGCAAGCACCCAGTTTCTGAATGGCAGATGTTGTAACCACATCAGAGTAGTCTAAACTAAGTCAGTTGGAGTCTAGAAGGTCATTATATTTTCGTAAAATCTGCATAATTCTGAAAGGAACATCTGTATTATATCTCCTTTATGTTTTTTTCTTTGTTAAGTTAAACAGTTTTAGCTGAAGATAAATTAGATGACTGCAATCACCTTTGTTTAAACATCACAATAATATGCTAGAGTTCCAGTTAAATATATTAAGGTTGCCACCAAGCAAGCTACAGCGTATCTAAAGCAGATGGTTTCATATTTTGCAACAACAGATTCTTTGGCAACAGTTATGAGAGCAGAATTACACCATTCTTTGTAGTAGTATATGAGCCTGATCTTGGAATGTTTTTGTCCTGGGTATTTGTATTCAAAAGCTTGCAAAGAATTTTGTTCTAAGTACTTAGTTGGTCTAATAAAAGGTATCACATCTAACCAAAGAACCTTACCTGCCCATGTCCTTAGACTAACACGGCTACAACCAAACACTCTACAAAAGTAAATATAGAAGTAGAAGAAATTTCCCTTCACTTGAAGGGATTTGAATAAGCAGCTCTGGATTTCCATGTAGAAATATGCCTGCTTCAGAGCTGTATGTAGTTTCTTTAAATCCTGAATGGGCAGGTACCTACACTTTATTATTTAAAATCAGAGTAAGAATAAAAAGTAAGAGCAAGAGTGAACCAATAATTAAACCATAACTAGGATATGAATTGTTTTGGTTTGCATTTTCCCTTGTGCTTTGTTTTTTGACTGTGACATGGAGGATAGCTAAAGAGGTTCTTTTGTTTTATGAAACAACCTTGATTTATCTACATGTTCCTGTTATGCTGAGCAATTAGGACAGTGTAACTGTTGCCTTCTAGCACTGACACTGGCTCAACAGATTCAAATGGACTGGCTTGGAAGGGACAAGCAAATGAAACTATACTTAACTTTGCTGCAGAGGTTCTCAAGAGGGTTTGGGCCAGGTTTTGTGGAACCATGGCTTTGGGATATATAAGAAATGCCCATGCTGAAAGATTCCAGAGAATCTACTCAAATGAGTTTTCCTGTAAGAGGTATGAAGTGAACTCTGAAATGAGTGACAAGAGGCTCTAAGAGAGTGAAAATATGATAGGGTTGCCACACTTGAAAGCATCAGGAAATTTCTGTTCACTAGGCTGGAACCAACCACAGACACTCCAATATACAAGGAGGCACCCTGCTGCTCTGGTAACAACTTTTTTCAAGTATACTGGGTCTGTTTGTAGAGCTATTTTATACAATTCTCTCTAAAGCTTATATATTTTTCCTTGTTTACTGTTAAGAGAAAAACATTTTCTAATGTAGCATGCATATGAATAGATGTGTGATAAAAAGGTGAGAGATGGGTTAAGCCTTTAAAGTATCCCGCAGTCTGTTTGCAATCATTCTCCTCAAACACTTATGATCAATCTTTCTTCACATACTTTTCTAGGTGCTGAAAGGTATTGTAAATATACATCTTCAAAGATCAAAAGAGATCTGAATTTGGCACAGACTAAGTCGTTATAGCAGATCCAATCTCCAGAAAAGTACATGCAGGAAACATGGCACAGTTTACAGGAAGAGGAGAAGAAAAAGCATACAGTGAATTTCTTGCAGAAGCTGACTGAACTTGCTTTGACTGGGTTTGTTATGTGATACTACTGACCTGTACACTTTTCTCTAACATCGCACTCTCAAAAAGCAGTCAGAGTGTATTCCAATTCCTATTCAAAAGAATGCCCATGAAAGTAAATGGAAACCTTTCCTGAGGCTCGGTCTTCATTAAAAAAAATGCTGTTGGCATAGCTCTGTGAGTTAAGAGAAGGAAAAAAACAACACCCCTCATCAACACATCTATGCTGGCAAAAACCACAGCGTGGATCCAGATGCCACAGCAGGGGTTAATGAAGCTGTTGCTCACACCCTCATCCACACCTTGCCCTCCTGCTGACATGTCTCCCTAGCAGAGCTCTGTATACTGGACTTTAGCAGTGGTCCCAGCCCTCAAATTCCCAGCCCCTCTAGGAGCCTTGCAAGGCAAAGGACACAGCTCTGTGGGCTAGATTCAGCCCATGGTCTGTACATTTGACGCCCCTGCTGTAATCTGTTTGGGCACTGAGTTTAAACTATAATGGCAAAGAACCACTTCACAGGATAAACCAGATCTTCATTATAGACATCTGCCAATTTAAAAATCTAGCAATCCTTTTAAATGCAAGCAGACTCTGAGTATAGATGCAGGCGCATGAGAACTGATCTCAACATCACCAAGATTAGAGAAGCTAAGCAAGCAGCAGCAAGAAAATTCTACACATTAAGCATTTCATTCGTATTGATATCCACTGGACCACCCAAAATACATACACACTCGCATAATGTATAACTGAACACAGCTACTAACAGTTAGGCATTTATATCACTGAATGGTTTTACGGAACAATCTGACTGTATGGTGTCTCATCATCAAGTCTTTATTAGTTAAATTATCTAGTGAAATTTCTTAAGAAATAGGAAGTTACACCTCAATGCACAAAGGTATTTAGGTGCCTAATTTACCACTGAAATCAATACAGTAAATAGGAGTCAAGCACTTAAACACCACTGTGAACCTGGCCCTATGGCCTTAATCTTAAATAGTTTAATTCAAAGACCCATTAAAATCAATGAAGCTCCAGAGAGGCTTAAGACTATACAGAAAGAATGTCTGCAGAATTTGGGATTTTGAAGTGATAACATTATTTCCTTTACAATGGGCCTGACTTAAAGCCTACTGAAATTAATTTCCATTGATTTCAAGTGGGCATTCTGCTCAGCTTCACACACCATGTTCTTACAAAAGAATCTAGAATTTGACTCTAGTTTTATAGCCCATGTCAAATCATGTTTTGAACTGGTAATTAAGACCACACTACTGTAAGGAAGCAAGTTTCCAAATGGACCTTTACCTTAGCAGGAAATAAGGGTGATCAGCATAGCACTGGACTCTAAATATCTCAAATTAGTCTGTTAAAATTAATTTCAAACAAGTTAAGATTAAGAGTAATTTACAAGGACACAGACTTTGGTTTCACTTTATGATTTTCTACCACAACTTCAAATGCATTCCACAAAAAAAGTATGAATTTGATTCTGCCAAGAAAAATGAACTTTTAAAATCCCACAAAACAGAATACTTTATTTGTACTTGGATGGAAAAATCTGTAGAACAACATGTAAAGCTTTGAAGGAATTACTCACTGTGACCTACAAAGAAGTTAGCCTCTTTTTTCTTAACACTCCTTAACAGTCCAGTCTCTGACTCTCAAACCAAATCAGCATCATGCTATGGATCATTGCAAATGAGCAACAAAATATTTGATAGAATGGGAATTTGCATGGCAATGAAAACTTTTTAACAGAAGCATAACAAAATGCCTGAGTGCCCTGGGCAGCAGCGGTGCATAGGGTAGCATTACTGGCTTGCTGCTGGCAGCAGAGCAGTGGCCAGTCCAGAAGTGCAGCTGCTGCTATTACTGAGCTTCCCAGGGTTGGTACCGAGACTGATGCTCCAGTCACTCCTCAGCCCACTTCTGTTTGCTACAGCTTAAAATGCAAATTAATAAGGGAAGGCCTGGACTGCAACAAAGCTCAACCCCTGAAATTACTGAGACTATACACACATGCATGTGCACGCGCACACACACACACACACACAACTCACTGCAGGATGAGAAACTAATAAAGTATGTACATGATGAAGCTATTTATGAATCTCTTACCTGGAACAGTTTGCAATTATGCATATTTATAAATATATATTAATAAACATTCAAAAATTATTTCCTCACCCACGCATACTAATCAAGCAAGTAAAAAGTCTTTTGAGTTAAGAAAGTATTTTTGCATATTAAACGTAACAACAACAATAATAGTAATAATAATGGCTTATTATTATTCTACAAAATTTATTTGTTACACTCAGGCAACGGTATGAAAATTCTCTTATGTTCCACAGAGAGAGCATACTTCTAACCGTACAGTCATAGCATTCCTATTTGATGCAAGGAGATACTGCAAGGATCCCACTGTTTTTTATGCAGGAACGGGCTCTATGGATCTACTACATGAAGATTGGGTCGTTAGCTTGACCACCACTGTTTCCGAAGCTCTACTTGGGCACAAGAATCATCTGCCTTAGGAGCCATAAAAACAGGTTTTGCGGTGACACAGGACAGCATTTAAACCCCCCCCCCCCCAATAAAGTTTATTAATTAACCAGAATTTAGTATTTAGAATGTAGTATAGAATGGAAAAAACAAAGTTCACACAAACAAATCCATACTGGCAGCATTACTTGCCCGTGTCCAGGATTCCACCTCTGTCCCTGTACTGGGAAACAAGTTACAATTATTGGCTGCCAACACTTCATCTGCACTGCTTACATACGTTCTGCTTCCCTTAACTTGCTATTAAAAATTAGGGTCTAGTAGTCACTGGTCTTTTCCTGTATCTTTCAAGTAAATCAGTTCAGTTCGTAGGGCAACAATCCTCAATGGTTCATTCATACTCACTGATGTGTCTCCTGCCTACCCAGTTCTCTGTCCAAAGAGAGAAATGAACCACCTAGTAAGTAACAATACAAAGAAAGAGAAAATACAGTAATATACATGTTCATCAAAATAATTCAAAAAGTTTTCACACTGTCCATATTGCTACTTCTTGCTATAGAGAATACATCAGTCCATATTGTATCGGGACTGATAAAAGGAAAATTGACATTATCGGCAATTGTTTTTTTTTTTTGACTGATGTGACTGATGTCACCGATACAGGTTGCATGCGCGTGTGCAGCTGCAGCATGCACATGGCCAGCTCGGCAGCTTGCAGAGCAGTGTCTGGCTGGTAAGTCTGTTGGGGGAAGGAAGGGGGAAGGAAAGGGCATGGGAGGCAGCAGATCAAGGCCCCTGCGGTGAGGGACTTGGGAGAGAGTGGGGCTGGTGCTGGGGCAGGCACTACCCAGCTGGGGTGGGGCACGGGATGGAGCAACAAGTGGCTTGTCTGGGGGACGTAGGGAGGGGAGGGGAGGATCTTGCCACTACACACACCACCAGTGGAGCCATGGAGGGCGCGTGCCCCCCCAGTTTGTGTGTGGGGTGAAGCCAGGCTGCCTTTACGGGCTGAGGGCAGTGCCAGGCTCTTCCTGGTGGAGGGACTGGGCCGGCAGCAAATTTTTGGGTGGCTGTAACCCCCCCATAACTCCCCCTCACTCCAGTGCCACTGCCATCCAACCTGAGTGTAGCCCTGGCCCAACTCCCCCACCAGAAAGAGCACAGTGCCGTCCCTGGCACTAACGTGCAATGGCAGCCCACCCTCAACCTGTCACAACCCAAGGGTGTGATTTTTCTTTGTGTGTGCTTCGGCACTGCTAAATTATTTCCCGCCACTCATAGCTTTCTTTGCAGGGTGCATTTCTAGGTTGCAAAAGAGAAATGCACGGTGCAAGGAGTTCCCGCCATTCGTATACAAATTTGTGTCCCACTATTGGCCAGTTCTAAATTATTCCCACGTGGCGGCTAGTGATTGGCCTGCTAGCCGTATAAGAGGCTTGAGCAGTTTCTGCCCAAGTTGGAGGACTCCACAACCATCTGGAGAGAAAAAAGAAAAAGAGGAGGGCTTCACGTTTCGTGAAGTTCTCTAAGTGCTGTGGAGCCTATTGGACCCAGTGTGTATCTCAAGAAGGCTATAGGGGTCTGATCAGCCTTTCGCCTCTCCCCGTCGCCGCCTGATCCCTCGACGTACCCTTCCCTGCGCACAAGTTCCACGGAGCCTAGCAAACTTCGTGTGAGTGTATCCAGAGCTCTGTCCGGGTTCGAGTCCTGCAGGTTTATCTTCTCGTCGCCGAAAACCCATTGCGACGTACTCTCGTGTTTTGCATCTTCCCGTCGCCGAAAACCCCCTGCGACGTACTCTCATGCCCTGCAGGTTCAAGCTTTGTTTTGTAACTGCAACTCAAGCAAGTTTTCCTGCCTGCAACGCGACCATCTTTGGTGTAAGTAAAATAATCTTAAATCAACCACTAAGCTTCCGTGCCTAATTCTAGTGTGCCGCCTGCCTTCCCCAACCTGGCGTGTCCGGGCTGCTGGCCACAGACCTCCACGCGAAAAACCCCCAAGGGCCTCGGACCGCTCCTGGCCCGCACATGGCAACGAGGATGGGATCGGGGGAAGGCATGCTGGAGCTAGAATTAGTTAAGAACTGCCCTTGGCGCAGTGGAAAACGCCAAGTAGAAAACTTTATGGAACTGGAGGTGCATATCACTTACCACCAGGCGGGCAGAACGGGCGAGAGGTTTATCAGCGGACGCCTTTCGCTAAAGGGAGAAGAGGGAGTTTCCGAAGACGGAGCCCCAAGAAAGAGGGAAGTGTATCTGCACCCTGCGGCATTCGGGTGTATAATGAGCGATGAGCGGGTCCTGTTCAGGCCCCTCAACACTGTGTCCCTCGCCAGAGTCAACCCGGCAGGCGCAGTGAACCCGACCCTCACCCGGGAGCGTGCCCATTGCCTAAGATGTGCTCGGGAGAGTGAAGAACGGGTGCTGATCAACCGGTTCGCCCCCTTTATGCTGGCGTCTAGATTAAGGGGTCGCGAGCTTCCATCCGAGCTCCGCGAAGATCTGGAGACGGAGGAACACGCCGCAGATGAGAGGGTGGCCCCACAATATGACAAGGGGGGAGTGTTGACTGCAACTTTTCGTACAGTAACTGATTTAATGCAGAAGAATTTAAGTTTAAAAGCCCAGCTGCATATGGCCGTTCAAGCGGTCAAAGAAGCGGCTGCAAAAAAGAATCCTGAAACGCCACGACAAGATGGCGCCGAGCAAGAGGGAGACCGCGTGGAAGAACCGGAAGAGAAAGGTGGAGCTTCAGAGGAACCCGCGAGAGTTCAGTCAGCGACTCCGCCCACCGACGCAGCGTCGTTTCCGGCAACTCCGCCCACCGACGCAGCGTCGCTGTCGGCGACCACGCCTTCATGCCGACGGAGGGAAGAATCGAGGGGAGGAGTGCATCCGCCCCTCCTGCCTGAAGCAATAACAGCAGCAGTGACTCCCGCAGCAGTAGTTCAGCCTGTAACAACAACTAACCAAGTTGCTACTGCCTACTATGCTCGCACCAGAACTGAACTACAGGATTTGTGCAGAGAATCAAGAATCCAACCTGAAGAAACTCTAGCTGTGTGGTTGGGACGTTTGGTCGTGGAACTTGGATCCGACCTGCTGAATCAGGAAGAAGCAAGCTTCTTGGTAAGACAAGCTTCATGGAGTAGAGGACATGTCACTGACATCGACATGGTAGCGGTTAACGTTCACTGGCCTATTCCACTGCCAGCGCTTGTTGCAGGACTGATCGGTCAGAAAGCCCACGCATGGCATGACGGACGGCCAGAACATACCGGCACAGAACAACTCATGCTAGTGATCATCGGAGTCTTGTACTGTGCCTGGAACCCCAGAGCATGTGCGCTGGGACTGACATCACTCCAGCGAATAAGACCATGGCCTCACCGTCATCTACGAGACCCTGGAACCGTTCCAGTGACTGTTCACAGCATAGATAGTTGTCTTGAGGTTTATGGGCGAAAGAACATCGTCATCCTCCGGATTCTGCTCAACCCAATGGTTAACCAGCCTGTGAGTAACCTCCGTCAGTTGTCCTGACTGCGTATCCTGATGGAGCCAAGATTATCCGGTGATCGGGAACGTAGACACCCGACCGAGATTCAAGGCACAAGACACTGCAAATCCGATCTTCCATCATTGCCACAGAGAACACCAGAGGAGCAATACATGTTTGGATTTCTCCTACAGCGTTTTGGACTCAATAAGCGACAACTACGGATTTTAGGGGACGCAGGCCAATGGCAACTGGCCTATGAGTTAGGTTTCCATTATCTAGAAGAATTAGACGACGGCTCCTCAACGATTTCATCTAGTTGAGTGTGCAAGAGAGGGTAGTTCAAAGTAGCAAACACCTGTATTATATGTTTTAAAATTGATAGTATAATTCCATGGAAATTTTGTAAATATTTTGTTATACGTTAACTTATTTTTTGAGAGTTTTTGTTTATAGATCCGGAACTCAGAGTGCGTGGTGGAGAGAAGCCCCAAGAAGGATAACATCATCAGAAGAAGTGAGGGCCTGATGCGCGACTTCGCCATGACACCCACTGAAGCCCTGATCGTGCAGTTCTTCGTTATGAATTTGATTATGTGTATATGTATTTGTGCTGGTTATTATTTGATTCGATCCCTAGAGGACGAACTTCTTATGTTAGCGAATTTTGTGTTTATTCGTTTAGTTCAACAACCCATGGTAAGAGCTCTTAATAACTCGAGTGACGAGCGCGCGGTCTAATTTAGCTATGCCTTCAGCAAGGGGGGATGTCACAACCCAAGGGTGTGATTTTTGTTTGTGTGCGCTTCGGCACTGCTAAATTATTTCCCGCCACTCGTAGCTTTCTTTGCAGGGTGCATTTCTAGGTTGCAAAAGAGAAATGCACGGTGCAAGGAGTTCCCATCATTCGTATACAAATTTGTGTCCCACTACTGGCCAGTTCTAAATTATTCCCACGTGGTGGCTAGTGATTGGCCTGCTAGCCGTATAAGAGGCTTGAGCGGTTTCCGCCCAAGTTGGAGGACTCCACAACCATCTGGAGAGAAAAAAGAAAAAGAGGAGGGCTTCATGTTTTGTGAAGTTCTCTAAGCGCTGTGGAGCCTATTGGACCCAGCGTGTATTTCAAGAAGACTATAGGGGTCTGATCAGCCTCTCGCCTCTCCCCGTTGCTGCCTGATCCCTCGACATACCCTTCCCTGCGCGCAAGTTCCACGGAGCCTAGCAAACTTCGTGTGAGTGTATCCAGAGCTCTGTCCGGGTTCGAGTCCTGCAGGTTTATCTTCTCGTCGCCGAAAACCCATTGCGACGTACTCTCGTGTTTTGCATCTTCCCGTCGCCGAAAACCCCCTGCGACGTACTCTCGTGTCCTGCAGATTGGAGCTTTGTTTTGTTTTGTAACTGCAACTCAAGCAAGTTTTCCTGCCTACACCGCGACCATCTTCAGTGTAAGTAAAATAATCTTAAATCAACCACTAAGCTTCCGTGCCTAATTCTAGGGTGCCGCCTGCCTTCCCCGACCCGATGTGTCCGGGCTGCTGGCCACAGCCCGCCACGCGAAAAACCCCCGAGGGCCTCGGACCGCTCCTGACCTGCACGCAACCCATGCACAGATCAGGGGTCACGCCCTCTATGGCTCCCCCAGGGGTGCGTGTAGTGGTGGGACCTGCCCTGCCTCCCTGTACCCCTCTGGGACGAGCCTCTTGCTGCTCTGTCCCACTCCTCCCCCTGCCCCGGCTGGGCAGCACAGGCTCCTGCCCCAGCCCCACCCCCTCCCTTACCATGGGGGCCTTGATCTGCCCCCTCAATGTCCCTTCCATCCCAAGGCTTACCAGCTGGACACTGCTCTCCAAGCTTCTGGGCTGCATATCAGCAATCAGATCAGTATTGGCCAATATGGCTCGTTAATAATCAGCCATTGGTATTAGCCCAAAAAGTCTCTATCAGTGCATCCTTAATAGAGAATGCATTTTGTCTGAGGACAGGTCTTTTCTGATTTATACAAATAGCCAGTTGACTGAAGGAATAAAGACACTATTGGTAGTTGACATTTCTTACACAAAAGCAAGCCAGATTCCTTAAAACAAACCAAAACGATGTTATGAAGCAAGACAAACTTTTAAAAAATCAGCACATTTTGCTGTAATGCAAATTTGAATACATATTTTGGTCAGATATGGAAAAGCATAACAAGTTACAGTTTCTGTTTCAAAATCTGAGAAGAGAAGCCTGGGAGAAACGTGTGTAATCTCCATGTCATGTTTTAATTCACAGGAAGAGAAAAAACAGATTAAGAAGGATATGAAAATCGGGAAAAGGTATACAGCAGGTTAGGAAGACAAGAATAAAATACTAAAATAAGAGGAGTATGCAGGTGGGAAATAGAATTAAGAAGAATGGGAGGTGGGAGAAGAACAACTGAAACTATTTCATTATGAGAAACTAAATTCCCAGATACAGACTGAAAAATAGATGTTTTTTAAAATAAATTAGCCGGCAGTTTTCTTCACCAAACAGTCACAGAAACAACAAGAAGGAATGCTATTTCACACTTGGTTTTGGTAAGTAATGATGACATTATAGAAGAACTAGCTGTTGAAAAATGACACTGGATCAAGGGATCATAAATGGAATCAGATTAAATTAAAATGGTAGGATAAGCAATAACCGGTCTGTAATCAAGATCCTTGAATTCAAAATGGCACATTTTGAGAAATTACAGAAACTAGTTACTAAAATGGACTTGACTGAAAAGATCAAGGACCTGAATGCAAGACAGACTTGGAATTTAAGGCGAAGCTACAAAATTTTCCAGATTTTTTATCCCAAGAAAGGGGAAGGAAAAAACTTGTAAAGCAAGTGCTTCAGATCTACTTGAATAAATTATCACTTTAGAAAATATATTAGGAATGAACAACAAGACTTTGCAAAGAGAACTAAAACAAATAAACAAAAACTTTAGTAGTTGTATAAATAAAAGGAGAACGGAAAGATATGGTATATATGGGGTGGCAAAGTGGGTGGGGACAGGTTAGAGATTAAGGAAAAGCTAGATATAGTCCAAAAATTAAATGAATATTTTGATTCCATTTTTGATAAGGAAGATGATGCTGGACACAGAACAAAAGCAGGATGGCTAATAGGAAGGAGAGTATGGAAACAAGAACATCTGAGGTAGATACAAAACTTACAAGAATCTAAATCTGGGGAAGGGAGACAGAAGGGGGGCTGTTCTGATAATTTTCTTCCTTGAATTTTGAAACAACTGGTACATGAAACTGTAGCTCCAGGAATTTAATAAATTTATCAAGCAAGGAGGATACTACTTGACTGGAAAACAGAAAATACACATAATTTATTTTCCCCTTTAAAAAAAAAAAAAAAAAAAAAAAGTAATCCAGGCTACTGCTAGCCTGTTAGTCTGACCTCAATAGCAGACAAGGTTTTAGAACAAATTTCAAAGGGAGTTAAATGGAAAATGGGATAAAATTAAACACAGATTTACCAAAGGTAGGTCATGCTTATATCTAACCTGATATCATTCTTTGATAGGATAACTGGTTTTCAGACATGAGAAATGCAGTAGACCTAATCCATCTGGTCTGAAAAGTAAAGCATTTCATTTTGTACCACATGGAAATTAATTAAAACTGAAGAGTAGATGGATTATTATTACAAGAAATACGAGATGAGTAAGAAACTGGCTAAATGGAATCAACAGTGGCTTGTATTGAAAAAAGAAATCATCTGGCTGGTTACTAGTAGAACCCCTTGAGGCTTAGTCTTGGAAGCGACTGTAGGATATTGATTTTTGCAGAAAGCCCCACACACTTCTAATTGACCCTAATTTGTTCATTTGCCCATATACCTAATGTTTTAATTAGTGATCTTCACACAAAAGAAAGTAGTGTACTAATGAAATTTGCCTCATGAAAGTTGACATGAGGACATGTCAACACAGGGAAGGATCAGGGTATCGGAGTGGAAGAACAGAGTGCTTAAAGCACCACTGTGGGGCACACTGTCGCAGGGCACTAGGGTGCCCTGCTCCTTTAAAAAGCTGAACCTGCTGGGAGAAGAGCCCCGGCAGTGAGTTGGAAGGCCCAGCTGCTGGTTACCAGGGCAGCCAGGACGAGCTAGTGGCTCACACCTGCCAGCGGTCAGCTGACCAGAAGGGGCAGGGCCTGGCTCCCATATAAACCCCAGGGCTAAGGCCAGGATGGCAGTTTCCTGCCAGCAGCCAAGGGGGAAGGAGCTCTCCCAGAGCAAGCAAAGCGGGAGAGGCCTGACTGCAGGAGCAGCTTCTGATACTGTTGAGGAACAGAGCATTCCCCAGTAGGGTCTGAACGATGTTATAGCCGGGCAGCTTGAATTTATGTTACAGCCCAGGGGTTTGTGTTTTGTTTACTGTTGTATAAGACCAGTGGTTTGGGTGAGGCTATTAGGGGACGGAGGAGGCCTCATAGCGGGCCCATGGCAGTGTGGGGACCCTGGCACCAGAGAGGGCATGGCATTTGGAGTGCACAAACCCCAAGCGCCAGTGAGGCGCAGAGTGAGACAAGGCTGCGGAGAGCCCAGGGAGGACAAGGGGGGCAAATTACAACAAGGCCCAGACCAAACAACATCAGTACCATCTGTGAGGCTTGGGGCATGGTAAAGGGGTGCTTGGAGCCATGCATAGCCCATAAGGCAAGGGTGCCCCGAAACACCCGTTGTGACATCTATTTCGGAGCAGAACCCACCAGAGGTCTGGAAACCCACGGGGTCCAGAGAATCAATCAAGACCATAACCAAGAGAACTTAAAGGCAGCCTCCCCATTAATCATACCATCAAAGATGTGGTGGGCGAGACTAGAGGGTGCCCGTTGAGCCAACTTGTCATGGTAAGGGGGCCTTGGAGATCATGGCCTTCCTGCAGACCCCATCCCGTGACACACCCCTCTTGAGGGTGCGTGAAAAGGTTGATAAGGGGGCATGTGGGAACTAGGGGGACACCAGTGGTGTGGGATGCAGCTACTCCTGCATCCCACATATTAGTTGCTGCCACTTCCTTCACTGCCAATTCTCTTGTGCCCTCCCTAATTCAGCAACTGCTGCTGCTTGTCCCCACCCCCAGCAAATCAGAGATTAATAGATGCACAGAGAAGCAGAGGCAAAGGAAGTGGCAATGGCACCTGAAGGAGGGAATGAAAGAGAAGTGGGGGCATTTACTAAAGCATGGGGTTGATGAAGATGAGTTTTCTACAGTGGGATATAAATGCACAATTTTGGGGAAATATTGCCTTAAGAACTAGAATTTTTTCTTCACATACAGCTATTTTATCTTTGAACTACTTAAAAAAAGGCTGATGGAAGAACACATCAGGATGCAGGCTTGAGATGAGATAATTTCATGTTAAGGTTTTTTTTTCTGTTGCATTCTAATACATAGTAGAAATATCATTTAAAAAAAAAAAAAAAAAGCAGTGACACAGAACCTGTCCCAAAATGAATACCTTTGCTGAAATAATAACAAAAGACGGCTATAAAAGTACAATAAAAGGAACCCCTAGAGTAAGTATTAAAAGCAGATCATTTCTGGGCAATAAAGGAATTTCTGGAAAGACATGTTAACAGGGTTATCTTAAAATGGATGTCATAAATTATTGCCATGCTATTTTTTAAAGTAATACTTGAGACAGAGACTGTAATAACCAATTAATTACAGAAACAATACCTTAAAAAGAAGAAATAACAGCTATAAAACCCTCCAAATTGTCAGGAGCTTTGGAGCACGCACACACACCCCTTCAGCAAATTTAGAGAAAAGGTTTATTTTGAGGATACTATCCACTGAAACTTTAGGGATTAATCACATGCTAAGATCAGAGCTAGGCTGACCACATTTTCAAAATGGAAAGGCAGGACACATGCAAATCTCCCGTGCCCCCTTCCCAGGTGGCATGGCCAGAGCAGAGCCAAGTGGAGCCCGTGGAGGGTGAGGAAGAATGCAGGCTGCGCACTGCAGGTGGCCAGCGGCAGGGCGGGAGGTGTGCTGTTGAGTAGCCAGATGTGAAGCCAGCAGCAGCGCAGAGTCTCCGTGGCTGCTCCGCCCAGTTCTGCAAGGCCCCCAAAGTGCGGGGCCCGGGGTGGTCACCTCAATTCACCCCCCCCACCAGGGAAGGCCCTGCCCCCCAGTGTCCTTATGCTCCCCCCCCAACTTACTTGCAGGCAGGTCTCCACTACTGCCCGGGGCTGTGTTCCTGGCCACATGCATGTGTGCACATGGCCCGCCTCCCATGTCCCACTCCACCCAGCCCCAAGCAGCCCCTTGCAGGCTGGAACTCTGCCAACCTGCAACAGGAAACCTGTCATTTCCACAGCAAATGGAAAACCCGGATCGCTGCATGATATTGGGAATCTGGGACAAATGCTGCCCCAGAGTCATTCAGCCCGGGACTGGGACTTGATGTTCACATTTTGGAAATGTCCCACCTAATTAGGGATGGGCGGTCAACCTATTTAGAGCAGTGGTGGCCAACCTTTTTAGCAGAAGTGCCACAAATTAAGCACCATACCCTGAGATTGCCATCCCAATCCTTTTCCCCTGCTGCTCTGCTGCTGCTCTTTACTGCCTCCTTGATCTGCCACATGGCATGCACTGCAGCTGCCCATGTGGCACTTGTGCTGCAGGTTGGCTACCCCTAGACTAGTGCATTTAAGTGTGATTGATGCGAAATAGAATTAATTACACAAACAACCAAACGGAGAATTCTCATTTCTCTTTCCTTATAAATTAGACCCTGAAACCCCCTTAGCTGATTACCAAAGATTAGATCAGGCCAGTTTATAGGAAATAAATTTAGCATTCTCATTTTTCTTCTTCCACAGGGTTCATCTCCATTGAAAATACCCCCTCTCTGTGACAGGATGATTTATCCTTAAGTCAAACCCTTCTCTCTCATTCTTTAGGAGATGAGTCATTAAGAGTGTGAAGCCCACTTAACCCCTGAATATGTAAAGATACCGAACCTGCCAAGCAGCAAGTTTATGACCTGAATCAATTACATCATATGCTCTTTCAGACCAAAGGAAAGCATGATGCAACCATGAGTGAAATATGAATAAAACAGAATGAACATTAAATGTAATGATTATATTTATTATGTATCAACACTTCTAAATTTTAAAGGAAATTTGGTACTGAAAAAAGGTGTCAGATCCTCTAAGAGCCGCCTTTAAAGTATTAAGTAATATTGTTTTATGTAATAAAATAGAAATTTTATTTTTATGGAAGGGTTAAAAAACATGAAAACCAAATCTATTCAACAATAAGTAATGTCAATGGTCTTTGTACAGTATCCTCTGAAAAGTAGGCCTAGTTCATCAATGAATGTGTTAAACAGGAATGCATTTTCTTTCCACCCTAGGTATCTGTATAAGCAGTCTCCATTGTCTCGCACCTTCCACAGCAGAGATAAGGGCTGAGACTAATTATTACCATCTTTCTTACCCTGTCTAGTAACTATACCGTATTCAGCTGATGTCAGAGGGACATTTCTTTGGAACACTGATCTGTCTGGATTTTCAAGAATATGAAATTTTGCTTTATGAGTCACAGACAATATGGTTTTCAAAATACTGAAGTCTTTCAATCAGCTGCCAGGTAACTGGGTTTTAGATTATTAATACTATTTAAAAATATCAGCTTTATCTAACAGGTCAAATGATCATTCCTCAAAAGGACATAAATTTGTGTGCATTTGACGAATCTGTTCTAAGTTCATAATACCATACTCACCACCAAGGTGTCTAAGTACTTTTGGACAGATTTCTATAGTGCTTAGATAACATGTGCCTTGTGAAAAAAGCACACACAGACACACAAAACCTCAGACCATGAAAATGATATTTCTTATGATTAAAAAAATCCCAACCCTTGAGACTGATATTTTTCAAACATTTTAAAAACTGCTGACACAATATCCTCTGTCCTAGAACCTTGCCAAAGACACAATCGTGTAAAGGCACACAGAAATAGCAAAACAGTAGAAGAAATAAATACAAAAAATCCTTCTAAACTCCATCATTCAATGACTGAAGAAAACACACAGGAGCAAGGAGAGCCTGATATTCTGCAAACCAGCTAATTTTTTTTTTTTTTTTTTTTTATAGATTCAGAATTTTAAAAAGAGTGGGGAGGGGGAGTTTAAAGAGACAGATAAAAGTCCTGAAGTAAAAACCTTTCATGAGCCAAAAGGATTGTAGAGAAAGTCATTAAAACTACAACAGGACAAATACAGAGCTAGAACATTACTGACCAACAGTTTATGAGAAACAAATGATGCGACTCATGGAGGTTCAAATCAATTGTGCAAGAGCAATGGGAAAATGGAACCCAGATCCTGACTGAGCACAGAGCACCAGCCCTACTCTTAATCTTAACTGCATGATTCTGCAACCCTAATAATTTCAGCAAAAAGCAATGATTGTCTCTACCGGCAAATTCTTTATCAGAATCTTAAAAGACTTTTATTAAGTGGCTCTCTTTTACAAATGGAATTTAAGCTTAGTGAAATTAAAGAGGCTAATGATTATAACAACACAGAACACATCTGCAGCATTTCACATTTGTAAGTACTGTACAAATATTAACTGATTAAATCTCAGAGTATCCCTTTGAGGTGGGTAAATAGGCAGATGAGATTAAGTCTGGGCAGAGAGGAATCATAAAGTCCTCTCCTTCCACCCTTGGTTCAAACTGCACGCACATATGCTCTTCCTTTTAAAACAATTAGCCATTTGGAATGTAGGGTCTGATAGGGTCTTGTGTCACGGCGGGGTCCTCGCGGAGGGCCGTGATCTCCTTGAGGCCCTCTCACCACGCTACTTTGGCCCGAGGGCACCCTCCATTCTCGCCTGCCGCGTCTTGATGGAATATGTAATAGGGAGGCTGCCTTGTGTTTCCTCGGGCACGTAAGCTCCTGGACCCCTCGTGGGTCTCCCCGTACAATGGCGCTACCCAAGCGCCCCAGCCTTATGGGCTCTGCGTGGCTCCTACCAACCCCTAATACCATGCCCCAAGCCTCGCAGATGTAATAGACGTTGTTGGGTCTGTCTCTCTCGTGCCCAGCCTCCCGCTGGGCCTCCCCGATGGTACGGTCCCGCTCAGGGACTCCCTAGCGGGCCTCCAGTCCTATGGGCCAACTGCACGGGCACCCTCTCTGACCCCGGCTTACCGCGCTGCTACTCCCTGTCTTCTCGGGGCAACCGCAGCGCCCTGCCTCAGTCTGAGGGGTGTTACCGCACTAGCCTGCGGCCGGGCTCGCTATGCCCGTCTCGGGCTCCTTGATATGGCCCCTCTAGGGCTCCTCAGTAATGGCGCTCCCCCCTCTTTGGGGCTCGCTGTGCCCACACTGGGCTACTCAATAACATCCAATGGCGCTCCCCCTCTTTGGGGTTCGCCGTGCCCACACTGGGCTACTCAATAACATCCAATGGCGCTCCCCCTCTTTGGGGTTCACCGGGCCCACACTGGGCTACTCAATAATATTGCCCCTTTCCTGGGGCCGGGGTCTATGTTCCCCCCCACACGCAACCCGGGGGTCTAGGTCCCCGTCCGCAACCTGAGCCCGTGACCCACTGGCCGCGCTCCTCGCCGCCAGCTGCTCACGCCCCGGCGTGCGAGCTGCGCCTTCCCTGGCGCTATGCAGATAATGCGCCCTCTTGCCGCTAGGGCACCCCACACTCTCTGGGGTCCCTGTGATTGAGGCCTCCTCCAACCCCTACAGCCTCACCCAAACCTCCGGGTGTAATAACACAAACACAAAGCCAAAACCACAAGCCCCTAGGCTGTAACTCATTATCATAGCTCAAGCCTCCAGGGCTATCAGGAGCTGTACTTGCAACTCAGGCTCCTTCCCATATCTTGGCTGAGGGAGCTCCTGCCTCTCTGGCTGCTGACAGAGAACTGCCAGCCTGGCTTCGGCCTTGGGCTTCATAAGGGCCAGGCCCTGCCCCCTTCTGGCCAGCTGGCTCCCCTTAGTTGCTCCGGCAACCCGCACCTGTGCTCAATTGGCTCTGCCAGGGTTCTCTCCCTGGCAGTTTCTCCTTTCCAGGAGCAGGGGCACCGAGGTGCCCTGCGACATCTTGCTTGACCTAGACTGAAATTCATGCCAACAATCTTGTACATTTTAAAAAGATCTAAATATCCTGACTATAACTCTTGAAAGCTATTTGCCATGAATAATAGTTGACAGGACTGCAACTTTAGATGGCTGGAGGATATGTAATTCCCTTGACTTCCTTGCTCGTGAGCAGCAGCTGTCCGACCATAAAACTATGTAATAGATCATTTACATTGTCATTTGGAACCCAAATTTACAAAATATAAACCTTCCCCAGCCTCAAAAAATGCATAATTTTTGCATGTGTTCCAACCCAGTTGAACAAATTTGTTCCTCTTAAAGAGGTTTATGAAAGCAGGCCCATTTTCCTCTCAGCAAAAGAACATGATTCCATTGTGACTGGGTTTGTCCACATAAAAGGGAAGAATATTTGTCTATTATTTTTTGTGAACTAAAATACAACCTGTTGCTTGAGTAAACAGGTTAAAGAACTGAGACTAGGTCAGAACTGTAAAAATGGTTTGCTTCTTTCTAATTTACAATTCTGTTTGCCCTTCCCTCCCCACAAACAAAAGCTTTAACAGTGGGCAAAATCGTGTTTCATTTTGCACCAGTCCAATTAATGCTGAAAATGCTATGTAAAAAACTGCAGCAGTGTTTAACAGATATAGGATGACATTTGAAAATTTCTGTTTCTAACTTGAGTTTTCATATAGCAACTATGCAAGAAATCTTATGCAAGGGGTGGATCAACCCTAGCAAAGCTCTTTACTAACTACTCTCATATGTTAGTGTGTAATGTTTTAGAGTCTGCTTCATACACTAGAAACCATTTTCATGTCTTATATTCGTCCTTGAAGCTAATCTTCTGGCCACACTCTTGCCCTCAACCTCTTGTAACTTTATCACTATTTCAGAGAGCGCATTAAATGTTCTTGGGATTGCCAATTACTTATTTTTAACCTGAGCTCCTCCCAGCCTTAGTTTCATTCCCAGCTATCCTCTGTGCTGTATGATAGCAATACAACAGTGAGAACTGTGGACTGACACCCAGGCGTTTTTGCATCCATACCTGCCCATTTTTCATTTGTGGTGGCTGCCTACGCGCTGCAGATTCCTGGAAGTACTGTCTAGTGAACTTAAAGTTAATTTAATTACCCTATGATTTAGTAGTCATCATGTTAGGGTGTTGCTGCTACCTACAGCGCTTCAGAGTGTTTGCCATGACACTTACTAAAAATTAGAGGTCTCTCTGGCAGAACATGACAGAGACCTGAAAGGACGTTAGTAAGAGTACTGCCGCATCCACATATTAGTGTATTGTTATTAGGGCTAAGCTATAAACAAACAGGAAACAAATTCCCATTGCAACGTGTAATTAGGCAGAGAAGGATAGGAATAAGTTAGATTCCATTTAAAAAGAAGTGAGGTACAAGATAGGAATAAGTTAGATATCATTTTTAAAAAAGTGAGGTACAAGAGGATGGAGAAAGAGGTCGCTATCCCAGAGGAAAACGATGATAAAACACAATCTAGTTAAATGATACAAAAACCAGATGATCCTGCTTAACCTGTTGCTAAGTCAATCAATATTTTTGTTGCCGACATCTATTGAACAAGTAACGTTACTGCTGAACTATTTTTAGTCATGAATTTCAGCTAAAAGAAATTTGACCATTAAAGGACGTAACACACAGATACAGCCACCTCAGCAGAGTAGCAGAAGTTGTAGCTGTCAGTTGCCCTGGGTACATGCTTAAACAACTGGTTTGACAAAAACAGAAAAAGTAGTCAAAATGAAAAAGAAAATAGTGTCTGATCATATGTACTATTTACTATACACGTATCTTGAGCAAATGTTACTTACATACAGGATTAAGGAAAAAAAGAAGAAAAATAAATACCCAGAACCTGGCCATACCATAATCTGTTCTTGGCACCCTTCTTAATTTAGCACAATGAGAAACAATGTTTTCCCTAGGCTTGTAAATATGTCCTGTCTTATCATCAGCAAGGTTTTTTTGATTGATACTGACAAATTAAATTATTAAATGCAGTGACTTTGTAACTGTAATTAATGTTCCTGATGTACAACCATAAACTGTGTACCATTTATTACATTTGCTAATTAGGAGCTGCAAGGTCTTTATCTTTCTGTATATAAAATTTAATGCATGAAATGCAGTTCTGCTGAAAGCAAAACCCTTGGTTAATATTGCTAATGAGCTATCTCTGCCCAAATGTCAATGACTCTCTCTGGTCAAAAAGGTCTCAACTTATCCAGCACAGCTGCTTTTTGCAATTTTTATTAAAATGCCAGAGCAGACAGTAGCAGATAGGAGACTGGACCAAACTATGTTACTTTACAATGCCATTTTTGATGTTATAACAAATTAGGATTAATTTTGCTAGAGAACCTTTAAAAAACAGAGATAAAATTCCTTCATTTTGTTCAATCCATGAATATATTTCCTTCCTTTAAACTGGCATAAGCCTGGAGGGGGGTCAGGGAATGAAGGGTCACTGGCTGAAATTCAATTCTATCAGCAGCGACCAAAATTCATTACCATTTGACAGCTCAAGCTCTAGTTTCCATTGTTCCAGTGTGGAGAAGTTTACCATATAGGAGGGGTAAGAAGGTCTTGCAGCAAGTTCTGAAACAGTCAGATTTCTTTATCAGAGAAGATAGTTGAAAGCCCTTAATAACATCTCTTCAATATTTTCCTTTTCTAATAGTTCAGCAGAATAATTACTCAACATCTGATCTGAGAAAGCATCAATTTGAAAAATACTAGAGCTGCACACACTAGAATTTCAATAAAATTGAACTCGACCCAATACCTTCAGCACTCCGAGCTGTTGGAAGAAAGCACTCTGCTGTGCCATAATAACCAACCAAGGCATGTTATTTTTTTTAGCGTGTTTGGAAAGTGAAAACAAGTCCCACTGCAACTCACCACTTCAGCGTTTGTGAGTGGGAGACACTCTCTAAGTCATGTCATTATAGTTGGTCCAACAGCATTGGGCACCATGCGCAAGTGGTGCCCCCTGAGTCTGGGGGGGCACCAGATTGCTGATGGGGTGGGAAGGCGGGTCTCCCAGAAGCCAATCACTGGTCGGGGGGGGGAAGCAGTCGATTGCTGACGGGGGGGCGGGGAGGGAGGTTCCCCAGTGGCCGATTGCTGAGCCAATGGCACGGCTAGAGCTTCCAGGGCATGCACGGCTGATCTCGGGGGGTGCATGTGCACCCGTGTACACCCCCCTATGCGTTGCCAATGCTGGGCATTCCTCTAGAATTCCAGACTCATATACCCCTCACAGAGAACATAGTTTCCAACCAATCCACGGGTCCAGGATTATGGCTGAAGCAGGGATGTCAAACATACGGGCCGAGGGCCAGATTCAGGCTAAACCAGCTTGACGTGTTGGGTTCAGCACCACATGCTACATGCAGGCTGGACCCCACACTGTGCGTGCTGCAAACAACACAGGAAGTCAGTCCAGGGCACCACATGCAGCCAGCACCGCAGACCCCATGTGTCACATGCAGTGCTGGGTCCAGCCTGAAAGCAGCACATGCCCTGTGCTGGCCCTGGGGGGCTGGCATGTGCTACATGTGGTGCAGAGGCTGGACCCAGCACCACGACCACTCCACAGGGGGTTAGTCCCACTCTAGCCTGCAGACCAGCTCAGGGATGCTCAGCCAGCCAGCAGGGCTAGATGACTTTGACATCCTATGACTAGAGGAATAATGTCAATCGTATTGCCCCAGTCTACTCTATCCATAGCATTATTCCCCCTGGGTGTTAAGGAAACCATATTTTGGAAGTAATTTCCATTGTTAGAAACCTCACTGTTAAGTTGCAACATTTAGTTGAAAACTCCACTCAAAATGGATTTCCCCAGAGAAGGCTCTCCCTCTGCTTATAGTGCAGTCAACCATTTTCATTTGACATGCTATTCAATAAAAAAAATTGGGCTTTTGACAAAACAGTTTTTCCCAAAATAAAGTTCTCCACTTTATGTAGAAAATATCAGTACTTATTGGAAAACCCAAAACCAACAAAGACTTTCAACAGCTTGCCAAAAAGTTAACATTTACTGCAGAAAGTTTCAACAAAAACAAAAGAAGAATTTTTTGTCAAAGCATTTCTGAAGAATACGTCCCAAGTTTCCAATCAGTTCTAACCTCGCATTACTCGCACAGTCTAGAGCGACCAACTCACAGGTCTCTACGTGCAGAGAATGAAGTTTGTGGAGGGAAGCCATACAGAAAGTACCCAGATAAATGTGAGCCTTTGGATCAATAGGGGAAATTTAACAACTCTGGGCACCACTGAATAAATGAGAAATTCTTCATTTCTGTCCAACTCTTCTCCCTTCCCTTCAACTGTCATTTCTATATGTTTCAGTTCTTTTGAACTGATTAACACCACTCAAATAATAAAAGGACTGATTATACAATTTGACAGACATGCTAACCTGCATTTTTGTTCACATAAAAAAGTCTAAAATGTAATTACTGCACTTATTTAATTTTTGACTGTTCGTGTCGTACACAATCGCTTAACTATTGTTTTCATCTCGGTAGGACCTCTGTTGCGGCAGATATAGCAGATTCAGTATAGACAAAAGATTACGAGATACCGTTTGACCCTGCAAGGTAGAGTCGTGCACTTCTACAAGCTACGTAGAAGTGGCTGGCAACTTGGCCAGCAGTGACAAGATGACTGAATTCAGGATCCTGAGGAAAGGAAAGAAGGAGAGCAGCAGAGTAAGGAATCTGGACTTCAGAAAAGTAGACTTTGACTAACTCAGGGAACTGAGACCTGCCTGAGGGAAAAGAGTCCAGGAGAGCTGGTTGTACTTAAAAAAAAACCGCAAAACCTTACTAAGGGTGCAGATACAAAATGTCCCAATGCTCAGGAAGTCTAGCAAGTATGGCACAAGACCAGCTTGGCTTAGCAGGGAACTCTTCAGTGAGCTAAAACACAAAAAGGAAGCTTACAAGAAATGGAAGCTTGGGCAAACTACTAGGGAGGAGAATAAGAGTATTGTTCAGGCATGCAGGGATGAAATCAGGGGGCTAAACCACAACTGCAGTTGCAGCTAGCAAGGGACGTGAAGGGTAACAAGAAGGGTTTCTACAAGTTTGTCAGCAGTAAGAGGAAGATCAGGGAAAGTGTGGGTCCTTTACTGAACAGGGGAAGCAACCTAGCCACAGATGATGAGGAAAAGGCTGAAGTGCTCAATGCCTTTTTCACCTCTGATTTCACAGGCAGTCAGCTCTCAGACTACTGCACTGGGCAGCACAGTTTGGAGAGGAAGTGAGCAGCCAACAGTGGTGAAAGAACAGGTTAGGGGCTATTTAGAAAAGCTGGACGTGTATAAGCCATGGGGCTGGACACGATGCACCAGAGGAAGGGTGCTGAGGGAGTTGGCTGATGTGATTGCAGACTGCTGGCCATTATCTTTGAAAACTCATGGTGATTGGGAGAGGTCCCAGATGATTGGAAAAGGGCAATATAGTGCCCATCTTTAAGAAAGGAAAGAAGGATCCAGGGAACTACAGACCAGTAAGCCTCACCACAGTCCCTGGAAAAAATCATGGAACGGGTCCTTAAGGAAAGCATTTCTAAGCACTTGGAGGAAAAAAATGGTGATCAGGAACAGTCAGTAAGTATTCACCAACGGTAAGTCATGCATGACGAACCTGATTGACTTTTATGATGAGATATCTGGTTCTGTGAGCGTGGGGACAGCAGTGAACGTGATATACCTTGTATGAAAAACCTTGCCAAAATCAGTCTCCCACAACATTTGCACAAGCAAGCTACAGAACTACAAGTTGAATGAATAGACAGTAAGGTGGATAGAAGACTGGCTGGATTGTTGAGCTTAAAGGGTAATGAATAGCTTGATGTCTAGTTGGCAGCTGGTATCAAGTGGAATGCCCTAGGGATTGGTTCTGGGGCTGGTTTTGTTCAGTATCCCATCTTCAACATCTTCAACAACAACTTGGAAGATGGGATGGACTGCACCCTCGGTAAATTTGCAGATGACACCAAGCTGGGGGGAATAGTAGATACACTGGAGGGTAGGGCTAGGATTCAGAGAGACCTCAACAAATTAGTGGACTGGACCAAAAGATATCTCCTGAGGTTCAATAAAAACAAGTTCAAAGTTCTGCACTTAGGTTGGAACAATCCCACACACTGATACAGGCTTAGGACCAACTGGCTAAGCAGCGGCTCTGCAGAAAAGGACCTGGGGGTTACGGTGGACAAGAAGCTGAATATGAGCCAACGGTGTGCCCTTGTTGCCAAGAAGGCTAACAGTATGCTGGGCTGCATTAGTAGGAACACTGCCAGAAGACTGAAAGAAATTATTCTTCCCCTTTATTTGGCACTGCTAAGGCCACGTCTAGAGTATTTTGTCCAGTTTTGGGCCCCCTACTACCGAAAGGATGTGGACAAATTAGAGAGAGTCCAATGGAGGACAGTTAAAATAGTTAGGGTGATGGGGCACACAACTTATGAGGAGAGGCTGAGGGAATGGAGCTTATTTAATCTGGACAAGAGAAAGCTGAGAGCAGTACCATAGCAAGGAAGTTTGGTACCCGGGGCAAGCCTGCAGCAGCAGCCCACCCTTGCCCCATGCACAGTTCCGGAGGGCGCATGTCCCCCCCGCCCCATGCTTGCCTGGGAGTGCACATAGTGGCAGGAGACACCCTATCCCCATGCCCCCGCAAACAAGCCACACACAGCTCCGTCTTGTGCCCCGCCCCAGCTGGGCATTGCCTGTTGGCACCCCTTTACTTCAGCACCCAGGGTGGTCACCCCTCTCGCCCCCTCCTTGCTACGGTATGGACCGAGAGGGAATTTAATAGCAACTTTCAATTACCTGAACAGCGGTTCCAAAGAGGATAGAGTGAAATTGTTCACAGTGACCAACAACAGAACAAGCAATGGTCTCAGGTTGCAGCAAAGGACATTTAAGTTAGATATTTTCTCATGAGGAGGGTAGTAAAGCACTGGAACAGGCTACCCAGGGAGGTTGTGAACTCTCCACTCTTGGAGGTTTTTGAGACCCAGGTAGACAAAAGCTTTGTCTGAGATGATCTAGTTGGGGAGGGTCCTGCTCTGAGCAGGGGGTTGGACTAGATGACCTCCTGAGGTCCCTTCCAACCTTAACTTTCTATTATTCCGATTCTATGATTTAGTTTTAAAAAATGTAAACTGCTGCTGAGGACACTAAGCATCTTGCAGGATCCGAAGTGATCAGTAATGGCTACTTCACATCATGGAAGCTGCACTTTGGTGTTTCTGCAACATATTCTGAGAGGACAGGTAAGGCAATCAGAAAGGCAGTGTTTCTGATTAATTAAAGAGCAGAGGAACAGCTGATAGAGACTTGGGAGAACATACAGGAGTAGTGAGCCAGGGAGAATGAGGCAGGTGGTAATGAAGTTGCAAAAGACAATGGACACATTGGGGCACCAAAAATCATGAGAAGGATAAGAATGCTCAGATGCACATTGTCAAATGCAGTCTGCTGATGTTACCTGTGCCTAAAGATTTTGAAGGCACCTGCTATTTTTCTGTCCTGCTCCAATCCAGGACTGCTCCTGCCCTTCTTCCCCACATGCTTCTAAATCTGCCTCAACAGCCTAAGATTTGGAAAGACGGGATCAACTGGGTAGCAGATGACTAGAAGTTTACGGTTATTTTAGTCATTTAAAATCAGGTTCTGGTATTTTAAAGATGAAGTAATGTTCAGATTTGGGAACAAAATAACAAAGTAAATTGACTACGCCAAAGGTAAACACATTTTCATAGTAACAATTCTATTATTCTGTGTAACAGTTTTGCTAACACTTCTTTAAACATACTAAACAGGAGTCACTATCAAAGAATCCTGCAAATCAGAAATTTTTTTTCCATTCCCACAAATATCTAAACCACCATGCTTCCAAGCTCCATTACAATCAATACTATTAAATCAGACTAGAATTTGCAGCAACTTGTTTAAAACGTTAGACGTTCTGAACTCAATTTTCTATTAACGAATGTTTTTAAAAATCACTTAGGTTGTTTTTTCAGCATAATTTCCATAATTGCTAATTGTCTAGATATTCCTGCCCAGATAAGATGCACTCTCCTTTGCAATGCCAAACTAAGCAACAAGAATTGAGTTATCAGATTGGCTAATAAGATTTCTGGCAGCATATGTAGTAACATATGATTAACAAACTGGGATTTATTATTCTCGTCATTTAACAACATAAATATTTTTATATTACGATGATAGAATTGCAACAACTCTCCAATGAATCAAATATGGTGCATTAATTTACTTCTCATTGACTTATGTTTCTTTTTTCTGTCTCCTACTTCGCAATTGTTTTGATATCACAATCTTTCCTGTCTTACAATCTGTTGGCTGTCTCTTAGTTATGCAGGAAGGGAAAGAAAGATGACTTGAACTAGAAGGGCTGAGGAAAATAGTTTGTATTGCTGTTAATGTTAAAACGTAGGATTAAGAATGAAGAAACACAGGGTCTCCTGCTTCTTGACACAGAATGTAAATTACTTTGCTAAATCATTCAGCATCTCTGTGCTTCATTTATGCCATCTGAAAAATGGAGATGAACCTAATCCTTAAAATACTGCAAGATTAATTATGACTTTTAAAGTGATTTCAGTCTGAAATGAAAAGCATTATTAAGTGTAAAGTATGATCATCATTACAATTTTTCTCTGTGTTTTTAGATTTAAATTTTAGATGGATCCTGTTCAATCAGGTACAATACTGATCTTTCCTGTATAGCAAAGCTGTCCTACTTCTGCGCATGTTTGCAGGCACCCCCACTACATCCTGGCACTGCTACATCACCATGTGGCAGGGCACCTCTGCCTTGCTGTACTGTGCCACACTCCTGCACTGTGTGAAATCCCTGGGTCCCATAAGTCCCCTTGGCTGCAGGTTTTCTCATCTGCTCTGTGCTGCACCAGCCCCTGAAACAGGGGCAGGAAGCAGAAGCTGAAGGAAGGAGAGAGAGCCCAGAGACTCTGGCAGTGGCAGCAGCAACATCTGAAGCTGCCAGGGGTTTGGTCCAGGAGCCCTGGGGCAGCAGCTTAACCCCTCAGGGGCCATGTGCAGCCTGCAGGCTACCAGCTGGACAGCCCTGCTGTATAGAATGAAGGTAAAACATGTCCATTTAGGCTATTCTGACATTTAGATAATTTCTCAGCTATTTTACTATAGACACTTTCCTTTCAATCCAAGCTTCTCAAGTGGATGTTTGCACCCACCTTCTATTTCCATACCATCAAATAGCAGGGGAAGCCTTCTTAGAACACACAGCTGGATAGGAGAGAAAGCGAAGATCTCAGTATAAAAAATACTGAAACCCACACTTTTAATGGGATTCTAATGACTTAATGTTGGAGATTTTGCAACTTTTCAGTCTGTTCAAATAATTCATTTCAATTTTTGTCAGTCCCTCAAACTTAATCACTTTTGAAAATATCTCTTAACTTCATTGTTGGATCAAATATTCTTACAGAATTTGTATTTTTGCTGCATGTTACTCTAGGTTGTTTTTATTATATATATATATTTTTTTTTTTCATATATACTTATTCCATCTTTTCTTAAAAACAATTAGACTCTATATCTATATATATCTATGTCTATATAGATATATATAGTCTAATTGTTTTTAAGAAAAGATGGAATAAGTCAGACCATGTATATAGAAATATACAGTAAAGTACACAATGGGTGTGCCTACATGTGCAATTAATGCACCTGAATTTTCTGCACAGAAAATTCAGGCACATTAAACTGTGCCCTCACACACATCTGAACTCATGCCCATCAGAAGCAGTTCAGTCTAGGGCTGCTCCTGCCCTTCTCTGTGGCCCTGCAGCAGCCAGGCGGAGCTCCAGGCTTCCCCGGATGCCTGCCCCGAGCTGGTGGGGGGCATGGGGGTTGGTCCTGATCTCCACAGGGCATAGAAGAGCTGTCCTGGCTGCTGGGCAGCTACCTCTTAGCCACATGAAGATCGGGACCTCTCCTGTTCTTCATGGAGCAGGGAGACATGATGAGCGAAATGTTTCTCATGCATAGCAAAAAGCAAAAGCCAACATGGGTCCTGATCCCCATGTGGTTGGGAGGCAGTGTCCCACTGAGCCAGGACAGCTCTCCGTACCCCCTACAGCCCCCTGCTGCAATTTTGCTCCTAGGCAGCGTCTACAGGCATGCTTTGGTGCATTAGTTTAATGTACCAATTTCTAGTACCTGTATCTATAGGTACTAGAAAACAGTACATTAGACTAATCTGCTGAGCAGTAATTGCCATGCACATGTAGACAGTAATACTTGACTACACATTAGATTAGTCTAATAGTATCTTGTGTAGATGCACCCGCTTATACTAAAATACAGTATTTAGAAAGTGTGCTCCAAAGCCAAACACTAAATCCTTTCAGTCACCTAAAACTGTAGATGTATTGCACCGATGGTAGTTTTCTAAGTTTGTCATTACTTCAAAAAAGTTTTAAGTCTGTATACTGTTTCTCTGTAATAAATAGCTAATTCTTGACTTGGATCAGGGCTGTTCAATTGGTAGCCTGCAAGGGCCAGCATGCGGCCCATAGACCCCTGTAGCCACCTCTCTCACTACTATGTAGTAACTGCCCATGTTGTGGGAAGGGGGAGTGTGTCGTATGTGGCTGCAGGGAGGAGGGGGGAAAAAGGTGTGCAACCTGGGGGCTCTCCAACTACACCAAAGTTGGACAAGTCTGACTTAGATAATCAGACTAATTGCCTGAACTGTCAGAATTTCCATTTGCTATTTAGGTTCCACTTTTAATAAGGTTCATTTTTAATAATGTCTCTCTCTCACCTTCAATCAGAGGATCATTTTACTGGATTAGTGACACACCTAGCACCTAGCTGTTTGAATTCTGAGTGGAAATTCTTGGGAATGCAATTCTGAAATCACAATTTGCAGAAATGATAAATGGCTAAAAAGTATTCCAAGGCTCCTAGGAATCTTTTGCATTTTTATCTAAATTGCAGGAATGCCACAATGCCATTTTTACAGTAGCTTAATGTCTCAGAACTTTTATTTAAAATGTGTAGATTTCCTTAATATCTATTACAGTCAATGGAGTTCTGATAATGAGACATGAGAAGAAAAGATACCAGCAGTTTGACTGCAAAAGCAGAGATTGGGTTCACCAAGTTCGTAGACAGAAAAAAATCTGCACGCTCTGATTTATAAAATAAGCACTTTTGATTTAGGAATGGTCTCAAGCATAGTAAATGTGGAAACCTCATAATGTCATTTTTATATTCAGTTTTCAGAGTATAACTACACTTTATCCAAAGACAGCCAAGTGAACTCCAGTTAATAAGAAAAGCATGATGCTAGAGCTGTCACTCACTCAGTAAAATCTAGTGCTGAGGGACTTGCTTTGATATATTATTAGATAACCCATTTTCTCATAGGCTCCCTGATGGCCCCAGGGAAAGAATGAGACAACAGAACCAAAGGGGCCTTCCTGATTATTAAAACATTTATAGTTTACTGCAAGTCCAACAATTTTAAGTTAAGCAACATTTCAAGATGGTTGGGGAAGAATCATGTTTCACCAACTTGGATTTGTTTTTTTTGGTAATTCAGATTACATAAAGTGCTGTAACCTTCACCTTTTGGTGAACTCACACTGAAGAAGTATATTCTTCCCCCAAGACATACAAATTATATATTTCCAAGATATAATTCCAGGTATCTATTTTTCTAATGTATCAGTTAAATGTCAACAATAATTCAGACAACTACATTACATTTAAGAAATGGAACACATATTTAAGATCTTTAATCAAGAAAAAAACCCACTGAGTAACAGAAGTGATGATCTTGTATTTCTTGGAGCTGGTGCCCTCCACCCCCCCAATACCCTCTATATTTACATTAGATATTTATACTTTACACACACTAGATTACATCACATCCATTTACACTGCATTTTTTTGTGCATGTGTACCATGTGATAGGTCTTACCCCCACCAGAAATTGTTTAGGATATCCTTGAACTACCCTTGCTGAAGTAACTCCTGGGAGGTTTTACTTCTGAGTTGGTTTATGTGAATAAATTGACCTGAACACTGGATGAGTAGTAAATTCACAGCAACTAGAAACTCCTGGCTTGATGCACTTCTGTGGCATGGTAAACAATCACCAAAGAACTAAACTAATGAATGGCAGAAATAATAATACTTCTGTTATGGCAACTTTTATGTTTTGGGAACCTGGATAATGTTCACTAAACATTGTGAGCATCTTAAAATAAACTGAAGATTTGGAAAGAATAAAGTACATTTTGAAACAAATCTGTCAACTACAAAATGTTGGTCAGAGGGAACAGCTGACTACATGAGCTGGAAACTATTCCTGCAGCCTACCTCTAGAAGCCTGTTTTCTTGCACTACAGGGGAACCTGAATCTGACAAACTTGAATTGATCTGACGGATATGAACTCCTGCTAGGAAGCCTACCATTCTCCTTCCACAGAACCGAAGGGACATGGATAAATGGGGTAAGGTACAGAGGTTGCTGCCTGCTTATTATTCAGCATTATTATACACAGAATGAGAGACAGAGAACAAACCATTGAAAAAAAAAAATGAAGTTTCAGGATACCAAATACTACATAAATCCATTATATTAGTAGGATTATGACAACATTACACCCATTACGTTATCCTTCAGTTTGTTTCTTATATGCAGAATCAGAATGAATATATATATTTTAATAGAGACAAAATTAAATGCTGGACCTAAAATCAGAAATAGGTAGGCATCTGAGCTAGTCTGAAGTCAAGCAGAAGGCAGGGCAGGCTACCACTTCGGAACCTGGCAGATATTAATTTAGTCACATGATTGCTATCTGACAAATTTTATCTGATCCCAAAAATTGCAAGTCGTGCCATTCCACACATGCATGGCAGGATATGTGGTTTGGGAGATCAGGGATAAAAGTCAGATCCCAATCACCTCACTGTAAAGTAGACACATCTTTTCAAGATCCAGGTCACACAGGACGAAGCCCTGCATCAGGAATCCAGTTACCAGTGTTGAGCTCCCTGCTTGTTCAGACCTTGAAAAGGTGCACCTGTAGCTATCTGCATGCACCTCAGGCTTGTCAATGGTACAGGTACAGCTGGCTGCATGTTCTAAGACATGGGCAGTTGCGGATTGGGGACCTCCATGCCACACATTAAGATTAAAGTGTGATGCAAACCAACCACAAAGATGTTCCCCATTAAATGTGGAACAACCTTGTGGCTGGTTTGCCATGTTCATGTATTTAATGCAATTTACTGCATGATTAACATGTTAATATCATGATAAATGCAATGCCTAAGAGAAGGCTTACAAAAGAGGCAGGCAATTAGCTTGGCTGGAGGGCCAGTTAACAAGTTTTGGTGAGCTGTCGAGGGCTGCAAAGGTAGCCCTGCCCCTCAACAGGTGCTCCACCTCCTGATAGCCATCTTGGGACCAGAAGTCCTGCCCCTAACCCATGGACTTTGTGACCAGAAGTCCCTCCACTTGCCATGGAAGTACTCCTTTTGAGAGGGGGCTTACCATCTTCAACCAAAAAAACTAAATTGTATATTAAAAAAAAAAAAATAAAAAAAATCACACATCTACTATAACTTACTTTATCTCAAAAATATTTTTGTCCTGATTTGTATGCGGTTTCTTGTGTATATAGAGGTGATGGCATAATAGCTCAAAATGAAGTCTTACTCATACATTGGGGGGGAGAGGATGTGGGGGCATGTGGAGAGGTGTAGGGGGTGTGGGTGGGTGGGTATGGGGTTTTTTGAGTTGCTGTGGATGTGTGTGTGGGTGGGTGGGTCTGGGATTTGTGAGGGGCTGTATCTGTGTGGACGTGGGGGAGGGCACCACACAGCTCCCGGCTGCAAGATGGGGCTTGTGGGACTCTGGCTCTGTGCATCCACATGTGGCTCCCAGCTAGAGTACCAGGAATCTGGCGAGCCAGTCCAGCCTGATGGCGTGGGACTCCCCATGGCTCCTGGTACTAGCGCACCATCAGGCCAGACTTCGGGCAGTTCCTGGTGTTACAGCTGGGAATTACATGCTGCAGGGAAGTTCCAGCCAGCTTTGTGCCGTGCTGCATGGGTCCCAGCATTGCAGCCATGAACGGTGTGCTGCCTGGAGGGGATGGGCCAGGTTGGGTCGGGTTGGCTCAGTGCCGCACTGCCGGGAACCAGAGGGTGCCAGTAGGTGCCTGGCTGGCTCCATGCTATGCCATGAGGTTCCCTGCTGCAATGCCAGGACCTGCACAGAGCCAGACAGGCCCATCCCAGCCTAGCCCAATGGCGTGGGAATCAAGCACCACTGGGACAGGCCCCACCAGCTCTGTGCCATACTGCATGGGTCCTGGCACTGCAGCTGGAAACCACGCAGTGTGGAAGAGCTGGCCAGATTGGCCAGGCACCTCCCACCAACGCACGGTTCCCAACTGCAATGTTGGAACCACAGAACACAAATGGAGCCAGCCCAGCCCCTGCAGTTGCCAGCTGGCTCCTGTTGCTACTGGCCCTGGCCCTGGGGCCCCACGCTCCTGCCCACTGCCACCTACAAGTTTATCAGGGGTGACCACCAGTATCTGGGGGAACGTTTGTTCACCAGAGTGCCCCAAGGGATGACGAGGTCGAATGGTCACAAACTACTACAAGATCGTTTCAGGCTGGACATAAGGAAGAATTTCTTTACTGTCCGAGCCCCCAAGGTCTGGAACAGCCTGCCACCGGAGGTTGTTCAAGCGCCTTCATTGAACACCTTCAAGATGAAACTGGATGCTTATCTTGCTGGGATCCTATGACCCCAGCTGACTTCCTGCCCTTTGGGCGGGAAGCTGGACTCGATGATCTTCCGAGGTCCCTTCCAGCCCTAATGTCTATGAAAATCTATGAAAAAAACCTGCTGCCACTGCTTTCCCCTGCCAGTTCCCTTCCTTTCCCACGTGCCTCCACTGCTCTCCCCACCCCCACCCCCGCCTGCCACTCAGGCAGCGTGCAGTTCCTGTTTACAGGGCCAGGACCACAAGGCACAGCAGAAGCCAGCTGGGAACCACGTGGTGCTGGCTGGGACGGGCTGGATCCTGCTGTGCCTGAGATCCCTCCCCTCCTCCGCCCATTTTTATCCGAGTTTCTCTTTCAGACAGAGGGAGGGCAGGGGAACAGCCTCAGAGTTGGCAGGCCAGAAGCCTCTGCTAGGCAGAAGCTGGGGTTAGGGTTGGGGAGTTGATGGTAGGGTGGGGCTGGGTGGGCCTTGCTGCTGCTGCCTTCCGCTGGCTCCTCATGGATCCTGCTGCCACTAGCACCTTGTCATCTTTGACAGGCAGCCATGGGAAAATAATAATTATTTTTCTAATTTTTTAGGGGCCCCACAGGTCGGACAGAATGGCCTAGTGGGTTGGAACCAGTCCATGGGTTGTATTTTGCCTGCCCCTGCCTTAGAGTAACTGGTTCCAAAAGGTATAAGTTTTTGTAGTCAACAGCCTACTGCATCAGATGCTATAGCAGGTGTAAATAGATGTTATTATCATAGTCACCTACAAATGCTTATGCTTCCTTGAACCAGTTAGTCTCTAAGATGCCACTCTGCCCTGACTTCTGCCTGGACCAAGCATTGCGACTGCTGAATTTACAGCATTAAATTTAATATTTATGAAGACACATCCAAGTGATACTACACTTGATCTGAGCCTTCCTACACATGATTCAACATCTGGCAACAACCAAAACTTTTAAAATCTCTTTTTGATCTCTCTGTAGAAAAAAAGTTCTTTCATAGAAATCCATTATGGTTTAATCTGAAAATTAAGACCAAGAAGAGGCGGTGGGGGAGTGGGGAGGAGAGGTAGACAAGCTGCAATAAACGTTATGCTACAGTGTGGTTAGATTTCGTTTTTTAAAAAATTATGCAAAATCCATTAGATTCTTATCATACCATTCTAGAGGCTGGAAGGAAATGCTTAAATAGATTGAAAATACACTTAATTTCTTATGGGACCAAAACTTCCAGTAAAATATGCCCTTACCCCCATGAAGCTGAAATGTTTCTGACAGAATTAATGTTCTAAATACTGTCTCAAATAAGTCCTTTGAAGATTGTTCACAGAAACTGCAGCACTTATTTTGATCCAATATGCACAACGTTACTATTATGATGTTCTTTTCACTGAGCAGGGACAGCAGTACCTACAGATGTGATAACCAATCACTCTGATGAAAACTGAAATCTTGTTATTCAGGGGTACTGTCATGTAATATTCTGAATTTAGAACGATGATTACCCATTTTGATTGGAATCAATTACTGACTTTTATTCTGACTCTGAGTCAAAAGAAAATAGATTTAGCACATAGCATACCCACAATACAGAAATACAGGAAGTTAAAGCAATTTCCACAGGATTAGGGGAATAGCTCATCCATGAAAAACGATTGATGCATTTCTTTCACTTGCAAAAGGAGTAAGCATTGAGACTCAATTGTATGGACTTTCCTAAAGAAGCATAATTACTGATATTTACACAGTTAAGAAACTATGTCTGTAGAAGGCAGTCTGTGTGTGTGTGCCTGCTTGTTGGAAAAAAGTAAGTTTTCTACATTGCACAATCCAATAGAGCAGCAGTTTTCAACCTCTTTTAACAAGTAATCCCTTCCACGTCAAAGTTTCAGCTTATGTACCCCTTTATATATTTTTTTGTTTTTAAGGGGGGAGGGAGAGGCAGATAGAGGCACCCACTGTGAGGGAGGGGGTGGGGCTGGGGCAGGGGCTGTATAGCCGGGGCAGAGTGTGGGATGGAGCCGCAATAGTGGGGCGGAAGCAGCTGCTGCTGCAGGCTGGACTCCGCACCCAGCTGCTGCTGCTCCAAAAGCCACGTGCCTGCTGCTGCTGGGCTGGCCAGAGGACAGACACACACACACACAGATGCAGATGAAGACACAGACCACCCCCCACAGCAGGTAAGTGTGGGGTGGGGGGAGAGGCGGGGCGGGGGAGAGAGAAATGGCAGGGGGGACAGATAGGCACTATAATATATTATAGTGCCTATCTCCCTGCAGAGAGGCTGGACAGTGGGGATTGTTCAGGCAGTATACACACACACACACACACACACACACACTTAGCTTATCTCCTCACACTTTGCAGCACCCTTCAAAGAGTCTGGCGGCATCCCAAGATTCCCTAGAATATTGGCAGAAAATCACTGCTCTAGATTTATGCTGAAAGCCACCCCTAGTCAACCTAGTATATAAAGGGACACGTGCCATATGAGCTGTGGAGTCAGGGCAGCTAAGATCTGATATACGTTCCTTCCCTTTCTGCCTGAATCACCCTAGGGCTCAAACCCAGGTCTTTCAGGCTGTGCCCCCCTTAGTGCCTGTGTGTCCCTCTGAGCTTTGTCCCATGTCACTTGTGTCACCTCCCAGCCTGCCCCTTCCATTGTTGTATGGCCACATGGAGGCCGGAATCAGCACATGCTCCATGCTGGAAAGGGCCCCAAATGGAGCCAGAACTGTAACAGGAAGGCAAATGGCGGTAGGGCAGTGGGAAACCAGGGTGGGGGACAGGGGGAGCACACACTGTGGGGGTGGGGGGCCAGATAATGGGGTCAGAGTTGGAGCCACAGTCACTGCACCTCCCCCACCTTGTACTTGAATCGAAAGTGAAGGGCTTCCCCCCATGCTGAATGGGAGGGGGTCACCTCATGTTGGATTTGAGTAAATACAGTATTTTGGACTCACCATTTCATCATCACATTGCAAAGTAAAGTTCCCATACTATGATGTCATTATGAAAGTATGTGGTCATGATATCATAACCCTTGACTGCATTACTGTAATTCAAAATTCAGTTCTAGGGGATAGATTTTAAAAAGTGGCAACACACATGAGACGTTATGATAAACAGGGCTTAGATGTGTTGTCCACCTCATTATTAAACCCATAAACTTATGAATACTAAAACTTACCAACTTTAAAACAGTGCCTCTTATCCTGATTTGAATTATCATCAAGATAGCTATTTCTTGTAAGACTATACTATAACGCAAAGCAGAAATCTAGCACTGTCCTCCAACAAAATCCCAGCAATTTACGATCAAGCACAGCTACCATCTGTTGAAGTGTTGGCATAATTTTACAGAGGTTAGTGGTGGTAATACATAAAATATGGTATGCAATAAATATTACACACAAAATACTGAAAGAATATTAGTAGGGTTGCAAAGCCATACACTCAAAAGAAAAAGTAACCGACTGTAAGAAATTGCAGCATATCAAATAATATAATTTATTCTGACATTAATACCTAACACTGACAATGTGCTTACCTGCATTTAAAAATGTTAAAGTCTAAAATGAAGAGATATTTGGCAGTTATAGAGGAGTGACTGAATAACAAAGTTAGAGAAAAAAGGTTCTGTCAAATAGCTACATGATTCCTGCTTCAACCTCAAAACCAGGTTAGAATCTTATCGTAACACAGTTAACACCGCATTTGCTTGTTAATAATTAAATATCCCATGCCAGTCTGACTTACAGTACAGTAATGTGTAGATACCCCATTGTACTAGGCACTGTACAAACAAATAAGAAACACTCCATGCCCAGAACAGCTTAACAGAGGGTTTAAGAGTGGAGGGGCAGGAGGGGAGAAGAGACAGAAAAGGGAGGGTAACTTATCCAAGTTCACACAGAAGGTCAGTGGCAAAGGCAGAAACAGAAACCAGATTTTCCTAGTTTCAGCTTAGCGTCCTGTCTGCCCAACCAAGCTGCTTGAGTTTTGCAACTTACATGGAATGTGATACTGCCAACATCAATGGAATATTAATGGAACACAGACAAAAAAATTGTATCTTTTCAGCAGTACATATCTGTACTAAAATACTGTAGTTTATGCAATGCGAAATTTTGCCTGGCATTTCGTTTTGAAGCTGTT
This sequence comes from Alligator mississippiensis, assembly GCF_030867095.1. Taxonomy (NCBI): domain Eukaryota; kingdom Metazoa; phylum Chordata; order Crocodylia; family Alligatoridae; genus Alligator; species Alligator mississippiensis. Next base: position 226,885,596 of record NC_081826.1, on the reverse strand, counting down.
TCGATGCGTTTCGAGCTTGAAACAGTGAAATCAAAATGAAACAAAAGCCTTCAAAACAGCTTTGAAACAAAACAAAGGAAACGTTTCAAAATGTTTTGAATGTTTTGAAATGTTTCAAGTTTCAAAGCCAGGCTTACTGGCTTCAGCGCTGGTCCCAGCCAGGGCATCCACCTCCTGTCATCCGGAAGGCAGATTGGGGGCTTGCCTGCACCCGCGGGAGGGCTGCAGGGGCTGTGCCGAAGTCCTCCCGAGAGTGTGGACCCTGATCTGTCTGCCAGATGAGAAGCTGGGTGCTGCCGCTTGGCACCAGCACTGGGAAGTTTGTTGATGCCACCAGTCCCAGGTGGCAGTACCTGGCTCTTGTCATCTGACAGGCAGATCAGGGGCTCGCCTGCACCCCCAGGAGGGCTGTGGGGGCTGTGCCAGAGTCCTCTTGGGGGTGTGGGCCCCCAATCTACCTGCCAGATAACAGACTGGGGCCAGCAGGGCCAGGGCAGATCAGCTTGTGCAGGGACCCTTCCCTGCCTCAGGATCGGGGCAGCGGGTCCCTGCACAAGCTGATCTGCCCCCGGCCCCGCACCTTCCTTGAGTCAGCTTCAGTACGGGGCCAGGGCAGATCAGCTTGTGCAGGGACGAGCTAACCAAGGATCACTCAGCTTGGGGCAGTGGATCCTTGCACGAGCTGATCTGCCCCGGCTCCACTGGCCCCAGGCGGTAGCACCTGGCTCCTGTCAGCCGGCAGGCAGATCGGGGGCCCACTGGCACCCCCTGGGAGGGCTGTGGGGGCTGTGCTGGAGTCTTGCTGGGGGTGTGTAGCCCTGATCTGCCCGCCTGCTTCATTTTATGTTTCCCCATAATAACCTATGGGCAAAACATCAAAACAGCGTTGAAACAGCAAAACAGTTCTGACAAAACAAAACGGAACAGCGCTTTTGAAACTAAACAAAACTAAACGAAGCACTGTTGCATTGAATTGTTGAAACGGAAGTCGAATCAGAAAGGTGCTGTTTCACACAGCTTTATTTGACATACGTAGAAAACTTTTTTCACATTTTTTTAAATTTGATACGATTGAGATTGATTTTAACTATAACAAGAATGCCTTCGTACCACAAATTAATATTTTTATTTCAATTATGAAAATTTCTTACTACAAGGAAAAACCAAAATTGGAAGACTTAAGCCAAATACTGATCTTTCAATGAATGTCTTCTGTAATTCAGATTTATTTAATTCTAAATGAAATCTTCTCTCTCAGAGTCCAGAGAAGAGCCACACGCATGATCAGAGGTCAGGAAAACAGACCTTATGACGACAGGCTGAGAACTATGGGACTCTTCAGCCTGGAAAAAGTGCAGGCTCAGGGGCGATCTGATGGCCACCTATAAGTTTATTAGGGGTGTTCACCAGGATCTGTGGGAATGATTGTTCATCAGAACCCCCCAAGGGATGACAAGGTCAAAAGGTTATAAACTCCTGCAAGACCATTTCAGGCTGGACATAACGAAGAATTTCTTTACTGTCCGAGCCCCCAAGGTCTGGAATAGCCTGCCATTGGAGGTGGTTCAAGCACTTACTCTGAACGCCTTCACAAGAAAATTGGATGTTTATCTTGCTGGGACCCCAGCTGACTTCCTGCCCCTGGGGCAGGAGGCTGGACTTGATGATCTTCCGAGGTCCCTTCCAGCCCTAATGTCTCTGAAATCTATGTCATTCATGCAGAAACAGGAAGGTTAATTTATCCTGACATACAGCCAGTGTAGTACACTGGTCCATGACGCAGCAATCCCTTCTCCGGCTCCATCCAAACCTCCATACCTTGATCAGAAAGAATCCTTGAATTCAGAAATTAATGCATTTCCCCATAGGGACCATATTCCTGTGTGGTTCAGGGTAAGTCCCACAGGCTTTCCTATTGTGTTTGAAAGTCAAAAACTCCTAGCACACAAGTACAAGTGGCAAATGTAACTGCTACACAAAATCACACTGCTAATAAAACAACCTACTGAAAGACAAGTGACATATTGACATTCTGCTTCTTAAGATCATATTAAAATACCGAAGCCAAAACCTTGCCTACCTTATAACCACTGCCCAGTTACATATAGGAGGCCTCTCACCATTCCCCTCCATCCAAACCATACACGAGTCTGCCTCCATAAACTGATAACTCTGCTGTGCACGTCCAGTTTGGAGGAACAAATAAATAAGAACATCTGAAACAGAAGCATCATCCTTCAGCTGTGTACACTTTCATTTATGCCTTGATTAGTTAGAAGGCTAATTAAGACAACAGGCTTCTCTCTTCCAACAAAGGTTCAGAACGGGGGGAAGGGATCTCTTGAGCTTCAGCTAAAAATGCTCCAAAGTAATGAGTTTCTAGTCCTTTAGATCTCAGGATAATAATATTAAACATCCCTAAAAACAGCCTGGGACTCCAACACTCTGTAAATGTTACTCTCAAAACATGCATTTGTCCTTATTAAATATAAAGTCCATAGGGCATTTTTCAAACTTGTTTTTTTAAAAGCTGGAATTATTTTAATATCAGACAGATAAGTTACATAATCTTTGCCTTTTTTCCATTAGGAGGCTGGAGAACATCATTATCTGCACTGCCAGTGTCTGGGCATTTGAGTAATCTTTTTATAGTGCTTCAATTTAATAACATCCAAGCCTGAAACACATTCTGGGCCTGATAAGCAGCTCACACAAATCCAAAAGACAAACATGCTTTGAAGTCACTATAATTTTTACATCAGAAATACTATGTATGAGTCACACCGGTAGTGACATGCACTGGTTAAGCCAAAAATGCAACTTCTCTGGCAGACTAAAGATCTGAGCTTCTGTTCTAATCCAGATTTCAAGACTGGAAATACAAGACCCTTGTAAGTTAACATGCCATTGAGCTAGCCTGACTATACCAATCTCTGTTAAGACACTGAGTGTGAGCAGGTATCACAAGAATGGCTCATCTCCCTCCCCCATTTTTTAAAGGATACTTTCATCTATGCAATTCATCATAAGTGTGCACAGTAAACCATGAAAATAAATTAGATTTTATCAAGTTATGAATAACCAGGATTAGATTTATAGCATAGGAAAGAAGTTTATCTAATCTAAAAGTTACATCCAGACTTCCTGGCTACCATCCATGAGCTGCACCATTAAAATTCTCCACTCAAATCCCCTCCTTAAATTAGATATCTGTGACAATACAAGCAAGACCTGCAATAACTCTTTAAATGCTGTTGTTATGCTGCATGATTGCTGCTTAAGCATCCTTTAGAAAAATAATATTGAAAATGTTTCCTTCCAAAGGATTAATATTTAATAAAACCCAACTATTCAGTAGAGAGCAGAGCAAGAAGACAAAAACAGAAACTGGGCATAGTTCACCGATGAAAGCAAACTACACCTCATTCATTAAGGTAACAGAGTAGAAATGGCAAGCACTAATATTGCTACCTACTTCCTCCTGTAGGCAGCAGCTAAACCTTTGGCTGGGTTTCATCAAAGACCTCAGCAACAAAGCTTAACCAAGAGAATGCACCTGGATATCCTGACTGTACCGATCCCATACGCATCACTCATCTCTGAACTGCACCAAACAGCTCAATCCCTTCAGGGGACATAAGACTGGAAGGATACTCTTGTGTCAGTCAGTTCAGTCCCGTCTGTTTACATCAGTGTACAGGGTAGTCAATACCAAGCTAATGTAACTAAACATGAAATGCAAATGGACAAATACAGGTTTCCCTCGCTTTATGCTGTACATGTGTTCCTGAAAAACGGTGCATGACTCAAATTAGCATAAAGGGAACACATTTTACAATGTAACAAATAAGGATACGTTCCAAGACCTTGACTGTACCAACCCCCAGACACGTTTCTACCACTTTTACATGACAATTTTGGTACTCGCCAACAGCAGACGGTACACACAAGCACAGGGTGGTGGTGAATGTTACCATAATGGGGATGGCAACTACAGAAACGCGTCTCTCAGACAATGAGCAAAGAGCACAGATCCACACAGAGGACCATATTTTGGTGCACGTCACTCCCACAATGTACCACACAAAGCAGCTGACTGTAGCTTCCACCACACCGATATCATAAGAGTGAATTTACCTCGCACAGAAGGAATTTTTGGTATAAAAAGAGTCATCGCATAAGAGCGAATTGGCACATACAGAACCCACAAAGTGAGGGAAACCTGTATGCTCTCTGCCCTTCACAAATGTGAGCAATACATGGTACTCAATGATCTTGGAGACTTCAATCCTGCATAATTAAGGGCATATGTTTGCCAAGTATTCAAGTGATGGAGACAAAAATTAAAAGCACGAACAGAGACATTTGGGAAGAGAGAACAAGCCAGGAAAGAAATATCTGTGTAGTTGATGTAATAAATAAATAAATAAATAAATAAATAAATAATCAATGCAATACTATGAAGTGCTAAGCCCTTTTAACAAATCAATGGGAATAGAAGATACACAACACTTATGAAATGGGTCCACGGAAATGATGCTGTAGCGTTTGACAGGTATAGAATGTCCTTACCTCATCTCTCACTTGCAGGTTTATAATATCCTCCCCTAATCTTCCATAAGGAATTTTATGTTCAACCTGAAATATATATGAAACCTGTTCCTTGTTCTCATGGCACTATTCCCACATACACTAAGGCTGTAATTTACAAGCAGAATCACAACTCACAAACAGCAGAAAAACTTGCACAAATATTGCAGGATGGGGATTGCCAAAGCAGTATTATTCCCTATTGACCAAGTATCAGGCCCTCTGGCATCTGCCCCACCCCATGATCCACTGATCCAAATTTTACTCATTACTGACTGGCATATATGACTGGCATGTATATGGCATACATGGTTTGCCTTATGTATTGTGTTCTTCAGCATGATTTTTTTTAAAGCAGGAGTAAGCAGTGTAATGATGAGAGGTGAAATCAATCTCTTCCCATGAAAACTCATTCCTGGATCACAAAAGTCCCTTGACTATTATTGAACAATTTATTTGAAATAAACTGTAAATAATAGTTTTGTAAACGTTCTTTTTTAAAAGGTAGGCAGGAAATCAACTGGTCTGTTTTAAACAATCTCTGTGGTTAAAGGACAGACAAATGTATCTAAGAATGTAAGCAACAGCATTTATTTTCTGAACACCTGAGATCCAAGAAGAGACAATGAGAAGCAGAGGCACAAAATTATGCACCTGACTAGAAGGGTTATTTTCTAATTTACTGGAGAGGAAAGAATTTACCCATTTGGAGAAATTATATCCCTATCACAGCCTACAGTACAAGTGATAGAGGAAATGGTTATCACTCAGATAAAACAAAACCTTCACACTTAAAATGACAGCTGCTTTGAAACAATGGAATATCAGGCTTTTGTTGTCTGAAACCTAATTCAACTCAGTTTGATGGGAGTTTTTCATGCACATCCAAGAAGAACTTGACCCTTAAATACTTATTTGGTAAAACAGCAATCCTACAAGCAATTATGCATGTGTTTAACTTTATTCCCATCATGCAAGCACTCAAAATAGTATAAGGAATAGTAAAATGACTGAAGGATTGGGCACTCAGAAGACTGAAATTCAGGTTATGAAGTCCAGTATTTTGTATACAAACAGCTCACTGTATACCAGTCAGCTGGTTAGTAATACTAGCAAAAAGTGTGGAAGTTCTTTTCTAGAACTTCTTCACTTTTAATGTTATCAATTAATTTTGTAACTGGATAAATCATTACCTGTGAAACCTCTTCAGTGACATTTGGTGCTGGCTTTGAAAGATATATTGTATTGTCTGTAGCTACAGTAAAAAATATACAGAATCACAAGACTAGATAAATGAAGGACCGCGAAGCAATTACTTAATTTATGGTGCTACATACTGTCCATAAACCAAAACCAGCTTCCTGATTAATCCTCATAAAATAAACTCTTTCAAAATAATGCTATATCACAACAGTGGCAGCAGCAAGTCTGTTTCACAATGCTAGAAGAAAACCTTGCTAGACTTCATCACTTATTTCCAAAGTTAACAAAATCTGACCTAAATTCTGATGGATTGCAAAAATAGTCATCAGCAGATTCCAGATTTTTTAAACAAGCCTCTCCCAGTGTGTCATACTTTCAAAAAATGCTGCGTGCCTGAATATCATGTAAGGAGAATGCTGCCTTTTCCCATCATTTAGTAATTTAGTTTATCTGGTCAAACATCATATTGACTTTTAATTTGTTTTCTAGAAGAGGAGGGTTCAGGACAGTGATTCTCAACCAGGGTGCATGGAACTCTGGGTGCCTCAAGATCCTTTCAAGGGTGCCACAGGGTGCCACACAATGTTAGCACTTAAGTTTACAAACCTGACTCACAAGACAAACCCAGAGACTTCAAATACACATCCACAGCTGTGGTCTTTCAGAGTTCTTTGCAACAGAAAAACTGCTAGAGCAGTTTCTGTAAACAAAACCCCCCCAAGAAAAGTGAAAAATAAGAGCTGGCATTTTTCAAGGGGTGCCTCAAGTCTATCCATGGGTGCCTGGAGTCTCAGAAGGTGAAGAAACACTGGTTTAGGGGAAGCATGGAGGAGGGCGGGGGTCACATGGAGGAGCTGCTGATGCATGCACCAATATCAACAACATGAACTCTGGAGTTAGGGAAGCACTGAAATCAAATTGCTCTAGTGGGATCATGACTTGCTTTATGTGATGCTTTTCCTTGCTTTCACTGTGAACCAAAACCAACAAAGAAACAAAGGAAAACAGGTTATTAAAATCTTTTTTTTACTCATACAATACAATGAGAGATTACATTCATAACACATCTGTAAATCAAAAGCAAGCCCCACCCCTGCACTTTTAAATCTCTAATTGGATGGATGGGGCAGGAGGAAGATGGACAGATTGTTGTTTTTTCTAAAAAAAGATATAAAACTCAGGAAAAAGTATCTGTTGGAAACTTGATGTATTGCAATTATTTTTTTCTGCCTACCTGGATAAATATGCACACTATAAATGTGCATATTAAAATGCATGCACACTTCCATATATGCTATGCATATTCAAGGCTTTGTACATTTTCCATTCATTCTCTTAATGATATGGCTAGAACTTGTGCATTAAGAAAGATACTGATGCCCCCTAATCCCCCTGTTGAATAATTATGTTTGCTGTATATAATATGTATTGGCCCACTTGCCATACTTGCAACTCAACTCGATGCAATAGGTGGCATGATACATAAATGGGATGCAAGAGGTGGGTGCAGAGAGAAACTCAATGGATTTATTGCAAAATGAACTAGTTCCACTTGTTTCCTTTATATCAGGGGTGTCAAAGATACAGACCACTTAGCCCCATCATCCAGCCCCCTGTCCCCGGACATGTCCCCACATGCAGAGGTGTGTGCTTGCAGTAGCAAAAATAGTAGCAGCACAAATTTGTGCTGCTGCTATTTTTGCCGCTGCACACACCCCCACATGTTAGCTTGGTGCAGAGCAAAATACCTCATTTTGGACAAATTGCCCTTTCCCTGCTTAACATGCTGGGCATGCGGTTTGTGGCACCACAAAGAGGTTTGTGGTACCAAAAACTGCATGTGCCTGCACATCTGGATCCAGCCCTTAGGTTCAAAGTTCATCCATACACCACCGGACCAGCCTCACATGCATGACCCAAGACCTGTACTGCACACATGCAGAGCCTGCTTCAGATGGTCCAGGACTTGTGTTGCACTTGGCAGTTGCCCTAGATCAGTGTCCAAAGTTAACACGTCAGAAGAAATATCACTGAATTAGAGTAGAAGAAATAACATAGCTTGAAGTCTTGTCTTGGGACTAAATGAAGTGGACTCAAATCAGAAACAGTATTGAAATGCAGTCAATCAGAAGCAAGTATTGCTGTGACACGTCATTTGCTCTTGATGGCTACCCTCTAGCCTTCTCTTCTCACAATGCTCCACTGGCTATTGCACAACTTGGAAACTTTCACTTTTGAAATGGGTACAAAAGCAAAACCTACACCCGAGTTAGGAAAGAGAATGGAAGGCAGCAACCAATAAGTGCGCATATATGTGCATACAACCACATAAATGTGATGGGGAGGGGACAGCTTTGGCTAAGGGCACCTTTCACAAAAACAGTCAAGGAACTTAGAGGTTATGCTGAGTTGATGAGACTAAAATTTTAAGGTCTCCTTGAAAGATTCATAGTGAACTAACTATACAGGTCTTATTACATAGACAAATAGGCACATAAAACTTCTATTCTAGAAGAAACTGTAAATCCTAATTCTGTGCTGATGCCATATCAAACTGTATGATGCCCTTTCTCCCACCACATTTCCACTGACCCTCACTCTCACTGGTCTGCTCAGGATAGCTGTTCGTCTCTATTTTACTTGTCAGCTGTCCATCTCAGTATGTTGTTTCTAGCTGTATGACACTGATCATACTTTGTTCTGTAAGCCATTAACTCCTTAGACTCCCTTTTCTAGGAAATATTTTGAGAATTTTTTTGTGTAAAAGATGGCTTAAAAATGAATTATAGCGTAAAATAAGTGTAAGGGGAAAAGGATTTTTTTTTTAAACTGGGAAACATTTTGTAGAATGTATTTTGTAGAATATTAAAACCACTTGTAATCTTTGTAAGCAGTTCTGGGTTGTACACTGTAGCCAAAATTTAGCAATTTTCAAAACTATTAGCTCTGTTAGGTTCATGTGCCCAAGGCAATTCAGTAACCATCAGATGATGAAGTTTACTAATGTACTGCTTAAACCTTTGGCTTTACTTTCAAACTGTTTAAAAGCATACTACTATAAAAGCATAAAGATTTTAATACACAATATAGTAGTTTACCACAGGCTGCAAGGAGAAAAACAAGAAATTCTCCATAGCTTCATATCCTCTCCCTTCCCCCAACCAAATATTTATCACATCTGAAGGAACAGCATACCTTGGCTGAACAGAATCAAATATACCATGTGATTCTACTGAAGTTGCTGGCTTAATAATGCTGTTTGTTTTCAGCTCTTCACTCCAAATTAGTTACCATCTGCTTAATCTCAATTGGGATCTTTGTGTATTCTACCTCCTACAAAAAGGAATGCTATGTATAAATGCAGCACTTGGGAGGTGAGGGAATCCTTGCTGCAGGAGAAGAGAAAAAAAATGTCTCTGCTTGGTTATAACCATTTGCCTTTTACCATTTACTCAGACTGTAGAAAAGCAAGCGAGTTCAAGTCATTTCCTGACTAACACTGCAAGTTAGAACAAAAATACACATTCTATTAATCTTTAATCGAACTGCCTGCAGACTAAAAGCCCAAGCGGGAATGATACAGTATTTAAAATAAATAAATAATAACACAAAAAAAATCTAAGGACACCGGGTCTGCTTACCTCACTCAGCTCTGCAGAGGAGTCATTTCCATATTTCATAGCAACTCCAGAATTCATGATTAGAGTTTTCAAGGTTTGGCTATTTCTACAGATTTTAATGTTTGCAACCTTTGCTCAATGGATTCAACACTCCATTCTCCTCCAAGATTTTTCTGTCTTGCACATTTTGCTCTAGACAGCCATTTTCAGTCAACAATTGTACAGCCTAAATTAATGATGCAAGGACTCCTAAAACAGCCAAATCAGTTTTCATTTCACAAACAATCCATTCCTGCAAGAGACTCATTAACACTGCAGAGTGCACGATCGCAGAGAATGCAGACAGACAGTAATGATCTCTTCAGTACTAAAACTGCCCAAGTCCATGTGAAATCTGTGATTCAGCTCTGCCTTTAGTTTTATTTTGCCCTTTTTCCCAGCTAGGTTTGAGGGCATCTCCCATAGGAGTTAAATGTACTGGGAACTATTTCATGAGCTTCACACAAATTCACCGCGAGAACAGAGTGCTGCTAAGTCTTCAGCAAAGAGGAAGAGAAGGGGAAAAAAAGCAGAGACAAACCGATGCTGCACTTCACGCTAAAGTTTCCTCTTCCACTGAGCCTCGAGTTGTAAGTGGTTTATGATCAAACACAGCTGTCTTGCTGCTGGCTAAAGGGAGCATGGAAGGGGCGGTTCTAAAGGAGAGAGCTGGTGGGAGGGAGAGAGAGAGCTACAGAGAGTTCATTTTGGAATTGCAGGCATCTTTCCAGTCTTCTGTATACATATTACTGATTGCTATATGCAAAACTATAAAGCAAAGTAAGCAACAGGAAAAGCCACCTAGATAACCATGAAGCTAATTCACATTTTCCCTACTCCCACAAGCAATTAAATTTGCTTCTTTGTATTGTTTTAGAAAGTCTTTAACAAATCTGATAGCTCTATTACAAAGACATAGATCTGACATAGGACGTTACAATTTTACAAAGGATTAAGGCAAATACCAGTATTACCAAATAAAACAAAAAGTAAAACACCTGAATTCAGCATCTAACTAGCAGTGAAGAAGAATCCTTAGGACCATGGATTCTTATAAAGAATGTGCTGACAGGCCAGACAACAAACCATTTAATATAGGCCTTGTCTTCAGCCTCCTCCCCTTCCCAAAGTCTATGGCTGTCCTAAGCCCTCTGCTCACCCCAAATTTACTCTGCTTTGCTTGGCTGAGAAGAACTGCTGAAGTTTACTAGTGTCCTAGCACCAGTGGTTGAAGCCTGTCTGATCACCTGGAGTAATTAATCCACAGTACTTTTAAAGTGTCAACCCCTATAAGAAGTGTTTCTTAATGAAGAGTAAAAATAAATCCATAGGCCTGTGATACAATCCTTGCATATCTGGCAAATGCATTTAAAAAGGGAACAATACTGCCAAGAGCAGCAATGGGAAAATCAGCCTCTGCTCATGCTTTTTAATCATAGGATCAATTATAATAATTGGATACAAAGATAATTCCTGTTAATGACACTGAAAAGCTTATAAAGATGAAAGACAAAAGGTACTGAAAACACTAGTACTTAAACTTTTTGAGTATGGGCACTGCCTATGGTAGATCAGGATATGGGGATTCCCCCCCAAGACCCGGCAGACAGATACTTTAAGTACATTTTAGTATGCTGACCTACTCTGGCTCTATCTTCCATTCCATATAATTTTCCTAACTTTGTATTCTAGTATAATGTCTTTTCTTTCCCCTATCTAAATGATACCTACTCTGTCTTCCACCTAAATTTTCTGTATTCTTCCCTGTCATTTGAAATTTATTTTCTCTGTCTCATCTCAACCACCAAATCAATGGCCTCAGCACTCTCCTGTGTTCCTCCCAATGTATCCAAGCATACGTTCATTTGCACTTTCCCTCAGCTGTTGACAATAGGCTGCACTGCTCTCTGCTGGCAGAACCTTACTGCAGCACAGCAAGGAACAAGAGAGGAAAACAAACGGAAAGAGTGAGCTTTCCCACTGGCAGCAGCCCAGCAGCTCTGCGTAAGTCAGAAAGGTGACCTCTGTAAAGCCTGGCCTTTCTAGAAGACTGAAAGACACAAAAGTACTGAGAAATATATGCTCTTATTTTATTGTCCACATCAGTTATGATTATGAATATTACTTACCTGCAGACTGTAAGACTGGGTGGATTTTCTTCTGGGAAAACAATGAGGCCTGACAGTGAATTACCATAAACTATTTTTGGTACAATGCAAACCTTGATTTATTTAGATTTCAAAGTTCACCTATTTTACTTAAATTAAACCTGAGTGGAAGTTTAGGAATAACTCTACCATGCAAAAGTAAAATTCACAGTGGAGACCTAGACTTCATCCTCACCCGTCAACCTTTAACACTATTATAATTAAAGATGAAACATATTATTCTTTACAGGATTACCGCTCCCCACCCACAAAACATACCCCAACTGGTTGACATAGGAAGATATGGCCCAAACTATCTTTGTATTAATTTCTTAGCTGGTCTTTCTGCACTAGTGGTTGTCTAGGCATTGGTTGAGAGATTGACACATGACCCTATAATCCAGAAAAGAAGCTTTGGTGTTAAGTACAGTAGTATATGCATATGAAGCAAACACAACTTTCAAAACATTTTTCAAAGATTCCACACTTTGTGCACCCAAATACTGCTAATACTCTTATTCTCTTGCTTTCAAGTGTTGCCAGTTATAGAGCAGAAAAAGATTAGGAATTATACTTGAGGGGGAAAAAAACCAAATAAATGAACACTGGAATTCAAATACTTTCAGACATGCTCAGGGACAACAGAAAATTCAGCCAAAAAATATCCAACTAAAAATGAATGTGGGGCTAAACCAAACACTTAAACTATATATATATATATATATATATTAATCCCAGATGACTCTTGGTAGTAACGGTGGAACTCTGCACCTAGATTATATAAGATTACGTGACCTCTGAACTATAAAAAGGAAGCGTGAGCAGGGAGTAAATGGAGCTACACTGTTTTCAATGGTGGCAGATAACAGAACAAGAAGCAATGGTCTCAAGTTGCAGCAAGGGAAGCCTAAGTTAGATGTTAGGAAAAACTTTCCTTTCCCCTTCTTTGAGCCAGGGGTTGGACTAGATGACCTCCCGAGGTCCTTTTCAACCCTAAGTTTCTATGATTTTGCTGGATATTTCATGTAAAAAAAGGTACTTAGCAATTCTCAAGGGTTTTTCACTGTGTTCTAAGGAGCAGAACTAGGGGCCCCAAACTAGAAAAGATGCATGTACCTGCTTTGCTTTGTCAGTAGCCCCACTAATTACTCATGGTGTAAAGTTATACAGGTGGTTATATCTTTGCAGGATCAGAGCCCCAAGCTACAGTAAGATTAAATAAAAAGTTATATTTTGATCTTTAATATGGAAAACTGTTCTGGCATGGAAATTACCATATTTACTCTAATGGCAAAGAGGTATGTTTTGGCAAAGTTTAAAAAGGTTGTGTCAAAATTATCTTGAGTTATAAACATCAAAAACCATCCTGAAATTAAGCACATGAACACACCACAGCTAGTCACTATTTCCTTCCAACTTTCCACGTGACTAAACATCCTTGAAAACTTTTTTATATAAGTACATTTTAAGATATAAAGACTAGTAAAGCAAATATATTAATGCTTTTTTTTTTGGCGTGGACAGTTCAGTGCAAGGTGAATTAGACCCCTATTTCAAAAGGTGCTTACAGCCCTGTAACAGGACCCCTAATCCTGTTCTCACTGATTATTAGCAACAGGACTTTTTTGTTTTTAATTTGTCATTGACTCTTAACAGAGACAAGATTCAGTACCAAGTGTTCGTGTAAGCAGGCTGCCCTCTCCTGGCTGATTACAGCTTAAAAAACATGCAGCATCCTTCCATAGATAAACTGACAACAAAGCTCTCCTTTTAGCGTATGAGAAAGTAGTGGTCACCAACTAGTGGATCTTGATCCACCAATAGATCTCGGAGCCTCTTGGAGTTGATCCAAGGCTAGGGTGGGGGGCTGAGTGTCCATGCATATGTACACACGCACCCCAGCCCAGCAGGTCAGTCCATGGGGGAAGGAAGGCATGCAGACTAGATCGAGGCCCCTGTGGTAAAGGACAGTGCTGCAAAGCAAGAGCACAGGTAAGTTGAGTGGGGCTCCCGCTGGGTGCGACTTACCTGCTGGGGAGGTGTGCCCCCAAATAATTTTTTCTCCCCCCGCCTTGATCTGCCCCTCCCCACAGACTTACCTGCTGGGAGGGAGGGAGGGGTGTGTGGTGGCAGTGGCACATAGTAGATCTTGGGTTGCTTTTAAATGCCAAAGGTGATCTACTGAAAAAGGTTGGAGATCACTGTATTAGAGCCTTTGCTTCTGAAGATGTTAGACCAGGGGTGGGCAAAATGTAGCCCGCGGGCCGGATGCAGCATGCCAGGCCATTCTATCCAGCCCACGGGGCCCCTAAAAAAAATTTAGAAAATTAATATTTGGCTACCCCTAGCTGCCTGTCATGCGGCCCTCGATGGCTTGTCAAAACTCAGTAAGCAGCCCTCCGCGCAAAATAACTGCCCACCCCTGTGTTAGATCAAAGTTTCTGGTCCTGCAATAAAGTGCAGACACCAACTTTATTATGTAGAGATAATACCTTCCTCAGAGTAATCATTAACTTTGATCTCCCTTGTAAATTCATGATTATGGTATCACATTTTTTTCAAGTATCTTATTATTGACATCTAGACCGTGTTTCAAAGTTTTTGAATAATTAAAAGATTTGCAAATGGCTCCCCTTTGAAATTTTTATGAATTGTCTACCATTTCTTCAGGTCCTTTTACCAGTGCAATAAAACCATATCACATCCCAAAAATGTAAAACCTAGGCAGCTTTAATTGACCACCTCCAGGCAGCCTCACTGCTTTTAATCCCTATGCAGTGCTCAAGTATGGTACCGTGGTGATAAGAACATTATAAATGCCAAAATACATTTTTACATTGATTTGTGCTGCGGGCAACCTTCAAGGGCAAAAAACAGTAAATTCTTAAAGAAACTGTCAAGCTTTTTTATTGCTATGCAGAGGAAGGACAGTCTTGTGGGTCAAAGAATTCCACAGGGAACTGTGGGCTTCTATTTCTGGTTCTAACATCATACTTGTGTGCCACCAGAGACTATTTGCTTACATTCTCTTCGACTTGGCCCCTCAGCTATAAAATAAGGATAATAACACTTCCTTTCTCTCACCTTTTATCTAATATTTAGATTATATACGACAAGACAAAAAACCCTGTTTTAATGTATATTTATATGCTGCCAAACCTATTAGGGTCTTGATCTCAACTGAGGCCTGCAATAATGTAAACAAGGAGCACTAGCAACTAATGGGACATGTCTAGCTGTCATGGAAGCTGATGGAGAAAGAAGTATACCAATAAAGCCAAATGCTATAAAATCAAACATAGTGAGCTGAGCTACTGGATGTTCACAATGCATTGTCATCATTGAGTGTTTTTTATAACCAGCACACAGTTTCACTGACAAGTTCTTCCCAAAATTTTCGAGCTACTCAGGGAGTATGAAACTTACCTAGTCATCATCATAGCTCAGCCATTTCTGCTCACTTAATTTAATCATCTAATGATCACACTATTCCTATTTATTTATTTATTTATTTTTACAGATCTTCAGAGGGTATCCTTTTTAGCCTATGAAAAAAAAATCATATTTATTAAATGCATCAAGGGATATTTGTTGGAGAAATCTGTGCAATATGAAATGTTGTTTCTACCTGGGAGAAAGCATACAATCTTTGAATTCTCCTTTGCCTGACAAAGAGTGTTTGGGCTTGAAAACTTGCAAATAAAAAACATGGTTTTTGCAACTATCTAGTTGGTCTATTAAAAGATATCGCCTGTACCCCAGGTGTTGTCTGCCTTAAAAATGTATCCAGATCTCCCTTCTAATTTTGACAAGTTTCCTGCAGATGCTGCCTTTGTCATCCCTGAAGAACTAGTATAATAGATCAACTGAAGCAATGTAATCCTTCTTGAATAAGATACAACTTCCCCAACTTGTGTTACCTTCTAATTTTGAAATTTCTGTAAAATATAGAAAATTTTACTGCTGTGGGAATTTTACAAGGGTTCCCACTCACAACATCCCTCAGGTATTGCAGTCATCCACAGGCACAACAGTCAAAGCATGTGAAGATGTTTTCCACTGTTCTTGTTTTGTCAGATATTGAGTAAAAACTGCAGCAAAAACAGCTATTTGTTAAATATAAGTATACATATGCACATAACCCCTCCCCTCCACAACATATGTAGTAAACAAGTCAAAAAAGAACTCAGGCAAGTGATTCCACCTTGTATATAATATGAATGATTAGTTGATCAAAACTCCAGCGTGCATGAAATTAGGGTTTTTCAGTTTGCCCTGCCTAGTTATCTTTATAATTGAAATGTTTCAATGTGAAATCCACTAAGCATAGCTATTTCTCATATTAATACTCCTTTTTAAGGCAGCACCTTGCAGTCACAAATAGTTTACCCATTCAATGCAACACAAACATTATTAGGAACCCCCCAAACATCACAAAACCATATTGGTGCACGATGCAATTTTCACGTTGGCACAAAATATGCAGCTGTCCTAGAACCAGTAGGTTGCATTTGAAGGAGAAAGTCATAGCTTGCAGAAAGTTAACATGGAAGAGAAACTTGGAATGGGAAACTCAATACCTGAATAAAATTTCCAGAGCTATCTTTATTCAACAGCCCTAATGCACTACGGTTTAAAAGGGACTCAAGGAGGCTGGAAAGGACAGCAGTCTCACTTTGATGCAAACATTAATGCTACCAAAGGTTACTGATTTGTATCAAGAGAAGAACATCCCACCCAACTGAAACAAGTTAAAGTCCTCAGATCTGAACAACAAGAATTCTGTCCCTTCCATCACACAATCTTGATTAGTCTAAAATGGATACTGTCTAGAATAATGGGATTTCCAAACAGCACTTCAATCACAGTTCCCCTCACCCTTTCACCCCCTTGGAATACTAAATCCACTTAAAATGTCATGCCCTTGACCACAGCAATCTTCTTTTCATGCTCCAATATTTCATCCCACCACTCCATTCACCAATCTGTCAAAATCAACAGGCCCTTGCTTTCTGTTATTTCATCCATAGATATCTGATTCTACCTGACCCCAGAATGCCTTAAAAAAGGCAGAATGACAGACAAAGCACTAGGGCACTGATGTAGGTCTGTAACACAGTTAGGGACCTTTCTGAAAAGACAGTCATTTCTTAGCTCCCTTTCTCTCACAACCACCTCATCTCCATTTTAGTAAACTTGCCTCTAAACTGCCTTGCGAACCTGGCCTTCCTGTGGTCCTTCACATCTATTACTTTTCTTTTGCTCTTCCCTTCTCTCTCTTCAGTTTGCTTACTTTACTCTCTCCTTGTTTCCCAGCACAAAATCTCCCTGTATTAACATCCAGTCTCCTCTTGTCATCTTGTTTAGCATTCTTGCACACTAATGCCTTGTACAGCCATTTAGAGCATTTTTACATGTGCTTTCGACGTGGCACTGGGAGCTTTTCATTAGCGAGCTGCACTAACTAAAAGCACCTGCATGTCATATGCATCAGTGGAGCAGCATGTTGCTATGCTGAGAAAATGGTGGCAGTGCGCTTTGAACTAAATCATACCAAACATATTTTAGTTCAAAGCACATCACTGCCATTTTCTCAGCATGGAGACACACTGTGCTGCTGATACACGTACTCCAGCAGACTCAATTAATCAAGTTGGAGCAGGTCCCCCCCGCATGTATGTAAGTGCCTTTAGTTTCTCCTGGGAGAATGGCTGCTCTCCAAGGAGAAAACACAAGTGTACAGATGTTCAGGCTTTTTTTCCCCAGAGTAAAAATGGCCACTCCAGGAGACAAAACACACCTGGGAACAACCAGGGTTAAATCACTCTCAAGAAAGTTTCCCCTGGGTAAACGAATGTCTGTGCATGCTGTTGGCATTCTAACAAATATGTCCTCTCCTTCTTTATTTCCTTGCAAAGAACTGTACTGTCTCACCTTACATATCTCCGAGTGTGTCAATTATTTGCAAACGAAATTCCTCCAAAACCTCTATCCTATTTACATTCTCTTTTTTTCTCTGCAAGAAAGCTTTCTAACTTATTTGGAGATCAGGAAGATGTGCCTCTTCTCCCACCCTTGACAATCTCTCTTGCTTCTTCCAGTCACTAAGACTGAAGTTTATCACCAGCTTTCTTTCTCATTCCCATCCCCTTGGGCTTCCTAACCTCTCTTGGCTCTGCTCTTCTCCTGCCCCTTCTATACCTATCACTGACTTGCCTCCTTTTTCTCAGAATAAAAGCATGTATGGATCTCTCTCATTTTTGACGAAGAAATGCACTGCTTTCTCTTAGTCCCTTCTTCCTTTCACTTTTAAACTCATCAAGCAGGCAATTTACCCTCAGAATTTGGATTCCTCTCCTCTAACTTCCATCCGGATACACTCCGCCATCTCCAGTATATTGAACTCCTTACATTTTGCCCATACTTAAACTTACCTTGCTTTAATCAGCAACAAGCTCAGCACATTAATCTTAATACAAAAGAGTCCTCTTGCACCTCTTCCCTACTCTCAAAAACTTAAGATCCTTATCTGGCATGTTATCGTCACTTCGCTTAAAAAAATGCCTTTTTCTCGGTCTCCTCCTACTTCTCTTGCCAATCCTCTATGACTGTTTGCAGATCTTCCTGTCCTTTTCCAGTTCTCTCAGGGACCACTCCTATCTTTATGCCAGAAACTCACAAATTTACTTCTCTCCATCCAAACGTCAGCCCCCAGCCTCTCTCCCCAATACCGCATCTTCCAAATGCTTCAAGAGAGAGCTGGTTGGAAATATTCTGACAAAATGAAGTATGGTTGAAGACTGCCATTTCATTGAGCCTACAACACTCATTTGAAACGTTAAGTTTGATGAATTTTTACCAAATCTGAGATGGGGTTCCAAGGGATCTCTATGTGGGTTCCTAGTAGGTCTTTCCCAGGGCCAGAGATACTGGAAGCCATGTAGTCCCCAGCCCTGGGGGACACTTTTCCGACAGGTTTGCACCAAAACCAGAAACCCCAAGAGTCTCTTTCCCATCCTACCCTGCCTCACCAGTTATGCCATTCTACATAATTATCTCATAAAATCTTCTATGCCCTTCTATCATTCCTCTTTCCATATACAGAATACTCTTCTTAAGCTTGATGAAAGTTTGATTATACCTTAACTTCTCCACCAAAAGAGCCACTTCTTCTCTGGCTAGAGACAGAAATTACACATAAACTGATATAAGTGATTGGAAACCGGTTCAGAAATGTAATACAACAGAAGTTCAGTATACATAAACTGCTTTCAAAATGGCCAAAACTGGTTTAAAATAAGCCTGTATGGATGTAGAATAAGACTTAAGTGATTTAGTTAAATCAGTTTATTTAACTTCTGTCCCATATCCCCTCCAAATTCAAGTTAACTCATACCATCCCAGCATCTCAGGATGCTTTGCACCTCCCTTCAACCCCTCTATCCCCCACAGAGTGGGCGGGCTAGCTTTGGCCCAAGCCGTCTGCTCCAGTCAAGCACAGAGACGTGTTCTAGTGCCCCGCAGCTTCTGGCCTGGGCCACTGCTGGCATGTGGCTCGATTTCCAGAATCAAAAGTGAATGTATGTCTGTTCATCAGTTCATTTGTTTATCAGTTCAATCTACACAGCTTAGACCAGTGGTTCTGAACTTTTTTCAGTAGACATACCCCTTGGTCTCAGAGTGAGACTTCATGTACCCCCTTTCAATGGGAAATTAATTTTTTTAGGCCCTTCGATCGACCTGTATTAGACAATGTATGAAATATGTCTCACATAACCCCTGATGAGGCTTCACGTACCCCCTGGGGGTACATGTACCCCTGGTTCAGGACCGCTGGCTTAGACTAACCTGGGCTTTTTCACTGTCTGTACTTTAACTCATGGACGCCAAAAAAAAAATCTCACTGAGCAAATCTATCTATTCAATTCCTCTCTTCCCCCTGCCCCTTCTCCCAAAAAACTCTATTTTTATCATGATGTGCATTAGCCTCATTAAGTAAATGCATAATCTCACTGCTACTATCCTTCTCTTTCCTGTTCTTCTCTGCCATTGCGTTATGTACGACATTAGTTTTTAGGTTCCCGATTTATGTCAAGAAGCATCTAGCACTTTTTGGGTGCTACTAAAATAAGTTATATTTTCATTTTCCCCCCTTTCACACTGTTCATACTGCATATACACACATTCAGTGTTCATGTAACAATCAGCCTCAACCAATAATAGGCACTTAACACCTCTTTAAAAACGCATGGAGCAGGGAAATTCAGTGTCTCACCTCTCCTGGCCCCCGTGTCCCCTCCCTAATCACTTCCCTAAAATTGTAGCTTCAAGTTGGTAAAGTAATAGGAAATACACAGCATAAGAAATTGGAGCTGGCCATTTAGCTTAAGGGCACAGACCTCACTCAGGCATATCAGTGGGGTTCTTATTACATTATGAACTCTACACAGAACAGAAATTGCCCTTCCTGAAATTCAAGTAGTTTATTTTGATTGCTTCCAACAATGATGAAAAGCAGAATTTACCAATACACTGCAATATGGCTATTATCATAATCTGTCTCCCTGCTGAGGAAGTGATACTGTGCTTTTGTACACCAAAATGAAGCAATCACACTGAATTTTTTCTTCACAAAATGGAGGTGGGGGATGGAGAGAGAGAAAGATGGCATATAAAGGACCACTCATCTCACCAGCAAGGGGCATTTCTCTGGCACTGACACCCAAACTGTTCTTAAAAGCAGTTGTGTGGCCAACTGGTCATTCATTAACAACCCCGCAGAACACAAATGAGTAAGAGTTAGCATTACAGTCTAGCAGAAGCATTGTATGCTGCCTGAAGTCCATTCTCTTGGGCTGGCAATAACAAAATACAATTTGCAGGTCCAAGGTGGTAAGAGCTCCCTGGACAATTTAGTTGTGGTACTCATATGCTCCTAAAAATGCCATGACAGCTCCTCTTTGGTTTATGGCAGATGTTTTCCAAGGGGCTTGAAAGTGTAGCAAGGATTGTTGATCTACTGATCCAGAATTACTGAATGCTATGGAAAAGCTTTCTAAGAGTCCAGTTTACACTGAAACCAATAAGCTTTTCATTTATTCCTAGAATTCCCATGCCCAGCATAGTGAAAGTAGAAAGGCTATTGTTTTAGCATACTATTCTAAATATACTACTATTGTTTTGTTTTTTTTAAAAACAATTGAGAGTTCATGTAGACTGCCCACTAGCAACAGCACATGAGTTTGGCCAAGCAGTCCTTGCTTTAAGAACAAAAGAAAGAGCTTGGTTTTCCAAACAGGGGCTACTGGTTGGAAGGGTTAAAAAATATGAAGTTGTGTTCATGGTTAGGACAGAAATTACTACTACTGTAGCTATTCTGTAACCTTTTTGGCCAACTGAAAACCAGGAGGTTAGCACTGCTATAAAAGTATGATCCTGGGCCCCAATCTCAGCTTATCGCCTCTGTGTGATGCACCACATCAATACTGAATTATTTAGCTGTACAGGCAACCCCCGCTTACCGCTCTTAATTGCTTTCTGAAAAATCAAGTGTTAAGCAAAACGAGTGTTAAGTGAAACCGAAAGTATTCGATGACCCAAGATGGCGACCACAATTGTTTTTAATGACCTAAGATGGCGACCGTAAGTATTATAACAAAACTCGCTGAGTGCTAAATGAAATTAGGTATCAATTTAAAATAAGCGTTACAGCGAAATAGCGCTAAGCAAAAGCGTTAAGCGGAGGTTGCCTGTATGATGATGGTGCTGGCTCAGTCTACCAAGCAAACTGCCCTTGATTTTAGTCAACTGGAAATATAAAAAGTTTGGAAAAAAAAACAGATCTGAAAGTTTGGATCCGAGGCCACACCTTCCTCCTAACTAAGAGAAAACGAGTGAGAAACGTGAACTAAGGTTTCTAAAACAGCAGTCAGAGGGAAAGTCAAAGCCATTGTAATTAAATTAAATTAAATTAAATTAAATTAAATTAGAAGGCTCAAAGCTGTTCTGGACTCCTTGCCTTTTTCCACTTATACAAATATACACATTTATACACACTAGCACTGAGGTAGCACCAATGGCCTTATCTTGTTTTTTTAGCATACAATTACTACACTACTGCCATTTTAAACAAATGGTCAAAACCCACTATCTTGTTGCATGGAACCTACTTTACTTGCCTATAAAGGATATAATTTCACCGTCACGTAAAATATCCAATTAAAAGCCTCAGTTAAGAGCATCTATTAAAAGACCACTTGAACAAATGTGCCTTGTACTAAAGCTTGTTACTTGGGGCTCTGATCATTTACAGAGGGAGAGAATGACAGGATGACCTTTCAAGCAACACACAAATACAGTATCAAAAAATTTAAAAAGAGTCTTTGATGTAGTAATCTACCAGGGAGAAGGAAAAGATATCAATATGCGACAGAAGCAAGTTCTTAGAGTTTAAGATTTTCTTCTTGCCCATCTATATTTTTGTCAAGAGAGAGAAAAATCTACATCTCACATAACACAGATGAGTCCTGGCAGATGTAATCTACAATCTCCTTTTTTAATTTATATGAGAAAAATGAATGATTGAGTACTGCTAGAGGGAAATAAAAGCCAGAGTCAAATAGACACAATGAATAATCCTATTACACCTGATACCCAGCTCCACACAAACAAACACCATTACATATGCTGGCCTGGAATCAAAGACTGAAAAACCAAACTGCTTCTCCCATCACCAAACAAACATACAAACACTCGTCAGACAAAACCATCTTTGTGTCTGCTTTCAGCTGAGCCAAGCTTCCTCAATCCATATTCCTATAATCAATTTTCATCTTAATAGAATCTTCACTTTCTAATTTAAACCTAACAGAATAGAAATGTTACTAGACTGGAACTGCAAGCACAAAAAGAAGTAATTTCTTGGAGAGGTACTTTACAAAAAGCAGGCTCTGTTGTCCATGTTGTTAGATTTCTCTTTGTCACTAGTTTGCCCCTATTTAGGCAGGTATCACTAGAAAGTATTAGATTAATATTAAAACATATAGCCTATAGTAGCATACAATGGAAATGGGACAGTGTGAGGCAGATAAAAAGAAACAAGTGTGTGCTGGGCGGTGGGCGGCTCCCACTGATGCGTGCTCCCCCAGATCTGTGCACGGCGTGAGGGCAGGCTGCTCACTTGGAGCCAGGGGTGGTGCTGGGCTCTTCCTGGCAGGGGGATTGGGTCAGGCAGGTGGGCAACAGTGAAGCTGGGCAAGGGGCTACAGGGGGACTACAGCATGGCTGCAGCCCCCCACCCCCCCCGTAGGTCCAGCTCTCAACACTGCTGCCCACCCACAATGCAGCCTCGGCCCAGCCCCCCCTCCAGGAAGAGCCCTGTGCCATCCCCGGTCCCAAGCGAGCAGCCTGCCTTTGCCCCATTCACAGGTATGGGGGGCACATGCTTCCCATGGCAGTGCACGCAGCAGCAGAAGCCACCACCCCACACCTCCCAGATAAGCCGCTTGCAGCTCTGGCCTGTGCCCTGATCCTGCCCCCCCCCCCGGAAAACAGCGCATAACTTGAATTCGCATAGAGGGAACCCACTTTACAACGTAACAAATAGCAATATGTTCCAAGACCTCGACTGTACTGACCCCCAGACCCATTTCTACCACTTTTACAAGACAATTTTGGTACTCACCAACAGCAGAGAGTACACACAAGCACGGGGCACTATCATAATGGGGATGGCAACTACAGAAACACATGCTGCAGACAACAAGCAAGGAGCACAGATCCACACAGGAGACTATACTTTGGTGCGCATCGCTACCACAATGCACTGCACAGTGCATCTGACTGCGGGCTTCCACCACACCGATTGCATAAGAGTGAATTTACCTCGTGTATAACAATTTTTTTGTATAAAAAGGGCCATCGCATAAGAGCGAATCCGCACATACGGAACCCACATAGAAGTGAGGGAAACCTGTATAAGGAGCTGGTTTTGGCTTTGCCACTGATTCACTGTATGGCCACAGATAGGTTCTCTATCTTAATTTTCCATCTGCATAGTGGCTAGTACAATGATTTTTTAACTTACTGAGAAGAGTGATTGATTGGTTATGAAGCCCTCCAACTTCTTTCAGTTACTATTTGTATTATCACAGTATCCAAGCATCCCAGTCATAGGCCAGTACCACTAGACACTGCAGAAAGATATAGTCCCTGCCTCTGAAGAGTTCACAATCTAAGTGTAAGAGGCAACAGATACAGACAGACAGGGTGTACAAGGAGACAACAGTGGCCCCATGAGAGGTACTATGCTGATAATAAAGACCAGGAGCAAATGAATAATTCTGTAATCATTGCGGCTTCTGAATAAAGTGCAATAAGTAAACCAAGGCTCACTAACTGAATGCATAAAATAAATATTAAATAGATGCCTCATTCGTGCAGTGCTATCCATCCTGTAGACAAAATGAGGCAGCGCTTCTTTGCAGACAGTGTGTGGCCACGTAATTAAAGATTGTATCGCACTGCTTTATGTACTAGCCACTGCTCTTGTGCAACCCTAGTTTGAACAGCGTTTCCTAATTTCTGAGGGCTTACCCTGCAACTTAATACCATTCTTCTAATGTAATACATACGTGGTGGTAGCTCTTTTTTTTTTTTTTTTTTTTTAGATAAAGCTTGTAAAAATAATAAAGTGTGTGTAATTTTAACTACCTACCCCCACCTTTATGTAGCTTTGGTAGGATCTGAACTCTGAATCTTCAGCAAGACAACAGAGCTCAAGCTATCAAATTAACTGCATCAGCTGACAACAGAAGAAAAGCTGTTTGCCCAGAAGGCTGAACAGACCCCTGAAATGGTGCTAGGTTCAAAAGGTGATTGAGAAAACCCCAGTGAGGCAGCTAGAAATTGTCTTTCCCTGAGAAGAGGGATCAGGTGGGAAGATTTAGAAAAAACCTAGCCTGTTTCTCATGCGCACCTGAAGAGACTGCTCTCTCAAGGGATTCTTGGTGCAGTGTTTCCTTATTTTGGAATTGACATTGACCACATCCTTGGATGTTTGCATCTACTTCATTTTAGCATGCAGGCAAACATCAATGATGACAAAGGAAATGAGGGATTTTGGGGGGTTTTTTGTTTTTTTTTTAAGTCTCTCTCAACTGTACTCAATAGAGCATCACTGGAAGGGGAAAAAGAACAGGACATTTTGCTTCTCAAATGTCAATGCTAGCTGCATTAAATTGAGGTGATAGGGCTTCTCAAAGAAGTCACAAGACTCTTTTCTAATGCAAAGTATTGGGAAGTCTAAAATACAGTGGTTGTTACCAACCACAGATATTTAGTTAGTTCTCTAGGAACACCCCCTTTAATGGGAACTTGGTGCCTACAAGATGCTCCCATATTTATAAACAGCATATTTTGCTTCACCTGAAATAAACATAGGTAGATGGGGCTTTAGGCAAACACGTACACATGCATAAAATATGGGAACGAGTTTCCCAAGAGCCTCAGAGCTGAACACCTAATTCCATGTTAATGCTGTCTTTATGCTCAAACAGAACCCAAAAACATGCATAGAAAAAGTTAGTAACCATGTTTGAAAATTGGGCCTACCATGTATTCACATTTGCTGTTGATAGCTGTTAAGCGTACACGTTGAAATCTTCATTATTGAAGGAATTTGACAAATTGACCAGTAAAAAAAATCATTGCAAATAATTTTTCCTTTCTTCACCAAAAAGGTGCAACTTTCTGTATTTTTAGGAAATAATATTCAAAGCTAGTTTGCAAAGACTACTTAAACTGATCAAGTAACATATATATTTCTTACAAAATATATCACTAGCTTCATTACTTCATAGTTCAGATATAAGCTAGACAGGCAGAAGCAGTTGTTAGATGATGCAATGATGTAGTAAGTGCATGAAGTACTCTTTGGGAGGCCTGATTTCAAGGATAGATAACATATCTTTTCCATCACTTGCTCAGACTGGCAAGACAAGCAACACAGGGAAAAACTCTATGTTAGTTATATAAGCATGCCCCGTGCCTCTCCTTCAGAGAAACTGTACTAGAGCTAGGGACAGACATGACACATAACCCAGTTTAAGTGATTAGAGAGTGGTTTAAACCTGTAACAGAACAGATATTCAGTGCACATAAACCAGTTTGAAAATGACTGAAACCAGTTTCAGATAAACCTGGTTGATTGTAGTATCAGATTTAACCGATTTGGGTCAAATCAGTTTAAGCAATGTCTGTCCCAGATCCCTTGCTGGTTTAAGTTAAATCAGAGTCCCCCACCATCCCAGCATGCTCTCTGGGCTAGGTGGAGCTCTCTGCTCCACAGCAGGTCTGGCCCCTCCCCTCTGCTTCCTGGCCAGAGCTCCGGCAGACTTGCAGGCACAGCAGGGTTTTCTGGCTTCCCCATGCTCCCCTTCCCTCACCACTCGCTGCTTAAGCAGGGATCCCTTCCTCTTCTCTGCCACAGCACGGACCATAGCCAGCATGTGGTATGCTACCTAATGCTGTGTCAGGCTCCAGCAGAGACTACAGACATAGCAGGGTCTGCCTGGCTTCCCCCTGCCCTAATCCCCCTCACTGCTCAAGCAGGAAATACCCCCCTCCCTCCCATCTCCCACAGCACAGACCCCAGCTCCATGGACCTTAGGCATGTGGTATGATAGCTAACGACGAGAGGTGTCTGCGTGTGTGTCTCTCCAATTTCACTGGGGCAGACAGACAGAACAGTAACTTCTTAGGTCTGTTTGGAGCTAATCAACAGGTAGGCCAGTAAGCTGTTTAATAAGTTTGAAGTCATGGAGACAGGCCATTGTTTTGCTAATTGGGTGATACTGACTGTTATCACTATCAGCCCTCAGCTGGCTAGCTCGCCTGTCAGTGTGCTGCAGATAGTATGATGAAGCAGGGAGGGAGACTGAAAAGCTCCATATTATCAACAGATGCATGCACTGCACCACTCCCCCCCTTGCCTCAGAGTGCTAGCCTGGGGCTGGCAACACTTCCACCCCTTGAGCAGCCAGTGGGGAAAAGCCCGGGACCAAGCAGGCAGACCTCCCTAATGAGAGAGTCCTGCCAGGCCTGGCCATGCTGTCCTCAGCTCAGCTCCCTGCAGAAGGGAAAGGAGGGCTTCTCTAGCACCACCCCCCCAGGCATCTAGCCTGAGCCACTGCAGGCATGTGCCTGAATTTCCTCAGTCCAGAGAAAATGTCTGTCCAGTTTCAAACCAGTTCAGCCTAGCCAGGTTAGACTAACCTGCAAATATTGAATCAATTCATGCTCAGACTTTTTGAATGTCTGTCCCTAGCCCAGATGTCTTACAACCAAACAGGAGAATGGAAAGTAGGCAGAGTAACTGTTTATTTTCAGACACAGTAGGGCCAGCAGGCATAAGGAACAGGTTACATTAATCATTTTAATTCCAAGACAGGACGTGATATAAGAATAGAACCAAAACCAAGGTCTCCATTCACTCTTTTAAAAAGTGAACAAATTCCATCACATTAAGATATTGCAAAATGTCACTTTATGGTATAGCCAGCTTTCTATATTAAAGCAATACGAATTGTAATTGTCAAACATTTGTTATCTATATATGACAGACTAGGCAAACAGTTACTCAGTATTCAGCACTAACAACCTATTAATGCCATTTTAGGCAGCTGTCCAGAATTGGCTGCATGGCAGTCTGAAATAAATTCAATCCTTAATGATAATCTTGTATTTGTGATTGTGTAGATATAACCTATTTATATAAATGAGCAATTAAAATTCGAGTCTGACAGATTAAAGGGACAAGCTTTCAAAGTGGAGAAGAAAAAAACACTTATTCACTGAAAATACAACACTAGTTGCTAGATAATTGTCTCTAATTTCAGATAGAAAATAAAAACTTTCTGAAATCAGCTGTTCTGTCCTCGATACTTGCAGTTCTCCATAGCATGGATTCAAGACAGGAATACTCCACTATGTTCTTTAAAAGCCGGTGTGTGTCTTTTTTGGTTTTTTTAAACTCAAATCAAAGCAGCCATCAAGTGTACTGATAGATGCTAAAGCTAACACTTCTCTGATTTGTTCTGCTATCGATCAACTGGGTCTAGTTTTATATACAAACTCTGTCATACAGAGATATTCTCTAACTTTAATACATTAATATAACTTTAATACATACTTACTAGCCTAAGTTTAGCCTAGTCATCTTATTTCTGTTACATAGAAAAGGTGTGCAGCCAGACACAGAAATATGGTAAAGACAGCCCCCTTTCAAATATTTGTGTGTAGATAACCAAATGCTGCAGGAACTGATGCTAATAACTCTCTAAATAATAGTTCCACCCCTCTTCCCCTGAATGGGTAACATATAGAATCCTTACGTGGAGTCAAGAGTGCTGTATCTCCTGCCCAAGATAAGATGTAAATACACAAGCCCTACTAAAGCAAGGTGGCCTTTGGCAGACTCTGGAAGTCGGTCTGGGACCACAGAGGCATCGGAATGTCAACAAAACTGAAGGTTTACAAAACCATCATTCTCCCAACCCTCCTTTATGCCTGCAAAACCTGGACTGTCTACCAGCATCATGCCAGAAGCTAAACCACTTTAATCTGTGCTGCCTGTGAAAGATACTAAAGATCAAATGGCAGGACAAGATTCTGGACGCTGAGGTGCTCAGAAAATCGGCTCCCCCCAGTATCCACAGCCTACTGAAACTGGCGCAGATAAGATGGGCCAGCAACCTTTCAAGAATGCCTGACACTCTCCAGCCAAAGAAAATCTTCTATGGCAAACTGTCAAATGGAGTATGCTTTTGCAGTGCACCAAAGAAGCAGTACAAGGACACCCTAAAGATGTCCCTAAAGAGTTTTGGCATTGACCCAGAGTCGTGGGAGCAAATCACTCGTGAGTGTCCATCCTGGAGGTCATCGGTCCAGAGCAGAGTACTGGCTAGAGCAGTGGCGCATGGTAGAGACAGTGAGGAAGCACGTAACCAGGAAAATGAGGACCTCTCATGTCCAGTCATCTTCACTCTCCTACCTGTGCTCCAGCAGATTGTTCAGGGTAAAGATTGAGCTTATAAATCACCTGCGTACCCATGAGACCTAGCCTCCACCCCCCTCCTTTCTCTTCTTTTTCCTCTTTCTCGTTTTCTCTTTTCTCCCTCCCTTTTTCTTTCCTGCTTCCTTTCTCTCTTCTCCACCCCCGCCCCGGCTGGATGCAGTCATCTTCACTTGCGAAGGACAAACAGAACAAAACAAGCAGTCATAAAAAGTTCCAGAGGACTTCTCAAGAGCGATATTTGGTGTTGGATCCAAATTCTAACTTGGTTAACTGCTTCCTAGCTAACAAAATTCTCCACCTCAAGTGTCAAGTGAAAAGTTCATTTTTCACATTCAATTCTCACTTGCTGTATAGTGCTTTTGCTAAATAGCTGCAGGATTTCAAAGGCTGTGTTCTAGTTATGCAGAAATTAATTGTAGTCTAAAATCTGCACATCCATTTGTAATGCAGCTGGAGCTCTTTTGGAAGGGAAGATATTGTGTGCAGTAAGACTAACTTCTTTATGTGGTGTCTGTTTGTAAGGGAGTGATAAAGGTTTTTTTGTCTTCACTTGCTCAGAAGTGGGTACCTCCAACTTTCTGAAATGCAGTATCCTTTTGCATGCAGACACTTTTCAAATATTAACACGTGCAAATGACAAAACACGGACGTGGGATGTTATCCATATGGGCTTTATATGTGTAAATACCGTCAGGTGTGCTTGCAAGCGTGCTTTAACCAACTGGATCAACTTTCCATGCAGATAAGAGCTGAAACTGATGGTGCTTGCAGATGTTAAATAAATAACTCCCCCCCCAAACTATGCTTTACTTTAAACTCAGCACATTCCCGCACAAGCCCTGCACATGCCCGGAAGAGGCAGCATGTTACTTCAACCCAGTTTACCCAATGTCTGTAAAGATCATGCGTTTCAATGGGGGTGGGTTTGGAGCTTTTATCTAAAGCTGACTGAATCAGCATTAGCTAAAAGCCAAAAAAACCCACACTGAAGTGCCTGATCTTTACAGATGTTGCAGAGGCAGGTTGAGGTAATGCATTGCTTCTTCCAGTAAAGCACTTTTTTTTGGTTGTTTGTTGTAACATCTGCAAGCAGCCTGAGTGCACACTCACATAAAGAATCCAGCTGAAACAATATAAGAACACACTCAACTTAATGCATTATAAAGTCTAATTCTACAGTAGTCATTTATGAAAGGAAACATCGGAAAGAGAATCTAACTCATCCAAATCCCATTACATCAGCTTATTAAGTTTGAGCATGGCAACAAAAAGCTGTATTTTGTATCAAACTGTTGTTCTTATGGCATTTCCACAAGGTCAGTTCTAATCCTAAAACTCACCCTTTCACTGTTTGGCTGAATTATAAGGAAGGATATACTAAAGGAAAACCAAGACTATTTGTCTCTTCAGAAATAGCTTCCTGAAGAGTGAACACAGATGGCAGCAAATATTGTATATAGGAATGACTATACACAAAGGATAACAAAGGATAACAAAGGTCAGACACGGAAATTAAATAGGCAATAAAAATATGCAAATACCTAAAAACGCTGCCTGACAAGGCTGGAATCTTGCTATAAATTGCCTATTTGCAAATAACTTTGTACCCAATTATACCATTAAGAAAACTTCTAAATGATTATATCTAAAGGAACATAATGGACCCTGCATACATTTATTGTTATATTTAAGCCAATGGCACTAATGGGTACTTAATCAATGGATGGTGATGATACGCCAACCAACAGGCCAATGTTAGACCAAAATAACAGCATCCAGGTGAAGAGGTGAAAAGAGAAATATGGTCTAGCTATTAAACCTGGTGACAGGAAATAAAAAGAAGTGCTGCAAGATTTACACATTCTATAAAATGACAAAATAATATATCTTAGGAAATAGGGTGAAATATAAATGGGCAAAAGAAACAAAGCAAAATGAATATATAAACATATACACGCAAGCATGAGTAGTCAGTAAGAGCTGGAAATTAGACTGAATTGTTGCTGTTGTTATTAATTAAATCATTTCTTGTAAGTGGTTTTTCTCAAAATATCATCCTTTTTTTAAATAACTTCCAATCAAGAATAATGTCTTCCTTAGGGAAATCAAAGTTCCATACTTCTAACAAAAGCTTGTAGTTGCTTGTCAAGATATTTGTACACACTGAGATAAATCAATCCATACTGCACCAGGGGACAAAAACTAACCTAAACAAAAAGAGGTAAGATGCTGCACAGCAGGTATTATATTTTTATAAAGCTCTGCAGAGTTCAAATGTTTTTAAAAATTCATAATGAATTTTTTTTTACTTTGTAGAGACTGAGCTAAAATCTGGAGAAAGAACTACTAACTCTACCATTTACAAATTACCAACTTATTTCATTGCTAAAATGACATAGGGCTTCTCTGCATTGACTGATGATTATTATACATGATATACAAGCATTTAGGGATGTTTTCTGTCTGACTATATGGTGCTAAATCAAATGCAGCTGTCAGGGAAACAAAAGCAAAAAATGAAGCAATAACATGATAAGAAAGGGGGGTGAGGGTGAAGAAACACCTCAGGGTGTCTGAAAATGATGGGGCTTAAATTAACTGGAAAAGGCCTACCTGACTTGGCTTCACTAATTTGACTTGGCTTCACTGAAGTGAAATGACTTACCTGGCCAAGGGTAGGAAAGGAGTCTAAGATCAACAGAGCACTGGACAGTTACATATTTTCTCTCTGGGGTGGGGTACTTTTCAAGGACTGTCCAACAGAGCAGGCTGACACAAAGAGGCTTTGCACTTTGGAGGAGCCTGAAGAAGCTGGGCCTTTATGAAGCATGGCAAACTCTAGGTAGACATGCCTGCATACAGAATGTTTTATATAGCAAAAGGACAAGGATTTTAATATTTCTGACTGGATATATCAATGGTCAGGGAACCCAAAAGGCAGAACTGCAAGTATTTCACCATCAGTCCTAAACCAGAAGACTCTAATTTAGATGCTAAGAGTTTTGTCATACAATACAAGCAATATGAGAAAGGTGAAAGCTTGAGGCTTATCACTGGTAGTGGTTCACACAGAGAACGCAATGTGGTGCAGCAAGCTTCCTAAATGCAACTGAAAAAACAGCTTTCCGGAGAGGGAGCGTGTATGAGGGAAGAAGATGTGCACGTAAGAACTCATAACTGCAATAAGTGTATTTCACTCTCTAGATTTAGTCTACATTAAAGCATGTCACCTCTGATTTCCTGCCAGTATTAAGATTAGTGTAAAGGAGGGAAATATAAATAGCAAAAGCAGCAATATCGTCTCTCCTGGCATTAATAAAGTGGAAGCAAAAATCCACGTAACCTACTGATCCAGTGCTCAGCATGAGTCAAATGGAGACATTATTGTCTTCATCTACATATAAATTGGAGACTGCTTATTATGCTGGAAAGTGCCAAGAGAAAAAAAATTAGAAATAGAGGCATAAAAAATATGTCAAAACAGAGACCAGATGCCATTCATGCTACTAAAAATAAATAGGAATTTAGGCACGAACACACAAACAGAAAATCCACGGCAAAATACATGCTTTCTAAAATTACCACAACAAAGACATTTAGCTTTATGAGCCTCAAAACACTGCACTCTATAAATCAACCTGCAAGGCACCAATCTATGGGCAAGTGTCTATGGTGCATAGGCACCGGAGGCGATCCAGTGTCTGAAAAGGACCCTGAATAGAGGACTCAGACAGTGCCAAGGACAAGAGTCATGCTGGCAGTAATGGACAGCTGGTGCCAGAAGACAGTGCTGAGCCTGGAGATGGTGCTACCAGAGCTGTCAGTATAGGTTTGATGTTTGAGATTATTTGAGTATCAAGAGGTCCAAAAAAGGAAGCAAAGCCAGGTGTAGGCTACTGTGATGCATAAAGAACAGTACATTGCTACAAGCAAATTATGACATCTGGAGACAAAGCTATAAAATGGTGTCTCCTTGTGGGATCATTTTATTTCAGAGGTAAACAGGACAGTGCAGGTGCTGACCTGCACCAAAATGAAGCCCAAGGGTGGTAGTTTACCCCTAAAGAAAAAAAAATTTCAAAGTTCTCAAACACCTTTCCTGAGTTAGTGAATGTAAGCAATTTAAAGTAGCCTTTGCAACATTTCCGAAAGCTCAAAGGCCATTAGGAACTCAAGAGAAGCGCTGGGTCTCTAGCCAGGTGATTAAGAACAGAAGATCAGGAACCATGTACCATGTTTCAGCATGAGGACAAAAGAAGTAAGTAGATCTAAAGTACACATTAGAGATACTGCTAAGGTAAAAAAAAGTCTCCAACAGGAGTTCATAGCGTGAATCACGTGCTAGTGAGAACACATATACAGAAAATTACCAAAAAAGAGAAGCATCGTCACGCAGCTCTCTGAAAATCTACCCAGAAGTTGTAAGGCCAACAGTTAGACAGTCATCTTGAAACCTGAATACATCATGTGTGTATGATTCATCTGAGTCAACACCAAAACCACCCTGTCCAATACTGACATGACTTAACAAGGCTCACAGTCTAGGTACAAAATAGTTCAAGTCACTCTTAAAATAACAAGGCTGGGAAAATCCAACTGGTTCTTCAACGTGATATTTAAATATTTATAAGTTTATTCCTCACTGGATGCATCTATACGTGTGCATTTACTGCACAGTAACCAAAATTACTGTGCAGTACAGGCACACATCTACACATGCATGCGCATACTGTACAGTAAATATGGCAACTTATGCAGACTTGAACATAAAGTTAATACCTACACCATGCAGGTATCAAATTTACACCCAATTAGTTACTGCGCACTAACGCATGTGTAGACGCATTACTGCACAGTAACACTGTGTGTGTGGACTGACTGGAGACTAACTTTAGTCCCCAATCAGTCCACACATGGTGTTAATGTACTTTAATGCCTGCATGTGCAGATGCTGGCCTATTCCCACATACTGCGCAGTAATTTACTGTACAGTAAATTTAAACTGGCATAAATGCACATGTAGATACACCCACTTTCTCCAAAGCACTAAGTAGAGAGAAGATTCTGGCAATTGCTGAACTAACATTTAACCAGCATTTT
Source organism: Alligator mississippiensis (assembly GCF_030867095.1). NCBI lineage: Eukaryota > Metazoa > Chordata > Crocodylia > Alligatoridae > Alligator > Alligator mississippiensis. The sequence goes on along the minus strand of NC_081826.1, from coordinate 226,851,823 downwards.
TGAATAAGGGTCTCCTCTAGGCAGTCCTCTTCTCTTCTAATCACATGTACAAAAATGTTTAAATTCCTTCTTTTAATTGCATTGATAAGGATGGTAGTTATTTACAAATTTGAATTAAATACCCAGTTGGAAAAAAACCCAACAACTTATCTCAAAAGCATCAGTTTCTTACTGCAAAAAACAGTATGGTACATTAACCTGAATATACGAGTGCTGTAATATTTGCTTATGACAGTATGAAATATCAGCCCTACAAAGAGTTCCAAACAAATCTCAAAAAATAAAGCAAAAAAAATCCAAAATAAAAGCAGGAATATAATGGAAAGTATTTTTCTGCATTACACTGACTAGCTTAGTAAGAAAGATGCCATTTACTCGCATAATTTGCAATTATGCTACTAATTTCTTTTCCCAAGTAAAAGTTTTCAACAATGTTGATTTGTTAATTAAATCTGTATAAAAGTTTAAAACTTCAGCTAAACTCCTTACTGAGACCCAGCTCTTCTTTTTCCTGAGAGTAAGTCCCCAATTACACAAACAATTGCTAGGTACTTATTATTTGCCAGCTAAAAATGTAATGATGCTCTTGTAGAAGAAAATTACAACAGCCTGATAGTTCCTCTATGCCTCTGTGGACCATGACACAAAGTTGTAATTATTACGTTGCAGGAGGAGGGAGGGAGTGGGGGGAAGGAAGGGTTCAGAAGGAAGCATCAAAACTTAAGCTTCTTTATATTGTAGGTAAAATGTACTTACAGTGTTAGCAAGTTCTAAATAACTTCCTCCAACAGAATTACTAAGTTTGGAGGCCTGCGTTAGCAATCTTTGCAGAGCAGCTTGTTGATTCACGCTACTTCCTCCATATTCCAAGAGTTTCTGTAAAGTAGAATGACTCTGCAGGTCAGGACTCTGAAGGTCTCTTGCACCAGAATCATATTCCCAACTTTCTCTAGCTCCTGATAAGGCACCTGAAATAAACACAAAGCATATCCCATTGTAATTAGGAAGGCAGGTATAAAAATTACATGTTCCTTCCAAAAGGAAGAAACATACCTTTATTAATATGATTACTTTTATTAATATGATGGCAAAAAGAAACTCAGTACCAATCTAAGTGCACAACACAGCAAAAGTGTATGTTCACATACTTCACACATACCAAGAATAAATCAATTAAAATTGAACCATTAATCTGTGGGAACACTCCCCTTTCAGCTTCTGCTGCCTGACCTTGCCCCTGCCTGTGGTGGTGTGGTTACATGGCACTGGACAGGGATGCCAGTGTGGCACCAGCCGCGTGGCACAGCATATAGCCCATATGGCATGTGGCCTGTGCAGCATGCGTCAACAAGGGGCCTGTGGCTTGCAGCCACTCAGAAGTTGCACAGGCCTGCTATAGTGGATCACATCCATTGGTCTGAGGCCACACAGAAATGAGGATGAAAAAAAGATACTGAATACCTAGCCCTTTAATAAAAACAGCTTAACCTGTACCTGAACTTGGTAGGGGCCGGTAGAATTAACAGTGGAGAAGAACCTCAACCAATGAATTTAGAAGAGCCATGACAATTTATACCAGCTACAGACTGTCAAAATGCAAACGTGCAAGGGAAGGATGTGACTTAGTGCAAGACTGGCACCTTAATTCTGGCATTTCCTGAATTCTGAGTGCTTCACTTTGCAACCTAAATAAGGTTTTGTTTTAACATTTTTAAATGCAGTTTTATATACTTTTGCCATCTGATATGTGTCCTTCGCAAGGTAATCAAACCCCATCTTTTTACCCTGTTCTCACTGTTATATTAGAGTTTTACCATACCATACATCATGCTAGTCACCCTTCTCTGAAACACTGCAATATCCTTTGAGCTGGGTTAAGAAGTATTATCCATAGTATTATAAATTGGTCATGCAATTGATGTATTTAATTACATCGTTATGATATCTACATTATTCTCTACCCCATTCCTTATGCATCCTAACATGCTATTTGTGGGTGCACATGAATTAAGGTCTTTATTGAGCTATCCAATGATGTCTCGGTCTCTGGTCCTTTTCTATTTTGATACAGTTCCTTTAGACTCCCTCATAATGAGAAGACATAGAAAACATGCATGAGTTTGCCACACGCACATACAGATCTATTTAATAAAAGAGAAAATTTGACCCAGCTTCAACTTGAATCAAGATGGAATAACTATCTTCAAATCCTCGTAGTTTACACTCCTGTATTAACACTAAAGGAAGCTTCTTCAGTTCCATTTCACACAAGTTAAGTGCAGCCATCTGCTCCTTGCAAGTTGTCAATATTGGCTTAGTCCAGGAAAATTTGAATACCATTGCAGTTAGTGCAATTCATTAGGCTGGAAAAGGCCTCAGTACTTTCTGCTTTTGAAGCACAAAGTTTTCAAGCAAAAGCCTAAAATAATTTTACTAGAGCTAGTATTAACTTACGCCAGCAGTTGCATAAACAGGTACAGAACAATACGTTTATTACATCTTTTTACTATATAAGAATCATATTCTGTCCATAGAGTCAAATCTACCTTAGGCACAATATATGATTGGAAATTCAGGATCAGCTGGAGCAGGGCTGTCCAAATGGTGGCCCTGAAGGGGCCTCATGCAAACCGCAAGGGGTTAATGTGCAGTCCCCACGCTCTTATCCGGCCTCTGCACTCCATATTCTTTCTGGCACCTCCTGCCTCTGAGGTCTCTAGGCTACCCACCTCCATCTTTCACTTCCTCCTCCTGCTACAGGGTGGTGTAGCCCACAGTGTCAGGAGCCCATGGCATGGTGTAGTGGTGTGGGCGACTTCACACATGCATACTGCAGGGGTATGCAGCTTGGGGGGCCCATGGTGCACACTAGTGCAGACCCTGCTGATATGGTTTGCATGGTGTGTGGCCCCCAGCCACTTAGAAACTGGACAGCCCTGTTCTAGGTAAACCACTAATTGAAACATTGTTACCATAAAAATGTTTACAGGTAAGAGATGCTCATAGTATTCACAACTCTCCAGCAAAAAACAATTTAACAAGTAAATTATTTGAGAAAGTGAACGGATTTGGTTAATGCAGGAATGAACTAGTCATAAATTCTGGAAGCTACAGTCATGATCTTATTCTACAGTTCATACTTTCACTTTAATGTTAAAGCAAATGCTCTTAATAAGGATAAAATTTTAAGAGGTGCTCAAAATACCCCAAATGCCTACAACAGCCAGTGATTCCAAAAGGAGTGTCAAGCATTTGGCACACCACAGGATTAGATATATTTATTGAGATTATTTGAACTAGTTTAAATGTCATTTTATAATATTCACTGTTTTACCTGATAAAACACTGGGGAGCAAACTCTTCCAACTCCTAACTGAACAATAGTTTCAGCTAGGACAAAGCATCAGTTTCTACAAGTCTAGTTCTTCTGACTACAGTAAAACTGGAAGTGTTCATAGATTCATAGATTGTTAGGGGCTGGAAGGGACCTTGTAGATCACTAGGTCCAGTTCCCCTGCACTAGGCAGGAAAAGACAACTGGGGTCAAGTGACCCCAGTGAGGCGACTGTCCAGTCTCCTTTTAAAGATTTCCAGGGTAGGTGACTGCACCACCACTGGAGGGAGTTCATTCCAGTGTGGACACCCTGACTGTGAAGTTTTTCCTGGCATTGAGCCTGAAGTGGCCTTCCAGGAGTTCATATCCATTGCTCCTGGTCTTCCCCAGGGGTGCCCTGGTGAACAGCTGTTCACCAAGTTTTTGATGTACTCCCCTGACGTAGCGGTAAGCTGCTACCAAGTCCCCTCTCAGCCTTCTCTTCTGTAGGCTAAAGAGGCCCAAATCCCTTAGCCTCTCCTCATATGGCTTGTCTTGCAAGTCCCTGATCATACGGGTGGCTCTTTTCTGGACCGTCTCAAGCTTTCCCACATTGTTGTTGAAGAGTGGTGCCCAGAACTGGATACAGTACTCCAGCTGAAGTCTCACCAGTGCGGAGTACAATGGGAGTATCACTTCCTTAGTTTTGCATAAGATGCAACGGTTAATGCATGCCAGCGTGTTGTTTGCTTTGCCAGCCAGTGCATTACACTGCCACCTCATGTTCGTGTGATGGTCGATCACTACCCCTAGGTCCCTTTCAGCCGTTGTGCAAGTCAAATTGTCACCACTGAGCCTGTAGGTATGTTGGAGATTGTTTGCCCCCAGATGGAGCAACTTACACTTCTGAGTGTTGAACTTCATCTGGTTCCAGTCCACCCAACTCTCCAGCCTGTATCTGCAACCTATCTTCTGGCATGACCACGCTCCCCCATAAGTTGGTGTCATCTACAAACTTGGCCAGCAAGCTTTTCACCCCCACATACAAATCATTGATAAAGATGTTGAAAAGCACTGGTCCAAGCACGGACCCCTGAGGGACACCACTGGCCACTTCTCGCCAGGATGACACAGATTCGTTCATGAGAACTATCTGGGTCCTACCATGCACCCAGTTTTCCACCCACTGAACTGTTGAGCAGTTAAACCCACAATCTTCTAATTTTTCCACAAGGATATCATGGGATACTAGATCAAAAGTCTTTTGGAAATCTAGGTATATAACGTTGACTTTCTCTCCCATGTCCAGGTGGCGAGAGACCTGTTTGTAGAAGGAGATGAGATCGGTAAGACAAGACCTACCTGCGACGAAGCCAGGCTATCGTTCAGAATCTTACCATCAGCGAGCGTATCACGCACAGATTCTTTTATTAGTTTTTCCAAGATTTTCCTGGGATGGAGGTTAAGCTGATTGGTCTATAGTTACCTAGGTTCTCCCTCTTTCCCTTGAAGATGGGCACAATGTTGGCTCTCTTCTAATCCTCAGGGATCTCCCCCATGTGCCACGATTTCTGAAAGAGGTTTGCCAGGGGTTCCGCAATGACCTCAACCAGCCCCATCAGCACTCTTGGGTGAAGTCCATCTGGTCCTGCTGACTTATAAATGTCTAGCTTTTTTAGTTGGTTTTGCAACAGCTCAACATCCACAGTGGGAAGGCTATCATTCCCACCATGCCCCCTGTGATCCTTATCTTGCTTGTCATTCCCCTTGGTCCAGTGAAATACCTACACAAAGTGAGCATTCAGGACTTCAGTTTTTTCCTGAGTGTCCATTACCAGCTGTCCCGAGGTGTTAAGCCCTGTTAACACCTTTTAACCTAGCCCTAACCCTGTTAACACACTGCATGCAGACTATTCTATTAAAATCAGCTAAATTCCAAAAACCTTCCAAGAACTGTTCCATATTTAAACAGTTTCTCCATAAGAATAGAGATAAATCACTATTTTCACTTGATACACCTCAGAGAGGTAACGTCCTGGGAAATATGGGATGCAATGGATCTCTTCTAATATTTTCCAGACTGGCCACTTAGCAAGTCTCAGAGGCTGCCACAATGATAGTACAAGCTTTCTAGTAACATTTGGTGAACACAATTTATAAAACAGGAGTTACTACTCAAATCCAGTTCACAAGGGGCAATGTTGTGTGAAGCAGAAGGCAGGTTCTCTTTTAAAATGGCTATTCCTATTTCATGGTATTTTAATTCATAGATCCCAAATCACTTTGTAATGGTGGACACCATTATAGGAAGAGATGAAGTGACTTTTCTGAGCATATGCAATAAGTCAATGGTAAAGTCAGCATCAGTATCTGGTTCTACAGTCTCCTGAGCACCCTTTTAAGCTCACCAGGCTTCAGTGGCCCATAAATAACTGACAACAATACTATCAAGCTAACCCAAAGGCCCTTCTTCCTCAAAAGTAACAATTTTCCTCTCTAAAATATGCATCAACATTCAAACTGTGTGTTTATCAATCAGAAATCATTCATTAGTCAATGTAATGGTGCTGAGTGATGATAATAAATTAAATGAACAAAAGGGGAAAAACAAGGATACAAACATCTAAAGGTAAAAAGGAAAAAGCAACCTGGCTGCAGCAAAACTAAGTTTTATACTGAAGACTACATGGAGCAAAAATGCATAGCAAGTTGATTTAAACACATTTTAACTCAATTCACTAGAAGGAGAATATCTCAGTAAACTCACTCATTAAAAAAAAAGTGAAATAAAGGAATAAATCCACCCAAAACAAAGTATTCTCCAAACAAACAATCACAAGAGATCTAGTTTATAATGCAGAACTTGTAACTAATGCAACTAAAATATATTTCTACATTAAAGTAAATTAGATTAAGAACAAATTAAATAGATTTGTTCATATGTATATGAAGGGGCTGCAAACAATCAACTCACATAGTGCCAGTTTCCAGAAGCAGCATGCACTATGTATGATGTTTCTGTCAATTCAAAATAAATCCCCAGGTAATGTGGAATAAAAGTATGTAGCAGATGCCCCATCACTGCCCTCTAGTGGCTAGACTACAATAATAAAGCCCTAAGACAGGGCTTCCCAACCTTTTCCTTAGTATGATCTCATTTAAACATTCAACATTTTTTGCGATCCCAAAATGATGCAGGCAAGATCAGCAAGGAAGGATCAATCAAATTTCTGCTTTTGAGTCTAGCACTCCTTTCATTTCTTATTCTTATTGTGGCAGCCGAGGGCGGTCTAAGGCTATGGCCAGTAGCCCGGACTGTCAGGTGGGTATTTTCCATGATGGAATAGAGTTAGGCATGGAAGCGTATTGGTTGTATAAAGAAAGCTTTACTTACACTGCCGATGGTCGCAGTGCAGGAAGAAAACTTGCTTGAATTACAGTTGCACACAAACACACAGGGGTGAGATCTCTCTTCGAACCGAGATGAGTCGTCAGTGTACGACTCCACGAGCGCTCAACACGGGGGTACGTCAATATTTTCATGATGACGGGGAGTGGTTAGAGTCTGATCAGGTCCCTAAGTTCTCCTCCAAGACACACACGGAGTTTGCTAGGCTCCACAGCGCACTTAGAGTTCCCCACGAGATGGTTGTGGAGTCCTCCAACTTGGGTGGAAACTGCTCTAACCTTTCATATGGCTAGCAAACCAATCGCTAGCCGCCAGGTAGGAATCATTTAGAATTGACCAACAGTGGGACACAAATTTGCATACGTGTGGCGGGAACTCTTTTGCACCGGGGTTTTCTTTCTGCAGCTGAGAAATCCACCGTGCAAAGAAAGCTCCATGTGGGGGGAAAATTCCAATGTGCTGAGGCACTAAAAATCATTGGGTTATGACACTTATCCTTGTCATTAGTTTTACAGCTACAGCTTGAAGAAGAAACTTTTTGGAGAAAAATCCATGTTAGATTTCTCTGCCATGTAAAATGTATTCCAGCCAGCCAGTATCAACATATTTGTTTTAAGTCAGCTTCCTGTAATGGAGATCCAACTCAAGGTGCTTGTAGAATTGTCGTGCATGGATGAAAAACTGCCATGCATGAGAATTGCATATTTATAAACAGGAAGTGCATTCATCATAACTGGTTGCCGCTGTCAAGTGTCTTTACGACTTCATTTTTTATCGTTGCAATCCCACATGGGGTCATGACCCCAAGGTTGGGAACCACTGTCCTAAGCGCTAGAGGATATTTCCCTACAGTTTGAAGGAGCAGAGAGGCCTTATCTTAGAAACAAGTTGCTGCATTCCATCCCCAAGGTGGCACATGTGCTAAACATAAAAGATTTCCAAAATGTTTGTAAATGCGTGATCATGGAAGGCAAAGCATTTATAGCATTATTCTTGTACAGTGCTAAAATATGACACGTTCTACATACTGTAATATTAATTTGCAATGGGTTCAGAATATGTTTTTCTGTTAAGAAAAAGACTACAATTTAGTATGGAAATTCATAATAATACAAAACCAGCAAAAATATACTAAATACATTCAAAGTTTGTCCAAAATATTAGTATGGTTTTCATGGGTTACACTTTTTATCATATTTGCAGTCGGTATGGTAGTCTTGGATGATAGTTTAAGCATTTATCCCAACCAAGTAGCAGAATGGAGTACTGCTGCATTTCAGTTAAAGCAGGGGTATCAAACTCAGGTCACTCAAGCTCAGGTCAACAGTAGGGAAAGCACTGCAGGACCAGGGACCCAAAGGTGAAAGGAGTACGTGAAGAGTGGTTGTTCCTTAAGGACATGATCCTTGAAGCACAAAGGAAGTCCATTCCCACACAGAGGAAAGGTAGAAAAAGGGCTGGGAAGCCCCCTTGACTATACAGAGAAATCATGGTCCTCTTCAGAAAGAAGAAAGAGATATACAGACATCAGAAACTTGAGAAAGGCCTCAAGGAAGACTATATAACAATGGCCTGCACTTGTAGGAATCAGATTAGAAAAGCTAAGGCAGCAACTGAACTAAAATTAGCAACAGGAATCAAGGACAAGAAGTTCTTTTTTAGGTACATAGGGAACAGGAGGAAAACAAATGGGAGTGTGGGGCCACTGCTCAATAACTCAGGACAGCTCGTTACCAGCACTCAAGAGAAAACTGAACTCCTGAATGACTACTTCGCTTTCATCTTTCACTGGGCCAAGGGGAAAATCATGCCAGATACAGGGTACAAAATGAGCAGGATAGAAATGACCGCCTTCCTACTATTGCTGTAGAACTGGTATACGATCAATTAAAAAATTAGACATTTATAAGTCAGCAGGACTGGACGAACTTCATCCGAGAGTGCTGAAGGAGCTGGCTAAAGTCATTGCGGAACCCCTGGCAAAGCTCTTCCAAAGCTTGTGGTGCTCTGGAGGGTCCCTGAGGACTGGAGGAGGGCCAATGTTGTGCTCATCTTCAAGAAGGGGAGAATGGAGGACATGGGTAACTATAGGTCAATTAACCTAACTTCTATCCCAGGGAAAATCCTGGGAAAATTAATTAAGGAGTCTTTGTGCAATAGGCTTGCAGAAGGTAGGATTCTGAATGACAGCCAGCATGGCTTCGTTGTGGGCAGGTCTTGTCTTACCAACCTCATCTCCTTTTATGATCAGGTAACTCGCTGCCTGGATAAGAGAGAGGAGGTTGACGTTGTATACCCTGACTTCTAAAAAGCTTTTGATCTGGTATCCCATGATGTTCTCACAAGAAAATTGGAGGATTGTGGGCTTAACTGTGAGACAGTCAGGTGGGTAGGAAACTGCCTGCAGGGTAGGACCCAGAGAGTCCTAATGAATGGATCTGTGTCATCTTGGCAGGAAGTGGCCAGTGGTGTCCCTCAGGGGTCTCTGCTTGGTCTAGTACTATTCAACATCTTCATTGATGATTTGGATGTGGGGGTGAAGGGCTCACTGGCCACATTTGTGGACAACACCAAGTCATGGGGAAGCATGATCATGCTTGAAGATAGGCTACAGATACAGGCAGACCTAGACAGGCTGGCAAGGTGGGAGGATCAGAACCATATGAAGTTCAACATTGAGAAATGTAAAATGCTCCACCTGGGGATGAACAATTCCCTACACACCTACAGGCTTGGCAACGCCAATCTGACCAGCACTATGAATGAAAGGGACTTGGGTGTAATAACAGACCACAGTATGAACAAGCCGGCAGTGGGATGCCATAGCCAGCAAGGCTAATAATACCCTGGCATGCATCAATCGATGCATCTCTAGTAAAACCAAGAAAGTGATTCTTCCACTTTACTCAGCATTGGTGAGACCACAGCTGGAGTACTGCATCCAATTCTGGGTGCCGCACTTTAACAAGGACATGGTAAAGCTTGAGAGAGTCCAGAGAAGGGCCATTCAGAGACTTGCATGGCAAACCATATGAGGAAAGGCTGAGGGACCTTGGACTCTTCAGTCTGAAAAAGAAAATGCAGAGAGGGGACTTGGTAGCAGCTTACTGCTACATCAGGGGCATACATCAAGGGCTCAGTGAACAACTGTTCACCAGGGCACCCTTGGGGAAAACTAGGAGTAATGGTCACAAACTCCTTGAAGACTGGTTCAGGCTCAACATTAGGAAAAACTTCAGAGCTGGGGTGTCCAGACTGTGGAATAAGCTCCCTCCAGAGATGGTGCAATTACCTACCCTGGAAATCTTCAAGAGGAGACTGGATGGTCACCTTGCTGGGTCACCTGACCCCAGTTGTCTTTCCTGCTTGTTGCAGGGGGCTTGACCTGATGATCTTCCAAGGTCCCTTCCAGCCCTGCAATCTATGAAACTCATCTGGCCCCTTGGGCTGCGCAAGTTGCATGGGATTGGTCCATGGACCAGATGAACAGTGCAGGGCGAGTTCCATAAGCCAGATCCAGTGCCCACGGCCTTCGCCCCAGCCAGTTCCACACTGCAGTATATGTGGTACCCACTCTGGCCCAGACTGGGACACAAGCCACACCCGACACCTGCTACAGCTGATCCAGGGGGAGGGTTGAGTGTAGTACAGGTCCTGAACTAGCTGGAGCAGGCACTGTGTGAAGTACAGTCCTGGAATCAGCCAGAGTAGGCACTGAATCCAGCATGCACAGCACCCATGGAGCTCCTCCCATAGCATGCCAGATCCAGTGCCCACTTTAGCTGGTCCAGTACTGTGCCACACACAGCCCCTGCTCTGGGACCTACGGCATGTGTGGCTAATACCCCAGATGGGCCAAACGCCACGGGCATCCAGCATGCGGAGGGGAGGGAGAGAAGAGGTCCAGGACTGGCCCCATATGGGGCCAGCACTGGGGGCTGAATGATGCGATTCCATGGGCTGGGCTGTATCTTTGATGCTTCTGAATTACAGCATAAGAGAGCTGAATTAAGTTTACTATGGATCAGGATAAGTGCCCTATATTTCTCTGCAGATAAAAGACCAAAACTTTGCCTGTCCTTCACTGATTTCGTAAACTGCTGGGGGTGTTATACAGAATATTTCTTCAGCTTGAAGGAAATATGTTGTACTATGTTGCAAATCACAAACAGTAATTTCAAGGGAGAAAGTCTGGCTAAGTGTAAGGATATCTGTCAATTCTTTTTCTCATCAGAAAAAACTGTAGAATCTTATCACTGTCTCAAGGATAGGGAAAAAGGACAAAAATCAGAGGAATCTGGGGGATTAAACTGGCATAACAATAGGGGTATTCCATTGTGGAAGTCCATGGAATACAAAATGAAAAAGAAAAGACACCATCAATGCTGATACTTTAATAAAAAGAAAGAAAAAGGCCGGGTAAAAAACTTGACACAAAAGATTTCTCAAGGCTACATAAACTAGAAAATATAATTCATCTCTCTCAATACTATAATCCCTATTCAGCTATTCCTTTCTCTTAATACTAAGGAAAGGCCAGACATTATAAGACCTTCTTTCAGCCACAGCCAATAATGAAAAAGACTCAATTCAATTATCTAGAAAATTAACTACAGTCCCTACATGCTAGGAGTTTTCCATATAGTAAACATTTAAAGGGCAAATGTCAAACCTAAGCAAATACATTTGGCGCCAACAATACTCCCTGCACAACCATTTTCGCCATTGATTTTCTAGCATTTACCAAACAGTTCTCAGTTTTGAATTTTTTCACTGGAATCAATATCAGGTAATCTCCAGTTATAAAGGACATTGATTATACCCACGGGGGTGGGGGGGGGGGGCGGCCGGTGGCGGCGAATGTGTTTATTACTTTTCTAGCCTATTAAGGAATATCTGAGTGTGTGGCAATTGTTAAGTTAATCCCATATCAGCTCCAATGTGTATTCATGCAAAAGCTCATTCACCATAATGGTTAAGAGGAACATTTACTTTAAAAAGTCTCTCTTTTTCTACCTCTTCCTGAATCATTTGTCCCCAGTATTGGTTCCCTAATATTGGTTCTCTCTATATCATTTAATTTTTTTTTAAATATTTTATGCCAACATGCCCAATTTATAAAAACCAAACTGTTGAGCTTGATTAATGCTAAAGACAGATTAAGTCAATAATATGAAAAACACCAGTGACCAAAAAGGAAGTTTCAAAAATCAAATATAGTTTAAGTTGATGGAACAAGACAAGAGTTATGCAAAGTAAGTTTATTCCAGAGATTCTCTAATTCGGGGGGGAAGGAGGGGGGTGATGTGCTTCCTTAAGCTTGTTAAATTGTTACGTACTCTTATGATTTCATGTTATTGAATAAATACACAGGGATCCTGGTTTTCTCTGCTTAAAAATCCCAAATTCTCTGATAAAAAAATCCCATACTCTCTGATTTAAAACCCCCAAATCCATGTTTTTCCATGATTAAAATGAAACACCACTATATATCTATATACCTATGTGTACACACACACACACACACACACACACTCTTTCTCTAGGTAGCAGTCGAACAATGTTTTATTGATATATTTACAATTTGGAATCCTAACAGTGTCTCACGATCACTATAATAAAATAAATTCTAAATACCTATAAATTTTGGCATTTCATTTGGGATTTTTTATCAAGGAAAATCAGAGCTCCCCCTGCCCCCTTCACTCACCAGATCACGGGCCCAGCTGTGGTTGCACCCCTCTTCCCCCGCAGCTTTGTGGCACTGACCAGCCCTAAATGCCCTGCCCATGCCATTGCCCCTCAATCCCAAACCACAACCCCCCAGCTCTGATGGTGCCCCTCACCCTGACCCACAGCTTCCTGGCCCTGCTGATGCTCCTCACTCCCTACCCATAGGCCCCTGGGACCTGCCTGTGCCCCTCATTCCCAATCCATAGCCCCTGGGCCCTGATGGCGCTGAAGAAGGCCCCCACCAACTACTAGGGCTACAGGGCCAGGGACCCCAGCAGTGCCTGAGCCCTGGCTACCTCCCGTGGGAGGCAGTGGGCTGCTGCAATGAAGCGGGGTGCAAGCCCAGTTCCCTCCTCTCCCATGGGTGGCACAGCTGGAGCAGACCCCATGGTGGGGGGGTGGGGGGGGGAGGTGCAGATGCGGGCTGACAGCCAAGGGCTTGGGGCTCCCTGCTGTGCTGCCCTCCGTGGCCTGGTGGGCTGGACCCAGCATGGAGGGGAATGGTGTGTGGCTCAGTGCCACAGCAGGGAGCCCTGCATCACCACAGAGAGGTGACCCTGCCCACCCAGCAGCAGCTGGCAGCTGCACCAATCCTCCCCACCCCACTCTGTCCTGCTGCACCAGGTCCTGCCTGCTGGACCTTGGAAGCTCCCAAGGGGAGGGCAGCAAGGCAGGGAGCCCCAAGCCCTCAGCCACCAGCCCACATCTGCACCCAACCCGTTCACAAAACTGAAGGACACTTGACCCCATGCCCTCCCTAGGAGTGCATGCAGTGGTGGGGAGCCAACTCCCTGCCACCCTCTGAATAAGCCACCTGTAGCTCTATTCCACTCCCTGCCCGGGCCCTGCAGCCATGTATTTCTGCCCTGCTCCCAGGCCCCAAGCACCACTCCTTCCTCTCATGTACCCGTTAAATGTTCACCACGTGCTGCCAGGTTTACAAAAATTATACTCTAGTTCGAGAAACACTACTCAACATAATGCCCCCATGGAATAATCATTAAGGTCACCAGCAAGGCAAGTTAGGGAGTTGGCTTGGCCAGCCTGCACTAGGCCTAGCATTTTATTCCACCAACCTGCTTATCTCCCTCTGTCACCTGAAAAGCTGGGCAATGGCGCTGAATGGTCTGACATAAAGCACTTGGTGTCAGCTGTATTCTGCTGACTGAGAAGTGAATGAGAATTCAATCTTCCTAGAGGCTCCAAAATGTTTTGTCTAGGATGAAGGGAATTAAGCTTTCCACTGCTGTGCACCTGATTGTGTTTACAGCAGAGGAACAGATGCCCATCTTGACTATTTGTAAACCTGCCCATATAGTCAGGTCCCTCAGGCAATTTGGAGTCAGTAGTATCCAACACAGCTGACAGCTGTAAGTCTATTCATTATACACAGAAGACAGAAAGGTCATCTTCCACTGGTGCAACCCATGTAGTCTCAATGCCATAAGACAGCCTGCAACCTCACTGGAATGGGTCTAGGAAATGAGCTGAGATCATATGTTGATGGTAGCTTTGTACAACCAGCTTCACAAAGATCTGGCTCAGGAATGGTAGACATAATAGCTAACATAAAGCTGTCTACAGTGAAAGATGAAACACTATCAAGCCAATACTCTTTTTTGAAGAGAAGCTAGCAACCTGTCCTCAGTGACAGGTCCGAAAGCATCTGAGGTTTGATCATTTATATTTAATGATTTGAACTTCCTCAACAACAGTGACACCTTCTAGTACAATGAATGATCCAACTTCCATGGAGGAGCATTATTTATTATGGGCATAAACCAACTCCCAACTGTGAGCCACACTTCTTCCCAAGTTCTGGTGATCTAATTTGTGAACTAGGCAGCAAATGTTTCACTGTGCAAGCACAAATGCTTGAGACTGTGGAAGAGCACATGGGTTCATAAAACAGAATATTTCAGGCAGTAATGACTATGCAGTTAGTGGTGTAAGAATATAAATATCTCTTTGATCTTTCCTATGATAGCAACATAGAAGTACAAAAATTCTCTGTGAGGTCTCTCTCAGGTTCAGTATATATTCTGTTTCAACAAGCCATTTCACACTGCGGACCTCCAAACAGCCTTCAGAAGATAACCACTTCAGGCCTTCTGCCGGTTAGTAATGTTTGCACTAGCTGCAAACAGAAAATAGGATCCATATCATATCACAAAATTCCTGAGCCTGCCAATACCCCTTGTTAATCCTTTATTGTCATGCCCTTCACCATCCAAGTCTGAAAGCTGCCTCTCAGAAAGAGAGGCAAAACCCTCCCAGAAAGAGAGCTAGACTGTAAACATTTTTTATCATGTTGGTTTCCTCTTTGGAAATCTTTTATTCAATAGGTGATACGTGACACTTTTTGTTTAAAAAAAAAGCGGTGTGGGCTTAAACACTCTTCACTGAACAGCAAAATGACACTGGTGACACTGGTACATAAAAAATAGCCAGAGTGCTTTACTGGCTTCAGTTAAACAAGAAGTTCTAGTAAGAGACACTATCTGTAAGAGACTTGTAAAATGAGAGGACACCTCCCACATTTCTATGACATCTATTTATCCAGGCTATGCAGGGAGCAAGGCTTACCATTAAAATAAATAAGGGAAGAAAGGAGAATAATGATTCTACATATTTTGAATCCTTTCTTCTCACTTTTGCTTATGCAAAGATTACTGCTGCCAAATGCACCAAAAAAAAAAAAGCTGATTAGACTTCTGGTGGTTTTAACTATAAAGCACAAAAAAATAGAAATCATTGAAGATGATGTGTGTTCCAAAGTCAGGAAAAGAACAAAGAGAGGGGGAAGGGGTCAGTATCAGATGCAGCCAATTTGGTTATGACTGTGAAAACTAGATAGACATGTTTGGAGCTTTCTAGCACTCTTTATTTCTATTGTCTTTTCACAATGGAATGTAAACTTTCTCACATCCTGCTGTCTGGAATATTGTTCCCAGAAGAGTTATAAAAATCCAGTGAGGAGGGCGAAAGACTGAACAAATGTTCCTGTTGTTCTTGAAAGAGTTTGACTATGCTGTTTGCATTAGCAACGGAAATAAAACCTACTTTAAAATGATAAGGAGATAATCACAATGCAAGCCAGGAAACCATTCCAGTGCTGGAGCCAAAGGCCAAAGCTTTAACTAAACTTCATTATCAATGGTCACTATACTACACACAATCAAAAAGGCTAAATGACAACAGCAATACTACCTCCATAAAATATAACCTGCTTAAACAAATAATTACAGCAGATGACAAGACATTTTGTATAATATGTCAGAAGAACAGGATGGTAAATAATTTGTATTAAAATTTTGTAGTCTCTTTCGGAAGTGCAAAGGTAAGGTATGCTGAACACGTTCTTCCTGCTGTATCATTTTTAGACCTCAGCAAAACTCAGAGTTCGTAACTTATAAAAAATATCAATTTCCCACAAAATGAAAATCCTAAAATCTGGGAATGACATTTCTAAACTAAAAGTCTCCAGCTCTGGAAGTGAAATTGCCAGTCAAACTGACAATTGCCAGTTTCTCTGCTGCTCACCGCTGCTGCAGGGAGTCAAGAACAGGAGTGGGCAGCCTTTTAGAAGTAGTGGGCTGAATTAAAAGCAGCTCAGTCTGAAGGAGGGCTGCTGCTTGTAATCTAGCTGCAATCTAGTTGAAGAGCCAGAAGCCATGCCCTGACTAGCACTGGTACTCCCAGAGCTTCCAAGCTCCTGGCTCTGCTACAGGGATGCTAGAAGCCCCAGGGATCCTGGAGAAGTTCACATGGCAGACCTGCCCAAAGACTGATGCCTCAGAGGCTTTGAAGCCCAAGTAGCCAAGGAGGCAAGCCAGAAGGAAACACAGTGGTTTTGCATGGATTTCTGCCTATCAGAGAGGACAGCTTCCACCTAAAACCTGCACGTTTCAGTAAAGTCATCAAAACTAGATATTTCTGCAAAACATCTCAGTTTTAACAAATGGACATTTTCCATCTAAACTCTGTTTTAGCACAAAAATCCCCAAAAAGCTGTTCTATGTGTTAGGGAAACCTACTCTCAGAAGTGGCAATAGGTAAGAAAAAAGTATTTCAATTACTGAATGCACCACATTGCCATTACAGCAGCCTTGTGCTGGGCATGTTCATTAGTTTCATCTACTGAAAAAGCACCAGCTTCCCACAGCTTGTTCAACTACAATTATATACCAGTTAAGCGAGAATCTTCTTGAACTATCCCAGGAACATCTGTCCTTGGGGCTGTAACTCTGTAGTCTTTCATAAAGAATGAACTGACATAATTTAGTTTTTTCTGTAAGTAACTGAAACTCACTCTCGTTCTCTTGCAAAGAGATAAATTATAAAACGTATTTTAAAAAAACCAAAACTATTTTAGAAATCACCTGAGTCCCCAGCTTTACTATAAAAGGTTAAGGCAAATTTTTCACTTAATTATTTATCTGACTTGCTGGGAGAAAGAGGGAGGAAAAAGAAAGGAAGGGACTTTTTTTTTTTTCAAACAGATGTCTTCACAGACAAGTTAGCTGAACAGAATGCAATTTAAAGTGTATTAGAGGCTGATTTCTGCATCCTTTAAGAGCCACATTCTTCATGGAGCTTTGAAAACACCTGTATACAGTACCATAGTTGATGCATAAAAATAGGTACTTATGCAAACCATGAACTGTGTGTGGAGAAGGCACATTTATGCAAATTTCCCTCTTTTCACAATAATATTTTAATAGCTATTTTTAAGTCTTTTCTTAAAAACAAAACAAACAAATTCCCAACACCCTAACCTAGTAAAAGTACTTAAAAAAAAGAGACACTACTGTCCAGGAACAATTAAAAGTACCCTCTCCTCTAGTTTGGGGCCCTGGAAAAGAACTCTCCATGACAATTCTCTTGGTAAAATCCCCTAAAATGCCCTATAAGGGAAGGGATTTCTTTTGCCACAGGAAAACCCACAAGACCCATTTCAAAATCTGACAAAACTAACAGGGAGTCATGATAGATCATGAATAATTTCTGGAAGGCTAGAATTAATTTAGGGTCTTATAAATGTCATTCTCCCAGACAGTTGCTCCTAAAACAAACCTTGCAGATAAGCCAATATACTCTGGTTTTTACTTGGAAGTTAAGAGGTGGGGGAGATGATGTGCATTTTGTGCCCCCCCCCTTGCCTATGGTAGAGGACAGAACTACACGTGGAAGATCCATTTTGTGCACAGGTCAAGGAACAGAAAAGAACAGAACTAATAACTGTGCTTAAAAAAAAAAAGAAAAAAAAAGGAAAAAAGAAAATACAGAAAAAGAAAGGCCTTCAACTTCTCATACAACATATCTAACTCTTCAATACCTCTTTTCTGGAATTTTAAAGTCATCTGAAACAAAACACAATCGTCTTAGATTGCAGAAATGCAATAATTCTTTGGAAAAGTATATATAAAATCATGGTAAATCAGGGTTGGAAGATACCTCAGGAGGTCATCTAGTCCAACTCCGTGCTCAAAGCAGGACCATCCCAGCCAAGCCTTTGTCTAGCCAGGTCTTAAAAACCTCCAAGGACAGAGATTCCACCACCTCCCTGGGTGACCTGTTCTCCCTCCCCCACCCCTCATCCCAATAGACTTACCTGGAGGGAGCTGCGGGAGCTGTTCTCCACCGCTGCCAGGCTGCCATGTGCATGTACACATGCATATACATGTGGTGTTCCCTGCGTCGTGCTCTCCCCAGCCTCAAGCAGCCCCTTGCAGGCTGGAACTGTGCCTGCCTGGATGGGGAATCCTGCAGTTTCCTGCATTTTTCTCCTTTAATGAAGAAATCCATGTTCTTCTCTATTGAAGGAGAAAAATCTGCATTTTTTCCACACCAAATGGAAAACCCAGATCCCTGCTCATAAGATTTCTTTTGGTCCAATCCTCCATTTGTTGAAGTCTCTCTGAATCCTCCATTATGTCTACTACTCCGCCCAGTTTGGTGTCATCTGCAAACTCACTGAAGGTGCACTCCACCCTATCTTCCTGGTTGTTGATGACAATATTGAACAAAACCGGCCACTGATTGCTACCCTTTCAGCCTGATGAACCAGCCAGTTTTCTATTCACTTTACAGACCATTCATCCAACCCAGACTTCCTTAGCTTGCTTGCAAGAATGTTGTGGGAGACCACATCAAAAGCCTTGCTAAAATCTCCCCGCATACACAAGAGCCAGCCATCTCATTATAGAAAGCGATCAGGCTGGTCAGCCATGACTTGCCCTTGGTGAATCCATGCCGACTACTGCTGATCACTTTCTCCTCCTAGTGCTTAGAAATGCATTCCTTAAGGACCTGTTCCATGATTTTTCCAGGGACGGAGGTGAGGCTGTACTTCCCCAGATCCTCCATCTTCCCTTTCTTAAAGATGGACACTATATTTGCTCGTTTCCAATCATCTGGGACTTCTCCCAATCCCCATGAATTTTCAAAGATAATGGCCAGGAGAGCTGCAATCACATCGGGCAATTCCCTCAGCACTCTCTGGTGCATCATGTCTGGCCCCATGGACTTGTACACCTCCAGCTTTTCTAAACAGTCCCTAACCTGTTTTTTTGCTACTGTTGGATGCTCACCTCCTCCCCAAATTGTGCTGCCAGGTGCAGTAGTCTGAGAGCTGACTTTGCCTGTGAACACTAAGGTGAAAAGGGCATCGAGTACTTCAGCCTTTGCAAATCATCTAGCACTATGTTGCCTCCCCCATTTAGTAAGGGACCCGCACTTTCCCTGGTTTTCCTCGTTGCTGGCATACTCGTAGAAACCCTTCTTATGACCCTTCATGTCCCTTGCCAGCTGCAACTCCAATTGCACTTTGGCCTTCCCGATTTCATTCCTGCATTCCTGAGCAATGCTCTTATACTCCTTCCTAGTAATTTGTCCAAGTTTCCACTTCTTGTAAGCTTCCTTTTTGTGTTTTAGCTCACTGAAGAGTTAGTTCCTTGCTAAGCCAAGCTGGTCTTCCTACACATCAGGCTGGTTCATTCTTGCAGCCTCAGTAAGGTTTCTTTAAAGTACAACCAGCTCTCCTGGACTCCTCTTCCCCCTCAGATTGGCCTCCCAAGGGATCCTGCCCATCAGTTTCCTGAATGAGTTGAAGTCTGCTTTCCTGAAGTCCAGAGTCCAGACTCTGCTGCTCTTCTTCCTTCCTTTCCGCAGGATCCTCAACTCGGTCATCTCATGGTCACTGCTGCCCAAGTTGCCATCCACTATTACCTTCCCTGTTTGTGAGCAGCGGTCAAGAAGAGAACAGTCCCTAGTTGGTCTCTCCAACACTGGCTCTAGGAAGTTGTCCCCACCACTCTCCAAAAACATCCTGGACTGCCTGTGCACTCTTGTATTGCCCTCCCAGCAGACGCCAGGGAGACTGAAGTCCCACATGAGAACCAGGGCCTCTGATGAGGAAACATGAAGAAAGCCTCATCCACCTTATCCTCCTGGTCTGGTGGCCTATAGCAGACACAAACCATGACATTACCCTTGTTGCTTTCCCCTCTAACCCTAACCCAGAGACTTTCAATTAGGGGTGCACCGATAGAGATTTTGAGGGCCGGTACTGATAGCCAATATTTAAGGAGGCATATTGGCCGATACCGATTTGATATCCGATGCAGCTGCCATCAGCTGGTAAGTCTGGTATGGAGGAAGGGGAGAGGGGAGGGAAGGGGTGTGGGGGGCAACACCCCCCGCGGTGAGGGAAGGGGCAGGCGCTGGCCAGCTGGAGCAGTGTGGGAGGTGCAGGACGGAGGCACGGCTTGTGGGGTGGGGGCAGCTTCCGCCGCTGCTTGTACCCCGGGAGGTCTGGGGCAGGGGGTGTGCCTCCGGATCTGCACGGTGCAGGGCAGGCAGCAGCTGCGGGGTGGAGCCGGAGCCAGCACTGTGCGGGCCTTTTCTTGCTGAGGGCTGGGCTCGTAGCGGGCTGTCTTTCCTGAACAATTTATACCCATTCATGACACAACTCCAGACATGCGAGCTATCCCACGAGGTCTCTGTTATTCCAATCACATCACAGATCCGTGACTCTACGAAGACTTCCAATTCTTTCTGCTTGTTCCTCAGTCTGCAGTCATGTAGACATCTGAGGTAACTAGCCGAATGCCTTACTTGCTCAGGAAAAAATGAAAAGGGCTGCCATTAACTCCCTCCTGCTTCTGCTTCCCCCAGGTCACCTACATGACATTCTGTATCCCATAAGTAATATTCTAAACCAAGGATTAGCAACTTGTGACCAAGCTGCCACTTTTGGCCACTGATACTTCCATAGCCCTCCCTGCATTGTCTCTCACACTTCCCAGCTGCAGCTTTCACTTACCCTCACCACCGCTTGCCACCAGGGATGCAGAGCAGCAGAATTTGGCAGCAAGGGTAGCTGCAACACAAACACGAGGCACAGAGCAGAGGGGGACCACAGCATGTGACAGAAGAATGCACAGGATAACCCTGCCACTGTGTACCACCAATCCTCTCCCTCAATACATGCCATTGACGTCCAGATTCAATCTCTTTATAGGCTAGATCCAGCCTTTGGGCCCTAGGTTGCTATCCTCAGCTCTACATATATAACAACATCCCTGAGGTGGGTACATACTGCAACAGTTCTCACTCTCAAGAGATTTAAAGAGCCGAAGAAACCACAAACATACTAACCAGTATCAAATAAATGATCTGAGAACATGCTGTCTGGCAAGATAGTATGATAAAAGTGATTGGAGGCAAAAAAGTCAAGGATCCCAATTAGAGGAATAATGTAATTTGTCACTGAGAAAATGAAGAGTTCTCACATCTGGGAACAATTTTCTGTCACCAAAGTTCATTAAAACGAGTCTTCTCCAGTTACCATCTTGTCTTTTTTATGCATATTAAGTCTTCCCCTGTCTACCATCAGCTAGATGCAAAATTCTAATATTTTCGTGCTTCTATAGTACACTTTTTCCAAATTGTCACAAAACTTCATTTCTGCACAATGAACAATCCTCAAGACTACTAAATCTGTCATTCCTGAATTCAGATGCACTGACATCTGAAATAAAATCTTCAGTTGCAATAAATCTGTATTTCTTGCAAAATTGCATTGCAGAATGCCGAAATTAGGGAAATATACATTTTCAAAGCATTAAACTAATTGAAGCTTTAAAAAAATCTGCAACGATTTCAAGAGGATCACTCCTCATTTCTGCTCCCTAAGACCATCTTCAGTTCTCCTCTTTTAGGCGCTTCTTTTTCTGATGTTAGCTGGTCTTGAAGTCTAACCCAAAATCAAGAGTCTTTAATAAATGTGAAAAAGAAACTTTATCTGAAACCTTGGAAACGAAAATACACTGAATACCACCATGATAAAATCTGAAAGAAAAATGTTGAGTGAGCCAAAAATAAATTCATGGTGTAACCACTCCAAGTCAGAATCAGGTCATCCATACACTCTATGAATTAAAAAAAATAAGAATGCCACAGCTAATTACACCATTGGCCTCTGAAACAAGCATGCTGCCTCCAACAGTGTCAAATACTTGAGAGTGCTTCACACTGAAAGAAAAAAGTTTCCTACAATGCAGCTGGTCTGTCATGCATATGAATTTTTCCCTCCAAATCTCTGAAGATGATCCATTTACAGCTGGCAGCATACAGACTCATGACAGACAGGTAGGCAGAGAGACAGAAAAAGAAACTAACTTAAAACTTCTTAAATTACTCTAAACTAACCCTATGCAAAGCCTCTTGGCTTTAATGCACTGCAACAGGTTTGCACATGTCTAATAAGAGATAAAGAAGAAAGCAAAATAAGCCTCTAGGAAACTTTTATAACATAAGCCATTCTCTTGGAAGATCAAAGGACTAATAAGGATATTCCATCCTAGCTAATGAACAGCAAAGCTTTTATCTAACTGCCAACTATCAATTTTTATTCTCTGAACATCATCTAAAAGCTGGCAAAATTGTAGTTTAGCTGCAGAAAATTATAACTGCTTCATGACATCACAAAACATTGCCTCTTCACGTGGGGCTTAAGAGGTCAAAGCAAGATTATTATATATTTTTTTTAATTTTTGTAGGGTTTTACTTGCTGTAATGGTACTAACAGTATGTCCTGCAGGGATGTTTTCTACCACATCCACAATAAGGCCTCAGCCTGAGATTAACAGGCCAAACCTATTTTATCTGTATTTCTTAATTAATCTTGACTGATGTGACAATACCACCACAAATGAAATAATTTAATTGAGAATGTTCTTCCAAAGTGCTATCAGGAATTGTCTTAGACATGCTTACAGACCAGAATGAGATAATAGTATAAACCAAACTATTAAGTATGTATGAACATTAGATCTCTATATAGATTTTAAATGTGGGATTTTAGAACACTAAATATATATTTAATGCATAAAAGATAGTATGAAGTCCAAAGTATACACTATCATATACATAATATTCTATAATGTGGCAGATTATAGATATTATATTATGATTTATATTATAAGTATGTAAAATATAAGTATAGATCATTTGACATAAAAATACTTAAAAAGGTATTTTCCCACAAATGAGAAGTGCTTTTACTTTTCACAAGCCTTCCAATCACCATAATCCTTTTCTCAGCTAAAGGGAAACAATACTCCAAAACGGGCTCGTCTTTGACCCATCAATTTCTATATCCCCTCAGGAATTAACGATACTACCTTTTGGACATCACACCTAGAGATGAGCATGAACTATAAAACTGACATCTCAAACTCAACATTAACATACACTTGGGTGCTTTTGTACAGTTTTGCTAAATTAGGGGTAGTCAACTCATGCAAAAACTGGTACCAGTTCTAAGCTTTTCCAAATGTTGGGGTCTTCAGAACAAGCGTTCTGGTCTAGGCCTACCTTTAAGCAAAAAAAATTACATCAGACAGAAGAGTATGACTTCACAGCAGGATCATACAGAAAGAAGAGAAAAGATGTTGGAGAAAAAATAGATCTTGATCAGCAACTTTTGCAATTCTGATGTTTATGACTGACATGGTCATTAAAAGGCAAAGATAAGTTGCACATGCTAAAAGCAGGAGTATTCAAATCTTCAGCGAGTAAGCTGTTCTTTTAGAAGCTCACAAAGGAATTTCTTACCCTATATACAGCACACCCTATACACAAGTATAGTGTGAGGTTGGGTGTTTACTTTCTGCTAAAGCAGTGGTCCAACCTTCTGGCCCCATGAGCAGGATGAGTGATCCAGGGCTGGTCTGCAGGCCAGATCAGATCTTTAGGCCCAGTCTGGTGCCTATGGCCCCACACACCAGATCACACCTGTAGCCCTGGCCCCACATGCAGGGCTGTCATCTGGCCCACAGGGATTATAAAGTTGGCTACCACCCCGCTGTCACCAGATTTCCTGAACCATGGGAAGCCCCATGGGCTGGATGACATGGCTCTGTGGGTTGGATCTGTCCTGCAGACCAGAAGTTGAGAGCACCACTGTTCTGCTTTACTAGCAGCCAATCTTTTGTCAAATACCTGTTAAAAGATGTTCTGTAGCATTTGTTTTAAAATGTGTTACACCATGTAAAAACAGGAAAGACAAGTTAACAAATCAAAAACAGTGAGAAATGGGTACAAAGTGCACCAATTTTCCCAACAGTTCTCTTTTTTTGCCATAAATCAAGCAAGTCATTCCTTCCTCTGCTGCAAAAAGGCTAGAATGACTCAAGTTAGCAATACAGTACAAACTAGTGTTTCTCTTGGCCAACATGAATATTTTCTTACACACATAAACCTAGAGGTGGTGCATGACTCCTGCCAGTCTGAGGTTTTCAAATTACTTGGATCATAAATATAATCTATAATAAGAAACAACAATAATTGACGCATATAGCAACTTTCACACTCAAAATCCCAAATTTTACAAGCTAAAGCATATCTTGGGGTGAAAGACTCCAAGCTATTTTGCTGTATATTTTTATAACATGTGCTACTTAGGACAGAAAGTAAAACAAATCCATTAAAACTACAGGGAAAATGTGAGATAGGCAGATTTTAATCACCAATTTGGAATCTGGCCAAAATACCCATGAGTGCAAAATGTTACGTTCTGACTAACAAACCTGAATGGACAGGACCTCAGTTTAATATTTCATTTAAAGTCTGTATTAAAAAACTGAATCCCTTCCCCCATGCCAAATTAATTAATTCCATTAAGAAGTTGTTGTGTATAATAAGAGATGGATGGTATATTTATCTTGATATACTACAGAGGTTAAATAGAGTTCAAATATTCACTCCAAACCTTATAGCTGGACTACAAAGCACAAATATTTACATACAGTTGTAGAGAAATCATTATTTTTTCTTATATTACAAACATCCCACCCATGAAACTAAAGAGCCATAAAGAACCTTCCTGGCACCCTCTTTATACATTTTAGATTTGCATTTGAACTAAACAAAATCATTTTGTGGGGTTGCCATTTGTGGTACTGTAATGATCCAAAGTATAAATCTGTCACATTTCCAGCATTTGCAAGGGAGAACAGGAAGGAAGGAAGATGTCATTTGGCTTGAGTAAATTAACATTTCCCTCCTGTAAAAGAAAAATAGTAAGAACATTTAAAAAGCAGCATTTTTCCTACCCCTAGGTTGAAATCTGTTTTTACTATTCCCATCACATAACAAATATGTAGAGCATCTAGACACTCTAGTTACATGTACCACAGGAGCTGTAGTGGCTGGTTGTAGACAACCTGGCATAGGGGAGATGGTTGAACTTTTACCCCAACCCATCACTCTCCTAGAAGACTTTCTACGGCTGGAGGCCTGCCAGCTTCTGCACATCAGAACCCTATAATGAATAGCATCTGAGTAACTAGCTCCTGGCTTCCCAGTGGCATAACTGATGCTACATTACTATTTACCTGACAGCGTTCTAAACAGGAGACATGTTAAGAGATGAAGTAACTCCACAAACAGGCACATTTGGAAGAACATTAAAAAATATTCTTGTTGTAATTCCATCTCACAGTAAAAAAATGCAGATCACAAATCCAATCTGGGAACTCCAACAAACCCCAGCTCACATATTATACTAGACATCAGAAGAATATAAAAGAGGCATGTCAATTCATATGGACTGGCAGTCACACGTGAACCAACAAGGACATCCAGTAGTAAATACCACCACAAACTGACACAGCAGCAGCTGCATTCACTAACTTAACCAAGTTTTGACCTTCAAAAATCCACCAATTTAAAAGATTAAACTAAAAACCTATATTTGAAATCTTTAACTGAACAAGAACCTGAATATATGAATGTGAAAGCTGGAAATCCACCTGAAATAGAAACACAGAAGTCTAAATGCATTTACAAGCAAATATCACAGGGAAGTACTAGATATTAAAACAAAAGCATTTATGACAAATGTCAGAGTTCAACTCTCTGTATATTCACAGTTATTCAGACAAGGAGATGAAAATAACATGGGTCGTGTCCAAAATGAAACCAGAGTACCTGCCATCATAAGCATCACATTAGGCAGTTTGAGAAACATGGGAACAGGACTTATTGAATCAACCTTTTCCACTAAAAATTATTTGCAGAGGGGACACTTATGTGACAAAAAGAGGACAAGTAGCAAGTGTCCCAAAACAGATGAGGATAAGGGAGGACCTAAGCAATATGTGAAAGCATAAAAATAATTAGGTTTGGTCACAGCATTAATGGATCCAAATATCTAAAGGAAACTCCAATCATGTTTCTTTTCAAATAGAGTAAAAGTCCAGATAGTATAAACCAAAAGATTATTTTCTGCTAAATCTCTTAGAACAGTGGGTTAAAAGACATATCATTATAGTATCACCTACCAGAAACAAGAGGCAAAGAGCTCTGAAACCCTGCTATGGATTACCTAATCTCAGCTAGCATCCCTCCAGTCAAAGGAAGTTCTATACCTGTAGAGAAGAAAAATGGTGGAAAACAAGAGAAGCAATATACTTGCCCTCCCCCAAAACACACACACACAGGAAGGGAAGCAGGCATGCAAGGTGAGAAGGGGGAAGACTACAACAAAAAAGGATTCCTAAGGGCATGGGGATTCAGTATCAAGGGCTCCCAAAATCAGAGAGCAATGTAGGAGGCCTATAGTTCAAAGTGCCCAACAGTCAACCTGCATTTCGCTATAGGTCAGAAACCCAGGCTGATAGAGACTGCACAGATGCCTTAATCCAACACCAGAGATTCATGTTGGTGTCGATACAAAAGCAGGATGGATAGGGAAACCTTTCAGTCCAAAGGAAAAAAAAGAGACAGGACAGACAACCACGGATTCTCAAAGGAAGAGAGGAAATCTTATATGATAACAGCACAATTAGCAAGGAATATGTACTAAATATCCAGAGACAAGTTGCTAGAAATGTGGAACTTACTGAGTTTAAAAAGAATATATGCCAAGGCATGTACAAGAGTATTCTACTCCTAGTTAATAGATGCCAGGAAATAAGAGATACCAAAATGAGGACTACAAGACAGCAGAGTATATAAGTCCTTTATTGATGAAAGATGGCAACCAAGCTCAGCAAGATCTCCTAAACACCTGGGACAAAGGGTGGGGCATTACATTGGGAGAAGCTAACCTAAATGTAAAGTGCAAAAAACACAGGGTACTAGGAGCCCATGAACATGCTAGAGTGTACCTTAAAAAAACAACAAACCCACTGAGCAGTGACTAACTTGGGATGAAGGACAGTTTATTAGTAATGGATCAGTTTTTTCTTAATGTCTGACTTAGAAACCTGTTAACCGCTGCTGCTCAGAAGAAAGGTATGTCAAGTCAGTCAGACCAGCTTCTTTTTGAGGGAAAAACATTAGTGAAAAAAATCTGAGTATCTTCTTAGTTCAACTTGTTTTATTTGTATGCAGATTAGTCCTAGAACATAGGTGGTCTTGAATAGCACACTAGCAATTTCTGTTGCTAGTCAGAAAAAAGATAACAGGTATCTAAGTCAGACTAAAGAAAAAACTGATTTATTACTAATAAATACAAGTTCATCTACTTCACTATGCAATATAAATTAAGGATGATATTCTCACAAGAGCTGTTCTAGTCAAATCATGGGAAAATATGAAAAAGCTGCGCTACTTTAGGGCACATTTGAGCTATAACTCTGTAGCTTTTAATTAAATACAGAATAGATAAAGTTAATCACTGCATCAGTTTCTTGAAAACAATTTATTTACAGCAAGATCAGATGTGGGAATAATGAAGAACAAAAGCAATGATTTTTCAACCCCAAATGGCTTGCTTCTCATGTTTACCCATAAGCTTAATTTAAAGCTGAAATTCTGCTATTCCTTTGATTTATTCTCAAGCTTGATATGTAACGCAAATAAATCATCATATCCAATTCTCAAGGGTTTTCTCTTTTGGAAGGCGAAGAGGAGAGTTGGCCATGAATTAAATTAATTATGAACTGTTGTTAAACCACAGTTGAGGAGGGCTTATGGTCTGTTTTATTCCTGACTGAGCATCTGGTCTGTGGAGTCAGATGAGTAGACATTGAGCTCCCAGACTAACAGTAAAGACACTCAGTCATAGAGCTGAATTAAGATTTCAGTTAAAAAACATTATTTCCTGTTCTTGTTAATTCTTTATAATTATAATGTACCAAGAAGCTACATTTTAGAAATAGGTTACTTATGTAATATCTGTTTTTTGTAAAATACCAGATATCTCAGATGATATTTATTTACTGTAGCATTTACCAATCATACAAAATCTTTCCAAACCATTTTCTTTAAATTACAAGATAGCTGGTAAGAAACTACTTTTATTGTTAACATGCTGCCTTAACAGACTATACCAAGAATCTTTAGATGTATAAACTGCTGTTAAGCTTTATTACAAGGCCATGTTTGTTAAGAGATCCATTTCTATCAGTCAGGTAAGGTAAGTTTTTCTGTAACTCTTTCGGCCTCTTGGTCTCTATAACAATAATCAGTGCCAACAGATATCTGAGTAACACCTCAAATTATGCCAAAACTTCTTAGCAAGGATCCATTCCGTGTTAGATTAGGAGACAGGAGGTGTGTCTACACAAGACATTTACTGCGCAGTAGACTAATTACCTGTGCAGTAAACATCTCACGTCTACACATGCACCTCTATTAGGCTGGAGGAAACTAACTTACTCTGCAGCAAGACACAGCTTGTAAATACAAGTACTATCCTGCTGCAGAGTAAAGAAAAACCCTGCAACAGCACAGGTAGACATTACCTCAGCTGGATGGAACACGAGGGTGCTTCAGTGTGGCCAACCCCACACTGAAGCATCCTTATGCACCAGCCGGCCCCTATGCAGTATATTAAGCCAGGGGGAGCAGCCCTAGGCTGACAGGCTGACCCCTGGGGTTCCTTGCCAGCTGGGGTTATTTTGCCCTGACTCAACATGATGCAATCCCAAGCGCATGTGAAGACGCAATAAGCTCAAAAGCAATAAGCTCTGGAGTTTATTCACGTGCACTAACATGTACATGTAGATGCGCAGATACTACAGCTTTCAAGGTAGACTTTCAAAGTCTTTTTTAACCGTGTTATAACAACATTTAAGTAACACCGTTTATTTAAAATTGAGGTGAAAAGAGGTCTTCAGAACAGGTGTTAAACTTCCCACTGAATTTAATGGTGTAGAACAGAATTCAAAACTGTATAGTGGCCTTGCCCTGCCCTGATCCTAGGAGGCAGCGGCGCTCCATCTCTGCCCACATGTACCCCCTAAGCAATGTTCCCTCTAAGGTGTAGTGATCCGTGAGACCACCTCTTTAGCCCGTGAGCGTGCCACTTTGGTCCCACCTCCCCCTTTCGCTAAGCCTGGATCCAGACTATGCTAAGCCTAATAGACTAGAATCCTCATGTAATGGATCCTCATGCAATGGATTTTGCAATAATCTTCCAAGCACAAGACTGGGGGCTGGGGAGCGGAGCAGTTCCCCAGAGCCAGTAATGGGGACTCCCCATTCATGATGCAGAAATCTTATGTCGTGGTTAGACAAAGCGCTTTGGGTAAATGTGATATAATTTACCCAAAGCACCTTGTCTGCCTATGTGCTTAGACTAACACAGCTGTAACCAGCACCCCCAAACTACATCATGGTTAGGAATGATTCCTTGCACCTGCTCCTTTTCCTCTGATGTAGACACAGGTTCTGCACCATCCTGCTCTACCCCGCACACCTGAGATCTGGGGAAGCCAAGTTCTGCACGTGTCCCTGCTCCAGGAGCGAGGAGGCACATGGACTCCGGGCTGGGGGGCGGAGCAGTTCCCTGCAACCGGCAGAGCCCAGCCCCCCCGCCCCTGCCTCACGTCCAGGTGTGAGGCGGCACATGGCCTTGGGGCTGGGGAGTGAAGCAGTTTCCCGGCAGCAGCCCCCAGCCCCAGCCCCCGAGAGTGAGGAGGCACTCCTGAAATGAGGAGAGACCGCACCAGCCCCTAGCCCCCCCCTTGCCTTGCAGTGCCGCAACCCAGCTCCTCCCAGGGCAGGTGTGCAGTGTTAATAAGTTAGAGCGCGGCACTGTATTAAATTGTGCACAGCTGCACACGCACACACCTTGGAGGGAACCTTGCCCCTAAGACCAGTCTAAGTACCCCCAGGGTATGCGTACCCCCAGTTGACAACCCCTGGTCAACATCAAAAGAAAAGGGGTCATCAAGTGGACTGAGCACAAAACTGTGGACCAAGAAGTACCTGAGTGAATCTCCACAAGCCCTACATTTTATTTGGCTTGAGGAAAGCCATATTTAAAATGGAGTTGACGACACTTACTGGGCAAGGAGGTTGTAGAAATTCTTGTGTCAATAACTGTGATTACTGAAAGGCAAGATAGTCACCGATATTTCAAGCAGTAAATTAGACATAACTATTCTTTATTATAGTTAACAAATCTCTTTCAGGTGCTTCATTCTGCTTTTTATGGGATGCAGAAATTACAGAATTATAAATATGTCCTTTTAGTTTTCATTTAAATAGATACGCAAATAAATTGTTGAAAAAGTTTCCAAAAGGTAGTCTCAAAACAAAAAACCCCAGCTGCATATACTGGCTGAACTGGGTGCTCAGTGTACTATCTCCAAACAAAATAAGTGTAAAAGCCCCATGAAAGAACCTGGATTCCTTTACTGCAGATCAGCAGTATCCCTGCTGCTCAGTGGCAGCTAAATAAATTTGGAATTTCTATAATATATGCATTCCATATGGGACAACTAATACAAACTTTCAAGGGATAGCAGCAGCTGACACATCACATGGAAATAAATCTGGGGAAAATGCCTGCAAACAGTCTCTGAAGACACTGGTTATTAGAAACAGTGCACCTTCTTCAAAAAGAGATCCAGCATCCATCAGGTTTATTTGTATTAATTAGCATATAGATGACTCCTGTCTTAAGCAGTGTTTGCCAAGCAACAGAAAGTTGGTTCAAATAACACCAGCAACTAGGTCCTACCCAAGCACCAGATCACTGCCTCTGAAGACCTGAAATGTATTAAAAACACACTGTAACTCATTAGCTAGGACTGCTAGCTTGTATTATTCTTCTGGACACCCTATGTTCCTGCTCTGTGAAGTGTTTTTATAGTAGTATGGTGTAACAGGGAACCCGTACCCTGTTACTGGGAAAAGTCTAGGGGACAAAAGTAGTGTTTTTGTGACCTGAAAGATACAAACAATACAGGAGGGGAGGCAGGCAATAGGGTTACTAGGGTGAAGCCTTGGGAAGCAAGCAGCCAAAGGGGAAGAGGAGACAGGGTTTCAGCAGTTAGCAACAGGCCTGCCATGGCTGTACTAAAACCAAGCAGGGCTGACCAGATCAGAGAGAACACTGGGCTCATGCCGCATGACAGGATGGACTGCCTGGAAGGGGAGGGACGTACCAGTATAAGAGTCTTGCCCTCAGGCCAGCAGACTCGCTCAAGCCCTGGTTGGGGAAGGATGAGGACCTCCCAAGCAGGTTGCTATGGAGTCTGAGGTGGCAGAAAAGGGAGCCCTGGCTTTCAGGCCGAGAAGCCTCCTTTTTGTTCTAAGTTCATCCAGAGTGCGGATTATCTGAGTTCATCTTGTTCTTTGTTTTGTGCAAGTGTGGGCAAAACATGGCCTATGGGCCGGATCCAGCCCACCAACTGATTGGATTTGCCCTGCGGGTAGACAGTGGCTCTGGCAGATGTGTGGTGCCAGGCAGCTGGGGCTGCTTCCAATGTGCCTGGTGCGCTCTGTCTCTGGGCTGGGGCTGCCACCAGTGCAGAAACAGAAGCATGAACCCACTTGCAGCTGTAGCATGTCCCTCCCATACCTCCTCCCCCCTGCGTCCCCTCCCGAATCTGGACCTGGCAGCTGCCAGCTGTGTCCACAGCTGCCCAAACACAGCTGGCAGCTTCTGGGTCAGGGAACCAGTAGTTCTAACTGGGCATGTGAGCCACCAGCAGATAACAGCCATGGTTCTGGTAGTAGATGGAGGGACCAGAGACTGACTGAGTTTGCTAGGCACAAAGGAGAGCACTCCAGGACTCAGGGGCAGCTTCCCAACCAGCAAAGAATAAACATGGGTTTGCCAAGTAAGACAGAAAGAGTGGGGTTATACAAAGGACCTGGAGTAGGGGCAAGACTAGGGTGACCCACAGGAACACCTCACAGAAGTCCTCAAGGTCTGTCCTGCCACATCTGGTCACCGCACTACTCCGATGCATATGGAAATCAAAGCAAGATAAGCATATAGAAATCATGAAATTTCCAATAGGTCTAAGCATATAGCCAATATTAAACCAAATGGACAGACCTTGAGGACAGACCTTACATTTAGTCAGTGTAACATGGGAAATACCATGAGCAGAGAATTTAGAAATGCAGCCTGACATACAAATTACAAAGAATGAGAAGCAAACTATGAATTCAAGAGCCCACTTGGAAAAAAAATAAGCTATTTTTATACATAAGTGATCAGGCATTGAAGGGGGAAAGTGCTGGTGAGAGGAGAAAGGGGACTGACTGCATCCTTTGAATAAGGTACTGGCTATTGCTAGAAACTAGATAACAGACTAGCTGGACTGACCTAGCCCAGCAACAACCATATACTAAGTTCTAGGGAAAACAGAGTTAGGTGTCAGCTAAGAAAAGTAAAAAGTTGCTTGGCGAGGAAGATAGCCTCAGTTTCTCCTTTATTTTCATATTTCAGTATATGTATTTATTCAGGCTTAGTTCCAAAATTGTTGGCACTTTAGCCATCCACTGAGGTATACTATACTTGCTGCAAAAGGCTCAGTGTGTCTGCCCATGATTTTTAGTTAAAATTTTTCTATGTTTATTCTAATCTACAAAAGAGGTAACCAGTTACCATGACAAAAGGCACCTTAGACATAGGATATTATCTGATGATATTATGCTACAGAATATTTGCAAATTCCTTTAGGTGAAAGCCTGGCCCCAGTAAAGTCAATGGCACAACACTCATTGATTTTAACAGAGCCCAGGATTTCTTCATTCATTATTTCTCACGGGAGGAATATCTGGAATTGTACCTACCCAAACTGTTATCGCTGCTAGTCGGCCAGGATGCTATTCTATCTCTTAATTTTTTCTTTTTACAAGAGTCATCTGATTTCACTGAAAGCTCTACTTCCTCTTTCCTGATTTCTCGTACAAGTTGCATGCGACACTGAGTAAAATCCTGAAAGGAAATCTTCCCATTTTCATCTGCTCCCAGTTGGTGCATGATCTCAGCAACAGACTCTTCCATATTCAACTGGCGGCACACCATCAGCAAGTCATTCCTGAGAATTTTTTATTTTTTTTAAACAAGGAGGAGAGGAGAAGAAAGGAAGAAAAAAAAAAGCAATTTAGTTCATAAAAGAATACAAACCATGTCCATTAATTCACAAACACTGAAATCCAATAACTTTGAATGTTGTCGATCCAATAAGGGAACTGTGAGGTTGACAGATTTCAATCACAGAAACGAAGCCTAAACAAAGTTACAAATGCCTGTTGTTTCTTGGCAAAGCTGCACAAAACAAACCCCGACAAGCCTGCGTGTCCAGACTTTAAAATATCACATTCCCTACGAAGATTTAGGCTCCTATTCAGATCCACTGAAACAAAATGCACCACAGAAAGAAGAAAATATAATAAATGATTTTCATTTGTCTGAGGAAAGGAAGAGCCAACTGAACACCCCTGAGCTCAGACTGGGTGATGAGAAGAAACCCTTCTTCAGACACTTGCCTTCTACTTTTATCGCCTTCAGAAGAACTGCCTTTTGCCTCTGCTCCAGAATGACATAGGGCACAATTTGCAAAAGAACACTAGTTAGTAATTGCTGAAGAAAAAAGTGGGATAAGATATAATAAATTAAAAAAAAAAAAAGTTAAAATACTAACTTCATAAAAATCAGTATTGCATGGATCAGAAATTGATTGATAAAGGAATTGGCAAAACGATGAACAGAGAGTCCTTTCAAAGAACCACAGTAAATAATGCATGTTAAGCAACCTATATCACAAATATCTGACACTCCTTTTAGTGAACTCACTCAGTGAAGTACTTGGAGATGTTTAAGTGATTTACTGAATCAGGGCCCTACAGCAGGCCAAAAAATTCACTCACTCCTGAGTGGGAAGTCCTTTCTAACAGGCAAAAAGATCTAAGCCAATTTCTACAAAGATTTTATGAAAACAATTCAAGCCCCTGTAGTACAAATAGTTCTTGACAGATAAACCAGATTATCTTCCAGAGCTGCAGAGATAGCATCTGTTCCTCTTCAGGTACTCATACCATTCTCAAGCAGCATCAGTCAAAGTGACAGAATCAGGCTTGTCTAGTTTGGCTGCTGCTTGAGAAAACTATGCACTGTAGGAGGCAAGAAGCTTGACAAAGCTAACAGCAATAAGAATAACAGTCACAAGCATATCAGATTAAATGTGACTGTGGCAGAACACAGCATTTACCCCATTATCAGCCAAGAGGATGGGGAAATGACAGAATAACAGAGACCTTTGTTCTCACACGTTTAAGTAGTCAGTAGCATGGTACTGAGCAAGACAGAAAAATCTCTTCCTTCCAAGTAGGGGGTCTAGAGGTCCACAATCTTTGGACACCAATGAATTAAAACAAAATGTAAGACACCTTAATACTAACCCGAAGACAATGGCTGGCCTTCAAATCAGAACCTCATTGGTGCTCCACTCTGCCTTACTTTGAAAACGGAGTTAACCCCCATTTTAGCCCTTTCCTGCATTTCTAATCTTTCCCTACACCCTCTTCTCCAATACTTTTTTTTGGGAACCAACTGGAACAGAATTTATGGGTATGAATTTTTAACAAGAGTATTTTTTTATTTTAATTGCATTTCCTACTGATACCAAGTAGCACTGCAAGTGGGCTTGGGAAAGAGTGGGAGACATTTTATGAATAAAATAATTATTACATGAGTAAATACTTTCAGTAATAAATATTTTCAGTACTAGTTAGGAAGCTAATAATATCAGGATGCTATCTGGAAGATGTATATGCATAGATTAAGTATATGGAATTCCTGTATCATATATGGACAGCCCGTGTACAGCCATTTAGTACCAGTCGACATCCATCTGTTCTAGAGGGAAAAATATAGAGTGGCTAGAACTTAATAAGTCTATTCCATATACTAATTCCAGAACAGCTGCCTCACCAGGCCTCCTGGCATAGACTTTTATAGTGGAGCCAGAACACAAAAAATAATAATAATATCATTGATAACTGTACTTTGGCCAAAAAATTCCCCTAATAAATCAAGCATTAATTTATTTTAAAAGCTATAAATCATACCATGTGCTGAGTAAAAATGACTGATAATTCCTATTATAATATAGATTACTTTTACTTCTCCTTCAAGAGAAAAGGAATTCAGTTATACTGATAAAAAGATAACATTTTAACATTGCTTTTCTTAGTGCCCATATACATTATTGTTTATATATATTATTGTGGGCCAATAGTTACAGCTACAATACTGGACAACTGAGACCTAGTTTTAAGCTCTGCATTACCAACAACTTCCTGTGCTCTGTTTAGTCTCGTTATAGCTCATTTCCTCATCTGTAGAAATGAGGCCAACAGTACTGCTCTACCTGCAAGGAGATGTAGGGATAAAGTTTACAAAGCACTTGGGTACTGTAGAATGGAGGCCAAATGAGTGCATAAAACAAGTCTAAATTTCAGCTTGCACATAACTTAAAATAAGAATTTTAACATCAAAGGAGAACTGAGGAATGAATGCTATAAGACTCTGCTAATTTTAAAAAGTATGCAGTTGGGAGGTGACTTTATTGGTAGATACCCAGCTTGGTATTTCCCTGCTGCATCAGTGCAATGTTTAAACAGGACTTTTTTTTCAACCTGGGAGCAGTGTTTCTAATGTAGTTTGAAAGCATGTGAAGAATGAGTGATGAAGAGCTACTTTGGATTACATGAAATTGCTTTTATAGTAAGATAAACAAAAATTAGCCAATTAACAAAAACCAGATACCAGATAAGTTATTGATCTATTTCATTCATATCTGAGACCACCATTCTGAAATGACATTAACATTATCTGTTTCTAGCCTCAAAATAGTATTTTTAAAAATGGGGAAAGGTTAACTTTTTTTTTAAGGAATCTATTTAAAATATACATAAGTTACCTAGACATAGTAAATTTATTTTTCTTTATTAAATACATCTGTATCAAGATAAACATCCAACTGGAACAAATATTCCCTTTCCATTAGCTTACTTAAGAATTCCCCCCAAAAATATTCTGAAGCAGAAAATTAAATATTTTAAAGAAGTTGGTATTTCAACTACTTCTAATGACGATATTGAAGTTTATGAGTGGAATTTAGTAGGTGTGGAATATACAATGGCACTGGATTAATTCTAACAGAAGAATTCTATTTCTATGGAAATATCTTTAGGGATAAAGTAAGAAAGAAGAGGTATTAAATAAAAATTAACCAACTAACTAAATTATTAAATCAGTATGCCTTTCAAGGTTTTCCTTGAAGTTTCAGAGGTTCTCCAAGGCTAGAATCCAACAAATAATCAGACAAACAAATGATTAACTTAATCACAGGCATCATGTTATACCTCCACTAGATCTACTCCCATTCCTATAGGTAAAGGTGTGCTAAAACATGTAGTTGGGCCGGAGCCTAAGTGATGCAAACACTGGCCTGAAGAATCTTTTCTTAAAAGAAATAATCAGACTATTTAATCATTGGTATTCTTCCATTATTTCTTCTTCTTTTGGTGCTAATTTAAACCACAGTGAAATTAAATGAAGCTGTTTCAATTACCTTTTTGGAATTTGGATCAGACTCTTTGTAATGATAAAACACATTAGAAGTCGCTGACAACAGAATATGATCATTGCTTCCATGCACATGTAGATGGATTATTTGCAAAGAGGCCTAATGAGTTTTGAGGTACAACTCTCTGGCCAGATCCAGATGCGCAGTCATGTGCAAACTGTGGCACCGCACTGAGGCACCCTGTATCCTAGCCAGCCCCTGCCCCACTGCAGCACATGGAGCAATGGGACAATGTGCCCTGCTGCAAACTGCACGAGCAGGGGCATGCACAGCTGCACAAAGTAATGGCACAAATTTGTGCCACTAATATTTGTGCTTCTGCAAATGCACGCCCCTTTTCATGTGGACGCAGCCTCTGAGGTCTCTTCGTGACTTGATGACGTATATATTTGCATATCATGTGCTATGGCTGATATGTTCAAACTTCACTGCAAGTATTTTGGCACATTATGACAATTCTCCTACAATACTTAAGTCAGTAGGTATTTGAATCACTGCTTACATACCAATGGGATGAACACTAGAGAAAAAACTAAGGCTGTAAATAGACATCCCATCTGATGTGGTCCAGATTGTTTGAGCTGGATCAAAAGAGGAGCAGAACAGTTGTTTACACAGTCCTTTTAGGTTGCCTTGCTGCTCCTCCACCAGTAGGTGGCTGGAGAGAGTACCCATCCTGACCAGCTTGTTATTGTGGGGCATTTCCCTAACCTTACAGATAATACCATGATGTCCCAGGAAAAAGTGATAGCACGCTTTATCCCTCATACTTTGATGGGGCTTGTGCATCTGTAGAAGTCAGGGACAAAACACTTGCCCCTGGGACAAATATCAAGATAGAACAAAGTGAGTCTTAAAAAAAGAACCCACAAAACTTGCACGGATTGGATCTTCCCAAATATAAAAAAACCTCTCAACACTGCTAGGGCCCATTTCTCCATTTGTAGTTGTACATCTATAACTGCACTGACTTAATCAATTTACTCCTAAAATACACCTGAGGAAGTCAGTCCCATCATCTTTTTAAAATATTCTTTTAAAAATATAGTCTTTAGGACAAAATTCAAAGCACAACCAAAAGACAACAATAATAGTTTATGTATACAAAAAGATAAGTCAAATGAATACTTCACCTTTGAGATGAGATGTCAGTGAGTAAGATTTGACCCTAATGGAATTATCAGCCTAATGAGGTTGTGCTATAAGGTGTAAAAGACAGAGTTTCTGCACCACGGATTTCATAGAACAGTTGGGATAAAAAATAAAATAAATATGTCCTATGTACATGATCTGCATTTCTAGATCAATTTGTAGGCAGCTGGTGATCTCTTTGTAATAGCAAAGTGACAAAAATGAAAATCCTCTTCTGCCTGAACCTTT
Organism: Alligator mississippiensis; assembly: GCF_030867095.1. NCBI lineage: Eukaryota > Metazoa > Chordata > Crocodylia > Alligatoridae > Alligator > Alligator mississippiensis. The sequence continues at coordinate 226,813,632 of NC_081826.1, read as the reverse complement.
CATCACACTTAAAAGAATTTGGGAGAAGTTATCAAAATAAAGTTTTCTCTATCTCCAATTACAGAAGTTTGTTAAGTTCCTATATCTACTGATAACATAATATGCATCATCAATCTCTTAGTTTCCCTTTCTTCACATTATCCTGCTAGAGTTTCCCCTACTAGACATGGCCCAGACTGCTGTGTACCTAAGCTTCCTGGGTCTCAGTAGCCACCAGTCACTATCTACCACAATCACAGGATCACAACTTAGTCCCCGCTCCCAGTTTTTCCTGATCAGCAGTAGACAAATCTCACTGGGCACAAAAGTTGCAAACAACTTTCTTGAGCCATCATGACTGCTATGCGATTTGACCTGAAACAGACAGAGATCTGGTTTTTGCCTTTCAGTTAAAAAGAATGGAAAGTTTCAAGAGCCCTCCTAAAAATACTTGTAGACCGGTTATGTACAGGCATTCAGTTTCTATTGGGAGAATCACTGTTCTCCTGATAGAAACCCCAAGTGTGCTGATAATTCAAGATTTTCTCATGGATTTTTAAAAAATGATTACTCTGGGAAAAAGTAACTCAGGAACAACCAGGGCTAAATTGCTCCTGAGAGTTTCTCCTGGGATACTAGATGGCTGCACAATTCCCCCAGCTTAATTCTTCCCAGGGACCAAGAAGAGTAGAACTGATGAAAGGCTCCCTTGCCTTCCCAGGACCAGGGTCTGAAGCCAGCACGGGTGGGCAAGGGTTTTTTTCTGGGAGAGCATGGGCATGGGAGGCAGCTGCTCCTGCCCATCCCATAGACTGGGAGAAGAGGAGGGACAGCTGCTCCCCACCTGCCCTGCTTCTCACACCAGAGTTCACAGCTAAGCAGTGTGATGGGTACGGGGCAAGGGAAAGCTGGCTGAACCAGGACCCAGGCTGGGAAAAGTCTCTCCTGAGCCCAGCTCCTGCCCCCACAGCTCAGCTGAGCAGCAAGGGGGTAAGAGAGAAACAAGATAGTGGGGAGCTGGGTTCAAGGTAGGCTCTCCCTAGAGAAACAGGGCAAAGACCCCACAAGCTCCTTACACTTAAGTCTCAGATGTATGGGGTGGGCAGGAGCTTTGCCACACTGCTCTGTCCCCTCAGTTCCCCAGTACTGGGACTCTAGCAGAGTGAGCATTGCTGCAACCCTCCTGCCTACTTCTCACACCAGGGACTCTGGTGTGAGAACCAGGTAGGAGACTTCATCCTACTGCTCCAGTTCCCCCTGGAACAAACGGACTGGAGCAACCCATGCTTTCCCTGACCAGGATCACCCCAGTCTGGGGAAGATGCAAGGAACAGTGGAGAGAGGGAAATTTTTCACCACTAGGCATAAACACTTGTAGGCAGCCACCAGCAAACTAATCCAAACTACTGCCATCACGTCACAATCCCAGACAAGTTTTGCAAGGCTGCTGTGTTGGCACTTCATAGGAGACTTCTACAGGTTCCAGCCACTATGGTACACTCTCTGTTACTTGTTCACAGAAGACAGATCTCACAGACCTGCCTACTCTAAACTACTGCAGGCCCTCCTTCTCCAAAAATATCCCAGGAACAAAAGCACACCCTTTCCTAGAGATCCATTTTGTGGATAGGTACTCTTTGTCTACAGTCTTAAGTCTCCCAAAGCAAGTAGCAGTTGAAGCACATAACATACAGGATTGTAAAGGATTCACATAGGATTATAAAGCAAATGGCTCTTTACTTAGATAGCAGGGGAAAAACAGATTTAGGCACAAAAAAACCCCACACCTATATACATTCCCTCCGTTGCTCCACCACTTTTGCGCTTTCCTTTAGGCTTACAGTAGAGTTCTCTGGGACTCCAGAATTCCCCTCCTCCAGTTCACAGCTCTCTTCCGAAACATGGATTCTCACTCGGTGTGGTCCAAGTGAGACCTCTTCAACCTTCCACAAGTGAACAAAACTCCTCTCTTATAAAAACATGCCCCCTGCTCCTCGCTCTGGTCCACAGTTTCCTGTTTGTCCAAAGAGCAACACATTTTTCCTTCTGAAAGTTCTTTATAAGTCACTTGTCACATGCATCCCTTTGTCCTGTTTGGCAACTTCTCCACCCTCCACCTCCCATTTCCCGCAGATAAGTTGGAAGAACTTGTTAAGAACGAGTTCTTCTGGCTTCAGGCAGCCCATTGTCTCCAGCTGTTTCCACCTGAACATGTAATCATTTAGATTTAACAGCTTACCACTGTCCCTGCTCCGACAGTTACGTGACACAGACCACACTTCATGGCACACACAATACCCGTTGACAGATTCCATAATATTTCATAATATCAACTAGTTACTAGTTACCTTTGCAATCACTGAGCCCACCCCGCAGAAACACTTAACACCTGAGCAATTTTAAGTAGCAACATTTCAGACAAAAAAGTATGTTAAGCTAGAAACACTCCACTTTCAGGAGGATGGAACCGTATTTCTGTACTTGGCACAATAAAAGCTATCACCCACAGAAATCTTTGCCTCTTGCATATTTCTGTTTTTCTTACTATTTTCGTGAGCAATATTACTATAATAAAAGAGATATAAAGGAAAAATATAACCCCCTCTGTGTTTTCAGTTTACCAAGTTTTTGCATGTACTAGCTCCTTGATCAGGCAAACAGTGAAACTAACTGTATGTAATTAGGCTTCAATCCTGCAAAGGGACCCATGAGAGCACAAGGGCCCACATGCTCAAGCCTCATTACAGAATCAAGTATGCAATTAGTTCTCCTTGCTGTTTTTGTGAATCTTTTTTTTTTTTTTTTAACACAACAGTGCGGGGGGAGAGGGGGACCCTTTTTTTAAGAATTAGGAATTGTGACTGTAAAATCACAGGAATTGTTTCAGTATATAAAACATATTTAATTCATTTTTAAATTCACTAGATTTGAAACCATTGGTACCAATACACACTGCGATATCATCACGCAAAACAAGTCGTTATCAAAAGGAATATGAAGTTACATAGATTTTCTCTCTCTTCTCTTGCTTAACAAGAATGAGAACAGCCAATTAGATGAGTTACCATAAGAAAGCCCAACGAATCAGCAGCTTGAATGTGAGGTTTAAGGAGGAAATGGAAACCAGAGCTATACAAATACCCCCAAACAAAATCTAATATTGAGTACTGCAGCTAGGATACACTATGAACTTAAACTCAGCCCAAGTTATCTGGAAGGCCTGCAAAGATTCACAAGTTTTCAGTGAAGTTGTAATTGGACTGTAGTTCAGGCCCTTCAATCTCTGATCCCCCTTTATGATTATCTTGGGGAAGTGAGAAAGGTTTACCCTCTTCAGTATTTCAGGGCTTACTAGCTTGCCTCTTTTGTTCGCAGATTTTCAGGATGTCTTCCACTCCATACCTAAAAATTCTGGTGCACTGAAACCACTATCAGAAAAAGAGAACTTCTGGGCTATGCAAATTGTTTGTCACTGAAACTGTACCATCTGGAACAAAATTACCATATTTATCCAAATCCAAGATGACAAATTTAAGACAACTCCCCAGTAATTAGATTTTATACATGGAAAAAGATAAATTTGTTATAACAAATGTCCATGCATAGAATCTAAGTATTGGAGGATCATCTTAAATGCACCCACCCACACAACTGCAATGGAGAAAGCAGCAGCAGGGAAACAAGGGGGAGCAAAGGGAATGGGATCAGACCACCTGTCCTGCCACCACAGTTTTCCATCACTTGCTCCCCATAGTGCCTTCATCCCCCAGCACCTACCCTCCTGCCACCTACCCCCTTGTCACTTGTCCACCCCCACCCAGTGCCCACCTCCCCAGCCACTTGCCCTGAACCCCCCTGCCTTCCCCATGCCTCCTGTGTCCCCTTGCTTACACTATGCAGCAGGTCTGCATCTGGCCCCAGCACACAGTGCCTGGCCAGGCAGCAGTGGCAGCTCCAGCCCCAGCACCTCAGCAGCTACCCTGCCATTGCACAGTCTCCCCTGTGCTCCTCCTCCTCTGCTACACAAGCCCCAGCCAGACAGCAGCAACAGCTGTGGCCACAGATCCAGGTCAGAGCCAGAGCCACCACCTGCCCCAGGCTGATACTCAAATCCAAGATGAGGCTTTTCCCCCTATGCTGAATGGAGGGAAAAAACCCTGTCTTGGATCTGAGTAAATATGTTACTCCACTGGGTAAATGCAAATTCAGAGCCTGACATACTCAAAAAATACACAGAAGTAATGTCCTACTTTAGAAATCCCATGATCCCTACATTAAAAAGAAAACCTGGAACTCCTGAGTCCCACTTCTAAAAAACAGAGAGGGTCAGTTTCCTACTTCCAAATCCTTTCTACATGCCTGGGAACAAGAAAAGTACCAGCTTGCATGACTTTGAGAAATAATCATAGAGATGAGGTTCACTGACTAGCTTTAACAATAAACCATTTCTATAATAGTCTACAAATAGACTTCAAAGCTGTAAACAAACATCATTCTTCCTTGTTGCACTTGGAGAAACTGACAGTTTAATTGGCAGATTAAGGGCCAGATTTCCAAAAGTGATTAATGGATTTATGAGCACAAGCCCTAAAACTAGGATGACCATACATTCTGGGCCAAAACAGTCCTGGATTTTGAAGCCTGGTCTCAGCCAGCCAGTTACCAAAAGTTAAAATGACTGTCCTGGAATCACAGGGGCATGGGGCACAGTTCAGTGAGGAGGTGAAGAGGCAAGGTACACCAGGCAAGGTACTGCCTGCCTGCCTTGCACACCATGCCACTCTGCCTCTGCCTGCAGCAGCACCACAAACTGGGGAGGGGGGGGAGGCAACAGTGTCCCAAATTTCCCATGGTCCCATATAGTCACCCTACCTAAAACCCAGTTTTTTAAAACTCTCCCTTATAATTTTCAAGATGTGGCCTCTTAATTTGGGAGCCCAACCAGACCCCGCACCTCATTTTCAGAAGTGCTCAATATCCACAACCTCAAGCAAAGTTCATGGGAACCATGTGTATTCAAGGCCTTTGCACACAAAGTGCCTCAGAGCAGACACCCAAAATTAGAGGCCACTTTTGAAAACACTGGCTTGACTCTATCTGCATCTTCATGGGCAGTGTGGAAATACACCAGTACTTTAGATAAATTCTGTGCATTTCTGAATATCACTGCCTGGCTAACTGGGAAGCTGTTTTTATCAAAAGGAAAACCGAGGTTCAGAGCAATTAAGTAACTTGCCAGGGGGCATTATAGTCTAGTACATCAATCAATAAAGCAGGAGTTCAGGGACAAGCTCTAAAACTGATTTTGACTGTGTCTAGCTCCATTTAAGCACAGCTCTAATCAGAGAAACCTATGCAAGACAAAATGTTGCCAAAGCTTCTGCTAACTGTAACCATACCTTGCACAGCTCCACCATTTCTGCCAGGAAAGTCCCATTTTAAAATACCCATCCTGGGTGTCCAGCTAATTTGGCGAAATGAATGCTGTTGTCCTATTTCCAGCAGAATGCCCAGAACAGGTGTTTAAAACAGATCATTATGCTTTCCTTCTTCCCATGGTCTTCTTAAATACCGCTTGAACACTGTTCCCAGTCCCCAGTTTTCCAGTGCACTCAGCTGAGACCAGACCTTGGAAACATCTGAGAGCCCACTGGAAAGTACCCTATTCTGAGACCATGGAAATATGGTCGCCCCAGGGTCAAATGAGGGTCAGATGCAGGGGGCTGCAGTGGTGCAGTTACACACCCCTTCGCTGCTAAGATCACCGGTCGCAGCAGGCAAATGCATGTACAGTGAAATCTCTGCACAGACACAGCAAGCCTGCTGCTACCACTGCACTCCCTTTTTCAGCATCCTGAATCTGCTACTGGGTCACCCTAACCAAGTATCTACTTTGTAAGCCAGGCTCAGGCTTCCTAGTCAGGAATATGACAAATCAGCCCCACCCTGGGTCTGTGTTGTAACCTCCAAGCTAGTTTTATCCTCCAAAGTAAAAGGAAGCATTCAGACACAGAGGTGTTACAGGTCACATAAACCCATGTCAAGGGCTACGGAAGCCTTGGGTTTTGGATGGGTGGTATTACCCAGTTACCCTCCTGCAGAAGATTTGCTGCATGTCTTTGCAGACTCTCCTGTTCCTCTCTGCTCTTATGGGAGGTCTTCTAAACCTCCCAGCTGGGCTCTGCCCTAATCCTGTCCCTTCCACCTGCTGGCTGCACCCTCAACAGAAGGAGGCTGACTGCTCCCTGTTCTCCTTTAAAGGGGCAGCTCACCCTGCTTCATCCATCCCCGTGTCACCAGCCAGTTGTGCAGTTCTACACACGTGTCTAGAATAAGCAAATACTTTGCATTTGCAAAAGATATTGATCATGTAATGTAGTGACAGTAATGTAACGGACAGCGAACTACCTAAGGTAGCATGTGTTTAAACAGAGCTGAACAGCTTCAAAAAGGCATAGTCCAGAGGGCAGCTACATTCAGCCCACAGACCAGACCCAGCCTGCAGAGCCATTTAATCCACCCTGCAAATATGGGGCTTTGGCAGCAGTAGGGAGCACCCTGGGGAAAAACAGCAGCAGTGGCTGAGAAGGTACCTGCCTTCCCACCTCTTACCTGAACTTAGTCGCTGCAGCCCACGGTCTAAAAAGGTTGCTGACTGCAGTGTTAGTTGTGGCAAATTCTAGACCCCTTATTGTCCATTCAAGGTAACTGTAAACATTGAAAAAGATGATAAAACCCTGTCTACCCTTTGCAAGTGCATTGTTATGTAACACATTTGTAAATACAGCCTTCTTTTCAAATCTAGTATGGCCACAGGGAAGGGAAACTGCTGTTCCTTTACAGTTTATGCCTTGAAGCACGTGACCTTTAATGCTGTCTTTTGTGCACAAAATTACCCATTATTAATTTATTTACTAGATTTGTGCACCATCCTTCTCAAAAAGACTGGGGGCAGCTTACACTGAAAAGAGAATAAGAATTATAGAAACAAAAGAAAACAGTAAAACAAGAACACAACCCCGCAGTGAAAGAAAAAAAATTCAAAAGCAATCCATACCACCCACTGCTGCTCCCTTGCCTCTGGCCAGGGAGAGTGCCTCCCCCCCCCAACCTTTCTTCTCAATCTGCATTCAATTCCCTCTCCACATATGTATTCCCACTCCCACACCTCATATGCAGGACAGTCCCCTCTCCTTACTGTTCTTCCTCCCAAGCTGTACCCTCCTTTTTCAAAGGGGATGGGGGGAAGGTATGGCTGTCTCCAAAACCCATTGCTAATCCCCTTCCCTACAAACCCAGGGGGCAACACCAGTTTAGCACAAATTCATCTATGGTAATCAGTGCTAAAATTAATCCATCACTGATTGTTCCATCTTTTAAAATACCAATCGCGCTTATAAATTTGGGAGCATATATTATCAGTTTTCCCCACAGGCTCTCAAATAACTACCATCCTAGAAAAATATTCCTTTATCTTACTCATCCTCTTTCAAAGCAAGTAGTTCAGCAATACTGAAAGTTGAGTCAGTTTCTGTGGTGATTTTGAAAAATGAGACCCAAGACAACTTAAACTTTCTGGTAATTTTTTCCTAGTAGATGGGAATCCTAAAGAGAGCAAAGAATGCAAAATATGACAAACTTCCTGCTGTGACAAATCTAACTGGCAGCTGGTGTTCAGGAACAAGCCCTCAATTTTAATCAGTGCTTAATGCAATACTTTTGTTCCCATCACTATTAATCAGTCAGAAAAAGACTGCTAAATTGATGTCTATACAATTAATCTCTTATACACATATTTGTGTGTCACCATGTATGCTGGGGCAAAATAGGCTTATTACTGGAAGATTCCTGGGTTCTCTGTCACTTTACTGCCACGGACTGATTTTTATTTAAAAATGGAATTGTAAATTAAATATGAAAATATGCAAAAAGTAAATCAGAGCAACCTTTATGCTACTCATTTTGATACAAAATGCTATACATTTTTGGACATATCTACATGTTCATTAATGCGCTTTAGGTAATGCACATTAAATCTAGTACCCCTATTGTGAAGTACTAGAAAAATGCACATTGGCCTATTTTAATGTGCATTAGCTAAAGAGCATGGGTGTTTTGTGCTGTTTTAATGCACATTAAAAGAAGCTAATGCACATTAACGCACACATGTGGACGCGCCCAATGTCTCCATACTTTCCCTTTTCAGCATGCCAAATACTTCTGTATTGAAAATGCATAACTGCATAACATAAGTTATCAACTGAGGGGGAAGCTGGAGGTTTCAACAGCCAGTATGGGTTTTGGGCATAAAGGGAGTAACAGGAGACTAAACTGACACTGACATATTAGCTGGACACATTTGCTGAAAATGATCAACAGTGACATAGTTAACAACGTTGGGATTTGAAATGCAGGTGTCAAACCTAGCATACTCCTGAGATCAGTGAGGCAATCCACACAGATATACTATTTCAGATGGTCTGAAAACTCAAAAGACAAGAGGCATTGGTTTATACAACTTGGTTCAAGACTTTCTTTACTACCGTAAGGGATAAAAACAAAATTTATCACACACACACACGATTGAGCACAAGAGCAGGAATTCTGCAACAAGAACTGAATACTATGTCTAAATGCATGGGTATCAACACATGTAATTCATTGGAAATCAACCAACAATTTACAGCACCTAAGAAACACTGCACCTAATAAGGCAAACACACAGAAGGTCTTATAATTTATACCTGTAATTATAAGATTCAGAAAGTATCTACAAGACAGATACGCTCTGTTACAGTGGTTTTCAACCTTTTTGCATTTGCAGACCCCTAAAAAAATTCAAATGGAGGTGCAGACCCCCAGTGTGGGTTTTCACATACTTTTGATTGATCCTAGTTATCTTTTGAGGACCCCTAAGACATAGTCTAGAGACCCCCAAGGGATCTGCGGACCACAAGTTGAACAGCACTATTCTACTAAATGTAGAGAAAACACAACTGATGGGAATGACAAAGCCAATTCAGATTCAGAGGAAAGATGCAGCTGAAATTCTTTGTTTTCCGCTCTAGCAAAAAGAAAAAAAACAGCAATAGGAGATAAAGAATGTAGGAGTCGTCTAGCATTGGCTACACCTAGAATCTAACCCCAGCTGTCTTTCCTGCCTATGATCTTGTAAGGGCCCTTCCAGCCCCTAACATCTATGAAACTGAAAAGGTTTTTTTAATACAACATGTTGTGTCATCATGGCTATGACCTGGGCATGAGGGAATCAGGGCTCAGAAATGGAGGGTCTACAATAGCATAGGTCCAGAAGCCAAGCCAAGAGTCACAGTACCGAGTGTCAGTTCAAGTCCAAAAGTTTGTGCCAGAGGATCAAGAAAGTCTATGATTGAGGCAAGGCCGAGGTCAACAGCTGAGGAATCCAACAGGTAGACGGAGATAGGCAGGAGAGTTCGAGGCAGTACCATGAGTACTGTTGCAGGGACAAGGCCCTGCAAGAGGTCAGAGGGTTTCAGAGCCCTGGGCCACGTGATCTCATTGGGAACCTCACCAGAGGGCCCAGGCTGGCCAGGGCCCAGCAGCTACTTGGTGGTGTCACAACCCAGGACTCTGCCCACCAGCCTGGAAAACCTAAGTTTGAGTCCCAGGCCTCCTGACACCCGTCTCAAAATGGTTTTAGTTAAAACGTTTAGTTAACTAGCATGTTTTGAAACCCATTTCCCTAGGCACAGGCAAACTGTAACATGTTAACAGCATGGAGGAAGAGGAGTTTCCTGGGAACTCAGGAGAGGAAGTGAAGGAGGCAGAGTGGAGACAAAAAAAAATTATTTAGGATATCAGGGAAAATCTCCCTGATCAGAAATATGCAGGTAGAACAAATAGGATTTAGGTTATTGCAAAAGCTATTGTGAAAAAAAATAAACAAAGCACTGGAAGAAACTATACAATATAATGCTAAAGAAAATATAAACAGAAACAGAAAACTTTCACTCAGGCAAAATCCAAACACTGAACAGAATCAAAATCATGCAACCCCCTCTAGAGGATTGACTTTATTAACAAGCTTACAAGCATGTACAGAGTTCACCTCACACCTTCTGCTCAGCTTGATTACTGCCAAGATCCTTACCTGCTGTTTGGCTTATATTCGAGGCTACACTATCTAAAAAGCTACTGATCCTTGGGGAAAAAAGTGCAAACTCAGCTGCCTCAGTGAGTCGACATTTTAACCCTTCCCCAGCAGGATAAGTATCTACTACTACCAGAGGGAGATATTTTAGGAGATGACTGCCAGCCTGTTAAAAGAACTTCCATTAACTTTAACTGAATTGTTTTACAACAGGAACATCACAATGCATGCATAATTCTGCTTACCCGAAATAAAGTAATTAACCTTTTCAAGGATTACTTTGTGTGTCACACTGATGATACAAACCGCATCTCACAACTTGCAAAGGTATCATACACTTTGTTCACTAGCAGCATCTTCTAAGGACAATGAACTATTGCTGCTATAATCAGTCATTGTAAGGAAAGAGCTTTTACTGTTCTGTGCATTGTGCCAATCAGCTAGCTTGAGTTTTCCCAAACAGAATATCTGATGAAGCCCACCAGTTTCACTTCAGAGTAGGGACAACCATGAGGGATCCATATCATACTTCAAAAGGTAGCACAGGTTTTGTTATCTAATTAACCCATTATTACATTTAGTTTTGAACAGTGTTATTTGCTGGAAGTCCTATAATTACTGGGATTACACAGATACATTCTGCATTATTAAATTTAAGAATTTAGTGTCCAATAAAATTCTCAGTAGGAGTCATGCATTAAATGTGCTCATTAAAGCTAACCATGCTAATTAACACCCAAGTGCTAGGAAACAGTTACTAACCTAGATACATTCAAGGCATGCATCACTAGTTCTAGCAGACGCATAGGAATGCTCTCAATAAAGATAAAGAGTATCTTTCAAAAGCTCCATACACTCAGCTCATCCATACTTACCTCAAGAAGCCCCTTACTACCTACTTCTGATAATGCTCAGTTAGATGATCTCCTGGTTTTACCACTTTCTACCCCTTACTTATTGAAACTTAAGAACAAAACTGCTGCAAATTGTAGAAAACGACACAAAAAATCTTCTTTTAGGACTGTTCCGTAGTCAAAAGGATATATGACACATGCTATGTTAAAAGAAAAATTCAGTGCTCAGAAGTTGGCAATTCACAATCCAAAGGGAAGGATTAGAAGAAAGTTTACTGGTTTGCCACCTATCTCAGAGGCTGCCCTGACACATGGAAACAACTACTGAATTAGGTAGGCAAGTCTAGCCAATACATGTGAAGGAAGTAACTAGCACCAGCAAGGCTGCTAATATCAACTATCAGTGGACATGGTGGGAGGACGAAATTAAAGAGCAAAGGCATCCACACGATGTCTTTTGGGTGACTAATGAGTAGAAGACAAAGCGTCTAAATCCAATTTTTTGATCCTCCAAATCACCAGTCAGCTGCTGCTATCCTGCTAATCTCAGATATCAAGTCCCGAGATGCCTAAATGCTTGACAAAGCAAGTTTCCCAGGCACTTCAGTCCTGCTTCTGCACATGTCCAGAACCACCTCAAGTCTGTATAAACCAAACAACTCAGTGCCCATGTCACGCTGTATTCCCACTGGGATTCACAAACAAGGCATTCATTTGCACATCTCGCATGAGGGGCTCAATCCAGCAGGCATTCACAGTGTGTGCCTACCAGATCAGGCTCTATACAAAATGCAGTCACGGCTGCCACTTTTCTTCAAAGCATGGCCCTCTGGCTATCCTTTCAACTATATGACTAAGCCTTTGATCTAGCAATTGACTCTGCATGTGGCTCTGTGTGATTTCAGAGTTGTCTGCTGAAGCCCTATTGCAAAAGCAGGACTTAAATAACTATGCATGTTTAGCATGTTACTGAACAAGTCCCACCCAGCCTTCCAGTGGCATTCAAAAGTAAACTGGCCAAGAACTGAAAGTAGAAATGAAGGGACATGTATATCATGCTATACTGGAAGGTACCCAGTTGGGAAAGAATCCCACAATTTGGGCTATTAATTAATTGTATTACTTTTCCTTTGTCCTCCAACATAATTTGGCCAGATTGTGGCTGGGCACCTGGACAAACCCTTTTTTATATAAATTAGTTGGCCAGTGTGGATGAAGCAAAGTAACTGTCACAAAACTAAGGGGCTCACAGACTGCCTTGCATAGTTTTGAGTTTAACTGATAAGGCACACGGTAGTCTCTATGCATAGGTACCATCAAGCTGAATTTAGGTTTATTGTCCTTATATTTATGTGTACTGCGGTTTTTAATATAAAATATGTCTTATATGTTATTATAAGGCCAGGATTGCACATTATTAAGGTGACTTTCAAGAGTCAAACCATGAATTGGTACTTAGAAAAGACTTAAAAGCTACATCTGACATGAGTGTGTTTACTCAGGAAGAAGTGCTCCCAGACAATGACAAATTTACATTTTAAAGGAAGAAACCCTAACATGTGCAACATTTTTCACTATGGCTTAGGGATACTGGATTAGTATTCTCCATGTCTGAAAGAATATACATACTCTCCTGATCTTAATTAGATCAAGAAAAACTTTTAGTCTGCCGCATAAAAAACATGTACCTTTGGGGATAGAGGAGGCAGGAAGTTAAATGCATAGTGTGCCTCCCTTCCCCACCCCAAGAATCCAATGGGGAGGTATGTGAATGGCCCGGTAAGTACTTAAGCATACCCTGAAAGCACAGTTTTGCCTTCAGTTTCCTTGGCCTATGGAAACACTGGAGTCCCTCTGCTTGAGTAAAGCAGGCTGAATAGAGCAAGCTGCCCAAAGAAATTGCAGGAGGCTCTGCCAGAGGGAGAGGTCAAAGGCAGATACCACTTTCTAACCTTACAGTTGGGAGGAACTGAAGCTTTGGATTTAAGTTGCAGAATAAGAACAAGTTACTGTTCTGAAATTTTTTTGTGTGTGCATTTGTATACCTCTGCCTGTATCTCAACATACAGTTACTGATTTCTCACACTTGTTCTTGCTTTTATAATAAATCACTTTATCTTTTTAATGCACCAATTATCAATGTTAAATGAAATTCCAAAGCATTTGACCACACAAACTGATCTTCTCTAGGGAGGAAGGAGATCAATCTTTTCTGAGCATGACTGGACAGGAGTGTGATCCCTCTAGCTAACAAAATCCCTTCTGCTACGACCTGGCAAGGCATGAGCAAGACCAGTATGGCTGAGGCACCACAGACCTGGAACATCTCAGCTGGTTCTTAGCTGCCAAACAAAAGACAAAAAAGAAGGGTTTGGAACAGAAGAGAAACTGTGAAAGTGCAAGAGTACTCTAGGGGTGTGTCTTAGAGGAGCACCCCTGCTGTATCCAGGATCAGGGTGGTGTCACAGTCACTTTAAAATCATTTTAAAAATCTGCATTGAAGACAAGTCAGCTGGGGCACTTACGCACAAGGGGGAGCCAGCCTGCTCTTATGCTCTGGAAATCCAGCATGTCAGAACAGACTTAATTAATCGAGTCTGCTGGAGCACATACATCGATGTGCACTAGCAGCCTCATGCATCACATGCATCAGCGGTGTAGCCAGCCTCCATGCTGAGAAAATGGCAACAGTGCACTTTGAACTAAAACACATTCGATGTGCTTTAGTTTAAAGCGCACCACTGCCATTTTCTCTGTGTGGAGGCATGCTGCACCACTGATACATGATGTGTGGGTGCTTTTAATTTGCACAGTTAGCTAATTAAAAGCACCCAGCACCGCATCGGAATGCATGTAAAAATGCCCCTAGAGTCTAAACTGAATTCAAGAAACAGTTCACCATCCCTATGAATAAGGTTAGGCTCACACGCACAAAGGGACTTAAGTGCCTGACTCATGTAGCAGAACTCACAGCCCTAAACGAGGTGCCTAGGCTCTATACCAGTAGTCACCAACCAGTCTATAGTAATCAACTGGTTGATAGTGGAGCCTCTGACAGTTGATCTCAGTCTGGGGGGCTGAGTGTGTCCACACGCACTCAGCCCCCCAGACTGAAATTGAGCTTGGGCAGTACACAAGGTAAGTACTGATCAGAGCCCAAGCAGTGGTACACAAAGGTAGGTACTGGTCGGAGCCCAGGCGGCGTGTCCAGATGTGCACACCCTGGTGGAGTCCCAAGGGTCCCACCCCAATCTGTGCACTGTTGGATCAGGAGGGTGGATTTCCATTACTCTGAATTTTGCGCCCCGAGCCCTACTGCAGCTGCCCTGGGAGCGCCGCGACACCACATGCGTCCCACCGCTGGGTGGGCAGGGGGTGCAGCTCAGCCAAAAATTCTGGAAATCCACCCTCCTGATCCAACAGCGAACGTCTGTTGGGTCAGGAGGCTAAATCTAACTCATTGCACTTTCTGTGAAGCCCCAAGTTAGGGTGGGGAGCTTCGTGTCCATCAGCCCCTTGAGTTAGGCGCCTTGGTTCCCTACGCAGTACAGAGGAAGAGTTAAGTACCCCTAAATGGAATCCACAAAAACCAGCATATCCTGTCACAGGCAACTCTTTGAGCAGGCACTTACAGAAACTCATTTGACTCGTTTAGTACAGGGGTTGTCAACCAGGGGTACGCATACCCCCAGGGGTACTTGGAAAGGGGCTAGGGGGGACACATGGGTGGGTGGGAACAGAGCACCACCACCCTGCACTGCCACCTCTCAGGAACGGGGGAGGGGGGGGGTGCAGCGAGGGCAGCGGCTCCCCCCTGGGGGCTGCACAGGCGCTGCCTGACCAGCCAGACAGAGGCGGGGGGGGAGCCACCACCCTCTCGCTTGACATCTGGCCACCACTACCTCCCTTCCCCCAGCTCCACATCCAGTCACCCTCCCTGCTCTGCCAGAAGCGTACCCAAAAGGGGTACCCAGGAGGGGTACACTCCTTAGAAAAAAGGTTGAAAACCTCTGGTTTAGTATATAAGCAGTTTTTGGTGTGGGGCCTGGAAAACATGATTTTTCCCCCAAAGTGAGAGTGCCATAACCACTAAGCTATACGGTTTCCTTTTCTTTGTCTTCCCACTTCCATCACAAAACACTCTATAGTCTGGTGTGTGTGTCTGTCCCAGTCCTGGGAGAACTGAATTTGAATTACCTTAGGAAGAGAAAGGAATTGACTTAGGTGTCCTGTCTCTTGGGGGAGTGTGCCAAGGAGTAAGAGCATAAAGTTGGTCAGTGATGGCAGCAGTACCTTTTGAAAAGGAGTGACCCCTGTTTAGGTTTTGAAAGGAAGGGCTTGAGTGCCTACCTGTAGAAGTGGAGGGTCTGGATTATGAACCCCTAGTGGAAGCAGATCTCTAGGTCCTGGGGAAAGGATTTATAACACATCTCTGCCTTCAGTATTTCCATTTGATTTCCCTGGGCAACTGCCTGCTCAAGGAGCTGCCTTTTTTAGGAGACAAACCAGTCAGCACAGTGGCTTTTGCAAATACCATTTAGAGGTGTTGTGTATAACCCTCCCTCTGCATTGTATAAACCAGAGGTTATCAACCAGGGGTATGCATATACCTGGGGATACTTGAGAAGGCTCCAGGGGGTACGGGGCAGCGGCGTGGAGAAGTGGGGGCTGGGGCTGCCAGCACATTGCGCCGCAATGCACCACCAGTGGTTTTGTTTTTGCCGCTGTCGCACGCCACTGACACTTCTGGTTCTGCTGCCGTGGGCGTGCGGGGGACACCCTCCCACTTCTCGACTGGCCACTGGGGTACTCCCTGCTTCTTAACTGGCCGCCGGGGATACACTGACCAAAGAAGGTTGAAAACTGCTGGTATAGAGCAGTAGTCTCCAACCTTTTTAAGTACCAGATCACTTTTTGAATTAAAATGCAACCCAGGATCTACTGCAGCCCCTACCCCTCATCCATATGCATCACGCTGCACCCTACTGTGGGGGGTGGAAGAGTATCTGGCCACAGACCCCTGGGACCATGTCGTCTGTCAGCCCGGGGCAAGCCCCCTGTACCCCCTGCCAGCCCAAAGCTGCCCCTGGAGCCCCCTACCAGCCTGAGGTTGGCCCCTGTGCCCCATGCCAGCCCAAGGCTACCCCCCTGCTCCATGCCCCTGCCCGGGCTGGCACCCAGGCAGCTGCAGCCTGGCAGTCCTCCTGGCTGCTTCAGGCAGGCAAAGAAGGGCAGGAGCAGTCCTGGACTAAGCTGCTTCTGTTAGGCTCAATGTGCTCCAGATGCAGGCACATGTGTAGTTACATGACCAGGCACAATTTAAGGTGCCTGAATTTTTTGTGCAGAAATTTCAGGCGCATTATTTGCAAAGGGAGACATGCCCAAAGTTTATAAATACTTTCACATGTACACTGTATATGCTGAAGAGCTGAAAGACTTCTGCTAATTTGTCAATCTCAAGTATTTTAAATTACCAGAGCATGGCAGCACACGATTCTGTCACTGAGACCAGTACTGGGCAGAATTTTGTTGGTTTTTGATGGACTAAAAGCATATTTCCTTTCTCAAGACAAATGCCTGACACTGATAAAGTTTTCAATGACCCTAGCACTAAACTGTGGCTTCCCTTTGCCAGTAACCAAACAGCCACATTTCAGAAGACTGTAGAGGTAATTGGAAAAACGATTTGTCAGTAACAGAAATTGTGCTGCAGATATGTTCCCTTCAGAATAATTTAGCAGAGAGAGTTAGAGAAAGATCTGTCACAACAGAAATAAAGAACCTACTGCAGTCTTTTGTAGACTGTAGGCGAATTAAGGAAAGAGAATTTTACAATATAATTGACAATTTTTACACAACATGCCCATCCTACTAAGAGCACTGGAAACCTGCCTTTGAGTGCACTGAAAGGCCTGAGTGGACCCTGTTAAAAAAAATTGCTGATGTGGGACAAACTACAAGAAAGCTTTGTTACATGCTACACTAGAATTCCCACCTTAAGTCTGCTGAATAAGAATTGTCTTTTTGATGAGTGGATCAATGCAAAATAAATCATCTCTTGTCATCTTTCTGACTGGAACCATCGGAGAACACTTGTTGCTGAAAGGTGACTGCATGCTTTTCCAAAGATGGACAAGAAGGCAGTATAATATGCAGATCTAGCTAAGGCTGTGGAATTAGTATTATGTTTGCCATAGAGGTGCACCAATGCATCGGTCCATATTTGTATCAGCACCGCTAAAAGAAAAATTGACATTAATCGGCAATCAGCGTTTTTTTTGGCTGATGTGGCCGATAAATCCCATGTGCGTGCATGCAGCCACAGCATGCACGCAGCAAGGAGTGCAGCCCGGCAACGTAGAGAGCAGTGTCTGCTGGTAAACCTGTTGGGGGGGAAGGGGAGTGGGGGAGGGAAGGGACATGGGGGAGGGGCAGATTGAGGCCCCCCCACGGTGAGAGAGGGAATGGGACTGGGGCAGGGGTAGGTGCTGCCCAGCCGAGCAGGGTGGAGCATGGGATGGAGCCAACAGTTCATCCAGGGGACGCAGGTGGGGGGAAAGAGGGGAGGCATAGGGGGCATGTGCCCCCTGGATCTGTCCACAGGGCAAGGGCAGGCTTCCCACTGTGTGCTCAGGGCTGGAGCTGCTCCAGTCTCTTACCAACAGCTGTGCTCAGGCCAGGAGGGGCAGGGCAGGGCAAGTGGCTGCGGTGCTGGAAGGAAGGATTATGGGGGGGGCACTAGAGCCACCCCAAATTTCACTGTAGCCCTTCCCACCCCCAGTGCCACCGCTGCCTGCCCTGCCCAGACTGAGTGCAACTGCCAGGAAGAGGCTGGAGCAGCCCCAGCCCCGAGCATGCAACAGGCAGCCCAACCTTGCCCTATGCACAGATCTGGTGGGGCACATGCCCCCCATGCCTCCCCTGGAGGCGCATGCAGTGGCAGGAGCTGCTGCCACTGCCCCCCCCCCCCCCTCCCGGATGAGCTGCCAGCTCTGTCCTGCACCCTGACCTGCCCCAGCTGGGCACTGCCTGCACCTGCCCTTGCCCCAGCCCCACTCTCTCCCTCACCGCAGGAGCCTCAATCTTCCCCCACAACAGACTTACCAGCTAGACACTGCTCTCCATGCTGCTGGGCTGCATATTAGCAACCAGGTCAGTACTGACTGATATGGCTGGTTAATAATTGGCCATTGGCCCAAAAAAATCTATCAGTGCACCCCTAGTTTGCCAGACACCACAGCTCCTGTTGAACATCTCCTTGCAATAATGAATGGTGTATGGTCTCCTGAAAAATCATGCCTGAATGCCCCACCATGAGCGTTATATTATATGTCTGTGTGAGTTAACTTTAATCTGGATTGTACTGTGTTCTATGATAAACTGCTGAAAGACATGCAGACCCTCCAAAAAATAGCATCGAGAAACGCAACTCTAACAAGCAGCTTCATGTCTTGCTGTCCTCTAGGGTAAGGAAAAATATTAGTAATTACTTTAGTGTAAGTACATACTTTGACTGTTTATGCTATTTGTAAAGAGGAAGCTACTGTATTGGTTAATTTACAAAGTCAAACCCGCTTAATCTCTCTGAAGTGATATTAAGCATGTTTCACTATACTGCATATTTCTCATCTGTTTTCGCATATGTAAATGAACTCCCTTGAACACTAGTAAAATCAATCTCCCACAATTCCATGAAAATCATTGCCAAGGGCTCCAATATCACCTCTGCTGGTTCCTTCAGGATGCTGGGACAAAGCTCATCCGGCCCTGCTGATCTGAATTCATTCAGACCCAACAAAACCTCCATGACTGACTCTTTTGCTATCTCCTCCCTCAGCTTGCCCCCTTCTGTATCCAGAAAATTCCTATTAGGTGTCTGGCTGTAGCTTAATTTTTTTGGTGAAGATTGAAGCAAAGTAGCAGTTGAGTAGCTCTACCTTCTTTGCATCTTTGGTTAAGAGTTCCCCTTGGCTTGTTAACAGAGGGCTCACAGCTTCCTTGGTCTTTCTTTTCTGTCCAAAAGACTTATAGAACCTCTTCTTCTTCTTGTCCTTAACCTCTTTTGCCAGGTGCAGCTCATTCTCTATCTCTGCCTTCCCGATTTCATCCCTGCAGGTTCTGGCTATTACCTGGTATGCTTCCTGGGTGACTTGCCCATTCTTCCATTGCCTGTATGTTTTCCTTCTCCATCTGAGGCATTTTAGAAGCTCCTTCTGAAGCCACATTTGTCTCTTGCCATTCTTTTTCTGCTTCCATCTTGTCAGGACAGTTTCTTGTTAGGCTTCCAATACTGTGCCCCTCAGGAGCTCCCAGCCCTCTTGGGCACCTTTGTCCTTCAGTCTATCTTCCCATGACACCATACCTATTAGCTCCTGGAGTTGGATGAAATCTACCTTTTTGAAACCTAGTGTCCTAATTTTGCTGATCTCAGGCCTTCCCTGTCTCAGAATCTAGAATTCTATCATATTGTGAGCGTCAATCACCTTCACATCCTCCATCAATTCTTCCCAGGACAAGATCCAAGATAGATGATCCCCTGGTTGTATTCTCCACCTTCTGGAACAAAGTTGTCATCTGCGAACCAGCTTTACATTTTATAATTTAGCTCTCACATTAAAGCAAATATCATACAATCTTAGTTTTCCAGCATTGTTAGTAAGTACCTTGCTAAAAAATTAATTAAAATAAGACCTAATGATCTGTAAGGTCCCTTCCAGCCCCTAAAACCGATGAAACTATGAAGTGATGTGAGCAACAGGAAGGGAACTGATTGTTTCAGCAAAGTTTCATTCAAAAGGAACAGAGGTCTGAAAGAGGTATTTTTAATTGTGTTCTCAAGAGGCAGATTATTTGCTTAAGTTTTCACTTTACAATCTGTATGGATATTAAGACCACTGGAATGAAATTAAAAACCTCAGGATAACAAGCTCATGATTTATTAAGTCACTTTTCTCAGATCACCAGTATTGAGAAAAAAAGAAGAGAATAGTTTGCATAAAATGCAGATATTTCCTAACCTTAAAACATAAATGGCTCAAACAAAAATGTCACATTAGAGTCTTCAGTGACAACCTGATGTTTATACAAGAAATAGATGGATAACTCATTTGAAAATATTAAGGGCTCTGTAAATGCCAATTCAAATATCCTCTCTCGACTATGTATTACTCCACCAAACATACTTCA
Source organism: Alligator mississippiensis (assembly GCF_030867095.1). Taxonomy (NCBI): domain Eukaryota; kingdom Metazoa; phylum Chordata; order Crocodylia; family Alligatoridae; genus Alligator; species Alligator mississippiensis. The sequence goes on along the minus strand of NC_081826.1, from coordinate 226,793,484 downwards.
AAATATACAGAGTTCTAATAAACATTCATTCTTGGTGTGCACATCAAATATAACGTTTGACAAAAGGATTATTTTTCCCATTGCAAAGACAGCATATGGCTCTTTTTAGCCTTTTCTTTTGATCCTCCCCTGTCTGTCTTCCCCATATCACTACCCTATTCCTTTTCCCAGTTAACATGCTCTAACAAAAGCTATATGAAAAACGGTATCATTTTTATTTTAAAGCTCTGTGTAGAGTAGTTGACTGAAGTAAGTCCCAGAAAGAAGGAAGCTAGACAGCACTTAAACGAAAAATGTACAGGGCATCAGCTAGACATCCTGTTTTGTATGGATTGCAGTTCTTCACTGCACTCAGATATGAGCACTCTAACACTGTTCTTTGTATCTTCTCTGTATGAAGATATGAACTATCTAACACTATTAATTGCATTGCTCTGTACATACCGAGCCTACAGCTCCTGTCACTGCTCCAGAATGAACACTGTGGAGTATTTCAAAACATCTCTAGGAACTAAACAGGATTAAAGGGGAAGAGATCAAACTTCCTCAGCTTCTTGGGAACTGTAGCTGTTCCCATAATGCTAAATATGGAGGCAAAAAAAAATGTCCCAAGTTTTGGTTTTGCTCAGACAGACAATTTTCTCCTAGAAATCTTGGAAGGTAGTTGTCAAGTTCATATCAAGCATATAGCAAAGCTTCACTGCCCATATATTTATAATTAAATTCACTGTGGAAAATCCATTTCTATCATGGTAGCACCGCAGAACACTAAGCTCTACATTTCCACCAAACAGCAGTATGTCCTATAAAGCAGGAGCACTTGACCAAAGGTATGTTAAACATGAGTGTGCAGGTTGTGCATTTGGTGGGATTTCAGTGTCAATTTAGAGGCAATCACTGAGGTATGAAACTCTCCAGCAGACTGTCAATGTTACCAGAAGGGGCCAATTTGTTAAAAAAAAAAGGAAGAAAGAAATCTCAAATCATTGTGTAGAATGGAAAGCACTAAAAACACATGAATGTTGGCTGCTGTTTTATCCTGGTAAATTTTGGTACCCACATGTTCAGTTTCAACTTCAAAGATTTAAGTCTTTTCTTTCCCCCTACACTTAACCCTTACAAGGTCTCAGAAATGTATGCCTTTAAAATATGCCATCCATGTGGATACATTTTCAGACATAGAACTGGAGTTTTTTTCACTGCTGAGATTTCCAGCCCTGCACCTTCCAAGCTTCTGCAAAGCCTAAAACAACAAGAGAATCCTCCCATGAAAAAGTAAGATGGACTTCAATCATAACGGTGATTAAGTCCATCACAAACTATAACGTGCTCATAAATGTGACTGTCTCAATCCCCTAAGGATTTTCCATACCTCAGCCTCCAGTCTCTAACTCAGCTGCTGCAATACATACCAAATGAAATATTTTTTTAATCACTACCTACAGTGTTTAAGACTGACTAGCTGCTGAGTGCAGATGGTAGATGCCACCAAATCAGCTCAGTTGTCTCAAGAGGAATCAACAAAAGCAGCACTTGAAAAACAAAGTGACTGTACCACAGTGGAGTTAGGGAAGAAAGATTCCTTCTACAAGCTTGCTTAAATCCTTTTGCAAAACCTGTACATTGGGGTCTCTCTTTATGCGAGGGTGCATTCTAAAAAATCCGTTATTACATGTCATTAATAGGGATACGTACCAGCCTCACTCTACTACTCCCCGACACAATGACAAATTCAAACAGTAATCATCATGCAGTACAGTAACTGCTGCACGGAGAGGCTGTGAGCTCTGCGCTGCAAGCAGCAGCATGCGCAGGGCGTGCGTCACCAGGGCAGCGTGGGGTGGGCTGGAGAGGCACCCGGGGGAGGGAAGCTCGGTGGCAGGGAACACCGACTGCTCACCGCTCCTGCCTCTGCCCTGCTCTCCTTCCTTGGGTGCCTCTCCATCAGGTGCTCGCCCTGTGCTGCAAGCAGCAGCCCATGCAGTGAGCATGTCGCCAAGGGAGTGCAACGTGAGCAAGGTACCTTCTCCGTGTGGCCCCACTGTTCCCTGCCCCTGAGCCTCCACAACCCAGTGGGCATGACCTGATGCAGCAATGAGCTCCACACTGCCCTGCTGTTCCCAGCCGTGCCAGGTCACGCCTGCTGGGCTGGAGAGGCACCTAGGGCAGGGAAGCAGGGCGGCAGGGAATGGCAGCTTTTCATCCTGTGCTACCCTGGGGACATGCCTCCTGTGCCTGCTGCTCTTTGAGGGGTGCAGCCCTGTGCCACAGGAGGTGTATGGCCACAGCAGCAGGGTGTAGGGCACTGGGACCAGGCAGAGAGAGGAGCCAAGCTGGGCCCAGGATCAGGGCCAGGGCCCATTGTGCCCATGCCTCCATCCCTTCCCCTTGGAAGTGTGCGTGGCAGCGGGGAGCTGTCCCACCCTCCCCTGACGAGACACCAGAGGCTCCATCCTGCTCCCCACTGAGGCCCTGCAGCTGCACACTTCAGCCCCAGGCCCCAAGCACCCCCAGGCTGGACAGCCACCCCAGCCCTGCCCATCTTCCTCCCTACAGAGGTCTCAATCCCCCTCTTCCCCCCCGCCCCACTTTCCTACTGGAGCTACCCTCAAGGCTACTTGGGGCCACGTGTATGTACTGTATATGCATGTGGCATCCCGTGTCTCCCCGCCTTCCTTCTGCTTCCTCCCAGCTCCCTGCAGGCTAGAACTCTGCCAGCCCGCAGGGAGCTCATTGCTGGCCAACTTCGCAAAAGATTAGATTTTTATCACACAAAGTGAATTTCTGGTATAAATAAGGATGTTGCATGTAAGTGAATTTGCACAAAATGCATTCGCATAAAGAGAGACCCAAGTGTACACTTGGGCTGATTTCAGAGGGCAGAATGATTTTAAAATTATAGAGTAGGCTTATATCAATATAAATGTTCCACTGCTCTTTCTCTCTGACCCAATCAATTAGACCCTCTGTTCAATGAGAGGACAATAATTGAACAATAAGTTCAGTTAGACGCGGGAGCGGCGAGAGACGCGCGGGTGAAAGCTCGCTGCGCCCCCGCTCCCCCGAAGCCCCCCAGAAACCCTCCAGCAGCCGCGGAGCCCACCGCTGACCCCCAGCGCAGCCGGGGTAAGCGGGGCCCGTGGAGAGAAGGGGCTAACCCCTTAGTGTGTGTGTGGGAGGCGGCAGCTGAGTGGAGCCGGGCCGGGTCAAGCCCCGCCCAGGCCCCTACTTGGCCCAGCCCCCCAGGGAGCCACGCGACCGGAGCCACGCGAACAGGCTGCACAAACAGGCGCGCTTCTCTGCCGGCGCGTGAGTTAGCGCGGAGTTCGCGCGGGAGGGCGCCAGACCCTGCCTGCGCACCCCCCAGGGTAGACAGTCCCAGCTGTAACCAGCCTCCCAGAGGCATGACACGGATGGGCACGCGCCGCACCCTGAGGGTCCCCTCGGGCTCCGTGGCCCCCCCCTCTGGCACCTCAGAGACGGCCACCCAGATGGAACCCATGGTTCCGGGCTCCACGCAGACGGAGCCCCTGGCTCTCGGCTGCGGGGGCTGCCTGTCCCTTTTTCAGGCTCTGGAGCCTGGGAGCATGGCGACCTCCCCTTGCGGGGTCTGCTCCCTTTTGGGGTCTCTGGCACGCCAGCTGGAGGAGCTCCAGGCCACAGTCCACAGACTGCGTGCCATCAGGGACTGTGAGCAGGAGATAGACTCCTACTGCCAGGCCCTTCTCCCCCGGGAGGCAGAGGGTAGATCACAGTCTCCCTCCAGGCCAGAGGAGGACTCTGGGACCTCCTGCTGTGTCCAGCCAGGGGCATGGACCAAGGTGGTCAAGGGCCCTAAGGCCCGCTGCACCAAGGCCCCACCCCCGCCACAACTGAGCAACAGGTATGCACCTCTTGCTGCCCCAGCAGAGCCTGCTGAGTTGCCGGCCCCCACAGGCAACATGGGACCAACTGCAACTCCCGCCCCTGCTCTCCCCAAGACAAAACGTAAGGTGTTTGTTGTGGGAGATTCCCTCCTGAGGGGGACGGAGGGGCCAATCTGCCACCCTGACCCCTTAGCCCGGCAAGTCTGCTGCTTCCCAGGGGCCCGCATCCGGGACATTGCAGAGAGGATCCCCAAGCTCCTCAAACCCACAGACCGCTATCCCATGCTCCTTATTCATGTGGGCACCAATGACACGGCTCGGAGCACTCCTAGCCAGGTCATGAGGCGCTACAGGGATTTGGGAGCGGGGCTTAAGGGTCTGGGGGCACAGGTGGTGTTCTCGTCGATCCTCCCAGTCTCAGGCTATGGGCTGAGAAGGGACAGGAGGATCTATGTGGTCAACCAAAGACTGCAGCGCTGGTGTCGTCAGGAAGGCTTTGGCTTTCGTGACCACAGCCCGCTCTTTGGCAAGAGAGGCAGCGAGCTGCTGGGAAGAGATGGTCTCCACCTCTCTCCCCTAGGGAGGAGGCTCTTCTCAGCCAGACTGGCTGACCTGCTCCACCGGGCTTTAAACTAAGCCCGCTGGGGGACGGGGGGACTACCGCCACTGCTGGCCCGCTGAACAATCCTTGCAAAGCCAGCGGATCACGGCACTCAAGGGAGCCCGCCCCAGCCCCAGCCCTGGTAAAATCTGTGGGCAAGGAAGGAGCCCCCCAGGGGGCGCTTGCCTGCCTGTACACAAATGCCAGGAGCTTGGGGAATAAGCAGGAGGAGCTCATCCTCCTGCTCAGTGCAAACAATTACAATGTCATAGGGATCACGGAGACCTGGTGGGACTCCACCCATGACTGGACCACGGGGATAGATGGCTATACCCTGTACAGGAGGGATCGTGTACAGAAAAGGGGCGGGGGTGTAGCTCTCTATGTTAAGGAAAGCTACGCGTCCCTGCAAGCCGATATTGGCGACCAGGGTGGACGGCTGGAGACCCTCTGGGTTAAAATCCGTGGGGAACACGGCACAGAGGACACGATGGTGGGAGTCTATTACAGACCTCCCACCCAAAGTCCTGAGCTAGACCAGGAGTTTGCCCAGGAACTGGCTGAGGCAGCTTGCTCCAGGACCATGGTTGTCATGGGTGACTTCAATTACCCAGACATCTCGTGGGAGGATCGCACAGCAAAACCTGAGCGGTCGCAGAGCTTCCTCTCGTGCGCGGATGACCTCTACCTGACTCAAGAAGTCTATGGGCCAACGAGAGGCAAAGCGCTGCTCGACCTGGTGCTGGCTACTGGGGAGGACCTAGTCGGCGACCTAGTGATCGATGGGAAGCTGGGTGACAGCGACCACGAGCTGATCACCTTCACCATCCGCCGAAAAGCTGGCAAGTCGGTCAGCAACACGCAAGTCCTTGACTTCAGGAAAGCCGACTTTGACAAGCTCAGGAGGCTTGTCAGTGAGGCCCTAAGGGACTGTGACCGCAGGGAGAGGGGAGTTCAAGAAGAGTGGTTGCTCCTCAAGGGAGCGATCCTCAATGCACAAACTAAGTCTATTCCATCTCGGAGGAAAGGCAGCAAGAGGGCACAGCAGCCCCCCTGGCTCTCCAGGGACCTAGCAGACCTCCTGAGGCTAAAAAGAAAGGCCTACAAAGGATGGAGGATGGGAGTCACCTCCAAGGAGGATTATTCTGCACTGGTCCGGTCCTGTAGGGAGCAGACCAGGAAAGCCAAGGCTGCAACTGAACTCCAGCTAGCTTTGAGCATCAAGGACAATAAAAAGTCCTTTTTCAGATATGTGGGGAGCCGGAGGAAAAGCAGGGGCAACGTTGGACCCCTGCTGAACCAGATAGGGCAACTGACAACTGACGCCCAGGAAAAAGCCAACCTATTAAATAGGTGCTTTGTGTCGGTCTTTCATCAGCCCCATGGGACGCCTGTGCCTGCTACAGGGCCGGGAAGTCCGGGTGAGGGTGATCCCCTGCCCTCCATTAATGCTGACTTTGTGAAGGAACATCTTGAGAAGCTGGATACCTTCAAGTCAGCTGGCCCTGACAATCTTCACCCCAGGGTGCTCAAGGAGCTGGCGAGCATCATAGTCCAGCCTCTAGCGCGGATCTTTGAAAACTCTTGGCGCTCTGGTGTAGTGCCCGAAGACTGGAAGAAGGCCAATGTGGTGCCTATCTTCAAGAAAGGGAGGAAAGTGGGTCCGGCTAACTATAGGCCCATCAGCCTGACTTCTATCCCGGGGAAGATCTTAGAAAAGTTTATTAAGGAGGCCATCCTTAATGGACTGGCCGACGCCAACATCTTAAGGGATAGCCAGCACGGGTTTGTTGCGGGTAGGTCTTGCTTGACCAATCTCATTTCCTTCTACGACCAGGTGACCTATCACCTGGACAAGGGAGATGAGATTGATGTCATATATCTTGACTTCAAAAAAGCCTTCGATCTGGTGTCCCATGATCGTCTCTTGGAGAAACTGGCCAATTGTCGCCTTGGGTCCCCCACGATCCACTGGCTGGAAAATTGGCTCCGGGGTCGGACCCAGAGGGTAGTAATTGATGGAAGTCACTCATCGTGGTGTCCTGTGACCAGTGGGGTCCCCCAGGGCTCTGTCCTTGGACCCATACTGTTCAACATCTTCATTAACGATGTGGACACTGGAGTCAGAAGCGGACTGGCCAAGTTCGCCGATGACACCAAACTTTGGGGCAAAGCATCCACGCCAGAAGACAGGCGGGTGATCCAGGCTGACCTGAACAGGCTCAGCAAGTGGGCGGATGAGAATCTGATGGTGTTCAACGCCGATAAATGCAAGGTTCTCCACCTTGGGAAAAAAAACTCGCAGCATCCTTATAGGCTCGGCAGTGCTATGTTGGTTAGCACTACGGAAGAAAGAGACTTGGGGGTCATCACTGACCACAAGATGAACATGAGCCTGCAATGCGATGCTGCGGCTAGTAAAGCGACCAAAACACTGGCTTGCATCCATAGATGCTTCTCAAGCAAATCCCGGGACGTCATTCTCCCCCTGTACTCGGCCTTAGTGAGGCCGCAGCTGGAATACTGCGTCCAGTTTTGGGCTCCACAATTCAAAAAGGATGTGGAGAAGCTTGAGAGAGTCCAGAGAAGAGCCACGCGCATGATCAGGGGTCAGGGAAGCAGACCCTACGATGACAGGCTGAGAGCCCTGGGGCTCTTTAGCCTGGAAAAGCGCAGGCTCAAGGGTGATCTGATGGCCACCTACAAGTTTATCAGGGGTGATCACCAGTATCTAGGGGAACGTTTGTTCACCAGAGCGCCCCAAGGGATGACGAGGACGAATGGTCACAAACTACTACAAGATTGTTTCAGGCTGGACATAAGGAAGAATTTCTTTACTGTCCGAGCCCCCAAGGTCTGGAACAGCCTGCCGCCGGAGGTTGTTCAAGCGCCTTCATTGAACACCTTCAAGATGAAACTGGATGCTTATCTTGCTGGGATCCTATGACCCCAGCTGACGTCCTGCCCTTTGGGCGGGGGGCTGGACTCGATGATCTTCCGAGGTCCCTTCCAGCCCTAATGTCTATGAAATCTATGAAACTTCTCTAGTCAGCCCAATTATCACTGAAAATTGTGATCTGATAAGAGGATATTAAGCTGGTTCAATTACAACAGTTTTACAAGTGTACAAGATCTTCTCTAATGCTGCATTCTTGTAATACTGAAATATTTTGCATCATTTTATTTTAAATAACAATATTCCAAGTGTTTTAAAAAGGCAACTGTACATTTAATAAAACAAAATATACTGAAGTCTCAGAGTTATTAACCAAGATTTTGACACAGTCTATTACATTCTAGAGGATAGATGGTTCAAACTTTCTCTTTGTTTTGAGTTTGGGATTGAGTTTTATATAGAGACTTAACACAAGGAACCAATGTTCATACAAAAGACCAAGAGAGTTTGCAATTTCTGTACTGGTGATTCATTTAGTCTTTGCACAAAAAGGGGACCCAGTTGCCTTTTTCAAATATCTCCTGGTAGGATTCCAACAAGTAGGAGCAGCAAAAGATACCTACTTAAATACACAAATAGGTTGGATAAAGGTAAAAAATTGAGGAAGGGGGAATAAATTTACAAACACAACATATCTACCTGAGTCATTTCTACTCCACAGCTTTACTTGTGGTTACAAGTGACAGCACTGCACAAGTAAGCACAAGTGGTGAAATACAGGTCTCATTTTTGTCAGTGTAAGAGTCAGCTTACTTCACTGTTCTTATTAATACTGAAGATTTATTTTATCCTAATATATTAATTAATCATCCTGGAACACACTACATAGCATGACAACTTGAGGAAGAAACTTTATTATCCTGGTTGGGGGGGGGTGGCGGCGGTGCAGGCGGCAGCTCTTTACTGCATTCCTAAAGGCCTGGATACAATTCCTGTTCAAACCTACTATAGGTTGCTTAGAGACAAAGAACTTCGCACCAAAAAATTAATTTGGCTTGCTTCTGTAAACAAAAGGTGTGTCTGCACATGCAGTTAATGTGACTGAATATAATCCAGTTCAATCTGAGCCCAAGTAAACTAATCCCAATCTACATGTATGTTTAAGCACAGTAATTTACTGCACTGCCAGATACCACTTGTATCTGACAGGACTATTTGGCAGCATAGTAAATTAATTGACTGCACCCCAATTACTGCGCTCATGTAGTGGTGATGCTTTACTGTGCAGCAAATTAGTCTGCTGCGCAGTAAAGCATCTCATGTAGACACACCCAGAGTGTAGTAAAACTGATAGGTCGTTAGTCCGCTGTAGAAACCTTGGAGCCATTTTTGTTTCAACAAGTAAATATTTCAAAAGGCTCTTTTACCACACAGACATTCAAATACACTCAAATGACTTAAAGCCTAGTGATTATCCATTGACTATCAAGTGGGACTTGGGTTTAGTCATCTGGAAGATTTACAACATTTTACCTGTTATCAATACTGGAGGACTAAAACATGAAATAAAATCTTAGCACCTTTAAGACCAATGAAAGTTTTGCCACTGACTTCAATAAGGTCAGAAATCCAATGATAGTAGATTCTTTAACTATTTTTTTTTTAAATAAGCTGCAGAACAAAAAGACAAGTTTTGGGATTTTCCCTTTAGCGCCCTTTTATGATGTCCAGCCAACTTTTACATTTATTTAAAAATATTTGATCCTCTGTTCCTTCTCTTTGATGAAGAACCCTGCCAAGGTTCCTGGAGAATCCTGAGTTGAGCTGTCACATGGGCTTCACAAAAGTGGGTGCAGACAGAAGAGCAACTCCTTGTTGCAACTCAGAAGCACTATGAGTTGCAACGATCCCTCGGATCCAACAGAAGTTTGCTGTTGGGTCCAGGAGCTGGGGATTCTAGTTGCTTGCTGCAAGCCTGCAGCCCAGTCTCCGTAGCAAGGCCACTACCCCATTCCCAGCACAGATGCTGTTTTCAGAACGGGAGGAGGGAAAGGGAGTAGAGGGAGCCTCAAGGGGGCTCCAATATACCTGCCCCACCATCCAGCACCGGCTGAAAAACCCCCAAACCAAACTCCCTCCACTTCCTTTCCCCCTCGCATTCTGAAAACAGTGACAGGCTGGGAGCTCCACAGACAGAAGCTGGAGAATGAACTTCATTTTGGAGCATGCTCATCTGAACCCTTGTACAATGAGGGTTCAGATTTTCATGGGATAGGGCCATTTTAAAGCAGTCTGCAGCCATGCACTTGTTTGGTCACAACTGTAGGCTGCTTTCTGGGGCAAGATCAGGTGAAAACTGTCACTTTTGTTTGAACCCAAAGTTCTTCTTTTGTGCAGGTTGCAGTCTTGCAAAGTATGCAAGACTGCCTTCTGAATATACAAGACTGCCTTCTCCAGCTGCCTTCTGAGGACCCTGCTATTGTTCTCCAGGAGCTGATACTTCTAATAAAGAAAAAATACGTTTTTTGTTTGTTTGTTTTTTTATAAAGAAAACCTTTGAGATCATATTTAAAAAGAACAAATGGTACTTCTACTTGTTTTTATTAAATTCTAATCCTTTTCTGTGTTCTATCATAGAACAGAAGCTGATACAGCCTCGGCTTTTCACAGCCCATCTCTAGTAACCGAGCACGCAAGCAAGAAATTCCTCCTGGGTAAAATTTTGTGTTAACTTAAACAGAGCAACAGAATCAGTTCAGATCTTGGCCCTTCTTTGTCATCAAAGAATTAAATATTTTAGGTTCAACACAAGAATTATCTTTTTTGAAAATACTCAGAAGATTATTTTATTTAAAAATTCTCCAATTTTTAGAGTTAGAGGACAAACCCCAGCAGTTCATTAAAACTATTTTAAACAGAAGAGTTCTGAGTTTAAATTTCATGACACTACTTCATTTACCCACAGAAATTTCTTTATGAAATTGAATCTCCTATAGGTAGATCAATTTCAGACTCATTAATGAGTCCTTTTTCAGATATGTGGGGACCTGGAGGAAAAGCAGGGGCAACATTGGACCCCTGCTGAAAAAGCCGACCTATTAAATGGGTACTTTGCGTCAGTCTTTCATCAGTCCCATGGGACGCCCATGCCCGGTACGGGACAGGGAAGTCCGGGTGAGGGTGATCCCCTGCCCTCCATTAATGCTGACTTCATGAAGGAACATCTTGAGAAGCTGGATACCTTCAAGTCAGCTGGCCCTGACAATCTTCACCCCAGGGTGCTCAAGGAGCTGGCAAGCATCATAGCCCAGCCTCTAGCGCGGATCTTTGAAAACTCTTGGCGCTCTGGTGTAGTGCCCGAAGACTGGAAGAAGGCCAATGTGGTGCCTATCTTCAAGAAAGGGAGGAAAGTGGATCCGGATAACTATAGGCCCATCAGCCTGACTTCTATCCTGGAGAAGATCTTAGAAAAGTTTATTAAAGAGGCCATCCTTAATGGACTGGCCGACGCCAACATCTTAAGGGATAGTCAGCACGGGTTTGTTGCAGGTAGGTCTTGTTTGACCAATCTCATTTCCTTCTACAACCAGGTGACCTATCACCTGGACAAGGGAGAAGAGATTGATGTCATATATCTTGACTTCAAAAAAGCCTTCGATCCCATGATCACCTCTTGGTGAAACTGGCCAATTGTTGCCTTGGGTCCACCACGATCCACTGGCTGGAAAATTGGCTCCGTGGTCGGACCCAGAGGGTAGTAATTGATGGAAGTCACTCATCATGGTGTCCTGTGACCAGTGGGGTCCCCCAAGGCTCTGTCCTTGGACCCATATTGTTCAACATCTTCATTAATGATGTGGACACTGGAGTCAGAAGCGGACTGGCCAAGTTCGCCAATGACACCAAACTTTGGGGCAAAGCATCCACACCAGAAGACAGTGGGGCGATCCAGGATGACCTGGACAGGCTCAGCAAGTGGGCGGACGAGAATCTGATGGTGTTCAACGCCGATAAATGCAAGGTTCTCCACCTTGGGAAGAAAAACCCACAGCATCCTTATAGGCTCGGCAGTGCTATGCTGGTTAGCACTATGGAAGAAAGAGACTTGGGGTCATCATTGACCACAAGATGAACATGAGCCTGCAATGCAACGCTGCGGCTAGCAAAGCGACCAAAACACTGGCTTGCATCCATAGATGCTTCTCAAGCAAATCCCGGGACGTCATTATCCCCTTGTACTCGGCCTTGGTGAGGCCGCAGCTGGAGTACTGCGTCCAGTTTTGGGCTCCACAATTCAAAAAGGATGTGGAGAAGCTTGAGAGAGTCCAGAGAAGAGCCACGCGCATGATCAGAGGTCAGGGAAGCAGACCCTACGATGACAGGCTGAGAGCCCTGGGGCTCTTTAGCCTGGAAAAGCGCAGGCTCAGGGGTGATCTGATGGCCACCTATAAGTTTATCAGGGGTGACCACCAGTATCTGGGGGAACGTTTGTTCACCAGAGCGCCCCAAGGGATGACGACTAGGTTGAACGGTCATAAACTACTACAAGACCATTTCAGGCTGGACATAAGGAAGAATTTCTTTACTGTCCGAGCCCCCAAGGTCTGGAACAGCCTGCCACCGGAGGTGGTTCAAGCGCCTACATTGAACACCTTCAAGAGCAAACTGGATGCTTATCTTGCTGGGATCCTATGACCCCAGCTGACTTCCTGCCCTTTGGGCAGGGGGCTGGACTCGATGATCTTCCAAGGTCCCTTCCAGCCCTAATGTCTATGAAATCTATGAAATCTAAGAAATATAGAAATACACATGAAGAGCAGCAAGCAATCCAGACTACAGTAATAAATAAATACTTACGCATTTTTCCAGGGGCTATAAACACATGGGTTAATTAATTATCTGCCAAGAACTATAATTGGATATCAACTCAATATACTATTCTAATAGATGGAGCACAAATTTGAATCTCATGCACTTAAAATAGATACATCCCAACTGCCAAATTTACCCCTAGATGAAGTCCATAAGGATTCACAGAAATGAATTTACCACATTACATTTTATCCAGGTTGTAGTTTTATGCTTTAACAGGCATTTCTGCTCATGTGTCAAGCAGAATATTTGAGGCACATTTCAACAGCTATATATATGTATGTATGTATGATATAGTATATAACAACACAAAACACACACATTTTACTGTTTCAGTTATTTAAGATAAAGAAAGGAACAATTCATCTTCATGCTCCCTATATTCTACTCCAAAAAAACCCTGTGGAAAACAGTAGGGGTCAAAAGGACCACCAAATATAAACAACAGAAGCAAAGAGATCAAGAACATGAGAAAGCATAAAAGGAATTATTGAAGTGAAGCTGAGAGAAGATGAATAGAAGTAAATAGGATTAAGAAACAGAAGTGTGGAGGCAATATTAAACAAAAAAAAAAGCCATCCCAGGCAAACTACCAAGACTAACTAGCAAAAACACAAGAGCCAACAGAGAGCTTTAGGGTTTTCTCACAGTATTAGTGAATGTAAAACATGCATGGAAGAGATGAGAGCACGGGCACATTCAGAGGGGATGCAGTGGCACAGCCGCACCCCCCTTTCTGACCACGCAGTAGGGGCTTAGCCAGGGACTACCCCCCAGAAGTCCCTGAAGAAAATAACTTGCCCTCTCCCTTCCTCTTCCTGCTACTGCCCGAGAGTTATCTTGAGGGCAAGGGGAGCTCCTGTCCCACTTCAGCTGCACTAGCAGGGGCTGTGCTCAGGTCAGGACAGTTGCTGCAGCAGTGGGTGGGTGAGTTCCTGCTCCCTGCCTGGTCCCCTTGGGCATTTCCTGCCAGCCCAAGAGCAAGCCACCCACCTGGTGCTGTCCTGGTCTGAACTCAGTCCCTGCCAGGCTTGGCTAGAGCAGGACAGGAGCTCCCCTCGCCCGTAGGACAACGGAGACAGTGGCGGCAGCAGAGGGGGAGAAGGGGTATGGAAGAGATGTGCCTCTGGGCAGGGAGGGGAAAGGTGGGGGGGGACTGCACACCCCTGCTTTGTGTGCAATTCTTACAAGCTTTAGAGACTTATCCACTTTGGGGACTTAAAAAAGTCCCTGACTCCTGCTCTGAGGTGCAGTCTGCCCACTGGAGTTGGCAGGAGTAGGGTGGGGAGAGGGCTGGGTGCGGGACTTGCAGCCACCTTACAGCACCGATCTTTGCTCCCATGTGCCCATTTATAAAATGCTGGATACACTTCTTGAGAGGGTGACAGATGGTATCTTATGGTACTTACCAAGTAGGATTTCAGTAATGGAAGTAAAGTTATGGAAAGAGAAACAATCTGTGGAAACTCAGTCTCTCATAGGCTACAAGCATATGTCACATTTGTCCTGGGGGAAACTATTTTCTCCCGAGCTAAAGTGCAATTGTTCAGCTATCCATGACCATTGTCCCTGGCCAAACCCTAAAGAAGTTCACAGGATGAGATGTGCTAACATTTTGACCAGGGACATCACAAAGCATTTCTGAGTGGCTGGTTGTCCCAGGACTGTATCATTAACCCAATGACACAGAAGTGGCAGATGATTCAGCTGCTCACTAAACCTCCAATTGGGAGGGGGATGTGTGCACATGCCAATCCCATGACTTTTCTATTCCAGGACAAATACAAGTACAACCGGTCCCGGGATAAATGCAATGTGTGATCTTAGCTATAAAGTAAAGCAAGGGCCAAAACCGGCAAAAAATGGAAATTTTGTCATCAGAACAGAAATGATACTCTAGATTGAATGTCAAAGGATAACCAACTGAACTGAAATAGAGAAAATGGCTGAGGATGAAATGTAAGGTGGCAGAATTAGAGAGAAGTCCTATGACCAGCCAGAATTCATCCAGAAACTGACTCTTTGCTACAAGCTTTTCCCACCGGCAAGGCCCCCTGAACACGTGCTAAAAAATTTACCTGCTGATGGAGATTGGACAAAACTGTCAATGGCAGTCACAAATAATGGCTCCAAGGGCCCGGAAGTAGAGTGATGGACATCTTTCCCATTCACAAAGAACTGGAGGTTTTGAACTAGGGAAACACCTTACTATTCCTTTCACCAACTAAAGGAAAGTCAAGTTTGAAAGTACCAACTAGCTGGGTTATTAAACAACAGAGTCCCTTAGAAAAGGACTGTTCAACAGGAAGTTAACATGCTGGGTTAATATATGGCCAATGGGCTCCCTCCTGGCCACTGCTCCTTCCATTCCTCCAGCTGCTATGGCTGCTGAGAGCTTTGGGCTGCCCCTGTCTTCCAGCTTAGGCTTCCTACCCTACTCCTGGGACAGAGCAGCATGTTGAGAGGGGACCAGGGAAAGGTCTGCCCAGGGCTCTATGCACAGCTGGGGAGGTAGGGACAGAGCCAGGCTGCACATGATGAGCAGGGGGAGTGGGCTGCCTGCACAGCAGAGGGGGAGACCCAGATGCTCCCCCTACAGTATGTGGTCTGTGCAGGATGTGGTCTGGGGTCTGCAACCCACAGGGTATGCAGCCCTCCACCACCCAGATGTTGGACAGCCATGCCTTAGAATCAATGCTGTAGCAGAAAGCCCAGCATTAAACCTTTCCCACAGTAGTGAGTACAAGACTGGGTTTTTTTATATCATTCGATCTCTTACACACACTCAAATTTCACTTCTACTTCAGGTAAGCAGGTTTGGTCTTCCAGCCAACGGATGTCTAGTGCACTGTTTCAAGCCAGGTTTGCTCCACTGTCTAAAAGAAATGAGTAAAGAACATTAAAAGACTAAAACCTAGTTTCACTGACATCAGTTACAAAATTCCCATCGACTTCAAATTTTTTATTCCATAATTTAAAATATTATCACCGCTATAATTAAGGCTATAAATATGTACCTAAAGCTTCGGTAAACCACAGACATCGGAATATTAGGACACAGATTTTAAGGTAAAGTATTTTTTCCTAAAAATTTCATCAAGTCCTTCTAAACTAGGATTTATTTTTTAAATAGCCACAGACTCTGCACAGCTCACAAATCCCACAGGACTCTCAGGGGGCAAAACAAGCTGGAGGAGCAGGACTACTGTAGCCTGTTAAACATGGAAGTGTCAGTTTGCAATTACAGAATCTGTGCATATTCTCAGGGCTATATACCAATAACTCCATTCATGTAACATGACAAGTCAGACAAGTTTCCTAAGGCAACTCTTTCTGAGTGTGACCAACAAAGGAAGCAATCTTTCAGCATGTGTTTTTAATAGGCTGTACTAACTTGTTACCAAATCAGCAGGTTTTCTAAATCACCCTGCCTCTCCGAGTTTGCCAAGGTTTTGCAGTTTAACAAATGATGAATAATGACATATCACTGAATTAATAAAGAATATCGGTGAATTCATAAAGAAATCTGTGAATAACCTCTCCAGGATCTAACTTTACTGTGCCATTCTGAACATAAAAATGAAAGTTTTCCCTGTGCTTTCAGTGCTCATTTTTCCTCACTGTTTCCTAATCCTAAAGAATATTTCTTAGCCATATTTAAAACATTAATATTAAAATTTAAAACATTAATATTTAAATTAAACATTAATATTAAACCGTTAATATTAAAATAAAAAACATTAATATTAAAATTATAAAACCAGCACACATTTTGTAACATGAACCGATAACATTTATTTTTATACTGCTGTCAACTCACTAAGTTATGTTTATTTGGGGGGGGGCGGTTAAGTGAAGTTATATCTGCTGGAGCACACACCAGGAAACAGATATTTAAGGCATGAATTTCTTCAATAGAAGTATCTGGTAAAGCATTTAGTAACAATTATAGTGCTGTGAAACTCATTATGAGCTTAAATGGAACATTAGTAGGTTCTAGCCATAACAAAGCTACATGGCAAGCAAGTTTCAAAAGAAGACATCAATCTACTCCACCACCTGTGAAAACTGAACCATGTTCTCCTTTTCCTCATTTAGTTACCAGGGCCACATATGTTGACCTTATAAAAGAAACAAAAGACAGCAGGTGTCTTCACCAGTGATTTGACTCTGTGTTGCTGAATAGATATTTAATTAACAATGGCATCTGATATGTATTTTTTTCACGCTTCTCAAAAATAAAACAAACCAAAATGAAATAAACTATTACATACTTTTCAATTAACAGCTCATTTTTAATAAAAAACAACCTAGCTAACAGCACAAAAGCGAAGTCTTCAGATGAAAACCTGTGAAAACTGAATCCTGTTCTCAATGAGGGCTATCAGGAAAACATCTGGGACTGGTCCTGAAAACTGGCTGCTCAAATGCTATTTGCAAAGTGACTTACTACTATTGCTCAGCTCTCTAAACGAAGCTAAGCACTTGTCAGATATTGAAACAGCAGACAAATGACTACAATAGAAGCAGGGGCATTTTGATATGCACTGGTTGAATTGAAGTTACAGCACTGCTTTATAATTTTTGATTTGCTAAACACTGCCACTTAAAGATAAAAAGCATCCAGGTTGCTGAAAAATTTAACTCATCAGGGAGATGCACATCTAAAATTTTCTTCTGCTTTTTAATTTCTTTCTTACAGTCATCAGCAGTACGTACTTAACAATTATGTCTTTATCATTTCAGAATGTCACCTCATCTATTCAGAGAGCGAAAATTCATGGTTCTCTCAGGAGGTGCCCTTTCTCTCCATATGTGCCTCTACTTCCCAGCTATTATTTAAATAGGTTTACAGTTTAGTTCACAACAAAGAGTTGCCACAGCTGAGACTCCATATAACTTAATTACGTATGCAAATAGCTCATCTCCCCAGGTGATTTATACTAAATAAAATGTGCACAATGGGAAAATGCTTCCCTTTACTACAAAAATACAGATTTATTTTCCCACAAGACCTCTACAATTTAAAAGGGGTGCTAAAATGAATAAGAAACCTTAAGAACAGCCTACTGGGGCTTTAAGGTAGCAAAGGAAAGACTAAATCGGTGATTCTCAACCAGGGTTGAGATCTTTTTAAGAGTGCCTCCATTGTGAAGAGGCAAGTGCAATCTCAGACCTTCCCCTGCTGCCTGGCTGTTCTGCAAGAAAGTAAACACTGTAATAAATAAATTTGTTTTTGAAATGGGGTACTGCTCAATTCAGAAAACAAATGTGCTTGTAGCCAAACAAGGAATGACTTGCATCTAAAAAGGTTGAGAACCACTGAACTAAAAGTACAGTGCTGCAAGCAGAAAATAAATGGTATGTATATTTTAAACTGTTTTACTAGAAAACAGCTGCAAAATGGGGGTGGGGGGGAGAATTCAATTTCTATTACACTGAATGCATTTAAATTTCTGAAAAGATAAGATGTTCAAATAAAGAAAGGTTAACACAAGTCTGTAACCATACGTGACTCACAGAACACTTGCTGGTAGCCCACAAAAAGTGTTGGCTGGTTATATGGTGCTGGCTTCTCTTTGTTTCCAGCTACTTATACAGGCTCTTTAGAGCAAAGCTGCAACTGTGGGCCTGTAAAAAGAACTATAAACATGAAGTAATCACCTTAGCTTGGACAGAGCTTACCTGCTGGGACCAAAGGGAAGCCCAGGGAGGCAGGGCAAGAGAACTAGAAAGCTGAGTAGCATCTCTGGAAGAGCAGATGGAAAAAAGTCCAAGTGCTTGGACAACATGAAAAAGAAACAGCAGGAGTAAGAGCCTGCACAGGAGAATGAGATAAAATGAAAAGTAGAAGTAAACTGTGTGATAAGTTTCCAAAAAAGAAAAAAATATGTTTATATTACAAGATGTACTTACATGCCCAAACACACGCCTATATTTTTCAGTGCAAAGAACTATTCTACTTGTCACAGGGATAATGTGAAATGGGTATTTTCTCATTCACTATCAGACAATCTCTCTACTAAAATGGCTTACACTATGAAAATATTTTAGAACAGCTGGGCAAGTCTACTCCTGTATACAGTTTGCCATAAAGTGTGTTATACAGAGAAAAAAAAATCAGAGTAAGCAGCACAAAGAGAGGGATGCACTCAATTTCCAAGATGAGTAGCCAAGGAAAATCAGTGCAGTACAGATTCTATACTCCACCCAAGATTAAAATTTAACAGATGACAAAAACACCTCCTCCCTGCAATAACAAAACAAACACCACCCCCCCCACCGATGGCTCTATATGATGGCAAGAATGTCTTGTAAAAGATTCATCACCTCCTAAAAAATTTAAGAGAAGATACAATACCTCTTTCTTGAACTTCAACCACTTTTTCAGGAGTTACATCATTTTGTTCCTCCCCTAGGCCAGATCTTGGAGTCATAGCTTTTCCAGGATAGCTCAAGTGAGAATTAGAACAGGCCATCATGGTAATGCACAATGTGCAAATTGGAAGCATCAATAAAGGGCATGCAGGAAAAAATAATTTAAAATACGACAATGTGCTTTGGTAGTAGTGTCCTCTACCCTGTCTACATAAATACTATTAGCAAGTTTCACGCACACTAACTACATTATTAAACCCATTTCAATTTGTGCACACAGCAGAAAAAACAAATAAATAAAAAAGCACAGGTACAGATCAGAAAGCATACCAAGATCAGGCAAAATATATAGTAAACAAGCAGTTGAGGGTTTCAGACAAGAATTTTGATCAATAGTTTATACAAATTAAAGGGGAAATGTCATCTTTATACAGTGGTATGAAGGTGTATATTCTTAGAGTTTCCAACTGATGGCCACTACTGACAAACTATCCCTCTGGTTAAAAAAAAACAATCCAAAACCCAAGGTCTGTCCATTAGGGAACACACAACAACAAACCAACTGCCTCCTTTAAAACTAGCCTTTATGCATAAAGTTCCATTTTTTACTGAATCAGAGTGTTTGAGCCCCTTGAAGGCACCCTCATTTAAAAAGGACTGAAGTGGGTACCAGAGCTCTCACGGCCTGTGTGTACACTCGCATTCTCCGGTGTCAAAGTATGCAACACTAACAACCTTCCCTCACTTAGATCCCACTCTTCAGAAGTGCAGTGCACCTGAAGTTCCCGCTGAATTAATTTGGAGCTGTGAATTCCCAGTGCCTCAGAAAATCCCAAGTTTTTAACGTTACAAAATCAAGCAGCCTTTACAGAAACCCACCCGCCACCAACCCTCTCCCGCTTAAAAAATTATCATTTACTGCAGGCATATAAACATCTAGTAGTAGGTTACTTCTTTTCAACTTGTTGCTCTAGAAGATGCAGTTAAAACCCAACCTTACTGAGAAGAGTTTAACATCACACACCGCAATCCAGAGCCTGATCTTGGGCGAATACAGGAATCCAACTACAGATCCACACAGTTGCAGGGACAGGGTATAACGCAAGACAACCAAAAAGACAAGGAGGGTGCCTGTACCCAAAAGCTTGCAAAGAAGAATTTTTCTGACTATTTTAGCTGGTCTAATAAAAGTATCAGATTTACCCAAAGAAACTTGTCAACCAAAAATGCATGCACTGGCAGACCAATGGAAGTATCATCTTAGAATAGGGCTGTCCAACTGGGAGCCTGCAGGCCATGTGCAACCTTGTGGGATTGGGGGTCTCCAGGCTCCTCCTGCCTCCTCTGGTTTCCATGCCCCTGCCCCTGCTCTTGTGCAAGGGGGGCAGTGTGGTGCAGCATGGCATGGCACAGCCCACAGTCCTGGGGAAGCCAATGGCCTGAATAGCTGAGGGTGATGCTGGGGCACCCAGGCATGAAGTGCGTGGGGAAGGTGGGGTGAAGGGATGGGGTCAGATGCATGCAACACCCATGCAGCATGAAGCCTGTTGCTCATGCTAGTGAGGAAACGCTGAAAGAACAAGGGTTAGTTAGCCTAGAGAAGACTGAGGTGGGATTTGATGCCTTCAAATATCTACAGGTTGATTAAAGAGAGGATGGAGATGGGCTTTTCTCTGTGGCTGTAGGGGGCAAGACTAGGAGCAATGGCCTCAAGCCTCATCAGGGGAAATTCAGGTTGGAGATTAGGAGGAACTTTCTGACTGCCCAGGTGCTCAAGCACTGGAACCAGCTACCTAGAGAAATCATGAAGGCTGCATCCTTGGAAGTTTTCAAGACACTCTGCTGAACCGGCTCCCTCAGGGCGGCTCCTGCCTTGAACAGAAGGCTGAGCTAGGTGCCCTCATGAGGCCCCTTCCAGCCCTGCTTTCCAAGGGTGCAGCCGCTGTGATGGGCACGGCCCATGGGACCCCCTTTCCTTTGAACAACTCATTTTGGGCTGATCTTCTCCTGCCTTAGCCTGAACAGGACAGGATCTGATGGCACAGGCTGGGTGCTGGGAGGCCTCATGGACGTGGTGGGAGGGGGATGAAAGTCAGTGCTGCCTGGGCCCTCTGCTGCTGAACCAAAGTTGCTGCCAGGCTGTAAGAACTGGGCTGCCCCCAGGCAGCAGCTGTGCCCGCACCTCCTGTGTGCAAGGGCTCCAGGGCGGGCACCCGCAGCTACTCCCTGCTCCCCTGAAGGAGCGGGCAGGAGGCTCTGCGCCCAGCAGACACTGTCTTCTGGACCGGGCCATGTGGGCTTGGGGCTGGCCCGTGCCTGGAGCCGGGGGCTGGTCTCATTCTCTGGAGACAGGGACGGGCTGGAACCTCCTCTCCTCCAGCGCACTTTGTACACGCACCTGTCCACCCCCAGCGCAATCCACACACACACGCCTGGACTCCAGCACGATGCATGCGCATGCACATGCCAGTACTGTGCAACGCACACTGCTCGGCACGATGCATTCACACACGCATGCACAACACACCCCACCCCAGATAATACATGCATACACATGCACCAGTACAATGAGCACACACTCGAGCATACCCTCGCAAGACCATACACATGGATCCTGGCACGATGCACCCCCCCCCCCCAGCACGATGAACATTCATGCACACCCCCCCCAGGACCATGCACACTAGCACCTGTGCACACACACCAGCATGATGCACACACACAGTCATACATGCCCTAGGACGATGCACACACGCATGCACACATTCACCCCAACACGATGCACACATGCACTCGCCCCAGGACAATACACACACTCAATCACTCTCCCCAACACGATGCACACATGCACTCGCCCCAGGATGATGCACACACGCACACATACACTTGCCCCAGCACAGTACACATGTGCACGCATACACAATGTGTACACGCATACATACATGCCCTAGAACGATGCATACATGCACGCATACACGCCCCAGGACGATGTACACACACATGCACACACTCGCCCCAGCACGATGCACACACACGATGCACACACTCGCCCGAGCCCGACGCACACGGGCGCACGCCCGGCCGGGAGGTCCCGGAGCGGCGCGGGGGGGCGGCGGGTGCCCGGGGCCAGCCGCCGCTGCCCGAGAAACTTGCCCGAAAGTTGAGCGGCTCCTCTGGGGGAGGAGGGGGAGGGGAGGAGGGCCGGGGAGGGGGAGGACCCCGCGGCCCAGGCTCCGGCCGCGCGCGCCGCCGACCTGCTGATGTAGCCGTCGCCGTCGCCGTCGCAGGTCTGGAAGAGGCGCCGCATCCGCTCCTCCTCGCCCGTGCTGGACGTGTCGCTGCTGCTGCTGCTCGCGGCGCTGCTGGCGCTCGCGGCCGCCGCCGCCGCCATCATGCGCGCGGCTCTGGGGTGGGCGGGGAGGGAGGGGCGGGGGGGGTCCTCGCCCGGCGCGAGGCGCCACAGTGCGGGGGGGCCCGGCGCCAGCTCAGCTCAGCTCAGCACCGCCCCCTCCGCCCGCCTGGGGGCGGGGCCCTGAGCAGCGCCCCGGGCAAGGGGCGTTCAACCGCCGCACCCCTGCGGGGCGCCAACAAGTGACCGCCCGCCGGGGACCCCGTGTCGCTGCCCCTGCAAGGGGGGCCCCGAAACCCTTCCCGGCCGGTTTAGACCCGTTTCTCCTGGCCCAGCCCGGTGTCTCCCCCGCTCCGGTTTCTAGAAGGAAACCGCGGCCCCGTTGTGCCCGGCTGGGAAGCGGGCTGGACGGGGCCGCGGGCGGCGCACACAGAAGTGACACTTCTCACCCGATCTCACCGCAGACAGCGGGCTACAGCACTGACCACACACGTGCACGGCTGCACACCGCTTCCAAAATGGACAGTGGAGCAAACGTCTGAGCCCTCATTTATACTGATGCAGCTGCAGTGTAGTCAGGCTAGTATCTCTTGTCTGTGTCTCTACAATTGTTGATGAATTCTTTTTAATGTTGTGGCTGTAACGTAGGGCTGGAATCACTGGCCTCTGCAGAGAAGCTGCACTGGACCTCATGGTTTCATGGATCGTGAGGCCGGAAGGGGCCTTGGAAGATCATCGGGTCCAGCCCCCTGCACCAAGCAGGAAAGATAATGGGGTCAGGCGGCCCCAGCAAAGTGACTGTCTAGTCTCCTCTTGAACATTTCTAGCATTGGCGACACATAGGGGATGCACATGCACCCCCTGAGATTGGCAGCGCACCACCTGGAAGCCCTAACCACAAAACCAGAAGTGCGCTTCTGGTTTTGCCACTGGCTCAGCAATTAGCTGCTGAGGGACCCCCCCCTCCCTCCTTCTCCCTTGTTGGCAATCTAGTGTCCCCCCAGACTCCGGAAGCACCAGTCACCCATGATTTCCAGGGTATGTGACTGTACCACCTCTGGAGGGAGCTTATTCTACAATCTGGACACCTCGACTGAAGTTTTTCCTAATGTTCAGCCTGAATCAATCTTCCAGGAATTCGTGCCCATTGCTCCTGGTTTTCTCCTCTGGTGCCCTGGTGAACAGTTGCTCCCTTGATGTACTCCCCTAGTGTAGTGGTAAGCTGCTACCAGGTCCCCTCTCAGCCCTCTTTTCTTCAGGTGAAGAGTCTCAGGTCCCTCAGCCTTTCCTCGTATGACTCTGCTCATACGGGTGGCTCTTCTTTGGACTCTCAAGCTTGCCCATGTCCTTGTTATAGTGTGATGATGTCAGAGTCAGGCATTTCAAACATAGCAACTTCTGTAACTTCTGTCTGCGCTGCAGAGGTCAGCTAACCCAGCCCTCAATCTGAGGCAGGATAAGCCCTATCCAAACCATCCCACAGAACCCTCATCTAAATGCTACATAAGACTCCCCTCAACCCTGACATACCATAGACTTAACACCCTAACCTGCCACAGGTAAAGGAACTTCAGGAGGTCATGCAGTCTATGCCCCTGTCTAAACCATCCAGGCAAAGGTCTGTCTGAGCAAAGCTTCAAAAATCCCCAGGAACTGAGATACCACAACCTTGCTAGGGAATCTGGTCCAGTGCTTAAAACCACCTCTGCAGGCAGAACAGTCTTCCTAGGACGGGGCGGGAAATTATTTTGGGCAGAGGGCTGCTTACTGAGTTTTGGCAAGCCATCAAGGGCCACATGACACAGTGCCCAGGGCAGATAAATATTATTTTTTTAAATTTTTTAGGGGCCCCACGGGCCGGATAGAATGGCCTGGCAGGCTGCATCTGGCCCCTGGGCCACATTTTGCCCACCCCTGTCCTAGGATCTAACCCTTCCTAGCTGCACTTTGAACACAGTATTTCTTGTCCTGTGCCTTTCCCACCCAGAGGCCAGCTGGTTGCCAGCCTCCTTTTTAATAATGCTTTTTGTATTTTAAGATTTTTTTTTTTAGTTGTGTGTTCAAATTCCCTCCTCCATTTTCTCCTTCATAGACTACAGAATCCTAGTTCTTCCAACCTGTCTTCAGGTTTCACATTTTCTAGAGCACAAATCATTTTTAATGCTGTTTTATGGACTCTCCGATTCCAGTTTCCCAATGTGCACTGCCCAAAGTCGGACACTGGTGAGGTCTCATCAGTGCTGAAGAAAGGAGAAAGAATCACTTCCTATGACCAGCCTATGACAATCCTATTAAGACATTTATCTCATTATGCTATTAGGTTTTTTTGTTGCTTCATATTCAGTTCATGATCCTGTGGAACCCCAACTCCTTTTCTGCAGTACTGCAGCTTACCCAGTCATTTGTCTATTTCAGACTATTCTTCCAATTTAACCAAGTAATTGTGCAGCTTAATCCTCTCTTAGTCTATCCTTATCTGACAGGTCCTCCATTCTCCTGATCATCCTAACAGTTCTTCTGTTTATCTGTTCCAGTCTGAATCTTTCTGGAATGCAGGTAACTAGAATTACATGGAGCATTCCAGATATAACAGCTCAACTGTGCCTTGTACAGTTATTTCATATTTTTTTAATAGTTCCTTCTGTCTATTGAAAATACTATGCCTGATCCATCTTCATATCTCATTTGCCTTCTGCACAGCTACATCACATTTGTGAGTGATGGCCATCTTGTGATTGACTAGTAAACACAGCTCCCTGTTTATTGCAAAAATTCTTATTAAACTTGCAGATTAATAAGAAACTATAGAAACTGAATTAAATTCAATTACTCCAGTTTCCAAAGTCCAATTCTTCCTGCATGATGTTCTGATCCTCCTCTGCATTGGTGATGCATCTCAATTTCGTGTCCTTGGCACATTCACGTCAACATATGTCTGCTTTTTGTGCCAGTGTCATTAATGAAAATATTCAAAAGGATCACTCCTAAAATCAGTTCCTGAGAAACACTGCTAATATTCCCCCTCCAGACTGGTACTTTTCCTATCAACACTAGCTGCTGTCATCGCTCTACTCAATTTACAGTTCTTCTATTTATTAATCCCTATCTTTTCTGTTTTAACTAATTTTTCATGTGAAACCATATCAAGTGTTTTACTGATTTACTAATAGATATTTACTTTGCCCAGAGAATTAGTTATCTTATCAAAGACAGATACTAGGTTAGTCTGGTTCTACCTTTAGTGAACACATGTTGTATTTTAGCCTGTTTTCCATTTATCTCCTTGACTTTAGCTACTCTTTCCTTTTCAGTGGGCACGTCTACATGCGCATTAATGCACCATAATTATGGCACGTTAAGGTTAGTACCTGTTATTACAGGTACTAACCTTATTCGCTGCAATTGGTGCTACTATGCAGTAGTGCCAGTGCACATATTTTAGGTGATGCACTAATGTGCAGTAGAATTAGTATGTTGCACTGCTAGCATCTTGTGTAGACATGTCCAGTTTGTTCTAAGGCCTTGCATACTATTGAGGTCAAATAAATTAATCTGTAGTTTCCCATATCACTTTTTCCCTCTTTTTAAATACAGGTGTTGCATTTACTGTTTTCCAACCATGTGATACCAGTATTGACTTGATAGTTTTGTGGCAAATACTTCCTGTTGTTACCTCCAGTTGTATGTGCCAGTTCTTTCAGACTTCTGGGATCAACTGCCCCCCTGCACCCCTCAGCCTGAGTACCTTGACCTCCTTGACTTTTGCTTCCACATCAGCTGCAGTAATTCTTACCATCATTCTGCCTTTCATTTTCACACCATCATTCTTACTGAAGACTGAGGTGAAACACTGACTGAGTTTTCAAATCTTACCTTAATCTGAACTATGTCCTCAGCCCCACTTCTTTCCTTGTTCTCCTTTTATTTAACTGAAAAATATTTTGCTTTTTATTGTATTTTCCTTTGCAAGACCTAATTTAGCTTGACTTTGGGCAATATGTACTGTATTTTTTAAGCTCTAAGAAACAGCTTGCTTTGCTAATCAGTCTTTTTTCAGGGTCCTCTAGTCTCTCTAGATATTTCTAATATCCTTTTTGAGACAGTTTTCATTCAAATAGGTTTGAAGCCCTTTCCCACACATTTTCTTGGGCTTGGGGTATAAGTTCCAGATAATTTTTGTATCTTTTACTTAAAGTAATCCCAGGCTTCCTCTACATTCAGTCCAGTTGACTCAAACCTTTAGTTTATCAGTTTGCCCTTTTGACATTGAGAACCTTAGAGACCAACAACAACAAACAATCAGATCGTGCACACTTGTTTAAAAGTGTTCATATAAAGTCCTCATTACCTACCAAAGCCAAACCTTAGAAAGCATCACTTCTTGTTGATTCATTGTCTTCTGCATGAAAAAACCTGTCAAGTGTTGTATCTGAGACTACTAGCAATTTTTCTGCCATCTATAGCCGAGAAACTAAGTGCAGGGTCTCTGAAAGTAAGGCAAAAGTAGTCTGATTGTTGGAAGTGTTGAGTCCACAGAAACAACTCTGAGGGGAGTTGTACATGATCAGGACCTCCAAAAAAATCTGAATGTCTCAAGCTGGGCATCAAAAACAGAAAAAGGCAGTTATGGAACACCTCTTAAAATGTGGCAGCTACTGATTTTGCAGGGGAAGCAGTTAAACTGAGTATATAAACTGTTACATATTAAATGTAAATATACTGGGGGGGGAGGGGAGATGTGTCATTCCCCAAGTCTCATTTACTCAATTTTAGCTGCCCCAAAACTATTAACAAGTTTAAATTCACAACTATGATTTATAAAATGACAGTGAATATATAAGCAAGAAAGAAATGGTGAGATAGGCCTTTCCTTCAGGGAATGTTGTCCCCAATGTCCTAGTTGCTGTGTCTTATCTTTTTCATTTGCCACACACATACTAACCTGAGTTCCGTTTCTTCAGGTGATCCAGTGGTAACAGGCATTTCCCTCTCAACTGATCGACTTCTATGTGGTTGCAAATTGCTGGGTTACTGGCCTGGTAGGAAGAGTACCACACTCTCTGTGGCTGCATTTACCCATCACTCTGTAGTCTGCACTTCAGTGCTGGGACAGCATTTGATCCCCACTTACTAAGCTTCACCTCTTCCTTATTGTCCCAAGTCAGAGTTAGGTGAGAAAAAGAGAGGCAATTTTTTTTGCTTTTTTTACATCTTCTGGTTACCTGTACCACAGGCCACATTTCTGAACAGAATCTAGTACCTTTGAAAGATACTGCAGCAACACAAACCAATGGAACTATGTTAAGAAAATACACATAGCTGGATCCTCAAACTTGGTGCATAGTTGTCAAACTTGGTTTAGTTCTCAAAAAAGTGTGGGAATCCCTGCATTAACATTTAAATTTCTATTTTTTACCTGAAGAACTGTTACCTCTGTTAAATATACAAAATGTTTTGACTACTAAGAAAGCAAAAGAGGAAAGGGTATCATGCTCTATGGTTATATTAAAGACATGATGACAAAGAGTTTATTATTAAACTCTTATTAAAATTGAGAGTAGCCATCAATATTTTAACATTTTTTTCTCAATCATGTAATCGGTATTTATTTTGGTTAAGACCTAAAATACCTCACCATTTATATAAAAATACGCCTTATTATATTTCCAGAGAAACAAGAGAAAGATATGAATGATATGCTACATATTAAGAAACAAAGTAATCTTCAACTTCATTTTCTAGACTTTTATATATTTAAAGTCTCATAAATAGATGACATGTTTCCAGCAACAAGTGTAGCTTGAACAAGTGAATGCTAAACTGTATTATACACAGAATAAAAACAAAAACAAACATGCAAAAAACTTCTGCTACCTTATATATGGAAGCATTACCGACCAACTTTGTGATGTCTAGTGAGGCCAAATGCTGCGTAACTGTAGAAACTTTAAATTGCCATTCTATGGGTGCATCTACGTGTGCAGCTAGTGCAACACACTCCTGGGCACTGCATTTGCATGTGTGCCCAGGACTGCAGCATGTCGAGTTAGGTCAGAGCAGCCCTGGCTGGCAGGGAGCATGGTTTGGAGGGGTCAGCGTGCCAGCTTGAGGCTGCTCTGCCTGGGCTCAACATGCTGTGGAGGGGCAGACTGGGGCATGAGGGTGCTCCAGGGCAGGGCTAGCCAGCAGGCAGCCTTTGCACTGAAGCACCCTTGTGCCCAGCCAGCCCTGTCAGCGTCTACATGTGTGTTGTGGTACACTAAATAATGCCGCCACAGGATAGTACTTGTGTTGTAATGCAACTAAGTAATGCACCACAGGATAGTACTAACATATGGTAGAGTTAGTTTACTGCGACCTAATAGGGCTGCACGTGTAGATGATGATGCTTTACTGAGGGGCTAATTAGGCAACTCCTCAGTAAATGTCTCGTGTAGCTGAGCCCTGTGTGTGCCTGAAAGGTCCAGTGTTGCAGTTTTCATGTTCAGTTTCTTTTCTCTTTACTCTTGGAAAAGATGACCAGTTGATTTAAATTAAAACTTAATCATGTGAGGTTTTGAGGACCAGTCCAGCTTCTCTTCAGAGGCCATTGATTCCAGCCCTACATTATAGCCAAAACTTTAAAACTAATTAAAAACTAATTAATCAACAATTCTAGAGGCTTAAACAGAGATACTTGCCTGACTAAATTGCAGCTGCATCAATATAAATTATTGTTATAAGGTAAAAGTCATACCTCAAACTCCACCTCTGTAATTTAAATGCTACAGGGATTACTACAAATCAAAGGTCAAGGCCAGCAGGGTTTGATGTCTTGGTTTTTTGTGTGAAAAAGCCATTCTCTGGAGAAGTCCTGGCTTTGCCAAACTCATCTAGGTTCCAGTGATAAATTGGGCCGAGAAATCAGTGAAGAAACAATATGCAGCTCCACAAAAAACAGCGGGTGGAGTAGAGAGAGAAATTAATTTCAGACTTTAATTGGTCTGTTGGGCACAGTGCACTCTTCCATTCCTGAATGGCACATATGCAGAAAGAAGTTAATGCTGCTTGAAATAATATCTGCATCCATTAACTTAGTCTCCAAATCCTCCAGAAAAGTGTGCTATACACAGGTACTGAATGGGTGGCCAACAGCAGCATGGACAAAACCACACTCCGGGAGGAGCAAGGCAGTCAGCCTAATACTCTGCAAGGGTAACACATCAAAGTTAACACTTCCAATTTTCTTTTTATGCTCAAGATCTCTTAGGGTTGGGAGACTGCACTGGACTCATCACTTTAATTGATAGTGTAATTCCTTTAAAAATGTATTTAAAAAAATACAGGTATGTGCATTTGCCATTAACAAAGTCACAGAAAAGCCAGGAAATAGCCAGTTAAATTTTCATCAGCTCTTGCCATGTTACAGCCATTGCTTCATTCTGAGATTAAATCTCAGGGAAAAAAAACCTTCCTAGCTATAGCAGCAGTAGGATAATAGAACAAACTGTCCAGGGAAGCCGTGTAATCTCTTTCAATAGAGGTTTCTTTATTAATTTTGCATTCATCATAATGTTGGGGTTAGAGGATTTGCAGATTACAAGCAATCTTATGGCACCTACAACAGTCACATTCCCTCCATAAGTCCCACAGAGGAAGACTAAGTAACTTGTGCAAGGTTACACAGGATGTCAGTGACAGGGAACTGAAGTAGGGTCTCCCAAGTGCTAGGCTAGCACTTTTATCATTATGCTTCCAGCTGATTGGATGTAATCAAAAAGTAATGCTATCCAAACTTTCAACAGCAACCAAGCTGTCCCGGTTAGGTAGTTGCTCAGAGAACTGAGCAGAGATACTTTTTCACAGCAGCTTTTATAAATCAGCTACCTACAGAGCCTATAATACCAATATTTATGCTGTTTCAAATAATAACTACTAGAAAAATAACAAATCTAAAGTGCATGCTGTATATTCTATCCTGCAAACCTTGCTGCTCTCAAAATAGATTTTGCACTAAATTATTGAACACATACAAGTTCTGTAAAACTGAAAAAGGCATTTTAAACACACTTACACACTAACTTGGGATCAAAATTTACTTGTAGATGAGTTCTATCATAATGAATTCCATCAGGATTCCTATGCCATATAGGCATTTCATTTATGTGCAAGTGAATACTTTTGAGAGAGAGAGAGAGAGAGAGAGAGATACACTTAATGTGAGTAGTACCAGTAAATATGGTTCTTGATCTTGCCATTTAAATTATAGGAGGGTAGCAGTGCACCTGCACAAAGCAGCTTCCAGGACTGCATTTAAATGATCTATTACTCTGAATATGAATGACCAGACTTTCAACGTATATTTGAATTTAAATTTACATTCATTTTCTTTCAGATTCAAACCAAAATCAAGGATTACAGGGGTTATTCACTCTGGTAAGAATTATGGTACTAAAGTGAAAAGTTTTACCAGGAAGTTTACTTTTCCCAGGCCCTTTAAGTACCTCCAGTGTTTAAATCAAAATGTGACAGCCAGGAAATGAACAATGATGCTAAATACAGTGTGTGCCCTTTTTTGTTGCAGGATCTTTATTAATGGGCTTATCTACACTCAATGAAATTTCTTGGAAATGTTCTGCTACAAGTTTTCCACTCCGGTTTACTTATTCTAGAATAACTCCCTTGTATCTGAATGATGAATGATACATGATATAGGATAGAGAGTAGAAGACATAAAAATCATAGCTATTGAGAGAAATTATGCAAACAATAAAAACATTTCTGACAAATGATTATACTGTCCTCAATTTGTGACTTGTTCTGTTAGATTACAGTTGGAAGAAAAGATTGGAGAATCATGTCATAAAAGAGGAAATTGCTGAATAATTTCTCCTTTGTGCTAACATTTTTATTATTTGACAATGCAAATAATTTGGAAATTCAACAATACTAGAATGAATTGCAGAAGTTTCACTATGCAGAATAGTGAAAATTAAAGTTCAATCTGCAAGTGAAAGAAAAACTGAGAAGTGTTGGGGCCCCTCATCAGATTTTCTATTGTAAAAGCTGTGTGCTATCTTATAGTACAACATTAATATAACTCTCCTGGCTGTTGCACACTTAGCATGTTAATTTACTTTTTTACCAAAAAAAAACTACATACAAAATTGTATCATCCTAGTACTTCAGTTTAAGACTTCACTATTTATTACAAGGTAGCCAGCCAGTTGAAGCAGGTTTAGCGTACTTAGCAGGGGCCACACTGCATGAAGATTCATGTGTACGAGTCCTCCTTAATTTTGACTTGCAAAGGATTTAGATGTGCACCTCATGTTGTCTCCTTTTCAACATCTTTATACTGTAAATAAGCTATGGAGAGAATCACATCAAAATCACTCCTATAAAAACTTAGCGCCCCCCCCCCCCCCAATTTGAACACCCAGTGTGTGCTTTGCTTAGCACTGCCAGAGTCAAAAGAGCATGCAGACACTTGACCAGTGCCAGGCATGTTGGCATGTGTGCTCTTTCTAGCCACCTGCTGGTGGAAGAACAGCAGTATATTCAGCAGCCGTTTTCTCCGCCTGAAGAAGGGTGTTTGTACCCGAAAGCTTGCAAAGAAGAATTTTTCCAACTAGGTTAGTTGGTTTAACAAAAGATACCAGATTTACCAAAATAAACTTGTCTGCCTATGTCCTTAGACCATCACAGCTACAACCAATACCCCTGCAGTGTATTCAGCCACTCTAAACTCACTTTAAAAGGCAAACATGCCAATCCTGTGACTTCTCCATTGTGGGACAAGTTGTGGCACAACCAGTCCCATGACAAATGCAATATCTGTTTATAACCCCAGGGTTATTTATAATGTGGTTCAGGATAATCTGTAGGACTAAAACTTTGTATGTCATTTGGCTATTTAATTTTTATAGGATTTTAATTTTGTTCAAAGCACTATAAATGTCTGAGCTATAACGCAGACAAGGTTCTTTGGGTAAATCCAATATCTTTTATTAGACCAACTCAAATAGTTGAAAAAAAATCTTCTTAGCAAGCTTACTTAGACCAACACAGCTATAACCGACATCCCTAAAGATAGTGCTTTATTCAAAGCACTGTATATCTGCCCGTGCCCTTAGAAGTCTATAGTTTAATTCAAAGTCAAGATTTAAGCTCCTGAGTATGTAAGCCCATGTCTGTATGATAAACCAACTGGCAATAATGCCCTCACACATACATTGCTTTCCTATGTGGATTGCCCTCTGAGGGAGAAGTGTAGTACTGCTCATTTGTGTGGTATGAACAAGCTAATCGGGGCTTATACTCAGCAATGTTAATAAGTAGGAGTGCTCCAATAGAGATTTTTTGGGCCGATACTGGCGGCGCAGCTTGGAGACCAGCATTGGGTTGGTAAGTCTAGTGTGGGGAAGGAGGTGCGGGGAGGGAATGGGAATGGCGGGGGGCAAATCAAGGCCCCCATGGTGAGGGAGGGAGCAGGGCTGAAGCTGGGGCAGGGGCAAGTGCTCCACAGCCAGGGTGGGGGCATGGGATGGAGCCATGACCTGTTCCCAGTATCTATAATGTAGTTTCAGCAGGGCTTTTTGACACTTTTATCTAATAGCTTAATGAATAAACTATTAGATAAAAGTGACAAAAGGCCCCGTTGAAGTGTGCAAGCTATACAGATGATGGGGAGCTGCGTCAGACTGACACGATCCCTCTTCTGGGCATGTGCTGTGCTTGGTGTGCTGAGCTGAAAATAAAGTGCTGTTTTTTCCCCCCCACATCTAGTTTACAAAGCAGCCCTAGTTTATGAAGCAGAGTACATGGAGTAGCACAGCCAAGTAGGGCTGTGGTGGAGAGTGAGACCTGTTGCTGTTGGCCATAAGTTTACCAAGTAGACATGGCTCTAGTCATTTTGGAAAATGGGATTTAGGTTTCAAAGTCACTCACACATTAATTTCTTTCCCTTAGAGCTTGAAGTGTAATATGGCGATGATAATACTGTATTTTCTCACATACAGCACACACCTTTTCTCCAAAAAAGCAGCCCCCCTCCACTCCCAAATTGGGGTGTATGTATTCAAGGGTGGTTGGGGAAGGGTATAGTGGTGCACTTGCACCCCCTTTGATTTATGGTCCACTCAAAGTTTAAAAGCAATGCCTGGAGGTGGCAGCAGCATTTTTATTCAGGGAGCAGTAAAGGAGTCAGTTGACTTCATAGCTCATTATACTCTACCTGATTCCTTTTAAACTCTTCATTCCATAGGTGGTAATGGCCTCCTCTTCTATTTGAATTGTCTTTATGTTTCCCTAATTAAACTATTCTTTCTTCTGGAATTCTGCTGTCTGTTAGCTCTCCTGGTAATGTAGCTTCTATTTCACAGGCCTGAGAACTGTTTTTAACTTTAGCTAAAAACATTAATTCAGGTGTGGAGATAACTTTCAGTGAAGCATTAGATGCACTATCAAGGTCCTCAAGAAGGTTAGATTTTGTTTTATAAATCTGCAAAAGAGACGTCCATTTAATTCTAATGATTACAGGACTGATGAAACAACATATTTCAGTATTTTTTAGGTAGTTGGTGGGGGGGGGTTATATAACAAAATTATATTTGCTTTTGCTGTGATCTTAAACTGAATAATATAGCCCTGGACCACTAGCTTATTAGTAAAAATTATTTTTATCAAGTTAAAAAGAAACTATGTACTGTGTTAAATGTGATGCATCACATCATCTTAACCCCCTTTTCAAAATCCTAGATCCACCCACTCATAGTTTTATAGCTGGTAGGGTTGGAAAGGACCTGAGCAGGTCATCAAGTCCGACCCCCTGCCGTGGGCAGGAAAGAATGCTGGGATCAAATGACCCCAGCTAGGTGATTATCTAGCCTCCTTTCGAAGACCCCCAAGGTAGGAGCGAGCACCACTTTCCTTGGAAGTTGGTTCCAAATCCTAGCCACCCCGACTGTGAAGTAGTGCCTCCTGATGTCTAGCCTGAACCTACTCTCAATCAACTTGTGGTTGTTATTCCTAGTTACTCCAGAAGCTGATTTTTTGCCTAAGATAACATTCTCCTGCTTTGATCCCTGCTGCACAGTGTAGCATCTCTGGTATTACTTTTCAGGCAGTTGAGAGAGTCAATGGCCCATTGAGGTAATGGCCCACTGTTCTTCTCTTCACAGGTGTTAAAGATCCTCTCTCCTTTTTAATGGTCTTGGCATTCTGCTAATGAAGCTAACTTTCATTAGGGGAATTTCCGTCTGCTAGGACTTCTGGAACGTCTTGCATTTGAAAGCTTTTTTTTCCCATTTGAAAACTGTTCTAACTTCATCCCAAAGACATAGTTGGCAAAATAAAAGATGTCTCTAAGGAATCTTTGCCTCTCACTCTTTTCAAGCAAGAAGGGAAGTGTGCATCATCTGAAGATTAGGCTCTGTCTGCTCTCTGCAGTCATAACCCTGGGGAAAAAAAAAAAATCTTCATAATGCCTTTCAGAAACAAGGTGCGTGTTATATTCAAGGGTGTATTATATGAGAGAAGATACTATCATTCCCAATCTGAATGTATTGCAAAAAAGATGTTAATGCGTGTGGAGTGTTCTGAGGTAAGTCATTGAAGCCCACAAATTTCTGGTGAAGTGGATCCATGGAAGTCACTCATCCTCCCTCCCTGCTTTTCCCCATTACAGTCCCTAATGCAGCTAGCTCCTTTGCTGGTTCAGGCCTGTACTAGTTTAGATAGCATCAGTTTAGATGGCATCAGTAGATGCCCCATCTTCCTTTGTCCTTAAGAAATGTCAAACTCCAGAACTCTTGGTTAACAGATGATACCTTTTATTAGAACAACTAAGAATACACACACACACAAAAATCTTTTTCTGCAAGCTTTCAGGCACATGCCCTTCCTCAGGCTCAGGGAAAATTCCATTTTACTGTGTTTGTGAATGGATGAGTAGACAAGAAACGATGTGAACAAATTGGAGGGAGTCCAGCAGAGGGCAACAAAAATGGTGAAGGGGCTGGGGGACATGACTTCTGAGGAGAGGCTGAGGGAACTGGGCTTATTTAGTCTAGAAAAGAGAAGACAGAGGGGATTTAATAGCATGCTTCAACTACCTGAAGGGGGATTCAAAAGAGGATAGAGCTAGATTGCTCTTAGTAGGGTTACCATATTTCCAGCAGCAAAAAAGAGGGAAGGAGGGGTATATGATTGGGAGGGGGGCAGTGATGTCTGTGCCTTGCCTCTGCCCCTCACTCTTAAGCCCCTGGTCCCCCAGCTCTGCCAGCCCCCCCCACTCCCAACCCACAGCTCCCTGCCCTCCAGCCCTGCTAATGCCCTGCACTCTGGACCTGCAGCCCCCTGCCCCCTCCAGCCCTGCTGGTGCCCCTCACTCCCGACCTGCAGCCCCTGCTCCCCTAGTCCTGCTCCTCAAACAGTGCGCATGTGCACACACCCCCCACCCCCTCCACACACACTGTCACTTCACCTAGCTTGCTGGGACCCGTGTGGGGAGCACATGACCCCTGACAGCCAATCACGTTGCCCACTGCTCCCAGTCTCAAGCAGCCAGCCTGGGAGAGCAGAGGGAATAGCAAAAAACCTGGACATTTGCTCTTATTTTAAAAACCCACCTGGACATAGCACAGGGGGCCAAAAAAAGAGGACATGTCCAGGAAAACCTGGACATATGGTAACCCTAGCTCTTAGTGGTGGCAGATGACAGAAAAAGGAGCAAGCGTCTCAAGTTGTAGCAAGGGAAGTTTAGGTTAGATATTAGGAAGAATTTTCTCACTAAGAGGGTAATAAAACACTGGAACAGGTTACCCAGAGCAGCCCAAACATCCTACAGTGAGTTCTAGCAATAGTGACAAAAATGTTGGGAATTATTAATCTATGCAATTTTGTTCAGTAAAAAGAGACCATTTGGCTTGTCCATGAATGTTTTATTTAAAAAAAGAATGCCATGCTGTGTGAACTACAGGTCTGGTACAGTAAAGTGTTGTCTATATTTATATAAACAGTCTGCAGATGTTCCCTATCAAAAGCCCTAAGAGAAGAAATTAGTATTTTTCTATCTAAAGAGAAGCCTGACGTATGTATTGGTTCATTGATCCTGGATTGTTGTTATAATGGTAG
Source organism: Alligator mississippiensis (assembly GCF_030867095.1). Lineage (NCBI taxonomy): Eukaryota > Metazoa > Chordata > Crocodylia > Alligatoridae > Alligator > Alligator mississippiensis. Next base: position 226,757,407 of record NC_081826.1, on the reverse strand, counting down.
GCTATACTGTAAAGACTTCCTAGAGGATAGAACATGTGCAGGCAACACTGCACTTTTGGCAGTACAGTTGATTCCTGATTCCCTCTGCTCCCTGTGGAATAAGTTATAATAACAAAACACAGCTTTGCTGGTATAACAGCTTGTATACTGGTGCTTTTACTGACCCAGATCTGTGTTTGTGAAGGATCATACTTCTTCACACCCCTGACTCCTTATGGTTATGTTGGCAGAAGTCTATAGTTATAGATGACCTTAAAGAGAGACCACTACTTAAAAAAAGAAGCAGGTGGTCTATATTAATGACCCTTTTCATGCTGCTCACTGCTTCATTTTTGCCTTTTTTTAAACATTTGTTCACTCCTTTCCCTTGCTTACTGTCTTCCAAATAGAAAATGCAGCAATAATAGTGATTCTGAGACAATTTTCATGACAGTTGAATAAGCTTTAATATTACCTGTAATATAGTTGCCCATCTCTGGCTTCACACCTATTAAAAAGGCAAAATCAGACATAGTTGTTAGCTTAACCCCTCAAAGGCCATGTCTAGAAGAGTGCAGCTGTGCAGTACGTAGGAACCACAGACACGCCTGTAGTGCCACATACTGTACATTCAGGTGTTTCCGTGTTGCAAGCTTGCAGCATTGTTGGGGGGGTTGACCCCGGGAGATCCCAGGGTCAAAAAACCTGTGCCAAAAAAAGCAGGGTGGTGCATGCCAGGACAGGGGATGCTGCCCTACCAGAGCCTGACCGGACGGAGCCATGGTCTGGCTACCGGCCAAGTTCCAAGCGGGAGAATCGCTGCTGCTGTTACCCTAGGAGGCCCCCAGGACCCCAGGTAAGGCTGCGGGTGGCAGGGGGACACAAAGTGAGCCACTGCTTCTTGCCCCTAAGGAAATAAATGTCCATGCTCATGTGGACGCAGTTAATAAGTCTGTGCTCCTTCTCTTGATTTACTTACTAAAGGAAAGATTGTGCCCTTCTGCATGTTAGTTATACTTCACATTTTGGGGGCTATTTGGATAAGTGCTTACAACCTGAGTAAGGCTTACATACCTTACCCCTACACTCCCTGCTCTTAGCACTATGTCATGGGATGGGGTCCCCAGGGATGGCCGTGATGCCTCTAGGGCTCCATGACCGTGCCAGTCTTGCCCAATGAGCACCCTTTTCCTTGCCTGCCATGTTTTGCTGGTAATTATAATAAATAGGGAGGCTGCCCGTGACTACGTTTGGACACGGTCTTGATGGACCCCACTGAACCCACTCAAAATGGATGCCTCACAGGACACCCTCAGCCTTATGGGCTAGATGCGTGGCTCCAAAACCATCCCTTTACCATGCCCCAAACTTCACAGATGGCATTCAAACCTTGTCTCTCTGAGGCCCTAGTTTAACTTGGCCTCCTGTCATCGCTGGGCTCTCTGCAGCCCTGTCTCTGTGCTCCCAGCAATGGGCTGTCCTCAGCCCTGTCATGATTGCGACCCCTGGCACTGGGCCCCCACACTGTAGTGGATCCCCAATGAGGCCTCCTCCTCTCCCAGTAGCCTCAGCCAGTTTATAAACAACAACCAAAATATGAGCCCCTGGGCTATAACATAATACAGCCAGTTCAGGGTGCGCTCTGTCCCTTTTTAAAAGAGTCAAACTTCCACCCAAGCATTAAGTGCCTTGTAGCCCAGGGTACCTGGTGAGCTCCTGGAGTCCCATTAGGCCTATAGGCAGAATATCGGGCAGCCACCAGTATCTCTGGGCAATTCCTCCTTGGAGGCTCCTTCCCCTGGCTGCTGCCAGAGAACTAACTCTGGCTGGCCTCAGCCCTGGGGTTTATATGTGCCCAGGGCCCTGCCTTCTTCCGGTCAGCTGACTGGGTGCAGGTGCAGGTTAATTCCCTTGTTAGCCTGCTGCCATAATAACCTACACTTGTGGGAGTTCTGCCTGGCTCCTAGGGCCCTCTCCCTAGGCAGTTTCTGCTCTCAAAAGGAGCAGGCACTTTAGTACCCTGTGACACACTAGCATTGTATTGATACATGCTATATTGTGCACATTCAATAGGTAACTGCCATATTTACTCAAATACAAGATGAGGTTTTTTTCCCGCCCAATTTGCATGGAGGAAAAAAAAGCTTCTCATCTTACATTTGAATATAAGGAAACCTCATTAAATACATTGTATATTGCAGCAGGGCACTAGGGTGCCTGCTACTAGAAGTGCTGGGATAACCCTTCAGGTGCTGGCCGGTTGCTGAGGCAACCAAAGGGAGCTAATGGCTTACACCTGCCTAGCCAGCTGAAGGAAGGGGCAAGGCCTGGCCCCTATATAAAGCACAGGTAGGAGGCCAGAGGCAGTTCCCTACCAGCAACTAAGGATAAAGCAGCTCTCTGCCAGAAAAGAGAGAAGCTTGAATGCCAGAGCAGTGTTGGTCACCACGGTAGGATAGAAAACCTGGTAGGCCTGAGCATAGTTATAGCTAGTGGCTTATGTTTAAATTGTTGCCACAGTGGTGCATTGGCCAGGAAAGGCTCAGCTGTGCACAAAGGAGGAAGAAGAACAAACCTGTGGGCCAGAATACAATCAGGAAAGGATTTATAAAAAAAGGTAGGGGGGGGGCCAGTCTGCGAGGCTTGGGGCGTGGTTTTGGGGTGGAAGGAGCCACGCATAGCCCACAAGGCTTGGATACATGGAACACCCGAAGCAGGAGAACTGTGGCCAAGTAGAAGAAAGGTAGCCTCCCTATAAAAACACAAATACAATCAAAGTTGTGGTGGGCGAGAATAGGAGGGTACAAGTCAGAAGCTTGGCACAGTAAAGGAGGCGACAGGGGATAGCATGGCGACCCTGATGTCGCTCCTGCCACATATATAATTAAACTGCTGCCAAAAACCACATGTGCTCAGCAATAAAAACCAACTAGGGAGTTAATTAAATGCAGCCAACACTGAGCATAACTATAAAACACATGGCCATGTTGGGCAAACATGCTGATGAGAACCTACCAAATTTTGGGGGATATACATACACACACATCTATCTATCTATTCTAATATTATAAAAGCCTTAGTTTGTCTGTCTGTCTGTTCATAATGCTTTACTCACACTCTGATTGGCTGACTAAAACAGCCAATCAGAGTGCTCCAAGGGCAATGGGACAGAAGGTGGCACAATGGAGTGCCACGATGACAGTGGGGACACAGAGGATGGACGGGGGTGGAGAGAGTGGGCTGGCCCTGAAGCGGCAAATGGGGAGAGTGGGGGCAGCAGGCCCATTTCATAGACATTAGAGCTGGAAGGGACCTCGGAAGATCATCGAGTCCAGCCCCCTGCCCCAGGGGCAGGAAGTCAGCAGGGATCATAGGATCCCAGCAAGATAAGCATCCAGGTGTCTTTTGAAGGCATTCAGAGTAGGTGCTTGAACCACCTCTGATGGCAATCTATTCCAAACCTTGGGGGCTCGGACAGTGAAGAAGTTCTTCCTTATGTCCAGCTTGAAACAGTCATGGAGGAGTTTGTGACTGTTTAACCTTGTCATCCCTTGGGGCGCTCTGGTGAACAGACATTCACCCAGATCCTGATGAGCACCCCGATAAACTTACAGGTGGCCACCAGATCACCCTTGAGCCTGCACTTTTCCAGGCTGAAGAGTCCCATGGCTCTCAGCCTCTCTTCATAAGGTCTGCTTTCCTGACCTCTGATCATGTGCGTGGCTCTTCTCTGCACCCTCTCAAGCTTCTCCACATCCTTTTTAAATTGTGGAGCCCAAAACTGGACTCAGTACTCCAGCTGCGGCCTCACCAAGGCTGAGTACAATGGGAGAATGACGTCCTGGGATTTACTTGAGAAGCATCTGTGGATGCAAGCCAGCATTTTGCTCACTTTACTAGCAGCAGTATCACACTGCAGGCTCACGTTCATCTTGTGGTCAATCGTGACCCCCAAGTCCCTTTCGTCTGTAGTGCGAGCCAGCGTAGCCTATAAGGATGCTGCAGGTTTTTCTTCCCAAGGTGGAGAACCTTGCATTTTTCGGTGTTGAACAGCATCAGGTTCTCATCTGCCCATTTGCTGAGCCTGTCAAGGTCAGCCTGGATCACCCTCCTGTCCTCAGGTGTGGACGCTTTACCCCAGACCAGAGGAGAAGTGGAGTCGGGGCCAGACATGGGGCTTGGTCCCTGCGTACGTCCCCCCATGATGGCAGCCTGGCCCTGAAACAGCCCTGAGATGGTGGTGGAGGGAACAGCATGGGGGAGCGAGGCTAGCAGCACTGGCCTCCCCCTCCTCCCCACCCACCTGAGGCGTCAGGGGCCTGAGGGGTAAAAATGGGCCTAGACAGTGCAACAGGGGGAGAAGGGGGGAGTAAACGGAATGGCACCAGACGAGAAGTGGAGGTGAGGCCGAATGTCCTCCATCCCCACCTAGAACAGGACTAGAGGGGAGGGACTGGGGACAGAACACACATGGGGGGAGGGCGCCCAAGACCAGCGGCACTGGCTTCACCCCCTGTTAACAGGTCGCCCTCCCCAGCACCATCTTCCCTGTTATCTGCGCCTTACGTGGGGTGCCCTTGAAGTCCCCTTGAAGGTTCTTGTGTCCTGCTCTCTACTCGCTAGTCACATCTTATTATACTGATGTTCTTGTAAACAGGAGACTGCCCATTGTATTTTGTATGTTGGGGTCTTTCACTTCCACGGACCTTGACCCCTGTCTTTCTCTAGTTAGGCCTCCCTGTCTAAACCCACCAAACAGGGTTTGACTCCGAGGCACTAGCCTTTGTTCCCTTGTCTTGAGGCTCTTGGCCTTCCTTTCTGCTCCAATCTGAAGCCTGGCCTAGAGGCCCGGCCATGGCCCCACAACCAGGGGGTCGCAAGTGCAAGGCCGGGGAACGGCCCCGAACTCATACTGTCCCAGTCCAAAAAACCCCCCAAAAACAACATTGCACCTCAGGTGCACCAGACCACCCTGGCCTTTTAGGATCATACCCTCAGGCACCAGGGTTTGTACACCCCAAAATCCTGCGCCCACACTAGCACTGGGTCCCCATGCTGTAGTGGGGTCCCAATTAGGCCTCCTCCTTCCCCAATAGTCTCACCTAAACCACCAGGATTATTCAATTAAAAAAAAAAAAAAAAAAAGGAACAGTCCTGTCCATGGGCAATAACTGCCACCAAGAGAGATGTGATTAAAGAAGGTAGTATGCCGACATACATTTACACAGGGTTTGTTCTTCAGCTCCCCACCATTGGCTACAGTCCTTCCTCTGGGGTTGCTGCCGTCTCTCCAGGGTCCTCCATAGTTCCCTTTCTCCGGCCTTTAGATTGCTCACCAAGCCTCTCCATGGAGCTCTGGGACACACTCTTTCCCCCTTTGCTACTGGCCTCTACTGCTGCTCAGCCCAGGGTTTTTATAGTCCTGGCCTGCCCCTTCCAGTCAGCTGACTAGCTGGCCAGGCTCAGCTTTTAACCCCTGCCTTACCGGCAGTCTGTGCCAAGAAAGTTCTGGCCTTAAAGGGGCCGACCTGTCTTCTGGTGACAAGGCTAGGGTTTCCTGTTACACCCCCTAACCCTGCTCCTTGGAGCTGGTGGCACCATGAGGTGGAGTGGGCCCGGACCTCAAGCAGCAGGGGGAGAGTAGCCCCAGCCATGTCGTGGGGGGGAAGTGGGTAGTGGGCCTGGATGGGGGGGCAGACATGGGGCTTCATCCCCGCCCACTCTCCCCCCCCATTCTTGACGGGCAGTTGGCTAGCATGTGTGTGTGTGTGTGTGTGTGTGTGTGTGTACCACTGTGGTTCACTTGACAGCCCAAAATACATCTTTACAGTTATACCATTCTCATTCCCATTTCAAAACTGCACAACCGTACACCCGCATTCCTGTTTGCCCATCACCGTCACCTTTAACCATCACAGTTACTCAAAGGACCATCTCAGTTCCCTCCCTCTACCCTTTTCCCACTCCGTTCTTCCCCCTCCCAACTCCCCTACCTGTTTCCCAATCTTCACTCATCATCGTATTTGTCATCTTCATCGTTGCTTTCTTCGGGAGGACCCACCTCTCAACAGTCTATGCCAGTCCCCTCTCTTTCATATGATGTCCACCATCTCTTCCCCATCATCTTCTACCATCTTTCTGTAGTACCAGTATATCTCACTCAGTCCCACTTTGATGCAGCCCTCAACTGAGAGGCTTGTATGTCTGTTTATAAGCAGGTTCCTTGTCTTCCACAGGGTGTTCCTAAAGCAGGAGATGAACTGGTTGAAGTGGACTATTGGTGTCCCTTGTTACTTAGTCAAGTTCCCGTATAGAACTGCCTCACTGGTCAGGGTTATGAACCCTATCACCATCAGGAGGAGTACACATACTCTTTTTCACACCTCCCTGGCATATGGGTAGTGTCAGAGTGTAGTGGGTTCAGGGTTAATTAGCTCACCAAAAAGTCCTCCTTTTACAGGCTCTTCCTTAATTAGCTCACCAAAAAGTCCTCCTTTTACAGGCTCACAGTCTCTGTTTATCATCTATACTCCTCTGGTACAAGCTCCTTCCAGCAGGAATCAACTAACATAAACTCTTCGCAAACCACATGTAATCTTTTCCCAGGCCACCGAGAGTGCCTGGATTCGAATCTGGTACTGCCAGCTCACACTGCCTACTTCTCTCGGGTTACTCTAACCATCTACACAGCCTCTGGTGCAGTCACAGTCTCTGGCCAACTCGCAGGAGAAGGAACTCCAGACAGGGTCCTCAGACTCCACTCTACTGACTCACTGGCTCTCTCCCTCTCAGCTCCCAGGTCTTGGCTTTCAGCTGTCTGCCTGTCTCAGCTGTTGGCTGTCACCCATCATGGGCTCTCAGTTCTCACCTATCTACCTATCTTTGGCTCCTCTCCCTAGTAGCCTAGCTTTCCCCACTTCCAGGAAGTCTCTGCCCTGGAAGTTTCTCTCTCTGGCCCCACTTCCTGGAAGCTTTTTAGTTTCCTGCCAGCTAATTATCTCTCTTGGCTGGCCCCATTGCAATCATCCCTTACAGTCACTGGTTGGGTTGTAACCCTTGCACGCATGAATGCCACATGCCTCCAGAGGCTGGGGGGTGAGCGTGGCAAGCTCCTGCAGGTGGCGGCAGTGCTGGCGGTGGCGGGAGTGTGGCAGCAGCAAGCATAGACTGCCCGCAGACACTGCCGGCAGTGTTAGCGGCGCCTTTCACAGGGGGTGCACCGCCACGCTCGGGGTGCATGTGCACCCGCATGCACCCCCTGCACATCACCAATGCTTGCATGCCTGCAGACTGCTTCCAGACTCCTTAAGCTGGCAGACTGCTCCCCAGGCTCCTTGAGCTGGCAGGCTGCTCCCTCACTGCTACACAGAGGAGATAATTGATTGTTTCCACCTTCCACTTCCCTTGGACAGTTTAACGGGCCTCTCTGCGCCTCACTGTTTCTCCATGCCTGCATGAGGAGTGCCCAGGAGGCTACCTGTCAGTTCAAGTCTCTGTGCTTCTTGTATAGGTCCTTCTGGAAGACTCACTCCCATGCAGCCTGGTAGCTGGCACCAGGCAGTAGATCCACAGGTAACATGATGTCTCTTGCCCTTACCACCCCCTAATCTTATGGTGATTTGTCAGGGTCACTGGGACCTTGCCATGCAGTTTGTATTTGTTCTGGAAACATTTCAGGACCTTGTAGAAACATGATGACTCCATGGTCTATGGGCTTGTGTTGATCATGGTGTACATCCACCACTGTGACAGTAGTTACCTTTGCAAAAGTACTTTACAAAGCAAGATGTTTTGGATTCTGTCCATGTTGCCAGTTTGCAGGTCTGGCTCATGTACTTGGTCCAGAGGTACACCAAGATGTTTGGCATTCCTCTGCCTCCAGACTGTTTTGCTTTGTAGTTTGTGGTCTTCGCCAACTTTTTCCATCTGGAGCCCCAGAAAAATATGCACATGGCTCTTGGGATTCTGTGGATGACTTGCTCTGAGCTTGGGGAAGACTAGTGTGTGTAGAAGCATTGGTAGTAATACCAACTTCATGAGTGCAATGCATCCCCCCAGCCCCCAGTGACAGGCAGCATGATTTCCATAGTCCCAGTCTCTATTTAGCCTTGGCCTCAGTCTTTTCCCATGCCTTCTGTCCAGTCAGTTCAGTGTTGAACTCCACCTCTAGGATCTGTACCTCCTTGTGGGGGACAGAGAACCCCAGGGCTGACAAGTCCCCGAGTTTGCCCAGTACTAGGCAGGTGCTTTTGCTCACTTTGAGCTTGGCCCCTGCTGCTGCTCTGTAAACCTGGGTATGCTATAATACTCTTTCAACTGACCACTTGTCCCTGCATATGATGTTGAGGTTGTACATGTAGATTAGGACCCTTGTCTCTTCCTAGTTACTCCTAGGCATCTTTACTCTGTTGATTCCAGGGTCCTGCCGAGGCAGCCCTGTCAGATGCCTGACTCCACCACAGTCAGGGCTGTCAGGGACCCATTTACCAGTACTCTGCTATTCATGTCAGTATACAGCATCATTATCCAGGCAATGGAGGTTGGGAGGGCTCTCATCTTTTTCAGTGTTTCAAATAGAAACCAATGGGATACCTTCTCATAGGCCTTCTCCAGGTCGAGGTTCAGCACCGTGGCATTCAGCCCCCTCTCCCATTGGTACTGTAGTGCATCTTGCAGCTGCAGCAGAGCTCTGTGGATCTGTTGCTCTGGCAGCCATGCATAACTGGTCCTCGTGGATCGCTGCACCTATAACAGACTTAAAGCACTTGGCCAAGACTTCAGGCATTAGTTTGTAGTCAAAGTTCAGGAGCGTTATAGGACGCCAATTTTTCAGGTCCCGCCTCTTCCCCCTTGTTGTAAAGAAGGGTTATGATGAGGCCCTCCTCCATTCCTGCCATGAGGTGGACTACCTGCAGGCACTCTCTATAGACCTCTAGCAGGTCCAGGCCTACATGTTTAGATTTCATAGACATTTGGGCTGGAAGGGACCCCGGAGGATCATTGAGTCCAGTCCCCTGCCCTAGGGGCAGGAAGTCAGCAGGGATCATAGGATCCCAGCAAGATAAGCATCCAAATGTGTCTTGAAGGTGTTCAAAGTGGGTGCTTGAACCACCTCCGGTGGCAGTCTGTTCCAAACCTTGGGGACTCGGACAGTGAAGTTCTTTCTTATGTCCTGCCTAAATCAGTTGTGGCGGAGTTTGTGACCGTTCGATCTTGTCATCCCTTGGGGCGCTCTGGTGAACAGCCGTTCCCCCAGATCCTGATGAGCACCCCTTATAAACTTATAGGTGGCCACCAGATCACCCCTGAGCCTGCACTTTTCCAGGCTGAGTCGTCCCATGGCTCTCAGCCTCTCTTCATAAGGTCTGCTTTCCTGACCTCTGATCATGCGCGTGGCTCTCCTCTGCACTCTCTCAAGCTTCTCCACATGCTTTTTAAATTGTGGAGCCCAAAATTGGACACAGTACTCCAGCTGTGGCCTCACCAAGGCGGAGTACAAGAGAATAATGTCCCGGGAGAATGACGTCCCAGGATTTGCTTGAGAAGCACCTATGGATGCAAGCCAGCGTTTTGCTCGCTTTACTAGCCGCAGCATCACATTGAAGGCTCATGTTCAACTTGTGGTCAATCATGACCCCCAAGTCCCTTTCATCTGTAGTGCTAACCACTGTACCACTGCCGAGGCTATAAGCATGCTGCAGGTTTTTCCTCCCAAGGTGGAGAACCTTGCATTTTTCGGTGTTGAACAGCATCAGGTTCTCATTCACCCATTTCCTGAGCCTGTCAAGATCTGCCTGGATCACCCTCCTGTCCTCAGGTGTGGATGCTTTACCCCAGAGTTTGGTGTCATCTGCAAACTGGCCAATCCACTTCTGACACCAATGTCCACATCATTGATGAAGATGTTAAATGGTATAGGCCCTAGGACAGAGCCTTGACGGACCCCACTGGTCACCGCGCACGAGTGGGGTCCCTCAATATTCCATATTGGTTTCTGGTTCCAAAAAGCAATATAGAACTCCTGGAGCAGGCCATCTGCCCCTAGAGTTTTACCACTCCTGAAACTGTGGAGAATGTTCTTGATCTCCTCCTGTGTCCACTTCTCCATCAGAAACGTGCTCACATACAGGCACATGAATCTCCCAGTCGAGGACTGAGTCAGAATGGGAGTAAGCAATCTACAAGTATGTAGGTTACACGTAGGCCTATGCAGCATGAGATATGGGTGACAAACAGCACTCTAACTTGATCAAACATATGTGATACAAAGCATAACCAAACTGCAGGGAAATTCAGGTTTGGCCATTTTCAGGAAACCTGAGTCAAAGCTGCAAATATACGACTGAACAGCAAGCCAAGAGTCTGTATCCTAAATAGTCTGCATTACAGTTGCATCCTAAAACATTAATAACTAAGGTGACCAAATGTATAAATAGTTATTTTGCTAGAATGAATGTATTTTTGCTAACATGTTCAAATCATTATAAATAGACACAAAGACAGGATGGAAAAAGCAAAGCTGCCTTGTCAGGTGTTGCTCCCAGGGTGGCCAACCAGAGCGCAGAGCTTCCCGTCCCGCCCTGCCCCACCCCGAACTTGATCCCACACCTTGGCTGCCCCCAGCCTGGATTCCCCTGGTGGCAGGAACAGGCCAGGCTGGGCTCCGGGCCGGCAGGCAGGACCGGAGGAGCCCAGGTCTGCGCGGGGCTGGTGCCCGCTGCTCCCTGCAGTGTCTGTCCTGCCCAGCCCCAGCCCACCCAGGGGGCTGCACAGGGTGGGCCTGCGGGAAGTACCAGTGGTGGTGCTGCTGAGGCCAGTGACGGCTGCGCTCCCTGTCCCCGGGCAGCATCAAAGACAGGACCAAGATCTTTTTCTAGCAGGCTGGCAAGCAGCAAGCTTTCTTCCACAGAAGCAGCATGAGCACCTGACCTGTAAGTTACAGGACCTGCACAGGCAGGCAGCGGTGGCAGGCTGGGATGTGAGGGAGGACACGCAGAAGGTGAAGGCCCAGATTGGCGTCTGGTACCAGGAGACCAGGAAAAAGATCTTCCAGGCCAGGGTGCCCTTGGTGGCAGAGGGGGAGGAGTAGTCTGCTTATTTTTCCAGGCTAAAGTAGACCAAAGAGAAGCCTCCGACATGCCTGACAGACAGCACAGAAGCGGAGCACTGGTCGATGGAAGGCATGCTTGAAACGGTGATTGCTTTCTACCGAGAACTCTATACCACACGACAGGAGGACCCAGGGGCTATGCAGCAGTGCCTGCAGAGGCTCACCTGGGCCCTCAGAGAAGCTGAACAGTAGCAGCTGGAGGAGGAGTGGCCACTGGAAGAGGTCGAGAAGACCCTCCAGAGTTTCAACAATGTTAGGACTCCTGGGTCAGATGGCCTGCCCAAGGAGTTTTACATGACCTTTTGGGACCTAGAAGGCCTTGACCTGCTGGAGCTCTTTTGACAGTGGCTGCAGGAGGGCCAGCTCAGGGCTCGGATGGACCGGGGCCTTGTGACCCTCTTACACAAGAAGGGTCCGAAGGAGGATTTGAAGAACTGGAGGCCTATCACCTTCCTGAACTTTGACTATAAACTGCCAACCAAAATCTTCAAATCTGTCCTAGGTTCCATCATCCATGAAGACCAGACGTGTGTGGTACCAGGACGCCAGCTCCACGGAGCCCCACTGCAACTGAGGGACACACTCCAGCTGGAATAGGACAGACGGCAGAAGAAAGCGGTGCTGAACCTGGACCTGGAAAAGGCCTATGACAGTGTCCCACCAGTTTCTCTTTGAGATGCTGAAGCGAATGGGTGTCCCTCCGAGCTTCACCAGATGGATACAGACACTGTACACGGATGTAAGCAGCGAGCTACAAGTCAACGGGTTCTTGAGCATGTGGATCACGATAGTGTTGGGGGTCTGCCAGGGCTGCCTGCTCTCTCCGATCCTTTTCATCTGCACCATTAAGCCCCTGGCCCAGCGCATCAGGCAGGACCCTGGGATGCTCTTCACGGGGCAGCTTTTCTTGCTTTTTTCAGTCCTAGAGGTTCCTCTCGCCTCTTTTACCCTGCTCCACCAGGGTGCCTGCGCCTCAAATTTTGTGGGATCTGCGCCTCATATTTTCAGAAACCCTAAGTGTAACCCGGGCGGTACTCCAAGAGGTACCCCCTCTCCAATTGAAGGGATCAAAGCAAGTGGACAAGTGCTGTGGGAGGTGTAGGGACTCTCCTCCCCCTTTTAATGAGAGAACAATACTGGGAACATAACCAGTATAAAGCAGGGGGTATAGGGGACACTACAATGCCCCGAGGGGGCTGGATTCAACAAAGGTTAGACGCTTACAATCACAGACATATTCATCCAGTTGACAAAAGACAGGGTTAACCAAAATGTAAAACACAAACAGCAGAACAAACAATACTGGTTGGTAAAATATAAAAAGGCACAAAATACAAAATGTCAAATGACAAGGAATATAGGGCTTAGGTACCTGAAGGGGGAGAAAGTGGGGAAATACAATGGCCCCTTTACATTGCAAGAAGAATTTCCCCCATTAGCTCACTCACCCCAACTCACCCGAGCTCAGACTTGAATGCAGATCTCCCACGTGGCAGGCAGACTCTACCACATAGTCATGAGTGCTGGTACTATGCCAAGCTGCTAGGGGTCTTGACCTTCCAGGAGGCCCAGCCTCACATCAAGTTGCCTGGCCTCTTATTGGAGGAGCTGGAAGCAGAGCTGGGAACCCCTCAGGTCCTTGCTCATATCCTTGCTGGAGCTGGGGAGCCTCTCCTGCTGGCTGCAGCCTCTCGTAGGGGATCCTGGAGCCCAGCGGGGAGCCTCTCCTGCCGGCTGCACGTTGCGCTGCTGAGGGTCCAGCTGCTGCCTGCAGGTCTTACTCCTTCAGGCTCTTCTGGGGCAACTGCTCCCACCCTGCTGGCTCAGCTCTTTGCCAGCTCTTTGAATCTCCTTCCTTGTGGTACCTCACTGGTCTCCCCTGAGTCAGCCACACTGCCCCTTTTATCCACCTCCTGGTGACCCAAGGGGCCAATCAGGGGACATGGAGGGTGAGTCTCTGGGGCCTGATTGGTGAGGAAAGGGAATCCCAAGTCCTCCAATCATCTTTTACCCCTTCAAAACCCCTGGGCCAAATCATTACCAGCTAGCCCGTCGCATGCGTCTTATATTTTGTGAACCCCCCACCTCAAGTCTGTTGTTGATTTGTCTCTGTTATACGTGTATGTTCACCAAAAATCCCTTTGACTCCACTCTGCTTCCCTGATTCGTGCCCCCTCCCGGGTGCCTGGAGGTGGGGTACCATTATCCCCCAAGATCCCCTTGCCTCCACATATGTGTTATATTCCATCCTGTTCTTTCCTTATTAAACCTGTATATGGTTAAGCTCCAATTGGTTTCGGCTCTACTGTATAGGGGATAGGAGGAGAGCTGCTCCCCCATATGTGGCAACCCTTCCCATACCGCATGAACACCTGCTAAATCCCTTCAATTGGAGGCGGGGTACCTCATCTGAGTACCAGCTGGGTTACAGCTCTGTGCTGTAGCCAGTAATCGCTACATGAGACTGCCGGTACGGCCACCCAGAGCGCAGAGCTTCCTGTTCTGCCCCACCCTGCCCCACCCAGAGCTTGGACCCAAGGCATGGCTGGGGGAAATGCCAGCAGCATGCTACTGGTGTAGCAGAAAGCCTCCTTTGTTCATTTCCCTTCTGGACATGGATATAACAGAAACCCCTTCTTGCCTGCATCCCCCATTTTGTTTATTTGTTTTCCTTCTAGTATTGGTGGGGACCTATTACACTGATTGCATGGTTGTGGTGAGGCTCAGAGGAAGCCAGAAAGCTGAAGTGGCTTTCTGTAGGAGAAACCTAGAAATTACATCTATATATCAATTTAGCTCCGTGTCACTAAAGAAAACTAAAATATCCACTGCAAAGACTGTAAATATATCTGTGTTAACCTAACTCACTTACTGTCCCCCATGAATGACCTGTGCCAGCTGCGGGGGCATGGCAGCAGTGGAAGCGAGGCGGTGGGAAGCAAGGAGTTCCTGCAGATACCGTTGGTGCTGTCAGCGGGGCTGGGCGTGGTGGTGAGCACCAACCAGGGAGATGCAACTACCTGCAACTACACTGGCAGCAGTGTTGGTGGTGGTCAGCGCTATCGCTGACCGCCTGCGGATGCCGCTGCTGGTAGGATGGTGAGCAGCGGCTGCCCGCAGGTGCTGCCAAGACTGTCGGGAGCACCTTTTTGTAGGGGGTGCACATGCAGCCGCATGCACCCCCTATGCATCGCCCCTGCTGTCCCTAGTAGCCTTTGATCCTCACTACCTCACAGTGCATTTTTATATTTCATCTGTCTCATCTTTATTATGGCATTCTGTATTTTACATGTTATACTTTTAAACCCTTAAGGAATGTACTTTCTGTAGAATAAAGTTACACCCTGGACCATTGTTAAAAAATGCAATGAAATTGTAACTGCAAAGTGATAAAATCTGCTGTATTGGGCAGTCCCTTGAATGAAAGCAAGTATGAATGACAAACCAAGTACCTCTGGCTGTTAATTGACAATAGCCTAGCCACTTACCATTACAGAACTCTACAAGCCATTTTAAACTAATCAAGCCAAGGACCTTATTCCTGAAACTGAGGACCCACCGGATGGACTATTCCTGTAACCCATGACAATACAGCCATTAAGTCAATAAGTCAAGGGTGGACTCCTTAAATTTCAGGTACCAGCAGGCAGACACCCCTGTGATTAAAAGCTGTCAAAACTGACATGAGACATCGATCTTTGGATTGGGTAGCCAAGATGATGCTGGGGGATCACACAAGTCTGCCAGAAAGGGTTAAAAGGCAGTGAAGCATGACCCTCAGGGGCACCCTCTTATCCAGCACCTGACCTACTGAGACAGGACAAGCATACCCCCTTCTGGATATGACATCACCTTGAAGGAAGCTGACCATCAACAGCAGACTCCAGGGCCTCAGATAGGTAGATATACTGACACCAGTGCTCTCACAATCACTACAGCAGCTACTATACACTATACTACATGGGTTTAAATGACATGCATTTGAATGAGTGAGCTCATGTGTGTATATTAAGGTGACCAGTACCCCTCATAACTCAAAGTTTTCATTTATGATTTTATTGTTAACTTCACATACCATCTAATAAACTAGAATTTATGATGATCTGAAGAGTTGGTCCTTTGTAGCCAATACTGGGGCCAGCAACGGCTGTGCTCCCTGTCCACAGATACTGCTTGGCTGCTGCCTCTGGCCTCCCTTCTTTCTGTACCCCAGGGGCAGCCCTCAGGGGGCAGGAGTGGTTGCAGCAGGGGTCTTGCGCAGTCAGCCTGCCATGCCCCCTCACTTGCTGCTACACCCTGTCCTTGCCCTGGTGGTGTCTGTGGCACAGAGCGAGGCCTGGCAGCGCAGGGCAGCCTCCCTGGAGCTGCATTTGGTGGGCAAATGTGGGCCCTGCAGGTGGGGGCTGGGAATCACTGGTGAACGGAGGTGCTCACAGGCAGCCTGAGCTCCCAGCCAGGGCCTGAGAGCAGCAAGGATGTGGCTTCAGTCTGTACCCAGGAGGTTTAGGTACTGGGCTGCCCTCACTGGGGCCACTGACAGATTGGCTGAGTGTGAGCTTCTGCTGCAGGGCCTGAGAGCAATCAATATAGCTTGAAAAGGGTGCCTAAGACATTTTTTTTTTGGAAAAATATATGTCTATATATATATGAGATTATATATATATCTACACTCTGAGTATCACTCCACAAAGAAAAACCATAATTCATTACAAAACTCACCTCTGCAGCACCTGCAGAAAGGCCTAGCTGGCCACCCAGACCTGTTACAACATCCACACTGCGTCCCATACACACACACAAACTCTGGTCTCTCAGGACCATAAGAATATCAGCCCTAGCCCCCAGCATACCTAGAGGACCAGTACTAACAGCTAGATGACAAGTCTTTAATTTTAACCCAGTTTTTATCTGCTCATGGACAGCCACAGTGAGCAATATAAAGCAAACAAGAAGACATATTTGCATGCCTACTTGCATATACACAGAATATGCCAATAAATATGCAAATGAGCCACCCCTCACTCCACATTGCTCATGTAACGCAGCAGAGCCTGACAAAGGGACTTTGATCCTGAAAGCTTACAGAAAGGGACAATTTTCTTGCCATTTTTCAGTTGGTCTAATAAAAGGTATAATTTTGGAACCAAGGATTCTAGTTTTTTGTATGTCTTTTTGTCTCAGACCAACAGGGCTACCAAGTACACCCCTGAAACATGGAAGATGCCGAATTTTAGCTGATTTTGGATTTTAAACTTCATTGCAGAACAACAAGGAAGTATTTTTACCTCCCTGCCTGGCATCTGACACCTCCAGGGAAGGAATTCTACCTGATAAACACATCAACAAGCTACTGAACACAGCTCACAAAGACACTCCCATGAACTCAGAGGGACAGCCTTCCATCTTCAGCTCCCTCTGTGCAAAAATGAAGTTTATTTCCTACCTATTGGTACTTTTTACCACCTTATACCATCTACGCTTTTCCCAGAGCCTGACGAAGGCACTTTGATCCCAAAAGCTTGCAGAAAAAGACAATTTTCTTGCCATTTTCCAGTTGGTCTAATAAAACGTATCATTTTGGAACCAAGAGTTCTAGTTTTTTTGTATGCCTTATTAGCTATAGGCAGACAAGGTTCCTTGGGTGAATCTGATATCTTTTATTAGACCAACCCAAATAGTTGGAAAATCATTTTTTAAAGACATATTTGTAAAAAGATCAAGAATCTATGGCAAGCAGATGGTGTGAAATATAGTTGGGGCTCCAACACCAGCTTATCTTTAAGATGTATGGCATTTATATAAGTCTAGTAAATCAAGTATCTGCTTCTCTGAAATATTTTATGAGTTCCTGTCTTAACCCCTATAGCAGATTAATCCCTGCTGAAATGGCATCGGTTAATTTGGGCTTCAGTCCTTAAAGTGCAGTTCTAGTCTGGAAAGGGACTATACAAGAATGAACCCTGCTTTGGGGAAATGATTAGAAATTATTATTCTGCTCTATTTGGCACCTTTGGGCGTATCCAGACAAGTGCGCACGTGCCTCTTGTAGCATCTCAAACCCCTTTGAGACACTGCAAGAGGCACATGTGGGAACAAAACAAGTGCAGTGTGGAGGCAAAATTAGACCCCTGGATATCCAAGGGTCAAAAAATACCCCAGTAGAAAAAAGCGGGACAGGCAACCAGAGGTTTGGTCCTCCACAGAGCTGCTCTGGTAGCCAGCCCTGGCCCTTGCTCAGGTGCTGAATCACTCTGCCTGCCTGTGTGGGGCAACCAGTGGTGCAGGCTGCAGGGACCTGGACCTGGCTTCATGGCAGGTAAGTAGGAGGTTGGGGGGGCTGGAGAAGGGGGGAAGGGAACCATGTGGAGGCCCTGCCTGGCCCCAGCCCCCCTGTGAGTTCCTCTTGCCCCCGCATTCATTCCCTCTGCCCTGTTCATTCCCTCAACTCCTTGTTCATTTCCCCCGCCCTGTTTGTTCACCCAACTCCCCGTTCATTCCCCCGCGCCCCCATACATTCCCCCAACTCCTTGTTCGTTCCCCCTGCCCCGTTTGTTCCCAACTCCCCATGTGTCCCCCCCACCCCCTGTGGAGACGAGCCCCTGGAGACAAGCTGATGTTCCGTTGCTCATCTCCAGCCTCCTCCTCGTTCCCCTGCTCATTTCCAGACAGCAGGGAAAATGAGGGGACAGCACGGGAACAAGCAGGAGGTTGGAGATGAGCAGGAGGCTGGAGACAAGCAGGGGAACGTTTCCAGCTTGTCTCTCCAGCCCCAGAGAGAGGGAAAGGAGGGAAGGCTCTGATTTTTTGTTTGTTTCTTTCTTTTAACAAATTAGATTAAGAGACATTCTAAACTTTGATGCTTTGGTCAGTTATTGTAGAGTCTGGAGGGATGTGGTTGGTCCTAGGCTGAAGAGGTAGCAGAGGCTTTTGGCCTGGGACCCTGGGTCTATTCCTGCCTCCCTCCACCAAAGAGGGAAATTCAGATAAGAAGGGGGAGGAGGCAGCAGGGAAGACTGTGGACGATCATCCCAGTCCTCAGGGCCAGGCCGGGCCGGCTCTTGCGGTTCCAGTGCTGCAGCCAGGAACTACGTGGTGCCAGGGCGGGGGACAGGAGGGTAGAGAGGAATGATGGCAGTGGGCAGAAAAGTGGGAAAGTGATAGGGGCTGGGGAGTGGCAGTGAGCAGGCACATGGGAATGCAGCAACAGCTAGGTGGTAGTGCAGGGCCCATGCTGGTGCACTGGGGCCAGCACCGGTGAGGGCCCAGAGCAGAGCATCAGGAGCACAGGGCCTAGGCTAGCAGGGGCTGCATGGAGCTGGGCTGGGCTGCACCAGCAGGAAGATGTGGGAGCCAGGCCAGCTGCCAGCCTGCACCCCACTCTGCCTGCTGCACTCCCGCCCAGCTGTCACTGTGCTCCCACATGCCTGCGTGCTGCCGCTGCCCTGCCACCTGCCCCCAGACAGCGGTGGCAGATGGGGGGAAGTGGCGGTGAGTGGAAACACAGGTCCCACACCAGTGCCCTGAGGTCAGGAGTGGCAGGAGCGCGGAGCCGGGGCTTGGAGAAGCACTGGCTGGGGCTCCACTTGCTGTGGGAGGGCTCTGGCCAAACCCTCCCCCTCCACACATGCTACAACCCTACCCAGCCACCCTCCCCCACAAACCCCATACCCACCCACACCACACACCCCATATGCACCCTTACCCCACATACTCACACTCCCATACCTATCCATCCCCTCACAAACCCCCCACACACCCCCACACCTCACATACCTACATACCCACAGCCCACCACAAACCTATACCCACTAACCCACAAGCCTATACCTCCCCACACCCCCAATATACAAAAGTAAAACTTAATTTTAAGCTATTATACAATCACCTCTTATGTATGCTACACAAACACATGTAAATCAGGGCAAAATATTTTTTTGAAATAAAATTAATGAATGCTGTAGTAGATATTTGATTTTTAGAATATAATTTGGAATTTTTATGGTTCCGAGATGGCAACCCCCCTTGCTGAAAGGAGTACTTCTTGGGGGCAAGGTGAGGGACTTCACGTGGCAAAGGTCAGGGGTTAGAAGGCGGGATTTCTGGCCCCAAGATAGTGACCAGGGGGCAGGGCACCTGTGAAGGGGCAGGGCTACCCTTGCGGCCCCCAACAGTTGCCAAAACTCGGTAAGTGGCCCTGCACCCAAAATAATTGCCTGCCCCGACTTAGGTAGAGTTTGTATGGTAAGGTATTTGGAAAATAGTATTACAATACAGGAAACTGAGAAAATATTACATAGAACCTTTGAGACAACGCAAACTTGGAACACCCCTGCCATTTTATGATCATTTCCCAGAACCCAGCTGTGCCAATCTGTAAGAGCCCCGGTACACATATCCCGGCCAGGTATTTGCTAGGTATTTGTGTCTGGGTCTCATGCACCCGTGTGTTCTTTAAATTCTCTAGTTCTGAGTATATTCCAGCACTGTCTCTTTCCTTGATCCTTTAAACACACTTCCTAGGCATAACCTCTCTCAGAAATGGGTCCTCTTAGCTGTATATAACAATAAAATACCGGTATGTATTTCCATGCTTCAATTTCCTCCCCATTCTTGAGCACTCTTTGGGTTGTCATGGTCTTGTAGGGTTTCATGATCATTCCTCTCATCCATGTGAGGTCTCTGGACTGTGGAGCCGCTCTCTCCCTAACTCTGGTGTTGTTACGTAGATCAGCTCAATGCCTCTGTTTCATAGTGCTGTTGGTGTGGTTTTGAGAGCTGCATTCTCTCATTTGCTTGTAGTTTTCATACGTACGTATGTAGTTGCAGGACCCATTTGTTGGGAATCAGAGCAGCGCCGGCAGCTGCTTTCTGACCCCCCCCACCGGAGCAGTAAAACTTTCACCTGACAGGCGGGTAGTGATGGATGGGGTGAAATTAACCAGGCACAGACGCGTGTTGGTTACAGGAGATTGTTTACTTACGTCGCCCAGATAGTGACATGCGACGCAGGCTGAGCCTTTGTTCCTGTTACAGTTGCATCGATTACAGTCAAACGTATATCAAGCAATGACGAACGAAGCGCACCGAGAACGGACTATTGAGCCTGCAGGGCTTTACTACGTCAAAATTAACGATGACGGGGAGAGATTGACAGCTGATCAGACTGTCAATCTACTCTGGTGATGGACTCAGGTCTCTCCTCAGAGGTTTCTCCGGGGTTCTCCACCTGGGCGGAAGTTGCTAAACTATTTATAGACAGAGGTGTCTGACGGAGATACCCAATGATGAACCGTTATGTGGAATCTTTAATTTTCTGGCAAGCAGCAGTTCTTTGTGCTCTCAGGTTGCTATCAGGTTACAAGGTAGTGGGTTAGGTTTTCTGCCTGTTATGTATGAGGTTATGATGAGGGGCTTACGCTTGTTTCTTGACCAATTGCAGGGATTTATGGCAGGGCTATCCCCTTTCACCCTGACCAGTCTTAAGTTTCGTTTCTTGTTTGTGACGTGGGCGTAAATTATATACAGCTCTCCGCCAGGATTTTGTTTCAGGAGTTTCTAGCAAGGATTTTTTTTTTTAACCCTTAGTTGACTACTTGAATGGTATCTCTTGCTAGTGGCATGGGCACTGATTCACTGGGTTGTGACACCATTCTGATCTAATTTTGACCTGCCTGCACTCCTGTACAGAATCTGAGACCATGGCAGGAGGACACTAATCATGGGGAGTAGTTGCTCCCATACCTTTGAAAGTCTATGTACATCAAATGTATGCAACAGAAACATTTTCTTGTAAAATAAATAGAGATTGCCTTCCAGTTTGATGCAATATGCCTGACAAAGGGTATTTATACCCGAAAGCTTGCAAAGAAAATGTTTTCCAACTATTTGAGTTGGTCTAATAAAAGATATCAGATTTACCCAAAGAACCTTGTCTGCCTATGTCCTTATGCCAAAAGAGCTACAACCCATACCCATGCAAAATGCTGTTCATTATTATATTTTCCAAGTATTACTTGTAGTGTTTTTCCTGTACAGCAGCAGTTCTCAAACCTTTTTGGCTCAAGGAACAAGTTGGAAAAGGCCAGCTTTTCGTTTTGAACCAGTGTGCTACTACGGGCATTCCCCATGCTTCTGGGCTTTGCTGGCTCCCCCACCCCCTCTTTCTGCCACACTGTCAAGTGATTTTTAAACCTCGCTCAGAGGCAATGGGAGTTTTGGCTGCAGCCAGGACCAGAGATTTTGACTGGGCTGTGCCAATGTTCCTGCTTGGATGCGAGTCAGAGGTTTGTGGCTAGAGGGTCTTGCACCCCTGCCCAGGGTCTGACCAACTGCCATAGTTGGGGGCAGGAAGGAATTTGACCCCGCGGCCAGACTGGTACGACTGTGGGGACTTTACCTTCCTCTAGCAGGCTGCAGCCCTCTGCCTAGGCTCTCTTGAGCACATACTGACGTGCCACAGAAGCAGAACGCTGGCTGTCCAGGGGCCCCCCGCTTTACGCGGGGCCGGTGAGGGCATTGGGACTGTGTCAAGGCTGAGGGCAACCTAGCGCAGAGCTGAGGCGAAGCCTGCTCCTGCCTCGGCCTTACAAGGGCAGCGGTCCCCCAAGGCCCCAAGGGTCACGTGACTCAGAGCCACAAGCTCAGCAGCTGCGAGCGGCGCCTTGCGCCTCCAACTCCCCGCATCCCAGCACCCCCCGCGGCAGCTGCTCCTACTCCGCCCCGCCCGCTGCCTGGCGACGGCGCCGCAGCCGCCTGCCCCGAACACGTGCTGACGTCAGAGCGCTGCCGCGTGGCCCCGCCCCTGCCTCCGCTCCCGGCTGCTTTCACTTTTCGGCCCCGTTGCAGCCCCGCGGTAGGATGTCGCGGCCCAGCAGCGAGTCCCCGCGGCCTGCGCCGGGCGGTGGTGGCCGCGGCCGGGCCAAGGGGCTGCGGGACATCCGTGTGGACGAGGAGGTGAAGATCGCCGTGAACTTGGCCCTGGAGCGGTTCCGATACGGCGACCAGCGAGGTGCTGGCCTGGGACCTGGCCCCACCCCCTCCCCCTCAGGCGCTGCCCACCCCCCCCATATTTATTCACTTTCATATATATTCATTAATACATAAGGCGAGGCCTGTGTGTACCTGTAGACTGGAGCCGCAGTCTAGAGGGGTGGGCCAATGAGGCAGCAGCACATATCCCTGTAGAGTGTTAGTGGTTGTCAAGCAAGTTGGCAGGCTGGATCCGGCCCATGGGGGCTCCTTCCCACGTGCAGCCCTGTATTCAAGGCCCCCACCTGTATTCAAGCCTCCCCCCCAAGTCCTGATTGGTTCCACCCCGGGAAGCAGAGAAACTGAGGGGTTTGCTGGGCCTCCATGAGAAGGTGATACGGCCCCAGCACTTGTGACAAAGATGGTGCAGACCAAACTTCCCTCAGTTACAGCTTTGCAAAGCCAATAAGCTGTAAAAATATGATAAACGATTGCCTTAAGTAGTTGTGTCTGTAAAACTAATAACATAATTTGGCCTTACACTAAAGTTGCATTTCATGGGGAGAAGAAGTTTGTTGAAACAGGACATTCCTTTTCCATTGTTCTCTTGACTTGCCAGTGCTATTAAATATAAAATGTAGAAAAGTATTATTTTGGTCACTGAAGTTAGAAGAAAGAGGGTGGCTCTGTTGTGTTGTTGTCTCTGACTTTTTTTTTCTTCTTAGAAATGGAATTTCCCTCTTCTTTGACTAGTACGGAACGAGCTTTTATTCACCGACTGAGTCAGTCCCTTGGCCTCATCTCCAAAAGCAAAGGGTAAGCCGTTACCTGATTAGCTCTCTTAGTCATTAGATGTGAACATCTGCCTATCAGTTAGATGATATTGTATCATTTTGGTGCGTTTTATATCATAGCCAAGGATTACCATTCTTTTCCATGGGAAAATCCCTGAGGGTAGAGGCATTGATAAGAAAAAGAAACAGAAGTTCCTCGTGGGTCTCTCCTAGCATTAGTCCTCTTCTTTTTTTAAATGTTTGTATTCTTTAATTGTTGAAGGAATTGGAGATCCGCGTGGTTTTGGAAGATGTGTTCTCTCACTAGCTTGTGGTTTATATATGTACATAAAGGAAGGTTCTTTTGTTGTAGTAGTGGGGCTTATTCTGGTCTAATAGTAGCATCTTCCGCCCGCACTCCTGTATGGGATCCAGGACCTTGGTATGGGACAGCATCATGGAAAACATCAGTTCCCATATCTAGAAATTTGGAGAGCAGGGCCTTCAGAAAGGAGTTTGTTGTAGGTGCATTCATATCTAGGAGATGGATTTACCCCATTCTCTTTCCCCTCTCTGATGCCCTAAGAAGGGAAGAGGAGCTCGATGGACAGAGGGCCCCTTTTATGTTCAGATAAAATGATGAACTGCATATACTTCTAATAAGCATCTCAGTATTGCCAAGTCTTCAAGGTTTAAAAATATTAAGGCAGTAGAGCGGGGAAAAAAGACAAAAACTGGTATCTGCAAGGCACACAAATCCCTAGATGTTATTGACTTAAGAAATAGGAAGCAGTTTCAGAAATGTTTCCCCTGTACATAGTCTCTTCTTTCTAACACAGCTTCTAGACAGGGGCCATCCTTGTTCAAAACTCTGATCATAGTTTGTTCTCATCACTCCAAACTACTTTTACTGAACAGCAAAATCAGTATTTCAAAACAAGTTGTAATATCACTACTGATGACAATGGTATTATTGGGTTGCTACTGTGACTTATCAGCACTTGATATTAGGGTATCATGCCAGGAATGTTTTGTATCCTCATTCTACTTTCATTGTTGGCCTCGATTAAAATAAAAAGGAACCTTGTGCTAAACCAGTGATTCTCAGGCTTTTAAGGATGCTATGGGGTGCTGTGCAATATTCGTGCTGTGTTAGATGTACACATTTCTAACACATGATTCAAAGTGACCCAGGCATTTCAAATAGGGATCCATAATGTCCAAAATATTTTGACCTGTTGTGGTCTTTCTAAGTTCTTTGCAGCAGAAGAATTGCTCTTTTGTTTTTTCCATAGTTAAGAAATGAGTAAAAGCTAAGGTCTGGCCTTTGTGAAGAGTGCTTTGAGTCTAAAAAGCTTGAGGACCACTGTGCTAAAACTCTTTAGAAACAAATGACTGAGTTTTACTTCAGTGCTGAGTTGAACACAGAGAATGAAGTGGATATAATCATCCACAATTCTAGCAAATATGTGCTTCTGTAGGTTGGTTAATGGATTGTGCTGCCTAGAAGCAAAGCAACTAGAGCTGTAACATACTAAAATAAACACTCCGGGAGAACTATTGGGCTCCTGAGATAAGTTTTAAAGCAAAAGAAAAATAATATTTAGTGTTGAAGTAACTTTTGACTGTGGATGCTTTAGCAGTGCATTGTAAACTTTTTATTTCCAATTCCAGAGCGCAACATATGCTATCTGACTGAATATGCTGAAGATTTGAAGTCTCTTGCATATGGACTCAATGTGTTTTATTTATTTTTTTCTTATGACTGCTAAATCATGAAAACATAGAAGACTCTTAAACCTACTCAGACCCCTAGGTTTATGGGGACATTGTAACAGAAATCTAGTGTGTACGGTGGAGAAAAAAAAGGAAACTTTGGAATGTTAATACATTTAAGAATCAGAGTGCTTTCTTCTTAGAGAAACGAATAAATTGAGAGAGGTGCTCATAGCTGGAGGGATATTTTGGTAGCATGCTAACTTTATTTATTGCATTGATTTATAGTGCACCTGTAAATTAGAATTATAAAAATGTTTTGCTCTCTGCTTAGATTTCTTTGCTGTGCTTCATGCATTAATCACTGATTATTTTTAAGTTAATGTGCTTCTTTTATCCTTTTTATTGTGGTATTTGAGGTCTTATTCTGAAGTTTCTGGAGTTACCTTTTTTATTATAAATCATGGTAATACAGTCTCAAAAGGAATTATGCCTTATGCAAAATGTAATTTATTTACTTTTTTTTAGGAAAGGAGCAAACAGATACCTAACTGTAAGGAAAAAAGATGGTTCAGAATTGGCACATACAGTAATGACTTGCAGTTTGATTCCCAATACAAAACATGCTATTAGGAGTCTAATTCAGAGATTTCCTGTCACCAATAAAGAACGCACTGAACTTTTGCCAAAAACAGAACGAGGAAATGTGTTTGCTGTCGAAGCTGGTATGTACATCGTATACTGATATTGGGTATTGTATCCATGCAATTTAAAGAAAAAAAAAAGAAAAAATGATAAAAAAAACAGGCTTTTCATTTTCTGATTGCATGATTTTAGTGTTGATTTTTTCCCCCTATAAAATAAGTTTATTTTTGTATTATGTTTTATTATTCTACTGGTGGGAATGATCCCTGGCTTTAAGAGTTTACATCTAGATTTCTTAAATCTTCATCAAATGAAAATAGCAGCTAAAAAGACCCATTTAATGAATTTCCTTATTGTACCAGGTTACTAATTATTTAGCAGAATTATGAAGGTATCAGTACTGTAAAGGCTTTTTGCTGCTATATAATATTTAGCGTGTTGAATAACAAACATATCAATGGGTATGCTCTTTTTCATTTGGGATCAAAGTGTTGTTATGATTACCTTCAACCTTTCTGAAGATAGTATGTAATAGGTTAAGTCTGAAACTTAACATAGAATTCTGAGCCAAGGTATCATAATACTATAACAATCCTTTAAAACAGGTGTGTATAATTTGATGTCGCAAAACTCATGTGTTTTGGGGTAGAGTAAAATCTTAAAAGTAGGCATATATTATAACGAGATGACTGGCTTCTCTGCAGATTATGGAAATGTGAGTCTGCAAGAGGGGCTTAGGCTAGAACGGTGCGACAGCCAGGACAGCTTCTTCCTCTCGCTTGCCATCTCTCTTTAGCTGCCTACATACCTTATAGTTAAAAATAATATTTTCCCGGTGGGGCTGAATCTTATATCTTTACATTGCTTTTAGCCTCTCTTGACTTTGTGAGTAAGATTTTGGGAAAGTCAGTCTTCTTATTTCAAAATGCCTATTAAACAACAAAAATACTTCAACTAGGATTCTGGAAAATGTTCCGTTTCTGTGTAGATCCAGTAGAATCTTTGCAAGATTAGGTTTCCAACCTTCCTGTGAAGAAGATGGAGTGTGAAGTAACCGGGGATCTACAAACCTAAGCTAAGCAGCTGCATTGGACTGCTGAGGACCTCCAACTGTTTGCTGCAGCTTTTATGTCAAAGGGTCCTGTCCCTATGTGATGCATGGGACTGGAGATGAACTCCAAATTACTTCAGCATGCTCTCTGAAGTAAACGCCACAGCAAACAGCTCAGTGGCTCATTCTCATTTCAGCAACCTACTGCACACAAAGCAGGTTTCAAAACCACTGGGAAACAAATGATTCTGGTTCCACTATACCCTACATTAAACAAAATGAAACAACTGCATATTTCATTGTAGAGAGGTTTCTAAAATTAAGATTGATCAGTTTTGCATAGCAGAAAATTTAATTTGGAGCATTTTGGAGAATGTATGTGGTATCAACAGATTAGTGGTACTTGGTTATTAATTCTGTCTTCTCTTAGAGAATCGAGAAATGAGCAAGACAAGTGGGAGACTTAACAATGGCATCCCTCAGATTCCAGTGAAAAGGGGAGAATCTGAATTTGATTCCTTCAGGCAATCTCTACCAGTTTTTGAGAAACAGGAAGAAATTGTCAGAATTATTAAAGAAAATAAAGTTATTTTGATTGTGGGAGAAACTGGATCAGGAAAAACGACTCAGGTGGGTTTTATTGCAATTAAACCAAAATAACTTAATTATTTCTTTTAAAAATGATGTTATTCCTTAAAATATTTACTATATTTACCTGAATCCAAGGTGACTTTGAATTTAAGATGGACTCTGCCCCTTAATAATTAGAATCTATTTATAGAAAGTTACAAATGTGTTAAAAAATTTCCATGTATAGAATTTAACTGTTGAAGGGTTGCCTTACGTTTATTTTACTCCCCTACCCCAAAACCCTCCATACTGCTGCAGTGGGGAAAGCAGGGCAGGGAGGGCAGGCGGCCTGGACCCTGCCTGCCTTGGTGCCACCTGTCTCTGCCTGCCACTTGCCCTCCCACCACCACTTGCCACCCCTCCCTGCTTCCCCTCACTATTGCCACTGACCCTGTGTGGCAGTTCTGGCTCTGACCTGGGGCATGGAGCACGCAGTGGCTCTGGCCCTGGCCCTGGCTAGGTGGTGGTGGTGGTAGCAGCATTCCTAGCCCCAGCCAGGTGGCCAGCACTTGACATATGTTGTGTGTATGAATGAATGAAAGCTGACTCTTTTAGTACTCTTATCATACATTTTGTTTATTATAGTAAAAATGTATATTTTTTAGTCTAAAACAATCTGCACTTTCTTACAGATTCCTCAGTTCCTTCTTGATGATTGTTATAAAAATGGAATTCCATGTCGCATATTTTGCACTCAGCCAAGACGTTTGGCAGCAATTGCTGTAGCTGAAAGGGTTGCTGCAGAAAGAAGAGAAAAGATTGGCCAGACAATTGGTTATCAGATCAGATTAGAAAGCAGGTATGAATGAGGCTTCTTTAATAACATAACCAAAAATGATCAAGTTGTGCAAATGTATGTAACTTAAGAAAAAAGGGAAGTTCCTCAGAGCAGAGGCTTTCTTTCTGTTGTCTACAAGATGCATACACATCTGTGATGCAGCATAATACATGATCAGAGACGCACTAATGGTTGACTGTGGTTATATGAAGGTGTGATGTTCCATGTGATCAGACCCTTGGCAATATAGAAAACAGCCTTTTGTTTGTATGGACTAAGCTTCCACTTAATAAATTAATTTTCTATTAATAAGCTGTGGTATCTTTAGCTTCATCTGGAAATAACATCATAACTCACAGATACACTTTGTTTTGTTCTGTCACAAAATCCACTGTTTTCAGTGAAAGTAGCAATGTTTTTTGGTATTCTTTGTGTACAGCTAAATGGTTTGTGGGCTTTGCAGGTAAAAAGGAAGAAACAAAAGAGTAAACAAATGATGGGTTTGAGTGTCTGCCTTGATCTTTTTGTGTTTCAGTTTTATTTCATTTCTTTTTTAACTTGGCATTTGATTTATTGTTAGCTAATGTACAGGAGGTTTGTAGGCCTTCTGATAGGCATGTTTTTGAAGTGAAACTGGGTAGAATTGCCAGTGAAGAGCTGGGAATGGGTTTCTGGAGCCATGGGGAAGGTGGCATGCAGATAAGTAGGAAGAAAAAAGTCATGGTGCAAATTACTTGCGTAGCTTGAAGTGAAGGGGGGAAAGAAGAGAAGAGTAAAAGGACAAGGGAGGCAACTTAAGTAAGGTTTTGAAGGTAAGTACAAAGCCAAATAAAGGGATTTTAAAGGTGCTGAAAATCGTAGTTACAGAAAAGATGAAAGATTGAAATGCAGTAGCATTGTGTTGCTCTGAATTAGGGCAAGATGAATGTGAGAAGGGTCAGATGGGAGGGGTTGCAGTACTCGAGAGAGAGAGGAGAGTCAGTCCTTGTTGAGAAAAGTAGCAGGCTACCCTTTGAACATACTGCATAAGAAAAGCAGTTAGGATTTTAGAGACTGTTTGAATATGAAGGAAGAATGTGTGCGGGCTGGGGGCAATCCGGGCCCGTCTTTGTGCACGCGGGCTGTGGCCAGCAGCCCGGGCATGCGGGGTCGGAGAAGACCAGGGGCGAGCTAGAATTAGTCACGGATGCATAGTGGTTGATTTAAAGATTGTTTACTTACACCAAAGATGGTCGTGGTGTAGGCTGGACAGTTTCCAGGTTCAGCTCCGCTTAAATCCTCGTTAGAGGACTACGACAAATTCATTCTTTTCCCTGGAGTTGTTGAAGCTCCACGGGTTTGGTAGTTTCTCGTACAGGAAGGGATACGTTTAGGAATTTATCGGCGACGGGGGGAGGCTAGAGGCTGTTCAGGCCTCTATTGCCTTTTAAGAAATGCTTTGGGTCCGTGAGGATCCATAGCGCTTAGAGATCTTCACTCTCTCCCTCTCATTCTCTCTCCAACTGATTTCTCTCCAACTTGGGCGGAAGCCACCCAAGCTCTTTATACGGCTAGCAAGCCAATCGCTAGCCGTCACGTGGTGCATATATTAGAATCGGCCAATAATGTGGCACGAATCTTCATACAAATGGGGGGAACTCCTTGCACCGTGCATTTCTTAGATGCAAAAGATATGCACCATGCAAAGAAAGCTTCAAATTGGCGGGAAATTCTCTGTTGCACCGGGGTTCTCTTCTGCAGCAGAAAACTCCACCGTGCAAAGAAGCTGCAATTTAGCGGAAAAAATAATTTAGCAGTGCTGAAGCGCACACAAACAAAAAATCACAACTTTGGGTTGTGACAGAATGGAGGACAGATTGGAAGACTAATGCAATTTTCAACAGTGTCTGACAGCAGGAAACATTCCTTAGCAATGAGGAATTAATTTTAATCTTATTGAATATTACATAGTTAAGGGTCAATTTAGGAAGGGTCACTTATGAGCATCTGAATAGTGAGGTAAGTAGGGGGAAGGAGCTAAACTATTTCTCGACTGGCTTCTTTAGGGGATTTTGACCTTGAGAACTCTCTGAGTAACTATGTGGCTACCAAACCTGGTTAACCTGTATATTTGCTTTTGTTATTAAGCTTACCTGCCTGCGAAGCTGTACAAGTCAAAGCTCAAATTGACGGTGGAAGGAAGTGTAGGCAAACTTAGCTCTGCCTACTTGGAGCACTAGTACAGATGTTAAATACCGATGTTATGTGGGCTCTGAAATTAAAGTTGAAATTCTTGGAAAACAAGATGGAAGATGGGGGTGGGGCGGGGGGGGAACACGGGACGGACGGACACGACACACGACTGGCTCGTTTGGCAGTTTCCTGTGACCGGTCTATTTCAAGCACTGTCAATTGCAGATACTTTGGCTAAGCTTGCTGGCAAATTACTGAGCCTGTTTTTACAAACCAAATTACACTATAGATTTTTCAGAAAAGTAAACAACCACAGACTGGTATACTTTTATATTTTCAAATTCTGGTATAGGCCCTGACTCTGACATTGCTTTAAAGAGTACACCCATGTGATTCTAGAGAAGGAAAAGTTTTGTCAGGTCACACATACTTTGGGGATAAGTTTTAAATTAGTACAGCTGCCAGTGGTTCTATTAAGTATATGCCTAGAAAGGAACTGGGGTATAATTTTATTTCTGTTGATCAGCAATTAAAATATTTTGTGGAACATTTTTAGTAAGCCTAACAAAGATGGCATACAAATTTTAAATACTGTATAATTATAAAATTGGAAGGGACTGAAACATCTATTTTGTAACTTCCTAACAGGGTTTCTCCGAAGACACTATTAACATTTTGCACTAATGGTGTTTTACTTCGCACACTAATGGCAGGAGATAGCACGCTATCAACAGTGACACATGTTATTGTGGTAAGAACCCTTGCATATTTCACATGAGGAACAGCTGTTCTGTATCTTTGGTGACTATAAAATCGGGACTTGTTTTTTCTCTTGTTAGCTTGCTATTTATTATGTTGTTTATATTCATATTTGTTCATTAGAGTATAAATGAAAATTATGGTATTTGCTCCTTTGGGTGGCCTGTACAATAGCGCATGTGTGTGTGTGTGTGTGTGTGTGTGTAGGTTTCTCTGTATTAAAGGGCTGCCTGTCAAGGTAAGGAATCAGTTTTTTTAGTCTATTAAAATTGCTAAGATTACAGCTTTAAATTATTTGCAACATCTTTAGAACCAACTAGATTGGGTCTTAAAACATCTCATGGAAATACTGGAGGGTCAGTTTCATTCTTCTTGTTAAGACTTGCATTTACTTAGGCAAAGTACTGAGGGTCTTGGTCTTGCAAGTTTCATAATCACATGCAATCCTTAAGCATTTGAGTCTCTGAAGAGTCATGTATTTGCAGTAAAGTGTGTATTAGAGTGGCTGCATCAGGCTCAAAATACTAATCTTCCAAGGTACTAAGCATTTTAGTTAGTTCAGAGAATATTACCTAAGAGTCATGGCAGTTTTAGTAGATTATTTGCTTACACGAATAAAAAAAGTAGGAGAGCTGTATCAAGTCTTAAATCCAAGGTTTTGGTTTATTTACC
This sequence comes from Alligator mississippiensis, assembly GCF_030867095.1. Classification (NCBI taxonomy): domain Eukaryota; kingdom Metazoa; phylum Chordata; order Crocodylia; family Alligatoridae; genus Alligator; species Alligator mississippiensis. Next base: position 226,726,154 of record NC_081826.1, on the reverse strand, counting down.
TCCCTTATCTGGAGTGGGTTTTAGTAGAAGCAGCAGCAAAATTAATGGTCCAGGGTGGCAACTAGGGTCTCAGAATGCTGAGCATAGTGAAAAAGTACAGAAAGGTCCCTGTTCTAAAGAGTTTACCATCTAAACCAACATATGTAAATTGCTCTAACAAACAAGAGGCGGACAAGGTAACCACTATGCAACCATTTGTTCATATAAAAGGTAGCTATCTGTACAGCTCGATGCTTGAGTTACTTGACTTTGATTTAAAAAAAGAAAAAGCATAAGATAAATCTCCAGCCAGCTGCCTACAGCTAAGATCCCCTCTACCCATTGCAGGTATTGTTCAGTTAACTGAGACCAGTTACACGTGTAAAGTACTTATGCCAAAAAAAGGTCCAACTCACTATAAAGTTAGACAAAAATGTGTATTAAGTTTATAACTGGTGGCTATCTAGCTTTAAGTTGCATGTGTAGTAGGACCCCTTGCAGCTAGGAGCAAGACAGTCTCTCCTTTCACACCGTTACGTAAATGCTAAAGGGGTCCAAATATCATGTGTGAAAAGTACCATGGTGTGATTTGTTGTTGCAGTTAGGGTCCGTGCTGTTTAACCTTGAAAATGGCCTTTATTGAAAATGACATTGGGGGGTTTTCTGGATTGCCTAAATGACTTCTGGATCAGCTCAAGTATCAATTACTTTATTTTATTTTTTAATGTTGTAACATTTTTGTTTAGTTTTTAGTTTTTTTTGTGTTTGTTTTTTGTAATAGTCTGAAAATTCACTCAGAATCCAAAAATCAAGCTATTTTTGTCTTATGCTTCACTGTTCCGAATTGTGCTGTGACAGGGTAAGTTTTCTTAATGGCTGTGATTGTGGAGTAGTGATTTTTACATGTTTTCTTTTTCTGCTTGTTATAGGATGAATTACATGAGAGGGATAGATTTAGTGATTTCTTGTTAATAAAACTGAGAGACATATTGCAAAAACAAGCAAATTTGAAACTGATTCTATCTAGTGCTGCCCTAGATGTGAATCTGTTTATCAGATATTTTGGAAGTTGCCCGGTAATTCACAGTAAGTAGAGATTCATATATATAACTAATAAGTGATGCAGATTTAAGGCATTTTAACTTATCCTTAATTGATATCTTTCTTATGAAACTAACAAATAATTTTGAATAAGAGCCCCCTGCCCAACCCCCTCCACCCCCCAAAAAAAAACCAACAAAAAAACCTACTGAGTTAAGTTAATCCAAGTTAAAACTGTGCTTACACGCTGTCCTTAAAATGCTTTTTGCCACCATTTTGGAAAAGTGAACTCATATTACCAGGAGTGTTTCTACATTCTCTTTTCAGTCATTGTCAATACTTGTCCTCACTGTAGGTATACAAGTGCTTTGAGCACTGGAGCATTTGATACTTTTTGCTTTAGCTTTCCCAGTATCCACAGATCATGCTGTGGCCCTGCTTTTCCTCACCTTGTTCAGTAACGAGTTTCACATTCCAGGGAAATGGTCCATATATAGATCATTTGCTGCCTGGGCAAGAAAGCATATGGTCCACGATCCTCGCATATGCCCTTTGCTGCCCATGCATATTATTATGTGGGTACTCAGCAAAGTGAGACCAGGATCAGTCCTGATGATCATCCTGTTTCTTATATGGCCAGGTCATTTCTGGTATCAAGCCCTGCTCATCTCAGTAAAGGATCCCATAGATCTGCCTCTGGTCCCAGGCCTTTTCAACTAGGACAGAAGGATGGTGTTTCATATATATCATCACTTTCATATAACATAGGGATGTCCAACTTCAGAGTGGGGGTAACCACATGGGCCCCCTGGTACTTTTTGGCACACCATGTGGGGGCCGTTCTCAATGCAGAGGGGCCCCCTGAGCCATGGGCTACCCTGCCTCCAGGTGCCAAAGGAGGATGGGGAGCCCAGAGACCCTAGCAGTAGCTACTGAAACAGTAGAGGGAGTGTTACCAAATTAAGCCTTTAAATTGGACAGACTTGATTTAAGATACTTCAGAACTGGCCATCTAGTAAGATCACACACTAGTCCAGGCTAATTAGTTGTGTTTCTCTTTTTTTATTATATTTTTGAAGACCCACCATTCTAATATAATAAAATACTTAGTCTGTCTGTCTGTCCCTAACACTTCATTTGCACTCTGATCAGTTGTCTCTGTAGCCAATCACAATGCTGACTGAAACAACCAATCAGAGTGCTTTGCACAGACAGACACACATGGCAGAGTACCTCCATAAGGGTGGGGACTGAGGTGCCAGAATGTGGGGGGCAAAGCCATTGGCACTGGCCTCTTTTTTCCCCCTTCCCCCCATCGCCCTGCTCCTTGGAGGCAGATGGCGGGGATGAAGCGGGACTGAGGGGTCAGAGTGGGGGGGTGAAGCCAGCAGCCCTGCTGGCCCCCTGCCCCATCACCCCCCGACCCTGGTCCTTGGAGGTGGCGGTGGTGTGAGGTGCTGGCAGCCCAGCTCTGGCCTCACGCCCCACTCCGGCCTCACCACCACATCCAAGGGGTGGCCACACCCCCCTCTGCAGGCAGACGGGAGTGGGGGATGGGGAGAGTGGGGGATGGGGGGTGTGGGGCCCATGGGGCTGGAGGCGGAGCGGAGCCACCGCGGGGCACTGGGTGGCGGTGCTCTGCCCCCACCTGCCCCCCCGCCCTGTCATTCATGAGGGGCAATTTGCTAGTAAACCATATATCAATCATGTGTTGGTCATTGACAATGAGCTAATTTGCATAATTGGACACAACAAAAACAGTTTTTTCCATTTTCATAAAGCTGTAAAGAACAACTTCCTGCTCATGCATTGTTTCCAGTTACCTTTCCATAAAGTTGAAGACATTAACCAGGCAAAAGTACCCCCTGAAATTTATTAAAAATCTTACATACATTCTATTCCATTACTCCATATTATCTTTGACATAAGGAGCTTATTTCATTATAGCTTTTAACAGAAAAAGCTTTTGGTTCTTTAACAAGTCTTTGGAATGTTGTGAAAATTGTTTTCTTTTGCATGCTAGAACATTAATTAATTTTGTGCATTAAACGCATTAATCTTTGTTAGAGTAACTAGTGGAGAAAAAGCAAATAAATAAAATATTTATATTTTCAGTACAAGGAAGACCATTTGAAGTTAAGGAGATGTTTTTAGAAGACATTTTACGAAGTACTGGATATACAAATAAAGAAATGATGAAATACAAAAAAGAAAAACAACGAGGTTAGTAGACTCACTTATTTGTCAGGGGAAAAAGAAACAGGGTTGCAACTGTAGTTGAGTAGTAAAATGTGTTAAACATTTTTGTTAAGTAATTCTTAATGTATTTGTAAATGCTTGCATCTTCAGGCTCTAAGTGTTTCATGACCTTAAGTAATATTTATAAAAAAAAAGAAATGATCTGCTGTCTTTTATGTATGTACTTTATCTTTCTTCTGGTGAATTTTGTTGATTGGTATCTTTTTCTAATGGGGCAGCATTAAAACTTGTTGCCTTCTAGCTGTTCACAAGGTAGTATCAGAAGTTACATTAATGCTTACCTCTGGGAACAGATATGTATCATAGTGGCATTTGTTTACATTGCAGAGAATTGGTGACTGTTGTTATATTATTTTTGTTTGCTTTCTCCAATAAAGATATTATTTTAAGATTATTTAAAATAAATATTAACCAATTTAAAAAACTCTGCATTTAGCCTAAATAGACATGGGTGTCCTGCCAAGTAAAGGAAATTTTAGTTCCTTTCCTTTCAGTTAAAAAAAAAATTTGTACTAACTATTAGCAAAACATCCTAAATCCTAAGCATTGACTTGTATCAAAGTGTCATTTGTGCAGTATGCATTGTTCTTGTTGCTCAGCTTAGCTGTAGAACACTGATTGTTATTGATGTGGAACAACTCCCACATTTCTTAGGAGTATTTGCTATTGCATTTACTCCTCTAAGAAATGTGGGAGTTGTTCCACATCAACAATCAGTGTTATGGCTTCCACAATGGTGGCCATAGTGGCTTCCATAATGGTGGTCAGCCCAGAAACTAGTCTGTTCTTTTTGCTTGATTGTTTCAAAATATTTCTGCTTATATAGAAGAAATAAATACGGTCCAGTTCTGTAGTATTTACTTGAACTTCCCTTCTGTTTTAGTCTGTTGGGAGTGCTGAGCATTTGCAGGTTTAAGCCTTCTGTATTTGGTGGCTTTGTGCCTTGCTCTGTGAGGAGGCTTGCAGTTATGCATTTAGAAGCTCTTTATTGATCATTATAGTTCTGTTGAAGTATAGCTAATGTTTTAACCAATGGGTGATACAGACAAAACCTTAAAATTCATATTTTATAATTTCAGAGAGATGTATGGTAAATTTCCCATAACGTAACCCTTAACTTCTGTAAATGAAATTTCTAGATAATAGAATATAACTGTATTTATGTTTTATTGAAATCATAAATGTTTTAGAAGAGAAACAGCAAACAACCCTCACAGAATGGTATTCTGCTCAAGACAGTAGTAGTAAACCAGAGGCTCAAAGACAAAGATCTGTCCCGAGTGTAGCTGAAGAATATGACCTGTTGGATGATGGTGGTGACACAGTATTCAGTCAGCTGGTACGTTTTCCATGGTCTCAGACTTTGTTTCATATATACTGTGTGTTAATATGTTGTCTCTCATAGAAAAGTAATTTTGTTAATCATAGAAATCATGGAAGGGACCTCTGGTGGTCACCTAGTCCAGCCTCCTACCTGAGGCAGGATTATCCCTAATCAAACCATCCCACACAAGGCCTTATCTAATCTATTAGTAAAGCTACACAATCAAGCCTGTCACACATCTACAAGACATAGTTCTCTAACCTGTTACAGATAAAACAGGGAACAACAGTGGTTAGTGCCCTGCTGCTGCAAGGGTTGCAAAAGCAGGTTTGAGAGAGAAAGGCAGGGGGCTATGGCCCTCACTACAGAGGAAGGCAAAAACCTCCATAATCCGTACCAGTGTGACCATGGAATAATATTCTTTCCTGGCCCCAAATACAGCTATTAGTCTGACTCTTAGTGAAAGGGCAAGACCCTCTAGCCAGGAACCTTTGGGTTTTAGTCCAAGCAGGAGCATTGGCACACCCAAATGAAAATCTTCAGCCTTGGCTGCAGGCAACACCCAGTGCTCCTGGGAAGGCACATAAAAACCCCTGACGTGTTGCAACAAGAGGGGAAAAAATTCCTTCCTGGGCACATGTGACCAGGAAGCATGGAAACTACCCGTAGTAGAACATAGACATAGTTACTCCAGATCAGTGATTCTCAACCTGTTTAGACTCGAGACACCCCTTGGATAGATTCAGAAAAGGCCAGCTTTTTGTTTTCACTTGTTTTTTTGACTACAGATAAAAGAGCGATTTTTCTTTTGCAAAGAACTCAAAAAAGACCACAACAGGTCAGAATGTTTTTAATACTATGGATTCCTATTTGAAATATCTAAGTTTCATAGTTTCATAGTTGGTAGGGTTGGAAGGGACCTGAGCAGATCATCAAGTCTGACCCCCTGCCATGGGCAGGAAAGAATGCTGGGGTCAAATGACCCCAGCTAGGTGATTATCTAGCCTCCTTTTGAAGACCCCCAAGGTAGGAGTGAGCACCACTTCCTTTGGAAGTTGGTTCCAGATCCTAGCCACCCTGACTGTGAAGTAGTGCTTCCTGATGTCTAGCCTGAACCTATGCTCAGTCAACTTGAGGCCATTATTCCTAGTTACTCCTGGTAGTGTTCAGGGGAACAGAGACTCCCTTTCCCCGCTGGTCCCCCTGGTAAGTTTATAGATGGCCACTAGATACCCTTGCAGCCTTCTCTTTTGAAGGCTGAACAGGTTCAGGTCCCATAGCCTCTCCTCGTAGGGCCTGTCCTGCTGCCCCCTGACCATGCGAGTGGCCCTCCTTTGGAACCTCTTAATGGTGTCCACATCCCTCCTGAAGTGCGATGCCCAGAACTGGATGAAGTACTCCAACTGTGGCCTGGCCAATGTCGCGTAGAGGGGGAGGATCACCTCCTTGAACCAGCTCGTGTTGCATCTGTGGATGCATGACAAGGTGCGGTTAGCCTTACTGACCGTGTCTTCACATTGGCGGCCCATGTTCATCTTGGAATCAGTAATGACTCCAAGATCCGTTTCTGCCTCTGTGCTGACAAGAACGGAGTTCCCCAGCCTGTAGGTATGCTGCTGGTTCTTTCTCCCTAGGTGCAGTACCTTGCACTTGTCAGTATTGAATGCCATCATACTCTCATCTGCACACCCCTGTAACCTGCCTCCAGATCTAGTTGTAGCCTGTCTCTCCCTTCTGTCGTGCCCACCTCTCCCCACATCTTAGTGTCATCTGTGAATTTGAACAAGGTGCTTTTCACCCTCTCATCCAAGTCGCTGATGAAGATGTTAAACAGTGCAGGCCTGTGGACCGATCCCTGGGGGACCCCACTGCCCACATCCCTCCAGGTCGAAAAAGACCCGTCCACCACCACTCTCTGGGTGCAGCCCTCCAGCCAATTTGCGACCCATCTGACTGTGTAGGCATTGACGCCACAGTCGCCTAATTTTTTAATGAAAATGGGGTGAGAGACAGTGTCGAAGGCCTTCCTAAAGTCCAGAAAGACTACATCCACTAACACCTGCGTCTGAGGATTTTGTGACCTGGTTGTAGGAGGCAACCAAGTTGGTCTGACAGGACTGGCCCCTAATGAACCCATGTTGGTTGCCCCTAAGCATAATCTCCCCTGCTGGTCCCTTGCAGATGTGCTCCTGGATAATTTTCTCAAAGCGCTTCGCCAGGACTGAGGTAAGACTAATGGGCCTATAGTTTCTCGAGTCCTCCTTTCTTCCTTCCCTTTTTGAAAATGGGGACCACATTGGCCCTTTTCCAGTCCTCTGACACCTCGCCAGAGCACTATGAGTGCTCATAAAGCCATGCCAGGGGTCCCGCAATGATCTCTGCCAATTCCCTCAGCACCCTGGGGTGGAAATCTGGACCTGCTGATTTGAACATGTCCAGCCCCACCAGAAGTTCCCTAACTAGGTCCTCTTTGACCCTAGGCCTGATTGTGCCTCTCCTGAGTCCATCTGGAATCCCAGTGTGGGGATGTCCCGGTCCCCGTTAAGAAAAATGGAGGCAAAGAATTTGTTAAAGAGGTCAGCTTTATTGTCTGGTGCAACCACCAGATTGCCAAGCGTGTCCTGCAGGGGCCCTACGTTACCCAATGCTTTCTTTTTACTCCCTATGCATTTAAAAAAGGACTTCTTGTAATCTTTGATCCTGGTTGCTAGTCCTAGTTCTGTCTCCGCCTTAGCCTTCCTGACAGCACCCCTACGGTCTCGAGCAATGGAGGTATAATTCTCCTTGGTGATGGCCCGTACTTCCATCGGGGGTATGTCTCCTTTTTAGCTTTCAGACGTTCCTGAATGCCTTTGGTGAGCCATGGGGGCTTTTGTGCACTCTTGCCCACTTTGACTCGTGTTGGGACTGTCACCCTTTGGGCTCGGAGGATTGTCTCCTTAAGGAACGACCACTCATCTTGGACTCACAACTCCCCTACCCTCTGGGACCTTAGTGTCTCCCCAACTAATCTCTTTAACTCATTGAAATCAGCCCTCCTGAAGTCAAGGGCTTCTGCCTTGCTGCAGGCCTTTAACACTCTGCGCTGGATGGTGAATTCCAGTAGGCGATGATTGCTATTGCCCAGGTGGGTGAGAACCTGCAGTCCCCTCATGAGGTCGTTGCCTGTGGCCAGGACCAGGTCCAGCAAGGCATTTCCCCTGGTGGGACTGTGCACCTCCTGTGTTAGGTGGAGGTCTTGTATCTTGGCTAGGAACCTACGTGAGCGGTCAGACCTGGCTGACTGCTCCTCCTAGCAGATGTCCGGGTAGTTTAGGTCACCCATGATGACCACGTCCCTTGACCTAACTGCCTCTGCAAGTTAACCTTAGAATTCCTGGTCCAGCTGTTCCCCCTGGTTGGGTGGTCGATAGTATAGTAGTCACCCACTGTTAAGTCCCTTTCCCTCTGACCCCCTTGTATTTTAACCTAGAGCACTTCAGTCTGCCCCTCCTCTGACCCTATGCTGTTTGTTGAGGACATGTATTGCTCTTTGACGTAGAGCGCCACACCCCCCTCATTTCCTCCCTGTTCTATCCTGTCTGAACAGTCTGTAGCCCAGTCATGGGTTGAATCCCACCAGGTTTCAGTGAGCCCCACTATGTCCGGGTTTGTGTTAGCAAGCAGGAGGGCAAGTTCCTCCTGCTTGTTCCCCATACTACGAGCATTAGTGTTTAAGGACTTCTGTGGGTGCATGCCTCTCCCCCCTGATCCCACGACTATCCGGACCCCTGTAAGCTTAAGGTGTGAATCATTTGCCCACCTAACAGTGCAGACAGTGTGTCACTTCCTGCAGTGCCCTTGAAAGGGTCTCAAGGTACACACCCTGGTTAAAAATTATCATCCTAAATCATCTGTGGCCAATGCTTGTCCAGTTTCTTTTTGAAGACCCCAAGTGATGGAGAGTCCACAACTTTCTTAGGTAGTCTGTTTCACTGCCTCACTGTTCTATCAGTGAAGAAATTTTTCCTGACATTAATCTAACACTATTTTTGCTGTAGCTTCAAGCCATTTGTTCACATCTTTTCCTCTGCAGCAAGATGAAAAGGTGATCTCCCCCTTCTTTACATATTTGAAGCTGATATCCCTTCAGATATTTGAAGACTGCTGTCATGTCCCTTCTATAATCACCTTTTCCACAAGCAGAGAAAGTCTTTTTCCTTCAACTGCTCCTCTTATGGCTTGCTATCCAAGCCCTTTATGATTTTTTGTTGCCTCTCTGCAGCTCTGTATACCCCTGGATGCTTTGCAAGTTCTCACCTGCGTGGGGAAGGAGGAAATTATGTCTCAAAGCCTGCTAAGTGGGCTTTACTGTTCATCAGAGTTGTAGCAGTGCTGCTCTGTGCCTGAGGCAGTGCTGGATCCAGCAGCAGTGCAAGCAGCCATCACAGTGGCAAGGAATGCCTCATTCCTCCTGCCCCAGTTACGCTATTGGTGTCTGTTATATTGAGTATGTTAACTTCACCTAAGTTATTGAAAGAATATACTTAATGGAAATAATGCAGACAGCAGCTGTAAAATGTTAACATTTTAAGGCAGTCCTAACCAATCTATGCGCATACAAATCAATTTTTCTATTAATATTTTGTACTGTCCCTTGATTACCATCTTTTTTATTTACTTACATTATTGCTATCTAGGTAAATTGGAACTCCTTGGGACAGTATTCCTTTTAAACAAGGGTATTTTAGATGAATTGTGTTAGAGGCAGGTAGCATGGTGAATTGTGGAGTGTCACACTATTGGAATAATAATTATCTTTAGCATAGGTGTGGAAATAATATAAATTGTCAGAGGAACAACAGCTCTTAGAAAAGATTTGTATAGGTTATTTTTCAAATCTAATATCTTTACTTTTTTTTTAATTTTAGACTGAAAAAGATGTGAACTGTCTTGAACCTTGGTTAATAAAAGAAATGGATTCCTGTCTCTCTGACATATGGTTGCATAAAGATGTTGATGCCTTTGCTCAGGTGTTTCACCTTATTTTAACTGAAAATGTCAGTGGTAGGTCTTTTATTTTAGTAAGCTTGTTTTTCTTGAGATGTAATTTGCTGCATAGTTTTTAGAAAAGAAAAATTATGAAACAAGCAAAGAAATTCTATGGATTTAACATTACTAGTTTCTTAAATATTACCTTTAAATAAAAATACTTGTTGGAAAATTTTCACTTAAGATTTTCAGGAATGATGGATTGTGTTCTTATTAATTATCATCACAGTCTTGAAGTGTGCATATTTGTGTGGAACCAATTTATATAATACAGTGTTAAATTTATGAGGATTGACAGGGAGGAGGGAATGAATGTTTTACTTTGCATCCAAAATTTAATTTCTTCTTGTATTGGTAGAATTTTGCGAGGCTTCAAATAGAACATTTGGAGGAATCAGTAATGCTATTCAAATGTTTTTGCACAAACGCTCATTGGTTTTTCTTTTTTTTTTTCTTTTTCCTTACTAGTTGATTATAGGCACAGTGAAACCAGTGCAACTGCGCTAATGGTTGCTTCAGGGAGAGGCTTCTTGAGTCAAGTAGAGCAGCTAGTCAGTATGGGAGCAAATGTGCACTGCAAATCATCCAATGGCTGGTAAAAATTGTATTGGACTTTTTAAAAATACAGATTTCTGTTTACATGTTTTAAGTAGATAACTTACTTTTTTTAAAAGAAAAAATATTCTTGGTTCTAATATTAGTGAGTAATCTTAATAAACTAAAACCAATAATCCTTTTCTGTTTTACTTTCTCTTTTCTCCCTACATTTCAAATGTCAAAAGCTGCACTCGCTAGCACCACAACCGGAAGAGACTTGGGGGTCATGACTGACCACAAGATGAACATGAGCCACCAATGTAATGCCACAGCTGGCAAAGCAAATAAAACTTAGGCTTGCATCTATTGATGCATCTCAAACAAGACCCAAAAAGTCATTCTCCCACTTTGCTCAGCCTTGGTGAGGCCGCAGCTGGAGTAATGCATCCAATTCTGGGCTCCACACTTTAGAAAGGACATGGAGAAGCATGAGAGAGTTCAGAGGAGAGCCACGTACATGATTAGAGGTCAAGAGAACTGGCCTTATGATGAGAGGCTGAGAGGCATTGGACTCTTCAGCCTGGAGAAGCGAAGGCTCAGGGGTGACTTGGTAGCAGCCTGTAAGTATATAAGGGATGTGCATCAGGATCTGGAGGGGAACGTCTGTTCACCAGGGCACCCCAAGGGAAGACAAGGCCTTGTGGTCACAAACTCCTCCAAGACCGTTTTAGACTGGACATAAGGAAAAACTTCTTTACTGTCTGAGTCTCCAGAGGCTGGAATAGACTCCCCACAGAAGTGTTGCAAGAACCTACTCGGGATGCCTTTAAGAAATGGTTGGATGCTTATCTTGCTGGAGTGATCTGACCCCAGCTGACTTCCTGCCCCTTGGGCAGGGGGCTGGACCCAGTGATCTCACAAGGTCACTTCTAGCCCTGATGTCTGTCAAAACTATGCAATTTTCAAGACATTTATATGTAAATCTTTGCTTTTCAAATTTATTGTAAGACCATCTCATTTTCTTGTCAATGGCACTGATTAATAGATATTAAAGCAAATATAAAGACAATGGAAAGATTCCTAAGCTTCAGATCATCCCCTAAATGTTTTGCCATTCATGAGTGATGCATGAACGTGTCTGAGAAGAGTGTGTTTTCTATTCTTAAGGCCTTTTTTTCTTTTCAGAACTAACTTGTACTACAACCACTGTAAATAATAGACCTATTATGGAAAATATCAATTTTTCAAACTTCTGTGACTTTAAATGCATTCTATACTAGTTTAGAAATGTTAACTTAAAATCCATAGTAGATCATTGTAAAATAAAGAAAGAGGCAAGAATTGGAGTGTGGTGGGGGCTGTTGCTATGGTGATTATGTTAAAAAAACTTGCAAAAGAGTTTTGTTTTAGTCAGTTGGAGAGGGGGCAGGGACCAATAACATTAGCTTTATAAGGACATCATGAACATAATTTCTGGGAAAACTTTTAAGTTAAAAATGCAAACCTTTATACATATGAATGTATTAGTTCAGAGGGAGTGCTACATGTGTGTCACTTCGGAACTCTTAAACGTTCTATATAAACAATGGTGAAGGAAAAGTACTAAGTGTTACTCAGTATTTTATGTAGTTTTTTCAAGTGAAATAAAGTGAAATAGTTGTTTTTTTACCCAACTTAATTGTACACTCTCCTGCATGAAACTGACATTTTTACTTGGGAAAGTATTACTGTATTTACCTGAATAGAAGATGACTCCGCCCAATAACTAGGTTCTATATATGGAAAATGTATACATTTGATATAATATTCCAGGTATAGAATCTGACAGTTTGCCTTGAATATGTCCCTCTTTCACTGCTACAGCAGTGGAAATAAATTGGTGCAGGATGGTTAGGTGTCTTTTCCTTTGTCTCCCCTTCTCCCCTCCCAGCTTTTACCTCCTGTAGGCCCCTTACCACCCTTCCTGACTGTAAGACCCCGCTTTCCCTGAGCACATGGAAGTGAGGGGCAAATCTGAAGACACTAACTTTGAAATAAATTACCTGCAGTAATTTGCATATAGTACCCCTAGGCTTAGTTCATCCAGAATCGATGCATTTTACCTCTTTTGAGACTGCTTCAAGTTTTAGCACAGGTACTCCATAAATTCACTTTTAAGCAGCACTTTTGTACCAAAGCGAAAAGGCTTATGATACACCACATAGCTCATTGAGCTGGGCCCCAGGAGAGTCAAGTGTTTCAAGCCATGGTGGTCCCACAGCTCAGCACTGCTCAGTAGGTGTGTGTTCTCCAGATACCACCTCCACCCTCCCCACCCAAAAGAACCGTGTGCTAATTTGCTTCCCACTCATAACTGGAACAGGGTGTTCTTGTCATGAGTTCTGGGATCTGCAAAAAATTATTTGTGGGTGAGGTGTAGGACAGCCTGATCTGCTATCTCATGTAGGTGGCATGCTAATCATTGGTGATAGGCTGAGAGAGGATTTGACAGAGGGATTCTGGGTGAACTGTTTGGGGCCCTGTTTGGTGATGTTTGCCAGACATTTAAAGCTCATGAAGAAACACGACAGGAATCACTGGAAATGAGCAAGTAAGGTGCAACTCAGCTGCAGGAGTGAAGAGGAAGTCCAAATATCAATGTAGTGGTTCACTGCCTTGAAAATGAGTCAGTGTTGAGGGGGACTGCATTCAGTGGGCACTACCATGTATCTTATTCAGATGGGCTGCATTAACTTATCTTTGTGGTAGTTTCTCAGCCTTTTGTGGGCTAAGATCAGGTATAGTCACTGCACTGGTCTAAGCCAAAATGCATTTAAAATGGTACTGTGTAGTGGAGGGTGCACCCCTATCCAGATGTGGACAGGACACCCTATGAGAGCCTCATAGTTTCCCACTGGCCAGCTTCCAGTGGGAGGATCTTGGCTATACACCACCTTTATGGATGGGTTGCTCCTGCGGCCATATGGCTGAGGGCAAGAAAAACTTGGGGGCATCCGAACCCCAAGCCTCTGGGCTTGGGCCTGCATGTAGGATGCCTGCCAAAGGATTTGGAAGTATCTGAAGTCCCAAGCTGAAAAGTCTGGGGTGGAGGATACTTGCCAGTAGCAGGGCCACATATGGTTTTTGAACAATTTAAATGGATTTGGAACTGATCTGGCTAATTTGACCTGGAACACGAAAATTTTTCCAAAATATAAAAAAAATATGATGGGTTCCCACCAGCATCTCTGTCTTTTGGCTAAGTTCAAGCACTTTTGGCACCAAGGGGGAGGGTATCAGGGCTGGCTCTCGCCCTCCTAGTACTGGTTTGGTGTTGCAGTACCTCCAAGCCTGGGGCTGGTTCTCTGTGGTGGGATCACCTGTTTGTTTGTTTTTTTTCCCTAAGGGCTTAAAAAAAAAAAAAAAAAAAAAAGGTGGGGGGGAGTGTCCCATGAGCATGTTTGCCCAGTGTGGACCATGTGTTTATAGTTATGCTCTGTGTTGGCTGTATTTAATCAGCTTCATAATTGGTTTGCATTGCTGAGCACAAGCTGTTTTTGGCAGCAGTGTAATGCTAGACAGTGTAGCTTTTTCCCTTGCTGATTGGAAGGGAAAAAAACCTCCTCTTGTATTTGAGTAAATATGATATGTACTGGGTGCATCCATTGTACACATATTCATTATTGTGCTAGTTTATATACTTGCAAATGTGAAACAGCTACACAGTATTTATGAAACCTGTGAGACACTAGAAATGGAGGGGAAAATGGTATACTTAAATCAGTAATTAAGAACATACAAAAGTATGGTGGCGCATGTAGTTCTAAATGAGAGATAGTAAAAAAACTGTCTTTATTTCAGGATGGCTTTGGATTGGGCTAAGCACTTTGGACAGACTGAGGTGGTTGACCTTCTGGAATCCTATAGGTAAAGTATCTCTGTTTTGCTAAAACAGGTATTTAACATGGTGAATGTCCGTGTTATTTCTTAGTAAAGTTTTAATGAGTATACTTTTTGGTTTTCTGTCTTTAAAAATCTAGCTTAAAACTTTTGGGTTCTCACTTTTTAAAAACAGACTTCCTAAAATAAAAGTAGGAAGTTAACATAATTGAAATCAAACATTTCTCCGTGTTCTTGATCATACCCACTACTTTATCAGTGAATGAGTCAACTCCTTGTAGAGGCCAGGACTGATTCTAGCACTTTGATAAGGAACCCTGAAACTGCAAGCCATTCAATGCTTTCTTTTTCTACCGAAACAGCAGGATAACTTGGTCAGGTTCTCCTAATACTGTTTAAAATCTCAATTGATGTCCCTTCCCTTCTACTCTGGGGCAGGGAGGTTGCTTTTTTAAATTGACCTTTTGCCTCTTTACCACTTGCATGGTAAGAATGTTTTTAGAACACTATATTATATCTTTGCATCTCATCTCTCAGCAGAGGGTTGTGTTACAGAAAAATCTAGTAATCTTCTGTCCTCAGTGCTTGAAAATTAAGCCCAAGATCTGTAAAACTGTATATAAGGCTGGGTTCCTGTAACTATATTAAGATACCTTAGTACATGCTTGTAAAAAGTGCTATCTAGTGCCATCATTAAAGAGCCAGTGCTGCTCTTCAAAACATTTAAGAGATCTTTAAGTTCCTGTAAAACATTTCTATTATTCCAGCAGTTCAGTTGCATAAAAAAAGCTCAAGAGATCCAATTCAGGCCATTCAGGAAATATACTTTCTCTCAGAATTATTTTGACACTGCTATAGAAGGAATTACAACTTTAGCATTTTAATCTATAAAAGAGAGAAATGAAGTTCTTTTTCACATAATTTGTAATTAACTTGTGGGACTCGTTGCCACAAGGTTTTGTAGAGGCTGATCATTTAACCAGATATTTCAAAAGAGGATTTGGACAAATTAATACAGAAACCAGCTCAGCATTGGATATTTAAACATGATAGGTTAGGGGTACAACCTCTAAATTAGAACTTTTTAGCCCTTTGAAAGTTGGAACCTGTAAGGAAGGAGGGGCAGGGTACAGGCTCAATCTGGATAGGCCCTGCATAAATACTTCCTCTTGGCATCCACTCTCTGTACTGTGCTATACAGGGTACTGGGTTAGATGGATCTATGGTCTGACCCAGTATGGCACTTCTTGCAATGTTTAAGAAAACATGCCCAAGTAAATACTTCCCATTCATCTTCAGCTAGTATGACAATTTCATTATGCTCTTTCAAGGGAGTTAAGAGTGGGGAGAGCAGGTGAAAGGAAAAAAATTAACGCTCTCTGTAAAACTTAATATTCTAAAGTTTGGCATCCCTAAAACTTAATTGCATGCAATTGGAAGCATTGTTTGCTGAAGATATGGCTTTTTTTTTTTAGACGAGGATAATATTTTCTCCTAAAGAGCTTGTAAATGAGACGGAAAGAGCTCTTAGGGAAGAGAGAGGGATACTGAAATATTCCTTCACGAGTTTCTATCTGTACCTTATTTGGCTAGAGTGCAAGTAGCAGTAAGTTAAACTAAACCACATAGAATTTCACAATAAAACTAAACCACATAGAATTTCATCAATAAAAACTTGCTCCATTATTTATTGCAGCATACCTCTAATGGGATTCCTTTAATATTGATTTTTATATCATACCCACTGCTACTGTATATGGCCTTATCAAATTCATTTGGAATTTGATCCACTGATTGTCAATTAAGACTTATTCTTTGATTCTTCAAATTTGTTTAATTGAAAGTGACAGAAAATGCCGAAAAATACAGCTGCTCCATTCCTAAAATACTGGATGTTATTTTCGAGGAGGAAATAGATTTTTCTGAACTGATCCGTAGTAAACACAGGTTTACCTTTAAACACCTTACAAGTGATTTATTTAAAAAATTACCCATGTCTGATTCAATTAGCTGAGCATAATGGGGATGTGTGTTTCAGGTTACCATTGAGATTTGTTGGCAGAAGGATTTGGGAAAACTTGCATTTCATTTTCTACTCTACCTGGCACTAGATAGTGTCCTCAGTTTTATAAGTGCCAAAATTTACATACAAACTAAGAAGGAAGTAATGCATGATAGCCTGCAACAATGCATTTTAAATTGTTATTGATTGTTTTAAGATAATGCTGTTTTATCTAGAATGAGCTGTTTCTAAAATGTAGTTTTAAATTTCTGTATTTAATAGTCTTTGACTATTAAAATTCTACCTGCAGGGAGTTTTCTTTCTTTGATTAATGCTGAGCTATCACACACAACCTTTTCTTCATGCAAGGGGAAAAAAAAAAGGATTTTAAGGCTAAAAAAAAATATTGTATATAAATGTTTACTTCCCATTCTTCCGAGAACTCATTGAGAGAATAACCACAGGACTTTTGTCTGCTTAGAATAACAAAACAACAAAACCATGGAAGTTTTTCTAGGGTATTTCTCTCAGTTTTTTTAAAATTACAACTTTTGAGTAGATTGGCATATTGAAGACAACCACTACATAGTCTCATTACGTGATTCCCAGTTTTGCGAGGTGGAAGAGTGATCCATTCTAAATTTTTAAAATTTGGTATTATCTTGTTTAACATAGTACAGAATGAGAGAGGCAGGAAAAGGAGTATAGGGAAACAGAGAATCAAACTGTATTTAATTTATTTTGTGGGGAAAATGTTATTAATACTATGATTCTAAAAGAGGGGCTAGGCATTCAGGTACAGAAAATCCTCAAACCCTGAAGTAGTTAAATAATACAGATTATTATAACAGTTAAATAGAAAATAGAACGTATAGTTAGCCATGTATTATTAATACTTAGACACAACTATCAATTCTCGCGTTAACTGCTTTCTGATGTATTGCTTCTCAGTGAAAATGTTTCACTTAGACGAAAAGAAGAGTTTGGTCATAAATGGGAAGTCTCTGTGCAATTATTAATACCAGTTCATTGTAATAATACAAATTAGCATGAACAAAGATTAGGAAGCAAGCTATTAGTCAGTAACAGTGATTGTCAAAACACCAAATAACTATTATTACATATCCTTTTAGTGAAATGGAATATGAATTTTAAACAATTCTTGATAATTTATTTGTTTTTTAGAATTTTACCACCATTCATATAGTATCTGGTAAACTAATATATTATCCATTCCAAAACTGCAGCAATGTGAATTAATTTTGATACACGTATGTTCTTTCTACGATTTTCCTATAAACAGGTTAAAGTGGATGATGTAGTTGGTACTTTCAGATGAGACTCTAAGTACAGTAAAATAAAACACCTTAAGCACAGGTGTGGTATTAAGCATGAGAGTTGCATGTTTGGTGGATTGGAGTTTGAATCACTAAAGCCAATATTGAGTAATACAGGCAGTGAAAATGCAATGTTACTATCTATGCCATTGCTAATATTTCATATTGACACCAGACCCAGAAATAGTGATAGCTCTTATCTGAGTTTGAGTTCACAGGTATAAGGAAGCATGGTGTTCTTGGATTCACTTCACCCTTTTTCATGATGAATAAGTTTATTTTTATATGATTGGATATTTTAGTGCTTCCTTGGAGTTTGGAAATCTGGATGAAAGTTCTCTGGTCCAGGCAAATGATGGTGACCTTAGTGCAGAAGACAGAGAGCTACTGAAAGCATACCATCACAGTTTTGATGATGAGAAAGTGGATCTGGACTTGATTATGCACCTACTTTACAACATCTGTCATAGTTGTGATGCTGGTAATTGTATATTTCTTTTATTATAATTTGTATATTGCAGATATAGTGTTCCTGATGTATCAGATCATCATTGCCTTCTCTGAATAGTAGTAGCTATATAAACTGCTGTACTGCATGTCAATCCTTTGCATCTGATATAAATACACAGTACTTAAGCATGTTCTTCTCAGATTAAATATAACTTCTGTATATAATTTTTTTTAAAGGAGCAATTTTAATTTTTCTACCTGGCTACGATGAAATAGTTAGCTTGAGGGATCGCATTCTGTTTGATGACAAGAGATTTGCTGATAATGTTCACAGGTAAAAGCTTTACTCTGTATTGTTGATTTCAGTTCTTCTTGCCTTCATATACCTTAGATTTTTACTATAACTTCTGTTTTGTCATCAGGTACCAGGTTTTTATGCTGCATTCAAATATGCAAACATCAGATCAGAAGAAGGTGCTGAAAACTCCACCCCCAGGCATCCGCAAAATAGCAAGTATCAAATAACTTTTAAAAGTTTCCTTTGATTCAGATTGTCTTCACTTGTGCAGTGATTACAGAATAATTTTATCGTTATAGATTCTTTCAACTAACATTGCAGAAACCAGCATTACAGTCAATGATGTTGTGTTTGTTATTGACTCTGGCAAGATGAAAGAGGTATGTTTTGGCTCAAACTCTCTATACACTAATACAGAGAAGTGGTACATACGTTAGCAGGTTTCTTGTTAGTATGTCTTGTTAACCATACATGTTTAAGGTCTCTAAACTATTAATAGTGGAAATTTTATTGAAACGAAATGTAAATATTTGGCTGTCACAACTCCAGTAGAGCTGGGGTTAGATCATTGGTACTTACCAAGAGATCTAATAAGCCAAGGGCTGGTACAGCTTTTTAAATATACAAAGGGCTGTTTGTATTTTCTTCTGAGACCCTGAACAAGTTAGAATGGGTTTTCAGAGGAAGCTTGGGCTAGAGAGAAGAAGAACGCTGAATGCTGGGGTCACTTATTTCATATAAGCTAATGCTTTCTTGTTCCATCCAGATGAGGTGTTGTCCATAGTTGGCTTCACTGGCTGTCAGTAGATTCAGATAACACTCCTTGGCTGCTTTGCACAGGGAATATGAGGCAGTGTGTAATAATAAGGAAGAGGACATAAGAATTGATGTCATAAAATCAAGCTGGAATTCACAATTTGTATATACACATTCTCCCAATTTGTTACACTGGTATTATTTTATTTTACATGCAAGCAGGCATTCTGGGAAGATATGACAATAAGTGACAGTTGTCACAAAGAATGAATAAAGCTTTATCAAGTACAATACTGAATATATTTTTACTTGTCCATGTGATAAAGCAAATGCAATTCATTTTCTTCACTATGCAAAGCATTATAAAAAAAACCCCCCAAAACCCTGATGTACAGAATATTATATGATGTAGATATTTTGCTAAGGAAGTGATATAAGATTAAATGCACTTAATTCTAGTTTTAAACCTATCCAGATTCCAGCATGCCATGGTTGTAATCATTGTGGTTGAATTTAGCTTAAATTAAGGTCAATGATCCGTGTCATTTATGTTATTTTTGTCTAATATACCATGGTAAATCCAAATTCTGTTTTCATGAAATGATTTTACCTTAACATTATAGAAATCCTTTGATGCATTGAACTGTGTTACAATGTTAAAAATGGTATGGATTTCAAAAGCTAGTGCCCTCCAGCGAAAAGGCAGGTAAATGCACATTTTCTGTTGCATTTTATTTTGCAAGCATCAGCTGTTGTACATATTAACCAAAGCATGCCTCTTTAGTAATAATGTGATGCTAATGGTTCATTCTGTGGAACATCACTTCTCTTGATTTGCAAGTGACACTTCTGTTAATATAGGCCAGTACGCTCTTGGCTTCTTTTGCAACAAGAGCAGACTGTTGACTTATTTAGCTTTTGGTCTGCGGTAACCCTTAGGTTCTTCTCTGCAGTACTGCAGCTTAGCCAGTCATTCCCCACTCTGCATTTGTGCATGGAATTATTCCATCCCAAGTGCAAAACTTTGCATTTGTCCTTGTTGAATCTCATCTGATTGATTGCAGACCGTTTCTCCAATCTATCCAGATCATTCTTGATAGCCTTTCTGGGCGACCTGGATGGACTGGAGAATTGTGGCTGTAGGGGACAGGACTAGGAGCAATGGCCTCAAGTTTCATCAGGGGAAATTTAGGTTGGAGATTAGAAGGAATTTTCTGACTGTGAGGGTGGTCAAGCATTGAAACAGGCTACCTAGAGAAATCATGGAGTCTCCATCCCTGGAAAATTTCAAGAGCAGGTGTAGGTTATACAGACATTTGGGTGGGATGATATAGTAAGGGATGTTCCTGCCTCAAGCAAGGGCCGGACTAGATGACCACATGAGGTCCTTCCCTATGATCCTATGACATCAGCCTGTTCCTTTAATCCACATGCAATTAAAATTATCTACTGTTGCTACTTACAGAAAAAAACGGGGTGTGTTTGATAGTGCTTAAGGTGTCTTGGCTATGGCTTGAGAGGGATGAGTTTCAGCCTCACTCTAGACTCATGCTAGAGGTTGACCCGAATTGATCTAATTAGTGATATAATCAGATACCTGATCTTTCAGGCTGGAGAGTCAAAGGTGCCCAGATATGTTCTTAGCACCTTATTCCTTTGTTTATACTGTTGGGTATAGAAATTGGCATATCTTAACCATGAATCCATAATTGACTGTTGGACCTTTGCCACAGGGGAAACATTTAAGCTTAAAATAATGTTAAAAGATTTGAGAAGCAAGGATTTCTTATGATGGTATGGTTTATTGGACCAACTGGATAGTTAGGATAAAGGTAGACAAGCTTTCACATGCAAGACATTCTTTGGCAAGCTATGAGATAATATGACTTTCCTGTTTTTGGTCTGAGAGTATGAAGATTTTTGCCTTAATCTACCCACTTACTATGCATGGATTTTATTTTCAAATTCCTAAGGTTGGTTTATTGATTTGATTGGCTGAAGATATTTGGGTCCAATTCTAACTGGTACACAAACATCAATTCACACCAACCTGGCAATGTAAAGAGGCCTTAAAATGGCAGACAACCTTGTCTGCTTATGTCCTTAAACCAACAGGGCTACAACCTACACCCCTGCTAAAATGGCAGGCAAGAATTTTAGGAATGTATTCCAGCATTCATACAGGCAGTTGGGCCAGATAACTCTCAAGGTCTCTTCCAACTCTACCATTGAGTGACATACTGCATATGCTTTAAAGCCTTTTCACAGGAGTAGTGTGGTATGAATTGACCTTATAAATGCAAATCGGATCCATTTGCGTTTTAAATTAAAGGCTCCTTCCTTATTGCCTTTCGTCTTCCCCTTTGTGGCAGTGAAGTCACTTCAGTTCTACTTCAGTTATTTCATTATTTTACTTCAGGAAGATTAGACTGGTTACTTGAAAATTTCAGTTCAGTATGTTTATAAAATATGGCCAATGTATCTTAATGTTATATAG
Organism: Alligator mississippiensis; assembly: GCF_030867095.1. Classification (NCBI taxonomy): domain Eukaryota; kingdom Metazoa; phylum Chordata; order Crocodylia; family Alligatoridae; genus Alligator; species Alligator mississippiensis. Next base: position 226,704,764 of record NC_081826.1, on the reverse strand, counting down.
GTTTCAGTGCATATCTTCTCTAGTGTCTAGGTTTACTTATTTTTACACATCTTGTGTAAGAGTCTCAGTTACCTTCTAAGTAATATTTTATGTCTAAGGGCTGGGCGCTGCCGGCCTGGAATCTGTTTCCGACTCTTCAGCAGGCTCCGATTTCAGAATATGTTGGAATTCCAGACTCCAGAACTTCTAAGAATGCCATTGCAGGTGCATATTTCTTTGGAAATAGTAATATTTTCCTGTTGTTACCCACCATATTGATTTATAAAGTCTGTGTAGAATTCTGCAAGTGTGTGATACATAAGTTAGCTTTTCTTAATTTAAAAAAAAAGTGAAGACAAAAGTTGTCATTTATGATAATTTGCTGTTGATATTCACTTGGCTTCTGCATAGTTTACTTTGTGCTGTGTTCAAACATTGGCAGTACTATGTATTTATATGAATAATGTAATTTTTTAGTGTCAAAGTGCAAATCATGACATTTAATTACTATTTTTACCTAGATCTATTATAAACAAACTTGAAGGATGCCTAAAATGAGAGCAGGATTACCCATTTTGCTTAGCTAGCCTAGGTGCTGAAGGCTTCTGGAATCTGGTGAATTTTATTTCAGATCACAGAAATCGTGCATCCTGCCAGACATTCATGGCAGGATATATAATTTTTGGGATCTGATAACATTTGTCAGATTCTATTGTACGTCTGTCAGCATGGGAAGCTGGGGATCAGGGAGCTGGATTCTAGGTTCCTTCTTCCCAGGATCTTCAAAGAGCACTGAAATAAGTGTGGTTTCCCTGGTGACCTTTTATCTTCCTGGAACATGGGGAGCCCAAGATCAGAGGGAGCAGCTCCTTTAAAAGGTTTTATGAAAAGTTCAGCATCACAGACCAGTTCGAGTACTGTCCTTTCTTGTCAGTGTGTAGGGAGTGTGAGATCATGCACTAAATGTAATGTAACGTTTGTTAACAGTCTAAGTGTTACATGAAATACTGCTATGTTTGCACCTTCTCCTTAGATTTCATAGATTCCATAGACATCAGGGCTGGAAGGGACCTCGTAAGATCATTGGGTCCAGCCCCATGTCCCAGGGGCAGGAAGTCAGCCAAGGTCAAAGGATCCCAGCAAGATAAGCATCCAGATATTTCTTGAAAGTGTCCAGAGTAGGTGCTGTCACCACCTCTAGGGGGGAGTCTGTTCCAGGCCTTGGGGGCTTGGACAGTAAAGAAGTTTTTCCTTACGTGCAGCCTAAAACGGTCTTGCAGGAGTTTGATCGTTGGACCTTGTTATCCCCTGAGGTGCTCTAGTGAACAGGTGTTTCCCCAGATCCTGATGCATACCTCTCATGTACTTATAGGCTTCTACCATGTCACCAAGTGGCACAGTTTATATTAATTCCCAACTGTGGAAGTTTAAATACAGTATTTTTTATGTTTGCTTTGTTTTATGTTTATTAAAACACTCATTAAGATTTGAATGTTTCCTGGTATGTGTGTGTTTGCCTTTTTTAGACCATATTTGAGATTTATACTTGTTATGAAATTGCAGAATTTTTTTTTTAATTTCCAGGAGCTTTGTTTGCACACAAAACTGTTGGCTCCAATTAACTGTCCTATTGCTGATTTTCTGATGAAAGCCCCAGATCCTCCACCAGGCTTAATTGTCAGAAATGCTGTTCAAATGCTTAAGGTAAGTGGATGAATAGACTTAAATTAATTTTTCTTTGTTGTTTTTATTTTCATGGTCTGGGCCTTTAACTTGGTAGTGTATCCATTGTGCAGCTACATAGTTGAGTTTAAACTCTCCATTTGTGTAGTCACCTAACAGAAGTCTTTTAGTTGAGTGATTTTTTTTTTTTAGGCTTCTGCTTTGTCATGTGTAGGCTAATACCTTATTATTAGGGGATGAGATAATCTCTTCTTCAGAAGAAACCGTTGTTTATCTAATTTTTTTTTTAGATTACATATATACATAAATGAAAACATAAATAAATAAATATGAATGTATATATATTTTTTATTATTGCCTGACATATTTCTCTGCCTACATTGCCCCTATAACTAGGGGTGTGTGAAGTGGGCTATATTTGTTATGGATTCTGCCCGATTTGGGGGACAGCGATTCGATTCGTTGATTCGGATCACTGTCCCGATTGGATTCAGCTGAATCTGAAGATTCCATACTGATTTTGGAGAATCAGCAATTCGGCCTTAGACAGAGCTTTAAATGTTTTTTCTACATACCTCAAGGTATCAGGCGCGGCTCGTGAACATTGAGATGGTGGAGCAGATGGAGTATCCCACAGAAGCGCGGGGGGCACCCCCGCGTCATCGGCAATGGACCCTTCCCCCAGCACCTCCTTGGCTCGGTGACTGGCCGTGGGGGAACCCCAGGTGCCTCCCCAGACCCAGGAGGCACCAGTCGCCAAGCTGCGGGTCAGGGCGCTTCTGGTCCACTTCTGGGTTCGCCGTTGAGCACGCTGGGGATCCCCCCGTGCTCTTGTGGGACGCTCCATCTGCCCCACCATCTCAGTATTCACAAGCCGCCTGGTACCTTGAGGTATGTAGAAAAAACGCTTAAAGCTGTGTCTCTGTCCAAATCATGAAATCTCCCTGAATCTCTCTGAATCAGTTTGGACAGATTAAAGGGTCTCCTGATTTGATTCGGAGATTTGGCTGCCGAATTGGGCAGAATCTCCACTAAATTGAATCAGCGACTGAAGCTTCACACAGCCTTACTAATATGTCCTAGAGCTTTGAATCTCCTTAACATTCCAGGGTGAATGTGGGGAGTAGAGAAGGCAAAGATTTCTTTGGAAGCTTGTGTTGAAATACAGGTGACCCTTGCCATTCACAGGGGATATGTTCTCGTATGCCCTGCAAATGGCGAAATCCGTGAATAAGGCACTGCATTCTTGAATACCATCTGTGTTCATGAACGCAGTGCCCCTGGCGGCTTGGCGGGGCATGGCTCCAGCAGTGAGAGCATGGTGGCAGCAAGCGTGGAGCTCCTGAGGAGCTCCTATAAGTGTATAAAGTGTATTTAAAATGAGGGTTCGACGTTTGTGAATATTTGAAACCGCGAATGCCAAACCCGCCAATAGCAAGGGTTTCCTGTATGTTGAAAGGTGTATGGTTTATTAATCCAGTCATCCAAATAGTATTTACTTTCTGCTTTTATAGTGAATGATAAATTTGCTTGCTTTTTTCTGTTTTTTTTTAAATTAGACAATAGATGCCATGGATACCTGGGAAGATCTCACGGAACTTGGTTATCATCTTGCTGACCTCCCAGTAGAGCCACACCTTGGTAAAATGGTGTTGTGTGCTGTTGTTTTGAAGTGCCTGGATCCTATTCTTACCATTGCTTGCACTCTTGCATATCGAGACCCTTTTGTCCTACCTACACAGGCCTCACAAAAACGTGCAGCTATGCTGTGTAGAAAACGTTTTACTGCGGGAACATTTAGTGACCATATGGCGCTTCTCAGGGCTTTTCAGGTATTTTCATCTACAGGAGGAGTACTGATAATAGATTACGTAAGAGAGAGTAATAGTGCACTTTAAGCTGGACTAGCTAGAATACAGTTGTCATTAGTAAATTGTCCTTGTATTGAACCCAATAGTAACTTTGAGTTACCAAATAGTAACTATTTGAGAACCAAATAGTTTGAGAATTATTTATTCTTTTCTTAGCATAATTTTGCTAAATTTATTCAATTCAGTGTTTCAACTAAGTATCATTTTAAGTTAAAAATATATCCAAGTTAAAATATATCTATATGTAAAATAGTATCATCTAAAAATACTACTTTGAAATGCATTATTTTGATATAGGGACATGTACACGAACAATTCTGTTTTATGTGAGAGAAAAAATGTCCAGTGATTTTGACACCTTAAGGCCTCTGCCTTAATTAAACTAAACTGAATATTACTATACTTAAAAAAAAAATAAAAAAATCTGGCAGTAGTAGTTTTGAATTGACTGTGTTCATAGGCATTTATAAAAATATATATATTTTTTATTTTTTTCCCTATAGGCATGGCAAAAGGCACGGAGTGATGGGTGGGAGAGAGCCTTCTGTGAGAAGAACTTTCTTTCCCAGGCTACAATGGAAATAATCATAGGGATGAGGACACAGTTACTTGGTCAGCTCAGAGCTTCAGGTAATTTGTTAAAAAATGCCGTTAAATATTACTCTGTCCAAGAAAAGATAGCAATGAACATATTCAAATTTTAACAGGACTAAAACTCACTGGTGCTACACTCCCATGTAATGTATAAAGTACTCTAGTATACGTGCTCAGAAAGCTACATTTGATAGTGAAAAGATGGCATTGTACAACATCAGTTTATTTAATATGAAACGGGAAGATGCATTGAGGATCATACCTAAGTTCAGCCATCCGTACCTAAGTTCATAGTTCAGGATTGAGAATGGAGACAAAGATAGTTTTAAAGCATGTTTCCATTTCCCTGATCCAAGTCTTGACTGCAGATTGAATCAGATTATGGCACAACTTCAAGTACCCCGAAGGGCTGTTTCAAAGTTACACTAGATGTTTATTTTAGGGTATGACCCAGTGTTGCTTTTTGAGTTTCATAGCCTATTAAATGTTTTATGTAAAACATTTTTTAATGGTAGACCATCGTTATTTTAACATGTCAAAGCCAGTTAAATTGAAGGATCTCAACCTAATTGCATTTTAAGTACGTACATAATATATACTATATTAACTAACATAAAAGTTATTAAAATGTAATTTTGGGGCTGGGGAAGGCATAAATATATTGTTTTGACCCAATGGAAATTTAAAAGCAATGTGTCCTTATAAAAAAAATACAAATATACAATCTTTTTTTTCCCTTCAGGTTTTGTGAGGGCTAGAGGTGGAGGTGATATTCGGGATGTTAACACCAACTCTGAAAACTGGGCTGTAGTTAAAGGTGCTCTAGTAGCTGGGATGTATCCAAACCTTGTCCATGTGGACAGAGAGAACCTTGTATTAACTGGACCAAAAGAGAAGAAAGTGCGATTTCACCCAACCTCTGTTCTTAGTCAGCCTCAGTATAAAAAGGTAAAATATTTCTCTGAATGTATAACTTCAAAAACTCCTTTTAGTTCTCATCCCTCTGAAATCAACGTGTATGTGTACAAGAGATCAGACTTCACTGTTGGCCAGATGAAGAACATGTTTAAAATTGCCTGCAAAAGTTGATGTCAGTCTATTTTAAAAACAACAGTTTTAACATACTTCTTTATCAGAAATTATCTGACCCTGGTCACCCTACCTAAGGGAATGGTGTCATGAAGTTGTTTACTGGTCTCCAGTGTGAATTGTGTTTTGGAATGAAGTAGCAACATGGAATCCACTTTGAAGTTCTGATCTGGGTTTTCCCTGTCTACTAACTATATAGATTATTTAACTGTAAAAGGACAGTATAAAACTTTAATAAATTAGAATTTTTAATATTACACTGTCCTACAGTCATGGCTGACTTCAGCATATATGTTGCGTTTATTCCTACATGGCTTGAGGAATAAATGCAGAAATAAATTTCTGTTCTTGTACTTAGAAAAGGTACAAGAACAGCCTAAAGCCTTTTTTGCTTTTGCTAACAGATTCCTCCAGCAAATGGCCAAGCTGCAGCTATTCAGGCGCTCCCCACAGATTGGCTAATATATGATGAAATGACTAGAGCACACAGAATAGCAAACATCCGATGCTGTTCTGCTGTGACACCTGTTACAGTGTGCCTCTTTTGTGGACCAGCAAGATTACCAAGTAATGCTTTACAGGAGCCCTCATCTTTCAGAGGTATAGTATGTTTGGAAATAAAAAATTTTCAATGTCTACCCATGTGAGTTAGCAACAAGACTTATTTTAAAGGAGTAGCTAATGTTCCTCTTGTGTGAATTGTGAAGATCTTGCAACCATAGTTCTTACGGCTACTGAAAAAGTCATTAAAGGTCCCAATGAAAGACATGTTATGCCTAGCTCCTGTATTTTAATATCCTTTTAAAGATTATTTAAAACACTGCTTTTTCATTGTTTAGAGATTAAATAGTAGAACAGGAATGGAAAATATGGGGAGAGGATCTTCTTTCAAAACAACATTTATAATGGATCACCACTCTGGGAATTTTATTCCAATGTTGTAAGGCTGTCTTCTGTAAAAGATCTAAAGCAATTAGCTGTAGCAGGGGCCACTACTTTTCCACGTAGCGGACAGAGTGACCTTCCTTACCTTGAGATGAGCACCCACAGCTATTTGCAGCCGCTTGATACACCAGTAGTCTGGGAGTGGATAGTCCTCTTGAAAACTTTATTCAAGTGTTGTCTCTTTTACCGCATCTGCTTTACTGTTTAGCTTTGAGTCATATCAAAAGATGTTTGAATCTTGTAATGACATAGGATTTTAAGGTCTAGGCTCTACTGCTTCTTTGGTATAGGTGTGTCTAAAGACACTTTTGCTCTTCATACACTTGGACTATTTTATTTTCTTTCTCATGCCTTTCCATTTGCAATTATTTTTCTTCATTGCTGATTCACTATATATACATTATTCTAGTAGATATAAATTGCTGCTTTTTCCCTCCATTTACCTGGGGATGGATCAAAAGCAAAGGGATCAGTCTTCACGTCCCAGAGACAGTGTATGAAGGTTCTTGTTTCTCTCTGTAGCCTGATAGCACTCTAGACTTTATGGCTAGCTGACACCTTGATATACAAAATTAAAAATATAAAATGTTAAATGTTATCGACATGGAGTTCTTTCAGCAGGACTCAAAGGCCAGAGCTTTAAGTGAGGAAGAGCTGAATGTCTCGCCTAAATTCACAGTATTTATCTTGCAGTTGAGTGGTTAAATTCTTTTGTTAGGTGAGTAGTACTTATCTCAAGTTGATGGGTAAGATAGTACTAAAAACTCATCCCATTTATTTTAAAAGATGGTATTTATTGTTTCATCTAAAGCTTGAAGAAAAACTAGGTTCCATAGCATTTAACATTGAAGGAGTCACAGCAGTGTCTGTGGCAGTCTTTCTCTGAAGCTGTCTTACCAAAATTACTTTGAGTCAGGTCTTTTTCTGTCTGTCTTGCAGTGCAAAAGGGGCTATTTAGGATATTACTGTGAGAGCTGCAGGTATTATAATTAGTTTCCCCCTCTCCTATGTCTCAGAGTAAGGTACGTAGGTATGTTACTGCTGTGTCCCCATGGCACACCATTGCTGCCCCCCGGCACCATAAGCAGCCAACATACTTTAGAGGAGCTTCAGGGCTGCTCTAAAACTATACCGAAAGAAGATATGGACCCAGGTTCTGGGTACTTCTAATAGTTCCTCTGCTGTTCTTCCCCTTTCCCTCTTCAGGTGTACCTAAGGCTTAATTGGGACACCTGAAGATTGAGGTTGTTCTGTCTAGCCCCTTTCAAGGCATAATGCATCTTTTTATCTTGACTTGCAGGTAATAATAGATATGCTTTTAATTGGAAAAGAAATTATGGTCCAGAGAGTAAGAGGTTGTATTGAGTTTTAGGCCACTTTAAATGTTGTTTAAAAAATAATATTCTTTAATAATTGTGCCATTAGGGGTACTCTGTTTCAGCAGTTCTCAACCTTTTTAGATTCAAGGCACCCCTTGGAAATCACCAGCTCTTAGTTTTTACTTGTTTATTGGCTACATAAAAGTAATAGCACACTTGCTCTTTTAAAAAAGAACTCAAAGACCACAGTAGATCAGAGTATTTTAACACTACAGATTCTTATTTTAAAATCTCTGGGTTTTTATTGTGCATCACGTTTGCATACCTAACAGTGCTAATGCTGTGTTGCACCCTGCAGCACCCTTGAAAAGATCTCAAGTCACCCCAGAGTACCCCTGCACCCTGGCTGAGAATCACTATTCTATTGAATGCAACATCTGGATTTCAATTTTCACTTTTAATTTTCAGTTGCTTAGGCAACTGGTTTTTTTTCTGGCATTCTTTTGGTATTTCTAATTGTTGCTTCTAAAACGAGTGTTTTATGGGGTTTCTTCTTTTTTTGTTTGTTTTTTTGTTGTTGTTTTGTTATTTTTTTCTTGACCTCTGTATAGCATTCAGTGAAGTAAATAAATGTTTCACAGTTTTCATAGACATTAGGGCTGGAAGAGACCTTGCGATATCATCGGGCCCAGCCCCCTGCCCTAGGAGCAGGAAGTCAGCTGGGGTCACATCACCCCAGCAAGTAAATAAATGTAATAAGTTTATAAATAGTCTTTTTGTAGAAAAGTTTTTAATGATGGTCTGTTTTCAGATAATGAGATTTTAATGGTTGACTGGATTGACAGCTATTAAATACCTAGCACACTTCTGACCTTTTAAAAGTAAAAAAATAAAATTATGTCTCTTTTGGCCTCCTGCATGCCACTTATTCCATCTCTTTGCTGGTCATCTATTACACTAATCCACTTCAGGGTTTTTTTTTCCCTAAGCTAGTTTCTTCAGGATATTTTCATCTTTACACTTCATATGACCAGAAGACCTACATTTGCACCTTATGATTTCCAAAAGTCAGCTTTCCTCCAGTGATGTTTCCAACATAAGTATTTGTCATCTTTTTCATTTTCAAGGTTTTAAGTTTCTGCCCATGAACAATAGTAATGGGCACTTAAAATAATTCTAACAAAGAAACTCTCAGAAATGCTGGTAGAGTAGAATGTTTGTATCTTTCACTAAATTAATATAAAAATATTTATTTGCCCACTCAATTTAAAAATAACATTCTTTCTGGAGAACCAGTTATTTGACAGCTTTGAATAATCCCTTTCAAAATTTTATATTACAACAATTTAGAAGCAGTGAGATTTTTGGAATGTAAGGATATCTTTCATTTCACCATTAGATTTCGAAAGACATTATGTAATATTAACTGATAAAATAAAATTAAAGGACTTTGCATTTTAATATTGAATAGTTAAAGTGAGCACCTTAAAATTCAAAGGAACATTTTCTATAGTAAATGTTACGAACTTGATACTAAGATAAAATCTGTTTTGTGTAATAAAACCAGTAATATTTGATTTAAACATTCTGATGTCAGCTTTGTCATTTCATTTCTACTCATGCAGACCTTATCCAGTCTTGCTAAGAAGTTTGGGACCCTCCAGATTAGAGTTACATTTACTAATGAAGCAATAGATTTAAAACACCGCTGAGAAATCTCCTATTCTGCAATTTAAAACTTTTTGTCCTGTCTGTGGACTCAGAGGACAGTTTTTAATTTTCCTCTTTGCAGTAGTTTTTCAAGTATTTTAAGACTTACCATGTCTCCACTCAGATTTCCTTTCTCTTGACTAATGAAACCTAATTCTTTCCTCATCATTCACATTTATTTGGACCTCTGATTATTTTGGTCTTTCTCCAGTTGGTTCACATCTTTTTTTCTTTTGAAATTCGTACTCAGAAGTGGCAACTGATCTCCAGCTGAGGCTTTATCAGTGCTGAGAAGAGTAAAAAGATTACTTCATATGTCTTAGATGCACTGTTCTTGTTTATACCTGTCTGTATGGTATTTGCTTTTTTTTAAACAAAAGCATTACTTTTGATTTCAGTGAAACAAATATTCGTGTGTTTAAGAGTATATAATGAAATAGTTTTGGTTTTTTTGTCTGCTCATGAAAACAATATAGAAGTGCTAATGTAACTTTTATTTTTCTGTGTTAATTTAGTGGATGGTGCACCTAATGATAGTAGTGATAGTGAGATGGAAGACAAAACAACTGCTAATCTGGCTGTATTGAAGCTAGATGAATGGCTGCATTTCAAACTAGATCCTGAGGTAGGTAAATGTATCATCTGAATTATTTTACTCAAGAAGCAAGTATTGTCTGCTTTCTTAATATTATCGCTTCATTATGATTTCTAAAGTATTTGGGTCTTAAAGAATTTCATTGAGAAATTGTAAATAAATGTATATCTTCTTCCTTTTTTATAAAAAGTCTTGGGATCTAAAGGGAAAATTATCGCTAAGAACTTGCCACTTGATTGGAATAAATTAGATTTTAGGTTTAGGATTAATACTGTCAGCAAAACTGTAAGTACATCATATGTTTACTTTCCCACAACTCATGTTAATCTTGTTCTAAATTATCAGATACTTACAAAAATATAAGTTCTTCTCCTGAATGAATCAAACGAAGTTGATTTCTTTAATATGTGGTTCTTTTTTCCTGCTTCAATAAATTAGTGGTTTAACAATGCATTGCGATTTATGAATGCTAGTTTTAGTACATGTGCAAACCCTGCTGAAATCCATTGAAAACTCACACCCCCATGCATATACATTTTTGAGATAATGAGACAGGATCAGAGACTAGTGTTTATAAACATGGCTTTAAAGATGAATCTCACTGATAAGATGGTGTAAAAAGAATGAGTGAGATATAGATATCTTTTTAATGTGGTATTTAGGGTGAGTGAGATATAGATATCTTTTTAATGTGGTATTTAGGGTGAGGAGTCATGTGTATAGAACAGACATCTAAAGCTTATCAGACGCAGCATGGAAAATAGTGTTTTCTATTTTAATGCTCTCTACAACATTTTTCTACTTTTCATTTTGGAAATCTTTGGTTTATGTCATGCACTAGCAATACAGAATCAGACCTACACAGTTCAATTTAGCTGAAATATATTTTAAGGGAAACGGGTCATTTAGAGCTATTCCACTTGCTTTATTGAAGAGTACATATATGGTGAAAAAAATTAAGACAGAAAAGGCAGAAGGTTAAAAAAAGATTAGATTAAATAAACATGAGGTTCTAAATAAAACTTAAGTTAGAGCTGGGAATTAGTAATATGTACAACTCAGAAAACTAGATTGTAGGAGCAACAATGAAAAAGTTTAGATGATGGAACTAAATAAAAAGTTGATTATTTTTTTTTAGAGAACAATTAAAGAAAAACTAGGAAAGCAAGACATTAAAATGGCTTTAAATGTAATTACTTTTTCAATTTGAAACAAATGCATTTAATAGTTCAGACATTTTAATGGGGTTTGATAACCAACAACCCACAGGCCAGATATGTGTTGTGAAGGTCTGATTCAAGGGGGGTGGGGGTGCCATGTTGAAGTGACCATTTAAGGCTTTCTGCTCAGTGCCTTCGCTGCTGAATTTAATGTTCCCTGTTGGTGCTTGCCACAGCTTACAATGGCACTTGGTAAGCAGAGGGGGACACAGAGCAGGGAGGGGATTGGAACAACAGGGGATTGGCAGCTTGTGGCCGCAGCCACATTAAGCACTTATCCCACTATAAACAGTTGTTCTAGAATGCTGCACATTGCCTAGTTAGTGAGATGAGAAAGTCAGAAGTAGGACGTTGTTACAGAGCTATTCAGAATTTCATCAGTCTTAATGGAGGTGACATTCATTATAGGCTTCCAGTCTGCTGTTACAACTCAGACAGAAATGGCACAGCTTATTTCTTCGCCGCATGAGAGCCCCTTCTAAACCTTGGTCTCAAGTTGATGAAGCAACTATAAGAGCAATCATAGCTGTTTTAAGTACTGAAGAGCAGTCTGCAGGTTTACAGCAGCCTTCAGGAATTGGACAAAGACCAAGACCAATGTCTTCTGAAGAGCTTCCCTTAGCATCTTCATGGAGATCAAATACCAGCAGAAAAAGCTCAGCAGAAACAGAATTCTCTGATGACTCTTCTAATGCTGAAAAGTAAGTTGGTTTGTAACTTTCCATACAATATCATCCCTTAAATTCCTGCTTGGGGCAAAATTATTACAGTTCAGCTGAGCCCTTCGATTGAAACTGTATAGATTTTAGTAGTATAAATTACAAAAGGTGAATCTCGCTCAAATTTTGAGTCTTCCAGAGGAAGGTGAAATTTTTCTAGTATGAAAAATTGCAGAGCAATAACTATGAATATTTTTTCTAATAGAAGGCAGTGTAATGCCTGAACTAGATCTTAAATAGGTTTGTATTATTATGAATATACTATTTTTTTCCATTTCTTTAAAGGTTTCTACAAAAAAATGGGTAGAAATAGACCTACTGTATTTATTTGCATAACACAAGCTTCCTGAAAAAACCCAGAAAACTTGTTTTGAGAAGGTACAATGAAAAAGAAAATATTTTTTTTTCCTTGAAAAATAAATAATTTAATATAACAAGTTTAAAATGCATACAACTGTTTTTGACTCGTGATAAGGTGTTTGCATTCAAGACTGACTCAGCAAGCATGGGGATATAGCCTGGGTATGCGACTAAGTTCTGGTAGGCCTTTGTGAAGCAATAATACCAGGTCACCTATTGATATGCCAAAAAATACTTTTAACCAAGCTTTATGGCAATCAGGTTCCTTAAGACAGGAATCTCAATCTTTGGTTGCTATTTTTTTTGGGAAAAGTGTGTAGTGTGCAAATAAATATGCTGATTATTAATTTAACTTTTTAATTATAGAAATGTAAATTTCAAACTTGTCACATGGTTGCTCTTACCTTGAATGGCTCATGCTGCTATGTACAAATCTTTTATGTAGAAATGAGAGCTTTTTGTTTCAAACCACCTTTAAAAACAGTAGAGCCAACTAAATATATTTTCTCTGAGGTATAGTATCTATATGATATTAGGTATCAAATTTAAGAGATTTGAAATTTAAGAGAGAAATGTAAACTTGGCTGTGCTCTCACATAGCTAGGTTCTAGCACAGACATTCATATAGTATATTGTGCTGGTATAACTCCCTTATTCCTTTCTTTACTGGGGGGGGGGGGGGAGTAGGGTGTGTGTGTGCGCACGCGCGTGTATCTATACTAATCATACCCTATAAGAATGTGAAATTTTCTAACTTTATTCAAATACTAAATTTTAGAAAGAAACTAGAGGTGCACCGATACATCTGTCCGATTATCGGATTAGTACTAATATAAAGAAAATAGCTTATATTGGATATCGGCCCAATTGGGCTGATAATTTGGCCGATAAACATCTGTGCTGCGCGCAGCTGCAGTGCAGCATGGAGCAGAGCCGGCAGTGTGGAGAGTTGCCTCCAGCTGGTAAGTCAGAAAGGGAGGGAAGGGGCGTGGGGGGCAGAGCAATGCCCCCCACTGTGAGGGAGGGGGCAGGGGCAAGCGTTACCCAGCTGGGGCAGGGAGGTGTGGTGTGGGATGGAGGAATGGCTTGTGGGGTGGGGGCAGCTTCTGCTGCCACTTGCACCCCAGGAGGGCAGTGGGGGGGGGGGTGCCCCCAGATCTGCACAGATGGCAGCTGTGTGGGGGAGCCGGCGCTGCGCGGGGCTCTTCTCACCCGGGGCTGGACTGGGAGTGGGCTCTGGTGGCACTGGGAGGAAGCTGCAGCCACCCCAGATTTTGCTGCAGCTTCACTTCCAGACCCGCGCCACTGTCCGGCACAGCCCCAGCTTTTCCCCCGTCCTTGGGTCAAGGCGGGGCATTCAGCTGGGGCAGCGGCAGGTGGTGGGCCTGGGAACAGAGCTGTGGCGAAATTTGGGGTGGCTGCAGCCTCCTTCCAGTGCTGCTGGAGCCCGCTCTGAGCCTAGCCCCTGGCAAGAAAAGCCCCATGCAGCACTGGCTTCACCCTGCAGTTCAGCCCACCCCATGCTGCACAGATCCGGGGGCACATGCCAGCCCTCCCCCCTGCCCTCCCAGGGTACAAGCAGCAGTGGGAGCTACCCCCACCCCACAAGTTGCACCTCTGTCCCGCGCCCCCTGCCCCAGCTGAGCAACGCCTGCCCCTGCCCCCCCCACCCACCCAGGGGGCATTGCTCTGCCCCCCCCTCGTCCCTTTCTTCTCCCCTCCCCTTCTACCACACTGGACTTGCAACCTGATGGCCCCTGTATTGGATATTGGATGGGTATTGGTCGATATGCCTCTTTAAATATCAGCGATTGGTATCAGCCCCCAAAATCTCTATTGGTGCAACCCTGAAAGAAACGCAGATTATTTTTAAATTTTTATTAGTTGCCATGAGTCCACTTAAAATTGAAGCTAGTTTGATCTGAATGAGAAATTTCTTAATAGCAGAAAGAAAACCAATCAATAGATAGTTTGGGTTGGGTATGAAACAATGCTATTTGTTCATGTCGTCTTTAAGGGGCAGCCTTCCTTGAATGCACCCTTCTCATAAAATTTGTCTTCTGGAAAGATGTAGCAAGTTAAGTGTCACTTTTTTCCCTCCGTCACAAAACCAAAACATACCTCATAGTTTCTCAGGATTGTAATACATGTAGTTGTACTCCAGACTCAGCGTTAATTGAAAGGTTTTTTTTTTTTTCTCCAAACTGTATGCTGTTTGGTATTTTATACTGTCCGACTGTTATATTTAAATAGTTCTAAGCTTTCACCTATCTTTCCACAGAGTCTTAATGAAATCTATATCGCCAGCATTTCACCAGCCACAGAAATACAAAGAAAGAGGTATCTTACATTCCAAACGAAGTTCAGAAGACAGGTCAGATCAGTCATCTGTGAAATCCACAGACAGTAGCAGTTATCCCAGCCCATGTGCCAGTCCTTCTCCTCCATTATCTGGAAAGGTAAAATATCACCTTATTTACGGATAATAACAAAAATATGAAAATGAAATAATCTACCTGACATTTCTTTTGTGATCAAAAGAACAAGAATATTTGTATGCAAAATAGTACCTGATGAAACTAACTAAGGGTTCGGTGTACAGTGTAAAATGCCATACAAACATAAATAATCCAGACCCTAAAGCAGGTGCGGGCAATTATTTCAGGTGGAGGGCTCCTTACTGAGTTTTGGCAAGCCATCGAGGGCCACATGACAAGCAGCCAGGGGCAGATAACAAATTTAGAAAATTAATAGCTAGGGGCCCCGTGGGCTGGATAGAATGGCCTGGCAAGCCCTCATTTTGCCCACCCCTGCCCTAAAGTGTTTAACTTCTAGACAGAATCATCTTAATACTTTTGTTCAAGAGCTGCACATCCTACCTGGTAGCTCTTGTCTGCAGATTTGTCTCAGTACTTCCAGATAGCTAGGTTAACTTGGGTCTCTTTTGCTTAAATTGAAAATGTAACACACAGCAAATCTAGTGACTGACTTAGGGGCCCCAGGCCTTGTGCCATAAATTGTGACATGCAACACATACACGCAATTTATGGCATGACACATTGGCAAACCAGCCACAGAGATGTTTTACATTTAATATTAACGTCTTTATGGCTGGTTTGTATCGTGTTTTTCCCCAAAGCTGGGCTGTCTAGTTAGTTTTTAAAGGTCGAGGCACTAGAGGGGAGCCTTGTATTGGGGACTGGGGCTCCCCTAACACTGTCAGTTCAGAGGGAACTGAGGAATTTTATCTCAGGTCCCAAAAGTCATGCATCATGCCATGCATGTCTGGCATGGCAGGATGTACGAATAATGTAATGAGGCATAAAATTCCTCTGATCCCATTGGGCCATTAAATTAACATATGCCAGGGCCTGGAGGTAAGGTACTAGAGCAGAATCTATAAGGTGGTGGAGGATGCAGTCTAGGTGGAGCAGAATGTCTCTCCTTGTGTATGTTAGCTGCCTGGATTTATTTAATAGGAATGAGGGAAGAAATCTATCCTGTTTGCATCAGGGAAATCGGTGCCAAAAGCAAGTGCCAAGAGGTCCTTTTCTTGGCAAACCTAGAATTCTAAGAGGACTTTTTGAAAAGATGCTTTACCAGATGGTTTTTGGTTTTTTGCACATGTAGTCTGCTTGATTTTTTTTGCAGGGCTCCAAGTCTCCTTCACCAAGACCAAATATGCCAGTTCGGTACTTCATAATGAAGAGCAGCAATCTGAGAAACCTTGATATTTCTCAGCAAAAGGGTATATGGTCTACAACCCCAAGCAATGAGCGGAAATTAAATCGAGCTTTCTGGGAGAGCAGTATAGTTTACTTGGTATTTTCAGTTCAAGGATCTGGACATTTTCAGGTAAGTCCTAAATTACAATTTAAATTGTCTACCTGGTGGTTGGGTAATAGCACAACAGATTACCATGCAAAGAAGAAAAGCTTTGTGTATTATTAAAGAACCATTTTAAGTAGTTTGTATTTGGTTGATAGAAAAAGAAGCATTTCATGTTTCTCTGAAGTTTTTTCTTCAGTCTGACTCAGGAAAGTTGTTCAGTCATTAGGACTGAATTGCATACAGAGCTCTTCAGTCCGGATAGCATTATGCTTTATGTGTGTGTCCTCTGGTTGAAAATCAAAGGGGAGGAAAGACATCAGACAGGTGTCTTAATTCTTTTCTTTCTCTGACTGCCAAAAATAAGTGTACCATTTATGATTTAATGGCAGCTTTTTGTAAAAGTCATGGAGGTTCACAAGTCTGGAGAGATGTCCGTTTCATAAAGAAAAATGCTAGGAGAGGTTATGGCTATGCGTACAGAGAGTTATTTCACCCTGAAAGTTATTTCACCTTGTAGCTTCAAAGTAAGGACCATAAGCATATCTTTTTAAAGGGGAAGCTAATCTCACATGGAAGAGAACCAACACCATCCCCAAATAAGTGTTGTTGGTGCAGAAGCCTTTCACAAAGTTCAAATTGACCAAGGTACCAGGAGGCTTTCTCAGCTTGTTACATAAAATTATCTATGAAAGTCTAGAAAAGTTGAAAACAGACTGAGTTAGTCTAGACTGGGCATGTCAAACATGCAGCTTGTGGGCAGGGTTTGGCCCATAGAGCCACTCTATCCTGCACACTGGACTACCAACAGGCCAGCAGAAATTGAGGGGGAGGGGGCATGAGGAGGCAGCAGCTTATCACGAACATGGCGATTGGCAGCAGAAGGCCAAGCAATAGCCTGTCACCCTCCAGCTGGTTCACCTGTCACTGCTGCCACATTTTTACCTTTCCGCTGTGGGCCCTGTGCTGGAGCTGCCACGACAGCACAGGATATGAGGTGGTGGCAGCTCCAGCTCTGAAATGGTGCATGTGGCAGGGGCTGGAGCTGCCACCGTGTGCTGC
The DNA here is from genome assembly GCF_030867095.1 of Alligator mississippiensis. Lineage (NCBI taxonomy): Eukaryota > Metazoa > Chordata > Crocodylia > Alligatoridae > Alligator > Alligator mississippiensis. Next base: position 226,687,790 of record NC_081826.1, on the reverse strand, counting down.
AGGTTGGAGCCAGAGCTGCTGCTGCTGCTTCATCATGCCCTGGGCTGGATCTAGTGTGCAAGGAGCTCTGTGGTTTGGATTTGGCCTGGGGTACAAGGTGAGTTTTGACACCCTGGGTTTAGATCAGAAGGATTATCAGTAAGACCCAAGGACTATAGTGAGATCATCTCTGGTAAACAAGAAGAGTTTGGAAGTCACTGGACCAGTATTGGTGTGTTGGAAAACTAGGTCTAATGGTGGACCAAGTAACGAAGGGATGCGGTAATTCCACCCATCAGACCTTTACGGGGTTTTTAATTTGACATTGATGTCAGGAAGAGGGTGGATTGAGAGGAGGAATGACCTTGACCATCTTTGCTGGCCCTACTACCATCCCTCATGTCTTTAGTGTTCACTGGGATGACACTAGATTTTCATAGCTCTGATGCCCTGACCTGACAGAGCCCTGCTTGAAGGGGACCCACATAATATTGTAACTTCCACTAGCTTCGATCAGATTGTGAACCCCACCTACACTCCAGCTGTCACCTTTTAATATGCCTTTTTCATTTCCTATTACATTATATTTAAGATGTTTTAACTGGTTTTCCTTCTTTTTCTGTATCTTAAACATTTTATTAAAGAGAGTCTTAAAATTTGCCAAAGGACTAAGCAGTCTGTGATGTCTGTACTCAAAACCCTGAACCCTGTTTAACCATTTACTTTTGTACAGTGACAAGATAATAACATATTTAATTCTTTGTTCATTTATCCTTTTGATTAAACATGGGTAAGAATTGATAGCTTGTCTTTGTTTATACCAACCATACAGTTGGTCTGATAAGAAAGATCATCCGCAAGATTTCTTGCCTGTTGTGCATTTCCTGGACCAACAACATAAGTTTAACACTACCGTTGAATAAATGTGGTATCAGTGCTTAATTAGCATGGCTTTTGGAAATAAGGCACGCATTGGTAGCCTGAATTTGCCTAGCCCTGGCTGTTAGCCTGTGGACCTTGTTTCGATTGCTAAATTAAAGACCCCTCAACTAGTAGGTACTGGACATAAAAGTTGGCTTTGAATCTTCTCTAAACAAAAAAATACTATGCTTCTTGTTTGAGGCTGTATTTTGTTGGCACATTAAAAATGTAATTAGAATGTAATTAGTGTTTTTTGTTGTTTTTTTTAAATTGTGCATTCCAGTTAAAGAATGGAAAGCCAAAATATCAGTGTTTCAACTTTCTATAAATTTGACTCTATATGCATTTACATATAAAATCATTTTAGTAAAAAAACCCCAAACTTATTTATTTATTTATTTATTTATTTATTTATTTTAAAGTAAGATATTGAGATATTAAAGTCACAATGTAAGCCTGCTCAGTGTTTTACATAAGGCTTCTATGGAAAATAATTGCTTCTTTACTTCAGTTTATTTCAAATGTCACATTGATATTTTAAAGTAGATTAAAAACACCTTGGTCTCTATATTCTTACTATCACTGTTCTCATGTTTTTAGGGAAGGACTTTGAAATTCTTTCATTAAAGATATATTCTAAAGATATATTCTAAACGGAAATGATTAATTTTATTCTAGGTTGCATGAGTATTATTTGTTTATACATAGTCTGGTTGGGTTTGTCCTACTAAAAACATGGTTTTTTTTGTTTGGTTTTTTTCTATTTTAAATTTTGTCACAGGGTTTTGCTAGAATGTCTTCAGAGATAGGACGTGAGAAAAGTCAGGAGTGGGGCTCCACAGGCTTAGGAGGAGTGTTTAAGGTGGAGTGGATCCGGAAAGAAAGTCTTCCCTTTCAATTTGCGCATCACTTACTCAACCCTTGGAACGACAATAAGAAAGTACAAATAAGCAGAGATGGCCAGGTAGCGCATATTCTCATTTAAAATCTTTACTCACTATTATATATACAGGATATTTAAAAGTTTATAGGCAAGTGTGGTTTTCTTGGCTTTACCTCTTCATTTTTCATTATAGTCTTGTAGTACAGAGAGCTTTATACCTCACTACTTTTAATCTTCTGCCAGCACTTGCCTTTCATATATCATGTGATTAGCTTTGATTGGATATTGGCATACTGTGTTATGTTGTTGTTCTACCATTAATTTATTTGAATCTTTGCCATACAGCAAGGTAGAATAGATAAAACAGAAGAAACATCATTTCTGGAGAAAGTTGACACTTGTATAACAGAAGACATACAGAACCAAATACAATTTTATAATTCTCCAGGGTATTTTAACCTATGTATTTAAAAACTATAGAAAATACTATCCCACAATGTGTTGTGTGCTGTAAAGCTTCTGTCCTTTGCTTTTAAAAGAAATATATTCTAGAGCAACAGAGGCCATATTTCTTCTTGTGTGAAATGGAATATGAATGTATTTTTGCTAGAGCTGTCAGTTAATTGCAGTTAACATACACAAATAACGCAAAACAAATTAACACATTAATTTTTATAATGAGCGTTCATAGATTCATAGATGTTAGGGTCGGAAGGGATCAATAGATCATCGAGTCCGACCCCCTGCATAGGCAGGAAAGAGTGCTGGGTTTAGATGACCCCAGCTAGATGCCTATCTAACCTCCTCTTGAAGACCCCCAGGGTAGGGGAGAGCACCACCTCCCTTGGGAGCCCGTTCCAGACCTTGGCTACTCTGACTGTGAAGAAGTTCTTCCTAATGTCCAGTCTAATTCTGCTGTCTGCTAGCTTATGGCAATTATTTCTTGTAACCCCCAAGGGCGCCTTGGTGAGTAAAGCCTCACCAATTCCCTTCTGTGCCCCCATGATGAACTTATAGGCAGCCACAAGATCGCCTCTCAACCTTCTCTTGCAGAGGCTGAAGAGGTCCAGGTGCCCCAGTCTCTCCTCATAGGGCTTGGTCTGCAAGGCCTCAACCATATGCGTGGCCCTTCTCTGGACCCTCTCCAGGTTATCCATATCCCTCTTGAAGTGCGGCGCCCAAAATTGAATGCAGTATTCCAACTGCAGTCTGACCAGCTCCTGATAGAGGGGAAGTATCACCTCCTTGGTTCTGTTCGTCATGCATCTGCTGATGCACGATAAAGTGCCATTAGCTTTTCTGATGACTTTGTCACACTGCTGACTCATGTTCATCTTGGAGTCCACTAGGACTCCAAGATCCCTTTCTGCTTCTGTGCCTCCAAACAGGTCATTTCCTAGGCAGTAGGTATGCTGGACATTTTTCCTCCCTAGGTGCAGCACTTTGCATTTCTCCTTGTTGAATTGCATTCTGTTGTTTTCCGCCCATATGTCCAACCTGTCCAGGTCTGCTTGTAGTTAATTGTACATGTCCATTTTGACCAGGGGTGGGCAAAGTCCAGCCTTCCCTGTGCCCTCTCTAGACTCGGCCTGGCAGAGTGGACCAGAGTGGACCAGCTCTGGACCAGGTGTAACCCGCGTGCGCAGCCCTGACCACCTGCCCATGCTGAGCAGTGGTAGCCAGGCATAAGCTGCTGCTCCTTCCCCTCACTGCTGCTGGGCCTTTTTTGCCATAGCTGCCTAGAGCCCATGCCCATGTCTGGGCTTCCCTGCAGCTTCTCTCCGCTGCTGTCACTGCTGCCTCCGGGCCGCACAGCAGGGAAAGGGTGGCAGTGCAAAGGAGCCTCAGGGCTGCAGCAAGAAGGGTCCGGCAGCGGCTAGGGAGAGGAGCTGCTTTTCCCCCCGCACGAGCAGCAGCTTCTGTCCAGCCACCGCCACTGCTGCTTAGCATGGGCGAGTGAATCTGGAGCAGGCACAGGGTGGGCTGAGGTTGGGGCTGTTTGTATGGGTTCCAGCTGATTTCTGCTGGCGGCACAAGTCTGGAGCGGGTGTGGAGTGAGCCGGGGTCAGGGCTGGGGCTGTGTGTTGGTGGTGGTGGGGTAGGAGCACACAGGCTCCAGGCTGTTGAGTGAGGGGGTACTGACTATTGTTTAACTGTGCAATCAATGCTGGGGCCTTGGTAGTACATTAGGGTGTCTTCTGCTTCCTTCTTGGGTTGACACTTGTTGACTGTATTTTTTAATTGGTGCTTTGGGGCTGTGTTGTGCAAGAGGGGGATGTTCTTGTGGACCCACTTTGGCCAAATATCTATTATAGGGATGCTTCTAGGATTTTACTGTAATTTGCTTTGCTTTTCCTTTACCTTTATGAACAATGTGGAGGAGATTCTTGTCAGAAATGGCTTGCTTAGTTTTAATCCAGGTGCAGAGTCCCATAAAATTCAAATAGTCTTTGTTTCATTTCAGAGCAATACAACAGATTCACACATATCCATAAAAGTCTTAGTTACTTGGAAATCAACTTGCTTTTCACAACATATAAATGCTCCCAAATATACATAACTGATCCAGACATGCTCAAAAATATATCAGCAAGGGTAGTCACTCTGAACTTTAAACTTTTAGTTTTTGCTATAACCTTAGGAAGGTGGTACCTTGAGAGATTTGTAAGATAGGGTTGGTGATAGGAAGGGGAATGGAGAAACACAGAGACTCTCGCCTGGATGGGAAGAAATTGTATAATGTCTGTGAAATAAAGGGGAGCAGAAGGGCAGCATACAGGGAGCTAGATAGACAGAACGGAGGAATTCATGGAATCCTGGGTATTTGCAATGTGCTAGACCTACACAGAGTGTGTTTCCTGTATGTTATGAAAATGTAATCTTTTTATTCTTCGAAAAGCCTTTTGTTAAAGGGGGAATGTAGTATATGTTGTAATACCCAAAGGTATCTCTTCAAACAGAACAAAAACGAAACTGCTAATTTTTTTGTAGCTCAGCCACTAGTGTGTTATGGCTTCTTTGTGTTATTACTAGTCTTGTAACATGTCTAAACGCAGCAGCAAAAATATGAATTTGCTATTTAAGATTGCTTTTATTTTTCTTCAGGAACTGGAACCACAGGTTGGAGAACAGTTGCTACAGCTTTGGGATCATATTCCTGTGGTTGGAAAAAACACAACTGATTGACGATACACAGAAATACACTTGAGGTATATTGTAAGACAGGGGCTTTCAACCTTTTTTAATAAGTGCAATATGAGGGAGGTGTCTGTCCAGCTGGGCAGTGCCTGTGTGGCCTGCAGCGGCGTGCCACTACCCTCGCCCCGCTCTGGCCCTGCTCCTGGGAGGTGGTGGCGCGGGGTTGTGGGTGGTTGCAGCCTTCCCAAGTACCCCCAAGGATAGCCCAGGGGTATCCCCAGTTGACAACCCCTGTTTTAGAATAATTATGATGTGTTGTTTTTTTTTTGAAGGAGACCACTGTGAATTTTCATTATTCCTTGCATTATGTTTTCACCATATTTTTTCTTATGAAGAATTGTAAATATTTTTATGGGGGGAGGTTGAATAATTTTGTCAGAGAAAATATAAGTTTGTTTTTAAAAAGTTGTTTTTTTTTTTTTTACAGCTATGGCTGCTAAGAACATCTGTTTAATAAGCACTGAGCCCTGCAGTGCATCTGCAAAAAAATAAATAAAAAGAAGGGGAGAAGTGTCGTAAGGCAACAGGCTCTTGGAATTACACCATTCCTTGATCATTAGCACTGAAACCCCCCCTCTCCCCCCGCCAGGAGGGTACCTTTTTAATTTTATTAAGAACTTATAGTAGCAAACATCAGAACAGTACTTACTAGTATGTTCTTGACAGAATGAAAATGATGTGTATTTTATAGTGTGACATATATGGCTTGTCTACACTGTTTCAGTACTGCTCCTGGGCATGAATGTTCAATTGAGCAAGTGTGTCCACTCCCTGCACAGTACCTCCCAAACTGAAATATTATAGCCACCTTAATGCCGTGCTGAGTGCGTATCTTTTGAGAGAACTGTGGGGAGAGCTTATTGGCAGGCACCAGCACTACTTAGGAGGCTATGTTTACTTCTTTTTCAGGTGACTGTGTTAGTGGAATGGCCATGGGGTGCCTCCTGCTAGTGCTCCCTTGTCTGGTACTGTTGTGGTGTGAACATGCCCTTAGTGTACAGTTTATTTTTGAGCATGTAGTTTTAAAGCTTCAAAATTAAATTTAAAACAATGGAGAAGACTGAAATTGCTGGTGAGTTTTAAATAGCATGGTAGGGAGTTACATATATCCTTTCAGTTCAGAACAACACAAAATTTTTAGAGCAATTATTGTTACATTAATCTTGCAACTTTTATTATTTAGACATTTTGAGAATATAGATTTCCAGTTATAGGTGAAGATTTCTTATAGTAGCCATCAAGCATCTAAATGTTGTGGTAGAGTAGGCTATGTACAGACAAATGACTTGGCAGAATGTACTCCTTGCAACTGATTTTTAAAAATTAAATGCTCTTATATTTATACCATGAATGGAAAGTGTATAGGCTTTTTTTTGTCTGAATGCTAGTTCAGAGGGTGTTTCTAAATCCCCATTATCCTTTTAAGTGAGGGTCACACTTTTTGTCCACAGACCTGTAACTGCCTCTTTAATGGATATTTCCATCATTAGTAAACAAAATAGCCTCTTTAAAGGTGCTGCCAAAGGGCAGTCTGCCAGGTCATGTAGCACTGGGCATTAAAAAAGAAGTAACTCTAAACACTTTCAAAACAGTTACCAGCAGCATTTTCTTTACCTTTACTGTTATCTTTATTTTCCTGTGTGTCTCCACAAAATTTATATACTTAATGGCTACTATAAGAAGTCTTCATCTATAACTGGAAATCTCCATCCTTGTCTTTTAATTTATTTTCTGTTTTCTCCTCTTGGGCATGTATTACTGCTGATATTCTGCTATTTTGGTCTTGTCTACTTGGGAAAAATACTGTGCTGTAAGTTACGATGTGTATTTACTGTGTATTAGCTATTCCACCCTGATCCTAACTTTCTACTGGGACACTTTTATGCTTGCAGGCTATATCTGTATTACACAATTATGTTGCTAGGTACTGTTACACTGAGAGATGCAATATTCACTTTGTACATGCTACCTTCCAAACTGGTAGCAGTTTAGCTAGCTGCCTTTAATGTACTGCTGTATATGTATTAATAAGCCCTCAGTGAAGGAGAATTTATTGGCATAAGTGTGGTGCTATGATTAAGGCAGCTACAGTAGTTTCAGGAGATAGCAAAAACAATGTATCTCTGTATGGGGCAGTTTCGGTGCCATAATTGAGCAATATCATCATACCCTCAAAGAGCCACTGTATGGAAAGTGACCTTGATCTTAATCCATACTAAATACCAAGATGTTCATGTAGAGTTAAGGTTGATTCATACCCTATCTTACTGTACAGTTGCTTCCCTGGGTAGACAAGCTCCCTTTTTCCTTGAGGGTAATTGCATTCTACCAAAAACTTTGGGTTCCAGAAAGTGGTGCGTTTTGAAGACCTAATTTTACTAATTCCTCTCTCCTAACTTGTGCATTTCCTTTTGTACCATAGTACATGAAGAGCCCCCTATTATATTACATGACTTTTAAGATGTGCATGAAGTCCCTTTAGAAATTTGAACAAGGTAAAGGGTTTGCAGTTCAGAGGAAACTTTTGTTACTGAACTGATAGTGCACATTTCCTTTCAAAACTAATGAACTTAGGAAAGTTTTGGAATGATTTGCAACCTAAACTCTTGAAAGGACTGCACATCTATGCTTGCACACTCAGAAGAGGAAAAATCATGAGTGGCCTTAAAAGAAAAAGGAGGAGAAATATTGAAAGAGAATCCATCTGTTTTCTCCAGGAAAAGTATTTTATATCGATACAGTGCATCAACTAAGATATTCAGAATGTCCACTGATTTTTATTTTATTTTTTTTTATTTCCCCTGCATACCCTCTTACTCCTTAAGTTTCATGTCTTTGTCACATATTGATGTGAAATCATTTGCAATTAAGGTTTTGCTGCACATCATTGTAGTTATATGTTTCCCCTGTTAAATTTTATTAGCAGTAACCTTAGATCCAGATTTCGTGTTTATCTGTTCTTTGTTTTTGGAGTTAGAAATAAGGAATTGCAGGAATAAAGTTTTTTTTTTCAGTTTTAGCTTTGTGATGTCTTGCAATTATTACTTTCTGTATATAGAGTAGATAAATTTAGTGAAAATATAATTTTGACCAAATTCGTTATTAATACTAGGAATATACATTTAAAAATGCAATATGTTATACAGGAATTAAACTGATTTAACAAATTCTTCTTAGTTTGAATAACAAAGTTTGGAGAGGTTACGAGCTAATTCTGACCTGAGATGTTATAAAAGCACAGTTTAAACTACTAAGCTTCTCTCATTGATAATGTTTTCATGGGGCCTGCGCTTCCTCCAGTTCTTTTCACTTTATGGAACAATCAAACAAATGGATTACAGAGTAAGTTTCTCAGGGTTTTGGACATTAGGATAAGTTTTATTTGGTCTTTGTTTATCATGCCAGATCTGTTAGTCCTGACAAACTACTATAATTCTGCACTGGTGGAGGGACTCAATTTTTTAGAGGAATTCTGATTAAAGTAGACAAATTCAGTGAGCCAGAACACACCTGCTTTGTTTTCTCTCTTCATTTTTTCTTTTTTTTTTTCTTGGAAGTAGCATGATTTTTTTTCCTGTTGCATGTTTAGAACTGCCACTGCTGGTGTCTTGGAGTAAAAGCTGAACTCCAGCTTCATGAAAGACAAAATTAAAAATGAGTAATGGCTTGAGAACAAAATGTTGGGTTATGAGTTAGGCTAGGTCACTATGGGTTTAGAAAGGTCCCCAGGAACTTAATGGGCTACTGAAGTAGCTGTTAATTGAGGATTCATAAAATTAATTCATGCAATTCCAAGGTCAGTGTTACAGTCTATCCATAATAAGAAATGCTTCCTAGTCTTTGATACGGCCACGTTCATAGGATATAAAATAATAAAATCTCATAGAGTTAGAAAATTGTTACTGTTCATCCTTTGGGATTTTTGGCGCACAGCTACAATAACTGGTGTTGTCTGTAGCAGTGTTTAATATCTCTTCAGCAATAGCAGTACGACTTGACCCAGGAACAGACTGCCGGTAATGTCTTCTAGTAGATTAAAAAACCTTCATTTTTTACCTTTGAAGAATTTAAGTTACTGGGAGAGTATTTTGAACTAAGGAACACTGACCATTGTGATGTGTGGTGTTCTTGTTTTCCCATGTATAAGTCACTTGCAGATATTTGTGTATCTCTAAATAAGAATAAAGGAACAGGTTTTATTAAGCTTGTGTCTATTGTGAATCTCTTTTTTTTCCTTTTTCTTTTCTGTAACCATTTTCTGAGGTCAGAACTCCTCAGCAGTTTTGTAACATAACCATACTGTATTTACTCGCATATCACATACACCTTTTCCTCCCAGATCAGATCTCCACAATCTAGTATCTTAAATGGGAAAGCTGATTTCCACCCCTTGGAATAGAAGCAGGGTAGAATAGAGCAAATGGATTCTGTGCATCATGGCCCCAAGATGGCTGCCACTTCTCCCTGGAGCTGCAAAGAGCAAGTTCAGAGTCCAGTGTTAACCTTTCCACAACTGCTGGTGAGGCAGTAGTTTTTGGCTACAGTGGCTAAAGTGTCACTGAGCTGGCTGAAGGTGAGTGAGCAGCTCTGTACTCTGTGGTATCTTGGTGAGGCTCGTGGAAACAACAATATTATTTACACAAACTTTTAAAGAAATAGCAGTCTTGCTATTGCTCTTGCAAGGGTCTGGGGCCTAGCTTTGTTGCTGTCTTGCCACATCAGGAAGTCCCTGCTTCCTCATCCAGACTGTCTGCTGGGATGCCACACTTCTCGGACAGTCAGTGTTTCCAGGAGGACTTACTCTGTCATACAGTTGGTCATGACTCTGGAAAAACTCTTCTTTTTTTTCCCCACCCTAAATTCTGCCTTCTGAAAACAAGGCATATATTTTATTCAAAGGTGCATGATGTGCAAGAAGTTATGGTATTTGAAGGTGTTACATTGCAAAATAATGATTTTTAACAAATGACCACAAAGAACTTTTGGATGAGTTTAGACTAATTGCCCTTGCATTCTGTTGGGTTTCCTTTTTAACCCTCAATTTAACATCAAGAGTCTGTCAACATCTAGGAGCAGTTCACAGTGTTGAACCTGGGCCTTCTGTCTGTATCCCTTAACTCTTGTCCCCACACATGTAGTCTTACCAAGAATTATACATGTGCATCCGCTGAAGTTACTCTTAGTTTCATCCACTGGGAAATACACTGATGTGTTAGCATGGAAAAATGCATTTCCAAAGTAACGGAATCTGTGCAAACAGTTGTCTTCCTATTGTCCCATTATGTTCCCCTTGTGTAACCAGGGTGCAAACAGACATCGTCCTCATGCCACCATAAAATCTTTTCTGGAGGCACAAGTTGCAAGTGAACAGGCATCCCCACCCTTTGTCTTGCGTCAGTTGTCCAAAAATGTTTGCCCAACCAAACCTAGTCACAGTTTTTGGTGCCTTATAGGGGAGGAAGTTTGTTTGCTTATTGCATGTCCTGGGAATCCCCCTGCAGAGGAAATGTACCCTATTTCCTTAAATCCAGTCCTCATCCAACATGGGGTGGGGAGAACCCCTTGTATTGGATTTGAGTGCTAGACCAGGCCAGGTGGCTGTTTTGGCTCTCATGCAGGGGAAGCCATGTGGTATGGGCAGGAACTCAGAGGAGATTGCATGGGGCAGGGCCCAGGGGGAGTGTGAGGGAGGAGTTGCACAGCCTCAGAGCGGTTGTGATAGGCAAAGGGCAGGGAAGATGGTGTATGAGGTGGGAGCATAGGGAGGATTATACAGCGGCAGAGGAGCTGGTATGGCTCTGGCCCTGACCCAGGCCCAAGGTCACAGCTGCAGCCATTGCCTGTCCTGGGATGGGGCTGGAGCTGAAGCTGCCACTGCTGATGATGCCTGGCTGGATCAGAGCTGGAGCAATATACATCTTCTGTAATCAAGATGGAATCAGAGAGGGGCCAAGCTGAGGTACTGTGGATTAGGGTACACGGGGGTCGAGAGGAACGGGACTTGGTAGTGGGGGTCTACTATAGACAGCCACACGAGGACGATGAGCTAGACCTGGAATTCTCAGGGCAGCTCTCGGAAGCTGTACAGTCAAGAGATACGGTTGTCATGGGTGACCTAAACTACCCTGACATCTGCTGGGAGGAGTAGTCAGCCAGAACTAATTGCTCACGTAGTTTCTTAACCTGCATACAGGACCTCCACCTAATGCAGGAGGTATACAGTCCCAGTAGGGGGAATGCCTTGTTGGACTTGGTGCTGGCTACGGGGGATGACCTGGTGGGGGATCTGCACGTACAAGGCAATCTAGGGGATAATGACCATCAATTGATTGAATTCACTATCAGGCGAGGGGTGGAAGAAGTAACCAGCAGGGCAGAAGTACTAGACTTCAGAAAGGCTGACTTTAGGGTGCTTAGGAGATTAGTCAGTGGGGCATTAAAGCTCAAGAGCATGGACAAAATGGGAGTCCAGGAAAGGTGGTCGTTCCTCAGAGAAGTGATCCTTAGGCCACAGAAGGAGGCAATCCCACTGCATAGAAAAGGGGAAAAAGGGGCCGAGAAACCCTCCTGGCTAAAAGGGAAATCCAGGAAAGCCTAAGGGCAAAAAAAGGGGCATGCAGGCTGTGGAAGCAGGGGGTAGCTACCAAGGAGGAGTATACCTCCTTGGCTCACACTTGCAGGGAATCAGGAAGGCCAAAGCAGCACTACAGCTCAGGCTGGTGACAAAAATTAAGGGCAACAAAAAGTCCTTCAGGTATATAGGAAGCAAAAAGAAGACGCAGGGCAGCATAGGACCCCTACAGTTTAGACAAAGGAAGTTGGGAACAGGAAGGACAAAGCAGAGCTCTTCGATGAGTTTTTTGCCTCTGTATTCTTGAACTTGGACCTAGACAAATCTCTCAGATGAATTACTGACAGAAGCAGGAGAAAGTGGACACGCCGGAGGGCAGGGAACAGCTGCAGGCAGACCTGGATAGGCTGGACAAGTGGGCAGAAAACAACAGGATGCAGTTCAACAAGGAGAAATGCAAAGTGCTGCACCTAGGGAGGAAAAATGTCCAGCACACCTACAGCCTAGGGAATGACCTACTGGGTGGCACGGAGGTGGAAAGGGATCTTGGAGTCCTAGTGGACTCCAAGTTGAACATGAGCCGGCAGTGTGACGAAGCCATCAGAAAAGCCAATGGCACTTTATCGTGCATCAGCAGATGCATGACAAATAGGTCCAGGGAGGTGATACTTCCCCTCTATAGGACGTTGGTCAGACCGCAGTTGGAGTACTGCGTGCAATTCTGGGCGCCGCACTTCAAGAAGGATGCGGATAACCTGGAGAGGGTACAGCGAAGGACAACTCGTATGGTCAAGGGCCTGCAGACCAAGCCCTACGAGGAGAGACTAGTGAAACTGGACCTTTTCAGCCTCCGCAAGAGAAGGTTGAGAGGCGACCTTGTGGCTGCCTATAAGTTCATCACGGGGGCACAGAAGGGAATTGGTGAGGATTTATTCACCAAGGCGCCCCCGGGGGTTACAAGAAACAATGGCCACAAGCTAGCAGAGAGCAGATTTAGACTGGACATTAGGAAGAACTTCTTCACAGTTCGAGTGGCCAAGGTCTGGAACGGGCTCCCAAGGGAGGTGGTGCTCTCCCCTACCCTGGGGGTCTTCAAGAGGAGGTTAGACGAGTATCTAGCTGGGGTCATTTAGACCCAGCACTCTAACATCTATGAATCTATGAAACACCAGACCACCAACTGTCAGCACTGACCTAGTATAGAGACACTTGGAGGGACTGAATGTGTTTAAATCAGCGGGACCAGATGAGCTCCATCCAAGGGTGCTGAAAGAATTAGCCAGTGTCATAACAGAGCTACTGGCATGGCTGCTTGAGTGCTCATGGTGCTCAGGTAAGGTCCCAGAGGACTGGAAAAGGGCCAATATGGTCCCTATTTTCAAGAAGGGGAGGAAGGAAGATCTGGGTAACTATAGACTAGTTAATCTCGCCTCCTCTATCCTTGGGAAAACCCTTGAAAAAATTATCAAGGATCACATTTGTAAGAGTCCAGCAGGTAATATAATGCTGAAGGGCAACCAGCATGGGTTCATAGCAGGTAGATCCTGTCTAACCTTGTTTCTTTCTATGACCAGGTCATTAAAAGCTTAGATGCAGGAGTTGAGGTAGATGTCATCTACTTGGACTTTAAGAAGGCCTTCGGCGTGGTATCCCCACCTATTCTTATAAACAAATGGAATAGCTGTGCTATAGACTATTACACAGTCATGTGGTTGGCAAATTGGCTTAAGGGTCATACCCAGAGAGTGGTGGTGGATGGGTTTGTATTGACCTCAAAAGATGTGGGCAGTGGGGTCTCCCAGGGCTCGGTCCTTGGGCCACTGCTGTTCAATATCTTCAGCAGCGACCTGGATGAGGGTATGGAAAGCACTCTGTCCAAATTCACAGATGACACCAAACTATGGGGTGAAGCAAATGCGCTGGTGAGAAGAAACCAAATCCAGGCAGACCTGGACAGGTTGGAGAAGTGGGCAGAGAACAATAGGATGCAGTTCAACAAGGACAAGTGCAAGGTGCTGCACCTAGGGAGAGGGAATCACCAGCACAGCTATAGGTTGGGGGATGACCTCAGCAGCACAGCGGCAGAAAGAGATCTCAGAGTTGTTGTCGACTCTTAAGATGAATACGAGTCGTCAATGTGGCGAAGTAATTAGCAGTGCTAACTGCACTTTATCATGCATTAGTTGGTGTATCACGAACAGGTCCAGGGAGGTGATGCTCCCCCTCTATGCAGCACTGGTCAGGACACACCGAGTACTGCGCCCAATTCTGGGTGCTGCAATTCAAGAAGGACGTGGATGACCTTGAGAGGGTCCAGAAGAGGGCCACTCATATGGCGAGAGGCCTGCTGGGAAAGCCTGATGAAGAAAGGCTAAGGGACTGGATCTTTTCAGCCTTGGTAAGAGGAGGCTGAGGAGGGATCCAGTGGCAATATACCAACTCACCCGGTGGGGGGAAGCAGGGAATAGGAGATGCTCTGTTTACCAGAGCACCCCTTGCAATAACCAGAAACAGTGGCCACAAACTGATAGCGAGTAGATTTAGTTTGGACATTAGAAAGAACTTCACGGTTGGGGTCGCCAGAATCTGGAACAGGCTTCCAAGGAAGGTGGTGCTCTCCCCTACCTTGGAGGTCTTCAAGAGGAGACTAAAGAAGCACCTGGCTGGGGTCAAATGCCCCCAGCACTTTTTCTTGCCACTGGCAGGGGGTTGGACTCAATCCTTTGAGGTCCCTTCTGACCCTAGCATCTCTGAATCTATGAAAGATTGCATAGCATATGATAAGAACTTCTTCCAGAATTTATCTCCAGGCTGCTGTGTCACCACCTCATGGAAGTGTCCTGCATGCCTGTTTCCGAGAGATGTATATGGGGCTGAGTCAGAAAGTGGCTGCAGTAGGTGGGGCACTCCTGTCTGCATTTAGTTTATTTCCAATGTTGTCCCAGGACTTTCAAACTCAACTATAGGCTTGGTTGACTTCTTGTTCCCCTCATGGAGAAATACAGGATTAAATAGTGCCCAAAGCTGACTTATAGTGCTTGAGCAAATAAGACGGTGTATAGCGACTGTGTGAGTGCTTTTCTGATCATCTGGAGGAACTAAAAAACAGTTCAATATTGAATAAAACAGCTTGTCACCCCAATTTTCTCTCTTGCCCAGTTCTATCTGTTATGCACTGTAGTTTTGAGAAAATTGAGAAAAGTGATAGAGGGGTGCCTTGAGTCAAAAAATAGAGAAGTGCTGCTTCAGGTCATACAGAAAGCTCTTTGTGCTTTGCCCTTTCTTCATTATTTTTGGTGGGACTTCCTGTAATACTTTATCCTGCCACCTTGTCTTGTCTTCTCTTTGGTTCTGTATGTCCCTTACCTTTTCCCAAGCAGAGGCTATATATGCATCTCTCTCTACTATGTCCCCCTCTTCACAAGGAGTCCCCTTTTTTCCCCTCTACCAATTTGTGAGGAACTAATAAGCAAGCAGTTATTTTATTTACCGTTTGCCCACCATTCTCCAATTATGTCTTTTTTTCTGCCTGGAACATGAGTCATTCAGGCTATCAACATACTAAACTTTCTGAAAGGATAACCAAAGCCAAGATGTGGGTGTTGTCATGCTAGAAGGTATTAATGGATTCCATCAGCCTTGTGTTTGATCTCTAGACAATTACAGAATTACCAGAAGTGCTAAACAGATGGCAGTTTCCTACAATATTCTACTTTAAAATGTCTTTTCCTGAATCAATCCAGTTCTGGCCAGTGATGCCTAGAATATTCCTCGAATTTTTGGAATTGATCAGAAAGAGTGTTCAAAAGTTAGTGTTTCTTGCGTAGATATGTATTAGCATGAATGTACATAGCCTTTGTGAACTCAACCAATTAAATATTGTAGATGACTACTTCCATAGCTACACAAGATCAGTTATAATTTTTAAGAGCTATGCACCCTTATGCTGGAGAAAAAAATTAACCACATTATTATGGGGATTCAGAAAACATATTTAGGTTATTCCACATTAGGCAAATGTGCAGTATCTTCTAGCTCCTTAATGTGTCTGGTATTGGCTACTGTAAAAAATAAATCATTGGATCTGCTCTGGTATGGCAGGTTCTGTGTTTGATGTTAAATTGATGGTGTGGATTGGTTTGCTCTTTGTTTTTGCAGTGAACAAATGGGTGTCTGAAGTTCAGCTCTAAGCTGTTGGAACAATAAGTTTTTGGATCCAGAGTTACATCCAGAGTTTCTAGAACAATATCTAGAATGTATTGGTATATCTGTTTTTGATCAATTGGAGATCTACCGAACAACATCAATGTTCTATCCTGCTCCAGTCTTCTTTAACTCTGTATCTTTTATCTCCTTAGCTGCTCTGTTTCTACCTTGTCTGGTAACAATGGTATTGGATAATATGAAGGGATCTAATCTCAGTTTTGGTACATTATTGGTATTAATTGCACCCCAAATGGTCAGCACTTGACACACAGGTAGAGGTCCTTGGTTATGAAAAATGTATCTTATTGCCCCACTCTTTTGGAAGTATAGCAGTTGGGATGAAAAAAGTTGGCAGGCTGATAAGTAGGTTCATTTCTCAGCTGGTATGTCTTGTGTAGAATTACTGTTTTTATACATTTGCAGGGTTACATGATGCAAAATAAGAGTCCTGGAAACTTTTTGACAGGGCCCAGTCTTGGGGTTCTATTTGAGAAAGCCCTGTTGACTGTGATGGAGCTGCTTACAGGAATTGGGGTGTAGGATCAGACTCTCCAATTCTGTACCACTTTTCTGCATTTGGCATCTACTGGGGATTATCAGTGAAGCACAGCAGAAATCAAATGGTATTATGTAGCAAAACAAACAGCTCTCATCTTGGATTATCCCAAACCCTGGCAGAAAAAGTGAAAGGTAAAAATCTTTTGTGTGACTTCTGTAAAAATGGAGATAATGTTTAATACCATACCCTTTTGTAAGGTGTTTGAGATCCTTGGCTGAAAGCAGCTGCCTACAGTAACTACTAGAGGTGTACCAATAGATCAGTCCCATATTGGATTTGCACCAGTATAAGGAAAATTGACATAATCGGCTTTTTTTGGTCGATGTGGCCAATAATATCACTGATAAATGCCCCGTGCATGTGCGCAGCCACAGCACAGCATGTAGGTGGCCAGGAGTACAACCTGGCAGCGTGGAGAATAGTTGGGTCCAGCTGGTAAGTCTGTTGTGAGGAAAGGAAGGGGGGGGGGCAGATCAAGCCTCTGTGGTGAGGGAGGAAGTGGGGCTGCAGCTGGGGCAGGTGCTACACAGCAAGAGCAGGGCGTGGGATGAAGCCGCGAACAGCCCTTCTGGGGGGGCGCAGGGAATGTGTGGTGGCTCCTGCTGCTACGCACAACCCAGGAGGGCATAGGGGGTGTATGCTCCTGGATCTATGCTCAGGGTGAGGTCTCACGCAGGGGTAGGTGGTGACTCTGGAAGGAGGGCTGCAGCAAATTTTGGGGTGCCTGCAGCCCCCTCCCCCACAGCCACCCTCCCAGTGCTGCCGCCGCCCAGCCCCCTGCCAGGAAGAGCCTAGCCCTGGCTCCAGCCTTCAGTAACAGCCCACCTTTGCCCTGCACACAGATCTGGGGGCACACACTCCCATGCCCATCTGGGGTATGCGTAGCAGTGGGAGCTGCTCCCCGCATCCTCCGGACAAGCTGCTTATGGCTCTGTCCTGTGCACTGCCCAGGTTGTGCATCGCCTGTCTCTGCCACAACCCCACTCCCTCCCTCACCACAGGGTTTCGATCTGCTCCCTCCCACAGTCCCTTTCCTTCCTCCTCCTCCTCCCCTCCTCCACAACAGACTTACCAGCCAGATGCTGCCCTCCAAGCTGCCGGGCTGCATATTGCCAATCAGATCAGTATCGGCTGATATAGCGCGTTAAAAATCGGCCATCGGTATCAGCCCAAAAAATCTCTATTGGTGCACCCCTAGTAACTACATAGAGGAAATTCTGTTCACCACAGCATGGCAAAATTATGTAAGTGGCTGACACACGGGATATTTCTTTTTTAAAACCCAACACTTGAATGCAAACTCCATCTGGAATGTTTCCTATGGGTTTTTTTTAATTGATGTCAACAATAAGATTATTGATGTTATGGAATATAGCCTATAGTTTAGCAATAAACAAGTGACCTTCATGTTACAAGAAACATCAAAACATATGCCATTCCTTGAAAGTAATGTGTTCTAATGTAGTGTATCCAGTGATTCTGCCACACATTTCTTCAGTGAAATTAATTTGCTTTAAATCTAATATGTTAAATAGTAGACTGATTTTTTTTAAAGGATCAAAACAGTCTGGCCATTTCTGAGTTGAACTGAAAGAATTTGCTGTCAGTCAGTACACATTCATTTACAAATGTGTTCTGATTAGAAGTATTCTAGGAATCTCTATTGCTGACTTTTGTAGAGGTAAACAAATAGTTCAAGATAACTTTGAGCAAACTGATTTCTGTAACAATAAAAAGCTACTTTTTTCAAACATTTAAGTGCACGCTGGCAGTAGAGCCCGTAACAATTCAGTATTAATAGCTGAAATTACATAGCCATCCATCTGTTGCTGCAAAAGAGAGGGTGCTCGTTTCTTCTGAACCTGTATTACTTTATTATTTCAGCACAGTCATATAGCCACCCACATGCCTGTGGAATAATCTGCCTTTTAATATTCTGCTACACTTTTTATTGCAGGGTTTCCTTTAGTCTTTTCACAGCAGTCCCTGAAGCCACTTCAGAATTCCTTATAAAAGGGAAAAAGGTAGAAAAAGCTTCAAAATTGCAGTGGCTGTAGCTTCAACATTTGCTGTGTGCTTTAGGATATGGATAGATGCAACAATTGCAATGTTTCCAAGTGAAACATTTCATAAAAGAAGCGTTTCACCCTGCGGACATGCATACAGCCCCTGTGCTTTCCCTGGGTGGAATGTTTCAAAATGCTGCAGCCTCCTCTAGCACCAGCTACAGGACTAGGAAATAGAGGAGATAGGGGAGCAGGGAGCAGAGAGGTAAGTGGGGGGTGGAGAAAGTAGGGGCTCCTAGGCCCTGTTGGCAGGACTTCTCAGAGGCATTTGAACTGCTTTAATTTTTATATCTGTCCACATGTTTAGCTACAGTTGCCTGGAACCCAGCGTCAAACAGGCTTTTTAACAAAGCCTCCATATTAGACTTCATGCTTCTAAAGTTTACCAAAGGGTATTTTTGTCAGCAATTAAGTGAAGCCTGCAGAGCAGCAGGCAACATCATCCTGAAGTCTGATCTCCAACCAGTGGGCGAGAGAGAAGGCTAGGGTAAAGTCTATCGGAAACTTGGGCCATAGTAAACTTACTTTTCTCCAGAGTGGTGATCTCAGGCATGTTCCACTGGTCCCAGGTGTCACAACCCAGTGATTTTGGTGCCTCGGCACGGTGGAATTTTCCCGCCACATGAGAGCCTCTTGCAAAGTAAAGGTTTTCTGTTGCAGCAGAAAACCCCTGGTGCAAGAGAGTTCCTGCCATTCGAATGCAAATTTGTGTCCTGCTATTGGCCAGCTCTAAATTATTCCTACATGGCGGCTAGTAATTGGCTTGCTAGCCGTTTAAAAATTAGCGCGACTTCCGCCCAAGTCGGAGAACTTTGAGCACACTGCAGAGTGCTTCTGAAGAGATCCGACTTGTGGCTGAGCTGATCGATAGACTGATCACCTATTGATTCTTCTCCCCGTCGCCGAGCGCAATCCCAGATGTATCCTTTTCCCTGCCGGCAAGATTTGTGGACGGACGTGCTGGCCTGAGCCCTGCCAGCTGGAACAACTAACGTAGTTGTTCAGACGACCAGACCATTTTCGTCGCAACCGCAAGCGACGTAAGTAAAGTTTTACAACCATAAAGCTTTCTTGGCCTCTCTATTCACCAGCCCGCCCCGACGAACGAGCAATTATCAAATCACCTCGAGTCGGCTTTGGGCGTCCGAGACACCAGGGAGTTGCCGTTTAAACCTGGAAGTATTGTACTTGCTCCCATGTGATGCTGCATGTAGGCTAATAAGCTAAAGGCAGACTAGTACACTCTTGCTTTAGTTAGTCTATAAGGTACAGATCTACCCTGGCTTCTGCTTGACTTCAGACTAACATGACTAACTACTGTGAATTCTCAGTGTCACACGTATGCTAATTAGCCCACTCAAGGACTGCATGGACACAGCTACACTACTTCTAGTTTAGGACATGCCCTGTAGAGAATGGTGCACTATGCTTGAGGATGCAGCTCTTAAGCATGGTATATTTATCTTATAGACAGGACTTTAGTTTCTCTCTTCTTTCTGTCCTGAATGTATAGGTTTTTCAGCTCTGTTTAGGTTATTTAACCAGAAGGGAAGCATGCAATTGCTTTAGTTGTAATGAGAACCCTAATACATTTTCTACATAACTGCAAAACATCCGACCACTTTGCATTGATTGAACAGTAACTGTAAGTCTATATTCTCTACTGGATATAAATTCCATTCATGTTAATGTGAGTTATGTGCACATGTTGCTAGGGAGATTTGTATCTTAGTGCACCTAGATATAGGCACTTGTAAAAGCACCAGCTAACTACTTCTGTGTGGCAACAGTTGATGGCATTTCCTACAGGTACCAGAATGTGCATGTCTGCCTAGTTTGTGTGTCTTACTTTCCAGGTTTGTGTGAGGGAAATAAAGGTAGAATTCAAGTGCTTTACATATCCATCAGTCCTTACATTTAGGTGCAATTAGCTACAAATGGATACTCACGTAGAGTCTTTAAAGATTCTGAAAATTGTTTCCCCAAGTCTCATTTTTCCAAAGCAACTTTGGCTTAGATTCTAAACTGAACAGGATTTTGGTAGAAATTGTATGTCTAAATACTGGAGAGTGCTAAGTACCTGAGAATAGGACTTACATTTCTAAACTTTTAGTATTTTTTTCAGTTTCTTGTCATGTCCCAAGTAGCAGAGTGTGGGTCAAGAAGCTGATTTAAATACAGAGAGGACAGCAGCCATACTGGGGTGGGAGAAGTAGCAGGCTGAGGCTGCTGACATATGTTAAGGCAGCTGTGCAGTAGGGGAGCCTGAGGAATTTGGGGGATGAGGCATAATATTTTCCAGGCCCCACTCACACAATTGCCGGTTGCCAGGGCTGCCCAATGCTGAACTTAATGATCAGCTGATCATCAGGATCAGGCACGGGCAGCCCCTGTCTGGGGTACTGGGGTACTACTGCCCTGATTCTTGAGGTCAGGCAGGGGGCAGCTGTGGGTCCCAAACCAAGACTTGGGGCTGCCACTCCTCTGATCCCAAGAACAGGACTCCCCATGACCCACCTTGCTAGTTAGATATGGCTAGAGAGTTCTGGAAAATTACTAGAGAGAAATACAGTCAGGAATTGTCATTAGGAGAGCCTTGAGTTTCCCAGCTACAGATCAGAAAAATACTGTACTAATGGTAGGACCCAGCTATCCCAGCATGTTCTAGCTATAGATTTATTTGAGTCACTAAGCCAGCAAGAGCTGATGCTATCTGAGATATAGTTTTGATAAGTAGGGAAGATATTATAGGAGATCTTGTCACAGAAAATAACCTTGAACCTAACGATCATAAATCAATTCAGGTTAGAGTTAAAGAAATGATAAACAAAATAGATCTATTGAAGACTGGCCTGGCACAAGGGTTATGGTAATTACATGGGCAGAGGTTTCTTAGGACTCTACAGTGCCAGGGGTCTATGATTTGATTGCACCTGAAAGGGTGAATCCCTCAGAGCAGGGGTCAGCAACCCCTGGCATGCATGCTGAGCATGGCACGCAAGGCTATTTTGCTCGGCATGCCACCACCAGCTCCAGACTCTAAGCAGCCATGGAGCCCAGGCTGCTCCCAGCAGGTGGCTGGGAGGCTGCAAGGCTTGCTGCAAGAAGACCTGGCTCCTTGGGCTGGTTCCAGCTGGGAGGCTGCAAACAGCTGCTCCGGGCTCTGGCATGTCCGCACTCTAGCACCTTCGAAGGTAGACATTGTGTTTTTTTCGGCTCTCCGGCCAAAAAATGTTGCCTACCCCTGCCTCAAAGTATTGGCCTGCGGCCTAGCCCCACCCTGAGGCCCACTACTGTTCATGAAGACAAACACCAAAGTAAGGGCTAATAAGCAAATCTGTATTATAAATCAAAGGTATCAACAATCCTAACAACATGAACTAATCAACAACTACTGAACATAACACTATATACACATATATACAGAGAGCAATACCGGCCTGTCACCAGCAGTGGCAGCCAAGGGGTTGCTGCTAGGTTCGTGTCGAATGGGATTTCCATCCTTTCCTCCACCAGTGAAATACTTGGAGACCTCTGAGGGGAAGGGGGATACTTTACCTGCCAAATTGGGGAAACGAAGGTAAGTATCTCTGGTGGAATTCAGGGGCATCTTGGTGGACTTGTCCTTGTCCCCACGCACACCGCTCGGCACCCACACTCCCGATCCTCCCCCGCCTTACATATGGGCACCACTCACTCCTACCACATCCCAGCAGATCCAGCACAACACAAATCTCTCAGGCTCTCCACCATGACGTCCAACACATACAGACACCCAGGCGTACAGCCAGTCATGCACTGTCAGTCACATCTACCTGCATATACACAGTTCCCATCACCTCTTGACGTATGTACTCCCCACCACGTGCACGCATGCACTCTGGCAACGGCCAAAACCTATTTTATGGTGGCCAACTCAGGCCACCTGTCAATCATGTCAGTGGTCCAATCACAACTCATTCCAATCAATCAGTAACATCACTTTTGTGGACCAATTGCATTAATTATTACCACGTAAACTTATTAACGTAATTTTCCTGCTCTGTTGTTATATGACAAGGTTTCAACTGCTCATGCCTCACTTTCCTAAGTAGGTCATAGTATCATCAAGGTCAGAAGTTTAGATGTTCCAGACTTCTAATCTCTAGCCATCCTACGCGTGCGTAATCACTATTATGACTAGGCCAGGACTCGCACTGTTTACACTATAACTAAGATTTTCAATTTCAAAAAATAGATTTTTGATAAATTTGGGAAATGGCAAAGACAACTGGATAGGGGAGCTTAGGGATTTGAATTTAGAGGAGGCCTGTAGCACAGGCTTGGAATGTCTTTCAAAGGTCCAGAAATTATGCAGTCTTGCATCCCAAGGTCAGATGAAAAACTGGTAAGGGGGAGCTCAGACCTAACAGGAAAACTATTAAAAAGGATAGAGACAGACAGCCCTAGGGAGTGGGGAAAAAAAAAGACTTATCTTTAAAGGAAGATATTGTAGAAGTCAAGAAGTGTTTCATAGTAGTTAGGGGTCAGAAGGGACCTGAATAGATCATCTAGTCTAACCCCCCGCCACTGGTTGGAGCACATGCTGGGATCACACGACCCCAGACAGGTGTTTATCCAACCACTTTTTTAATTTACCCAAGGTAGGAGCGAGGACCACTTCCCTAGGAAGTTGGTTCCAGATCCTGGCTACCCTGACCGTGAAATAGTGTCTCCTAATCTCTAACCTGAACCTATTCTCCAGCAGCTTCTGGGCATTGTTCCTCATCACCCCAGGTGTTGCTGGGGGGAATAGGACCCTTCCTATTTGCTGCTGATCTCCCCTAACGAGTTTGTAGGCAGCCACCAAATCCCCCCTCAGCCTCCGCTTGCTGAGGTTGAGCAGCTTCAGGTCCCTCAGCCTCTCCTCATAGGGCCTGCCCTGTTGCCCTCCAACCAAGTGGGTGGCCCTCCTCTGAACCCTCTCAAGGCAGGCCACATCCTTCTTAAAGTGCAGTGCCCAGAACTGGATGCAGTACTCCAATTGAGGCTGGACCAATGTCGTGTAGAGCGGGAGTATCACCTCTCTGGACCAGCTTGAGATGCATCTTTGGATGTACGACAAGGTGCAGTTGGCTTTGCTGGCTGCGGTCTGGCATTGGTGGCTTGTGTTCATCTTGGAGTCAATAATGACTCCAAGATTCCTTTCTGCCTCTGTGCTCTCAAGGGGGGAGCTCCCCATCTTGTATGTATGCTGTGGATTCCTTCTCCCCAGGTGCAGTACCCTGCATTTATCTACATTGAAGCCCATCCTATTACCATCCGCCCACTTCTGCAGTCTGTCTAAGTCTAATTGCAGCCTCTTTCTCCCTTTGAGTGTGCCTACCTCTCCCCACATGTTAGTGTCATTGGCAAACTTGGATGTGTTTTCCACCCCCTCGTCCAAGTCGCTGATGAAGATGTTGAACAGTGTAGGCCCCAGGACCGAGCCCTGGGGGACCCCACTGTTCACATCCCGCCAGGTCAAGTATGACCCATCCACCACCATTCTCTGGGTGCATCCCATCAGCCAATTTTTGACCCGTCCAACTGTGTAGGCATCAATGCCACAGTCGCTCAGTTTATTAATGAGAATGGGATGAGAGACAGTGTCAAAGGCCGCCTTAAAGTCCAGAAAGACTATGTCCACAGTGACACCATCATCCAGGGATTTAGTTATCTGGTCATAAAAGACCATCAGGTTGGTCTGGCAGGACCTGCCTTTGATGAACCCATGTTGATTTCCCCTGGGCATGATCTCCCCTGCTGGCCCCTCACAGATGTGCTCCTTGATAATTTTTTCAAGGATTTTCCCCAAGACCGAAGTGAGGCTTATGGGCCTATAGTTTCATGGGTCCTCCTTTCTCCCTTTCTTATAGATGGGGACCACACTAGCTAGTTTCCAGTCTCCGGGCACCTGGCCCATGGACCACGATCGCTCATACAGCCGGGTCAAGGGCACAGCAATGACCCCCGCCAGCTCCCTCAACACCCTTGGATGGAGGGCATCAGGGCCTGCAGATTTAAAAACATCCAGCCCTTCCAGAAGATATAGATATATGTTGAGATATAGTCCTGAGTCTAGTTGAATTAGACTTTGCAAAGGTAATTCCAACATATAGGAAAGAAGTAGGAGTATTCTTGTTGTGAGGATGAAATCAAGATTAAAGGTAATGGCTCCAATTGGAAATGAATACTTTGGCTCAATTTTCAGTAAGGGCAATGGTGTGTTGACCATTGGATCAAAAGCAGGAGCAATAGTGGGATGAGGTCATGGAATCACCAAATTCAAGGGGGAAGCAGAACACAAGATATTTCCTACAACTACATTTTGGGATGACTGACAAATCTCCATCCCAGAATACAGGAAGGGCAGTTGAAATTGCAGATGTGGGAGCTAGGGATGGTAAGATATATGACCAAACAATAGAAAACATAGTATTTATATTTGAGAAGGGAGTGTGGGTGGTTAGGGAATGATATGAGAACAACTGCAGGCCCAATATTTTGACCTGAGTAATGTGCAACCTCTTAGAATGAATTTTAAAGGAAAAATAAAGACATTAAAGACAAGGAGTTGAGATTGTGAGAAGCACCTCCTTTTCAAGTAAGATAAAAATGCCTCAAAAAATGTTATGGTACTGAAAATTCTTCCAGATGATGCTAGGTGGTGCAATTGGCTAGTGAACTATCTTTTCATGGCAGGAGACTTGTGTAACAGAGAGCAAGGGCTCCTGTTACTTTAATAAGGAAAAGGGAGCTCAGCAACCATCAGCTGCCAACAAGTAAGCAGCCGAAGAAGTGTAAAGGTAAGAGCTCCAAAGCTATAGGTGACTACTTGGGAGCAAGTGGATCTGCAATAAGAAATAAGCAGAACCCAGAGGCATGCCCAAAGGGAGATGCAGAGCTGGTAGACAGATGGCAGCAGATGAGAGCATTTGTGCCTGGTCAGGGAGGCATCTGACCAGAAGGGGTGAGGCTCAAGGAGTATAAACCCTGGCTCCTGGGCCAAAGCAGGCAATGACCCCTACAGGGGGTCTGACCCCTACAGGAAGAGATGCTTCTAGGTTGCTAGAAAAGAAGCTGCAGACCTGGAGAGTGTAACAGGCAGAGCTGACCACCAGGGAATGTCTGAATCTGAAGTTGGAGCCCTGAGTTTGCTACAACTCGGATAAAAAACGAAAAAAGAAAACAAGGCTTATTTGCACACACAAGCCAATTGTTATTTCATTCTCTGGAAGGGATTTCTCCAGAACACAAAACCACTACACAGTGCAACACTTGAAAGCACTCCAGTGAATCCTGAGCCCTCCTTGGAATCTTCTCGGTTGATTTGTTCGGTACATGCCCCAAGAGTAAGTCTTGGTCTTGCTACAAAGTCGTGCCAGAATAGCTGTGCTGGCCAGGAAGGGGGTATGAAAAGATCTGCCCCTCATTGATGCAGCTTAGCCAGCTAAACTCCCTATCTTGATGCAGCTCTACAAATGGGGTGAGCTTCTGCCACTAGAACTGTCATTCAGGGAGGCAGTGTAGTGAAGTAATTGGAAAACTTCTGCTACCATGTGCCACAACACTGGTAGGGTTCTGTGTTTCCTCAGCAAAGCCGTGGCAGCAGTAAACCTGAAAAGCAAACAAACCCTAACTGTGCATCTTGCGTTTCACAACACGTCTCCCTGAAGCTGTTCTCTGAGGCAGTGGAAGCTTGTTTCAGGCAATGGAGATTACAAGAGAGTCTGCTCTGAGTAGAGGGAAGGGGTGTTTGTTGGGGGAGTTAGGAAAATAATGGAAGGGAGTCTTCATGTTAAATAGGATGTAAGTATCTGCTATGTGTCCCAGCCCAAGGAGCTTGCAAAGAGGAAAAACCCTTCCTGTTTCCCAAGGGGTTCAGAATAATGCTCTAGACATGCATCTTAGTTTGTCCAGAGCAGTTGATCTTGTGCTCTTTGTAGCAGTGCAGAATGAGCAGTGAACGCCACTGCAGAGTTTTAGTCTGGCTCTTTCTTACAGAGTGGGGGCTCTGAAGTCCCTCTGTGACTACACTGACGCTGGCAGCGGGGGCTGAACTGGCCATGAGTCCCAGAACTGGAATTGCTGCATATCAAGAGTTAACTGTGTGTGTTTTCTCCCTCTGTCCATAGCTATCACTAGGGAGCTCCTACTCTTCTGAAGGGAAACTCCTTCCCTTGGCCGGCTACCAAATATTAATTCGAGTCATAGCGCAAAACCTTTAAAAGCTTTTTAAAGAGCAGTTTCTGTCTGCAGAGACCAAAACCAGTACAGGAGCAGAGTAGAAAGGATTATTTTAGTTTTTAAAGGTTTTAACCACCATTGCTTTTACTGTAAACATTATTATTGTCATAAAACACTATCTGCTTCCACAGAGTAGATTTAAAAAGAAAAGGCATATTGGAAATGTGGACATAAATGAGGACAGTGCTGCTTTAATTTTCTATGGAGGGAAGCCCTACAAACAGGGCTGGGAATAAGGAAATAATGACTTCTCCCAGCTTTGACCCTGGTTCTCTCTCTGACTTCGTATCAATTGCTTAAAGTGCCTTTTTTTGTGGCCATCTTATAATTAGAGAATGCTACTTGCTGGTGTTTTGTAGGAAATGGTTAATATTTATAAAGTACTTGGCAAATTCAATGTTTTGTGTAAGTGTTGTTTAATAATATTTTATTATTTATACTTCTGCTAGCATAGCTCCAAGTTCATCCACGTGCTGAGAGTACAGTTCTCAGTGGCAGTCAGGGAGTAGGGCATCTATATCTTTCACAAATAAAGATGTGCTGCACTTTTATTTTGCTACGTCTCATAGCTACCAACAGACTTTTCACAGAATGCCCCTTCCTTAACCCCAGCCCTGTTTGTAGTCTTGGAAAATATTTTAGTCTGTCTCTTTTCCTGTCTTTGTTTTTCTGTCTTACTGGATGCCTGGATGATAGCTGACTAGGTTTTTTGTCCACATCCCTTGCCAACTGCAACTCCAGTTGTGCTTTGGCCTTCCCAATTTCATCCCTGCATGCTCAAGCAATTTTCTTATACTCCTCCCTAGTCATCTGTCCAGGCTTCCACTTCTTGTGAGCTTCCTTTTTTGTGTCTAAGCTCACTGAAGAGTTCTCTGCTAAGCCAAGTGGGTCACCTGCCATATTTGCTGTTCTTCCTGCACATTGAGGTGGTTTGTTTCTGCACTCTCAGTAAGTTTTCTTTAAAATACAACCAGCTGTCCTGTAGACTGACAATGGGACCAGGGCTATTGGGCTGCAACTCCTGAGAAACCCTAGCTGCCCCACTGGCTGTGGATAACTTCTGCCCCTGCTCATTATGGCTAAGGCCTGGGCCCTGCTGCCCCTGGTGTGGACCTTTCCCCAAGTGCCACTGATTGTCCTCAACAGTAGCAATGGGCAGTGGTGTATCTGGTGGCACAGATTGTCTGAGGGACTTCCATTCTAGTGTCCCCTCTGTTGGTGCCCAAGGATTGTACTCTGTTCACCTACCCCCTAATTATACTACTGACCTTTTCAGTCTTTTATTGCTGCCATGAAGAGGATGCACAGAAGTCCTCTTGTGAAAGAAAGAATTCTGTCATCTTTTCATTGTTTAAGAGAACACAATGATACATTCTGGTGCTATTTGTTATAACTAAAAAAATAAAAGTCCAAGGGCTTAGATCAGGCGTAGGCAATTATTTTGGCTGGAGGTCCACTTAGCAGGTTTTGGTGAGCTGTTGAGGGTCACAAGGGTAGCCCTGCCCTTTGACAGGAGCCCTGCCTCCCTGGCCACCATCTTGGGACCAGATGTCCTGCCCCCTAACCTCTGACCCTTGCTACTGGAAGTCCCTCCCTTTGCCCCTCCCTTTGTCTCCTTTTGGGAGGGGGGGCTGCCATCTTGATACTGGAAAAAAATGGATCATATACTAAAAAATATCAACCATCTACTATAACATATTAATTTTATTTAAAATAATATTTGTCCTGATTTATATGCGTTTCATAGCATATCTAGAGGCAATTGCATAATAGCTCAGAATCTAGTCTTACTCTTGTGTGTGGGGTGGGTGGGGGTGGAGGGGTGTGAGTGTGGGGTATGTGGTTGGGGTGAGGGTGTGTGGGAAGGTATGGGTGTGGGTATAGTGCAGGGGTAGGAGTGTGTGGGGGCTGTGGAAGGGTGTGGGTGAACTTGGGGGTATGATGGGGGTGGGGTGGGTGGGAAGCTGTGGGGGGGGAGTGTGAGGAAGGGGGGTCCTTGAAGTCCCTGGAGTGTGTAAGTCATTGGATTTGCATATGGCTGCAGGGAGCAGGGCCAGCTTCACCTGGCCTGAAAGTGCTCCCACTTAAGTCCCTGGCCACACATGGTAGTAGGGTGCAGGGCCAGCTCCACCAGCCCATAGTGTGCAGCTCCCTTCCAAGTCCCCATCTGCAGGTGGCTGCAGCATGTGGGGCCAGCACCACCCAGCCCTGTAAGATGCAGCTCCTGCCCAAGTTCCTATCTGCACATGTTGGCAGCATGTGGGGCCACCCCCATCTGGTCCCATAGCATGCGGCTCCCATGCTCCCACCCCAATCCCTGGCTGCATGTGGTAGCAGTGTGTAAGCCCAGCCCCACGCAGCTCCATAGCACATGGCTCCCCATGCTCCCACCTCCTTTCCTTCAGAGGGAGTCCCTGGCCCCAGCCTGATGGGGTTTATAGCTGAATTTCCACACTTGCAAGCAGAGAGGCTGGAAACAGGCATGGGTGACCTGGCACAAGTTCTGTCAGGTGCAGGCTTCTTGTCTCTAGTGACCCCTGGCTCAGGTGTGGAGTGGGTAAGGCCAGGCTGGGATGGAGGGGTGGTTAGCAACCAGAGCCCCACCCCCTCCAGGGATGTACTGGCTTGCAGAGGGGCAGCCCAGGGCCAGGGCTTACGGAGGGGCCCTGCAGGCCAGATGGAATTGCCTTGCAGGCTGGATCTGGCCTGCAGCCTATATTTTGCCTGCCCCTGGCAAAATGTTAGACATTTCTGAGCATCTCATTTGGGGACTTTCAAAACAAACCATTGCTAGTAAGTAGCAGTGTAACCTGATACAGTAGCAATTAAAAATGAGGGGGAGAAAAGAGCAGGTTGTTAATGGTGAATCAGTGACAAAAAGGGCTCCAACCTAGCACCTTTTGCAGACACTGGAAAGATTTTCAAAGCTTCAGCGGTTCACTAGAGCAGTTTGTCAGTGAGAAAATTATCTTTTTAAAGTAAAATGGCTAAATAAAATTTTAAAGAGGAGGAGGTTTAGGCATGATGAGGGAGTCAAGGTAAGCCAACTTGGGTGTTATTTCTGGTTAGCCGCTCAAGTTAAAACCCACAGGGAAACTGGGGTGTAATTAAAACTTCTCATCCAAGTTAAAACCCCAAATGTCTCATCTTTGCTGCCATTTTAACATGAGTCAGTTAGCTTGGGCTAGGCTTTTTTTTTAAAGGTAGATTTACTCAAAGTTTTGCAATCTATTTAATTAGTTAGTATAAGTAGTGGAAGTGATCCACAAGACTCCAAGCTTTACTTGGACAGTATTCAAATTCTTGGCATGTTGCTTTTCTTTGCCAATCAAGGTTTAATCCTTTAAAAAATAGGCCCTTATCAATAGAGCAACCCTGCTCTGCACATTCAACTCCAATTTACAGTTCAGCTGAGGCAGCAGATAGTTTGAAAGTCAAAGGCAGCTCCTTAGCTTCACAGCCATGGTTATCTCCTAGAATCAGGAATGTGAAACTGGCTCCTTCAGTGGGGCAATCTTCTGTCAATTATTTGGACAAAAAGGTTTTTATGCAGGAATGGTTGTTGAGAATTTAAAAGTAGAAACAGGGAAGGAGCAAAAAAATAAACAGGAAATAAGTTTAGCTAAACCAAAGGAAAATAAAAGTTCATTGCATATGAGAATGCAAGTGTAGTCAGCTAAGGAAAATATATTCTAAATGGAAATGTGCAAAGTGTCTATAGAAAATAAAAAGGGTCTGACTGTGTCAAATAAGTGATGCGTTACACTGTATTTGCAAGGAAAAACCACATTAAGTACCCATTATATAAGAAATTGTATTAGTTTTTAGCAAGGGAGAGAGTGTAAAAGAGGAATTTTGGCAGGGCTTTCTGAATGACATAGAGGAAATCAATTTGAACCCATTTCTCAGGCTTCTCAACCCATTTTTACATAATGAAATGAGTACTCTTTACACAAATGAGGCTTTATTGATTTGCATTGGTGTAGTGCCCATGTCAGAAATGTCCAGGACCTGTGTGGGTCCTGACCAGTCAAATTGTGTTGTGGTTGTACTAGGGTACTCCAGATAGTATGTGCTTATGGAAATTATTTCAAATTTTGGTTTCTTTTTTTATAATGCTCCTTTGAAATGTGCTATGATTGCTCAGAAAGGCACTGACTGATCTGACTGCTGGAATTGTGTTTCATACTCAGACAGACTGAGCAGTTTTCCAGGATGCAAGACTCTTTCTCTTCTGTAGGTGAAGAAGTACTGTATGAAAACAGAAGGGAAATGACAGGACTCCTGACTTGCTCTTTCCCATCTGCTTCTGAAGGCTCAGAGGCCTTGACCTTCACCATTCCTTCCTCTTCACCTTACCACTTCACTGGAAACGAACTCACTTTTTTGGCCTTTGAATCTTCAGAATGACACCATCTGTCACCCTGTCTTCTCAGAGGGCAGAAGCAGCCTGACTCTCTTAAGGATTCAGCTTCTTTTTAAAGGAAAGTGAATAATGATTGCTATCATCTGGGGAGAACCACAATGTGACATTTGCAGAATGGTAATTAAGAGGAATCATGATAGATATTGGGATGGAAGGAAAGAAGCCATGCTGTTTCAAGCTGGCATTTCAGAAGTCCTCTTGTTCTCTAGGCTGCAAAGAAAGGGGAGATAGTAGCATTTTGTACTGAGATTCCCTTCATTAATTCTGAGACAGAGCCAGGCTTTTGTTGGTAACGTGTAAGAATATGTTTCTGTAAATTCTTTTCCACACATAATTTGGGGTTTTGTTTGGATCTAGGTGCAGGGCTGCATGGGAGAAGTGAAGCTGTCATTTGGAGCGGCTAACCAAAAATAAAACCCAAGCTGGCTTACCTTGACTCCCTCATCGTGCCTAAACCTCCTCCTCTTTAAAATTTTATTTATCAGAGGGCAGATGGGAGAGTTGCTTTTTGTCCCTGGTTTTGATTAAAATTGGTGAGCTACAATGTCTCTGATATGTTATTCCATAATGCTTTGTAATATCTACATTTATGGCTTAGGGGCTGCTTGCCAGCTTGTGCTTTTCCCTGTTCACCTCTTGGTCCTTCTGCCTTTCCTCTAGCATCTGCTCCCTGTATCTGCTTTGTTCCTTGTGCCCCAGGCTTAGACATCTTTAGGAGATCAGAGAATATGTTCTCTCTGGTCAGTTTCTTTCTTCTGATCAAAGTTGTTTTTTGGTTGGTTACTGAAACAACCAATTGGAGTGCTCCAAGAGT
This sequence comes from Alligator mississippiensis, assembly GCF_030867095.1. Taxonomy (NCBI): domain Eukaryota; kingdom Metazoa; phylum Chordata; order Crocodylia; family Alligatoridae; genus Alligator; species Alligator mississippiensis. The sequence continues at coordinate 226,655,899 of NC_081826.1, read as the reverse complement.
GTTTTGGTTACAAAGTTGGTTATTGAAACAACCAATCAAAGTGCTCCAAGAGAGTTCCAGACAGGAGGTGGCGGTGGTGGCGCGGCAGAGCGGGGGTGTGAGGCCCTGGTCCCTGGAGGAGGTGGCAACAGAGCAGACGGAGTGAGGGGGCGAGGCCCTGTTCCCTGGAGGTGGTGGTGCGGGGTGCTGGCTGAGGGGGACGGAGGGGATGGAGGGGTAAGTTTCGCCTCCCCCCTGCTCCTGGGAGGTGGTGGCTGTGCGGGGTGGTGGCACTCCATCCCTATCCCCAGCACCCGTCAATCCTGATGGGCAATTGGCTAGTATCTTTATAAAATATGAAGAGGTTCAGGCTTCTCCCGGGCTGTCCAGCAGCTTTCCAGCACGCCTATACAAGGGCACTTTGAGGGATGGAGGGAGAAACTATCAAATTCCCTGGATACTAAGTGTAGTGACACTGTAGTAAATATTACTAAGCCATGTAGGCAGTGGTGATGAATTGCTCATGAGAGTGCCAAAGGAACAAAGAAGTCATGTGCCTGAGGGGACTAGAGGTTGTATGCTGCCTATCTCTTTACATAATAATGTTACCAGTGCTCATTGCAGTTTTTTTGGGAAGGTGTCCTACCATGACAGGAGAAGACAGCTCTTCCTAGAAAGGTGTGGTAAAAGCTTAAGGAATACCCAAATAACACTTCTACCAAGTTTGTGCCAGAAGATAGAAAGGAAATCTGGACCAAGATCATCTGGAATTTCTTTAAGCAGAGAGAAATTTGGCTTCTGTCAGTTTGATCTGCAGGCCAGTTCAAAGCCTAGTCCCATGACCCAGCAATCAGTAGTCTCTTCCTCTGTATCTGTTCTTGAATCTAAGCACAACAGGCCAGTGATTTTGTTTCGGAGTTGAATTGTTTTGACTGGGCAAACCTGCACTTTTAATATTTTTTTGCATTCACTTTCAGTTTTATTCATGAAAATAATATAGTGTGAATGCTTGCAAGGATGGTTTTACATTTTCCACATATTTTATTTGTATATTCTCGTATAAGTCCAGGTGTGTTTCTTTTTTTCCATTTGCAGTAAATTGATTTAATGTTACTAGAAATTCTGTCTGCTACTGTGCCAAAAATATGCACTTGGGAATGTTTTGGGGTTGCTTATGGCATCCTTTTTCTTACTTCTTGCCTGCATCTGCCAGTGCATATTAAAATAAAGCAGCTTCAGAAAGCAAATCCTCTGCTCTTTCTTTGTGCATCTGCCATTTTGAGTGAGGGAGGAGGGAAAAGGTCTGAGGCCCCATTAAAAATGGGGGGCAGGGGAAAAGACAACATTGCAGTAATATTTCTTCCTGAGCTCCATTCTGTCTTTAGTGCATTCTGCTTATGGGTTTTGAAGAGCTCAGGGCTCTCTGCAGGATCTGCATCTTTCAATCTCTCTTCTGAATGAGCTTATTGTCTCTTTGCTCTTCTGGGATTCCTTCCTCTGAGTTTCATAGAGTTTGAGTTTATGGCCAGAAGGTCTGGGCTTCTGTGTAGCATAGATGATTACACAAAAGCTGTGTATAGACCATGCTGGCAGATGGATATGTATCCTCCCACAAAGATGCTAGAATAGGCGAGGATCACTCTGTGCAAGTGTGTTCTCCAGTGTATTTGATAGCAAATGTAATGTGTTCTCTTCTATGATACTCCTAGATTGGGAGTTGGAGTGAATTTTTGGATGTTGGTTGTTCTAGGCAGGAGATGCACTGAACAGTGATTATACACTTTGGAAGGAAGAAAATGTGACATGTAGTCCAATGCACATGAACACCATAGAGAAAAGCTGTATGTTTCTGCAAGACATAACTGTGGAGTATGATAATTGTTCAGACAGCTCTGAAACAAGCTGCAACTTGGGACCTCGTGGAGAAAAGATGGATATGGTTTAAGATTACAGGATATCCTCTGTGGCAAATGATCTATCTCTTGCTCCTGTCATTTTACATTCTTTACTTGATTTATGCACTCTTAAAGATTTATGTAGGACCAGGGGACTGGAAGGGATCCCTTCAGTCACTGAATCCATTCATCTGTGATTGAGGGCAACCACATAATAGATCAGGGCTGGCCAATGGTGTCCTACAGACCACTAGCATCCATCCCCCAAGGAGTTAACCTGCAGGTTCCAGCCTCCTGGGCTGGGTGCCACTCCCTCTTCAGCTGCTGTCACTGGACTTCCAAGCTCCCTTCCCTCCTCCAGCTTCTGCTGTCTGCCCCCACCTCTAAGGGTAGGTCCATGGGGTGCTGTGTGGGGACACCAGCATAACACAGCAAGGTGGGGGAGGATGCCAGCTCATGGCACAATGTGGCCTGAAACCTGAGTGGCATGTGACCCAGGGGAGCATGTGCAGTGTATGGCAGAGGCCTGGGGCTCCTGCCTACTCAGAAATTGAACAACCCTATATCAGATATTCAGTCTCAGAGGGTCCACAGTGACCCTCCCCCTAGCAGCCTGCCCCTTCTGCCATCTCTGCCTCCCCTTGTCTGCCTCTGCCACCCTTTCCTACCCACCCTGCTGCTTACCCTCTGGTTCAGGCAAAGCCCCAGCCATGGAGCGTGTGTTAGCTCTGGCCCCAGTCCAGCCTGGTAGCAGCAGTAGTGGCAGTTCCAGCCCGAGCTCCAGAGCCTGGCTGGAGCTGGAGCAAATGTTCTCCATGCCTTGGACTAGAGTAGGGCTGGAGCCCTGCCAGAGCAAGGATGAGCGGTGAGGGCTGGGGAGGGAGAGGGTGGGTGTGCAGCAGTGGCAGTGGAGTGGGGCAGGCAACAGGTGCAGCTCCAGCTCCAACCCAGGGTTCGGCCCCGAGCTGGAGCTGTAGCAACTGCCTGTCCCCCTGCTGCCTCACCCTTGAATCTAAGATGAAGGGCTTTTCCTCCCATGTTAAATGGGGAAAGTAGTTTGGTCTTGGATTCAAGTAAATGCAGTATTACTTCTTTCATTTAAGCAGAAAAAAATTGTTTCAGTTGAACCTAAGACCAATTCTCCCACCCCCCTGCCACCCCCTCCGATTTTCTCCCTCACCCAGTTTGGTCCCAAATGGAAAAAATCCCATTACTATATTTACTTGAATATAATACAGGATTTCTCCCCCCCACCCTGCATCAGCATGGGGGAAGAAAGCCCCTCATCTTGTATTCTTATATGAAGTGGAAGGGGGAGCACATGGCTGCTGCAGTGCTGACTCTGGCCCTGAGCCTGGGCCGGGGCCAGAGTCAGACCCACAGCAGCCTCTACCCCCTGTTTATCCCCTGCTTCCCCTCTGCACATTCTGCCCACCCTGCCCACTCCCTTTCCCTCCCCTTTATTGTCACGCAGAGCTCAGCTCCAGCTCAGGTTGGCATCTCTCCTGGGCAGGAACACATGGAAACTCTTTCCCCTGCCTGGCCAATCAGCAGTGCTGGCACTGCTGCATGGGCAGGCAAGGGCTCAGCTTCCACGTGCTGTGCTATGGAAAGAACCAGGCTAAGCAGTATCTGACAGTAAGGGGACAGGGAGGAAGGTTGCAGGGAGGAAAGACGCAGAGACTTGTGGGAAGCTGGGGGTGGGAGGTGCAGGTGGCAGGGGGGGCAGGAAGCCCGCAATGGGAAGAAGTGGGTGGGGCAGAGGGCAAGGAAGCGACCTGACCTCCCCCCAACCACTGCTTTCCCTGTTATAGCAGTGGGAAGGCTTCAAGACAACCCTCCAATACTTAAATTCTGTACCTGGAAAATTATAACAAAATTTATAATTTTTCCATATATAGAATCTATTGGGGGAGATCATCTTATATTCAGGGTAGTCTTATATTTGAATACATATGGTAATTACCAAGTATTTAATTAAAGTTTATGGCACTTACAGAAGTAGATGCAGCCATAAATATACAGAATGTTGCAGAATTTATTTTGTACTATTAAAATGGTGATATGAGCTAATATTTGAATTATCTAAAGATATGTGAGAAGATGTAATATGTAATACTAATGACAAAATTGTAAGCAGATATTCCTAAAGGAGGATTGCCATTGCATTGTTATTTATCACAGCAGTAATTTATTTGTATTAAAACATATTTTGACTCAGAAGCTGCTTATTATCACATGACAAGTATATGCAACTGTTAACCCCATGCTCTCCTTTGTCCTCAAACTGTTATGTTCACTTGCCACATCTGGCCTTGCTTTAGATTGTAAGCTCTTAATGATTTTTTCCTACGCTTGTACAATGCCTAATATAATGTGGCCCTAATTCTGATTGGTGCCTTTGTAGGCTCTACAATGTAATAAGAGGTTTCCTTCACATGGCATCAGAAGGTGGTTTATGTGTGCGCCGGGTCTGACCCCGGGTCGCTTTCGTTGCTCTGCACGCGGGCTGTGGCCGGCAGCCCGGGCAGGCCGGGTCGGAGAGGACGGGCGCCGAGCTAGAATTAGGCACAGACACGTAACGGTTGATTTTAAGATTATTTTACTTACACCGAGATGGTCGTGGTGTAGGCTGAGAACTTGCTTGAGTTGTGGTTACAACAAAAAACACGAACACACGTGGAGGTTGCAAGGCTCCACGCAGACAGAACACGAACAATCACGTGGAGGTTGCTAGGCTCCACGCAGACAAACTCCGGATGTCCAGGACAAGCGCGCATTAAACTCGTCGTTACCTCTTATAGTAGGCTCCGTTCGAAGACGGGAAGAGGTGGGCGGTGGATCAGGCCGCCAAACCCCTCTGAGCGACACACAGGGTTTCTATTACCCTGCTGTGCACACCCAGAGTCCCCACGAGATGGATGCGGAGTCCTCTTCAGCTTGGGTGGAAACTGCTCAAGCCTCTTATACAGCTAGCAGGCCAATCGCTAGCCGCCACGTGTGAATAATTTAGAACTAGCCAATTGCGGGGCACGAATTTGCATACGACGAGCGGGAAACCTTTGCACCGTGCATTTCTGTGCTACAAAGGAAATGCACCCTGCAAAGATCACTGCAAGGTGGCGGGAACACTTCCCTGCATGCGGGTTCTCTGCGCAGCAGAACTCCTCCGTGCAACGAAGCTGTAAACCCACGGGGATAATTCTTAGTGCCGAAGAACACACAAAAAAAATCAGACCTCTGGGTCATGACAGTTTATAAAATGACTCCAATCTGCAGTATGTCTTTAGGTATGGAGGCAGCTTTATAGTTATTTTGGAAGACAAACCTGATGATTGAACATGGAAATTGGTATGCTTTACACCTGAAGCTGTATTGTATTTCTTTGTTGGTGGTAGGTGTTTACAATTTCCCGGTTTTCTATTTGGACAGGACTTTTGGGAGCTTTGGAATGGACCCCTGTTACTTTGTGATGATTTTCTCCTAGAAGTTTGACCTTAGCTGTTCAGGGTCTACTTAAACTTTAAGGACCATCTATGGAAAACACATGTTGTGTCTCCCTCCAGAAGCAGAATTTGACTCTGTGGTTTCCTGTTCTCTAGATGTCTGTAAATGAGTAACAACCCCAAAGAGGACAGTTGATTAAATGTCTCTCTGTGCTTTGTTATAGTTATTTCACTCTCGGTCTCTGTAAAGCGTAAAAAAGAATGTTCATAACTTCCCAAGCGACTTGCCTTGATGCCCATCTGTTAGACTATAAAAGAATGAAATAGACTCAAGGCCTTTGTGTCTCCCTTTTTGTATGTTCCTATATGCTGGCAGATGTACTCTAGAACATGGTGACCTCAAACAATTTCAAGAAGACTCTAGTTTAGAGTTTTACAGATATGATGCAGTTGAAATATTTGATTTAATTTGATATATGGATTATACAAATATCTAACACATGAGGCACCAAGATGATAAAGGATCAGAGTTTAAAATGCTTACTCTAGTTCAATGAAATGAAATGGAAACTGTACAACATGAAAAAAAAAGAAGCCAAACTCAACAGCGACATATATTTTCTAAGATTTTGCAAGAAACACAACTTCATTACCCGAGGACTAAACATCTACAATCCCCTGACTACTACACACAACTCAAAATATGCTTCACAGTTATGCAGAAGAACTTCAGAGAAAATTAGAAATCATCTACTTCACCTACTCTACTCCAAAAGAGACCAACTCAGGAAGGAGATCACCATATACTACAACAACTTAAAAGACAGAAATCCATGCATGTTCCCTGACAATATACAATGGATACAAAGAGACTACGAAAAACTGTCTACAGCATTCATCCTACATAAAAAGAAGAAATGGAACAAATTACTTCAAGAACAAGCTCCCCAGCCACAAAACAACCATCCGAGGAACAACACCAACACCTTACAACATTTCAACCTCAGACTTGATGAAACTGCAAGCAGCAACCAACCCACAAATATTATCAATCTCTCCACACACACGCTTACCAAAACTGAAAAATCTGTCCTTTCTAAAGGCCTAAATTTCTGTCCAGAAAAATACCCCAATAAAATACTTCAATGTGGAGAACTAGAAGAATTCTTCTGACGCCTACACCTCAAAGAATATTTCCACGACCAAACTTAAACCCACTCCCAACAAGAACTCATCCTCTGACAACATTCAGGAAAAGATCAACGCCAAAAAGGCCAAAAAAAATCAGATTGGACACCTCACAATGGATGAAACCCTAACCTTGACCGCTACATTGACTGCTTCAGGGAAAGAATGAACAATGAAATAATCAGCAACACATGCCACAACAACCTCTCTCTACCAGAGAGAAAGGCCATAGAATCTTTAAGATCTAACTACCAAATAGTAATAAAACCAGCAGATAAAGGAGGAGACATAGTCATCCTAAACCATGAGGATTACATAAAGGAAGCCAAGAGACAGCTCTCTGACACCACCTACTACAAAGAACTACAAGAAGATCCTACTCCCCTTTTCACCAAAAAACTCAACAATACCATCAAATCATTTCCATCAAGACTACAAGAAAAACTACAGACCTTGATCCTCCCACTACCTAACCCGGGGGCTTTTTACATGCTCCCTAAAATCCACAAACAAGGGAACCCTGGCAGACCTATCATATCCAACCATGGGACCCTAACTGAGGAAATATCAGGTTTCGTTGAATCAATCCTAAAACCACTCGTCACCCACAGAGCAAGTTTTGTACAAGACACTACAGACTTTCTACAGAAACTTAAAAACATAGACCACCTTCCCAGCAACACACTCCTAGCCACCGTGGACGTTACCAGCCTATATACCAACATCCCACACCAGGATGGCATCCAAGCCTGCCTTACATATCTACAGGAACAAGATTACAACCCAGAATACAGACCCAAAGATATTACTGACCTTATACACTTCATCCTCACACACAACAATTTCACTTTTAATAATCAACACTTCCTCCAGATGATGGGAACAGCTATGGGCACTAATATGGCACCACAGTATGCCAACTTTTTTATAAGCCACCTGGAAGAAGACTTCCTCAAGAACTGCACCATCAAACCCTTGCTATACTTAAGATATATCGATGACATCTTCATCATTTGGACTGAGAACCTACAATTTCTGATTGAGTTCCATCAGAAATTCAACAATCACCATCCCTCCATCCAACTTTCTCTAGAATACTCCAACACCAGCATCTCCTTTTTAGACACAATGATCAGTATCCAGAATGGTAAAATACAGACCACATTATACAAGAAACCCACAGACCAAGATACGTATCTGCACAGAACCAGCAATCACCCTAAACACACCAAAAAAGCTGTGATATACAGCCAAGCCCTCAGATACCACTGCATTTGCACTGAGGAGAGCACCCGGGATTGCCACCTCACCAATCTTAAAAAGGCTTTCACTCAACAAGGACACTCCTCCAGAGAGGTAGATCGCACATTTGAAAGAGCCACCCGGATACCATGTGAAGAACTGCTGCAGTACAGACACCCCCCCCCGACAAATCGCAAACCGCTGGTTATGACGTATCACCCCTCCCTTGAACCTGTATGAAAAATCCTCAAACAACTGCAACCCATACTAGAAAGAGACCCTATTCTTAAAAAGATCTTCCCAGAGCCACCCATCCTAGCCTTCAAACAAGCACCAAACCTCACCAACCTCATCTCCAGAAGCAAACTTCCTCAAGCCCAGAACACACCAAAAGGATCCAGACTGTGCTATGACAAGAAATGCAAAACCTGCCAACACATCTCCACCACCCCCACAATCACTACACCCCACAACAGAGCCATCAGCATCCCAGGATCTTACAGCTGCACCTCCAGAAATGTAATATATCTCATCCAATGCACCAAATGTCCTGATGGAAAATATGTAGGAGAGACCAAACAACAACTGCACACCAGAATGAATGCACACCGGAAATCTATCAAAGACAGAAATACCCAGTTACCGGTGGGGGCACATTTCTCACAGGAGGGCCACTCTCTCTCCAATCTCTCAGTCCTGATCCTCAAGGGAAACTTACACAACACTTCCCAGAGACGAGCCTATGAACTCCATTTCATCAACCTCCTGGATACTAGAGATCATGGACTAAATATAGACATTGGATTTTTGACACATTATAATCTGCCTGGCAGCTGCCTCCCCAGCCCAGCCCCTGGCTTGTTTACTTTTCATTCCATCCAGGAAGAGCACACACCAACTGCTGAAGCTTCCTTAGCCTGATGAAGGGTTTTTGAACCCAAAAGCTTGCTTTAATAACTATTCTCCAACTATTTGGGTTGGTCTAATAAAAGATATCAAATTCATCCAAGGAACCTTGTGTACTCTAGTTCAGTGATTCTCAACCTTTTTGGACATGAGGCACCTACCCATCCATAATTTTTGTCAACTGAGTAGCACTAATTAAGAAAAACTAATTTATATATTACAGTGCTTACCTCCTTGCAGAGGGGCTGGGCATTGTGGGTGGGGGATTGTCCAGGCCAGGACCAGTCTGAGGCTATGTTTATCTGCTTAGGTTATTTGCTTATCTCCTTGCACCTTGGGGCACCCATCAAAAGGGCCTTGGCATGCTCCTTGAGAAACACTGCTTTAGTTAGTAGCACCGTCAACCTGTGAGTAGTCTCACTGAATTAGAGTAAGGTGCTATTTAATCCAGGGCTGTCCAGCTTCTAGGTAAGTGGGGCCTTGGGCCTGCATGACACACTGCATGACCCCATCCCCCTGCTGCACTGCAAGCCCCAGCACCTCTGCACTGGATCATGCATCTCCCAGTATACTGTGTGTGCCCTCCTCCCCCCTGTCCCAGTGTCATTCCTGCTTCATTGGGTCCCCCACATTACTCTGTGCAGGTGGGTGCCTAGGCTGCAGGCTTCGCCAGCACTGCAAGTTATGCCATGCTGCATTGCTCCACCCCTGGGGTGGGGAAGAGGAAGTTGGAGGGACAGACAGCCTAGAGATACCACCTGCAGAAGCAGCTGGAACACCTGGGGAATAAATAAAATAATTTGCTAGTCTTATAGTTCATATCTGACAGAACACCACCAATGTCCTGACAGGGTTAGTGGAGAGCACTCACACAAGAGAATTTAAGTACTGGAGCAACAGGAGACTCTGAAATGAGAGTCAGTCAAGACTGAAATGTGTTCATTAAGCTTCCTGCTGCAGCTAGCATACAGCTTACCAGTAGATTTGACAGCAGTCAATACTGTGTAGTTTACTTTCTTAAGTACTAAAATCTGGCAGACTTTTAGATGAAAATCAGGGAAGATTTTCCCTGGCATAACTTGCTTAGTTATAGATTTATTTTTGCCAATTGCTGCCTAATAGTTTCAAGAACATTTTTACAGTTATTAATAGTAAGTGCTAATTTGGGGACTCAATGCCTCTGTACATTTAAAAGGGGATTGGCGCATTTTAATTCTGTTCAACTTTTTCATATGTATCCGGGACTGGCAATGAATGACTTCAAATTATCATCAACCAATGACCCTTTGTGGTATGAAATAGATTGGTGATCTGAGTTAAATACATAGCAAACAGAAAGCTTCAAACCATCTGAAAAAAACAAAACACCTGTCTGAAAAAATCTTGAATCTAGTCCCTTATAAATTAAGAAAACTAGCATCTTAATTTGGACTCCATTCTGTTCTCAGGTCAATGGCAAAGCATCTATTGGTTCAGAGAGAACATACTCAGGCCCTAGATTTTATTTGCTTATAGAATGTCCACATGACACTTTTATTTGTTTTGTATCTTGTAGTGTTTCTAGATAACTTGACACCTTGCTAAGATGTTTAGCTACAGTAAGGCATACCTGATTTTCCCTGGAAGTGTTTTTCCCCTGCTAGCCTTGGGAAAAAGGGTATGTATTCACCTTCTAATCCAAACCAGGAATAAAACTGTTGGAAGGACACAAATAGATGCTGATGCAATAAAACACTTCTGAAGCATGACAAAACTAGGGGGAAAAAGTGTCTTAGCCAACATCTTAAATGGGGAAAAATACATGACTGGTCTCATGGGGAGACCTAGCAAGTCAGAAAGGGGGGTATGGGAGATGCCACTGGTGCCACAAGGAAGGCTGTAGCTCCCTCCCACTCCATGGGCAGATTAAGTCAGGCAACAGCTGCTGGGGACTTTTTGGAGTCTCTGAAACAGGTAAGAACCCCTCCTTCCTCCACCACTTAGCATAATTTCCCTTCCCCTCCCATTCCTCTCTCACCCTCTTCAGTAAGGGTTGCTTTTGGGTGCAAGGAGTGGGGACGTGCCCACTGCTGCACTCTCCCCAACTCACGGGAACCCCAGGGATGCTCCTGCACTGCTTCAACTGATGCCTTTAGTAAATATTAGGGGTGGGCGAAGCAGGCCGTATTTGATTTGGATTCGGATTTGGCTCTAATCGGGGGCAGTGATTCGATTTGTTGATTCGGATCACTGTCCCTGATTCAATTCAGCTGAATCTGAATCTGAAGATTCAATGCTGATTCGGAGAATCAGCAATTCGGACATAGACACAGCTTTAAATGTTTTTTCTACATACCTTGAGGTACCAGCACAGCTTGTGAGCACTGTGATGCAGGGGTACATGGAGTGTCCCACAGCAGTGCGGGGGGGCCCTCCATATGCTTGCTGGCAAACCTGAAAGTGGACCAGAAGTACTTCTGGTCCACTTCTGGGTCTGCCAGAGAGCATGCTGGGGGGCCCCCCCATGCTTCCCCAGCTTGGCGATCAGCCACGGCGGACCCGGGGTGCCACCCCAGACACAGGAGGCACCAGTCGCTGAGGTGGGGGGGCCTCACAGCATGCTCCCTGGTGGACCTGTAAGTGGACCAAAAGTGCTTTTGGTCCACTTCCAGGTCTGCTGCCAAGTGTGCTGGGGAGCCTCCTGCACTCCTGTGGGATGCTCCATGTGCCCCAGCATTGCAGTATTCATGAGCTGCCTGGTACCTTGAGGTATGTAGAAAAAACATTTAAAGCTGTGTCTATGTCCGAATCCCCAAATCTCTCCGAATCACTTTGGAGGGTTCCAATTTGATTCAGAGAGATTAAAGGGTCTCCTGATTCAATTTGGATTCAGAGATTTGGTTGCCAAATTGGACTGAATCTCTGCTGAATCAAACCAGGGACCAAAGATTTGCACAGCCCTAGTAAACAGCAGTGTTGGGCTTGAGTGGGAACAGTAGTGGTAACAGTGGGTGGATCTCCCTTCCAGCGCCTGCTCCTGGACTGCAGGGGATATCGGGGCAGGGGGGGCGGGCGGGCAGGCAGGGAACAGAATTGCCTGAGGGAGTGGGGAATTGCTCATTAACACTACCATCCGCTGCCCCTCCCAGCACTCCACACAGCTGCTCTCTGTAGCTGGAGCCCCCAGGCCAGCAGGAAAAACGTAGTGGAGAGGGAAGGACCCCAAACTCAATGCAGCCATTCCCTAGAACCCTTGGCTGGAGTGGGGCAGGAGTGGTCCTGGGGCTTCCCCCACCCTCAGATCAACTAGGGACAGCAACAGCTGTTTTGTCCCTTGGGATATCTTGCTCCAACCCAGAGCTCTAGCTGTGCTTTGGACACCACCGGAGATGCAGGCAAAATGGAGCTGCTGGTATGTGACCTTCACCATGGAAGGAGGGTGCGACCATGCCATTGCACCTCCTCCCTGGATCTGCCCTTGATTGGTGTGTTAAAGTAAATTTTCTTTAAATTTGTTGAGGTGGATCTGATGCTACTGAATTCATTATTCTGGGATGAAGCTAACTGAGCTATAATTTCATTTCTGAATGCTCTTTCATGTTTAGTGCAGATACATGAGACCTTTCATGATGGTCAGACACATAAGTAAACTCTAAACATACTCTAAGCAACTCAGTGAGTATTCCCCTCTTAGGAAAAAAGGCGTTGTCTTACCATGAGTTAGCTAACATCTGGTAACTAATATGATGTGCCCCTTCTACAGTGTTCACTTCACTCTAAAGCCTGTGAAAACTACACCTGCCTTACCTTCAAGGATTTTACCTTGTGCTAGTTACTTTATGTTAATGAACATATGGCAAGATGACACCTTTTTTCCTAGTGAAGATAAGTCCTATATGTAAATTTGTGTAAGCTTGTCGCTTTGTCCTTGAAAGAGGTGAATGATCTATCCAGTTAGTCTTTGCATAGGAGTCCTTGGCTTGTTTTTTAAGTCTGGCAATGAGTAAAGAGATCATTTATGTGTATTTTGGTTTGAATAGTTGCTCTAGACATGAACAGAATAAAACTAGATAGGGACCACTTTAAGCATAACAAAAACATTTCATCTGGGAAATCCCTACCCTGAAACCACATTTCCATCCTGATTTCTCAATATCTTAATGAATAATGGAAATCAGAGCAGAAAAATATCTGCTGCAATATATATAGTAGCTGGCTCTCTTCTTAATGCAGGGGGTTTCTCTGTAGTTCAGTTTTAAAATTTCAGCTAGAAAAAAAAAATGCACCAAGCGGTGTAGGTCTAGCAGTTTTCTGTGAAAACGTTTTCACTGTCAAATGGATCTTGCTGCCAGAAAGGCTTTTCTGACCGTCAGCCTGTTTTTCCCTTGTTTATTTTCACTTGATCATTCCTAATTATACCCAGTTTCCACACAAAATTGATCTTACCTAGAGAGCTTCTAATCTTAACAAAATAAATATTATCTTTGAATCTCAGTTATTCAATTAAATATGCAAAAACGTGCAGTAAGTATATGCAGATTCTTAGAATATTCTGGGCTTTTTTCTTGATTTAATTATATTTTGAGTGAGAAAGAGAGAAAGTGTGTCAATACTTTCTATTCAAGGTCTACAAATCTGCTTCCTGGAAGCTCCCATGAGCACTCATTGTCACTAGGTGGTGATGTTTTGCTAAGGAAAAATTCAACAAAATGTTTAAAACAATAAATCCACAAATAATGAAAAGAGGGCATCTGCTGTAGGAGCACAAATGTTTTTTTTTCTTTGTGTGATTTTTTTTTTTAAGTACTGCAGCTTTTCCCATAATGTTTCATGAGGAAATATATCAAACTTACAGAAGGAAAATCCTAATTGCCTGTATTGAAAAATTTAAAATGGATAGATTTCATTTGGACCTGATGAATTTCTTTCTCCCATGCCAGTGTTTTAATTTTGGAATGCCTGTGTATCTACATCCACCAATGTCAAATAGGTTTAACATTATTGTGTGTGCACACCTAGCTGAATCTGGTAACTTTTGATGTTTGGCAAGGCAAAGCTAATGTTTAAAAAATGTGCTCAAAGCCACAGCAGTGAGAGAACACTGAATCTGATGTAAGGTGACCTGCAAAAGATTCTTCCTTAAATTTTATGTTTATGCTCTATTTTTCTTCTTTGATAAATGAACAGGATCTGAAAACATTTAAAATTCTGCTGTTTTTAAATATTAGGAATATATATAAACGCAAGTTTGCTGGAGGGCTTTGAGAATCTGAGGGTGTTTAGTATGCTTTCACGTTTTAAATGATCATGTTGGGGAATCTGAATTTTTAACAAAAATATAATTTCTCTTAGTTGTTCTCTTAATATCCTAATGCCTTGCAAATTAAGTAAATATTAACAAAAGCAAAATAAAAACTTCTGTTTTGTATTACAATTCCATTACTCCTCCAGTTGTCTCCCTAGTCTCCCATGTAGAAAAAGTTAGAATTTCTAAAAAGCAGGGTTTATTTATGTATAGTGTCTTATATAACTAAAAAAAAAAGGGACAAAACCATTCGCATTTACTGTCAGATCAGCTACTAACAATTTTCTGTATGGAGCCTCTGCAGGACCCAAGAATACCCAGTGACTAAGGTGATTTTTGTCTGGTTTTATCCATTTCTTTTTTATGATCATCATTACAACAAACACAAATACCATCACCCAGGTTCCTGACAATCTTAGACTCGCAGGGGCACTGCAAAGATTTTTTTTTTTCATATAGCAGGCTGATGAAACTGCCTTTGTGAAAGCATGTGAGGAAGTTCTAGATCTGACTTCTTGATACTTTTTCTTGCTAGGGCTAAAGAATTTAAATTAACAAAGTTCAAGTTCTGGAACACAAGGGGTGCTGACAGATGTTCACACCTCTGCTCTAACTTGTAGCGCTTTACATAATGTCCCATGAGTTAGAGTACTCCCCAACCCTACAGACTAGGGGTGGGCAAAATATGGCCCATGGGCCAGATCTAGCCTGCCAAGCACTTCCCTCTGGCATGCGCAGCCTCTTCAAAACCCAGGTAATGGCAGCTGCCTCTTTAAAAGTTGGCTGCAGTACCTCAGGCTGTTTCCTTGGGTTCTGGTTGCAAGGCAATCAACCCTGACCTCAACCTGATGCAGCTGGCCTTGCCCCTCCCCTGGCTCAGGCCATGTTTGCAGCTTGAGAGGGGCAGCGGGGTTGGGCCAGAACCTGTGGCGCTGGTGAGGGGAAAGAGTGTCTGGGTCAGCTTCTGCCTCCTGCATGGGACTAGAAAGGGCCTTGCCCTGCAGGTAAGCCCAGGGAAGTGGCTGCTGGGCAGGCTTTCCCCATGCCATGCCACTCAGGCCGTGCAGGGTCGGGCTGGGCGGGCACTGGGGAGGGGAAGCAGCAGCTGGGCTGCAGCTCTGGCTCAGTCAGCACCAGGGCAAAAAGGTGGCAGCAAGCGGAGCTGTGTGCTGCTTGGGATGGGATGGGATGAGCCTGGCTTGAGCAGCAGGAGCTCAGCTCCACTTTTCCCTACCTGCTCCGGTCAGTGCTGAGCAACATACAGCTCTACCGCTTGACAGGTGCCCTGCCCCCTGGTTGCCATCTTGCTACCAGAAGTCCCACCCCCTAACTTTTAACCTTTGCCACCAGAAGTCCCTCCCCTTGCCCCCAGAAGTACTTCTTTCAGCAAGGGTTTTTTGCCATCTTAGAACCAGAAAAATACCAAATGATATTCTGAAAATCAAATATCTACAACATTCACTAATTTGATTTCAAAAAATATTTTTGTCCTGATTTACATGTGTTGTGTAGTGTACACAGAGGTGACTGCACAATAGGTTAAAATGAAGTCTTACTCTTGTATATTGTGGAGGGTGGGTATAGGTTTGTGGGGTGTGTGGGTACATGGGGGAGGGAGCATGTGGGTGTGTGTGTGGATATGTGGGGTGTGGGTGGGTATGGGAGGCAGGTGGCTGGACTCACCCAATGAACACACACACACTCTGCCCCATGCTTGCAGACATGCACACACCCTGGCCCTGTGCCTGCAGATATACACACATGCTCTGCTCCGTGCCTGCTGACACACACATGCATACATGCACACACTCACACTCATTCACACACCCTCCAGCCCCCCACCAGCACAGTCTCGTGCTCCATGGTCCAGGGATGCAGCTGGGAGCCACAGTCACGTGGTGTCTGAGCGGGGGTGGGAGATGGGGCAGGAAAGCAAGGAATTGGCTGTGGGTAGGCAGGGCTGAGTTGCTTAAGCCTGCAAGCCTACTAAGGGCTTCCTTTGGGTCCTACTGCCCCTGTCTCCTGTCAGCTCTGACAGGGAGGCAGGGGTGAATAAATATTAATTTACTACATTTTTTAGGCACTCCACAGGCCAGATAGAATGGCCTGGAGTGCTGGATCTGGCTTGTGGGCCATATTTTGCCTGCCCCTGCTGTAGCCCCATCCTCCCCCTCCCATATCCAGTGCTGTCAGCAGGAAGAAGGGTGGAGGGGGAAGCCAGAAGCAGTGAGTTAACAGCTGAGGTTTGCCCAACCTGAGCTGGAGGGGTGGGGGTTGGGGAGGTCATGAGGCAGGGGGCTCTAATCCACCTGTCCCCCCTCCAGCTGAGTTTGGATAAACCCCTTGCTAGTTTACCCCTCCCCCCTTCTCCCTCCCTTATTGCTAACAGTCCCAAGGGTGGGGCTGGGCTGGACTGCATCAGCCCAGCACCAGTCATGTGACAAATTAGCCCTAGGACAGCATTTCTCAACTTATGGGTTCCGACCCAAAAGTGGGTCACAAGAATATATGAAAAGGTCTTGAACAAACTTAAATGGATCAACAACCTTTAAAAATGGATTCTCCTTTAAAGGAGAAAAGCATGGGAAACCCTGGCCTTTCCTTTGCAGGCTAGCAGAGTTCCTGCCTGTGGGGGGCTGCTTGGGGCCACCCCATAACCTGCACCTGCCCCTTGCCCTACACTCTGGGGGACTGAGGGCAGTGGGTTGGGAGTGAGGAGCACTGAGTCGGGACTGGCCATTGATGTTTACAAATGGGTCCTAGTACAAAAAAGGTAGAGAACCACTGCCCTGGGGAACACAAGTTCCCTAAGGCACTCTAAAGTACAATGCCTCATCTTATAGCTCGTTTGAGGAGGGTCAACTTTTTGTGCAATTGACCACTTTAAATGCACTCTGCAGCCATGCGTGTGTCCCCCAGTACAGCTGTAGAGCGCTTTCAGGAGGCCAGTCGTGCTAAAAATGTAACTTGTGTCTGTGCCCAAGATGGCAGGCTCCAGCGATAAGCACAATCTTGCTGAGCGAACATGAGCTGATTTAAAATTCAGCTCACTTCAAGTGCTGGGGGGATTGAGTGTGTCAGCCACAGTATTTCCGTTGTTTCCACCCAGGTGGATAGACTGTGACTAAGAATTCATCCTTCAGAGTGAATCTTTGTAGACTTGTTGTATTAAAAAAAATCAGGAAAGAGCTTCTCAGAGCACAAACACCCATGTGCTACAGTGGAGTATATAAATATGCTTTCATCAGCCAATATTGTAAAAGGTAGGTCATTTTTCAAAATAAAGGCTTGTCCTTCTGAGAAAGACAATAAGCTAGAATGGATAGCAAAAGACAGAGCACCTGTCAGACTAGGTTTGCACTAAAAAGCTTTTGCTGGTCTAGTAATGTCTGTTAAGGTGTGACATTTGTATTTAAATAAAACTTTTATGCCAGCAGAAGCCCTAAGGTAGAGGCAGTTATATCAGCAAAGAAACTATTTTGCCACAATAGTTTATTTAATTCAGGAAACCAGTTTAAGCTATATTGGCAGGACACTTGCTGTTGTAAGATGCATCTCCATTAGCAGGGTTTGCCAATCTAGCTAACCTTTCCCGGTGTGGATTGAGTCATACAGAACACTTTTTAGTATGCTTTCTGATATTGCAAAAGGGAGATCAGCGCTTGTGTAGCTTCTTTTTAACTTTTGTTTACCCATGCTGATACTTTGGCTTCTGTAAAAGTTAGACACTGTCTCATTGTACTGAGGCAGGACACTGATGTCCTTTACTGGATCTGTACAGAAGTGGAGATTATCAGTCAAAAATAAGGCACATTTGTTTATTCACTTTTAAATGATCTATACCAGGAAACATACTCCATACTATATAAAATAAAATTTCCTGCATGTGGACAGCTCTGAAGTTCCTAATATTTCCTCAGGGGGCTTCCTTATATGTACTTCCACCTTTGGTTCATGCTGTGTTAAACCACACTTCAGGAAGGAACCAAGCTTTCTAGATCAGAAAATACCAGGGCTCTGGTAATGGTTAGTCTTACAAGAAAAAGGAAACTATGAGGGAAGCGACAACTAGCCAAGAAGCTGACTGCCGATAGATGTAATATGAAACCCTTTCTTGGTTGAAGTCCTGTTTAGGTTTGACCCCCAAAACCAAAGGGCAGGTTTACCTAAAAGTTCTACTGTAATCAACCTGTTGTATTCTATTAATTCATAGCTTGCCCGTTGTATCCACTTGTCTTTCCTACTCACTTACCCAATCTGTGATCTAACCCAAATTGTAATCTTCAGTGACTACCTAGATATACTTAGGATGATGCCTTTTATTGGACCAACTGCACAGCTGGGATAGAGTTAGACAAACTTTTGAGTGTAAGACACGATGTCTTGAAAGTCTTGCATTCAAAAGTTTGTCTAACTCTATCCAATCTACGCAGTTGGTCTAATAGAAGATATCACCCTAAAAAATCCCTGCCGCTCATATTTTCTGGAACATCACAGCTACAAAATCACTCTTAAGTTAGCTAAATATTATAATTTTGAACCAGAAGCTGCCACTGACCAAAGCAAACCACTTCCTTTTACAGTGGTCACCTGAAGAGATCAGTTTATTCTACAGTTTTTCAAGCTCCTCTTATATTTTTTAGCTCATTCTGGGCAAGCACTAAATGAGCAACTGTCTTGTGAATAGTGTCATGCTATTGCTGTACTGCAAGTGCATGAGTGGGGAATCTGAAGATATTTTGCTAGTGATGATCAGGCTGTTGTGTTTAGTATGTAACTTCATTCACATTTAAAGACTCCTTAGAGATATTAAATGATCCATTAAAAACATCAAGCTATGGCAAGAAAGATTGCCTATAGCGAAGGAAAAGGACTGGAAATCAGAAAACTGGGCTTTCTGATGTCCTTAAGCACATCACTTAAGATCTGGGTTTTAAAGTAGAATGTACATAATCTTGAAAGCCAAAATAATTGGATAATTGGGTTTTATTCTGCATGTACAACTGGTGCACATGCATGTGAGATGATTATGTGAACAAGTGACTGGATCCAAATATTTGCAAATGCAGTAACCTGATTTGTCCCTAGTTACTTAATACACAGTTGCATGTGTTTGATTAAAAATCTCTTTTCACTCCCCATTTTGTCCATTTCTCTACAGGGGAGTAAAATTAGCTGTCTCAAGAGGGATACCAAGGCTAAATTAATATTTGTAGGTATGGCTGATATCCTTAGAAAATGCAGTTTTATTGTTAGAAATTATCAGTATTAGACAATGATAACTTCTGGTCAATAAATCAATCGCTTGTTGGATAGAAAAGGAACCCTATTAAAAGCCTTTCTTGACAATGATGTTAAGGCTATATCGGTTTTGAGTGATAAATCCACATACACTGAGCTATAGTCTGCACCTTTCCTGTTCAGTGGAGACGAACTGAACAGAGCCTGTAAGCTGCCTACCTTTTGGGTTTATTTTGCCAAGTGAGCGTATGGAATTAGAAAGAAGTACATTAACTCAGACATCTCTGTAAGTAAACAAGTTAAATCTATAGCCTGGTTCCATAAATACTTGATAATTTTGGATAACCTTTTACATGTCTCCATTTATAAAGGATGCTCTGTTATATTTCCATATAAAGACATTTTTGGCTGTTCTTTCCTTTTTTAAACAGGCTATGGTTGATAGAATATTATTTACATAGGAATTATCTTGCTGCCATAAGTGAGTGAATTCTGTAATATCTTTATAATTTTACAGCTTTTTAATATTGCCACTGTAACCCTGCAAATGCCAGATCTATACCAATAGCAAGGCAGGGTAAAACAATTCATATGATTATGGTAATTCTTTAGAACTCATTTTGTTTATTCTGGATAAAATAGCTTATTTTTATATGTTTAATTGCTTTTCTTTTTGTATTAATTATGGACAAATACAATGAAAGCTTGAGGTTTATGATATCTAACTTCAAGAAGAAAAGCAGAGCTGTTCAGTACCTACTCAGAATTAGGTTAAATAGTACCCATGTTGATCTATGTTTTATCACCAAGTCGTAAGAATTTTGAAGGCTGTTAGGTGCTTTGGAAGTATTTTTTGTGAGGAAACAGCCCTCAAAATTAAACTAACTGCATATACTTCCTCAATCTCAGGATAACCCTACTTCAAAGTGAAAAACAACTTTGGTAACCTAGTTAACCACAGATTTTGAGATAGATACCAGAAATGATGCATAGTTGTGGCATCCCACCAAATATCTGCTGCTGATTTTGTTTCTGTACTAGGTACAGTTGGTGAATATGACTCATCATGAGTTTCTTTTTCTGCTCTCAAATGAAATAAGGGGAATTATCATAATACCTATAATTGTAATATGAATATTATCATGTTATAATTTACACCATCACATTAATATTATCCCCAAAGTAAAATCATATTATAATACAGCAATTATCATAACAGGCCTTAGTTTTACATTAGTGCTTTAGAAACCTGATTGGTGGCTGCATTTCCTGAAAACTCTCTGTGGGTCTCATCTTAGAAAGGGGACCATGGGAACTAATCCTGATGTGAGGAGAAATCATTGCTGAATCCAGTGGGATCCCACATGGGCCTGAGTTGTCCTTTCCAGGAATGGGGACCTTCAGCTACAGAACAGGTTCATCATGAAGTGGCAGTGGGAGCTAAACAGCTTGACATCTACTGATGGGTTTTGAACTGACATAGAGGAAAACTACAACAGGAGCAATAGTGTTGAGCAGCCTCCAAGCTCATTCAGGACTTGGTCTTTATATAGTACTAGCTAATTGCCCGTTAAGAATGATGGATTTTAGGGAGTATTTACATGGCCCCCCTTTGCCTCCCACTCACCTTTCGGGGCTGGCTATGTAAAGACTCCCTCCGCCACTGCTGCCGCCTTCTCCATCCTCTGGCATGGGGCGTCCATCCCCCCACCTGCCTGCACCTCGCAGCAGGGCTCACCTCCCCTCTCCTCGCCTCCCCTCCCTGCTCCTTTCCCTCCCTCCCGGCCGCCTCCCCCTCCTTGCTGGCTGTTGCTGGGACCAGGCGGCAGGGGGGCACTGCCACCATGACCCCTCTCCCCTCCCTGATTCTCTCCCTTCCTCCCTCCCTTCCTTCCCTGCTGCCTGGCCCAAACAACCACCACCACCATGACCCCTCCCCATGCCAGCCTTCCTCCTTCCCTGCCGCCTCCCCCTCCCTGCCTGCTGTTGCTGGGGCCACCTTCCCGCTTCCTTCCTTCCCTCCCTCCCTGCTGCCTGGCTCCAACAACAGCTGCCACTGTGACCCCCCACCTTCACCTCCTTCCGCCCTGCTCCTCTCCCTTCCTCCCTCCCTGCCCGCTGCCTCCCCCTCCCTGCCAGCTGTTCTGGGGGTGTTGGGGATGGGTGGCGGGGGGACCCCATGACCCCACCTTCACCCTCCAGCAGGGAGGTGTGGGCAAGCAGCAGGGCATGTTCATTGCTGCCACAAACTTCCCTGGCAGTGGCTCAAACTTGGGCCTGCGCAGCCTGGGCCCATGCAGCCAAACGCTGCTTGCCCTCTTGACAGCACATCCTCAGTTGGCCAAAAGCATTATGGACAGACAGGCACACAGACAGACAGACAAAGCCCTTCATTATATGAGAATAAGGCAGAACAGGGTGGCACCTTATAGACTAGCTCAATCAGAGACATGGGAATTTGTGTAGGCTATAGCTAACTACCTCTCTTTGTATGGCAAGGTAAAACTATTTAATTTTAGTTTTGAGGAAGAATCCCTTGTCCTTTTGCAACTGGATTGAGACTACTAAATCATTTCACGCAATGGCTGTTATCAGATGATGATGTCTTTTTTATTGCTAATATGGGCCAGATTTGAACAGGTGAGTTAGAGGTCAAAGGATTTGTAGAACAAGGTCTGTTTTGGATCCCCCTGAGTCATTCCCTTTGTAGGTTTTTGCTTCTAATATGAAGTATGTTTCCGTTTCCCCAAGCTAAGCTTATTGCAGTTATTGGTGGAAAGTTTTTAAACATTAGGGCCATCTGTGTATACAGTAAGGCCATTTGTAAAAGAGATGAAGCTCATCCAGCTGTAATGAGGTAATGTTTTATAAGTATATTATAAATCAAGAAAAACATTTTATGAGTGAAAGGGTTAGATACTGGGGAGATCAGGAACTATATCACAATCATTTTTAATTTTGGATGGGGGGAGGAAAAAAAGCTGATAGCTTGATTTCTTTCTTTTTTTTCCTTCAAAATATAGGCTTTGTTCTTCTAAATTCTATATTGGCCAACAAACTAGAAGATGATGAAAGGTTGAAAAGCTAACTCCAGATATTCTTAGCTAGCCTTCATGGCTCTATGCATTAAAGAGAAAAAGGAGAAAAATTAAATAAAATGAGGACAGTAAAGACAGCTTTTGTGTTCAGGTCCCAAGGTACACTGGGAGTTCATACCTCAGAAACAAATTGTGTGTATATATGTGTGTGTGTGTGCATGTGTGTGTATATGCTGAATTAAAGGCTGAAGAATTGCTATGAATTTAAAGAGGCAACAGTTCTATTGGATAAATCCCACCACACTAAACATCATAATGTCCAAACATTTCCAGAGTACTGTTCCCAAATTAAAGTATTGTTCCCAGTACAGTTGGGGGTCTTAGATGAAGAGTGAATGCTAACTGGTGTTTTGAATTTTATAATGTACCTCGAAAAGCAATTGCATTGCATTGCCATGTACAGTAATGTAAGTTAAAGGCTCCTATGACATTATCTTTACTTGGTTATTGTGATGTTGCATTTATTTTTCTGAAGTGTTTTTCCCCCCTCAGTGAATTACTCCAGAGCAGTCATTTTGCCAATGAAAACAGTTTTATTCAATGGTATGCAAAATATTGAATTTGTAATGGAAAGGATTGTTGCAAGATTAGATCAACCTAAAAATACAATAAATCAGTGATTAAATTAATGTACACTGTCTTATTGAAAGCTTTAACTATTTGGGGATACTGATGAGTATTCCAGAATATTGCATCTCTTCTGGAATGACTCCCCATGTGAACCCTCTGTTTTAGAATAAAAACAACTTTATTCTGGAGTAATTTATTTACTCCCAGTATAAAATCACACCAGGTGCTGCCTCAAAAGAACCAAACTATTGGTTAATTCCTCATGCGTAGAAGAAGTGCAGCTTTTTAAAATTTTGTGCTTCAGTTTAGTCTGAGAACTGATGGCGCCTGTTACCTGGATATGTTTCAATGTGTAGTTCTCTCTGAAAAGAATGAACATTTAGACCAACTTTGTATTATATATTTGACATAAAACAACTAATTTCCATCAAAGTGAACTATACCTTTGTTTTATGAGTAAAAAATTGAAAGTAGTATCTCTAACTTTTTAAATAAATGTCATAAGTGAATCTCAACAAATTGATTTATGTTATTAAATTGCTGCATCTTTGGAGTTTGCCCCCCTTTCTGTTTGCTGCTGACATGTCACTGCTGGTTTCACTGCTGCACACTGGTGGTGATTTCTATGTCTGTATAGCGCTTTGGCTTTGTGAGTTTGCTGCATTAATTTAAATATCAGCTATGGTGAAAGTCTGGAAAACATGGTTTGAGTGTGTCCAAGCTGGTTTTGTGCCAGTTCTCAGCTATGTAACACAGCTATGGGGAGGGCAGCTTTTGGTTTGTTTCTATTATCTGTCCATTTCTCTTTTTGCTGGTTATTGGTGGTGTGTTGCCCTGGCTTTGTGTATTTTACTGTAATTACAGCCTAAATTATGTTGAGTATGAGTCTAAAACAGAGGAGGGCACATATAGCTGCTGTGCTTGACAAAAAGCCAAATCAAAAGATCTGTTCCTTTGCAAATATGTACCCAATGCCTTAGGGTGTTTTCTTGCAGTTGGTAGCAAGGGAGTGGGAGTCAAATGAGAAAGCAAGGAAACATGAATACGGAAATTAAAGTGGGTAGTACAGGCAGAACAAAATGGCTCCTGATGTATCACCTGTGTTCTTGCTGTAACTGTTTTGTTGTCAAATTTATTTTACTTGCTCAATTTATAACCCTCCTTCCTACCCCCAGAGAAGGCTTCGCAAACAACTTTAACTTGGGTCCTGATCGAAATGGGAGGCTGTCCCAGAGATCAGTAGACTGTGGAGAAAAGGAGGAAAGAAAAAGAAAAAAAAAGAATAAAACACAAAAGGAAGATGAAGAAGAAAGTGGAGGCCTAAGAGATTTCCTGTGAATTCCCATTTCAAGATGATCAGAATTTGAGTATGTTCATATCCCACACAGTGTTTTCACTAATGAAATCCTTGCATCTCAGTAATTTGGAGTTTTTACTATAACTTATGAATTGCATGTTTTAGTAAAGCATTTCTCTCTCATTGAAGGTTTTTGCCTTCTTTTAATAAAATTTATATTTAAATCCCCTAGATGACTGAAATTCAAGGTTTTTCAGTAGATAGAAACCATTAGTGAGGTGCAAATGCATACAATTCCAGTCTACTACAATAGCATTACAAAATACTGTAATACATGGCCATGGCCTCTTGGTATTTTTTCTGTCCTCTTCCAGCAGAAGTTAAAAACAAAGCCACTAAGAAAGGGAGAAAAGATTTACGATATGTCAGCAGTGGTTTCTGTGATACATGCTCTTCAAGGCAATTTCCAATTCAAGTGATTATTTATATATGAGTCTATGGCATGATTGGCATTTCCTCTGGTGAGCTGCAGGAGGTGAAAGTCACACTAAATATGACTGACACTACTGAATTACTAAATCAGTCAGGAGTGGTCCAGACGGATGCCATGAAACATTTTTTTTTTCCATTTAAGGTAAATTTCTGTAGGGGATTGCAAAACACATTCATTTTCAATGTTGCTATAATAAATTCCTTTTGTAAACTAAATTTCATGCCTTACAACAAACATTTCTAACCAGATCTTATAGAAATCAAATTTTGGAGTAAAAAATAATTGTAGATAATGAATATATTAACTTGAATGAAGTGCCTGACAGGGGAATCCCCCCTGCATTTCCTCCCTTTCTTGGTTCAGCATTCAAGACACTGAAGGGTAGAAAGCCTTCATCACCTAGTAACAGGCAATTGATAAAGGGTTGCCTGGGAAACCCTTGTGCCTGGAGATTTTCATTGTGCTGCATTATGCATTTGTAGGCATTCTTTATAATTAAAAAAATCCTCCCTAGGAATCAATGAAATGAAAGAGGGGGGAGGAGGGGACTGAATTTTATATTTAGGAACATCTAATACAATGTTCTCATTTGATTTTTAATAATCTCTAATAGCATGTTTAAAAAAATGCTTGAGGCAATTGAAATTCTGCTTGAAAAGGCAATATGGAAATATGACTGTAGCTGTTTTAAGTGCAGCTCACGTACAATGTGGTTTGCCTGCCAGTGGAAAAACCCCAGCAATCCTCCTGAGAGCTCCACTCTGATCAGTCTGAGTAGATTATTCCTTCAGCTTTAATAATTCAGACTCCCTGTCTGCCTTGCAGGGAGTTTTCCTCTCGCCTGGAAGACACATACTGCTGACTGGGGAGATCCCCAGTCTCTTGCTTGTATTTTTAACAAAAGGCTCATTCTTGCCACTATCTTCTCAGGAAAAAAAAATCAGTATTTTTACCTTGTCCTTTTTAACAAGGAATCCAGCTGGGATCTGAAAGATTTATGTGAGGTCCTAGACTCATGTTATTGTAGACATTGAATATTTTTCCTGTTGTTGGATGAAAAAGACAGCTTTGGCTAGTTTTACCCTGTACTAAAATAAGACAAACATGGTCTTAGTGCCATCCCTGCCTGGTTCCATCCAATTTAGTTTCCTTAGCTTCCATGTATCAGTGGGAACCTAAAATATTATAAAATGTGCCACAGTGCAGAAGATGCTGATATCCTACTTATCCATTTTAGAGGGAAGTGTGAACATTTTGCCAGTTCTGGTTTGCAGAAGTTGGCCATATTTGTAATTGGTTTCCATTGGGCTGGTTTCATGCTGCTTGATTTCAGCTAAACATTTATTCTTTCTTTCTTTCTTTTTTTAAAGAAAAACCATGTGAAACAATGAACATTTATCAAGTACTGTGTATTACCTATGGCCTCAGTCCTCTGCTGTCATAAAATTGCTCTGGGGTTTTAAAGTATAAAAGCTTGTAAAGCATGAACGACTCGATCCCCTGGTGGCTAAGGGGGCATGGCGGTAGAGGGAGTGTGGCTACTGTAATCAAAGGAGCTCCTGCAGACGCCGTTGGCACTGTTGGTGGCGGGGGTGGGGTGGCGAGTACTGACCAAGGGTTGGCAACCACCCACAGCCACCTCCGGCAGCGGCAGCCAGAGAGGATCATGGACCACCTGCAGATGCCATCAGCGGTGTCGATGGCGGGGTGATGAGCGGCGACTACCTGCAGGCACCGCTGACAGTGTCGGCAACACCTTTTTTAGGGGGTGCACCGCCATTCTCAGGGGTTGCACATGCACTCATGTGCACCACCTACACATTGCCCCTGTGCTAAAGTATAGCTGGCCATTGGGAGGTCAGAGCTGGCCATTCAGGAGGAACTTCTGTGGTGTGGCACAACTATAGTGGTTCCTTCTGCACCCACACCCTCTTATTTGAGGCTGGTGTAGTGGCAGTGGCTAGAGTCTCCTTATTACTCAGTACATTCCTTTAACACCCATTTTGGGTAAGTGACATCCCTCTGCTAAATTTTGGTAGATAAATTAGTGCTTTGGTGGTCCAAGACTAGAAGGTTCAGAGGCTGCTTAAAACCATCTCACTCTGCCATCTCCTGACACATGGCTGTACAAATCAGGCACAGCAAAGAATTGGAGCCTATGGTTTTTTTAATCAGAAAAAGTATGTTTGATAGCTCTTTTGGAAAACCTCATCTGTATCTGGGATACAGTTTGGATTAATTGGAAAAAGAAACTTGAAGCAACACATGAAGTGTGCTGGGAAGAGGTATGACCAGAGGATTCATATAACCAGCTAAAACATTAGAGCAAAATCAGCATGAGTAGAAAATTGGGGTTTCCACATTTCCTTTTGAGTTTTGCAAAATGGTCCACTGTGGAAATAAGATACGTATATAAAATTTTTACTCAAAACAACACTAATTTCTTGTAAAACCCACAAATCCTTTGAATTTCTAAATGCCTTAAAGGTGAAAATTGTCAACGTAGACAACTCGGAAACATAAAATCTTGAGTTTCACATCATTTGCTTGGGGAAAAAGGCTATTGTAAATAACAATGTTTCTGGGTTTGAGAAGGATTGAAACTAAAGAAGAGTAGTTTTTTTGCATGCAACCCTGAAAATTGTTGCAACTTTTGTGCAGGTGGGAGGGCAAATTCTATCTTTTCTTCTGCCATAACTTCACATGGAATGTAGCATGTGTGCTTCCCATGTGGAAGGGATGGCTGGGATTCTAGAGTCCAAGCACAGCTCCTTCTCTTTCTTCATACAACAAGATTTGAAGGGGTAGGGCAGGAAGGAAGCCTGGAGCTGCCATTTTGAGGGTATACCAGCCTTTTCCTTCCCTCCACTCCCTTACAGCAGTAGCACAATAGCATTTGGGACTGGTGCAGTTTTTGGTTTACAGTAGCAGGTGTGGAGTGATGAAATAAGACACCTGGGCATCCAGCCATTCTTCTGCATTTTCTAGCATTGGCATTATATTCTGGAACTTTAATAATGAAGAATATATAGCTTTATAACAGTATCACTCCAGAAAAGTGGATTATTATGTTTCTTTTTATTTGTCGGGGGAAGGAGGGAGGAGGGGAGGAAATGAGAGGGGGCATGAGAAGGCTGTCAATGCTACCATAAGGTGTAGAAGCAAACAGCAGGGTTACAAAGCAAATATGGAATATTTCCTTCTCTTCCTCCTTTCCTCTGTGAGGTCTTATTTTGTAACGTTGTCTTTGAGATCCTCTCTCTCTTCCAAGCCATTCCATTGTTTTCTTGCTGAGCATGGACAATTGTGTCTTTTAGCTTTGTTGTATGCAGGCAAGAAAACTTGGAGCATGGATTTTATTAACTGTACAATTGCAGAGACCATAACTGCTTACAGATAACTCTCAAGCCCAGTACTGTTGCTAAGCACCAATATAAATTCAGTTATATGGCTCTAGCTGTTCTAGCAAAGGAAATTATACAGCAATTTTTGAAAAAGTTCTTGATTGTACATATTCAGTGTTGCTAAGATTTTTGCATTCCTTGGCTGTAATAATATTCATTTATTTTCATAGACACTAGATTCATAGACACTAGGGCAGGAAGGGACCTCGGAAGATCATTGAGTCCAGTCCCCTGTACTATTTGATTAATACAGCAGCCTTTAGCCTTTCTGTAGTAGAGGACTGCATTCCAGTATCAAGAGAAATCATGGTAGGAGAATTACAAATTGGTACAGCATAGAAAATAATTTTAATGAGAGAGTTATTGAGAGGACTACTGCACTTAACACACATGCTACCTCCTTTGTCTTTCCATAGTATTATCTATCTCACTAAAGGACAACCTTTTTGGTAGACGTGTCACAAATTAACCTTGCATCCTCCCTGCCTGCCACTCCAGTCCCCTTTCTCTGCCCAGTCTGCTGCTCTGCTTTCTATTCCCTACCCTGTGCTCACTGGTGATCAACTGCTCTACTTTTTGTTTCTTTCCCTATCTGTTGCTGTGCTTCCTGCCCCTTCCCTGGTCTTCTGCATGCCACATACAGACTAAGGATAGACATTACACATAAACTGGTTTAAGTGATCAGAAACTGGTTTAAACCTGTAACAGAACAGATGTTCAGGACACATAAACCAATTTAAGAATGGCTGAAACTGGTTTGGGATAAATCTGGTTGAATGTAGCATCAGACTTAACTGATTTGGCTCAAACTGGTTTATGCAATGTCTGTCCCAGCCCCCTTGTTGGTTTAAGATAAACCAGACACCCTCAGCATGCTCTCTGGGCTGGGCGGGGCTCTCTGTTCCACAGCAGGGCTGGCCCCTCCCCTCTGCTTCCTGGCTGGAGCTCCAGAGGTTGGGGTTTCCTCCCTCCCCTCACCACTCCCTGCTAAGCAGGAATTCCCCCCTCTCCTCTGCCTTGCTGAGGAGGTGTCTGTGTATTAGCTAGCAGACCACGTGCTGGTTATGGTCTGGTCCATGCTGAATCAACAGGTAGAATCAACAGGCAAAATCAACAAGTAGTTGGTAATGTCCCTCTGTTGTTTTCTTAATTGGGTGATGAACACTGTTGTCAATTCTCTGCTGGGCTAATCAGAGCCCCTGCCAGAGCCTGGCCACTTGCCACTCAGCTCCATGCTGTGGAAGGAAAGGAGAGCTGCTGTAGCGCCCCCCCGGCTTCTAGCCTGGCATGTGCCTGCATTTTTGGGATGTCTGTCCAGTTACAAAACTGATTTAGCCTAGCCAGGTTAGACTAACCTGCAAAGATTGAAAAAAGCTAAAAGCAGCCTGCAGGGCTGTGAAATAGGGGGAGAGATCAGAAGTAGCTAACAGACAACAAAGTTGCCAAAACAAAGGATAACTTGATTAATGGAATGTCAAGAAGATTAAAAAGGAGAAACTAACTTCTTACAAGCTGAGGTTGCGGGTGTTTTTGGCACTCTGTCTAATCCATTCTAGAAGAGCAGATTATGACTGTAGCACCGACATCTGTTATACTAAGTGATTGGTTATATATTTCTGATGTAGAAGTGTTAGCTGATCACAGCAACTGTTGGGCAAAGTAGGAGAACTTTAA
The DNA here is from genome assembly GCF_030867095.1 of Alligator mississippiensis. Taxonomy (NCBI): domain Eukaryota; kingdom Metazoa; phylum Chordata; order Crocodylia; family Alligatoridae; genus Alligator; species Alligator mississippiensis. The sequence goes on along the minus strand of NC_081826.1, from coordinate 226,626,182 downwards.
CTGCTACATGCTAAAAGAGAGGTTGAAAGATAATGGGAAGACATAGAAAGATAGGAGGGAAAAGGAAATAAAAAAGAAAATATAGATGTTAGAAAGGCAAAGGTAAAAAGAAAGGAAAGAAGAGAACAATAAAAGCATAATGTAGGACTGTTTGGTGTAATTTAAAAACCTGTAATATTTTCACTGCCCAGTAGTTTTCCTCTTATGTGAAAAGACCTGGTAAGCTTAGGGTTTTGTACTGTTCCTGGAGATGTTTGTGGCCCAAATCCTTCAGTGAATTGTAGTTCTTTTGTTCTAAACTGGTGGTGCATACTAGACCTAAAACTAGTTGGCCACATGGGTGACTGGTGCCATCTTAGTCAGGGGGGGCATGTCCCACCCCCACTGACCAGTCAGCAACTGGAGGGGGGCTCCCCCCCAGGGCCAATCTTGCTGACCAGGGGGGAGGCTAATTTTGCTGGCCGGAGGCGGGGAGAAGTCCCCCTATGGCCAACCTTGTGGCTGATCAATTGCTGTGGCTTCTTCTGGAAGTGGCTGTGGCCGCTTCTGGAAGCATTGCTCCCTGGCTGGTGCTCACAGGGGGGGCACTGTCACTCTCACCTGCCCCCCCTGTCCATCTCCTAAACGATGAGCGTGGCCGGTCAGGGGGTGCACTGGCATTATCAGGGCTGGCCATAGGAGATTCACCTGAGTATAAAAGTTAGTGGTGTCAAGATTGCATATATATGTGAACAAATTAGAGGAGGTCTAGAACAGGCACCTTTGTATCCCCAGGGGGTTGTGATGTATGCTGAGGATGAAGGCCTGGTTTTGAAACCAGTCTTTGGTACAACATGCACTAGTGTTCACTAAGTAGCTGTAGTTCTGTAGAAGACTTAATCCAGGAACAGAGCTGGTTGATGTATTGACTTTGGAAAGTGTGTATCTGTGGGAAATTGTTTACATGAAAAATGTCCCAAGGCTGTTTCAACCCCTCATCTAGAAGTATTTTTGCAGGTAGTTCTTTTTCCTTAAATTGAGTGTCAGATCCTGTCTGTCTCAGTTTTCCATCTCTTATGTAAGTTGGAGAGCCAACATATCAGCTTGTGCCTTGATGAAGCTCCTGCAGGTATCACTATTTCCTTACCTTTTCTTAGGAATGCATTTCTTGTTCAAACATAAGCACAGTTCAGCCTTAGTCAGAATAATGTGCTGGTCAGTAATCACCGAGAGCCAAGGAATTAATCAGAAGACTGTTTCATTCAGTGTGGAATTCTAACTGATCAGTATAGCCTAAGGTAAATCTGCATTATGATTTGGTCTTACCAGACCATCTAAAAGAGATAATTCCCTACAATCAGGTGCTGCACTCTAGGCCGTCCAAAAGTAATACTTTAGTCAGTTTCTGCTGTTGCTTATGTAGCAGATGTTCTCAGGCAAGTCTTTCACCAAGGACGGAAAGCCCCTCTTGGATCCTTTCCATGATCCAGGATCTCCTGCAGCTCCCCTCTTGTATCCAGGTTGCCGTTCATTAGTTCAGCAGTCCTGACTTAGTTACAGTCTTCTATCACAGTATTCAAGAATTCATGCCCTTCATCTAGGAAGGTATGCTGAGAAGTGCACAAGCTTTGACTGAGCTTTAAATGGAAAACTTGCTTGGGGTAGTACAGTTTGTTGTCTCACTCAAAAGATTAATGAACAAACCTTTATTGTTAGCTAGCTGTAAAGCTGGACAAGACTCCATATTTGCTGAGTACTACCTATTTCTAAAAGAATGACAGCAGAGTGCCCTCTCTGCCATAGGTAAGATGGACATTGTCTCAATTTAAATGCCTAAGAACCTGAAAATCCACACCCTGACTTGGATTGTTTGGAAATCTGCTGTTTCTTGTGAGGATGTGGAGCAGGGTTAGTGGTCTAAATTTGGAGTCATTTGTCCAGAGTGTCATTGAGATTTGGGTTCCCTTTCCAAAACCAGCTTTTTTTACACTCACCTGGTTCTTTAAACCCTCTGTAAATACCTGAGGCTCAAACTGTTGCTCTGATCCACCCCAAACTGATCTGTCACTCAGTGTTTATTTTGGTTACTGCATGGCACCTGTTGTTCCTTCAAAGAAGTATTATTGGGTGGGGAAAAAAGAATAAGAGTAAAATATTAGGGATATTTGTTGTAGCTGTGTCAGTCTAGAGGCATAGGCAGACAAAACTTTTGGGGCAGAGGTGGTATCTTTTATTAAACCAACTAGATAGTTGCAAGAATGTTTTTTATTTGCAAGCTTTCTTATTTGCCCGAATACCCTTTGTCAGGCAAAGGAGAATTCAAAGACTGTAAAATTTCTCCCAGGTAGAATCAAAACTTCATATTGCACAGGAGAACTAAAAGTATGGTTCTCCTGGGTAGGAAAGTTCATTTGTAAAAAAGCTGCTCTGTGAGTATGCAAATTCAGCCTGTTGAACTTTACCACCTAGGAGAATCATGCCACCTTTTAGTTCTCCTCTGCAACATGAACAACTTAGCAAGAAGGAAGCAAAATTCAGCAACCTACATGCCATCGGACACCTGAGATAAACAAATTGCTACATCCTTTGTTTGAGCCTAAGTTGCATACTCGCAAAACAGCCTCTTTATGAATGAATTTCCCAGTCCAGGAGAACCTTTACCAGCTTTTAATTCTGTGAAATATAAAGTCTTGTTTCTACCTGGGAGAAATTTTACAATCTTTGAATTCTCCTTTGCCTGATGAAGGGCGTTTGGGCCCAAAAGGTTGCAAGTAGAAAAAAAAAATGTTTGCAACTATCTAGTTGGTCTGATAAAAGATATCACCTCTAGCCCAAGAATTTTGTCTGTCTAAGGTTAAAGTTTGTAACCCCAGGTCAGTGTGAGAGAGAGGGACGTTCCTAAAAGAATGAAATTCAATGTGTACAGCACACGTGTAGCAAGAACAGGTGATGCCAACAAGGCCAAAGGGTTTGCAGATACTCTGTTAAAAGTATCCATATGATTTGAAGTGACTAGTTGTAGGTCAAGAACATGAACCTGAGCCCTAGCCTTGGCAGCTTTCAGGAAATGTGCATTGTGAACATTTCTCACATTTTTTAGGGGCTCCTTTTGGAAGCTTGGACCTGAGAACAAATATCTAGCTTAAGAGTGATTCAAGTGGTCTAGAATCCCATCTGTAAGCACCAATTTTAATTTAGAAATATCGTCAAGGCTATTTATATTAATTAAACAGAGAGTAGACAAATGACTCCAGTAAGCAGTTAGCTTAATGTAATCATTCTCTGCACAGTAAGCTTGAGTGTGATCAAAGGAAAGCAACTCGCAGGGTCATCTGACTAAGAGGTTTGTGATACACACATCCCTTAATATAAGATGCTCATATTATTTCACATGCTTTTGTGTGTGTGTGTGTGTGTGTGTGTTTGTAGACCTTGGACATATGCTGCTATTGAAATAACAAGGTGGAGTTTGGGGGCTATGAGATTAGTGCCCATGGAGGTGGTACCACGGAAGAATGGACAGAAGCATGGGAAGGAATAAGGAATTTAAGAGGATAAAATAGTAATGAGTAGGAACCTACCTACTTCACGGAGGTTACCTCCATGTTTTGCAGTCCTCATGTGGCATCAGGCACCATTTTTGCAGCAGAGTATGGTGAGACCCCCAGTGTCTCTGGCTGAGGGGCCCTGAAGTACCACCCCTCCCAGAGATTGACAGATGGCCATCTGTCAATTTTTGGGAAGGGTGGGACTTCTGCTACCCCTCAGCCAATCAGAGGTATGGGAGGCCCTCTAACTCCACAGGTGACCATCTGTCAATCTCTGGGAAGGGGCAGGACTTCCAGGGCCAATCCCCACCCCGTTGTTCAGGATGCCAGGGCTTCCTGCCCTTTTCTGTTTGCAGCTTTCTTTCCCCTCTCTGATGGCTTGCTGCTCACTTACTCATTTTTTTATGGTACCTGCCCTTTTTCATGGGGACTGGTGTTTTCCACAGGCAACCTATCAAATTCATGGTTTCTGCAAAAAGTGTGAAATTGTGAATTTGGTAGGTCCCTAGTAATGAGTAGTAGAGGAGAAAAGGGGATTTGGAGGGGTACAGCTAGGGCTATTAGTAAGGGTTAGGAAGAAAGGCAGAGAGAAAGAATAGGTCCTCAGGAAGAATGACATGGGGGAGCCTGCCAGAGGTTTGGCTCTATATCGATTCATGTCACTGTTTCCCAAAGCTCTGGAGGGGGCCTAGAAGGAGATGCACCTCAATCAAAAGAAGAAGGGGAAGGCAATAGGCAGCTTTGATCCACAATATTGGAAATAAGTTAGTTTCAATGGGTGGGCTGAGATCTAGGCCATGCCCTTCTGAAGGATTGGAGACCCTCCTTGCACTTATGGTGGGCTAGCACTTGGAGGGGAGCCCTGAGGAAACTCTCAGTCTATAATGGGCTTGGCTACTAGCTATAGCTGGCTGATTGACTCTACCTCAAAAACTGATTGGTTGCCAGACCAGCAGCTACCCAAGAAATGTTGGGTGTGTGAGTCATCAGCCTGTAGCTGCACCTAGTTTCTTTTGGCAGTAAGTTCCTTCTTTCCCAGCTCCTACCCTGGTTTTTGCTTTAGACTAGTCTGCAGATTTTGTCTTCTTCCCAGCCTCTGCTGTGGTTCCTTTTTTGCCTGTGGTCCTATCTCGTGCTCCTCCTCTGTTTCTGTCCAGATGGCTCCAGTATCCTAGCTCTCCCAGCTCCTGGTTTCTGGCACTATTTTCACTATGAAGTTTGGATTTCAGGCCTTGGCTTGACCTCTGCCTGAGATTACTCTCATTCTTGAACTCTGGCTGCTCTGGCTTCCTTCTTTGATGTGAATGCTTGCTCTAGCTCAGCATTTCTCAACTCATGGGTAGCGACCCAAAAGTGGGTTGCAAGAATATATGAAAGGGTGATGAACAAACTTTAGAAATGGATCAACAAACTTTTAGAAAATGGATTCTCTTTTACAGGAGAAAAGCATGGGAAGGTGTGACTTTTCCTTTGCAGGCTGGCAGAGCTCCAGCCTGCAAGGGGCTGCTTGGGGCTCCCCATGCCCCACACACTGAAGAGGCAGGGAGCAGCGGGCAGTGGGATATGAGTGAAGGGCATTAGGTCAGGGCTCGCCATCGATGTTTACAAATGGGTTCTGGTACAAAAAAGGCTGAGAACTACTGCTCTAGCCATTGCTCCACTGACCAACTACTGTATTCACCCAAACTCAAGATGACCCTGAATTTAAGATGACCACCAATAATTAGAATCTATATATGGAACATTTATAAATTTGTTATAATTTTCCACGTATACAATATAATTATTGGAGGGTTCTCTTAAATTCACCCCCCCCCCCCCACCACATGCCTGCAGCAGGGAAAGCAGCAGTGTGGGAACAGGTGGTAAGTGGTAGGAGGGGCAGGTGGTAGGAGAGGGGGCGGGGGGCAGGCATTGGGGTTTAGCCCCTGCCCCTTTCCCCCTATCTGCCCCCACCACTTGTCTCTCCCATCCTGTACCCCACCCCACCATTGCCTTTACCCCCTGTACCTACTCTCTTCTGCAGTCTTGGGGTTCCCCTTCCCCCCATCTCCCTTCTCTTTCAGCCTCTGCTCCCCTGGCTTCCCCCCTGCAGCCTTAGACCCCCTATCCCTTGTACCCTGTCTACTCCCACCTCACAGCCTGTGCCCTCCCTGCTGTTTACCGGCACTTTGGCTCTGACTCTGGCTCCACTGCAACCTGGGGAATGGAGCATGTGTCCAGAGCCTGCTGGAACCAGAGTTCATAGTTGGTAGGGTCAGAAGAGACCTGAGAAGATCATCAAGTCCGACCCCCTGCCATGGGCAGGAAAGAATGCTGAGGTCAAACGACCACAGCTAGGTGATTATCTAGCCTCCTTTTGAAGACCCCCCCAGGGTAGAAGCGAGCACAACTTCCCTTGGAAGTTGGTTCCGGATCCTAGCCATCCTGACTGTGAAGTAGCACCACCTGATATCTAGCCTGAATCTACTCTCAGTCAACTTGTAGCCATTATTCCTTGTTACTCCTGGTAGTGCTCGGGGGAACAGGGACTCTCCCATAGCCTGCTGGTCCCCCTTGGCCAGTTTGTAGATGGCTACCAGATCCCCTCTTAGCCTTTTCTTCTCTTCTTTGCCTCCGTATTTCTAAGGAGGGACCCGGATATCTCCCCCACTGGACCCCTGAGGGCCCTGTGGGTGGCACACCCAGGTCTAGGGTTAATGAGGACCTTGTCAGGGAACTTCTGGAGGGACTAGATGTATTTAAATCCCCAGGTCCTGATGATCTCCACCCCAGAGTGCTGAAGGAACTAGCAGGGGTCATTGTGGGACCTCTGGCACAGCTCTATGAGCACTCATGGTGCTCGGGTGATGTGCCAGAGGACTGGAAAAGGGCCACTGTGGTCCCCATCTTCAAAAAAGGGAGGAAGGAGGACCCAGGAAACTATAGGCCCATGAGTCTTACCTTGGTCCTCGGGAAGCTTTTCAAAAGAATTATCTTGGCACATGTCCAGGAAGGGCCAGCAGGGGCGGTTATGCTCAGGGGCAACCAGCATGGGTTCATTAGGGGCAGGTCGTGTCAAACCAACCTGGTGGCCTTCTATGACCAGGTCACCAAGTCCTTGGATGCAGGTGTCGCAGTGGATATAGTCTTTCTGGACTTCAGGAAGGCCTTTGACGCAGTCTGTCACCCCATTCTCAGTAAGAAACTAGGAGACAGTGGTGTTGATGCCTACACGGTCAGATGGGTCACTAACCGGATGGAGGGCTGCACCAAGAGGTTGGTGGTGGATGGGTCTTATTCGACCTGGAGGGATGTGGGCAGTGGGGTTCCCCAGGGCTCGGTCCTCAGGCCCGCAGTATTCAACATCTTCATCAGTGACTTGGGCGAGGGGGTAGAAAGCACCCTGTTCAAGTTCGCAGATGACACTAAGATGTGGGGTGAAGTGGGTACGCTAGTAGGAAGGAACAGGCTGCAAGCGGATCTAGACAGGTTATAGGGGTGGGCTGAAGAGAACAGGATGGGGTTCAACACTGATAAGTTCAGGGTAATGCACCTGGGGAGGAAGAACCAGTGGCACACCTACAGGCTGGGGAACTCCCTTCTTGCCAGTGTTGAGTCAGAAAAGGGTCTTGGAGTCATCATTGATGCCACAATGAACATGGGCTGACAGTGTGGGGACACGGTCAGGAAGGCCAACCATACCTTGTCGTCCACAGATGCATCTCAAGCAGGTCCAAGGAGGTGATCCTCCCCCTCTATGCAACACTGGTCAGGCCGCAGCTGGAGTACTGCATCTAGTTCTGGGCACCGCACTTCAGGAGGGATGTGGCCAATATGGAGAGGGTCCAGAGGAGGGCCACCTGCATGATCAGGGGTCAGCAGGACAGGCCCTACGAGGAGAGGCTGAGGGACCTGAACCTGTTCAGCCTCCAAAAGAGAAGGCTGAGAGGGAATCTAGTGGCAGTCTACAAACTAGTCAAGGGGGACCAGCAGGCATTGGGAGAGTCCCTGTTCCCCCGAGCAATCCTGGGAGTTACAAGAAACAACGGACACAAGCTAGCAGAGGAAAGTTTCAGGCTAGACATTAGGAAGTGCTATTTTACTGTTAGGGCGGCTAGGACCTGGAACCAACTTCCAAAAGAAGTGGTGCTGGCTCCTACCCTGGGGGTCTTTACAAGGAGGCTGAACAAACATCTGGCCAGGGTCGTTTGACCCAAGTACTCTTTCCTGCCATGGCAGGGGGTGGGACTAGATGATCTCCTCAGGTCCCTTCTGACCCAACCAACTATGAAACTAGGTTCAGGTCCCTTAGCCTCCACTCGTAGGGCCTGCCTTTCTGCCCCCTGATTATGCGAGTGGCTGTCCTCTGGACCCTCTTGATGCTGTTCACATCCCTCCTGAAGTGCGGTGCCCAGAACTGGACACAATATTCCAACTGCAGCCTGACAAGTGTCACATAGAGGGGGAGGATCAACTCCTTGGACGTGCTTATGATGCATCTATGGATGCACAACAAGGTGCGGTTAGCCTTCCTGACTGCATCCCCACATTGGCGGCCCATGTTCATTTTGAAATCAATAATGACTCCAAGATCCTTTTCTGCCTCTACACTGATGAGAAAGGAGTTCCCCAGCCTGTAGGTATGCTGCTGGTTCTTCTTCCCTAGGTGCAGCATCTTGCACGTGTCAGTATTGAATCCCATCCTGTTCTATTCTGCCCAACCCTGTAACCTGTATAGATCTAGTTGCAACCTGTCCCTTTCCTCCAGTGTGCCCACTTCTCCCCACATCTTAGTGTCATCCGTGAATTTGAACAAGGTGCTTTTTACCCCCTCATCCAAGTAGCTGATGAAGATGTTGAACAGTGCGGGCCTGAGGACCGAGCCCTGGGGGACCCCACTGCCCACATCCCTCCAGGTTGAAAAAGACCCGTCCACCACCACTCTCTGGGTGTGGCCCTCCAGCCAATTTGCGACCCATCTGACTGTGTAGGCATGGATGCCACAGTCGCCTAATTTTTTAATGAGAATGGGGTGAGAGACAGGGTCAAAGGCCTTTCTAAAGTCCAGAAAGACTACGTCCACCGTGACACCTGTGTCCAAGGATTTTGTGACCTGGTCGTAGAAGGCCACCAGGTTGGTCTGACAGGACCTGCCCCGAATGAACCCATGTTGGTTGCTCCTAAACATGATCTCCCCTGCTGGTCCTTCACAGATATGCTCCTGCATAATTTTCTCAAAGAGCTTCCTCAGAACTGAGGTAAGACTAACGGGCCTATAGTTTCCTGGGTCCTCTTTCCTCCCTTTTTTGAAAATGGGGACCACATTGGCCCTTTTCCAGTCCTCCAGGACCTCACCAGAGCACCATGAGTGCTCGTAAAGCTGTGCCAGGGGTCCTGCAATGACCTCTGCTAATTCCCTCAGCACTCTGGGGTGGAGATCGTCAGGACCTGCTGATTTGAACATGTCTAGTCCCACCAGAAGTTCCCTGACTAGGTCCTCACTGACCCTGGGCCTGGCAGCGCCTCCCCTGGGTCCATCGGGGATCCTAGTGGGGGGATGCCCCGATCCCTGCTCAAAAAGATGGAGGCAAAGAAATTGTTAAAGAGGTTAGCTTTGTCATCTGGTGTGACCACCAGATTTCCTAGCGTATGCTGCAGAGGCCCTATGTTACCCGGTACCTTCTTTTTACCCCCTATGTATTTAAAAAAGGACTTCTTGTTATCTTTGATCTGGGTCACTAGTCCCAGTTCCATCTCCACCTTAGCCTTCCTGACTGCCCCCCTACAGTTCTGCATGTATTGGATACATGTGTGTGGCACTGGAGCAGTGGTGCAGTGGGTTGGATGAAAAAAGCAGTGGGTGTAATAGAGGGAATGTTGGAGGAGCTGAATGAGTGGTAGGAGAATCTGAGCCTATAAGAGAAATATGTGGGTAAAAGAACATGAGGGGAGCATAAGTGGTGCTGGAGCAGTGCAGGGAAGAATGGAGTGGACTGGACTTGTGCAGCGAGGGAAGTGACTTTGTCCGACTTTAAACTCAAGTTTTTCTTTAGCAAGGAGAGGCTGATAAACTTTGTCTTCGGGTAGAATGACTACTTGGATTGATAAGAAACCAGTATTAGGGTTGTGTCATGAGGATAGGTGGATCTTAACTTTGTGTATTCTGGTTTTTACTTTACCTCTTCTTCTCTTGGCTCTTCACAGATTAAATTTAGCCACTCTCTGCATTCTGGAAAGGCAGGGTGCACCACTGGGCAACATTAGCTCTGTATTAATGAAGGTTTTTTGGCATCTAATAGAGCTTTGCTCAGTTCACAAATATATACTACCATGCTGGGGAGGAGAGGGATGTCACATTCTTGCAGTATGGCTCTGTAGTGTGACTGATGAAGAGGGCCTTGACTGTTCTGAAGATACAGTAAGCTTTGAAATGAAACTAATTGTAAATGGTTAACTGGTAATATCTGCTTCCCACAAAGGAGACTGGTGATTAGGAGATTGTTGCAGGCATTATACCAGCTTGCCTATACCTCATCTTCCAGTCAAATGCTTCTTTGTTGCATTATTGTATACTATGAAAAATGAAGAAGAAAATCTATTTTTTCTAACCCTGTTGCTTACGTATGTATGGCATTAATGTGTTAATCTAGATGCTGGAGACACAGTAATCTGGTATTGCTCTATACTTAGTTTCAGAATGTGAAATAGAAATGCTCCAGTGGTAGCTTTATAAAAGCCTTCAGTTAAAATTTTTTATTTGATTTTCCTGCTTCCAGGAGTTTGTCACTTGATGTGACAGAGGAGTCAAAGGCAGAGGTGTGGCTGGTTGAAATTCTGTTTTATGTCTTTTTCTCCTCTAAGTAGGCCACCTGATGTTGGATTTCTTTAATCAGTAGAGGTGTCTCCTGTTCTATTATAGTGACAAATAAAAGAAAAACAACCATTTCCCCAATTGCTTGCTTTCTCACAGGGAAAGCTAAAAGAAATGGTATTCTTTTTGATGCATTCTTTAATACTGGAGGAGTTTGGAAGAGGCTTTTTCCATTTCTACTGCTATATATATCTATACTAGGTAACTTTAGTGAGCTATATTTCACCTTGCAAATATTGCTGCATCATGCTGAAGTGGGACAAGGACTGCAAAACAGTATTTGTAAATGCCTCTTTGAATTCAGAGTAATTGGATTGTTCTGTTTGGCAATGTTTGTATCATTTCCTCTTTGGTATACACAAACATTCACTTGAACAGCTATTTATTCATGCTAATTGTAACAGCAGCTGCTCACCTACATCAAGGTCAAGGTTTATTTTCACTTGAGGAATAAAGGACGCTGAACAAAACCAGGGGTGATACTGGCTCTCTCTTTCTGAGGGCATCTGAAATGCTGCTGACAACGTTCCTATGCTGACAGAAGTAACACACACCTACTCTGTCATAGGAAAAGCAGTTGGAGTCAGCAAGCACAGCCTGCAAGTGATGGGGATCAGGCTAGATGATCTGTTCAGGTCCCTCCTGACCCTAGCTACTATGAAACTATGATCCTCCAGTAGTACCTGAATAGGTTTCTGCAGAAGCATGAATGGCCATATGATCAGAAAGCTTTGGGCATAGTAATTAGACTAAATTAATTAATTTACAGTGCCTGGCTTTGACTACTTGTTTTATTTAGATTTCTTTAAAAGCCCATTTCTCCCACACGATTGGTGTGTTTGTCTTGGAGCTTCCAGCAAGATTATGTGAATGGTGTCAGGAAACGAAATGTTATTTTTTCCCCAGCATCTTCAAAAATCCCAGCACAAATTCTAACTGTGGAGACTTGTGGATTTGCTTGTATTTACAAAAATATCCATATTGGTGTGTAATTAAGCATGTTACGTATGAATTAACATCTAGTTTTTCATTATTCCTCTGTTTGTATAGTTTCAGAAGCAGAATGCATATATCTTATAAACCATTAGCTTTACAATTAATTTTATATGACCAAACAGCTTGTAAGATAGAACTTGTTGATTGAGATTAAGGAGATAATCATGAATATATAATACATTACCAGAAATGTAGATATGTTTCATAGTTTTATAGTTGGTAAGGTCAGAAGGGACCTGAGCAGATCATCAAGTCCGACCCCCTGCCATGGGCAGGAAAGGATGCTGGGGTCAAATGACCCCAGCAAGGTGATTATCTAGCCTCCTTTTGAAGACCTCCAAAGTAGGGGTGAGCACCACTTCCCTTGGAAGTTGGTTCCAGATCCTGGCTGCCCTGACAGTGAAGTAGTGCCTCCTGATGTGTAGCCTGAACCTACTCTTAGTCAACTTATGGCCATTATTCTTTGTTACTCCCGGTAGTACTCGGGGGAACAGAGACTCTCCCAATGCCTGCTGGTCCCCCTTGGCCAGTTTGTAGATGGCCACCAGATCCCCTCTCAGCCTTCTCTTGTGGAGGCTGAACAGGTTCAGGTCCCTCAGCCTCTCCTCGTAGGGCCTGTCCCGCTGCCCCCGATCATGCAGATGGCCCTCCTCTGGATCCTCTCCATGCTGTCCACATCCCTCCAAAAGTGCAGCGCCCAGAACTGGATGCAGTACTCCAACTGCAGCCTGACCACTGTCGCATAGAGGGGGAGGATCACCTCCTTGGACCTGCTTGTGATGAATCTATGGATGCATGACAAGCTGCGGTTAGCCTTCCTGACCACGTCCCCACATTGGTGGCCCATGTTCATCTTGAAATCAATAGTGACTCCAAGATCCTTTTCTGTTCAGCTCATGAGATTCATGGGGAAAAAAGGGGTTACATTTTTCAAATAATTCATTCAGAATCAATAATCTGGCTCCTTCAATGTAGCAGTTTGAGGGGAAGTCCATCTGCATTCACCTTAGACAATGCAGATGGTGCCTAACTTAAAATGAACTGTTCTCTTAAGTGTAACTTTCTTCACTGGCTACTGTTCAGATAGCAGTTGTAACTCCCATGGTGCCTGATTAATGAAGTATTTTGTTATCAAGAGTATTTGAGCAGGCTATTACCTCAGTGATCTGTCGATCACTGAAGGTAAAAGCACTCGCTATACTGTGGCATTTTTTTATATTCCTCATGCAGACAGTTGAAGCTTATGTGACAGTTGAAATTGATTGCTCACTGAGCACTTTTATATTCCTTCTGTGAGGCACAACTGTGAATGGCCTTCATCTGGTCTGCAGCTGGTGTAAGTGTTACTGAATATGGGGTTTGTGACACCATAGAGATGAAAAAGCACCCAGTTTTCTCTTTCTCCTCAATGATGGAAAGAAAAAGAGAAGAAATATCAGAATTGGCCCTGGACTTAAGCAAGGCCTATTTATTCATAAAAACAGATTACCATGTCCAGGAACTCACTCACAGGACTGCATGAACTTAACTGAGATGCGTTAGGGAACTTGATAGGTATGCATCTGGGAGAACATTGTAGTTTTGACAGTGGCACAAATGTTATAGAAACTGCTGGGAGCAGAGTTAACATTAGCATGTGCACCCATACGTCAGAGCCTGTATACTGTCATTCCCTGACCTTTCTTCTGTTCCAATATCCCTTCTTTGATCATCTCTTCTCCTTAATTTGTTACTTTCTACCTTTTTTTATCACTTCTTGCTAATCATCTTCTCTTTCTGTGTCCTTACAGCTCAGTCAAAGGGTTCCAACAACCTTAAAGTCAGTAGGATCTAAGGTATTCAGCTCTTCTCAGAATCAGACATTTATTTCTTTTCTTCTTTTTTCCTATTTTCCCTGTTTGGTCTCTCACTCTCCCAGTTTTAACCTCTTCCACCTTTTTGTTTTGTCTCCAGGTAAATTTTTAAGGGCACTGAAGTTCTGGTTTAAAAAAAAATGACTTAAACATTCAGGATCATGAAGAACATTGACATAAAATGAGATTTAGTCAATTCTGGAACTTCCACACCTTGCACTTTTCTGTCAGTGTTTGTTTGATTTACCTGTGGCCCTTCTCCTTTGCAGTGATTAGCAGAGAAGGTAGATTCATCATGTGGCAGAATATAAAAAGGGAATAATGAGGATACATGCACTCAGTGAAATATTTGCTGGCATAGAGATTTTGGAATTAGATGAGTATGTAGGAAGATGAAGTATTTCATAGGAATAGAAACAGAAGCAAGTGGAGGCTTGGGGAGGTTGGGAAGCATGGTTGGGACTTGTACGTGGGGGGACTTTCCTGAGTGAGAGGCAGGGAAGTGGGAGTGGGTAGGGTGGAGTTTTTAAGGATTTGGGGTGCCTTTTGGTTTTTACTTGTAGGCTTTTCTATAAGCCCCCTTTGGACAGAGTGGCATATAAATGTAACAAATAAATAAAAGTCAAAACATGGGGTAGTACACTTGTTTGTCTGCTAGTCTAGGGACCTTGATTGTAGAGTGTTTTATTATCTTGTAGATAAGAGGAATAAGTTATTTTCCCCAAGCAAACCCTCATCCCACTAAACAGAAGTATGGTGTATGCCCTCTTTCAGAGGTGTCCTTGGGTTTCTCCAGCCCTGCTCCTGTAAATGAATTCATTGACTCTTATGTCGGATGCAGAATCTACCCCTATTTAAAAATAAAACAATTGTGACTTCAGGGGCTTCTTCCTTAGGAAGCAGTGAGATAATGGATGCAACTTCATATAGTTGTGAAGATTTTAAGATGTTTCAAATGTTTTTCATAAAATCTACTCTGCATTATGGAACAGATAGTGAAATGCGGGAGTGCTGGAAAGAAAATTAAATTTTATTTGCTGATAGCAATCGCACACAGCTCAGGATTTCAAAAATCAACCCACAAGTCATACAACAGAACTGTAAGGGTCACCTTTATATTAAAAAATAAAAAGAAGTGTGGGAAGGAGAGAGAGCAAGTAGTGAACTGTCATCTTTCCTTACTTTGGAGAAGGAAGCTGGAACAGTCTGTCTTTTCCACTGTAGGAGCTAATCTTGCCTTATTTATTGAGAGGAGGTCAGACACTTCAAAGACCTATTCAGCCTGGCATCAGCTCCTCCTGTTTCTTCTCCTTGCAGGCTCCTATTCCCATTGAGTTTTTGCATACCAGCGAAGATAGTGGGTGAATTGTAGAGCTATTTCCCATTAGAGAGAGATGGGGGCAGGGGTGTTTGGGGAGGGAGGTCACTCTTTGCACATGTGGCAGAGAGAAAGAATTGATCTCCTTTTACTTACATTCTGTGTTCTAGCAAACTTGCTTGATTATCTTCTCAGCACCTCTGAGAGTAGTGAGGAAGCACAGCAGAGAGTACGTTGCTTCTGCACTGCTGTCCTGGTTATGAGTTACGCTGCAGCTGGAATGAAGGAAGGACTTGGACAGAAGGAGCAAGTCTGTGACTGATATTACAGGTGCTGAAAGTTGCCAGGCATGTAACACTATGAAACACACAAATGGTTCTCTTAACAAATAACCACAGAGCTGACATTGCAGTCTTTCATTTCAGCAAGTCATATTGAGCCAGATTGTCAGCTGGTGTAAATGGCATAACCTCAGGCAAGTCAGTCAAGGTATACTGATTCACATCAGCTGCAGATCTGATAGGTTGATTGTGAAAGATGCAGAATTTAGGATGAGGAATTCAGCTTACTGGTTGTAGAAGAGAATGACTAGTGTATTGGAAGACTAAGGGCACATTTCTGTGGTGGTCTCTTTGCACTACAGAACATTTTAACTCTTGATCTGACATATGTAGACAGACCAAATGTTGCCTTGCTCAGGGTGTTTGGAGCTCAGTGGCACAATGATCTGGCAGTTTTTTAGGGTTTGCAGTAGGCTTTCTGTTTCCATAGCACAATTGCATGATTGGCGTTTTGTAAACTGTGATGTGCTAAACTTGAGAGAGAAAGAGAACACTTCTTAAGATTTTTAATTTAAAAGCTACTGAGAAACAATGCAATTGTCAGGATGAAGTGCATTAGTTTTATTAACATAATTAGAGTGATGAAGTGTCACACTTGATGCCCTCAACTTAATCAAATCCTTCTTTGCCCATCTCCTCTTCTGTCTGCGTTCACTTCTGGTAAGAAATCACTGAATCCCTTGCCACTTCTTTTCAAAATATTTTATGAATCTGAAGGCACTTAATCTTCAAAGCCTATAATATTCGCATGAAAAGAGTGCTTGCTAATAAACAGATGATTCAAGACATTCATGTAGTTGAACGGGAATTCCTCTCTTGGATATTCAGATACCCCAATTCATTTCCCTACACAACTTACCACAATGATTTGTTGTTTGAGAAGTAAAATTACCTTGATTGTGACTTGCTCTCTACAATCCATAGAGATTTATGCTACCTATTCTTACTCTGATAATGCTCAGCATTTTCTATAATATCTCCCTCAGAGAATCTTAGTGTGTTTACAATTATAACTTTTCCAGCATTTCTTTTAGGTAAAGAAGAATTAGCCTTATTAAACAGCCGAGGAGAGGGAAGCACAATGGTGATATTTCTATAGGTACACAACACCAAACAACAATTATGTGGCAGAACTAAGAAAAGTGCCATGTTTTGACAGCCACTAGGCTACATGATTTATATTTATGTGACGTAAGAAAAACAGCTTGGTAGTGAAATCGTACAATAAAACCATTGGCAAGTTTAAACAAATGATCATTGCTCTATATTTTATATTGCAGAGTTTGAAAACTATATTTCCCAAATTTATCACAGTTTTGGGCGTTGTGTCAGTGGCTTGGAAGACTGAACAAAACGTACAGCTGGATTCTACATGTGGCAGTCTGGCCAGTGGGCTCACTGGCAGCCCGGATTGTTAGCTTGTGCCCAAAATGGCTCAGGCCGATTGGTGGAGCATTTCCACCAATCAGGAGGAGGTAAGCTTGCTTTGGCCCTCACCCAGGGGCAGGGTGAAGAAGACCTGAGGGGGAATTAACCCTTCGTGCTTTCCTATTGGTTCATTTTCAATCTGGGGGCAGAGCCTCCAGAAGGGATAAAAGCTTGCGTGCCCAGCACACGGGGAGCTGTCAGCAAGGGATGATGAAGACAGGGCTTGTGAAGAGCTGGTAGAGCTGACCAACAGGGCGGAGTAGTTGCCCCAGAAGCATCCCAGAAGACCCCACTGCCTAGCAGGGAGCAGCAAGCGACTGCATCCCCAGCCCCACCACAGAGGGAACTGCAGTGTCAGTACACAGGTTGGTGTACGGAGGGTCTGCGAGTGGACAGGACCCCGGCAGCTGTGCGAGGCAGCGTGGGTCCCCAATCCTGCATGAGGCAGGAGCCCAGCCTCCTTGGTGCGTAGAGCTGTGCATGGGGCTGATGGAGAGCTGGAAGGGACCGCAGTGGCTGCATGAGGCAGCGTGGATCCCCAACACTACACGAGGCAGGAACTAGGCCATCGGTGCATGGATGGGTGCACAGGGCTGTAGAGCTGATGGGTTGCTGCAGCTGCATGAGGCAGCATAGGTCCCCAATCCTGTATGAGGCAGGAACTGGGCCATCGGTGCACAGATTAGTGCTCAGGGCCATAGAGCTGACAGGTTGCTGCAGCTGCATGAGGCAGCCTGGGTCCCAGTGCACAGGGAGATGCATGGCAGACTGAGAGGGGGCTGATAGGCCCTGGTGGCTGCAACAGGAAGCTTGGGCTTTTCTGACATGAGCAGTGACCAGACAGGTCAACCACCCCTGCGAGGAAGGATCCTGGGAGTTGTGAATTACCCAGAAAGGGGATTCCTACAGGGGAGGAGGGGCCTTCCTCACTGCCGGGATCAAGGGGAAGCCCCTGAGGAGTAGGGAGATTTGCTCTTGGGCAAAGAGGGGAGTTTAGGGTCCCCCTGTTTGTTAAAGGTAGTGTCGTAGTTACAGGCCCCTCTTAGAATGTTTTGTTAGGTAATGGGAACTTTCCCTGGGTTGTTATTTTTTCTTTGGGCACAGCTGCTGTGCCATTGTTCTGGTCTGGTTCCTTACACCGTTGGGATTCCTGTTGTAACCCTGCGTCCTTATTGTCGTACTGTAAAAGACTGTAAGCTGTTTTATATTTGAACTCATTGTATGGGTTATTGTATATATGTGTATTTCATTTGCTGTAACCTGACTGTGTATGTACAATTCTTGTCCCATCATTGCCAGATATTCTTGTCATTGTTTGTTGATTAACCTGTGTTTTATCATTAAGTGCTCTTTTGCTTGCTGCCTGAAGAGCCTTGTTGAGGGGGGCAGAGGCTGCAGACTAATCGGAAGGCCAGAGAGGACTACACCTGTGCCTAAGTCAAGGGTTAACAAGAGTTATTGCCTGTGTAAACCTATATCTGTAAATAGCAGGTGTATGTGTGTGTATATTTATACATACGTAAATTCATGTTTGCAAGCTTTATATAATATTGTATCGTTAAACCTGTAAATAGTTAAATATCACTGGGTGTCCTTGGTCTCTGAAAAGTTCTGTAGGAAAAGGAGGTTAGCTGGCCTGCAGCTAGGCAACCACTCTCCCCACAGTGGAATGCACCCGCTGAATCCATTCATCTGGAGAAGGGGACCTTCTGTGTACCACCCGGGTTACACACATTACAGCAGAAAGATAGGGGAATGAGAGATCCATGCCAGATGTACCTTTCCTGTCAAATTGTCTGGCTAAGCCCATCCTATAATGTAAAGAATTATTTCATTTACACTCGCTATAGATCTTGGACTGGTCAGGACATAATGGTTTGATCATGGTGGAATTTTTTTATTGTGCTGCTTCAAAATGCATCTAGATGCACTTCTGGACACATTTTCTGCATTCCTATCCAGCTGCTGTTCTAGCAACAGATAAGGAAGACTATGGGGACTAAGCTTCTCCTGTAATGAGTGGGAACTGCACCTCTGTCCCGTTTGTGTTTGCCTGTCTCTCACTAACCCTCATCCCATTAACTCCAGCTTCGTGCCTTGTCCCCACCCTACCCCCACCAACCAATCTTTTCCAAATCCCCAGCTACTGCAGGGATATAAGCCTGTCCTGGCTTACCAGCCCTATAGTGGCAACTCACAGTTGTAGCTCCTAGTCAGGCCCCTGCTTGCCAACCCGCTAGTGGCAAGTCACAGCTGTGCAGGTGGGGGACAGCCAGAGGAGGTTTTTAGCTTTAAGATGTGACCGCTCCAAACTCAAGCTAGCCCTAACCCAGGGTTTGTCTTTCCCACTGTTGCTGGGGAGCAGGTGATAGGGGAAGGTGGTAGAAGTGCAGGTGGGAGAAACAGGTAATGGAGGAATCAAGCAGCCTGACTTCCCCCTAGTGTCTGTGTGCCCTAGCACTTGCAGCCCTACTACATTGCATACCCCTTGGCAGATATATTAGAAAATTCATGGCGCTTGGGCGAGGTCCCAGAAGACTGGAAAAGAGCCAGTGTGGTCCCTATCTTCAAGAAAGGGAGGAGGGATGACCCGGGGAATTATAGAACAATCAGTCTGATGTCCATCCCTGGAAAAATTCTGGAAAAAACTGTCAAGGGATCCATCAACACCAGTCTAACAGAAGGTTAGCATCTGAATACCAGCCAACATGGCTTTGTGACTGGCAGGTCTTGCCTGACCAACCTTATCTCCTTCTATGACCTGGTAACGCGTGCCCTGTACAAGGGAGATGACATGGATGTCATATATCTGGATTTTAAGAAAGCCTTTGACCTAGTTCCCCATGACGTCTTCATGGTTAAGCTGGGGGTCTGTGGCCTTGATCATCTCACGGTCCGATGGCTAGGTAACTGGCTGAGGTGTTGGACCCAAGGAGTACTAGTTGACTGGAGCAAATCAACGTGGTACAGGGTGACCAGTGGAGTCCCTTAGGTCTTGGTACTTGGGCCAGTACTCTTTAACATCTTTTTTAACTATCTGGATTTGGGAGACAGATGCAAATTGGCCAAGTTCACAAATGATACTAAATTATGGGGGAGGGAGGTTGCACCGCAGGACAGGCTGGATACAGGCCAGCTTGGATGCGCTCTCAAAGTGGGCTGAATAAAACCTGATGGCCATCAATGTAGAGAAATGTAAAGTTTGAGTGTTGGTAGGTGCTGTCCGGTATGATCTGCTCGGTGTACCCCAAGGGAGCACTTGTTTTGGCCCTATGACCTTCACATGCACACCTTGTTTTTCATTCTTTGTCACCCCGTATTTAATTGATTTTAATGAGGCTCTACGCCACCCAACAGTGGCAGCACACGTAATTTTAGTGGGCAAGGCCCACGGCCCGTTGTAATCAATAGGTCAAAGTAGAGAAATGTAAGGTGCTGCACCTTTGTAGGAAGAAACTTCAACACACTTACAGACTTGGCATTGCTATGGTTGCTAGCACCACAACTGAAAGGACTTGGGGGTCTTGATTGACCATAAGATGAATATGAGCCACCAATGCAATGGTGTGGCTGGCAAAGTAAACCAAACTCTGGCGTGCATTCACCGATGCATCTTAAGCAAAACCAGGGAAATCATCCTCCCACTTTATGCGGTCCTGGTGAGACTGCAGCTGGAGTACTGCATCCAGTATTGAGCCCCCCACTTCAGGAGGGATGTGGAGAAGCTTGAGAAAGTGCAGAGGAGAGCCACTCGTATGATCCAAGGCCTGGAGGGCAGGCCGTACAAAGAGAGGCTGAGGGTCTTGGGACTCTTCAGTCTGGAGAGGAGAAGGCTTAAGGGGGACTTAGTGGTAGCCTATAATTATTAAGAGGGGTTCATCAGGACCTGGGTGAACAGCTGTTCACCAGAGCTCCCCAAGGGATAATAATCTTCAGGAAGGCCGATTTACACTAGACATAAGAAAAAAGTTCTTTACAGTGCAAGTTTCCAGGGTCTTGAACAAACTGCCCCCAGAGGTGGTGCAAGCAGATGCAGGTAGTAAATTTAATGCACAGTAAAGCCAAATAGCATTAATTGCATGTGTAGACATGCCCAGTGACAGCCCCATCAAGGAACAATACGTACTCATTGAACTTGTTGCAGCAGTTCTCCCTTCCTCTGTCCCTTCTCTCTTGGAAGGGGAGGGAGGAGGAGGGATAGTTGAGCGCTGCAGGATGCTGGGGGACTGAGTTGTGATATGGTTAAAAAAACCCTAAGTGAAACAGAAACTTTTGGCACTTATTTTTCACAGGGTTGTTCTGCATTTTTGCTGATACGTCTGTAGTCATAACTATCTTTGCACAGTTTTGTGCTCTGGAAAGATTCTTTTATATTTACAAAACAATATAGAAACACTGAGATGGTGTAATGATTTCTAATATTTACTTCTAGTAATTTGTATTTTCTGTAATTATAGATGTAGTCTATATTAGAACACAGAGTAGGTAAGAACATAATATTAAAATAAAACACTTCCCTGTTGGAGATTTCAGCCTCCCTGTTGGATTTTTCAGCCTGAACTGAATCACTGGTTTTGCTCACGTTGCTCGCAGACACCCCAGGATACATTAGCAAAAATGCATTGAACTGGAGCATTTTAGCTGATGGAGCTCATAAACTCTGCAGGTGGCATCTGAAAGGGCACATATCATTTGCATACCTATGACCTTGGGTTACCCCCTAGTGTAGGAGCTGCAGTCCTCCTTTAGAAAGAGGAGAAGCTCTGCTTCTATTTCTTCAGGGTCTGGAACAAAGTTGAAAAGATCCAGAAAGATGCAGATAGTCTGTAAGGGGGCTCCCTGTGCTGCCCTGAGTTGCGTCATAGAGCACCTGCCACACTTTCGACGTTAGTAGGGATGGGCCTAGTTATTACCGGGAGACAACTGAGAACGGTTATGGACTCAGAGCGTCTGTGGTTCTTTGCAGGGCTCCACCATCCCCATCCCCTGCCCTCACCACACCTGATGTTTCAGGCACTGTTGATTGCCTCTAAGGTGTGTTACTATCTTTACTTGAAGGATCTGGACCAATATCCTTGCCAAATTGGCTGCTTGCTCCTTTTCTTCCCTGCGTGGGTCCCAAGTTGGCTACCTTTTTCTCTGGTTCACCCCTCGTCACCCTCTTGTGACTGGAGTCCTCCCTCTCTTCTTCTTCCCCTTCTGGGAGAATAGGTTCACATTTGCCTTCCTCTTCTTTTAGGCCCCCAGAGTGGTTCCCTTCACCTCCTGGAATCAGACTCACCAGTTGCTCAAGCTTCTTCACCGGCTCCCATTCTCAGCTGGACCTTGCCTGATAAGTAGCAGGGTCGGGGCTTATCCTTTGGCCCCCTACTCATTTGCCCCCACTTGCTGGATATCTTTTCTTCTCGTCTTCTCTCCTCTGTTTTCTTTCTTCCTCGGCATCCCTTAAATCTCCCTCTCTTCAGCTGGGTTCCCCATGGCAGTTCCCCACAGGCTGCCTGCTTGATCCAGCTGTTCCCTTTTTGCTCGCCAGCATGGTTCTTCTTTCTTTCTCTTTGTTCTTTTCCTGCTCTGGTCCTTTTTCTCCATGTTTGGGTTCCAGTGGCTGGGTCTGCCACGGTGGCCTTTGATCTGCCGCGGCCCCAGCCAGCTTCTCCGTTCATCTGGATTGCGTTGAGGTTTGCCGCGGCTCCTCTGGGACTGTGAGGTAAGTTTCCCTCCCTTAGCCCTTCCTGATTCTGCTCATGGAAGGATGCTTCAGGCACCCTGTTACATGGACCATTTTGTTTTTGGTTTTACAACTATTATCCACACAGTAATTCTACGTTTAACTTTGATAGTTTCCCTTTTTAAAGTATGAAGATTAATATCAACACTGGAAACTACAGCTGGTCAAAACATTTTGCCCAAACTATTTTTTTTAACTAAAAGAACTTCTTCATCAAAATCAGGAACTATTGCAAAATCATATTGATGTAGGTACAATTTTCAGAATGACTTGGAAAGATACAAATATTTCATTTTGTTTGGCTTTACTATTTTGTTTCATTCCAAGTTTCCTTGTTGGGTGCCATATGCTTCTGTGGGTGTTTTTTTGATTGGTTAAGTTTGGCCTGTTGGCTCACCTTTCTTTTGGTTGTATGTGGTCAAGGTTGGGTTCGGAAGCAGGTGGAACACATTGTTACTTTTTGCATATCTAGCTCTTTGAGAGGATTCACTCACCATACTAGTTACAAGTGGCTTTCTTCTCCAACCCCTACATCTGCATAGGTTCTACTCGCTCTGTGAGCCAGAACCTTATTTAATTGATTTCACTTCACCCTCAAGAAACCTGCATACCCCCTGATTTGTAAGATGAGCAGTCAAGCAGCACCTGTCTCTAATGTTAAAGGGAATGTTTTTTTTTGACCAGCCCTGCTGAAAACTTTGGAGTGTAAGGAGCTGCTGCTGCTTTAATTCAAACCCATGGTAGATGTTCCACTGATGGGAGCAGGATCAGGCTCTGATAGAATTCCCTTGAGGAGTGA
Organism: Alligator mississippiensis; assembly: GCF_030867095.1. Lineage (NCBI taxonomy): Eukaryota > Metazoa > Chordata > Crocodylia > Alligatoridae > Alligator > Alligator mississippiensis. The sequence continues at coordinate 226,603,339 of NC_081826.1, read as the reverse complement.
GAAGAACACAATCCATATGGAAGCTTCAGAAAGCTTTGGCTGTAACAGTGAGGTTAGAATAGAAACCAATATCACTTCTGAATAATTATGGATTTAAAATATGCCCAGAATTGTTAGTTGCTTCTGTCAGCTGCTCTGAGACGATAGGCAATAAACCTGCACCATTCAGAGTGACACATAGATTGTGCTAGGAAAACATTTGAAATGGATATGCAATTTCCTCATTGCCAGGCTGTTAGAAACCCATTTTACTCATGCATTCTCTCTTTAATGTGCTATACTTTAGGAAGCAGGAGCTAGATGCAGCATATACTATCTCTTTAGTGTTACTTGGGAGATGGTCTGCCCGAGAAACTGAAATACAGCTGAACTCGTTTATCTTAATGGGACAGGGCCTGGTGGCACTTACTGCAGTGTGATGATCATATATGCCTAAATAGAATTGTTTCTCCATTTGGGAATACAGCTGATATGCTGGCCAACAAAATTACAGAATACTACAACAACTAATATAAAAGGTAATAAAATAAAACCTAGCAGCAAATCAGTTTTGGAACATGGATCGTCTTCCTCGACCAGAAGGAAGCAGCTTCATGTGTGAACAGAATTTCATTACTTGTATTTCATACATGCACATGCATACATGCACACACACACACAATGTGAGCAAAAGTGAGGATATTATATATGTGAGCACACGTGTGCGCACACACACACCATCCATTATGCTGTTGGGGTTTATATCATGTATCCTGTAAAACACGTTTAGTGTAATTCTGAGATTTCATGTCATGAGTATTAATTTACTAAATGAATTATTATTATTATAAAGAGAACTTAGCTAAAACTTTAAATTAATAGATATGTGGTCATCATACCTTCATAATTAGTAATAGGAACAATAGATTAATAAAGAAAACTTAAATCATACATTATACATCAGGGTGGGCAATTATTTGGGTCCAGGGGCCATATAGGGAGTTTTGATGAGTTGCTGTGGGCTGGGTCAGCACCTCGTCCTGTTCCTGTCCCCCCCACTATAACAACTCATAAAACTCCCTATGTGGGATGGGGCTATGGGTGGGCAGAGAGCGGTGTTCAGGAGTGAAATGGGTGGGCAAGGATGAGATCATAGGGCGAGGTTGCAGGGTGGGGCCTGCTCTGTGGGTATTGTGTGTGTGTCGGGGGGGGGTGTGGATTGCGTGGGAGGATGTGTGTGCTTGTGCGAGTGGAAGCACTAGGTCCTGGGAGCTGGCTTGGGGTGAGGGGAGGGAGGAGGGGACAGGGGCTACATGAAGCAGAGCTCACTTGGGTGGTGTGGTCTACTGCTGCCCCTGCAGTATATAGGGCTGAGCCCTGGCTGCTCCTACCCAGGGCAGCCCATGCTGTGCTCCAGCCCGCACTTGCTGTCCCAGCCCCAGCCCCAGCCACAGCCCCAGCCCCAGTTTGGGTGCTGCTCCACTCCTCCTTACTTCCAGCACCATCTCTTCCTGCTCCTGCTGTGCCACTCCTGGCCAGGAAGAAGCATCATCCAGGTGCTCCTGGTTGCTTCTGGCTGCCTTCCACCCATTTGGTGCCCATCCCAGCCAGGAATGGCACAGCAGGAACAGGAGGAGGAGCCACTGGAGGCAAGGTGAGTGAAGCAGTGCTCAGTCAGTTTCAGTTGCAGTTCCACTGGGGAGTAGCCCTACCAGAAGCTCTGTGCTGGCTGGGGCTGGGGTCAGGCCGGCAAACATGGCCTGGAGCATGGTGTGGCCTGCCCTGGGCTGGGCTTGGCCCCAAGTGGAGCACTGTTGGGGCAGCTGCAGGCCAGATCACATCAACTGGCAGGCCAGATCCAATCAGTTGGTGAGCCATATTTTGCCCACCCATTATACATGATAATACAATTATATTCTTCTTCTTCTTCTTAAAGTCTGCAGTATCATTCTGTGTATGATATCCACCTAGAGCATTTTTTTTGCTGTGAAGACTTTGCAGCCAAGGTTCACTCAAATTTTTGTTGTACTTTGGAGAGTGGTGCACAGTAATGTGACCAAGCAGAGGGGGAGGATAACTGGGGCACCAGCGTTGGGTACCATCTTTGTGGGAGAGCCCAAGAAAGAGTGCCACCACAGCAGTTATGGCACTGATGATGGCTGCTGATCATATTGCTGCATTTGGCGCTACAGCAGTCGACAATGCCTTAGATGTTGCATGGCTGCCTTGGGTGTGGAGCTGCCAAGCTATGCCTCTGTTGGTACATATTCTTTAACAGTGCTGACATCAATATAATTATTTAATTAATCATTATCAGAATAAGTTACATTAAATGAATAAGGTTATCTGTTTTAATCTAAAGTAATCAATGTCATTTTAAGGTGCCTATAACCTTGGTGTCTGGTGGCAGAGCTGTGCTGCTACCCAGCACATCCACAGATGGTGGATAGTGGAATGACCTTCAGGGAAAGTTAGCTGTGAAATAAGTAGGGGTAATAGTGACAAATAAGCAGTCATGGACTAAGCAGCGCCAGCACTACCAGGCTATGGTGGGGACAGGAGACGGCAATGCTCTCCCTCCTGAAAAGCCACATATATCCTCTGATGGTGCTGTGACATAGTGAGTATAGGTCACCACTATAATAAACTTGTCCAGCCCCCAGCCATGGATCTACAAGTCCTCAACAATGGAGCAGGTGGAAGACGTTCAAATCTCAATGGCTGTGAAGATGGGCAAAGGCTACAGTGAAATGAGATCTCCAATTGTCTTGGCCTCCTTGCCTTTGGATCAATGTCCCATTCTGTCAAGAACTATGTGGAACCATAGGCTTCTTACATAAAAATGGATTTAGCACATTTTTCAAGCCCTTCAGTGACCAACTAGTAACAATGGGATCAGGATTGTGATGCCTGGAAGCTCTTGTAATTGGCATGAAGGCAACAATTACAAGAATGGTGCATAGCATTGGACAAGGCAGGAGATTTGGCAGCTGTAACTGTGACTCCCCCTCTTCAGGTTCTGTTCTGCTTATTCCACATGGGGAGTTGGCTAGAAAAGGTGCCCTAAACATAGTCTGCCTACCTTTTCCCTGGCTGGATAACTGTGTCCAGTGGGATCACCTTTACTGTGGTTGAAATCAGTGAAGAAACACAATCAGTTTCAGGACCTGGAACATCAGGACCCTCATGCACAATCCTAATAATGAACACCCAGAGTGCTACACTGCAACTGTGGCTTGAGAACTCAGGTGACATAACATTGACATCGCTGTGCTGAGTGAGACCCAGCAAGCAGGAGATGGGTAACTCAAAGAACAAGGAGGTGGTTACATCCTCTTCTGGAAGGGTAAACAGAAAGGAGATCACCATCTTCACAGAATTGGCTTTGCCATTAAGAACGAGCTCATAAACCAACTCAAAAAGTTCCCTATTGGCATTAATGAGTGCCTTATGATTCTCCATCTCAAATTGGCAAGGAGCCAATATGCCACTGTCATCAGCATGTATACCCTGACTCTTAATGCTGCCAATGAAATCATGGGGGAGTTCTGTGCCAATCTTGACCAAGTCCTTTTTGACATTCCAGAGGGAGACAGGCTTATTGTGGTTGGCAATATCAATGCTAGAGTTGGAAGACACAGAAATCTCTGGAAAGCAACCATTGGCAAGGAAGGAGTGGGAAAGGTTAGTTCTGGCAGTATCCTCCTTTTGACCAAATATGTGGGACATGGACTCAGCATCACCAACACCCTGTTTCACCAGAAGAAAATGGTACAAGACATCATGGCAACACCTGAAATCTAAGCTTTGGCACTTGATTTACTATATCGTCATTTGTGCCCAGGATTGCAAAGATGCCTGAGTCATGCAAGCTATGCTAGGAGCTGATGATAGTTGGACCGATCACTGACTCATTCACTTGGTTATGTCATTCATGTTATCCCAAATGATGGCTGCAGTAGAAGTAATACTGATGGAAAATCATCATCGAAAGACTCAAGGATCTAATCAAGCAAGACCTCTTTCACCAGTGCCTCAATGAAAACCTAGTGAATTCCAATCAACAGCAACAACAACGGGAGAATTTCAGCAGTGCTTGAGGTGCCTTCAAGTCCACTGTCATCAGTGCCTGTGAAGAAACACTTGGATTCTTTACTAGGAAACACCAAGAATGGTTTTATGACACTGACTGGGAGATCCAACAATTGATCGACTGCAAGCCAAGGCCTTTTTGGCTTGGGGGAACAACACCAACTCCAAGCAAAATAAATTGAATTGCCAACAAACCAAAGCAGAGGTGCAAAGGAGGACCAGAAGACAAGAAGGGAAGACAAGATGAAGGAAGTTCAACATCTCACTGATATTCATAATAAGCTAAGTTTCTTTAGTGCCACCAAAGCGATCTATGGTCCAAGCACTCAGGGACCAACCCCCTTGAGACCTAATGATGGAGGAGACCTAATCTAGAGAAGAGAAGCCATCAATGCCCATTGGAAGGAGCATTTTAAAGACCTTCATCAAGACTCTGTTTTTGATGAGAATGTTTTAAATTCCATCCCGCAACACCCAGTCACAGACAATCTCGGAATCCCTCCAGCCCTTGACAATGAAGCAGATGAAGGATGACAAGGCATCTGGATCAGATGGAATTCCCACTGAAATCTTCAAGCAGTGGCAGGAGAAGCTCACAGCACAGCTCCATGCCCTCATCTTAAGGATCTGGAACAAGAAGGAAATCCCAGATGACTTTAGGGATGCCATGTTTGTGACTGTCTTCAAGAAAGGAGACAGGTCCGACTGTGGAAATTACAGAGGGATCACTTTGCTGTCTGTCACAGGAAAGATCATACTGAGAACTCACCTGAACTTTCTCCTTCTGCTTGCTGAATTGCTACTCCTGGAATCTCAGTGTGAGTTTAGGGTATCAAGAGGCTTAATCAACATGATCTTCACTGCTCACCAGCTGCAGGAAAAATGCCAGGAACTACATGACTTTCTTTGACTTTGTGAAAGCCTTTGAATATCAACCCAGAAGCATGGTGGAGAATCTTTTTGAGGTATGGATGCCCACCAAAATTCATCGCCATTCTTCACCTGCTCCATGATGGTATGTGAGTGGTGGTTCTCAATAATGGATCTATCACAGATCCCTTTGAGGTTAAGACTGGAGTTAAGCAAGGCTGAGTCATCACTCCAACATTCTTCTCAACGTTCCTTATGGCAGTGCTACATCTGACCACCAATAAGCTTCTAGTTGGAGTGGAGCTAAACTATAGAATGAATAATAAACTGTTTAATCTCAGCTGACTTAGAGCCAAAACCAAGGCTACCTTGATGTCAGGAATTCTAACAGCCCAGTAAAAAGATGTACATTGAATATAAATAACTATTTTCTATGGCTGTTGGATCTATTTATAAAATTGAGTGTGAGAGATAATTCCTTGAGAAACAGCAGCATTGGTATGTGCCTACTGTATTGTATGTGCTGTGTGTGTGTCCTTTGGGCATTCCTGCATGTATTAACTTATTTGCTGCCAACAAAGCTGCAGTATAGGAAAATGAAGATGTTCAGGTTCTATTAAATTATTAGTGCATGAAGGATAGAGCAGTGTGTGAAAAATGTTCACCTGTGAGCTAGGCGATTGCCTGTTTATCTAGTTGGAATATAGATATTTCATAGATTTCATGTATCTCAGCCTCTCTTCATAAGATCTGTTTTCCTGACCTGATCATGCGTGTGGCTCTCCTTTGCACCCTCTCAAGTTTCTCCACATCCTTTTTGAATTGTGGAGCCCAAAACTGGACACAGTACTCCAGCTGCGGCCTCACCAAGGCTGAGTACAAGGGGAGAATGATGTCCTGGGATTTGCTTGAGAAGCATCTGTGGATGCAAGCCAGGGGTTTGCTTGCTTTACTAGCAGCAGTATCACACTGAAGGCTCATATTCATCTTGTGGTCAATCATGACCGCCAAGTCCCTTTCATCCGTAGTGCTAGCCAACGTAGCACTGCCGAGCCTATAAGGATGCTGCAGGTTTTTCTTCCCAAGGTGGAGAACCTTGCATTTTTCGGTGTTAAACACTGTCAGATTCTTGTCTGCCAATTTCCTGAGCCTGTCAAGGACAGCCTGGATCACCCTCCTGCCCTCAGGTGTGGATGCTTTACCCCAAAGTTTGGTGTCGTCAGTGAACTTGGCCAGTCTGCCTCTGATACCAATGTCCACATCATTAATGAAGATGTTAAATAGTGTAGGCCCAAGGACAGAGCCTTGGGGGACCCTACTGGTCACAGGGCACCACGACGATTGACTTCCATCAACCACCACCCTCTGGGTCCTACCACAGATCCAATTCCCCAGCCAGTGGATCGTGGTGAGGCCGAGGCTGCAGTTAGCCAGTTTTGCTAAGAGGTGATCATGGCATACCAAATCGAAGCCTTTTTTAAAGTCAAGATATATGATATCAATCTCTTCTCCCTTGTCCAGGTGATAGGTCACCTGGTCATAGAAGGAAATAAGATTGGTCAAGGAAGACCTACCCACAACAAATCTGTGCTGGCTATCCCTCAGGATGTTGCCATCGCCAGTCTGTTAAGAGTGGCCTCTTTGATAATCTTTTCTAAGACCTTCTCCGGGATAGAGGTCAGGCTGATGGGCCTATAGTTTGCCAGATCCATTTTCCTCCCTTTCTTGAAGATAGGCACCACATTGGCCTTCTTCCGGTCTTTGGGCACTTCATCAGAGTCCCAGGAGTTCTTGAAGATCCATGCCAGGGGCTGAGCAATGATGCTAGCCAGCTCCTTGAGTACCCTGGGGTGTAAACTGTCAGGGCCGGCTGACTTGAAGGTCTCCAGCCTCTCAAGGTGTTCCTTCATGAGGTCAGCATTGATGCGGGGTAAGGAATCTCCCTCATCCAGGGCTCCCTGTCCCGTAATGGGCAGGGGTGTCCCATGGGATTGGTGAAAGATGACACAAAGTACCCATTTAGCAAGTTGGCTTTTTCCTGGGTGTTGGTTATCAGTTGTCCCATCTGGTTTAGCAGAGGTCCAATGTTGCCCTTGCTTTTCCTCTGGCTCCCCACATATCTAGAAAAGGACTTTTTATTGCCCTTGATACTTTTTATTGTCCTTGATACTTGTAGCTAATTGGAGTTCCGTCTCAGCCTTGGCTTTCCTGGTTTGCTCCTTGCAAGTCCGGACCAGTGCAGAGTATTCCTCCTTAGAGGTGGATCCAATCCTCCATCCTTTGTAGGTCTTTCTTTTTAGATGGAGGAGGTCTGCTAGTTCCCTGGAGAGCCAAGGGGGATGCTGTGCCCTTTTGCTGCCTTTCCTCTGAGATGGGATAGACTTTGCTTGCACATCCAGGATCACTCCTTTGAGGAGCAACCACTTATCCTGAACTCCCCTCCCCTTTGGGTTGTGGCCCTTTAGGGCTTCCCTGACAAGACTCCTGAACTTGCCAAAGTCAGGTTTCCTGAAGTCGAGGACTTCTGTATTGCTGACTGACTTGCCAGCTTTACGGCAGATGGTGAAGGTGATCAGCTCGTGTTCACTGTCACTCAGCTTCCCTTCGAGCATTAGGTCACTGATTAGGTTGTCCCCCACTGCCAGAACCAGGTCAAGCAGTGCTTTACCTCTTGTCGACCTGTTGACTTCTTGCACCAGATACAGCTCATCCATGCATGAGAAAAAGCTTTGTGACCGCTCGGATTTGTCCAAATGCTCTTCCCTTGAGATGTCTGGGTAGTTGAAGTCTCCCATGACAACCATGCACCGGGAGCGTGTGGCCTCAGGCAATTCCCTGGTGAACTCCTGGTCAAGTTCTTGATCCTGTGCAGGAGGTCTGTACTAGACTCCCACCATTGTGTCCCCTGTGCCGTGTTCCCCACGGATTTTAACTCAGAGGGCCTCCGGTTGCCCACCCTGGGCACCAATGTTGGCTTGCAGGGACTTGTAGCTTTCCTTGACATAGAGAGCTACACCCCTGCCACTTTTGTCCACTCAATCCCTCCTGTAAAGGGTATAGCTGTCTATACCTGTGGCCCAGCCATGGGTGGATTCCCACCAGGTCTCCGTTATCCCTATGACATCATAATTATTTGTCTTGAGCAGGAGGACAAGTTCCTCCTGTTTATTCCCCAAGCTCCTGGCATTTGTGCACAGGAAAGCAAGTGTCCCTTTGTGGACCCTTGCCTTGCCCACAGCTTGCTCCAGGGTGGGGCAGGGGTGGGCTCCCTTGAGTGCCTTTGACCTGCTAGCTTTGCAAGGGTTGCTCAGTGGGCCAGCAGTAGTGGTAGTCCCCCCGTCCCCCGGTGGACTTAGTTTAAAGCCCAGTGGAGTAGGTCAGCCAGTCTGGCTGAGAAGAGCCTCCTCCCCAGCAGAGGGAGGTGGAGGCCGTCCCTTCCCAGCAGCTCACTGCTTCTCTCACCAAAGAGAGGACTGTGGTCATGGAAACCAACGCCTTCCCAATGACACCAGCACCGCAGTCTTTGGTTCACAACCTTGAATAATGATATAATCAAAGCAAATCTGTTTTCAAAATCCTAAAACTAGGATGTTTCTTTTCATGGCAATGTGATGGCAGCGCTGCATTAATCAAGTTAATATGTGAAAATCACAATTCCTGAGGAAAGATTTTCACATCCGGTCTTATACATAGACCCTAGTCTTGTCAGAGATTGGTAAATTTAAACTGTTGGTTGTGCTCTTGTTGTGAGTGAAACTGTGATAAAGAGAACAACATTGTAACTTGAGGTCTTCCAGACTGGAAAGATAATACCATATTTACTCAAAACTGAGACAAGTTCCATCCCCCATTCAACTTGGGGGTGGGGAATCCCTCATATTGGATTTGAGTACAGCGCAGTGGCAGGCTTCTTCTGTAGCTTGCTCCCCAGAATCAGAGCTGCAGTTGTTGTCCCTCTCCTCCACCTGCTACTTGCAGTCTGTCCTCCCCACTGCCTCTGCCACTCCTTGTCCCATGCTGCCTCTCACCCTCAGTTGCAGCTCCAGCTCTAGTTCTGCTTTGACCTGGGGCATGGAACACATTGTGGCTCTGGCTTCCACTGGGGCAGGTAGCAGCAGCAGCAATGATGGTGGCTCCATCCCCAACCTGGGCAGGCATTGGGGGTGGCAAGTGATAGGGGGTAAGGTGTGGAGGGGAGGCATTGTGGGGAGGGGGCGCAGGTGGAAGGGGAATCAAATGGTTGGGGGGGATAGGTGGCAAGGGGTGGAGGTCAGGTGCCTCCCTGCTGCTGCTTTCCCCATTGCAGTGGTGGGGGTTGGTATGAATTTAAGACAACCCTCCAATAATCAGATTCTATACGTAAGTTTTCCATGTATAGAGTCTAATTATTGGGGGTTGTCTTAAATTCAAAGTCATCTTGGATTTGGGTAAGTATGGTAATTCAACTCTGTAGCACATAATAGATTGTTACTGTACTGTTTATCATTTTATGCCAAGGAAGTGTCCTTTATTTTTAAGTAAGCTGTGTTCACAATCTTCACAAAGATAAGTGAACTGCAGCTGAATTAGCATCAGTATGACCTGAGGCCTTATGCAGAGCTGATCAGCATATTAATCTTTTCATTTCTTCTATCTAGGTTCATGTTGCTGACCTTGCAGATGCAGTCACTCTTTGATGCTTTCCTGTAAGTTTTAATTTAGGAATAAACTACCTTAATAATCACAATTCTACTGGCAGGTGTTTAAAGGAAACAAGTAATGTGACTAGTTCAGAGGGAGACTCAAGAAACCCCCTTCCCACTCCCAGTCTTTTTCAGTTAGCTTTCTTTAATTTCCTGTCCAAATTTTGTGCATTTGACAGTGCACTGTCTAGTCAGTTTAACTGATGCTCATGGATAGTCAATTAGTTAGTCTTCCTTGTTGGCTTATGTGGGTCTTTCATACAACACAGCCAAGAACATTTTTTTTTTGAATTTGCTTGCAAATTCCATAGCTGGTTCCTAGTTCAAGCATATGGGAGCCAGAAAGGCATTGTCTCCTTCCAGGTTATAGTGTGATAGCGAAACCACTTAGTTGCTTTTGCCCTTGCTCCAGGACTTCACAGTGATGGGAGGGTAAAGAGAGTAGAAATATATTGCAACTTTTAGGGATAACTCTTCCAGTCCTAGTGCTTCAGATTTGATGCTGTATAAAAATAAACCAAACAGAAATGAAATAGTCAATTCAACTCACAGGGCAACTGTGCCAGGGTATGCACAAATCCAAAACTCTTCAGAAAACATACATCTTTATACATATAACCATCCAATTGTATGCTAACATATGGATGCATACAGTTAACCTTTCTCTCGTCTTTCAGTGCATTGCCATTTCAGTCCAACCTCCATATCCTTTGGCCTTGATCTGTCTGGCTTCCAAATCATTCAGAATACTGTGCCTTGACTGAGGTCTACTTACATTTTGACACTTTCCAGTCCTTCCAGGATATTTACCACATTGTTTGTTATATTCTTATGGTGGGTGTGGTTTGGTCCCTTTGTCTATAGCTTGACCAGCATTGTGCACCCTGTTAAGGAGTACACTATTTTCTTGGGATATTCGTCTGCCACAACTTGATGGTATAAACTGAAGAATTTTCTCCTAGCAAAGGAAAATTGGCTTTGCCATCAGGGCTGTCTTTAATATTCCAACATAGTTAGTTATGACTGGTAGTAGAGCTTCACAGGCCCTAATGGGGGGCTCTTCCAACCCCAGTACCCCCACCACAGTCTTTCGGTTTAAATAAGGGATCCTGCTCTTAATGCATCACAGCCAGGAGTGGCTCTCAGTATCTTCCTGGTCAATTTCCAGGAATTCTCTGCACTCCATTAGAAACAAAAACAAAGAAATATGGGAAAGGGTTTCCCTCACCTCTTGCCTCTGCTGCTCTCCAATGTAGGGTCTCTCACCACTTCCTGCATCCTTTTGGGCTCTCTACCTTGTACTCCCAGCCTATCAGCACAAGCTTTTGATCTCCAGTTGCAGCTTGTCTGTCCTGTATTAATGTGAAGCACTGGGATGAATTGAAATCAGGTGATTCCTCCCCTGAGGGTATAAACTGTCTGGGCTATTCTAGCCCAGCCTTAGTGTTCCCAAATAGGGCTTTCCCCTCCTAGGGACTGTTTCCCAGGGAGAACTTTAAAGGGGCCAGGCTGCAGCTGTGCTCCCTGGAGCTTCCTTGTAGCATGTGCTTTCCCTACTGTGAGTTTGCACCTCAGCTTGGTAGAGATCTGAAGGTAAGGGTTTTGTTCCCCACATGCCCCCAGACCTGCCCTGGGACCTCCTCGGTTTGCTGCCTCAGGACAGGTTTTCCAGCTGCCCCGTTTCAGCCACTCCTGTGGCTTGTCCCCTCACTGGTGTGGCAGCTTGCCTTACAGATTCTCAGGGGAAGGGAGGGAGCATGGATTCTCTTCCTCTAACTCTCCCTGCTCTTCTACAGTAGGTCTGACTATCAAGCAGTCTTGAAGCAGCCAACAGTTTTATTCATCTTTCCTTTCTCAAACAGCATCACTTGAATTTAGGGGGGTCTCTTTAGAAGTGTGGTCTATAGTATGAATCTCTAACCAACTTTTAAAATCTTCCTGGGCCCCTCCCTGTTCTCCTATAACACCACCTCCTCAACTTTGCTGTATTTTGGATCCATTCCTCTTATGAAAGTAGAAGATGAAAGGAGGGATGGGGGCATGGTTGGTTCCAGTACATAATTCATATGAGCTAGCATGTGCTGGGACTGGCTTGAGTTAAAGATCATAGGGAAAGTGTAATGGGAACAGACCTCACAAGATTGTCACTTTCAGCTTCCTGCTCAAGACAGGATTATCCCTGTCTAAATCATCCCAGCCAAAGTGTCTCTCTAACCTGCTCTTGAAAATGTCCAAGGATGGAGATTCTACAACTTGTCTAGGTTGTCTGTTCTAGTGCTTGGCCACCTTCATAGTCAAAAAATTCCTCTTAATCTCCAACCTAAATTTCCCCTGCTGCAGCTTAAGGCCATTGCTCCTAGTTCTGTCCCCTATGGCCACAGAGAAATGTTTCTGTTGTAACCTCTATTTTTACAGATTTTAACTGTCTAAAACATTCAGATCTTCATGCTACTTACTGGGAGTATGACAGTAGTTCAAAAACAGGTAAGAATACAGTCCTGCCAAACATGATACATAACATTTAGAACTGGGCAACACCACATTTGCTGAGATTGCAAATATCCCTGAGTGTATCAAGTACAAGTCACCTACTGTCATGCACTGCATACCTTGTCTGCACTCTTACTTGTATATTATACTCTACCATTTATTTGTATCTAGTAGCTTATGGTCTAATAGTCTGAGCAGTTGGACACCCCCCTTTTAGCAGTTCGACAAACATATTGACACACATCATTGTCCTTCTTAGAATCCTTTCTTACTACAGGACACCTGTCATGAAGTCCTGCCATTCAAAGCATTGATCAAATGCTGTGTGCCAATATCATGTTATGAAGTAATTCACAAACACCTTTCTAATTGCAGCAGTTTAAGCAGCAATCTTCTAAATGTGAAATAGATGATGATTTCCTGCCCCAAATTTTGATCTGGTCAGTCATATTATTATTTTATTGCCTTCACCCTATCATTTTCTCATAGTGCTAAGGTGTATACTGTCAGCCTAGGCTTAATGTAGTTTTAGGGCTAGAGCAGCTTCTCTAGGGTGTCTTAGTTGGACACTGTTTTGTACTCTGGAATATAATCTGAACTATGATTTAGAAAGATTTACTATTATAACACTGTAGCACAAGCTGTGTTTCTAGAAACCTCATGAGCTGTATACGCTCTGTAGCCTAAATAAAGAAGCCCTGTTTACTGCTCTTAGTCTTACAACTTGTTTTTTAGAATGGATACTGAAATATCTTCCCATTTTCTAAACCATTCCTCTGTTATTGTATTCTTAATAGTAAATACATAGTAAGTAAATAAGCAAGATGTGTTTAAAGGCAGAGAATTACTTTGGACTAACTTCCAGCTTGTATTGCATATACAGTGGATTGTGTGACTTGATGTCGGTGATATTTGAGTGAGACAAATTGCATCCAGTTATGAGTTCATACTATATTTTGTATTTTCCTCAAAAAGTCTAGATGTTACAGATTTCTTCAGAGTTCTTGCTTGTATAAATGAAAAGTGATGCTTTGCGAGCTGTTTCAGGATGCCATTAATAATGTTTTTAGCTCTCTGCACATGTATGGAACTTACAGAACAAATGTATTAAAAATTATAATGTAACATGGCAGTGGTTTGAAGCCTGGCTTATGTGGATAAGTGGACTTTCCCAAGAATGCATGTTGTTCTTTCGTTTATGGCTGGGAAAAGCAAATTAGTGTGAGTTTATAAATAGGGAAAAAGTTCCCCCTGCCCATTTAAATTTTATCTTGTTTTAAACAAATCCTTCAAAGCTATTAGTTGCAAGCATTTCCCATGATGATTTTGTAGAAGTCCTGAAACTATATTATAAATGATTTACTGGGCTTATTTTTTGTTATACTGTACAGATCTGAATGTATTGACAGAAAGCAGACATTTTCTAAATTCAGCCACTTCATTCCAACTCAATACTGTAGTTAATAAAGTCTATCATTCTTCACGCCCAGTTCTGGGATTTCCCACCAGATCCTGAATGTAGGTTATATCTCCTAAGACCAACAGCAATATCCTTATAATTTCTAAAACATTACCTGTGAGATTACCTTGACCCTGCTGTAGATGGTGGACTCAGTCATTTGGTAGATTTTATATTTTTTTAAATCTGCAAATACTTTCCCTAGTAGGCAAATCCTGTAGCATTTAACATAATTCTATAGGAGGGATATAATTATTTAAAGGTTGGTTTAAAAAAATCACTGGAAAAGATATTCTCTATTACATTCCATAGGCTTTTACAGTCATTTCTATAGAATACTATTGAATTTAGGTGGTGTTTGAAGTGTTTGGAATCTGAATTAGCTGAAGATCTGGTAAACAAAAAGGCTGAATTGGGGAGGATGCACACTTTTGGTTCAGTTTGTGGTGAAACCTCCTCTGATTCGCTGCCTGTTCCACTTACCCACTTTCTGGAGTAAGTACAAAGAGCTCAGAAATTCAGGGTGCCTCTGGTTACTCCTAACCTATGAACATCATGAACAAGCCTCTTCACCCTGCAACAATTGGCTTGAGAAGCAGGATAAGGGACTATGCTGAAACTACCCCTCAGGAGAAGGAGGTAAAGAATCTCAAGAGCTACTGAAGGAACAGAGAAGTTGTTCTTGGGAGCAGAACTGTTGTGGAGCAAAATGAACATGGATGACAGCCTTGTTGTGGGATGGGGTGGAGAACAGGGTTCATCTGGATTGAGAGCACAGTTAATTGCTGGGCAGGAGGAGTGGGATATATGGGGATAGACCTGCCCCCTTTCTCACATCACTGTCCGTGCTCTCTGTAGGAGTTTTGTTTGTTTTAAAAATAGGGTAGGAACTTAATGAAAGCCTATGTGGACTAGCTGTGGCCACTGGAGAGATTGTCTTATAAATACATTCATTATCATGAACAGTTTCAGCAGATGCCCTAGAAGCACTGCTGCTGGTAGGTAGCAACAAGTCACTACTTGTAATATTGGAGTGCTATTGCAGGCAGAATGATGCTTCTAGCAGTTGTAATGCTGATATTTAAAACGGGTGTCCTTTACAAGTAGGAGGAAGGTAAAAGCAGGGAAACGTTACCAGGAAATAATACCAGGATATAATACCAGCCTATGTGTAAAGCTCCATGTTTTTTGCATGTAACTTCATATTAGAGCAGGGGTGGGCAAAATGCAACCCGCAGGCCGGATGCGGCCCACCAGGCTATTCTATCTGGTCCATGGGGCCCCTAAAAAATTTAGAAAATTAATATTTATCTGCCCCTGGCTGCTTGTCATGCAGCCCTCAATGGCTTGCCAAAACTCAGTAAGCGGCCCTCCACCCGAAATAATTGCCCACCCCTGTATTAGAGTATGTTAAAACATTTGTGTAACAGAACAGACTATGAATCAGAAGCAGTGCCATGTAAGTCAGTAGTGTTACTCTGGATTTACACCATTGTGTCAGAGAACAGAATTCAACTAATGGCATTTAATCATTGCTGTAATAATGATTAGTTTTATGTATATTTTCTACCACAGTTTGCACAGAGACAGATCCTTGACGATATATGCCTTTCAATATTAGGTATAGAACAGATATTTATCATACCAGAATCTGGACATTTTTATATTAAGTAAAACATTGTAGAGTTTATAATCCCAATTAAATTATTGTATTTTTAGTATGGAAACCTTGAAAACTACAAGCTTTGTGATCCGTGATGAATGATCTAATCATTTTTTTTGTACTGTAGAGCTAATGTCTTTGCTTGCTGTGCAGCAAAGGAAGGTTAAACTCTAAGGAAAGTTCCTCCTGAAAGATTTGCATTCTTTCTTTTCTAGGATTGAAATACAATGCGAGTTAAGACGGTCAGTTTTTCAGGTCATTTAGCTTGTTTCCTGTAAATACCCCAAGGCAAATATTCATTACATATTTTTGGGGACAGGAGAAATTTGTCTCTTGGTGGAAGTCATAAAACATAAATAGAACTGAATCCTCTTTATAAGGTCTTGAATCTCCTGCCTGTCCTTAGACCAATGCGGCTACAACCATAAATTCCCTGAAACATTTGTCACAGTCTGTATGTTGGTGAAGAGTTGCTTACACTCCAAAACTCACACTTTTAGGCACCTGACAGGAGAAAGTTGACTGAGAACAAAGTAGACTAAGAAGTCCTTATAGTGATCATTGGGTTCAATAAATACTAGCACACAATGTATACAAAGAGCTAAACAGTCAACATGAATGGTGGAGCAGTAGGCAACCTCTGCAGAACCCTTTTCTCTCTCTAACTAGCTGCCCCTTAACTCAAGGATCATCTCCTAATTCCCAACTTCTTCAGTCTCCTGTTAGGGAATATCTCTAAACTGTAGCTTCTATCTCCACAGTCCTAATCTTTATTCTCACCTCTGTTTTTCTTGAAAAATACTTTATACTTAATGCAGGTTATAAAGAGGGAATATTTCATTTTCACCACTTTATAGGTGAAAAATGTAGATTCTGAATTATAACATGACTGAGTCAGTTAGAACCAGGATCAGAACCTTGTGCCTGAACTTTGCTAAGTCCAGTTCATTTAGAGTCCCAGAAGCTAGTAGCAGGGCAGTTAGGGTAAGATTTTCAAAAGTACTTGAAGTCCACAGGTATCAATGAGAAATGTCTTCCTTTAGCAATCAGATGCTTTGAAAATTCTGCCCCAAGATTCCCCTATCAGGAACCTCTTTACCCCTTTTAAATGAAGCCGTAAACTTTGCGGGCTGTTACATAGTATTTTTTCAAAAAAAAAATCTTTCAGTTAATGAAACTAGACTTGGAGTCTACTCTTGGTTTTGCAACTGATTTATGACATGATCTTGGTCTAATACTTATGACCTGAACCTCAGTTTCCCCATATCTAAAATAGAGAAAATGTTTGACGTGGTTCATAATTATCATTGACATAGTTGATACCATTTACATAGTTCATAATTTATTATGAGCTATCATGAAGACTGGTTGTGGGGACATGCTGGAACTTCTTGACTCCTAGTTTTGAGATTTAGCCATAAATATAAAGTTATTGGCACTATCTCCTCAAACAGCTTTTTTTTCCTTTTGAGCCAAGCACTAATGGAGGAGAATGGAGGCATGGGGTGTGAAGGAAGCTCTGTGGACCAGAGGCATAACTTGGAATTTTGATGCCCTAGGCAGTGCACAGACGGGGAAGCAAGCACTTACCTCCCCATACACGGGCTGTAGCTGTGGCAGTGGCATGGACTGTTACTGGCATAGCACAAGTTCTCTGAATGGGGGCTGCTGTGGTGGTGGCAGCAGCACAGGCTTGCTGGGGACTGCCATTCTGATCCCCCATAATTGGTGCCTAGGTCTCATGCCCTGCTCACCCTGCCCAAGATGCACCACTGTTGGGCATCTGGTAAATGTTGATGTGAGCCAAAGCAAGTCATTTTGATTCAGTTCAATGAGGTATAATGAAATGTTTCTTCATTTCTGAACTGAATTTTTGCATGGAACTCTTACTTCCTGAGGCATCACTAGGAAGTTTTATGTCTTGGATAAAACCCTGCTAGAGAGCAGCTGGGCACCAGAGAGTGGGTGGCGGTGGGGGGCAGGAAGTGGGGAAAGAGAGAGGAGGGGGAGGGAGAGGTCACTCTTACCAGCCCCAGGGACTCCAAGTCCCTGGCTACTTTTGCTGTAACACAGCCTGCCTGACTGCAATCTAGTGTCCTTGTACCCCACTGCTGCTGTGGCCCATATTTCCCAGGGGGCTACTATTCAGGCACCCTGTCTAAGTCAGCCCCTGGGGCTGGGGTGCTGCTTGCCCATCCTTAGGTATACTACTGCTTACTTCTGTGGAAAAAAATGCAGCATTTTGACTTTTTGTCCTGATTCATATCAAAAGTGAATGTCAGAATCTCAGAATCTTTTGGGATGGAAATTCTTATTTTTGACCAGCTGTAACATAATATCAAATTGTACCCTTTTTCCTGTGAACAGCTTGCCCGGCTTTGACTATTCCAGAATCCCAAGGAAGAGAGGCATACCAGCACCACCAGCACTATTTCAGTTCACACTTGGAGGTTGCTAATGAATTGTGAAATGCTCCCTCCTAAAATCTCAAGGACACAGGACAGTGGCAGGCAAAGCTGAGAATCTGTATTTCAGTCTCCTACAGCAGAATTTCTTGGCAAATCCTGGTCTGCTGTGGTGTGAAAGGCCTTGTGCCATGCAGTAGAAGCTGGTTGTGTATTAGAGGGATGCTCCACATCCATGCTTCATGGATCCCATCTACTTAAAGGCATTTTCTGTTACCTTGCCTTGGAGGGACATAGAGTATACAACTCTATGCTCCAGTGCCTGCAGGCAAAGATTATTCTTTCCCACTCCCCCTCAAAAATTTATGGGAATTGTCAGAATAAGGCTTGAGAGAGAGAGGATTTTGGAACTGAGAGAGGTTAGTATTTAATCTCTTGTGCTGCTATACTGAGCTGGCTTGTAGAAAAACATGAGGAAACAGAAGTGACAGAAAAGCACGGAAAGCTTTGGGGCTAAACTTGAAGTAATTTCCATTTCATTTATAACTTACATAAATTGTTTATGGTGCATAATCTTTGTTTGTACTTTGATCTCTTCTGTGTTTTACTGTTAGATTAAAATGGTGCTTTGGGACATGATTATTAGCATGGCATTATTCTGCATCAGGAAGATAAGGATCATTTCATTCTGAATGTGACTAAAGAACAGCTCCAGGCTCTGCAGTAACTGAGGTCATGTCCTACTGAATCTGGGGAACAGCACTTCTTCATGCAGTTGATGCTGCAAATGGTGAAAGAGGTCTGAAACCCTCTGTGTAGCTCTCAGAAGATGGTAACAACTTTGTGTACAGGTTTCCGTTGCTTTATGCTGCACATGCGTTCCTGGAAAATGGTGCATAACTCGAATTCGCATAAAGAGAACCCATTTTACAATGTAACAAATAGGGATACGTTCTAAGACCTCAACTGTGCTGATCCCCAGACCCATTTCTACCACTTTTACAAGACAATTTTAGTACTCACCAACAGCAGACTGTACACACAAGCACAGGGCACTATCATAATGGGGATGGCAACTATGGAAACACATGTCGCAGACAAATGAGGAGCACAGATCCACACAGGAGACTATATTTTGGTGTGCATCACTCCCACAATGCACTGCACAAAGCAGCTGATTGCGGGCATAAGAATGGAATTACCTTGCATATAATGAATTTTTGGTATAAAAAGGGTCATTGCATAAGAGCAAATTCGCACGTACAGAACCCACATAAAGCAAAGAAAATCTGTAAAACAAAGGCCAGGAATTACCAAACAGTGGTATCTGTTAGGGGTGTGTGAAATGGTCTGTATTTGATTCTGATTTGGCATGAATTGGGGGACAGTAATTCGATTAGTTGATTTGGATCACTGTCCCGATTCAATTTGGCCAAATCTGAAGAGTCGATGCTGATTTGGAGAATCAGTGATTTGGTCATAGACACAGCTTTAAATGTTTTTTTTTCTACATACCTTGAGGTACCAGGCATGGCTCATGAATGCTGAGATGAGGTGGATGGAGTGTCCCACAGGAGCACAGGGGCCCCCCTTGTGTGCTCAGCGGTAGGCCCAGAAGTGGACCGGAAGTATCTCTGGTCCACTTCTGCTTCTGCTGTTGAGTGCATGGGGGACCCCCCATGCCCCCTGGCTTGGTGATCAGTTGCAGGGGAACCCCAGTCTACTTCCAGGTCTGCCGCTGAGTGCACTGGGCCCCCCCCCGTGCTTTTGTGGGACACCCCATCTGCCCCACCATCTCAGTGTTCGTGAGCCACCTGGTACATTGAGGTATGTAGAAAAAATATTTAAAGCTGTGTCTGTCTGAATCATTGAATCTCTCCAAATCTATTTGGAGGGTTTCAATTCAATACAGAGAGATTAAAGGGTCTCCTGATTCAATTTGGACTGGGAGATTCAGCCACTGAATTGGGCTGAATCTCCGCTGAATCAAATCAGCGACCAAAGCTTCACACAGTCCTAGTATCTGTGACATCACAATATTACAGTATTCCTGGGAAAGTATAGTAGTCTACTATCTCAGCTAACATTTTGTAAAACACGTATTTCAGTGATCTGCTACAGAAACTATGAGGGCTCACGCAGTTGAGTTAAGGGGCAAAGACTCCCACAGGGAGTTTGGAATTAATTGGCTTCCTCATCTTAGTCCTTTATACACTTTGAGAAATGAAGTCGTCTCTCAGTCCAAAGGTATATTTCTACCACATGGTGTAGTTGTTCTCTAGCAAGAGCTATAACCACTAGTCCTGTAGACTTACTTTTATTATATTCTAGGTGAGGCTTCTAGATGCCTGGTGACAAAATAAGTGTCTGCTAAGGATAGAGAAACAGAATGAAAAAATATAGCTTTCAAATGTTGGAGATATCACCAGGGGTATATAAGTTACAGCTCCTTATCCTAGAACATCCCTTTGGTCCCAGGGTTGGAGGAGGATTCATTTCAGTCAGGGGCAGCGCATAGGGGGTGCATGCAGGTGCATGTGCACCCCCTACGCGTGGTGGTGCTCACCCTGCAAAAAGGCACCACTGGTGGCATCTGCGGGCGGCCCCTGATCACCCCTGGCCACCACCAACATTGCCGGTGGTGCCTGCAGGTGGTCGCCGACCCATGGTTGTTGCTAGCCGCCCCCGCTGCTGACAGTGCCAGCGGCATCTGTGGGAACTCCCCACCGCCTGGCTCCCACCGCCGGCAGTGCAGTCGTGCCCCTACAGCTGCCAGGAGCATGCGCCGTTCATGATTTTAGTGAAGCCCAAGTGCTACCAGAGTCTATCTTCCAGACCTTCTATAAGAGTTCAGCTCATTGAGGGCTCAATTGGCCTTGGAGGTAATTAATGAGATAATATAAATCGGTATCTTGCTTAGCCTCCCCAGTCATGTTCCATTTCCGGCCAGCATGTCCTTTTTGGGCTTTGGTCAGTCTAAATGGGTTCCCAGGGTGTGTGGGGTTTGACTGTGTTCCAATACTGCAACATAGGAAACTTTTTGCTTCAGGAGCTGTTTTTGTGTTTACTTTAGCTAAAGCCAGTATCAGCCTGGTCCAAATTTACTGTATTTCCTTGCATACCACATGCAACTTGTCTTTGGTAAGGCAGAATGAAGAAAAAGAGCATTTTTCCAGCATTATGGCGACATTTTCAGCTCACTTACCCTTCCTTTCCTACCCAGACAAAAATACTTTATGGTTTTGACCCTTTTGCAGCTGAATTGTTAGCAGCTCTTGGTTGCTCAGGACAAAGCTGAAACTGTAACTGTTGTTGAAGACTGGATTACATGGGTGGATTTAGGAATTTGAAGAGAACTAGAAACGGGCTGCAGGGCTGTGAAATGGGAAGAGAGACATTAAGAGTAGCTAACAGACAACAAACTTGCCCAACAAAGGGATAGTTTGATTAGTGGAACAGCAGGGCTCTTAAAAAAAGGAAAGAGGGTCATTAACACCTGTGGAGTGAAGAGCAATTAGCAGGCATCAGGGAGATTATAATGAGCCAATTGACTCCCATACCACTGACTGAATAGAATGCTGCTACTGCTGGTGCTGGGGAACAAACTTCAAACTTTAGTTGGAACAAAGCAGAATTAAATCAGGATGTGGCTGCTGGAGGAAAGAGAAGGAAAGAAGCACCTTCCATCTTACAGCATATCCATATGTCTATTCTGAGCAGAAAATCAGCTCTCCTACTTAAGACACACACCCCAATTTTGGAAGACTAATATTTTGTGAAAAGGTATATGTGGAGTATGATTGAGTCAATATGACATTTCCTAACAAGTAAAGAAAATCATTACATTCCAAGCTAGTCTGAAACATTCTTCATTGTATAGTTTGCTTGTATGTGCTCAACACTTGCTTCATGAGTTGGCTTGGTTTGAGAGCAGCCAGTATGAAATAACACATGAGCTGCTATGTTCATATTGTCACCACATGTATTTTTGTGATGCTTTAAATATAGGAGGCCTTACTGCCTTGTTCTTTGTACTGCACTAAATTGGGCTGCTCCAGGAATTCTCTTCTAGTAAATTGTGGAGGAAATTGTCTGCCCTTTCTAGGCACCCATGAAGAATTATGGGAAGATATTGAAGGAACTGTGGCATTTGAGTGGAGCTGTAATTTGAACTTTAGCCTGTATTCCTGACAGAAAGCCAACGAGGTAAAAGCATTGCGTTAACTTTGTAGTTCAGAGATTCTCTGAGACATATCGCAGAACCGTGAAAATCCTTTTCAGGGAAGCTTTGGGTTTGTTGTCCACCTTAGTCTATTTTTTTCTGGAAAGTAGCAGATAAATGTGCATTCATTTCCAGTGATGAGGCGCTTTAATTATCAATGAGTCAAGAGCATAAAAATTAAAGAATAACCTAATCGGGTAAAGTAGTGGTAGACAGACAATCCTGCACAATGACAGGATTTATGTCAATGGAAGACTTAACAGAATACAAGTGTCTGGAGTTAGTGCAGGGACTCAGGTGTTCCCAGTAACGTTTGAAAAACCTGTAGTGATTGTCTTAGAAATATACACAATTAATATTAACCTACTATCTGAAATTCCCAGGGCTACTTCCAATAATTAGTGCATCATTCCTGATAAGTATACCAACTTAAACTCTTTCAGGTCCTGAAAAATATCAAGATGTTCATCCTTCAAAGCTTATGGTCTGATGACAGCAGCATTTATTCCTTTAATTTGCTACATTTCTTAATGCACAATTAATGTTACTCAATGTTTAGAATTTAGATTTTATCAAGTTAGGTTGTTGTTGATTAAATTACTTTTTAAAACATTTTGGGTTGTACTTTGGTCCTGGTACAACTATAGTGAAGCCAGGGAGCAATAGATTTTTCAGTCCACTTTGCGTAAAGTCTGTAGTAGAAAATAAAAGCGCTAGTATGTTAGTCTTACAGCATTCATACTAGACATGTAAGATAGAATAAGCAGTAACAGCTTCCACAGACATGCTCAATGAGGATTGTAACTAAGGCCATTTGTAGATGTGCTTACCGTTTTCTAAACCGTGTGAACTGATTTGCATCACACAGTTCGAATCAAATTTCAATTTGAATTAAGGGTTAATAGATGATCAAGGGGGTTTGCCCTCCCCTCTTCTTCACAGACAAGCCAGTGCTGTTTGACAGGGCTGGAGGCTTTGTCAAGATACTGATACTTAACGTGAGGTGGTGTTGGCACATGTAACTTTGTAAAGGGGTTGCTTTGTGCCTTTGTTGCTTTGTGCTTTGTGCTTTGTTGTGTTCCAGAAACCCAACTGAATTTCCCTTGCAGTGACTGATATTTGCAATGCTTATCTGCATTCCTAAGGAATTTTTTATCCGAGTTCCTAAGGACTTTTTCCTAAAAGCAACACTGTATATACATATTAATGAATACAGTTTAAATTGCCTAGTTCGGACTGCCCTAGTCCCCATTAACTTTAATCCTAAATAAATGAGGATTAGTTCATTTGTACTGGAGTCATTTTTAATTCAGACTACAGGTATCCACATGTATGGAGTTATGGCTGTAGTCCGGATTAAACCTAGAAAAACATAATGTCTATAAATGGCCAAAAATACTGAGAGCTGACTTTTGCTAGTTCCCTGTTTTGCAGTTCCAAAGTACAGAAGCTGCTTAACAGGAGATAATAGCACTGTATAAAGCAAACCAAAAAAGCTAATCTCTCCATATCCTAATACACTCATATCTTGCTGAAACTGTGACAAGATGGGGAAATTCTACTCTACCTGATATTTCCCTGGTTCAAGATCTTTTGAGCACTCCATTACTCATTAATTTAATGGCAAACACTGGCTGCTGTGCTGCCCTACAGTTGCCCCATGCACTTTTCTGATGATCTTGAGGTAAGAGGCATGTCAAATACAGTATCTGTTATCTCATTTTGTTAAGTTTATCTTGTCAGTGGCTGGGGTAACAATCTCTTCTAATTGGTTTTCTGCAGAGGTCATTATCTCATTAACTTCCATAAATGGTTATGTGATTAATTATCCATAGCTTAATAAAATTTGGGTGATGTTAGTAATGAAGATAATTGTCTGCCTGGAGAAAGATAGTTATTTGGTCTGGAATGACTAATGTTGCAGAAAGATTACCACCTGTCAGAAAGATGGCTACTCTCACTTCTTTGGACCACTCTTCATTGGTCCCACAGCTGTGTGGTAGCTTATCTACTGCATTGTAATCTTCTTCCAGTAGTTTTATAGCCTAGTTTGTTCTTGGCTGGTTGGATAGAACTAAACTATGTGTAACAAGATCAGTAATGTGGTTATTACCTGTTATCGTCCTGTCAATACAAGTAACACCGAATCAATTAGGCTGAATTTCAGTTTTGACTTTCTCTTGCTCTTTGATTACACTAAACTTGAGTGCCTGGCCTATTAAGCTTCTAAGTGGTGCTTAGGCATCTAAATATATTTTATTTGGATAGATCTATTCCACCCTGCTTGTAATTCCCTGAAAAAATGTTAACCCATTCACTGCTGTAATGTTCCTCCATCCTGGCTTTAAGAGTAAGTAAAAAAAAAAAAAAAAGTAGCATTGAGTTGCCTGCTTTTTGCGCTAATATTTTTTAGACACTTGAGCAGAGTGGAATATAATTGTACCTTAGATGCCTAATAGGGGAATAGGATCTGGTCTTAAAGTCTTCAGTTTAAGTTAAATGACTGCCCTGAACCAAAAGGTAAATTCTACCGTCCTTTAGCTCTGCAGGATTTAACCTGAGCAAACCTTTTCTGGATTTATATTTTCCACAGCTCTTAAATAATTATGAAATAGATTGTGCTTATGGTAGGTTACTTTAGTAGTCAGAGATCTTTACCTAACCTAAATCCTGATTCTCCAAAATAACCTGTATGGAAAGATGCCTGTAGGGAGTCTCAGTAGGGCTTTCTGTGGTTGCAAGCATTGGTACATATGGGCCTGATTTATGGATAGGAGCCAAAGGCTGTAAGTTAGGAAGCTGCCTGTACTCAGGTCTTGCCTTGTGAGCATATACTTACATGCCATTTGTATTAACTGGATTAAGGCATGTGCTTTTTTGCCTTCATGCATTGGGGTCTGAGGCAGGAACAAGCCAGACCTTATTTCAGGAAGTTAACACAAGAAATGTGCTCTGCTTGCAACTAGACTCCCTCAGCTGAACCCGCTGTAGCTAGTTCACCTGTTTTTAACTAGTGTCCAGTTTGTACTCCCTGTCACATGGACTTGTTGCCTATTCTATGTCTGTGGGCAGATGTTCAGACAAACTGGACACTGGTTAAAGACAGGTGAACAAACTACAGTGGGTTCAGCTGAGGGCATCTAGTTCATTAAAGCTCATTTGATCATTTTTCAGCGCAGGGACACTGATACATGTGATGTTCCAGGCACTTTAATTAGAGCGGCACTTGGAACCACTCTAATTAAAATGCTCCCCTGAGCACATGTATAAAAGCAGCCCTGCTGCCTTTTTTTCAGTGCGGGAAAGCTGATATGTGTGACGCTGGAGTCTGCTGGAGTGCAGTAATTACTACGTTGTAGCATACTTGATTAATTGAGTCTACTCTGACACACTGTAATTACAGTACGTGGGAGCAGCCTTGCTCCACATGTATAGGTACCCCAGAGCACTTGGCAGGGAATAGTCGCATGACACCACTGCTGTTGTTCCTAGCTGACCTCAGTGCGGGGGGTGGGGCAGTCCTACCCACTGCAGTTAGAGGCTGTGGGGAGCTGCTGCTTGGGCTGTTGGGTTCTGCCAGGAACAGTGGTAGTGGCATGCAGATTCCTCCTTCCAACTCCTGCTCCCTGGCCGCTCTTTGGTCGCCCACTGACAGGGATAAGGCACTGGAAAGAGGAAACTGTGCTTGCCACTGCTGTCCTTGGCTGAGCCCGGCTCCCTGCACACCCGCTTTTTGTAGAGCAAGGCATTAGTGGTTCAGGAGTAGCTTGGGGGCTCCCTCTGTGGCTGCGTCATCTGGGGAGATCAGCCACAGTGTGCAGGTTCTTCCTTTCAGTGCTTGTTTCCAGCCAGTCAGGGATACTGGAGGGTGGGCAAGAGTGTGTGCTGGAAGGAGGAACCTGTGCGCCAGTTTCTCTGTCCCCTGCAGAGTCTGGAACCCTGCCATCTGCCACTTACCCACCCAAACCCTCCCTGGACCTGCACCTGCACCACCCAAACCTTCCCTGGACCTGCCCCTGGTTTTGTCCAGGAAGAACTTGATAGAAGCAATGACAGGAGAGCTTTTTTCTTTACACCCTGATTCTAAAACTGCTGGGTCTAAACATTCAGCTTTTCAAGAGGCAATGTCCTATTTTGTATATGACAGTGATTTTTTTCTACAAACTGGATAATATTAGGAAAATTTAAATTCCTTTTTATTGTAGCGGCCTTCAGTTTGATTTTAAAGGAAAACTCAATTAAAATTCATCAGTAAGCTCACAGAGGACTTAATTTTATGGATGGTTGCATTTGAAAATAAAGTCATTACCTGTGAACTATCCTAATTGAATTTCTGCTGGCACAGGCTAATTTTAATTTTAAAAAATAAGGGAGTATTTAAAACAGATAACAGTTTCAAGTTTGGTTTTGATCTCCAAATATACCTTTAAATGTGATCTGTTTGTTCAGCCATAAATGGCCTGGGAGCATTTCAGGAAGAGATGTGACTAGTGTTACTCTTTAACCCCAGTAGCAGTTAATTGTGAAGTTTCACTACAACTTTGGAACAGTTTGTCTGCCCCTTCTGCTAAAAGGTGAATGCTGTAAGTGTCTGGTCCAACATGCACTGAAATTAATAGGAAAACTTCAATCGATTTGAATGGACACCTCAATAGGACTCTAAATTGAAATGTTTCTAAACCAATCATTGTATGAAATTTCCTTTTTCTGACTTCTGCCAAATGAGGCTAAAAACCAATGGTCAAAATGTCAGAATTACTTCAGAATGGAAATTCCATTTCTCTGATCAGCTCTGTTTAGCACCAAATGTGGAACAGCACAGATGGATTTTAAAGGAAATTAGCTAGTGATAGTTACCATTTGGGTCTAAACCAAAAAATCCTACATAATGTGGGTTGTTTTTTTTTAAACATACTGTCTGTTTATGCAAGTGGGTAAGTGGAGGTTATCCTGTTTTCATAATACATTTTAGCTGGTGTGTTAAATTTGCTTCATTTTCCTAGTGTAATTAGAGCCTCAGTCACAGTCTTGCAAAACTTCAAGATGATGACAGATAGGGGAGAGTAAAGAGTTTGGCTCTTGGATTTGTCAGGAGGACAGTAAAATAAAAACCTGCAAACTTTATCCCCTCTAACTTGTTCCACCTTTCTTGTTATGAACAGTGGTTGGTGCCATAGTAATGAGTATAAGTGTGTTGCCTATTAGCCATTGTTGAAAGGGCCTGAATATAAATATATAGAAACGAGACATAACAAAGTAAGTGTAAGTGATTTATAGTAAAACGAAACTTAGGATAACAGAATGAAACTTAATGCACCAATCAGGTACTGAGCATACAAGATTATTTTAGAGCAATTGGGAAGTCCTGGGAACTGGCTCGGACCAGAAAAAATTGCTCAAAACTGGGTCAGTGGAGTGAAACGGGCATGTGCCAGATGCTGCATCCGTACCCGAATATGGGACTTATGGCGAGGCGGAGGAGAAGGGGGGCCATGACACCAACTCACTCCATATAAGCTGAGCATAAACAATCCCAATTCGGAGGAGAACTCACTTGCAGAGCGTTGAAGGAAGAATCGCAAGTAGTTCATGTTGCAGCCTGATCAACTGCGCAGAGTCCCTGAGACGAATATCTCACTTTAAGTGAACAAGTCGTCTTGCCTGAAAGCCGCAGAACACCAAGCCAGCAATGTCTTGTCTGACTCGGTAACAGAATAGAATAACCAAGTATGCTACACCTATTGGTGTGGTAAGTATGAAACATGAGTAATACAAATAATTCTGAAATCAGTAAAGTAGTTGTAACCTGTAACTGTACTTGTAATTCCTTTTCTGTAGTATTATTATCAACAGAAACAGGAGCAGCAATTTCTCTCGTATTTTTGTGCTTTGTGTATTTTGTGTATGTTATGTTTTGTATTGTTTATGAAAGATAAGCAGTTGTACAAGGGATCTAAGG
Organism: Alligator mississippiensis; assembly: GCF_030867095.1. Lineage (NCBI taxonomy): Eukaryota > Metazoa > Chordata > Crocodylia > Alligatoridae > Alligator > Alligator mississippiensis. The sequence goes on along the minus strand of NC_081826.1, from coordinate 226,575,518 downwards.
AGTGGTAAATTAGTTAATACATTGTGCGTAATAAAGGAAGCTTAATGGTTAATAACACCCGCCTCAGACATCTCCTCAGTACTTACCCTTCACACTCCTACATTCCAACTCCTAACAAGCCGTACCCTTCGGCCCTGTAACTTTACTGCCCCCACGCGGTAACAGTTGGCAACTTTTTATGGTGGCAGGCCAGAGTGGCTTTGCTTGAGTCTTAAGCAGGCTGGTGCGAGGATCTGGCCACTGCTGCCACCGCTGGTTCTCCCTGCCTACCTACAGCACAGCATGGGATACTCCTTGCTACCTGGCTGTGCAGCTGCCCAGTTGTGGCACAGTGCAGGATGGCAAAGCCTCCTCTGTGGGCCAGATCTAATGGCTCTGTGGACCAAGTGTGTCCCACAGATCATAGGATGTCAATTCCTGCTTGTGAACAACCCTGTAAGGCAGATTTAAATTTTCCAGTAGCTTTTTATTTCAAGTTTAGGATTGATTGAAGTTTCAAGTTTAGGATTGACATGATTGAAAAAATTGAAGGTTAATTATTTGAACCTTTTGTGAACCCATGAACACAATATCTGATAATGTACAATGACTAGTTGCTGCCTGTGCAATTTAGATGTGTCATTTATTTTAGACTGAAAAATGAAAAATCTGATTTTCATTTGAATACATAAAGTGTTGTCAAAATGTCCCAGAGTTCTTTTGACAAGATTTAATTTAGTGTACTTAGAGTATAACTATATTTTCTTTCTTTTAGTATTGGAACTTATACAACGTGTTTTTGAGATTAAAATTTGCTAAAATTTCATTAGGGTTTTCAATCTATTCCAATTGTCTCTCTCTCTGTTTCTTATTAGGAGAACAAGACTTATGCAGGAACACAACCCATTCATCATATCACATGACACTTTCACTGGGTTTTATTTCAACATATTTACATAGTTTTGGTGATTATTTTCAGCCTTTGGGCTAAAAAATTAATTAGCAAGACTGTTCTTGTTTCTATTGGTCTTGTAGATTGTATTAATGGTTGTTTCTGTGTCCCAGACTCTATAAACAGGTGCTATTTTATTATGTTATATAAGCTCCCTTTTACTTTTGTGCACAGTGAAGCTAGGAATAAGGAGCAGTTTGTTTTCTATGTTTGAGGTACAGACAGTATGTCCAAGAGGGTTTTCAAATTGGCTTCCCCTCCCTCTACAGTAATACCCGATGGAAGGGTCAGCTCTTTTTGACCTGAATGGCAGATAAGGACAGACAGTTGTGTGTGTTTGTGTAGTTAGAGTTTCAGATTTGGCAATGGTTTCATCCTTGCAATGAAAGAGTGCTTTCAGCTTCCAAGGTTCACGAAATATCTTCTTATTAGATTCATTTTTTGTTCTGTGACATTTGTTACACATGATGCTAAAATGTTGGATTGTTCTTGAAATGTTGTTGCCAGATCTGTCTTATTTCATAAGAATAACAAAACGATCTAAAGCTTTTATTTATAATGAGTTTCTGTATAGTAAATTCAAATGTATTTTGTTTTTTGGGGAGTAATAGATAAGCCTTTTGTATTGCACATCATGGAGTGTAATGTGTTTCATGTGATCCAGTCCTCAATCAATGGAAATGCAAAAGGAATGTAGTATGGGCAACTATGCAACATTTTCAATTGGAGCTACTTAGATCCTGATAACTGAGTATAATATTATTTAAAACAAAATGCATCTGGATCATGAGAAACATTTTTTTCTCACTAAAAGTCTCCAAATGTTCCAAATTACTGTAAATATCAATATGGAGACTATAGCATTATGCATATTTAGAAGGAAATGAATATCATTCAGTTATTAGAAATCAAGCAAAAGTTTTGATATTTATGTGGCTTTCAAGATTTTGTTTTAAAAACAGGAGCCTACTATACCTATATAAACAATTATAGTTATTAGATATTTATCTTAGTGCCTAAGAATCCTTGTTATGGGTCATTGGACTAGATGCTTTATAAATGCAAGATATTAGAATGTTCTTGTCCCAACACATTTGCAGTCCCAAGAGTTTACAACTGAGGCCCCCCACATGAACAGAAGTACTTATCTCAGTTGCCTCTTTTCATGAAGTCTTTATAATTTTAACCTGGTACCATGTAATAATCAGTACTGAGTACTAGACAATTTACAAAAAATGGCATGTAGACCCAGTCTCTGTATTTTGTGAATATTTTCAGTTATTATCAAGTCTGTTTTTCAGTTCATAGATTTATTTTGGTTTGTGGATCTTGCATTTTCAACAACATGACATATGGAAATTATGCCTTTATGGTATGTTTCTAGAATCACTACCAGGAGAGGCATGGGGTTTTTTTTGTGGGTGATATCTTTTATTGGACCAACTGCATGGTTGGGATAAACTTACACAAGGTTTTAAAAGTCTATCCCAACCGTGCAGTTGGTCCAATAAAAGATGTCACCCACAAAAATCCTTTTGAAAGTTTCTCTAAGTATCCCAACCATGCAAGTGATCCAATAAAATAAATCATTCACAGAAATCCTTTCCTCTTGAGTAATTCCTGGATCATCACAGCCACAACATCAAACACTACTAAAATTACTACTGTAGCTTTTCAATATGTTCCTGCTCCAAACAGTGCACTATTTTGAAATGCTGTAGACATTACTAGATGGTATCAAACTAAGGCTGAGTACTTTTTTGAAAACAAATTTGGAGTGTTACTTTCTCCAAAATATTCCAAATAGGAGATTTAATGTAATGCAAATGAGAATTCCCTCATTATTTTGTACAATGATCAAGAAAGTTTTCTTATTTTTAACTGAACACTTTGGAAGCCACAGAGAGATCCTTTGAGATAACTAGCTTGGTGCAGATTTTCTCTTGTACAAAAGAACTGAACATGCATGAAGGCGTTATTGAAAACTGTCAGAACATCTCATGGGTTACCAGATTGTCAACAGTAAAATCCCAGACTGTCTTTAGTATAAGCATTACAGCTTTTCTCAGCCCAGTATATTCTAAAAGCAGAAGGTAGAGCTTTTTACAGCTGCAGGGAATGTTAATGAAAAGGTTAAGCCTCACTTTCAGGCAGATAGGTAGAAAACTTCATCAAGGTTTTGGATTCTTTCTCTATTGCTTCTTCCCTCGTCCCCTGCTGGGGCTTCCTCCAGTTGGGCTTGTTAACCTTATCCTCTTGGAACCACTGCTGTCCAATTAGGCTAGCTGTTGGATTCCTGACAAAGGCTGATATTGCTATTCTGCTCTGCAATCTTGTCAATGGCTTCAGGGCCATCTGGTTGCTGTGTACAGCTCATATCCTCACCATCACAGATCCTTTATGACTTGTGTGTATGTGTGGGGTGACAGAGCTGCATGCCTCATCTTGTGAAATCTGATGAACTGACAGCCGTCATGGCACAGCATCCTCAAGCTCACAATTGTGGAAGACCTGGAAGCCTTAATAGGGAGCTGAAATGCTTTTCCTTTTTATGTTTTTTTGCATAGAGAAGTACATTGCTGGTTTAACATGCAGTGTTGAAGCTTATTTTTATCAAGACTGTCTCAGCCCTTAGGCACTGGTCAGTGTATTTCTTTTGTACAACATATTACACAACATGCACATAGGGAAAACAAGTTGCTTTAAGCTTTTAGTGCTTTTTACTATACTACAAGTAGGTAGTGTGAAGAGTAGGCCTATGGGGACTCTTCACTGCTGCTAAGAGCAGCAGAAAAGGGAGGTATAATGTGATCTAGTAACAGATCTGTGTTCCTAGTACTGGGAAAATAATGAAATCTCACTCAGTACAGCTCATAGGCTCAGACTGACCCTACTTCTCCATCCTTTATTCTCCTCACAGGAGCCTCTTTATACGTGGGCTTCCTCCTTTTGCTTGGGCAGGGGTGCTAAGTGTGTTTTGGTTGACATCTTGCTAGTGGAGCAAGTTAAGAGCAAGTGTCCTGGTTCTAGGGACAAGGCTGGGAGTGCCTCATTTTGCATCTAACACAATATGAAGGATTTGAGATGAGGTCAGGGGAATGGGATTTCAAGGAGGGCACCCTTGTAGAGACTTTCATGTGGGGAAACAATCCGTCCCACAATAGTTAAAAGAATAGCATTGCTGTCTGGGATTGATGATTGTTTCAGCCTGCACTCATAGATCTGGTGCACAATAACTAGGGGAGAGTCCATCTATCAAATAATTCACTTTAGTTTTTGCAGTATATTTCAAGTAAGATTGGAGATGTTTGCAAATAAAATAAAAATGAAATTCTTGTAGCACTTCCACAAGCATTTTAAACTAAATTTATTATTAAATTATGACAAGGCACTTCATCTATCTATAAGAGAAAATTAAATTACTTTTCAACTGAAATCTGTAAATGACATAATCTATAGATGGCAGTCTTCCTTATCTCCTGACTTTTCAGAACATCTCCTTGCATGCCCTTTAGGTTGACAGAAATTGCTTTGTTTCACTTCATGGGTCTTACCCTTAAAATGAGTGAGAAGAGACATACTTAAATGACAGGGTTACCGAGTCTTTTTTTTACCTTTAGCTCAGTGCACCAGCAAGGTACAACATCTGTATACTTCACAGCTCTCTCAGTTTAACTAGAATTTCAGCTTTGTCTGTCATACAAATGCTGAGTTTTCAGAGCTATTGCCACCTCTGGTGTGCCTGCTAGTATGAGGAGGGCACCAGGACATCCACCACTGTGGAGTGCAAGAGAGTATTTCCTAACTTTGCTCAGAGCACCTTTTGTATTCCTGCAAAACTCACTGATTTAGAAAACCATAAAAATAAAAGGAAAACCTGAGCTTTCATTGAAAGAGAAGCTCCTTGTCTTTTTCTTCCCTACTAAGAGAGGTTTGAAAATCTAACAGGTGCAAAGTAATTACATGGGCTGAGCTTGTCATTGATTTTTTTTCTTATTATCATATGGGATTTTTTTGACAGTTGCCTCATAGCCCCCCTGGACAAAGCTTTAGGGTCCAGAAAAAACATAGTCATGGGTCCCTAAAATATTGGGAATTTGCTGGGTCAAGTTCTGAGTTGGAGGCTCAGGCTATCACTAATGGTGCTAGTGTTGCTTTAGGCTCTGGTCACCTCTTGTTGAGCCAGTTCTCCTGCTGTGCAATGAACATCATCTCTGACTAAACAGAGGGCCAGCTCAAGAGAATGAAAGGTATTCTGGCCTAGTGGATTAAGCAGGGGGCAGAGGTAATTGACTAATCCCAGTTCTGTTGCTGATTTCAACTATAAGCTTTGCCAAGTCACAGAAATCAACATTTTCAAATATAGATGCCTAATAAAGTCAATTACTTATACCCTCAGGATTGGATTTTTGTGTTTACCTGTATAAACATTAACTATGTTGGCTTTTGATTTGTTTGGACTCAGTTTCCCTGTCTGCAAATTGGGGTTAATACATCTTAGCTTCTTCTCCCAGATGAGTTATAACAACAGATTTCTGAAGAAATGGTTAGAATAAACTGTACTACTATCATAAGCTATTCCCCCTCCCCCCCATTTTACTAGGCTTATTTGTATACAAAGAGTATTCAGAAAGCCTCTCAGTACTTTTTAAAGTGAAGCAGATTTATACTCAGAAAATATGTCCTGAAGAGTACCAGTTTTTGTTACCAATCCATGAGGAAAACTGAAGCCTGCTACTAAGGAGAACATTAACAGTCCTTGCGTATGTTCCGTCTATGTCCTCTCTGCTGTGTGATGGCACTTTGTGAAGAGAACCTGTCAGCTAAGCACTGGACTGAGACCTTTGAATCATTTCATATAGACTACTAAATAGCTATAAAGAATAACCTCTTCAGTCTTACTAACATAACCCCAACTGGCACTGGTGACTTGAAGGACTTAATTGATGAAGGAACTAATTAATAAATGACACTCTGGGGCTTTCCATCTTCAACGTCATTTAGAATTCCAGCCCTTGAAGCAAAATAGGTGGTAGCTTTCCTGCTTCTATTATCCTATGTAAATTGTCATTTTTTACAACTCTCTTTTTTTTACTCTCTTGACCAAGGTTGGAAGTTTAAGAGTAAGTGTAAGTCAGATCCAGACAGAAAGCTCTTTCATGCTCTAACTCAAAGGTAAACTTACATATGTGAAATGTAAGATACTGAGGACCTGTTACTGAGGGCAGATGACTTCATATCCTACCGACTGCAGTTGGAATCAAGGCTGATGAGCATGTTGCAGGAGAGGCTGGAAGGATATTATTGGATAGAAATGATATGTAGTAAGGTCACTAGGGTGAAATGACATTGTATTAGCTCTTCTATGATCTTTCTTCGTTGATGGATACAGTGCCAAGAAAGTGTCTTAGTTTTTCACACATTCAGTGTTGAAGCCTCTATTGTTTTAGCTCTTAGAAACAAAAAGGTAATTTAAGAGTAAGAAAAGCAGGATAGAATTAGGCGCAACTATGATTTGCTTCAACTTCTAAAGTAGCACAAAAAAGCAGCCAACTGTTTGAAGCCTATACATGAAGTGACATACAAATTTGCAGTGAGGCAACCAGAATATAAAAGCTAAGCTTGCCATTTATCCTGCAAGCTTTATTCATATCAAACAGCATTTACTTACACAGCCTTACTGGTTTCTGTGGTACTGCATAAGTGCTACTCAGTGTAAATAACAGCTAAAGAATCCAGCAATAAAAAAGTACTGTAGGAATTTTAGTGGAAGTGTCTCATGTCCTTCTCATATCCCTCTTCCCATGATCAATTAAACATAGGCAAGGCCATAGTGATATTGTAGATAGGAAAAACAGACTAGAAAGAAGAAATATATTTTTCAGATCCATTATAACAGTAGCAAGTTTGCAAGTAAAAGGTAGAAATTATCATATAAAAAGACCTGCTTGTAAGAAAATAAGAGGAGAGAATATTTATATAGATGCAAGACAGCCTAAAGGACTAAACATTAATCATAGGGCTTTTCAGTTTCCCTGACAATGAAAAAAGTAAGACATCAATGATGTTAAGGAAAAGTACTTGTTTCCGGTAGCATAATACAAGGCTATGTTTCTTTGCACACTATGTAGATCTCAACACAATAGACTCTATTTTAGTTTAAATGCTTGAGAAAAAACAGGTAGGAAAATAAGATTGAGGTTTGTGGACATTCAAGGGTGAATGATCACAATGCAATCTGATTTGATATCTCGGCAATGGCATAGTCAAAGGTAAGAAGCACAAAGATATTGGATTTTAAAGAGGACAGACTTTGTGGGAATACAAAATAAGATGAAGAAAAAGGAAACCTTGATTGGAATTGATTGTCCAGAAAATCAACTGCACAAATGCAGGAGGTGAGTGAAGAACTTTTAAGCCCCGACTTGTGGTAGAGAAGGGCAGCTGCAAGGAGCTGCTTGTAATGCCTTCTTTCAAAGCTACCCAGCTTTCCAGGGACACTTCCAGTCCCACTACTGCAGGTTTGCCAGTGACTAGAAATCAAATAGAAACCAAACAGCCTTTATTCACTGTCAGCTGGCTGGTCAGTATACTCAACAGGGGATAATTGCCAGGGCACACAAATCCAAAGCTCTCCAGAAAACATAAAACTTTATACATATTTTGTTCTTTGATCCATCCAGTCACACACTAACTCATGTACAGTTATTAGTTGTTTCTCTTGCATATTAATGCATTACCATTTAAATCTATTTTCTACATCCTTTGACTGTTGTGTCACCTTCCAAGGCACCCAGGAAGCTAGGCCCTGATTGATAAGATACTGAATAGAAGTCTATACAATGATCACTTCCAATGATCACTTAAGACTTTGATGCCTCCCAGTCCTTCTGTGTTGGTCACTTACATTCTTGTTACATTTTATGCAAGTCCAGGGGTGGATCCAGAGTGGGGTGCAGTGGTGTACCTGGACCCCCCCACCCCCTTTCCAACTATGATGCAGGAGCAACAGCCATGAATTTAAGTCTCAAAGAAAGCATTTTCTCCCTCCCTTCCGCTCTGTGCTCAAAGGTATGTCCTTTCCCTCTCCCTTTCTCTCTCCTGCCTACTGCTGGAGGTAAGGGAAGCAGACCCAGACACAGGCATGAGTGAACCGGGCAGCCACCCAGGGCCCAGACAGAAAGGGGGCCCAAAAATGAAAAAAAAAATTACAATAGCAAAAAACAGTTTTAATATTGCAAATACATGGGACTGGCAATGTTATCAATTGAGAATGAACTATTTAAAGACATTGATACCACAGATGTGATAAAGACTTCTGCAACAACAACAAAGTCATTATCTCTGGTGAAGCGGGGCCTGATACTAAAAGTTTGCTTGGGGCCGCCAGGAGTCTAGGTACGGCACTGAGGGGAAGGAAAGCTCCTGCTCACTCCAGCTGGGCTACAGAGGGATAGTGCTCAGCCCAGGACTGTGTTAGTGGCAGCAGTCAATGGCTCTCCTGCTTGCTCCCCCAGGGTGTTCCTGCCAGCCCCATTTACAAAATCCTGGATCCACCCTTGCCTGACTCTGACCATCCAGCGATCATAGTTTTGGGGCTTTCCTAGCACAGCTACCCAGGAGCAACTTTAGTTTATGTTACTGTAGTAAGTAGGGTGGCCATCATAGAGGACATTCTGGTTTTCTGCTACTCTGTCCTCTATTTTTCTCTTCAAGGCATCCAGTTTCATATCAATAGAGGACATAAAGGCATCTGGTTTCATATCAATAGAAGACAACTGGACTGTTCTCTATGATGGCCACCCTAGTGAGAGAAATATACATCCTCAGCGAGTACCACGGGGTCAGATGAGGGGCACACTCAAGTGATCTGGGTTAGAATACAAGGAAGTTGAGGGGAAAGGGACTTAATGGTGGGGATCTACTACAGACCACCCAACCAATGGGAAGAGCTAGACCGGGAATTCTTAAGACAGGTTATGGAGGCAGTTAGGTCAAGGGATGTGGTCATCATGGGTGACCTGAACTTTCCAGACATCTGCTGGGAAGAGCAGTCATCCAGGTCTTACTGCTCGTGTAGGTTCCTAGCTGAGATACAGGACCTCCATCTAACCCAGGAGGTGCGCAGCCCCATCAGGGGAGACGCCTTGTTAGATCTAGTCCTGGCCACAGGCGATGACCTGGAGAGGGGTCTGTGGGTGCTCGACCACCTGGGCGACAGCGAACATTGCCTGCTGGAATTCACCATCCAGCACAAGGTGGCAAAGGCCTGCAGCAAGGCATCAGCCCTGCACTTTAGGAGGGCAGATTTCAATGAGGTAAGGAGAATAGTCAGGGAGGCACTGAGGTCCTGGAGGGGAGAGGAGTCAGGTGTCCAAGAAGAGTGGTCGTTCCTTAAGGAGACAATCCTCCAAGCCCAAAGGGAGGTAATCTCAACACGGATCAAAGGGGGCAAGAGGGCACAAAAGCCCCCATGGCTCACCAAAAGCATATGGGAACATCTCCTAGCTAAAAAGGAGGTGTACACCCAATGGAAGGGAGGGGCCATCACCAGGGAGGACTATACCTTGGTTGCTCAGGGCTGTAGGGGGGCGGTCAGGAAGGCCAAGGCAGAAATGGAACTGGGACTAGCTACCTGGATCAAGGACAACAAGAAGTCCTTTTTTAAATACATAGGGGGTAAAAAGAAGGTACTGGGTAACGTGGGGCCTCTGCAAGATACGCTAAGAAATCTAGTCATCGCACCAGATGACAAAGCTAACCTATTTAACAATTTCTTTGACTCCATTTTTCTGAGCAGGGACCGGGTCCCCAAGACCCCCGTAGGCCTCAGGGGAGGCGCACCCAGGCCTAGGGTCAGTGAGGACCTAGTCAGGGAACTTCTGGAGGGACTGGACGCATTTAAATCAGCTGGTCCTGACGATCTCCACCACAGAGTACTGAGGGAATTAGCAGAAGCCATTGTGGGACCCCTGGCATGGCTTTACGAGCACTCGTGGTGCTCTGGCATGGTGCCAGAGGACTGGAAAAGGGCCAATGTGGTTCCCATTTTCAAAAAAGGGAGGAAGGAGGACCCAGGAAACTATAGGCCAGTTAGTCTTACCTCGATCCTGGGGAAGCTTTTTGAGAGAATTATCCTGGTGCATGTCCACGAGGGGCCAGTAGGGGAGGTTATACTTAGGAGCAACCAACATGGGTTCATTAGAGGCAGGTCCTGTCAGACCAACTTGGTGGCCTTCTATGACCAGGTCACAAAATCCTGAGACGCAGGGGTAGCAGTGGATGTAGTCTTTCTGGACTTTAGGAAGGCCTTCGACACTGTCTCTCACCCTATTCTCATTATAAAACTAGGGGACTGTGGTGTCAACACCTACACAGTCAAATGGGTCACTAACTGGCTGGAGGGCCGCACCCAGAGAGTGGTGGTGGATGGGTCTTATTCAACCTGGAGGGATGTGAGCAGTGGGGTCCCCCAGGGCTCGGTCCTCAGGCCTGCACTGTTCAACATCTTCAAAAGCGACTTGGATGAGGGGGTAAAAAGCACCCTGTTCAAATTTGCAGATGACACTAAGATGTGGGGGGAAGTGGGCACGCTAGAAGGGAGGAATAGGCTGCAATTGGACCTAGACAGGTTACAGGGGTGGGTGGATGAGAACAGGATGGGTTTCAACACTGATAAGTGCAAGGTGCTGCACCTGGGGAGGAAGAACCAGCAGCATACCTACAGGCTGGGGAACTCCTTTCTCATCAGTGTAGAGGCAGAAAAGGATCTTGGAGTCATTATTGATGCCAAAATGAACCTGGGCCCATTGGCCAGATCTGGCTTCTGGTGCTAGCATTCAGTCTGCAGGGCTTTCCACGGGCCTGGAAATTTGGTGGCAGGGGAGTGGTGGTACCACTCCCTTGCTGCTGAATTTCTGGATTGGGGAACCCCAGGCTTTATGCTAGTCCAAGTACATGGGGTTGGATGGTGGTGGGGTTGAGCCCCAGGGTCGAATTCTGGCACATGGGGCCATGTCCAGCTCTCAAATCAGTCCCATTGCTGTTCATTTGGCCCAGGGTCAAAAGCTTAAGCACCTCTGTTATAGATAATGAGATCAAATATGGTCCAAATAATATTGAATGAACCTGGCTTTCCAATTTTACTTAAACAAACCCTAACACATTCAAAGTAAGTCAGAGTCTGCTTCACTTTACCTTAGTTTGTATCTGGTTTTATTAAAGAGTGGTAGCTTTTTTCATTTAGCTGATAATGCCATTTCTTGCTCTGCAAAGATTTCTGTTTTACTACCTTAGTGATTTCTTTTGGTAAGTTTTTCAGGTTTATATTTTCTGAGGAAAATTATTCTCTTTAGGCAAATTCCCCCAGTGCATTGGATGGAAGTTGTTTGCCATATGAGGACACACTTTTTTTGGCTGATGTGTGTTCTCTGGGTTATTTCAGGACCTGTTCAGTTTGTTTTCCTTTCATCATATACACAACTTACTTTCTTTTATATGCTCAGGAGGAAACAGATACTGACTAGAAGACACCAAGGGCCCAATTCTCTAGCCCTAGCTTTCCCTTAACTCTGCTGACTTAAATCAGGAAAAAAATTGCAATTATGCTTTTATAACCAAAAGGAAAATGGGGTCCTAAACTCCATGGAAATGCAATCTATGATCCTTTTTTAAAGAAGGCAGTGGTTGTATACCACCACCATTCAAGTCCAGTCAAATGACATCTTGGGGTCTTTTAAAATGCCATTAGGCACCTATCTGCATTTTAGCAAGTGTCTAAATATCTTTGAAAATATGGTTCTTTGTTTCCAGGTGCCAGTGATAGCTTGATACTGTTTTAAAAATATAATTGCAATTTGACTGATTAGGAGTTTGCTGTCAGGGTCTGAGAGTGACGTCAGAATTCTAGTATCTAATTTCAGTCTTTTAATTTTTTTTTTCATATTTAGAAAAGAATTTGCTGCAGCAAGAACTTTAATGCAGTTGGTAAGTTTTATAGACATTCCTAAGTTTTGACTTCATGCCACATCAAATGGATGAATGACCTATTTTGTTTGACAGAAAGATGACACTACATACAATTTTACGGGGAGAAAGCCCACTTAGTTGATGTCTTTGTAGAAAGATTGTATTGGAAATGAACCACAGAATTTCATAGTTTTAAAACAACCTAGAAATTGTTATAAGGAACTATCCTGTTACAGTTAGCTGTTTGGCACCAAGGTTAGGGCTTCTTTACTCTTTGAACTGTATAGCTCATACCACGTTGTGGGCACTGCAGTAATCAAATAAATGATGATAATGTTGTATACAATTACTTTTGCCTCCATTTTCCAGCCTAAAAAGTCTTCGATTTGGTCCATAAACACTGAAGTGAACATAGTTATTGGACTGTATAGCTTTGAATTATGGAGGAATGTCAAATAAATGAACATAGAACATGCCTTATTTTTTAAGTGGCTGGTAAGGAACTAATCCATGTGCTGTATTATATTATAATATTTTTGGAATTTGGAAAGGTCAAAGTAGCATACAAATCTAATAATTCCTGAATTTTAATGCTCGCCTGCTTTGATTTACCAATGCGTATTTCACAGCTGGCATTGTGTTAACTTAATTTCAAGTTTTGCTGTTATCATATTGAATCTAAGATTGGGTCAACATGGTCAGTTACAGATAAACATACATATACTTAAAAAAAGATTTGTTCACATTGAGAATTCATGAATCTTGATTATCTTCTACAATGATTTATGCAGTGGTCTGGCTGAAGAAAATACTATGATTAGTTCCTAAAGCAAAAAAACAGACATCACCTTTTGTTGCCGGAGCTGCTCACATTTTGGCACCACACTGGGCAGACATTCCTAGGGCTTGAGAGGTTTGGTCCTGCACACATCAGGAATTCTTGCACAGGGTTGGGCCTCTCAACCCTTGGGAGTACCTGCCTGGCTCTGGGGCATGTTTCTGGAAGCAGAGAAAGCTGGGACACTCTGGTGTGGTCCTAGGGCTCGGACCACCAATCAGCTGATTGTGGGAAAGTCAGGGTTCCCTGCTTGCAGAGACACATCCCAAGCAATCTTTGGGATCCACAGAGATTGCCAGGGGAGCATCTCTGGAAGTAGAGCATGTCACCTGTTGTCCCACTAGTTGATGTTGCAGGACAACAGGAGATGTGTGTTTTGCTCAGAGAAGCAGATCGTCCCGGCACACCTGATCCATCTAATTTGGCAATGTCTATTTTTAGGCATAGACATAATGAAGTTCCCTCTTAATCTAAGATGACAACATTTGCCTTCAAAGTAAACTGTTACCTGAGGACCAGCTGAATGTTCAGGAGCCTCAATGCATCCAGTAATCTTCTTGACAGCTTTACCACTTTTTCCTTCTCTTTCTTTATCTCCATGCCCACAGATTCTCAGTGATTTTTCACACACAGCTCATGCAAACATGTTCTTCATGACACAAAGGCAGACTGCCATTTCCATGGCTGCTTTGCAGGCAAAAGACTGTGCAAAAGATTACTATGAGGGGAGCAAGAAAAGCAGCCCATATCTCATTAATGGAGAGCCAGACATAGCATGCCACTGACAGTGGCACTGTGTATCAGTTTTGTATTTGGGACTGGAGGGGAAGGAGAGTTAGTTTTTAAAAGTCTAGTTAAGCTCTGCATAGAATCTGTAACATAGCTTTATGGGTGGTCATGTTTATTGTGTCTCAGTGATTCTGTCAAAGTAAAATGATAGCTATTTTAAAGAAGGGGCAGACAAATCTGTTAAGGATCTGTAGTTGTGGGGCATTCTGTTAATAAGGAAGTATCCCACTGGGATGTTAAAATAAAGAGGGGAAAAAAGAAAGGCAAACTGTGAGGGAACCAGATGTAAGCAAACTAGCTTACTACAGCAAAGGGGCAGGCTGTTATGCTGGTGGCCAGAGCCAAAGGTTTCCCCTCCAGGGGCACATCTACACATGCAGGCACACGTGCTTGTAGGAGCTCAAATAGAAGCAGTGCAAATTTGAGCTGGGGCTTTTTGCCTCAGCACACGTGCCCGGACATGCACTTTGGTGTGGGGCAAATTGTGCCACTTGGGGCAAAATACCCTGCTTGGCTCCTCTCGGATCTGCAGCCAGGGGGAGCTAGAGCCCAGGGCCAGCACCTGTGCTGTCCCAGCAGTATAAAAAGCTGTCCTGTCCTGGCCCCATCAGTACAAAAAGCTACTCTCAGGAGCTTCTGGGGCCCAGCCGATTGGTACCTGGGGACACTACCCCTTGTGCCAGCTGGACTGCTGAAGCAGCTCTGAGAATTCCTTGCACCCTCTACACACTGCAGCAGTCTGGCAGTGGGGGCTGCTGCCTGGCTGTGACCTGCTGCGTACCTGCCAGATGGGGGATGAGGACTGCACAGCCAGTAGAGGCATTTGCCCCAGCTGCCAGTGGGCTGTGACTGCAGAGTTGGCCTTTGTGCTGCACTATTACCATGTGTTCCCCTTGCTGAGCCATCTGGGCAGCTATTGCCCAGAAAATGTTCCCAGTGTGGTGGCCGGCTTTGAACTGTCAAAGCATGTTCTCCTGGCCCCAATTGGCCAGGAGGTCAGCCACAGCCAGCTAGGTCAAACATGCCAGCTCTGAGCAGGCTCCTCTGCCTGGGTTCTGGCACTTGCATCCCTAGCAGGCATTCTGGTGTTCCCTATTTGAAAACTGAGAAATCCCTGATAAAAAAATCCCAAAGTCACTCTGTAAAATACCCAAAAATCCATGTTCCTCCACAATTAAAACAAAAGACCACTATATAAATACATAGAGAGAGAGTGTGTGAGAGACAGAGACAGCAATCAGTTGGGCAATGTTTTATCGATATATCTAGTGTTAAAGCAATGGTTTAGAAACCTACCAGCGTCTCTATCATCATAATAAAATGAATTCTAAGGACCTATATGTTGTGTTGTTTGCCTTTGGTTTTCTTACCATAGAGCAGTTAGAGCTCCCTGTGACCCCTTCACTAACCAGGTTGTAGAGCTGTGGGGGCTGTGGGGCCATGTGGCAGAGCCCCTCTGTGCAGCATGGGGTAATGGGGGGCAGTGGGGCTTCCCGATTGCCCCCCCCCACCTGGCCACACCCCTGATGCCCTCCCTTGCCCAGCCTCATCAGTCTGGGACTTAAAAAAAAAAAAGCCCCACACTCACCAGCAGTAGCAGCTGCTGTGGGGGGCCCTGGGGTCTCGTGGTAGAGCCCCCTTGTGCAGCATGGGGCAGCAGGGTTGAGTCCTGGCCCCTGCACTGCCACTGCCTCATTGTGTGGGTACGGCCAGGGTTGGAAGGGTGCTGTCAGGCAGCTGGGGCTGTTGTGGTTGTCATCTGGGCCCTGTGCTGTGCAGGGGGGCTCTGCCACGAGGCCCCAGTGACCCCAATGGCCACTGGTACTTCTGGTGAGTGTGGGGCTTGTTTTTTTTTATTTGAAATTGCTGGGATGCTGGGACCAGGTGGGGCAGCGATGGGGAGGGCAGATGGGGGATGGGTGGAGCAGCAATTGGGGGAGCTTGGGGAGCAGCTGGGGGATGGGGCCAGGTGGGGTAGCCATTGGGGGACTCAGGGGGGGCGGGCAGGTGGGGGATGGGGCCAGGGAGGCAGGCAGGCAGTGTGCTTCAGCACTGGGGCGAGGGCCAGCCATAGAGATGCTCTGGCTGCATGGCAGAACGTATCTGTGGAGGACTGAGTCTCGGGTTGCCTGCCCTGCTTTTTCCCCTCATGTTTTTTTTTACCCCTGGGTATCCAGGGGTCTAATTTTCCCCCTGCACTGCAAATTTGCAGCATGGGGAACATTTTTTCATTCCTGCACATACCTCTTGCAGCATCTCAAAGGGCTTGTGTGGATGTGCTCCTGGTGTCCGCAACAGGATACAAAGATTTGATTTTTGTTGTGTGGTTTTGTTTGTTTGCAGCTTAAGGACTGTGTTTTATTTGGAAGGTCTGGTTGAGGAGCTCCTTAAGGAACAAACTCACCTGCAGAAGCCAGCAGGTTAGGCAACCCACATCCCTTCCCAAAGTGGACTGCTATTTCTCCGTCCATAGTTTATATATACTTCCTCATCCTGAGTGTTTTTGAAATGCACTGGGATTAAAAGGTTATTTATTAATACTTATCTATCTAATAAGGATTCAAGTTCCTTATTAGATAAATAAGTATCCTGTTCTTCTCTGACATTCCAACTGAATTCTACTCCAAATGCTTTTTTCCCTTTCTTTATTACAAAGACCCATCTAATTTCATCTCTGGTTTTCTTCTCTGTTCCTCAGATGTCAGGTCTTTGAGCAGAATCCTAAAGCTGTTATTAAAAACTCCTATTGCAGTTCTACCTGAGTGAGGCCTGAATTCAAAATGAGTAAGGGCTTCAAGATATGGCTTTACATTTGGTATCATCCTTTTTGCCATGTTTTCCACCTGATGAATCTCAAGTCTAGGGACAGATATTACACATAAATTGGTTTAAATGATTGGAAACTGGTTTAAACCTGCAACAGAACAGAAGTTCAGTGCACATAACCCAGTTTTAAAATGGCTGAAACTGATTTAAGATAAACCTCATTGAATGTAGTATCAGACTTACTTGATTTGGGTCAAACCAGTTGATGCAATGTGTGTCCCAGACCCCTTTCTGGTTTAAGTTTAAACCAGAGACCTCCAGCATCCCATATGCTTTGCAGCCCTGGGCTAGGCTATGCTATCTGCTCCAGAGACCAGGCTGACTCTGCCCCTCTCCTCCCTAGCCAGAGCTCTGGGGCAGACTGCAGGTACAACAGGGTCTGCCTGGCTTGCCTCGCTGCTTGCTGCTGAAGCAGGGATTCTCTCCTCCCCCCTTCCCATCTCGCACAGCACAGATCTCAGCCCCATGTACCCAAGGCATATGGTATGCTAGCTAATGCTGAGAGTTGTCTGTGTGTCTCCAATTTCACTGGGACAGGACAAAGGCAGACAGAACAGTGTCCTCTTAGGGCTTTTTGGAGCTAATCAACAGGTCAGCTGGTAATGTCCCTCTGCTCCTTCCCTTGAAAAAGTGGTTTAAGAAGAGCTCGAACTAATGAAAGAGGCTTTTGTTTTGCTGCTGGGCTGATAAACACTGTGGTTTTATCAGTCCCCTGCTGTTTTGAAGCCTTGTCAGGTTTGCAGACAGTATGAACAAGCAGGGAGAAGATTTGAAAAGCTAAGTATCATCAACAGATGCATGCACTGCACACCCCACCTCTGCCTCAGAGTGCTAGCCAGGGGCTGGGGTCTGGCAACACTCCCGCCCTTTGAGCAGTGAGCGTTGGACAGTGCAGGTCAGGGTGGGGGTTTAAATCCCTCCCTAATCAGAGCATCCTGCCTGGCCCTGGCCACACCCCACCTCAGCTCAATACTGTTGAAGGGAAGGGAGGGCTGCTTTAGCACCCCCAGCTTCTAGCCTGAGCCACTGCAGGCCTGTACCTGCATTTCTGAAATGAAAAGGGAATGTCTATTCACTTGTGAATCAGTTCAAGGTTTACAGGTTAGACTAACCTGCAAAGATTGAATCAATTCAGGCTCAGGCTTTTTGAATGTCTTTCCTTAGCCCAGAAGTCAACCATGCTCCCTGTAAACTGGGCTCCTCACCTTTGTGATTTCCCATATGAAATTCAGGTAACTAGTGTTTTTCAAGCCTTGTAGATTGTCTTTCCAGATTTAGAGTGATGAAACCAGTTTCAAAAAGTTGACTGGCAAGATTTCCATCAGGTGCTATATAGTAAAAGATTACCAGGGTTTTTGACCTGTGCCATTGCTTCCATTAATTATCAGTAAAGATGAAAATATTTAGAACATATGAATTTAAGATAGGAGCACAGCTCTATTTTGGCATGATCTTTTCATACTTGACATCTCCCCGGGGAGAGATATAAACCCACACATGTGATTTTATCTGAAATTGAGTTGGTTTTAAATTGGATTTGCTGATGTCCTTTAGCTTGGGTTATGTTATAGAAGGCCTGGTTTATTTATGTTTCAGATGGAAAGATACATACTGTTCCCTCTTCTTTAAAATCTGTTCTATTTCTGTCTGTGGACTTGCATGTTTTGTAATTGAGTGGTTGAACCTGAAATACTTTACTTGAAGCCTCTTGGGTTTGAGGATGCCAGGTAGGCTCCCTGTTGCTGGGCATCCCATGCTTTCATGGTCCTCAGGTCTACAGAAGACTCTCCAGGAGGGGAGGAGGGAGACAACCTAAGGTCTGGGAACCTGGAAGCTTTAAGTTCCTGGTTTTGAGGTACTCTGTCTGGTGGGTCAGGCCCAAACTATAGACTTTGGAGTCCTGCACTGGGAGTGTATTTGGCAGGGGTTGTCTCAAAATAGAAAACCTTGAAATACTGGGTTCTTGGTGCTGAGGCTGAAGCTGCATACCTGGGAACTTTAGGTGCCTGTCTCTGATGCAGCTTGTCTGATAGGTCTGTCCTGGAGCTCTGACTATCAAGTAGATTACTTCAGAGCTAGAGACAATGGGATTCCAGGGTTTGTGGAGTTGGGAGCCCAAAAGCCTGAGAACCGAAGGTCAAACCAGCTCTGTCGGAGCTTTTGGCTCCCTGCTGGGGAGCCAAGACTTGGAAACTGAAAGTTCTGGGATAGACTTCTAGGGTCTGTGGCTCAGGGGGAACATGCATCGTGAGGCTGCCTGAGAAACAAAGATGCTGGAAGCCCTCCAGTTCTCAATGAAGTTAACATTCTTGTCATTTTCACTGCAGATGATAAGTTAGGACAGTAGAAATGGCAATTTCATTGAGCAGGGCCAGGACCTGGGGAGCTATTTTTTGGGAAACAACTATGGGGTGTTCTGGAAACACTTTATTGGAATTTCTGGTTTGCAGGTAATTTTGGAAATGTTTCTGTCTCATTTGGACCAACATCAAACTTTATGTAAACAACATTTTCTGTGAAGTACAAATGCTGTTTTTTAGCCAGTTCTATTCCATAACTACACTGAAACATATTCTTGACTGTTTCTTCACCATACACTCATGAGCAAATTTTGTTTAAGAGGTTGCTCTGAAAGATTATTTCGAAGACTACATCTGCGAATTGAAAGACAGGAAAAAATTCCTTCCTGTTTTGTGCCATAAAATGGCACTTGCCTGGGTAATTATGCATAGCAATGTATTTGTAGCCGCCTTCTAGAACATTCAGGGAAACTGAAAAGGATGAAATGATTTTGTACAAATGCACTGTAGATTTTGATAACACAATCCTTATGCATGAAATGAGTGGTGTAAAGTAACTTTTATACATTTATTTACCGTCTATACAGTTTAATAGATTGTATGTTTAGCATTAATTATAACTTCTAGAATCATAGAAACATGGGGCAAGGAGGGATCTCAAGAGGACATCTAATTGATGTCCCCCTGCTCTGTGCACTTAGAGCATCACAAACAGGTGTTTGTTTAAACTGTCCTTAACTTCCAGTGATTTGGGTTCTTATAACCTGTTCCAATGCTTAGCAGCCCTTATAGTTGGAATTTTTTTCCTTTCGCTAACCATAATTTCTTGCTGCAGACTAAGCAGGGTTTTTGTTATATCCTTGATGAATGTAAGAAGAGAGCAATTGATTCAAGAGAGCAATTGATCAACGTTTTTGAGCATCCTTTTACATATTTGAAGGTTTTCATCCCTCCTTGAGTTTTTTTTCTAGACTAAACAAACTCTGTTCTTTTCCTCTTCCCTGTTAGTCTCATCTTCTAAACTTATTGATTTTGTTGCTCTCCTTTAGACTCTGTCCAATTTATCTTTATTCACATCTTTCCTAAAGTGTAGTGCCTGAAACTGGACACAGTACTCTATTTGAGATCTTACCACTGCCAAATACAGCAGAATAATTGCCTTCTGTATCTTACCGATGATACTTTTGTTAATACATCCGAGAGTGACATTTGCTCTTTTTGCAACAGAACCACATTGTTGAATCATTTAATTTGTGGCCTACTGTAACTGCCAGATCAGTTTCTGCAGTACTCAAGTATCTATTCCCCTTTTTTATTTATCCATTTGATTTTTCCACACTAAGTAGAGCACTTTGTACTTTTCTTTATTGAATTTAATCTTACTGTTTTCCAACCATTTTTCTAATTTACCAAGATAACTTTTAATTCTAATCCTGTGTTTTAAAGTTCTTACAATCCATCTCAGTCTGGAGTCTTTGTTTCATCATCCATGCTGTAAATGAACATATTGAATGGTATCAGACTGGGGTGCTTTACCCTGACCCATGGGCCAGATCTGTCCCCCCTGGTGCCATGTCATTTGGCTTGCTAGATTGGGTGCGAGGGGCGGTATGGGGCCTGATCCCAGTGTGCAGGCCTAGGTGGAAGCAGCATAAGGCCCTGAAGACTGATTCCTATGTGCAGGGCCTCATCTCAGCATGTGAGTGCAGGGCTTGATCTGGTCTTGTAAACCAAATCCTGGGGTGTGGGGTCCAACATTGCATGCAGAACAGCTCTGTGCCACTCATCTGACCCATAGGGCCAAGAGGTTGAGAACCACTGTATAAGACCAAAGACAAAACTTGCTAGAAACCTGCTTGATTTTTTTTTTTAGTTTGATAGCAAACTGATTTTTTTCAACTGGTTCTGCACCTACCTTAGAGTGATTTTTAACTATACCGTCTAAAGTAAAGCTGTCTATTTACATATCCCAACTACTGCTTCCTCATTATACACTAGGCTAGTTATCCTGTCAAGGAAAGAAATTTAAGTTGGCTTGATTTAGTTTGTTCTTGACATATAACTGGTTGTTTTATTCTATTATGTTCAAGGTGCCTATAAATTGACTTTTCAATAATTTGTTCTAGTATCTTTCCAGGGATTGAAGTTAGATTGGACTGGCCTATAATTTCCAGGTCTTTCTTTCCCCTGTTTTTAAAGGTAAGGAGTTTTTTTGGGACTTTTCCCATATGTTTATTGCCAAAGCATTCAAAGTTTTGTGCAATATTTGGATGGATGTTATAAAAAGTCAATAAAATAAAAATATCAAAGTTGTTGTTGTTGCTATTATTTTTATGTACTTATTATTCATATTAGTGTGATACTTGCAGGCCTTAGTCATAGATCAGGCCTCTACTCTTCTAGATTCCATAAAAAACAGAAGAGAGTTCTCACCCCAGTGGGCTTCCAATACAAGGACAAGAAAAAATGAGACTAGGTAGACAGGAGAGTACAGGGAAAGGGCAAGACAATATGTATGATACGGTAGTCTCAGAAAAAACAATATCCTAACAGTTGTCAAGCCATAGTTTGTTAAAAACTATCAACAAAGGTAAACAGGGAGGATTCCTTGTATTAAGTAGTGGAGGAAACTGTTTCTAAATATGACGCTTAATCTAAAGTCTTGATCCTAGAAGTCCTTTGATGGATAGCAGCAAGGAGTGCAAGATTGTTGATGTGGCCAAAGGCTTTTTGTGGGTGCCAGTACAGTTAAGCATGAAGTGGAGTTAGTGCAGTCAATCGAAATGGCTCTTGCAACTTTCTCCCTTATTTTCAAGCTTGAAAGATTTAATGGTGAAATGTCAATGGAGACTGGGAGTGATTGAATAGCCAAAAGGTGTAATCCTCAGTCACATGAAGTCAGTGGGAGTTTTGCCATTGACTTTATCGGGGTCAAGTTTTCACTTCTTGTCTTTAAAATATGTTTCTACTCTGTCCTATGTCCTCTGGAACAATAGTTGCCTGCATACTGAGAGAGCATGAGCTACATTCTCTTTCTGTTCCGTGCATCACTAACAGAATTACAAATTAAGGTCCCATCAGTTACAACTGCAAACATGTTGAAGGAAATGAGTTTGGATGAAGACTGTCTTGGTGTCAGTGTCCTCTCTTTGCAGGTGGTGATGAATGAAAAGGAAACAATACAACTAGACCAGTGGTTTTCAATTGTGTTAGGCTCAGGTCACTCCTTGAAAAATGCTAGTACTTGAATTTTATTAATTTTTTGACTACAAAAAAAAAAAAGATAGAACAATTCTGTTGCAAAGAACTCAGAAAGACCACAACAGGTCACACTGTTTTTGACACTCTGGATTTCTTTTTGAAATCTCTGGGTTCATCTTGTGAATCGTGTGCAGATGTTTGCACACCTAACAGGTGTGTACACCTAACAATGATGATATGGTGTGGCACCCTTAAAAGGATCTCACAGCACCTTAGCGTGCTGTAACACCTTGGTTAAGAATCACTGAACTGTACTCTGAGAGAATGTAGCAGCCATATACTCCATCTGGGTCAGTCCTGAGCACACCCTACCTACTCTTCCTACCACATAAATATACTAATGAGGCTGCCCAGCATTATTCCTCTGCAGCCACTCTTGAGATCTTGGCGTTCTGCATACTTGAGAGGAGTAACGGGGTGACTGTGAAGCAGTCTCTGGAGCATGCTTCCTGATTTGGAGTAGGTCAGCAAGGAGCTGGTAAGCAGGGCATGCTTGGGAAAGGCCAGCTGGGGCAGGCCAGTGTCACACTGTGAACGTGTCTTTAGTTCCAAGTTGAGTGTGAATAACAGTCAGGTGGTTAGTCAGGAAAAAAAGTTTTAGTTGTAAATGAAGTTCTGATGCTAAGGGCACCTATAAACTTTCAGCGAGGCTGATCTGATCTCTAATTACAGCACATCAGTGCAGACTTGATTAGTTGAGTGGTAATTACTATGGTCTAGCAGACTCCAGCCTCCCCTGAGTGGGGGAGGGGCTCTGATTCACCTACCACACCCTCCAGTGTAGGTTGGGGAACTCATAGAATAAGCTCCCGCTTCTCCCTTTCCCCCTCCCATTCTGAAAACAAGGGGCATTTGTAGAATTAATTGAATTAACTGTAATTTAATTGTAGAATCAAAAAGTGCCTGGCGCTGTGGGGCACACATTTGTATAAAGGCCGAAATGCGTATCAGTACTGAGAAAATGGCGGCGGCATGCTTTTGAACGAACACATCAAACGTGCTTTAGCTCAAAAGCACACCACCACCACTTTCTGTGTGCTGATGCGCATTTTACTGTTTATACAAATGCATGCAACGTAGTGCCGGGCACATCAGCTCGCGTCCTCCGCAAACTCGATTAATCGAGTCTGCTCTGACGCGCCGGATCTCTGGCGCATTGGAGCAGACAAATGTATGGGTATAAATGCCCAAGGACAGGCTGGGAGGGAGGAAGGGCTGTTGCTAGGGGAAACCAGCTGCAAGGTCCCAGCCAGCTGCTAGATTCCCCTCCCTCCTGGAACCAACAGCGAACTTCTGTTTGGTCTGGGGGATCGTTGTAACTCAGACCACTCCCTGCAAAGCCTTCTTAGTTACAGTGGGGAGCTGCTCTTCTGTCTGTGCCCTCAGACCCTGAGCTATTCTGTCCTAGGATGCTTTTTGCAAGGTGAACGTAAAGAGATATAGCATGGATGAATTTGGTCCACTTAGTACTTTTAACGTCTCCATAAACCTGTTTCTTCAGTTAATTAATTGTGTTAGTTGCCTTTCTCTGAATTCTGAAATTAATAAATGATAATTGCATTTATAATGTTTCTTTCTGTTGCATTAACTAGAAAATAAAATATTTTTGACTACTTGTTATCTTTTTGCATTTAAAGGTTTTCACTGTTAGGTAAAAAGAGCCTTTGCTGGATTTCCATGGTGCACTGATATTTTTCTTGATTTAAAATGGCTTGAATTACTGTGGATATGGCTGACACATAGGAATGGAACCCATTCTTAATCAGATTCTGTAAACAAAGTGAACTGCTGTATTAGATACCATAAAATTAGATGTAACAGCTTGACATGTCAGTCATTTTCAAAAGATGAATTGCAGGCTCTTTCTGAAATAAGTGAGTTACCCAAATATTTACATGCTTATTCTTTTCAGCTATATTATTAACATAGAGGAATTACTGACTTGAGGTTAGATCCACTAATGGAACTTGCATGTCTCAGTGCTTAATGATACAGGGCCTGATTTTTAGGTGTCCAGCCACTTTGTAGAATTCAAAGCATCTAGGTTAGGTACTTAGGTTTTCTAGGTAACAAATAGGAAATGTTAAGCATGTATGCATAGGGTATGCAAAAGCCAACAAGCTTGGTGGACAGCTGCCTTAGGTAACAATTAAAAATACATAATATCCCACCCCTCTGCAGGACTCTAGGCATCTTTGTTCACTTATGCACATCCCAGGCCTACTTTTGGCATTAGATACCCAAGACCTTTATTTTAGGGACTGAGAAGAAGGGCCATTCCTGCCATTTAAAACAGGGCTGTCCATGTTGAGGCAAGCTCCTGCCCCATGTGTGGTGGGGGTAGACTGCCCATGTGCATGGTGGATCAGGGAAGGGGTCTTCCTGTGTTACCTTTGCAGTGGGTGAGGGGAGGAGGATGCCATGGGGGACACATACTCTCACTATTGTGGCTCACAGTGTTTGGCTCCCCCACAGTGTGGCCTGTGCAGTGTGCAGTCTCTGCTTTCTGAGAAGCTGAGCAACACCATTTTAACAGATAGCTGGAGGTGATGCCGCCTCCCTCTTATGTCATAGCTCAGTGGTTACAGTATTCATCTAGGATGTGGGAGGTCTTTGTTCAATTCCATCTTTTGGCAAAGGGGATCTGAGCCCATATCTCTCACCTCTAAGGAAAGTGGTCTAACCACCAGGCTATAATAGGGTGCGGAGTCCTTAATTGCCTTGATGAAGCTGTTCCATTTTATTTCATCCATTGCCAAATACATTATTTGTAGGTCTTTTCCTTATGCAGCCAGAACTGTATAGTTCTGTTATCATCACCTTTGCCATAGGAAGTCCAGGAATGGTCAACATTTCAAGTTAACTTACTGTCTAGTTAACATCTACCTGGTTTTGCCATTTTAAGGTACCCATCATTTGTATCAGCTTGCAAAAATACAGAATGCAGCAGTTCTATCTTGAAAGACAGAATCATAAATCTTACTCTAGCCAAGAAGACCAAGGAAAGTGCAGGTCCCTTACTAAATGGGGAGGAGAAGCTAGTAATGGACAATGCAAAGAAGGCTGAAACATTTAATGTCTTATCTCAAATATAAGCCAAGGTATTTTTTCCCAGTCAGCATGGGAGAAAAAGCTCCTTCTCTTATATTTGCATACAGGAAGACCCCATTACATACATTTCCTATGATTAAACTGCTGCCAGAAGCAGTATGTGCTCAGCCATGGAAACCATCTATGAAGTTGATTGAATGCAGCCCACACTGAGCATGCCTATAAAATACAAGGCCCATATTGGGCAAACATACTTATGGGATTGTAACCCGGGTACACCCAAGGGTGTGCCCTATTCGTAAGTGAATAGGATGGGTAGGCAGGAAGGGGTGCTGTGAGAGGGATGCCAGAATTTCAAGCAGATCCCTCTTTCCTCTATACAGTTAGCCCAAGCCCAAAATTCTTAACTATATACAATTTATTAAGTTATAATATACATAAACATAAAACTAAATATTATATATATATATTTACACAGAGAACACTAACCAATAACGAAGGTCAAACCCTAAATAACACTATTTACAACATCACAATACAACATTTCAATTACAAAATATAAGGCACAAACATGAACAATCTTAATAACATCTATTCCCTAATATAGTCCTTGACCCATGGCAAGAGAGAGTCCTCCTCCAATGGAGGAAGCACCAGGGGCCCCTCCCCTTAGGGCCTTGACTAGGTGCAGGGCTGCTTACCCAGCCCCTTTTCTGGGTTTGCCCGCCCCAAACGTCTTTTCCTTGTGGGACCCAAGGGCCCAATGACTCATGCTCCCTCAGATGGTGGTGGTCAGGGTGCAGCTTGATGAGGTCTTCTCTGCTGCAGCATCTTTCCAGGCCTCTCCTGTGCCGCTGGGCTCCTCTTTACCCTGTGCCCCGCTCTGGGCACCAAGGGCTCAGCTCCTCTCAGCTGCTGCACCACTGCTGCTGGCTCCTGGATCTCACACTGCAGCACTATTTCCCTGTGCCCTGGTTCGGCACTGAGGGCTCTCTTAGCACAGGCTGGGCCCATCAGGCTCCAGCCAGCTGTCCTCACACTGGGTGGTTAACCCAAGCAGCCTCCGCTGCTCCCTGACTCCCAGGGCTTGGGCTCGTGCACCGCCCTGCGCACCATGGGACCTGGCCACTTGCTTGGAGATGGGGCCTGAGCCACCTCACAGAGGCCCCCAAGGCCCTGCCAGGGTTGCAGGCTCAAGCCGCTGCTTGCGGCTCCCAAGCCTGGGCTCTGTGCACCGAATTGTGCACCATGATGGGCCTGAGCAGTCTCACACTGCTCCCAGGACCGGGTCTCTGCACACTGTCCCTGTGCCCTGTCAACAGCCTGAGCAGTCTTGCACCACTCCCAAGGCTGCTCCTCCAGTGGCAGCTTCAGGAGCCTTGGGTCTACTGTCCGCTGGGGGAGAGCTCCCAGCTTTTCTTGGCTCTGCTCTTCTTGAGTCCCTCGCTGCATCTGCCCCTTCTGCTGAGCACACAGCTCCTTTTATACGATCCAGGGCTGCACCCCTAAAGTCTTCCGGACCTGACAGTTTACGGTCTTTAATCAGATCCAAGGTATCTCTTCTCCCCCTCCCCTCAGGAAAGAGGCTTGACTTTATTTCTCCTGCTGCCTCCTGATTGGTGGATGGGCTCCACCAATCAAAACAGCAGGATCTCAAGCCTGGGACTTAACCTAAGCTCTGAAAGGTGAGCCTGCTACAGGATCTTTTTATCCTTTTTACCTTTTCCCTCCTGTGTGCCCGTACAAAAACAGGTGGGTATTCCCTGTGCAGGGAATTGGCACAGGGCTTGGAGGTACTGTAATACAAGGCCAGTACTGGGAGGGCCAGAGACAGCTCTGACACCCTCCCTTTGGTACTAAAAAAGCTACATTTTTTTTGTTGTTGCAAAAATCTGTCTGTCACACACACACACACCCCCACCCCCACCCTCACCCTCTACCAAAACTGTTCTCTGGCTGCTGTGGCTCATTTGACAGTCCAAAGCACATTGGTACAATTATGTCATATGCATCCCCAGCACCATTTGATCTTAGCCAATTTTTTTTTAAATTTTGTGTCTCAGGCCAAATCAGTTAAATTAGTACTGAATTTCATCCACTGAGCAGAGCCCAGGCATTCAGGTTCATGTGGTGTTATCACTTGCAAGTATCTTCCCTCCCAGACTCTTCAGGCATCCTATGTGCAGGCCCCAAGGATGGGGACTTGGATGCCCCCAAATCTCACTTGCATTTAGCCAACAGGACAACGCAGCAAGTTAGGAATAAAACCCCCATCTTCATAAAATAGATGTATAGCCAAGATCCTCCTATTGGGAAGCTATAGTAGACTCCAATAGTACAGCCTGATTGCAGTATATTGTCAAGTCTCCACCCTTCACTACACAGTGTCATTCAAAATGATCTGACCTCTACTGAAAACACACCTTACAATTTTTTTTTTTCTCTGCTAGGTAGATAGATTAATACAGTCCATGTAAATCAGCTATAATATTCATTGTACTCAGTCCGTCTCCATGCTGACTCTTTTTAAAGTCATGGTGAACTACTATATTGAATACATTACAACTACCTCCTCATTCCCACTGCTGAGCCAGTGCCTTTCTTTCCCATTTTCAATGTTTCTTGTTTCTTCACTAGCCTTAAGTGTCTGGCAAACATCACCAAATGGGGCCCTGAACAGTTCACCCAGAATCCCCCTGTTGGCCCCTCTCTCAGCCTGTCACATATGATTAGTGTGGTTTTGCCTTCCAGGAGGTAACAAAGCCAGATCAGGTTGCCCTGAGTCTCACCTGCATATAATTTTTTGGAGGATCCCAGGACTCATGACAAGAACACTTGGTTCCAGTCATGAGTGAGAGGCTGATAAGCACATGGATCCTTTGTGGCGGTTGTCTGGAGTACACACACATGCTGAGCTGTAGGATCACCATGGCTTGAAATGTTGTTGACTCTCCCGGGGCCCAGCTCAATGAAATATATAACAAATAATTAGCCTTTTGTGTCTGGGCTAATATTATGCAAAGTTTGTATTATATAAACACAAAAGTGCTGTTCAAAAGGTTATTTATGGAGTATCTGTGTTGAAACATGAAGCAGTTTGCAACAATTTAAAGTGCTTAACTCTGGCTGAACTAAGTGTATAGGTATCTACAGTAGTTTGCATATATGCAAATCCCAAGGGTATGATTATTTCAAAGTCAGGGTTTTTTTGTACCTTGTGTTTCAAATTAACAAGGTTTCCTATATAAAGGAGGGCAGGGGGATTAGGCAGCTTTTGTTGGGTTAGGGCAAGAGTTGGAGCTACAGCAGTCTCTTGCTCCCCTCTGCCGCTTCTATCCCCTTTCCCCCTTACTGTCATATGCAGATCAGAGCCTAAGCAGGATCTGACAACAAAGGGGGAGGGGGGAAGAAGAAGCAGATTGCAGGGAGTAGGGGGAGAAGGTGCAGAGATTGTGGGGACCTGGGGGGACGTGACAGAGGCTGTGGGGAGCTGGGAATGGGGGTGTTCCAGAGGTAGGGGGCAGGAAGGCTGCAGAGGGAAGAAGTAGGTGGGGTAGAGGGCAAGGGGGGCACCTGACCCCATAGCCACTATTTTCCTTGCTGTATCAGTGAGAGGGGGATGAATTCAAAGCAAACTTGTGTTAATTAGATTTTATACCTGGAAAATTATAATAAATGTATACATTTTCCATATACAGAATCGAATTCTTGGGGGGTTGTCTTAACTTCAGGGTTGTCCTGGATTCAAGTAAATACAATATTTAATCATCAGAAAAAGTCAAGCATGAGATGACAAGAACTGGTGGCAGCAAAAATGGGTGTGGGAGGTGGTTATATACTCAGCCTAGAGTAGAGAATGGATGTGCTAGAGATTACTTAAGTGAGATAAATGTTTTCAAATCAGTAGGACCAAATAAGAGTCAGTGAAAACTATTCAAGGCACTGGTTGAGGGAATTGCCGCATCATTGGTAACTATCTCTGAGACCTTGTGGAGGTTGGTTGTGGTCCTGGATTACTGAAAAAGGGCAAATATAGTGCCCATCTTTTTTAAAGGAAGGAGGAGGATCTGGGGAATTAGAGACTGGTCATTCTGACTTTGATACGGGGAAAGATATTGGAACATATAATCATCATGGTTAAGTACTAGAACAGATTAACTAGAGGCTCTAATCTTAGTAATGGGATGTTTTTAAATAAACAAACTAGCTCATGATGCTTTAGAGAGGGATTTTTCCTTGAGAAGGGGGTTGGTTGAATTGACTTCCGGAGATCCCTTCCAGTTTTATATTTTTATGATTGTATATGCCTTGATATTTAAAAGCAGTCTTTGGGTTGTCACCCCAGAGAGTAAAGCAAATATTAGAAACTATAATACTAAGAAGAAACTAGCAAGAGCGCATGGCTTGTCAAGAAGAACCAGTGTACACCTATTTGTTGTAAATGCAGTAGTGTAACTAGGCAGCTGCCCTGGGTGCTGACTTTTGTGGGGTGCGGGGGAGTGAGGGGAGACAGAGACAACTTGCTGCTTCCACAGCTGTACAATCACACTGGGGGCAGCTGGAAGTAGCCACTGCAGCAGGTGTGCATCTGCTCTGGGTACCTGGCTGTGCTGTTATGCCTATATGTATTGCTGGGATCACAATGACAGCACAGCTGAAGATTGATCTTTCTTGCTTCCTGTGGAGTTGGCACAAGGATAAACACAATTTTGCTCAATATGAAAGAAAAGCAAGTATGAAAGCACAATTGTTATGTGGTATGATACACAAACACACCTGCCCTGTTCAGGTTCTCTTTGTTGAGAACAGAGAGAAAATATATATATATATATATATATATATATATATATATATATATACACACATTCTTCTTTTATTTCCATCAGAATATTTTGGTCCTTTCGGAACCTGTCTAGCGTGGTACTCTGTACTCTGCATTCTGCGTGATACTCTGTACTCTGAAATGTACTCTGCATTTGTCATTCAGGATTTGGAAGGGCAGGAGGTATGAAACAGATCTATTTCTTTTGCAGTATGCACTGCTGGCACCATGCAGTTATTTTTAGGGTAGTTTATTTTGTTTAGCTGTCTCCTACTCCTGTCTATTTTCCAGATTCTCTTCTGAATGGGAGGAAAATCCTTGGAAATGATTTCTATGAACCTGAAGCATTTTGCAGCTACATAGTTATTTAGGGTTGTCTGCTACAAAAAAACAAAAACAAAAACCCCCAAACACCCCCCACAAACCACAAGCTTTCCTCTCACCCACCTGCATTTTCCATAAGCAGGATAATAGCAAAGGGATAGGGTGAATAGGAAAGTGAGGGCTTAATGACATTTTTGTTGATAAAAAATCCCCACTTTTTCCACTCAATTTAAAATCACTCAGTATATAAAAAAGGTTTGCAGATCCAAATACTGCTTCCTTTTCCATTATTAAGTCTCTTTCCTTATCTTAAGATTTTAAGATAATTTTTTAATGCATAAAACACAGCTAGGCTTCTTCCCTACCTCTGTATTCTGCTTATTTTAAAGCTATAATGTTTAGTTTTGTTGTACAACCAAGTATTTTTCATCCTTTCCCATCCCCGCTGGCTTCTCTTCCTCCTGCATTCCCTTGCAGTTCTTCTGCATTCACAATGGTGGTGCTCTCACACTGTTCTTCTTTGCTCAGCTTCTGTTTGAAAGAAGCATTTGGTTCCTTGTGCTCCAGATAGATTTCTGCCTCTTGTTAACATTTGCAATTATATAGGATAAGACAAAGACAAAATGCACAATTCAAAGCATAAGTTGCAAAAGTTAAGACGCAATTTTTTCTTTCATATGTGTTTTTCATTAAAGAAGTATTATTATCATGTACTTAAAAAGATAGCCAACCACTGTAGTACCAGCATTAGTGGTTAGATAATGTAAATGAGTGTATAATGGTTAAATGTGTGAGTCACATTTTGGATAAGTGTGTTACATCAGTGTTTTGCCTCTCCTATATTCTGCAGTACTAGTGGTAGGAGAAAAAAAATGCTACACTTGATAGAGGCTGAACCCAAATGTCGAATCCTGTGTTTAACTGTTTTATTTGAAACATTTTGAAAAATTTAACTTTAATTTTTCAAAAACCACAAAGTAAGTGAGGAGGACATGGATGACCCACACAGGTGGTTTATGCTATATCTCTCGCCCTACACAGTTGTTGTGAAAGAAAATCGAAGTGGTTTTCCTGCTGATCAGTTATACTCAGATCTTGGCCATGTGTATTTCAGCTGAATCTCAGCAGCAGCTGTAGAGCAACTAATGCATGGAAATGCTGTTCAACCAATCTATATGATTTTGACCATGTTTTTGATATATTATTCTATATTTTAAATCATCATGTCTTGGAAAAATAAAATCCCAGGTATTACCGTTTCATCTGAGAACAATCGCTTTCCGTCTTCTAATAACTGCAATTATCATACATAGAGGATACTTGGACTGCTGTGGTAGGTGGTGGTACAGCTTTAAAAGAAATCTCTGACAGTTTTGAAGGCAGCTTCCTGCTGGTTTTTAATCACCGGCACTGTTCTCTGCCTAGTACTGCAGAAGCAATAAAAAAAAGAGAGAGAGAGAGCATGAGCAAGAAATGTGTAGCTCATATGTGTGGGCGGCACTGTCTGGGGAATGTTTGCAGTGATCTCTTGTAGGAGAATTCTCGTTTATGAAGGATTTCCCCGGCTCTGTGCTGTGACGGAATAACAGATGGGTTTTCTGCTGCACAGAAGGGAAATACCTTTTGTCTTAGCAAATGCCCTTCACTGCAGGCAAAGAAATGTCAGTGCATTACTGGGGCTGCTCGTGACAGCCAGTGGATACAGCCTTTCTTCCTTCTCTTTTTATTATTAATTTTTTCAGTTTGTTGCTTCTGAAGGCTGCCAGCCCTGAAAAAGAAAATGCCCTTGTTTACAGAGTCTGTATGTGAAATACTATCACAAAAAAACCAAAACAAAGGCAGCAAATAAATTCCTACCTCACTCCTAGATTTTAGTAGCTCCTTGAAGTGAAAGGTGATAGCTCATATTTAATGTTTGCATGCCATATTTTTTACTTTTCACTTGCATTTTCAGAGCTGTGTCTTACTGAAAAAACAAAGTCCCCTGCTGAAGGTCAGCTATATTTATGACTTGTGGAGGAAACACTTGAACTTGTGCAGTTTCTGGAGCCATATCATAGCCCTTTGTTTCACTCATCTTTATTCAGGACCAGCAGCACAGCTCTTGGAGAAAGGAAACCATTAAATATAAAGAAATAGGGTAAATCAAGGGGACAGACACATGTATGTGTGTACACACACACACAATATAAAAAGGGTAATTGGGCTTCATCTATAAATGGAATTAACTTTAAAGAATTAAATCTCATTTAGTATTGTTGATAGTCACTGTCCTTAATGGAAAACACTTAATCTAGGAGCAAAAAGAAAGAGAAAAATATTAATAGAAGCTGCATTTATATTTGAAAAGCCCTGTGGGCTGTGCTGATATTCCCTGACTCCACATAAGCTGTGCTGTAAGTCCAGCGTTCCAACACGCTGGGCATGTCTACATGTGCCTCTTTTAAGTGGACTTAGCCTAACATCGCCATTTTTAAGATGCATTACGTGAGTGCCCTTAATGCACCTAAAAAATAATGATTTAAGGCTATGCATAAAGTAGGTATCAAGTTTAGGTTAGAATAGCTAAATCGCATTAGTGCATATGTAGATGAGCTAATGTGCATTAATGTGGTGTGCATTAATGGATACATACTGTATTAATGTGCATTAGCACATCTGTATGTGCGCTAGTCTGACTTAGCTATTTGTGCCTAAATTTAATAAGCCTTAATGTGCATTAGGTGTCCATGTGTAGATGCATGCCTAAATTGCCTTAATGCACCTTAAGCAAAGTCACATTACTTTTAGGTACATGTAAATACAAGTGTAGATATGCCCACTATGAATTAAATGTATAGTATGGGACAAAGTGGGCTAAATCAAAGAAGGATTCTCTGAGGATTCAGATCCAGGCAGGTCCAGCTCCATCACAATCTCTAGTTTAATTCTGGATTTTACTGGCCGGATCCTCAATTGGTATAAATTTAGTGCAGCGCTTTTGACTTCAATGAAGCTGTGCTGCTTTACTGCTGCTGCGGTGATCATCTATTGTCCTATTTTCCATGTCAAGGCTTTTGACATAGAGCCTTGTGTTGTGGTGGTGGTGGTGGTGGTTGGGGGGGGGGGGTTGTATGGTCTGGAACAGGCTCTTTTTCAAATTTCATTTTTGTGCTTTCTCTGGAACATTATTTTTCCCCTTTTTGTTTAGCCATTTTTCTTCTTTGCCCTAACTTCTTGGTCCTTTTGTCTTGCCATTATGTTAATTTAATTTTCTATTTTCCCATTCTGTCTAACTTAGGCCATGTATATATCACCACCCTTCCCCTCTCCCCCCTGTTGTTTGCATGGCAGTGTAGTTTTGCTACTTCAAGCCCCCACAGCTGCACAGGTGTTAAACGGAACTTGCATGGGCAAAACCTGTTCTGTGCAATTAATTTGTGTTAGGTGATTGAATGGGCCTAATTACATGAGCACAGTTTCCTATGTCTGGCTGTAAATCCCTTCTGAGTAAGGATTGTAAAATCTCTATGCCATGTAACTCTGTGGTGATGTGTGAGTCTTGAAGTCTTCACCTCCACAGTTCCCCAGCACACCTATACACCTAGCTACACATTACCTGCAACTGACCTGGGGGAGCTGTGGTTACTTTGTTGTAATTTCATCATGGCTTCTAATAACACAATGGCTAGGGATAGAAGTTACACACAAACTGTTTTAAGTGATCAGAAACTGGTTTAAACCTGTAACAGAACAGAAGCTAAGTGCACATAAACCAGTTTCAAAATGGCTGAAACTGGTTTAATATAAACCTGATGGAATGTAGTATCAGACTTAATTGATTTGGGTCAAACCAGTTTATGAAACTTCTGTCCCAGACCCCTTCGTGGTTCAAGTTAAATCACAGTCCCTCAGCACCCCAACATGCTTTCTAGCCCTGGGCTGGGCTGTGCTGTCTGCTCCAAAATGCAGGGCTGGCCCCACCCCTCTGCTTCCTGGCTGGAGTAGTGAGGGCTGGCTGACAAGGGGAAGCGAGGCTGGGCAAGCTCAGCTGGGGGTGCAGTCCAGTTTACGGGGGTGGGGGGACTGCCGCCCCTCAGTCAAACCCTGGCTGGGGTCTGTAGCCAGGTGAGGGGGGTGGTTAAACACCCCTTCCCCAACTCAAATTTACTGCTAGCTGCAACTGTGAACTACAAATCCCAGAGGCACCTGGAAGCACAAAGAAGTGAGGAGCAACCCTGCAGCATCTTGTTGCTGTAATTCTGGACTGCAAATCCCAGAGACCTCTGAGGTAGCAGGAAGAGGAAGTGAACACACAGCCAGAGAGCCATGCTCTAGCACTCCATGGCTTCTGGCCTGAGCCACTGCAGGCATGTAGCTGCATTTCCTGAATCAACAGTAAATGTCTGTTTACTTTTGTTTCAATCTGTGCATCTTAAACTAACCTGCAAAGACTGAATTGATTCAGCCTGGGGCTTTTTGACTGTCTGTATCTAGCCTATAAGCTTACAAGTAGTTGGTGGCAGCAAACCCTGACATGAAAATGTCTTATAATCACTTCTTGCCCTTGCAGCTTTTTCTGTAATATACAGATGCTTTAAAAGGAAGCTGCAGTGCAGTCAGCTGCATGTTTATCCACTCCCAGGAATAAAATGTTGTCCTCATTACTTAGGTTTTTGTGCTATGAAGTATTTTTGCTTTAAGATAGCCAATGCAATGGAAGCCAGTTATAACACAACCATGGATACCTTGGAGTTATATGGTTATGCGTATCTTGTTGAACAGATTCTATAGAATATTTTGTTTGTGGCATACTGTGACCTAAGGACACAGTTCAAAATACCAGAAACAGGGGAGATGTGCAATGAATTGTGGTTTCTGTTTGATATGCAGGGTGCAATGGATTATGATCAAGGCTGGTATAGAATCATAGGGAAGTAGGGCCAGAAGGGGCCTCTAGAGGTCATCTAGTCCAACCCCCTGCCTGAGGCATCATCTCTATACAAACCATCCTATACAATCCAAAATCTAAAAACTACATAAGACTATCATCAACTCTGACACAACACAGACTTAACACCCTAACCAGCCAAAGGTAAAGAAAGGGAACCACAGCAGCCAACATCCTGCTTCCATGAAATATTGTCAATATATGCTCAAGAGATCCTGGGTAGTGGGCCATACCCTTGCTATAGAGGAAGCCAAACCCCCCCACAATCTGACCATGGGGCAAAATTCCTTTCTGACCCCAAATATGGTAATTGGTCAGACCCTTAGCAGAAAGCAAGATCTGCTAGCCGGGAACCTCTGGCTTTGCTCCTATCAGAAGCAATGGCGCACTCCAGTCAAAGTCCCCAGCCTTGGCTGTAGACAACACCCACTGCCTCAGAAGGAGGCTTAGAAACATCCTGACACATATGGGAGGAGGGGGGCAACCAGCAAAGCCTGGAAACATGGGAAATACATAGTAGAATATAGGCAGAGCTATGCCTAGATCATCCCTGACCAGTGGCTGTCCAACCTCTCCTTGAACACCTCCAGTGATGGACAGTCCACAACTTCCTTAGGCAGTCTCTTCTACTGCCTTGGTATTCTAACAGTGACCAAGTTTTCTGAGTATCCAATCTAAACTTACTTTGCTGCAACTTCAAGCCATTGGTATATATCCTCCTTTCTGCAGCAAGAGAGAAAAGGTGCTTTATCACTTCTTTACAGCCACCCTTTGGGTATTTGAAGACTGTTATCATGTCCCCTCTCAGGTGCCTTTTCTGCAAGCTGAACATGACTATCTCCTTCAGCCTCTCCTCATATGACTTGCTTTATCATCCTTTATCATCTTTGCTGCCTGCCTCTGGACCATGGGCCCATTTCTGGTAGCTATGGACTCCTGTGTGTATCACTGTCTATTGGGTCACCTTGGTACCTTGCTTTTACTCCTCTGTGATTATTTCTTCAACTGTTAAATGAGAATATTTATGTTTAGATGTCACAAGGCTTAGCTGGTGCTGTTGACCTTTTTCCAAAGTATTATACAAGTGTTGAGGATTATTGTTTTGTTCAGCTCTACGTCCCTAGAAGTGCAGAAAGAATACAGGTTGACGGGTGCTGCTGGCACCATTTGACTAAAGATACCTTTGGTATTTCTGAATCTTGCATCCACCAGGGAAAGGATGTCCTTGCCATGTGCACCTTCAGTTGCCCTCATTACCACTATGCTGACTATCCCTTTTCCTTTTAAGAGACTCTCCTTATTTGGTACCTAAGATATCACTTAGATGCAGTGAATAAGCAACATCATGCAAAGGGTAGTCTGATGAACATGGGGGATTTTTATCCTGTGAAAAAGATTTTGTGGATTATGTCCATTAAAAATTAGTTTTCCTGTGTTTTTATACAGTTATCCCATGTCCAGCTTTGTTCCAGGGCTTCCAGAAGGAAATAAAGGTTTCTATTATTGTATGGGATCTTGTTTTTCAGGTATTTTCCTAATGGATGTATCTACACAAGACATTTACTGCCCAGTTAACTAATTAGCTGTGCCATAAATGTTGTGCATCTACATGTGCACCCCTATTAGGCTGGAATAAACTAATTTCCTCTGCATCATGATAGTACTTGTATTTAATACAAGTACTATCCTGCTGTGGAGTAAAAAACTTTGCAGCAGTGCATGTGTAGATGCTGCTCCAACTGGCTAGGGCATGAGGGTACTTCAGTGGGCTTGCCATCTAGCCCCATGCTGAAGCACCCTTGTGTCCCAGCCAGCCCCACTGCAGCACGTTGAGCTGTGGGGAGCAGCCCTGGGCTGGCCAGCTGAATCCTTGGGCCCCCTGCCAGCCAGGACTGCTGTGACCCAGCTCAATGTGCTGCACAGGAATAAACTCCAGAGCTTCTTACTGGGGAGTTTATTGCCCCCAGGTGCATGCTTGAATGCTGTGCCTGGGAGCAATAAGCTCTGTAGTTTATGCATGTGCATTAATTGCATGTGTAGATGTGCTCCATGAGACCTTCTTCCCCAAATACAGAGAAATCACAGGCAAAGGATGGAAAAATGTGGGGAAGCACATTTAATCAAAGATTTCTTTGTCAAAAGTGCAGGATGATGATAGCATTTTATATAATTTAAGATACCTCAGGTTTTCTTGGAGGGATTCTACTTAAGCCACAAGTTTCCAGACTTTAAAGACTACCAGTCTTGGGCACATCTATCTGAGGCTGATGAAACCTGTGAAGATTGAAATCAGTCCGAACCCCTGCAAAGGAGATGCTTTGACCACTTGGAAAAATTTGAAAAACATCCCTTGGAGAATCAATTCTGTCTCATATGTTCGTTGGGTTTTTTTTATTAGCTGTTATCACTATCACACAAACAGTTTCTTAATTTAGAGTGCATCTGCTCCTGCTGCTCCTCCTACTAGAGGTGATAATTTTCTGTGACGTATTAACCTTTTCCATAGCATTTGCCAGGGCTATGAGGAAAGTCCCAGACACCTGGTCTTATTCTGCTGGGCTAGGTACAGACATTCAAGAAGCCCAAGGTGGAATTGATCTGTTATGTGGTTTTCTGTAAGCCAGGGGTGGGCAATTATTTTGGCTGGAGGGCCACTTAGCAAGCTTTGGTGAGGCGCTGAGGGCTGCAAGGGTAGCCCCACCCCTTGACAGTTGCTCCTCCTCCTGGTTGTCATCTTATGACTGAAAGTCCTGCCCCCTAACCCCTGACCTTTGCCACTGGAAGTTTCTCCTGTCACCCAGGAAGTACTCCTTTGGGGGGTTTGCTTGCATATTGTGTGGTTGGGGTGGGGTGGGGTGAGGTGTGGGTATGGTGTGTAGGAGGAGTGTGTGGGTGTATGCATGGGTGTGGTTGAGGTGTTGGGTGTGTGGGACTACTCGGTGTGTGTATGGGTATGGTGGGGGGTGTATGTGGGGTGTATGCGGCAGTGTGTGTACATGGGTGTGTGTGGAGGAGGATGTGTGGGGTGTATGTTTGTGTGTGTGAGGTGTGTGGGACTTGGATGTGAGTGGGTATGCTGAGGGGGTGAGGTGTGGGGAGATGTAGGTGTATGTTTGTGGGTGTATGTGTGGATGTGCGTAGGGGTGTGTGTGTAGTTGGGTGTGTTTGTAGGTATGGTGGGGGTGGGGATGTGTGGTTGAGGTGTTGGGTGTGGTGGGAGGTGAGTGTGTGTGTGTGTGGGGTGTGGGTATGGTGGGGGTCAGTGTGTGAGCACATGTGTGGATGTGTGTGGTCGGGGTGTGTGGGACAGTGTGGGGTGTGTGTGTGGGTATGGTGGGGGTGGGTGTGAGAGGCCCTGGATGCATGTGTGGGTGTGGGGGCTTCCCCCCTGCCTGTTCTTTGCGATGTGGCCCAGCCCCTCTGTGGGGCGGGGGGGGGAGGGCTTGGCACTGCCTGCCTGGCTTGCAGTTCACTGCAAAGGGCAGGAAAGCAGCTGGTGCCAGCAGGCAGCAACAGAAGCCCCTGCGAGAGGGGAGGAGGGCCAGGGAGCCAACGTGGCACTGTTGGCTGTCTTGGTCTTGTGGGTGACCGAGCTTGGGATCCGGGAAAGGGGCCGGCTGGGTTGTAGCCACAAACCCGGCACGTAGATGGGTACTTGCGACTGCTGGAGTAGAATTAGGCACAAACGCGTACTGGTTCAAACAAAGATGGCTTTACTTACACTGTCACGATGTACAGCATAGGAAGAAAGTTAACTTCAAACTCCAACTTCTGTTACAATCAAACCGAGGAGCTCTTATAAGACGAGATATCTTTAAACTTGAGCATGCAGGACACGGGGGTACGTCGGGGGGGGTCGTCGATGGGAAGTCGTCAGCGGGTGATCAGACTGCCAGGTTCCACTCCGAGACCAGCACGCAGTTCTCCATCCTGGGCGGAAACGACTCCAACCCTTTATACGGCTAGCGAGCCAATTGCCAGCCACCATGTAGGAATAATTTGAAACCGGCCAATTAGAGTATGTGCATTTGCATATGAGCGGCGGGAACTTTTCCACGCTGGGGCTCTCCACTGTGCCGAGAATTCCCCTGTCTCACCGTGCCTTGTGCTAGAACGTTCCACTGTACCGAGGCACTCAACTAATCAGTTCTGACAGGTCTGTGCCCCACATCTGCCTGGAGGGGCTGCAGCTGGCTGCACTGGTTCCTGCTGCTGCTTCTCTCTCATGTGCCTGCCCAGCAGGGCTGCACCAATTGCACTCTGGCTCCTGCCTGTCCCATGCCTACCCCTTGGGGCTTTGTGAACAGCTGAGCTCCTTCACGCTCCCTTCCCCCTGCCCCCCCCACCTGGTCCATCCACATGCTCCTCTGCCCCCACAAGAAGGACCAGTGTGAGCTTCAGGCAAAGCCTGAAGGAGGAGGAGGAGGAGTTGCTGGAGGCTGGGGGAGCCCATCAGTTTCCTGGGCAGCAGCAGCATCCCTGTTGAGAGGCTGTGCCTGCTGGTAGGGCTGGTGCCCTCCGGCGTGGGAGGTTGGGAGCGCAGCACGTTGTGTCTTCGGCAGGACTCAGTCCCGTGCAGAGTGCAGTAGGGGCAGCCACCGGCAGGGCTAGATACAATTAATTGGTGGGTGCTTGCCTGCGGGCCGGATCCAATCAGCTAGTGGACTGGATCTGGCTCGTGGGCTGTATTTTGCCCACCCCTGCTTTAAGTGGTGTAATTTAAATTGGTAGCAAACAGTACATACATTTGCCTTTTGGTGGCAGGGGCAAATCTTAGACCAGGTTCTGCCATTCTTGAACCAGCCTGTGTGTGTGCTGAACTTCTGTTTTGGGCTTGCTCATAAGAGAAGGTAGGTATATGCCATCCGTGACTGCAGTGGATAGATAGGCCATTAGATCTTCAGGTCAGAAGAAGGAGTAAAAATTCATGCGAGTGATAACGAGGGAGGCAGGATACTCTGTGGGCTTATTAACTCAGTGAGATCAGCATGGCAATGAAGAATGGCAATCAGAGCTCACAGGACCCTTCTCTAAGCAATCTGCAAGCTGATGAGAAAGCAGTGCTGCAATGCAGCTACTGGAACGCTGGCTGTAGCCTATAGCCATATTAGTACAGCAGCAATGGCAAGCTGTACTCCTCCTGAGTGTAGATCTCTAGGGATTGGATGGATCCAAGAAGGATCACAGCAAGGTTTTCCTTGGCAAATTAGTTTGAGTCACACTGTGATCTGGAATGTGGGGATGGTTATGTGATATTCATCATCTTAGGTGAAACAACAGGGAACAAACTGAGAAATTGCCAGAATTAAAAGCATGATCTGCTATCATGTGAGTTCAAGCTTTTCAGGAGGTATTGTGATAGAATCATGTCTTTTGTATATCAGGAAAAGAAGCAGATCTGTAACATACACACACATTTGAATTATGAACATCTTTTGTTCAAAGAATATTCATCCTGAGTGCCTAGTGTTTGAATCCCAGACAAGCCCCACTTATGTGATTGGTGCCATTTTGATTGACAACAGAGATGGCAAGTAGGACCTCTAGAGTTAAAGACCAAGATTATCTACCTGGATCTGAAAGGCCATGTCTATACTTCACCCCTGCTGAGCCTGGAACTGCTGTAGAGAAACAAGTCCCATCCACTTGCTTGCCCTCTGCACATACCACAGTCCAGAAGTTAAGCGGTGTTGTTGGCTTAGAGTGGCTCTGAGGTCATGCCAATCCTGGGATTGTCAAGAAAGCAGCATAGATAAGGCCTAAGAAAATTGTACAATCTGTGAATTGGGCAGGGATGGGAACAAGCAATATGTGCTCACAAGTGACCTGCAGTATCAAGAGCACAGGTATACTCTGCTTCTATCATACGTTACTTGAGGACTACTTCTGTAGCTCACTAAATATCAGACATCCATCCCTCTCGACCCTTAGTGACATGTTCCTATCTTCTCTGTATTTTGTGTGCTGGAATTAGGTGCTGAAAGATCTTTTGGGTGGAGTCCCTTAATTGTTCTTTGGAGAAGTATGTGGGTCTCATAAGGCATGGATTTGTTTTTTTGCAATAATAGCAATATACTACATTTTCTAGCAAAAACATGATTTTGTTGTCACTAAAATACTTAGTAAAAACTCTTTTGATTTTTTTTTTCCCAGGTGAAGGCAAAGGACAGGTAATAGGCCTGTATTAGATCTCGTATACCTTACTGAGGGGGATCACAGGGAGAGGAGAGTTTTAGCATCTGTCTTTTTGTTGTTGTACTTTCATATTTACTCAATTCCAAGACCAGTTTCTCCCCCTATTTAACAGGAAAGAATTGAGTACAAGGAAGGTGGGGGCCAGGTAGCTGTTGTGGGTCCGGCTCTGACTCCAACTCTGGGTTGGGGCCATAGCCATAGCTGCTGCCTGGGCCCCCACTGTCTCTGTATCCCTTGCTTCTCCCCACAGCAACATCAGGCCCCTACCCCTCTTTCCTCTGCTCCCCGCCTCCCCCACGTGCCACTTCTATGCCTTCCAAAGCCTTAGGCCTCCGTTCTTTTTTAAAGGGTCTTTGCAGCTGCATAATTTGCCCAGAGTTTTCTTGGAATCATAAAGGCACTTAGACCATGTGGAGATGCTAAGATCCAATGTTGATATATATATCACAATATCAAGGCTAAGGACTGCTTAGTAATCTGCTTTTAAAAAACGGTGCAGGGACTGATCTCATGATTTAAGTTACATGTGGGCTTACATGCTGTGCTAGAAGAGGCCATGAGTTATTTTTAATACTAATGTTATCAGATGACAACATAGGAAATATTACACACTAGATAAGGGGAATGGATCTGAGAGTCTTCAGTATTTGACACAAACATTGAGATAAATATTGAGACAAATTGTGCACCTTTTCAAAAGCATTCATATCACTTGCATCTCTCATTCCTATTTTCATAATGATGCTAGTATTTTTGATACTGAGTCCCACTAAATTTTAATGAAACTTAGGGTTTGTACATGCACTAAGTTTCTACCAGTGGAATTGTAGTTCTGGTGGTAGAAACCCCAAGTGCACAAGCATTCAAATAGTTTCTACTGTGGCAAATATGGAGAGTCTGGTAGACATTTCTAATACCTTTGTCAAGGTAGAAGTGGCTTCTGGTAGAACCGCCGCTGGAAAAACTGTTGGTTGTACACGTTCCTTTCTGACAGAGACCTCCAAGCTGCTCTCCAGCATCCCAGTGTGAATTGCTCCTGGGTGTGTTTCCTCTCCCTTGAGACAGTCTGTGACTTGGCTGGACTCTACTTCTGCAGGCTAAGCACAGAGCAAACCCCTCCTCCTGTTAGCCTTGGGGCTGAGAAAGTCTTACCCCTTTTCATAGCCCTGGGGCTGTGCAGCTGACACCCCAACCCCTGACCAGTAACAGTTGGGAGAAACTGACCCACCAGCACCGGACCCTGACACAGCAGTACTGGATCCCTGACCTGCCAGCATTTCCCTGAATGTCCCAGCCTGTCCCTGCCATTCTTGGTGAGCCTTCCCCCTCATACCCAGGCCTGGACCTTTCATGAGAGGTCAGTCCATGTTGATGGGAGGGGATGGCAGGTGAGTGACCTCCATTCCCAGAGTGGGGTGTGTCTATGCTATTTGGGTATGGGAAGGGAAAGGGCTGCTAGACCTCGCCCCTTCCGCATCCAAACAGCATAGGCATGCCTCCAGCCTGCATGCACCAGCCTGCCTCTGCTCCTGCCCTCCCTCCTAGCACCCACCTTCAGCCTGCCAGTGCCTGATCTCGACCAGACTCACACAACCTGCACTGAAACTGGGTCTGTTGACTGGTGCCAGAAGAGATCTATTGCAGGTTGCTGGAGGGGAAACTGAAATGCTTGAGAAAACAGCAGACATGCTCTGGGTCTGCTGTTTCAAAGCTTGATACCTGAGAGGGAGAGAGGGATTGCTGTGTGGAGGGGAGAGAGATGTAGCCCCCTGGGGTGGTCAACCAGTTGGCT
Organism: Alligator mississippiensis; assembly: GCF_030867095.1. Taxonomy (NCBI): domain Eukaryota; kingdom Metazoa; phylum Chordata; order Crocodylia; family Alligatoridae; genus Alligator; species Alligator mississippiensis. Next base: position 226,532,491 of record NC_081826.1, on the reverse strand, counting down.
CCAATCTGTGCCCTTGGCTGCTGTCAACTGCCTCTAGGCAGACAGGGGAGCATGCAAAGCACACTGGTTTGTGTGTAGTGGGGCCCCCCTAGGTGGGTACTTCTGGCAGAGCAAGCTGTCTGCAGAGCACCCAGCTAGGCCCTGTAACACTTGTACAGTGCTCTACCGGTAGGGTTTCCAACTTGTCCAATTAAACTGCAAAATTTCCACTGGTTCATTTGAATGCTCGCATGCACCCTTAGACTTCTATGAAGAAATTCAGTTAAAACACTTAGAAGACTAGCCTAGCAAATATCAGAGTGGTGATTCCAATAGAAGTCTGTCTGTGTGGGACCTTCCATTATTTTCATCATGATGGTTTATGAGTAGCAACAAGTTTGATTCCACTCTGTGTATTCAATGCAGTATAAGCAGAGCAAAAGCAATATATCTGTGTGTGTGTGTGTGTGTGTGTGTGTGTGTATGTATTTGGGAGTAAAAGAACAACTTAGTTTTTTGTTCAACTTAATGTTACTTCATGCTTCCAAAACTGGAAGCCAACCTTTTTCAAACTCTTCCGTACATGCAAAGGAACCTCACCCTACTGAGTGAGATCTTACATCATTTAGATCACTCTCTCACAAAAAAGCTGCTGGAGAGCCTCTAGCTCCCAATTGATTTCATTGGGATTTGTGGTGCTTAGCCATTATGACAATCAGATGGCAAGTTCTTGCACTAATTACCATTTAAATATACTTTTCTATTACATTTCATTTTTATATGTAAATGGATGGGGGATGAAATTATTCCTTGAAGCTGCTCTTTAAGGTATTCAGTCTTTCTTGTCTTATAGAGCAATAATGAGCTCATTAGAGAATAAAGTTGTGCTGAGTAAGTTCTTGTAGGCTTCTATATGGTAAGGTTTACCTTTCTGATTACCTCTCAGGCCTTCATCTGTCTCTCCTAATTGCCACTTTTTTGTACTCTGTTTGATTGGGTCAGCTTGGCTGTAACAGAATGTCAGTTGATAGGACCAAGCTCTCTGGTGTGATTGTGCTCTGAAACAGAGGTAGCATTAGAAATGGGTCCAGGTTGGAAAGTGCAGATTTAAACCTAGTTTCACATTTCCAGAGATAAAGTGTGTATGTATATGGAATGTTTGGCTTGACATGCTTGTTATTGCCAGCTATAAATTCAAATTAAGAGGAAGGTTTATATTTCTCTAAAGCCTAGAGAGGTCTGGAAGTCGTTTAGGTCTGAGTGTATCTCTGGTTACACTTGGTCTGGAGTGTCAACCAGTTTGAAGAAAGAACCAAGATTAGATGTCTGTGTTTACCTATAAAATATTTCTGCCAATTGTGGCTAAAGTCAGACACAGGGAAGGGTGGAAGAAGTAGATGTTGCTGTAGCTATGAGAAGAGCCAAGAAAGAGCCATGTATTTCATTTTAATATATGCATGTTTATGTAGGCCCTCAAAAATGGGATTCCTTGCCAGAAACAGGACCGTTAGAAGCACTTTTTAGGTCATCACTAGATTACATGTCTTTACTTCTGCAGTGCGTTGGAGCTGGAGACCCTTGAAATGGCAGGAAGAATTTTATGAGCAAGCAATTCCAGCTAAGACAACTTGTCTGCTAATTAGTTTTGTCAAGCTATAAATCCCCCTTTTCACTCTGTGAATAAAATGCTTGTGGAGTATTTATTTTATATGGTGTTTCATTCCCAGTTCATAACATAGATGGCATGGGGCTGGTTTTTATTGATGCTCTGGATACTGCAACACTCAGGAAACTGACTCTTATGTATTATAGAAAGCAACCTAAATTAAGCAAATCAATAGTTTACAAGGAATTTATTACTGCAAGAAAAATACAACACTTATTGAAAGCTTTTGTCACAATCCAGTAGTGGTCTGCAAGAATAATTTTTTCAGGATGACAGGAATAATTATGAGTAGAAAAGGAAAGAGCAAAATCACTTTGGAAGGTAAAGCTTCTGAAAGCCTACTGAAGGTAGGTTTGTGAATAAGGCATTTCAGTGCATAAGGACAGGTTCTTCTTGTATTTAAAAAAATCCCATCTACTGCATCCACCCATCAAAATCTGTTAGCTGTTTTCATTTCTTTATTACAGTTGCAATTTACAGTACAGACTCCACAAGTTCTGGATTTGGATTTGGGTCCTGTTACAATTTTATGACCCAGGCCCATCTCTAATAAGCTGAGAATTCAAATTCAAACCTTATCCCCATCATTCTTGAAATATTAGGATGCTCAGTTTCTCCTGTCTCTACACAGAGTAAATATGTTAGATGTGCTGTGAAACTTTTCAAAGCACAAAGGCCCAAGCCTCAGCAGGCTTGCTGCTAGGTGCAGTGATGGTGGTGATTATATCAAAAGTACTTGTAACACTGAAGAAAATAAAATCTTTGTGGTCACAAAGAGAGAGACAGAAGCAAAAAATAAGTTTTTCATTGACATCCTTGGCTGACTTTACAAATCTCTTATGCATTGTGACCTGCAAATATTATGTACTCATCATGTCATAAAGCAACTGTGGGACAAAATTGGTTGAATTAAAATAAAATGATCTTCTTGGTCTACATAAGTCCCATGTGATTAATGCAAAAATCTAGAACTCTTGGTTCAGAGATGATACCTTTTATTAGACCAACTAAGAAATTGCAAACACATTATCTTTTTCTGCAAGCTTTTGGGCTCGCATGCCCTTCATCAGGCTCAGGGAAAATTAAAGATGGTAAAAAGTTTCCTCTATAGGTAGGAAATAAACCTCATTTTTACACAGAGGAAGCTGAAGATGGAAGTCTGTCCCTCTGGGTCCATGAGATTGTCTTTGTGAGTTGCTCTTTGTTGTACAGATCAGGCAGGATTCCTTCCCTGGTGGTGTCAGATGGCAAGCAGGGAGGTGTAGAAATCTTTTTTGTTCAGCAATTAAGTTTAAAATCCAAAACTGGCTAAAATTCGGCATCTTCTATGTTTCAGGGATGTATTCGGTTGCCGTGTTGGTCTGAAACAAAAAGAAATGCAAAAATCTAGAACTCTTGTTCATGAACGCCTTGTGGCTCCCGAGGCTGGGGGGGCATGGCGACTGCCTGCAGGTGGCGGTGGGGGCATGGCAACGGTGAGCAGGGACCACCCGCAGGTGGCTGTGGTGATGTTGGTGGTGAGGGCAGGCTGAGCAGGGACTGCCCACACGTGGCTGCAGCAGTGTTGGTGGTGAGTGGGGGGGCGGGGTGGTGGTGAGCACCAAGTGATGATCGGCAACTGCCTGCAGATGCCACCAGCAGCATCGCCGGCAGGGGGGCGAGGGTGGGTTGTGATCAGCGACCACACACAGACGCTGCTGGCAGTGTCGGCAGCAGCCAATCTCGGGGGGTGCACAGCCAATCTCACAGGGTGCATGTGCACCTGTGTACACCCCCTATGTGTCGCTGATGCTTTTGGTTCATGTGATTAATAGCTTTTTCTCATTAAGTGAGGCATCAAATTTATGAATTGACTTAGTTTTTTTAAGCTACGTTTAGATAGCAAGCATGAGAATTCTTTCTAGCAAATACCATATTTTCTCACATATCACACACACTCTTTCCTCAGAATCAGCCTTCCAAAATTGGCATAAACAGGGAAGCTGACTTTTCTTTGCTGGAATAGAGGCAGTGTTGGATGGAGCAAGCAGAAACTGTGACTCATGGGTGCTACTTCTCCCTGGGGATGCAAACAACAGAGGGAAGAGTCCAGTGCTATCTATCTCAGAGCCACTAAATGAAGAGTTGAAGAGCTACTGAGCTGGCTGGGGGTGAATGAACTACTGCATACATTCTGTAGTATCTTCATAAGGATTATAGTACAGAAACAACACTTTGTTTACAGTAATTTATGTAAAGAACTAGTTTCAGAAATAACAAGTCTTGATACTGCCTTTGCAAGGGTCTGGGCCTTAGCCTTTTTGCTGTGCTACCATACTAGGAAGCTCTTGCTGCTTCACCTAGATTGTCTCCTAGGATGCCACACTTCCTGGACTCTGTCAGCTGGAAACATCTTTTTTTCTCTAGTCTGCTTTCTTAAAACAAGGTGGATGTTTTATTTTGGTATGTGTGGTGTATAGTAGCCTTTTTTTGACAGGGTAATATGATAGTGGGACCTCTCCAATAATAAATAGTCTCCCTTTGGGAAGAAGTGAGTTCTCTTTTAGAATGACGAATGCTGGGACTTGTTGGGGAGTGGGGGAAAGGCCAGCCTTTCCTCAAGGTGGGGTACAAAGCTGGTAAAGGTTTTGGCAGAAGAAGGTCTGCTTAAGTAAAATTTGATTTTAAAAAGTCATTCTGAGTGACTTCTATATATACAGTATATATACAGTACTATATATACAATACAGAATATATACAGTAGTTTCAGATCTATGTGATCTTCTGTTATAGGCCTCAGATGTAGGTGCAAAAAGTTATCTTTCAGTTGAGCTATGTAGAGACTTTTGCTATACAATTCATTTTACATTCTATGATTTGTTGCTTGCTTTTGTTAGCGTATTGTCATATTGTTTCTTATGACCATTAATAAAGTGGAAATGCCTTTAAACTGCACACTTGCAGCACAGCACATTTAACTTTAAAACTATAGGAGAAATGGAAAATACTCTCTGTCATTGCAAAGATTGATGGGTGAGGATAATAAAACCTTGCTGTAGGCAATCCCTCTCAACTGATTATTGTGACTAATGGAAAGATTTGCCTATAAGTTGTTTACATTCTCTACTAGTTCTGCTGAAGAGAAATCTACCATTTTCTGTCATGCATAAAGCACATGAAACATAAAGGCTGACACCTGTCAGAATTTAAGAATTCAAAAAGGCCACAATTCAAGGCATAAATTTGTCACCCTCGTTTTTCATGACTTATGCCAATTTTAATTCCATTGACATCAGTGGAACGATGTCTAAATTGTGCCAGTGTAAGAACAGAATTAGGCCTCTCTGCTCCTGAGCAAAACTCTTCCAAAAATGTCTATACATTTGGCTTATTTTTGATGCATAGCTGACTTTATTATTCAGCCCATATCAATAGTTTAATAGCATATACTTTTCTGGTGGCACAGAGACTTAGGGTGCTGACAGACATGCAGTTCCCTGCTGTAACTCATGGCACCTTGCAGAAAGTGCCATGAGTTACAGCATTCCCTCTGACCCAACAGATGTTTGCTGTTGAGTCCAGGGGGTGTTGGGGGATTGAGCTCTAGTTTAGAGCAGCTGCTTGTTTTCAGCCACTTACCCCTAGCCCTGCTCCACCTCTTCCCAGCTCCAGTGCTGTCTTCAGAATGGGAGGCTGGGAAGGAAGGGGAGGGAACTTTGTTTGGGGTTTATCTAGCCTGTGCTGGATGGTGGGGCAGGTGGATTAAAGTCTCCCCCCCAAGATGGGGGTGGTGGTCCCTACAAGTACCCTAAGTCTCTGTGCCATCAGAAAAGTGCCCAAGGTGGTGATGGTGGGGGCAGGGGGCTCCAATTCACCTGCCCCACCCTCCAGCACAGGCTGGGCAAGCCCCAGGTGGAACACCTTTACCCCCTCCCATTCTGAAGACAGCACTGTGGGATGGGGCCGGGCTGCACCAACCCTGCCCTGCTCCTGGCATGCACTGACAGAAGTTAATGAAGGTGCTCCAGTTTGGAGCACCCATGTAATGAGGGTTCAATTGTTGCATGACTGGGCACTTTTAAAGTGCTCAGCAGCTGTTTTCTTCTATCAGGGCATGGCAGTAGAGTGCTTTCAAGGGGCCAATCATGCAACAAATGTAACTTCTGTCTGTGCTCTAATTGTAATTAAAATGATGAATGCTAGTGTAACAGGCAGTTTAAGGGGCACTTACCTTCCGAGTGTTCTTCATTGGGCTCTGCCTGAATGCTTGAGGGAGATTGTCCCAACAGGGACACCTTATCTGTAGTTTAGTATTCTCCCCAGGAAGGGGATGCCAGATTGTCCCAACAGGTACACCATATGTGTAGTTCAGATTATCCCTAACAAGGAGATGCAAGATTCAAAAAGCAGTTAGGGAGCCTGGGAAAATTCCAGCCCAGGGATTGGATGGGCAGCTCCCGTTAAAACCAAAGTGTCTCTCCACCCCTGGGTGGAGAGGGAGGTGCATTCTGCATGAAAAGGGCTGGGAAGAGCCTGCAGTGTGGTCCTGTCCCATGGTTGCCTGCTGGACCCCTCATGGGCAGGCCAGAGACTTAGGCTTAAATTAGGGATTTAATACACTGAGTATTTATTATAGTGTCTAAGCTATTAGCTGTCTATTCATTGATTTGAGCATCCTTTAGGTGTAAATATTTATCAACTGTTATTTTTATATAAGCTCATCCTTCTGCATTGTAAACAGAGTTTCAAACTTTTCATATTATTCGTATGCATGTAGCGAGTATTCTAATATTATAAAAGCCTAAGTCTGTCTGTCTGTCTGTCCATCCATCTGTCCATAATGCTTTATTTGCACTCTGATTGGCTGATGGAAACAGCCAATCAGAGTGCTCCAAGTGTGGGGGAGCATTGCCGTGATTCTGAAGCCATGCCAAGGACCGGACAGAGGGTGGAGGACCCGAGGCCAGCAGTGCTGGCTTTGGCTTCCCCACCCCGCTCCCTGCAAGAGGCAGAACAGCAGCAGCAATGGGGTGTTAGGTGGTGGCACTCCATTCCAGCATCCTCCCCTGCCCCCCATCATTCTTGACAGGCAATTGGCTAGTCTCCTGTATATAATTAAAGTCTGTAAATTGTTAATTATGAGTCTGCAAGGTCTTTCCATTGTAAAGGGATCCTCTCTTCTCAGGGAGCCTTTGGTTGCTCCTAGGTGAGCTGAGCACAGGGTAGAGCTACCTGGCACCCCAGGTCCCAAATGATTGGACACAGCCACAGTTAGCACTATGTGCCAAGGGTTACACTAGTTATGATGGTGACCACGTATTGTGGAAACTTACTTGACCATGTGTTGTGGAAACTTACTTGGTTGACTAGACCACCATCTGAGAGAGACCGTATAAAACCTGTCAGATGGTTACAACTCTCAAACATTCTGTACCTTGGTTGAATTAGAACTAGGCCTTTTAGAACATATTTACCCTTTTCCTGGATTTATATATTTTTTACTTATGCTTTGAGGTGAATGAATTATAATGTAGTCAAAATTTTTGACTTTGGGGTGAACTTTTTGTTAACAGTATGACAATGTATATACATTTTCATCAAAAGCAATACCCCCACCCCATTCATTAGCCTGTACTAGGAGGCATAAGATGTTCTGCGAGGTTAATTGTTTAGTCTATTAAAACTAGCCTGCTTACTGGTACAGCAGATGGGACCCCAGCTGCTGCACAAGGCAGCACAGGTCTCTAACCCTGCTTGAGGCAGGAACACGACCATCAGTGCACAGGGCCATAGAGCTTCAGGGACCCAGTGGGTGCATGAGAAGTGCGGGTCTCCAATTCTGCATGAGGCAGGGACAGGGCCGTTGGTGTGCAGGATGGTGCACAGGGCTGAGAGTGGTCTGACAGGCCAGGAGAGCCCCTCCCGAGGCAGCTGATGCCCCCTTCAGAGGGACGAGACACCTCACCCCTGGAGACAAGTGCAGCCTCGATGAGTCCTAGGAAGTTGAGTTGCCCGGGAAGAGGATTCCCATAGGGGAGGAGGGCCCTTCTCTCTATGGCGGGTGGCAGAGGGAAAGCCCTGGATGGAAAGGGGGTTGCTGGGTTGAGGCCCAGCCAGCTGTGTAATTTAGGCAGGGTTAAAAGGTGCTCTTTGGGGTATTGGAGTATTCTTTTTATCCACTCGACCCACCTCTGTCCAGGGGTCATTTCTTTCTGCAATGCAGTGGTTGCACCACTGGTGTAGCTGTTCTTTTCCTTCCTTTATGGTTCCATGTTGTAAACCCTGCACCATATTACTGTATTTGAATGCATTGTGTTTGATGAAACCCCTGTTATAAATATTTAATCACCGTCTTACCACTGCCAGCCCTATTATTATCAGTTCCTAAACCAACCCCTGTGCTACACTTGAGGGGCCTTCCCCTCAGGCCTGGAGGGCACTGAGTGGGAAGGTGGGGCCCGCAGTCCAATCCAAGAGGGCCCCAGGAAGGCCAGCCTAAACTTGGGGTCAGGGGCTAGTAGAGTGTGTTTGAATATATATACTGCAAATATTTTTATTGCATATGTGTATGTGAGTTAATTCTGTAAACTCTTGCATCATATTAAACTGTACATAGTTAAGGCTCACCAAGTGTCCTGGCTCTGCTTTGTAGGGAGAGGAGGGGAGCTATGCACAACCAGATAGCTACACCTCCCACAGTGCACCTGCACCCGCTAACATCCTTTCATTTGAAGAGGGGTACCTATCTGAGTACCACCCGAGTTACATATATCAACCTGCCCCAAAGACTGGGGTTTGTTTGTATTTTGTATTTTGATTTAGGCTTATCTCTACAGCCAAGTATAGACATTCAAAAGGCCTGGGGAGGAATTGATCTAATTTACATGGGTTTCTGTAAGCAGCTTAGGTTAGATTAGTAGCGAACAGAGCACGCTCACCTTTTGGTGGAGGAGAGGGGGTGAGGTGCTCAGGCTCACTGCACTGGCAGAGGCAACAGGTTGGGGGTACTCTTGCATGCCTCCCAGTGTGGCCCATGAGCTCCCTTCCTGGGCTGCTGGGCCTGCTGAATGCAGCCAAGCACCCTTGGCTTGAATGCTTAGTCCTCTCTGCACACTCTGGGACCTTGTAGCTGCAGGCCAAAAAAGACTAGCATCATCCCAGATGTCCATGGCCCACAGCAGTGGCTGAGTTGTGGAGGTCATAGGGCTGCTTCTTTGCAGGCCCAGTCTGGATGTTCTGCCCCCAGCCACTCTGACCCACCAGAGGCGAGCTGCCTGCATTGACTCTTGTTCAGGGAGGTGGTCCATGGTGGGGCCTGGGTGTCAGGGTGCCTGGTTTTGGCCACTGAGATGTTGTGTGTGGGAGCCAGGGCTGGGCCCATGGGACTGTGCCTGGGCATGGAGGTCCCTGGCTGGGTGTGCGGCAGACAGGGTTGGGTCCGTGGTGCTGTGCCCAATCACGGGTGCATCGGAGTCCCTGGTTGGGTGCGCAGCAGCCAGGGTCATGTCTGTGGGGCTGTGCCTAAGCACAGGGGTGTGGAGGTCCCTGGCTGGGTGTGTGACAGCCAGAGCCAGGTCTGTGGGCCTATGCCCATGCATGGGGGAATGGGGGTCCTTGGCTGGGTATGTGGCAGCCAGGGTTGGGTCCGTGGGGCTGTGCCCAAGCACAGGGGCATGGGGGTCCCTGGCTGGATGTGTGGCATCCAAGATCGGGTTTGTGGGGCTGTCTGTGCCCGAGCACAGAGGTGTCTTGAACTCAGTGTCAGGTCTGTGTGTACACAGTGCGATGCTTCATGATGGTGTGTGGAGGCATGGCCTGTGAACCTGGGTGCCCAGGTCCCAGCACTCATGTAGGGGACACAGACACCTCCCTTCTCCTCCTCACTGCCTGCCTGTGGCTGACAGATGGCTGGAGACAGGGGGCAGGGTAGAAGAGATGGGTCTGCTCGCTTGGATCTGGGAGAGTTTGGGGATGGGGTCTGCTTGAGCCACTGAGCATAGGCCAAGTGCTAGTACATCTTCCTGCAAGGGGGGCCCATGCAGAGCTGCAAAGGAGGATGGAATGCTGGAGGACAGCGACCTAATTTGAATTGATAGGAAATCTGGTACAGAAGTTCAATTTGGCGGTCTATGTTAATCAATTAGATTAGAGTGTACCTGAAACCAGGTCTCTCTTACACTGTGTTCTGCCAATTTTAGGTCAGTCTGTATGTACCAAGCTTCTGTATGATTACAGGTTTAGATCAATTTCTGATCACTTAGACTGTTGTAAGTGTAATGTTTGTCCCTGGCCTAAGTTTTTAAAGGCCTTTCACACATTATATTAAATGGGTCATACTATTACAGCATATGAAGCAGAGCTACTTGAGCTCTGAACGATTTTCTAACAGTGCTTTATTAAGTGAATTATAGAACTGCTTATATTTAATTTAATTTTAAGATGTCATTTTGAGTGCAATACTCTTCATACCGTACTTCTAGATCAATGTGACCTTCCGTCAATAAGATTTGTAAATAGGCACAACTATATATAAATAGGTTCTCTTTCCGTTGAGTTATAGAGTAGCTGTCTTGTTCTAGTCAATGAAGTGTTTATTGTTGACCTTAAATACTTAGTGGTTCCTTCCCTAAGTTCTAATGATTGTCTTTTCTTTATAGCGCAAAACAAGGGAGCATCCACCACTAACAAAGATTTTGTTGGGGTCTCCATGCTAAGAAGAGTGGACAGGACATTCTGCAAAGAGCAGGAGGATAGTAGGACAGTTTGCTACCTTCTGGGAGTGAAGATGAAGCATGCTGCCTCAAAAATAAGCAGGATTCTGAGGTCAGTAGAAGAAACTCCTTTCACTATAATCCACCATGTCAGTGCAGCATGGCGGGTTGTGTCAATGCCATGCAAAGGTGTGCCAGAGTGGTTAGATGAACTGTCTGTGGTGAGACAAAAGAAGGAAGGAATTGATGACATATCAGCTGCTCCACGACAACTGACCATATTATGCACTTGTGCCATGGTAGACAAAAATTCATCTGCAGTAGTTCAACCCTCAATAAAAAGGGAGCAGTGAGCAAATTGGAACTCCAATTTATTTGGCATGATTTTGTTACTAATTTTTCCCCTCCTTGCTATTTTTTCCCCTCTTTATTAAGGAAGTATTAAGGAAAACCCTTATGGGTCCCAAGGGTGGCTTATCTGAGCAGTTGGCAAGAAGATTTTTCTTGTAATTTATTCTGATATCAGGGTGAGGTAGCGCTGAAAAGTAAGTGATATATAAACATAAAGTCATTTACTCCTCTTGTGTATTCACAGATATTTGTAAGTTTTTTTTTAACACATTTATTTTAGAACACTTGCCTTCTACAGAGTACATTATTCATCTGTTCAGAAGGGTTGCTTACTTCCTTGAGGTAAAAGTTATAGTTAGCTGTTATTTAGAGGCAGGGAAAAATAATTTGTTCACAAATGAGAAAGCTTTTTTGGAATTTACTGCATTACATTTTAAGGGCTCAAGTAGCTATGGATAAATTTACATTTTATTTGGTAAGATATTTATTAGTATGTGTCTCGGACGGCCAAAGCCGACTCGAGGTGATTTAACAACTGCTAGTTCGTTGGGGCGGGGCTGGTGAATAGAGAAGCCGAGAAAGCTTTATGGTTGTAAAACTTTACTTACGTCGCTTGCGGTTGTGACGAAAACGGTCCGGTCGTCTGAACAACTACGTTAGTTGTTCCAGCTGGCAGGGCTCAGGCCAGCACGTCCGTCCACAAATCTTGCCGGCAGGGAAAAGGATACGTCTGGGATTGCGCTCGGCGACGGGGAGAAGAATCGATAGGTGATCAGTCTATTGATCAGCTCAGCCACGAGTCAGATCTCTTCAGAAGCACTCTGCAGCGTGCTCAAAGTTCTCCAACTTGGGCGGAAGTCACGCTAATTTTTAAACGGCTAGCAAGCCAATTACTAGCTGCCACATGTGCATAATTTAGAACGGGCCAATAGCGGGACACAAATTTGCATTCGAATGGCAGGAACTCTCTTGCACCGGGGGATTTCTGCTGCAACAGAAAACCTCTACTTTGCAAGAGGCTCTCATGTGGCGGGAAAATTCCACCGTGCTGAGGCACCAAAATCACTGGGTTGTGACATGCCCCCTTGCCGACAGCACAACTGGAATTTTAGACACATGAGCACATCATACGGCATCTTTGTTTTTGGACTCACTGACCTGGCAAAGCTTCAACAACCAGTAATATATATGTATATAAACAAATAACTTGATAGACCGGTCTTTTCAACAAATTACAAAATACAATAACTATAAACATATAACAACAACTGTTGATCATCGTCTGATTGGAGGACATCTGCTTGGGACCCTCCTCGTCTGGTAGTCAGTCCGTCCTCTCCTACTAATAGACAATGTCAATAAAATACTTAATAAAATGAGAGTGAACAGTGTTATAATAAGTCCTGAGCAAATGGATGTTTGCCGTCTCAGTGTCTCCTTCACAACCATCGCTCTATTGACTCGAACGAATTGCGGTCTGGTGCTCGATGAATCTCACAATCGGGCGGTTGTGGATTACTACTTTACTTTTCTGGGGTTAGACCTGTGAAGAGAGAAAACAACAACACAAAACAAAAGAGACTCATAATTGGATTTACTGTAAGGATACTGGGGGAACGTTGGAACAGCGTGTCATCCAGTTGTGATGAACGATAATAGGAGGACGATTGGGCTTCTCTTCTAATTGGACAGAATAGGTATTAGGATATTGTCCCGATTGCTGAACGGTCCCTTTGTGAACTTATGGATGAGACTGATGGGGGTGCGGTATTGAAATCCTCACTAACTCATCTGGTTGGAACTTGGGCTCCCAAGGTGGAGGTTTCTGGACATTAGCTTCGTTCCATAATGGTTTAGCAGTGTTTAGTGAAATAAGGACATTGTGATTAAATTTAGTCCAGTTTTTAAACGTCCCTCCTCCTCTAAGGCGAAGTTGCTCTTTGTACAGACCTATGTGTCTTTCCACAACACCGTTAGACTGCGGGTGGTACAGCAAATGAAGATGCCAGGCTACATTATGAAGACGAGCTAATTTGTCCAGAGCGTTTGAGTTAAACGGGGGTCCTCCATCAGACTGAATCTCCTGAGGAGGTTGCCAGGTAGCAAATACAGCAGTCAAAGCAGAAATGACAGCAGTGGCATTACTTTTTCATAGGGGGATAACCTGTAACTGTCTTGTTCCCAAGTCGACAACAATTAGTCCTTTATTTGGCGGCTTAAACCCTGGGAGGGGTCCCAGCAAATCTACCTGCCAAACTTTTCCTGCTTGAAACTGTGAAGAATTGAAAGCTCCTAGTGGGTGCTTGGATCTATGGCACTTTTCTTTAGCACATATCTCACAGGCCTGAGCTACCTTTTCCCAATCGCGCCGAGCTCCGTATGAGGCTGGCTTCGTAAGGGTTCGGCACCAATGTTGATGGCAAGCTCGTGGTCCCGGGTGACCCCAATTCTCATGAAGCCACGCAAGGAATGGGTTTACTTCGGGACCGGAGGTAGATGTGATAGGCAAGACTATGTCAGTCCGAAGTGGATCTTCTAAGAGCTTATCAATTACCTCATGCACTGGATCGGTATCTGGACGATGGGAGTTAGTGTGCCTAATCAACGGGAGGCGCACAAATTTAGTTAACGTTTCCCAAATATCTTGCCAATCATTCAAATTCTCGGAGGGAAAAGCTGTGCCCGTAAGAATTTTATAAATGTATTGTGAATCAATTGCGATGATCAGAACTGGGAGTGTATCGTTATGATGTGTCAGACAATGTTCTAGTACCTTGAGAAATCCTAATAATTCACATCTTTGGGCCGAATTATCATCTGGGTCGGCTTGAAAGATTTCCTTATCATTACAAGCTTTGCAATAATACCCATAGCCTCTGCCATGTCGGGAGGTTCCATCTGAGGCCATCCATGCCGGGGCAGAAGTTCCATACAATGTAGGGACCTTCTCCTCATCTTCTGGGCTTGGATCAGGTACCGTGTCTTCCAACCTCCAACAATGCCAGTTGTAATGGTGGGTAAGCACTAGCGTATTCCAGGTCTTAGATTCTCCCTGAAAATGTGGGTCAACTCTGTCTGCATCCAGCAAGGGTAACAATGTGGCACCGGGAGCACGTAACGTCCCATGCCCCCTTGCTAAAGGCTCCACCAATTGTTTGGCTAGGAGGATTTTTCCCACAGCTCCATATCGATGTTGTGCCGCTTGAAGCGTTTTATGGGCTGTATATACTAGCTCATCGTGAGGATTATGTGCGACAGCCCACACATGGTTGGTGGTGAACCCGAGGGTTACAGTTAGTGACTCACCCAGATCAATGACATGGAGTTGTGTATCTTTAACTGTAGCTAGCAGGCGAAGCAAGTTCTGCTGATCTCCTTTTGTCCAGGGCGTGGACTTTTGGGATTTGTTACGGATCTGTCACTGCAATTTGGTGAGGAGTGCCAAATCACTAGGTCCAACATAATGTCGATACCAATTCAAATGACCCAACAGCTGTTGAAAGTGCCTCTTAGTTGTAGGGAAGAATGTTTTCAATGGATCGATGTTAGGACCCTCATGCGAGATTCCGTGGCGGATGGAACCGATGTATCGGGTACCGAGGAAAGTAATATCATCTACAGGATGCAAACACGACTTTTCCTCGTTGATTGTCCATCCCTCGCTCTGAAGGTGAGCTACTAGTTGATTGACTACACTAGCAACTACGGAACTATTGCGACCCATGATGGCGATGTCATCGACATAACTCCAAATCTTTAATTACTTCTCTGCGGGAAGAGAGTATGAAGCTCTAAAATTCTTTAGGGTGTTATTCATGGCACCAGTGGCTAGTGATGGAGCGTTATGATATCCTTGTGGACAGACCGTCCACCTATACATGATGCCATCAATACACATGTTTAGTATTCCTTCCGGGTCATTTATCGGGATGGAAAAGAACATATTTTTAAGATCCAATGTGACTCCAACCCACTTATTTTGTTGGAACTGTGCCATCTCAAACATACATTGTGGCAGAGTAGATGGATTAGGTTGTTGAAGTACCTGACACCTTTTGTTAACCTCTCTATAGTCTACGACTAGCCAGGCTTCCTCAGGTTTCCCAGGTTTTGCTACCCCCCATCCTGATGACAGGTAGGTGCTGGCTGTTACAGTCTTAATACAGCCTCATCGCTCGAGTTGCCTCAGGAGGTCAGTAAGGGACTGCTTTCATAGATTCATAGATGTTAGGGTCGGAAGGGACCTCAATAGATCATCAAGTCCGACCCCCTGCATAAGCAGGAAAGAGTGCTGGGTCTAGATGACCCCAGCTAGATACTCGTCTAACCTCCTCTTGAAGACCCCCAGGGTAGGGGAGAGCACTACCTCCCTTGGGAGCCCGTTCCAGACCTTGGCCACTCGAACTGTGAAGAAGTTCTTCCTAATGTCCAGTCTAAATCTGCTTTCTGCTAGCTTGTGGCCATTGTTTCTTGTAACCCCCGGGGGCGCCTTGGTGAATAAATCCTCACCAATTCCCTTCTGTGCCCCTGTGATGAACTTATAGGCAGCCACAAGGTCGCCTCTCAACCTTCTCTTGCGGAGGCTGAAAAGGTCCAGTTTCTCTAGTCTCTCCTCGTAGGGCTTGGTCTGCAGGCCCTTGACCATACGAGTTGCCCTTCTCTGTACCCTCTCCAGGTTATCCGCATCCTTCTTGAAGTGTGGCGCCCAGAATTGCACGCAGTACTCCAACTGCGGTCTGACCAACGCCCTATAGAGGGGAAGTATCACCTCCCTGGACCTATTTGTCATGCATCTGCTGATGCACGATAAAGTGCCATTGGCTTTTCTGATGGCTTCGTCACACTGCTGGCTCATGTTCATCTTGGAGTCCACTAGGACTCCAAGATCCCTTTCCACCTCTGTGCCACCCAGCAGGTCATTCCCTAGGCTGTAGGTGTGCTGGACATTTTTCCTCCCTAGGTGCAGCACTTTGCATTTCTCCTCGTTGAACTGCATCCTGTTGTTTTCTGCCCACTTGTGCAACCTATCCAGGTCTGCCTGCAGCTGTTCCCTGCCCTCCAGCGTGTCCACTTCTCCCCATAGCTTTGTGTCATCTGCAAACTTGGACAGAGTACATTTCACTCCCTCGTCCAAGTCGCTGATGAAGACATTAAAGAGTATCGGTCCAAGGACCGAACCCTGCGGGACCCCACTGCCCACACCCTTCCAGGTCGAGACTGACCCATCTACCACGACTCTCTGGGTGCGACCCTCTAGCCAATTCGCCACCCACCGGACCGTGCAGTCATCCACATCACAGCCTCTTAACTTGTTCACCAGTATGGGGTGGGATACCGTATCGAAGGCCTTCCTGAAGTCTAAGTATACGACATCCACCCCTCCTCCTGTGTCCAGGCGTTTCGTAACCTGGTCATAGAAAGAGACTAGGTTGGTCAGGCACGATCTGCCCGCCACAAACCCATGCTGGTTTCCCCTCAGCATAATTTGCCCTGCTGGGCTCTCACAAATGTGAGCCTTGATAATTTTTTCAAAGACTTTACCAAGGATGGAGGTGAGACTGACCGGCCTATAGTTGCCTGGGTCCTCCTTCCTCCCCTTTTTGAAAATGGGGACCACGTTAGCCCTTTTCCAGTCCTCCGGGACTTGGCCCGTGCGCCACGAGCGTTCGAATATTCCCACCAGTGGCTCTGCAATGATGTCGGCCAGTGCCTTCAGCACCCTCGGATGGAGCCCATCCGGGCCTGCCGACTTAAAGGCATCCAGTTCTTCCAAGTGACTCTGCACCACCTCAGGATCTACGTATGGAAGTCTGGCGCCTTGCTGCTGCCTCTCTACAACCCCAGTGAGAGACTTGTCGTGCCCCTCACTTAGGAACACTGAAGCAAAGAACTCGTTGAGGAGTTCAGCCTTGTCCCCCCTGTCTGTCACCAATTGTTTCTGCCCATTTAGCAGCGGTCCTATTCCTCCCTGGGCCTTCCTTTTACTCCCAATATATCTAAAAAACAATTTCTTGTTGTCCTTTACTTGGGTTGCCATCCTCAGCTCCATGGTAGCTTTGGCCCGCCTAACTGCCTCCCTACAAGCACGAGCAGAGGAGGTATATTCATCTTTAGTGATCTCACCCTGTTTCCACTTTTTATGTGCTCCCCTTTTGGCCCTTAGGCTGCCCTGGATTTCTCTGGTCAGCCAGGGAAGCCTCCTGGCCCCTTTCCCTCTTTTGCCTCGCTCGGGGATCGTCTTGCTTTGTGCCCGAAGGATCATTTCCTTTAGGCACAGCCACCCTTCTTGGGCTCCCATCCCATCAAAACTCCTACTCTGCAGTGCTTCCTTGACTAATCGCCTGAGTGCATTGAGATCAGCTTTCCTAAAGTCTAGCACTTTCACCCTACTAGTTACCTTACCCACTCGCCGTCTTATGTTGAATTCTATTATAAGGTGATCACTGTCTCCCAAATGGCTACCGATCTGGAGGTCCCCTATCATGTCATCTCCCGTTGCCAATACCAGATCCAGTATGGCATTCCCCCTAGTGGGACCATGCACCTCCTGTGTCAGGTGGAGGTCCTGTATACAGGTTAGAAACCTGCGTGAGCGATGGGACCTTGCTGTCTGCGTCTCCCAGCAGATGTCCGGGTAGTTTAGGTCCCCCATGACTACCGCCTCTTTAGCTTTTATGGTCTCCGAGAGTTGCCTCAGGAGCCCCGCATCTATTTCTTCCCCTTGGTGTGGGGGTCTGTAGCAGACCCCTACCACCAAATCCCTTTCTCCTTGCCCCCCATGTAGCCTAACCCACAATCCTTCTACTTCCTCAACCTCGGATTCTGTCTTGATGAGGGTTGATGTATATTGCTCACTGACATAAAGTGCAACCCCCACTCCTTTCTTCCCCGACCTGTCCTTTCTATACAATCTATAGCCCTCAATATGTACCGCCCAGTCATGGGATGAATCCCACCAGGTCTCTGTTAGCCCCACTAAGTCATAGGTGTTTAGTGCAAGCAGGAGCGCTAGTTCATCCTGCTTGTTCCCCATGCTCCTAGCATTAGTATATAGGCACTTGAGCCCTGCGACTGGTGCCTTTGCTGCCCCCCCGCTCCGAGTCCCAAGGGGCCCATTGTTCCTTACCTTCTTGTTTCTTACCTGTTCTGTAGTGCTGGCCTCCCCATGGCTTTCAGGTTCCCAATGTTCTCCTTCTTCAGGCTGGGCTGTCCTTGTGGGTGCCACATGGTTTGGTGGTCCACAGCTTCCCCTGCCCTCGTACTCCCCTCCCCCCGACGAGCCTAGTATAAAGCCTGCCGGAGGAGATCCGCCAACCCTTTAGCGAACCCTTAGTTGGGATTGGTCGATATCGCCAGGTGGAGTTGTTACGAAGCGTTGGTTGATGCCAATCCTGTTCTGGGATAATAATGGGTAATGCCTGTAGCACTTGTTCTTTAAGGTCAAGCGCTTTTATCCCCGGTATCCCTAAAATGTTGATGCCCCCTAGGACAGCCTCTAGGGGATATCGGTAGCCTTGGACCCAAAATTTGACCTTTGTTGTGACGGCGATAGCGTTAAGCCCTTGTACCTTGATCGTTTTGGTGGTCTTTTGGTGAGGTATCATTGAGGTAATCACATTGGTCTGAGCTCCAGTATTGAGAAGGAAGAATGCTTGTTGTTGGTCATCCGGATCGGTAGGGTTGCAAACAGTGAGTTCGGCGTATGGTCGAGAATCAGTAGGGTCAGGTTTGAACTGGAGAAGGCTGCTGGCAGAGCCGACGGCCATTACTCGTTTTTTGATGGGTCCTTGAATTTAAATCCTAATGCTTCGGCTATACGATATTAGGCTCGTTCTCCCAAAATTCGTAGCTGCGCCTTTGTAAGTCTGGTGTGGGAGAGAAGAAAACCAAACGTGGTTCTTTCCTTCAGGGTTCTTTCCTTCGGGGTTCCTGGAGATGACCACCCTTGCTCTCGTCGAGGGATAAATTCTTGCTGTCTGGGTCTCAGCCTTCCGGCTGGGTATGCCGAAGGTCCGTCCCTTATAGTATCAGAAACTTCTTCACCTTGTTGCATAAGTGCTTGTAGACGTGGGAGATGGCCTAAGAGATTTCCCACTGGTTGACCTGCCATTGGGTTCAAGAAGAGTCAGAGTGTAACGGCATTTGCTCCTCCATATACCTCCACGCAGGCATCTATAGCTTCCAAGGGCGTTGGGATTGCCCCAGGGTCCGATAGGTGGCGATGAGCCCATCTCTCTTTTCGTTGCACGGTGGTTAGTCCCATTGGATTTGTTCTCGGGCTCCATGAGAGATATGACACCCCAACTATAGCCAGGAGGAGTTGCTCCGCCATGGCCTTCTGTGGACGACCTTCGTGCCAGGTGTGAAATTTGTGGGTTACCTGTCCCACTATGAGTGCCGGGATCGGGATGGGCCAGTGGGCACTGTCTGTGACCACATTCAAGTCGGTAGCACGCCCACCACTCCATGCCACCTGTCGGGTCAAGGCACTCGCTTCTTCTTTGTCCAAGGTGTCAGATCCGAATTCCACTATTAACCGTCCTAACCACATTGCCAAGGTCTCTCCTGATCTTATTCTAGATTCCTTGCAAAGCTCTTGAATTTCTGGTCAAGTGCGTGTACATGAGATAACAGTGGTACGTGTAGCACCACCTTCATCCGCAACATGCTTTGTCACAGCTATCGGGTGAGCTGCGGTAGAGAAAGAGTTAAATTCTTCGTCTGGGAGCGTTGGGTACATCTCTCCTCCCATTGCCCCCTCCTTGTGGCAAGGAGGCGGGGCCGTTGGGAACGACGTCACCTCAGGGGGCGGAGGCGCTAGGCAGATCCCCGCCGGGTCTTCTGAAGCTCCGCCCCTCCTTTCCGGGTTTCCCGGATAACTCGCGCTTCTTTCGGCGCCATTTTCTGCTAGCGGTATCATGTGGCCGGTGCTTCTGACAAGCGCCGCTCTGGAGCTCTCTGCTGTTCGCTCCAGCGACTCCTTACCCACCATATGCATCTATGCCTCTAAATTTGTGTATTCCCTTAGTAGACGCGCTACTGTACGGAACAGCACTTTCATCATCTTTCCCTTCTTCTGTTTAGTTAGACCCCATCTCAGCACATGACGGCCCTTAGTTTCCAAATCCTCCCAGAGCTGAACGAGGAGCTCATGACCCCGCGACTCTGGCACCAAATCCGGACAGTTAAACCAATCCGTGGGGGTGGATTCCCCTCCTTCCCTTAAGTATCGAATACATTGAGCGAACTCTTGAGCGGGGGTCAGCTTCTCTGCCTTCCGCGCTTTCACCCTGGCTAAGGATATGGTCGAGGTTTCCTCCGGGGGTCGATAATAGACCCGGTCACTCACCATTATGCATCCGAATTCCCCAAGGGATAGCTTGGTTCTCCATTCCTTCACTACGGCTTCTTCTCTCTTTACGGAGAAGTAACCATCAATATTTCTTTCATCTCCTTCTACCGCCTGGTGGTAAGTGATATGCGCCCATAGATCATTGGCATTCTCTACGTGGCGGGTCCCAGTGCGCCAGGGGCAGCACCCGATTAGGTTCTTCTCTATCACCGTGCCCTTAAATCCCATCCTCGTCGCCATGTCTCGGACGGCCAAAGCCGACTCGAGGCGATTTAACAACTGCTCGTTCGTCGGGGCGGGCTGGTGAATAGAGAGGCTGAGAAAGCTTTATGGTTGTAAAACTTTACTTACATCGCTTGCGGTTGCGACGAAAATGGTCCGGTCATCTGAACAACTACGTTAGTTGTTCCAGCTGGCAGGGCTCAGGCCAGCACGTCCGTCCACAAATCTTGCCGGCAGGGAAAAGGATACGTCTGGGATTGTGCTCAGCGACGGGGAGAAGAATTGATAGGTGATCAGTCTATTGATCAGCTCAGCCATGAGTCAGATCTCTTCAGAAGCACTCTGCAGCGTGCTCAAAGTTCTCCAACTTGGGCGGAAGTCGCACTAATTTTTAAACAGCTAGCAAGCCAATTACTAGCTGCCACGTGTGCATAATTTAGAACGGGCCAATAGCGGGACACAAATTTGCATTCGAATGGTGGGAACTCTCTTGCACCGGGGGTTTTCTGCTGCAACAGAAAACCTCTACTTTGCAAGAGGCTCTCATGTGGCGGGAAAATTCCACCATGCCGAGGCACCAAAATCACTGGGTTGTGACAGTATGAAGGTATTTTATGGATCTAAAACAGGGGTAGGCAATCTTTTTTGGCCGGAGTGCTGAAAATATTACAATGTCTACCTTGGAAGGTGCTGGAGTGCCAGCGTGCCAGAAAAACAAAATTGTGGGGGGACAGTACATGGCAAGATGCACTGCATATTAGTATATTTAATAATCATAAATGTTGCCTTTGTTGTTGTGTACTTTTTTTGTTAGGAATGTTGTAGTGAGAGGGAGAGAGAGAAAAAAAAAAGAGAAATAAGTGAAAGAGGAGAGAGAGAAAGAAAAAGCGGGAAAGAGAAAGTAAAAAGAGGAGAGAGAGAGAGAAAGGAGAGCAGAGAGAGAACCAGGCACATACACACGTACACAGAGAAACACATGCACACGCATGCATGCACACACACATACACGCACAGAACCACATGTGCACAAACACAGAGAACCAGAACAGACACATGCACACATTCATCCAGAATCAGACATGCGAGCACACACAGACACAGAGAACCAGATGCATGGGTGTGCAGAGCCGAGCTGCTCGGCAACCGTACGAAGTCAGACCCAACAATGTGCTGGGCCTGCCAGAGGCCCTGTGCTTCCCTGGGGAGCCAGCCCCTGGGCTGCAGCGTGGCCAGCCGAGGCCCCGGCCCACAGCCTGCCCATCAGCCCAACCATCCATACACTCTGCACAGCTAAGCCCGCAAACATGTGGCACTCCTGGCAAGGGGCAGCGCCAGCCTCATCCCAGTAACGGGGCTGGGCCAGTACTGGGCTTGGAGCAGGAGGGAATCAGGCCAGCTCAGCTGCAAGCCCTGCTGCAAGTAGTCCGGGCTCCATAGTTGAAAGGAGGCACCCAGAGCTGGGGCTGGCTACAGCTGTGAGTCTGCAAACAGCTGCACGTGCGCCTCAGAGCAGACAGTGGGGGCGGGGCCTGAGGCAGCACAACCCCAGCCTCTCCCGCACTTCCGGCACAGAGCTGTTGACTGGGCTCTGTAGCCCAGCGCAGCTGTTTGTAGCCAGCCTGGGCAGCTGCAGCAAACAGTGGGTAGGCTAAAAACAGCTGTGCTGGGCTCCACAGCTCTGGCATCAGCTCCATGCTGGCAGTGATTGCACGCACACCTCAGAGTGGACAGTGGGGATAGGGCATGGCCTTAAGGCAGTGCAGCCCTCCCACTGTCCACTCCGTGGTGCATGCGCAGTCACTGCCAGCATGGAGATGATACCAGAGCTGTGGAACCCGGCACAGCTGTTTGCAGCCTGCCTGCTGCAGCTGCCCAGAGCCCAGGTTGGCTACAAGAAGCTGTGCCGGCTCCAGAGCCCAGTCATCAGCTCTGTGCCGGAAGTGGGGGAGAGACTGGGGTTGTGCTGCCTCAGGCCCCTCCCACACCGCCCGGTCCAAGGCATGCATGCACGTGCTGGTATCGAGCTGATGCTGTAGCCCAGCACAGCTGTTTGCAACCTGCCTGCTGCACCTAGCCCTGGCTCTGGGTAGCTGCTACCAACCATGGAGCCCGGCAGCAGGGCTTGCAGCTTCCTGGCCACCTGCTGGGAGCAGCCTGGGCACTGTGGTTGGCAGGAGCTACCCAGAGTTGGGGCTGGTGGTGGTGTGCTGAGCAAAATGGCCTTGCATGCCATACTCAGCACGCATGCCAGGGGTTGCCGACCCCGATCTAAAACGAACTTACTGTTGTTTTCTGTCCTTCAAACGTTATAATGCTTCTGTACTGGAAAAGCTTTCCTTGTCACATACCTTTAAAATGAATCCATGGAGCAATGTCTGGTTTATTTTATATAACTTCAGACTTTCATGGATTAATTCTGAGGTATGTGACAAGGAAAGCTTTTCTATTGCAGAAACATTATAACATTTGAAGGACAAAAAACAACTTTGAGATCCATAAAATATCAAGTATTTTTTCCTTTTATCTTGTATAAATAATAATAATGCTACTCACAAGGCCCCGCAGAGCATCTTTGACAGGAGCAAATTCCCTGTCTAGTGGAGAAGAATGCCAGTTCAATACACTGACATGTAGAAAGTGAAGGAGGAACAGAGGATGTAGTGACTCTGCTCTGTACCCTATCATCTGATTTTCATTTGTGGGCTTTCTACATTGGTGCCTTACTGAGGGTTTCTTGCCTTGGTTTCTGGTTTTAAGGTTCTGATGTGTTCTATCTTATCTATGGAATTTCTAAGCTACCTGTCATTTGATTAGGGACCACAATTTTCTGATCCACATGACCCTATTACCTCTGATCGCAAGTTCTAGTGCAGAGCTAAGCCAGGAATAGACTGCTTGGGCTACCTGTCATAGATTCATAGATGTTAGGGTCGGAAGGGACCTCAATAGATCATCGAGTCCGATCCCCTACATAGGCAGGAAAGAGTGCTGGGTTTAGATGACCCCAGCTAGATGCCTATCTAACCTCCTCTTGAAGACCCCCAGGGTAGGGGAGACCACCACCTCCCTTGGGAGCCCATTCCAGACTTTGGCCACTCTAACTGTGAAGAAGTTCTTCCTAATGTCTAGTCTAAGTCTGCTCTCTACTAGCTTGTGGCCATTGGTTCTTGTAACCCCCAGGGGTGCCTTGGTGAGTAAATGTCCTTTTACAACTCTGTCCTTCTCCATACAGCATGCTCAAATCTTACTGGTTAGGGACCATCTGCTTCTCTCAATTGTATTCTCTTTCTTGTAAGTTTTGGTTCTCTCTTTCTCACTGTTTTGGGTCATTTAGTTAATTTACGCATATGTTGACGGCCAGAAATTTAGAATTTGGAAGCTTAGGGCTGGAGATACACATTACACATAAACTGGTTTAAGTGATCAAAAAACAGTTTCAACCTGTAACAGGACAGGTGTCCAGGGGACATAAACCAGTTTGAAAATGGCTGAAACTGGTTTGAGATAAACCTGGTTGAATGTAGTATCAGACTTAACTGATTTGGGTCAAACTGGTTTATGCAGTGTCTGTCCTGGATCCCTTCCTGGTTTAAGTTAAATCAGAACCCTCCAGCATCCCAGTTGCTTTGCAACTCTGGGCAGGGCTCTGCTCTCTGCTCCAACCTAGCAGGGCTGGTCCCTCCCCTCTGCTCCCTGGCTGCAGCTCCGACAGAAACTGCAGGTACAGGGCGTCTCCCTGGCTTCCTCCTCCCCCCCAACCCCCCCGCTGCTGAAGCAGGGATTCTGCCCTCCCCTCTGCCTTACACTGACACCTCTCAGCATTAACTAGCAGACCACATGCTGGCTACAGTCAGTGCTGCAGTGCCGCTTAGGGCTTTTTGGAGTTAATCAACAGGTAGCTGGTAATGTCCCTCCATTCATTCTTTGGAACAAGTTGTTTAAGAAGAGCTTGAACTAATGAGAGATCCTTTTGTTTTGCTGATGGGGTGATAAATGCTCCCTGCTGTGTAACTAAATCCTGCTGGCTCCCTCACTGACCAGCGTGGGGGGGGACCCCTCCCTAATCAGAATTCCTGATAGAGCCTGGCCATGCCCCTCCTCTGCTCAGCATTGTTGAAGGGAGGGAGGGCTGCTCTAGCACCCTCCAGCTTCTGGCCTGAGCCACTGCAGGCATGTGCCTGTATTTTCAGTGTAGAGAGGGGATGTCTGTATGGTTACAGACTGATTCAGCCTAGGCAGGTTAGGCTAACCTGAAAAGATTGAATCAATTCAGGTTCAGATATTTTGAATGTCTGTCCCTAGCCTAGGGGTGCACACAGCAGTGTTGAGTGGCATTGTGGGCACAGTTACATGCACCGATTGGTTATTTTTGCATATGGGGGCCAGGACCAATGATCCTTAATATTTACAAATGATTTTTAGTGTGGTCATGTGTGTTGCTTCACACACGAATTTCAGCTGTGGTGTCCACATAAGAATATCTTCAGGAATTAATTCATATTCTTAAAGAACAAAAAGCTAACATAAAATAGCTCATAAAGGCTGAGATTGTGATACTTCTTTTACTAGTTATTTAAGCTACTAGTCCCTGAATAGTGGGACTCAGTATGAATCACGTTATCACAATCTAGGCTATGTACTGTACCAGTTAGAACAAGGTACAAACCAGTTTTCTAGCACATCTCCAATATGAGACCTCAACGAAGTTTAAATCCTGATAAATTTCCAGATGAAAAAAGTAGCTTTGGAGGAATCAAGGAAAAAATGAGAATTCCTAAATATATTATTAATCTGATGCTGAAAAAACTTTATTCATGGCTCAGATGTAACAAATTTAGCCAAGTAGAATTGCGTCGTTTTTGCAATACACTTTCACTGCTGAGGTATGAAGAGTCATGGAGACTCTTATTCCAGAGAGGAACTTTTGGGTTAAAAATTCCAATATCTTTGGAATTCCAAAATAGATGTTGAAAGGGACTATCCTTCTCAATTATCATCATATCTTTATTGCTGTGATAGTTTAGTATAGAGAGAAATAATAGAAAATGTAAAAGGAAGAACAAGAATAAAATATGAGAAAGGACAGGAAGAGGTCCTCCTGAGGTCCTTTCCAACCCTAATTTTCCATGATTTCTATGATTCTATGAAGGAAAATACTTTAATGCAAAACAGTATATTCCTTTAAGGGTGCCGTAGAGGTGAGGGATGCCTGTTTTGACAAAATGGTAGTGGGGGAGCTTTAACTAAACCTTGTTGAATAAGCTTTAGTTAAAGTGCCCATGCCACAATTTTGAAGCACAGAGACACTGAATACACAAGATGCTGCAGGCACTTTAATTAGAGTGGCTCCCTGAGAGCATGTATAAAGATGCCTTAAGTTTTCTGACTCCTCTGTCACTAATATAGACACTGAATTGAGTCATAGAAATAAGAACCAGAATCTTTTTAGGTTTACCATCATTGACTTCATATATAAGACATTGATTGTTTGTTTTGAAATATATATTCAGTTGTCTTCCATAGCCCTTCTACTAAGCCATTTACTTAGACTTGCCTTGTACAGTGGTCTGTAACTGCTAGGGGTAATCAGTCAGGATAACAGAGGAATAATTACATAATGGAATGTTGGGTGTTATCAGTATTCAACACGAGGTGAGATTAGAGGTCCGAGCAAAGAGGATGTTGGCGGGAAATAAAATTTACTTTGCATCTTCTCTTATCTGTAAAACAGAGGAAGCATTTGGTCCTATCTTCATGAAGGTGAATATGACCTGCATTTATAAGATTCATTGCAATCAAAAATGTGAAATGGGAAGGCACTTGTAAGATCTGATATAAAGTTCAGGCCTGTTAAGACTAAACTGACCTTAGATAAAGTAGTGTAACTTTGTATGAAGAATATTGTATGAATATTTAGAAGCTTGTTGACATCCACTTTGTTGAATGCATCTTATTCGGAAAAATAATGCCACAGTTCTTAGACAACTCTCATCTAATTGGCTGTCTGTTACCTATTTGTTCATGTAGCTATAAAGTTGTATTTTATATACACAAAATTACAATAAAAGAACATTAAGGCTGCAAAATCAAGGGCTCAGAATTTAGGAAATGTCAGAATTAAGATTGTGTATGTAACCTTAATATTGTTTTCTTGTGCCTATATGCTATGATACAGTCTTTAATTACATGGGTAATTAAATGCATGCTAATATAGCTAATACTGTTTTTACCCATGACCCTTCCTGTTTCCAAAGCATAGCATGCCTGGTACTTATTGACTGAACAGCCGTTTTATATTCTGTAATCTTTAGTATTTGGGTCCCTGCCTATTTACTGAGCACTAGGGCTGTGTGAGGATTTGGACTGTGCTTCAGATCTGGAGAAGCTTCAGACGCTTTGGCATCCAAAACAGCATGTTCAGATCAAAGCACTGACTTCTTTAGGCTTTCCAAAGCAGTTTGGAGCTTCCGAACTGCTTCGGAAAAGCTTTGGAGCCGCTTCAGAGACCCGGCCATAGGGTATAATGGGGAATCAATGAAATATCTATAACTTTGTTGTTTTTTGTCTGATTTGGATGAAACTTGCAGGGATAGTAGCCTCTGCTGAGAGCATGAAGCCTGTCAAGCTTCAAGAAGGTCAGTGCAGGGATTTGGGGGGAACAGCACCCCAAATTCTTGAAAGCAAAACTCATGTCATGTGTATGTGTTAAGCCACAGTGGGGTCAAAACTGCAGGGATAGTAGCCCCAGGTGAGGCCACAAAGCCTGCCAAGTTTCAAGGTGATAGGTACAGGGGTATGGGAGGAACTGCACCTCAAGCTGCTGACAGGCAAAACTCATGACATGGGTGCTTGTGCGACTGACTGTGTCTGTCTTGGGGGAGTTGATTGTCTATATTGATTACTTCCTCTCCTTAGTCTATGACTTTGTAGGTGTTAATTGGTGCAAATTAACTAATTATCTAGTAGCTACTAGTAGCTAGCTACTGTGTATTGAGCTGGTCGCTGAGTGATTCATGATTGATTGGTAACCAGTAACACAGTAGCTTAGCAGCCAGGCCTCGAGTAGATTCTGCACCCCTGCCCCCCTGTGCCCCAAGACAGACACAGCTGCACAAGCACCCATGTCATGAGTTTTGCCTGTCAGCAGCTACAGGTGCAGGGCCCCAGGACCCAGAAGCCCTGCACCTATCTCCTCAACAGCTGGCAGGCTTCATGTCTGCAGCAGGGGCTACCATCCCTGCAGCTTTCACCCTGCTGCGCCTTGGCACACACAGTGTCACCCATGTCACAAGTTTTCCTTGTCCACAGCTGGAGGTGCAGTTCCCTCCAAACCCCTGCACTTATCTCCTTGAAACTTGGCAGCCTTTGTGGCCTCAGCAGGGGCCACTACCCCTGCAGTTTTCAGCTCGCTGCACATTAACACACACAGTGTCATCTATGTCACGAGTTTTGCCTGTCAGCAGCTTGAGGTACAGTTTCCCCCAAACCCCTGCACCTATCATCTTGAAATTTGGCAGGCTTTGTGGCCTCACAAGGGGCTACCACCCCTGCAGTTTTCACCCTCTTGTGGTGTAACACACACATGTGACATGAGTTTTGCTTTCAAGAATTTGGGGTGCAGGTCCCCCCAACCACTGTACTAATCTTCTTGAAACTGGGCAAGCTTCATGCTCTCAGCAGAGGCTACCACTCCTTCAAGTTTCATCCAAATTGGACAGGAAACAACAAAGTTATAGATATTTTATTGATTCCCCATTATACCCTATGGCCAGATCTTCGAGGCAGCTCCGAAGCTTCGGAGTCGCTTTGGCCAGATCCAAGTGGGAAACTAATCTGGAGCTCCGGATGGATCTGAAGTGGCTGGATCCGAAGTCAGATTGAATAGCTGCCTACTCGCACAGGCCTACTGAGCACTATTCAGAGTGCTCAAAACAGAGATGATGTTTTTTGAGTGTTTCACAGACTTCAATCTTCACAAGATCCTCTGAGAGGAGAGAAAGGTATTATCCCCATTTTACAGATAGGAAACTGAGGCATGGAGAAATTGAGATCAAAAGTATTCATTAACTTTTGTTGCTCAGGAAGAAAAATCTTGGCTTTATTAATTTCAGCTTTCTAGCCTTTTTCCTTGGAAGTCACTATTGTAAACTGACTGGGAAATTTTGAAACAAACAAGCATTTAGGTTCTCTTCTATAACTGCAGGGGGATTGGGACGAGGGTTGTGGAAAATGTGAGGATTCTCCCAGCACATCCCAGGGTACTTGTGCCCAAAAGCTTGCAAAGAACGTTGTTCCAAGTACTCAGTAGGTCTAATAAAAGATATCACATCTACCCAAAGAACCTTGCCTGCCTAAACCTTGTGGAGTGTCCCAATGAATCATTTCTGTAATGTTTCCAGATGTCTTGTGTTGTCTTTGTGTTATGTTGAGATTAGAATGACTCTGCAAATTGAGCGCAAAATGCTGTGGTTGGTTTGTTTGCTAAAAGTGTTTGTGCTGTCTGTGATCTGAATTAAAATATCTGCTGCTCATTTAAGCAACAGGGAAGTTACAGGTTGTGCCTGCTATTCTCTGGCTGTGGCAGCTGTTTCTGTATCCTAGGCCACTGCTGCTAGGAGCAGAGATGAGATGTGCCATGTGGTAGCTCATGTGTAGAAGGTGAGAAAGGCAGAACAAGTTTAATGCTGCATTGAGTGGGAGTCCTGCAGCTGCTGTAGCTAATCTCTTCCTGCTGCTTGCCTGGATTTAGAAGAAGCAACCCTGGAATCCTAAACCTTTCTGCATCTCTTTACTGTACATTAGAGACTCACTTTCCAGCCTTCAGCCCTATCCATACTGAGTGGCTCAGGAAGAATCAGGCATATTGCTAGTTTAGCCATTTTTGTAATGATCTGTGGTGGACAGGCTGGAAGTAACGGGTTTGACAAGCCTGAATGATTCCCCTTGGCCCCCGATCCATAGTATGAGACTTCCCCTAGCAATGCATCTGCTGTATATCAATTCCAGCACCAAAAGAAGACCCATCTTGAAGGAGTCCTGCCCATCTCAAGAACCAAAGCAGATCTTTTCTCCTACCAACCACCCTGCTCACCAACAGAGGAGGATCCCTGCCCCACCTGAAAAAAACACCACAGTAGAGGACTCCAGCCTGCTTCCTCTGCTGATATGCTGCAGAAGAGCTTTTAGGTAGGGAATTAACTTGGAAAGCTTCCACACTGGTACAGGGACAGAGGATGGAAGGATTTTAAAGTGATTGTGGAATAAGTGGATTATGACAGGGAGTAGGATTATGAAACTGATTTTAAGTGTGAGGGAAAGTGTGTGAAATCGACAAACTTTTGGAGAGGAGAGGATAGGATTATTGTGTGGGGAATGTCACACTTTCTAACTGCTGGCCAAGGGAGAAAATTGTTGATGAAAGTGCTTGTAAAATTTTGTCAGTACAAAATGTGTAAATTGATTTCAGTGTCATATTTAACATTTTACATCTCAGACAGAAAAACTGGTCAACATTAGACAATAAAGTAACATGATGGCTGGAAGCAGTGTTTGAGGCCATTATTTCTTTAGCTTGTCTTTCAGTAGAAGATGACATCAATTTTGAAGGCAGCCTAAAAAGTATGTCAATTTTATTCCCTTCATCACCTCCAAAAGCAAAGACTATTTTTTTAAAAGGCTATCTCAGGATCCATGAAAAATGTTCGTTGTTATCTGACTGTGTTCAGTCCAGCCTTCTTTTTAATTTGTTGTAGATGATGCAAAGAACACTCTGTTTCCATCTGGAATATTAAATATGTACGATGATAAAATCTCTCCTGAGAGAGTTTCAGTTTCCTTTTATTTGATCTGGTTGACACAGATTTTCAATGTGCATTGCCACTACAACTCTGTCACTAATCTTTGTGTCAGAGATGTTTATTTTCTTGTCACAGTGAAAATCTGCTCAAGATTTTCATAAAGTTATGAAAAATTGTAGATTGCATCTGTTCCAGAAAGACTTAATAGAGGTTTGTAGCTAAATTCCCTAAAATTTTGACCAATACTGGTTGGGAACAGACAGTGCAACTGAAAGTAGGAGTCTGCTTGTATTGGATGCGCACCTCTCCTAAAGCCCTGATGTTACGGAAGATGAAACCGCTTGGTTCAAATGCATTAAACAAGAGCCAGATCTGTGATGAGGAGTAAATTGGGTTAAGGAGCTTGGTGGTATAAGGAACTGGGACATGGGCAATTCCAGCCAACAGTTAGGATCAATGTCTGGGACCACTATACAAGATGAGGAACAGGTGCTAAGGACAGGTACCAACAGAGGGCTGAGGGCAGGCTTGCACCCAGGGCAGCTGCCAACGCATAGAGCAGAGCCAGCTCCTACTGTTCTGATTGCAGTGGTATGGCTTTTGTTCCCCCCTCATCCCCTTTCACCCCCCTCCTTCCAAAGGTGGCACTTTTGGCTGCTGCCCTGGTTGTCTTTCCTCAGTTATGCTACTGAGAATCAATAAGATATCATCCAAAAGTCAGGCCACAATCTGAGGAACTACAAGAAATAAGTGTACACAAACACCCATCTTCACTGTGGGGGGATAAGGGTGGTTGTCAACCCAGAACCCACTTTGGTCCTCCATCAAGCTAGATCTTCATTACATTGCTCTTTTTGAAATCCTGGAACAAATAATCCTTGTAGTCTATAAACCCAGCTTCCTCTACCATAAATGTCTTCCACATCCCCTTGTTGAGGCATATACTTGAAATCCATTCTCTGGCCAATCTACTCCACCATCCCCATTAATTCTTGCCCCAAACCATAAAGAATTTATTGTGTAGAAGATTCTAGACTCAAGGGAAACCTGGGGACATTACCAGATTGACTGGGAGGACTATGGATCTGAGTACCCAGGGTTACTGGGTTAGTTCTACTTGGGACACAAGCTGAGGCTCAGGTGCCAAAGGCATGAACCAAGAGATAAATCAAAGGTATGGAGAGAGGCTTGGAGCATGAGTGAACAGCTTCAGCATGGACTAGACACACTGAGCAATTGCAGATGCTATAACAGATGCGAGACATCTCCCCCACTAGAATTATGGACAGACCCAGGGGAGACACCACCATGCCTAGGATCAGGGCCGACCTAGTTAGGGAACTTTTGGAGGGAACTGTTTAAATCAGTAGGTCCAGATGCTCTTCACCTGAGGATGCTGAGGGAATTGGCGGGGGTCATAGAGGGGCCCCTGGCACAGCTCTATAAGTGCTCGTGGGGCACTGGCCTGGTACCAGAGGATTGGAAAAGGGCCAAATGTGGTCCCCATTTACAAGAAGGGGAGAAAAGAGGACCCTGGCAATTATAGGCCAGCCAGTCTTACCTCGGTCCTTGGGAAGATCTTTGGGAAAATTATTAAGGAGCACATCTGCAAGGGCCCAGCAGGGGAGGCAATGCTCAGGGGCAATCAACACGGGTTCCTTGAGGGCAGGTCCTGCCTGACTAACCTGGTTTCTTTTTATGATCAGGTCACAAAGTCCCTGAATGAGGGTGTCGGGGTGGATGTCGTCTTCCTGGACTTTAAGAAGGCCTTTGACATGGTTTCCCACCACATGCTCTTAAAAAAACATGTTGACTGTGGCATTGATGCCTACACAGTCAGATGGGTGGCAAATTGGCTAGATGGTTGCACCCAGAGAGTGATGGTGGACGGGTCATTTTCAAACTGGAGGGATATGGGCAGTAGAGTCCCCCAGGGCTCGGTCCTGGGGCCTGTACTGTTCAACATCTTTATCAGTGATCTGGATGTGGGTGTACAAAGCATGCTGTCCAAATTCACTGATGACACCAAGTTGTGGGGTGAGGTGGCCACACTGGAGGGGAGGGACAGAATCTAGCTAGATCTAGACAGGTTACAGAGGTGGGCGGATGAGAATAGGATGAAATTCAACACAGACACATGCAGGGTACTGTATCTAGGGAGAAGGTAGGGAAACTGCAACACGGTGGCAGAAAGGGATTTTGAAGTCATTGTTGACTCCAGGATGAACATAAGGTGCCAATGCGAGGAAGTGGTCAGTAAGGTTAACTGCACATTGTTATGCATCTACAGATGCATACCAGCAGGTCCAGGGAGGTGATCCTTCCCCTCTTTGTGGCATTGGTCAGGCCACAGTTGGAGTATTGCGTCCAGTTCTGGACACCGCACTTCAAGAGGAATGTGGCTAGCATTGAGAGGGTCCAGAGGAGGGCCACTCGCATAGTCAAGGGGCAGCAGGGCAGGCCCTACGAAGAGAGGCTAAAGGGCCTGAACCTATTCAGCTTCCACATGAGCCTCTGTGCATTTACAAACTCACCAGGGGGGACCAGTGAGAATTGGGGGAGGCTGTGTTCCTCTGGGCACCACCTGGGGTTACTAGGAATAACAGCTACAAATTGTTAGAGAGAAGGTTCAGGCTGGACATCAGGAGACATTACTTTACAGTTAGGGCTGCCAGGCTCTGGAATGGGCTCCCAAGTGAGGTGGTACTCTCTCCTACCTTGGGGGTCTTCAAGAGGAGTCTGGACAGATATTTGGCTGGGGTGATATGATCCTGGCACCTGTTCCTGCCCGGGACAGGGGGTCAGACCTGATGATTTGTTTAGGTCCCTTCTGACCCTAAATACATCTACGTCTAAAAATAAAGATGCCTGTAATATAATCCACAATTCCAGAGTCTCACCCTGCTGTGTCCTCCATTGACAAAGTGTCTCATTCTCTTCCATTGCTGGCTCATGTGGAGAATGGCATCCTACTACTACTACCTTTTCCTTCCATTTGCTGAAGTGGCAGAGATCTGAAGGTTGCAAACCTGCTGATGACCCACATGAGTTTCTATAGGATGCTGCAAGATAGAATTTCTGTGTTTTCTTTGAACTTGCTTCCTTATGAAATTTCACACACCACGTATAGGTTAAAAGAACATACTGAGTTTGTGAAGTCGAGCATTCAATGGTTAGGAAATGCCAGAATTAAGATTCCCTTATGTGTATGTGTTATGATATAACCTTTAATGACATAAGCATAAACTATTTTCCACATGATCTTTGCTTCATTCAGTGCATTGGGTGGACCTACTCTGTAAATAAATCATGGTTATGTAATAAAGGGAGTTACTGTCTGTAGGATGTCTGCCTCTCGGGTTGCAGAAGATAGAATGTGTGCAGTGAACAAAAGGGAAGAAAACAGCTAGTCTTGTGGTTAAAGCAGTGAATAGTGGCCTGAAGAACTGGATTTTATTCCTTTTGTTGTTACAGAGGCTGTATGTAATGTCAGTCAACTTACTTGCCTCATCTTTCAGAGGTGGTCATAGACTGTGTGTTTTTTATTTTCTGGATTTATTGTTACTCTGAGGTCTTGCAAAAGAGCTGAGGATTCACAGCTGCACATAAAATCAAGCCGAATTGTGCTTTGAATTTACAAAAGGCTTGGAAATCTGATTTTAGATACCTGTGGCACGTAAGCAAACAAACAAAAAACTAGAAGAGTTTTCCCCAGAAGTAATCAGTCCTGTAGCCTTTCAACAGAGAGGACTCCGTACTAAGGCTGTGCGAAACAGCAGCCTTCCACTTCGACATCTGTTTCGACGTTTCGATAGAACAGTGTTTTGTTTTGAGTTTTGTTTTGTTTCAAAAGCACTGTTCTATTCTGTTTCATCGAAACGATTTCACTGTTTTGATGCTTTTTTGACGTTTCGATTGGGCTGCAGTCAGGCCCCGATTCTTCCCCAGCACTGCGATCAGCTTCCCACAGCCCTATGGAACTCAGCCCGGTGGCGGGAGGCAGAGCACAGCACCGGCTCTGCCCACCTTCCATCATTGGGCTGAGCTCCATGGGACTGGCGGAGCCAATCGGAGTGCAGCTCGGTGGTGGGAGGCAAGCAAACCTGCCACTGTGCTCCCATCAGCTCCGCCAGCCCCACCAAGCACATCCCAGCCGCAGGAGGCGGGGAGAGCCAGGGCTGCGCTCCCTACTGGGCTGAACCACATGGGGCTGTGGAGCTGCTGGGAGCACAGCCCTGGTTCTCCCCTGCCTCCCACCACCTGGCTGGCTGCTTCAAAACTCAAAATGTTTTGAAACTTTTGAAATGTTCTGACTGCCCTCATTTTGTTTTGAGGCTGTTTCAAAGCCCTCCGTTTCATTTTGATTTCGCTGCTTTGAGCTCAAAATGAGTCAAAACACTGTCAAAACAAAACAGCTGGCAAAATTGTGCACAGCCCTACTCCATAATATAATGGTAACTCGGTCATACAGTAACTGCACTTTCATTGAATTTGAATACTGGTTCTAATAGTCTGAAGGATTCTTTGTTTAGTCATGCAAATCTTTGGTAAATAGGTTTAATATTTCAAATATTCAGTATATTTTCAGAACGCTTTAAATTTTGTGAGATTCCCCCTTCCCACTAAATTTTTGTTGTTCAATTTTAATGCTTGTTTCTTTTCATTGTATTCCTTCATGCACTGAACTTTTAGGTCATGAAATGTAAAAATGTTTTAGCGTTTCATAGCAAATCCTATGCTGATATATTTGTAGAGAAAAATAATTAGTATTTTCCTTGGTGATTCTGGATTAAAAATTTTTGGGAGCCACTGGTATCAGGGCACAGCACAGACAAACAAGTAAAACCCAAATGGATGGTAGGGAGAATCAGAAAGGTATTACACACCATCCAGAATTTTATTTTACTTTAAGCATTCTAGAGCCTACATGTATCTATAAAAATAATAGATGTAACAGAAAGAAGCTCCACTGAGCTCTGAGGAGTAGCAAATATAACAGTTGTCTGTGATGAGAATCAGGTCTGTCCATTTATTAGATCAGGAGAACTTGCTACATCAGATGTAAGTTAGTTCAAATATTTCCCTTAGATCAGCGTATATATCACTTTAATGTTTCAAAATAATCAGTGATCCTGATGCTCCATAGCCCTGCACCTTTTATACGAATTTACATTTGCTGCAGTCTATAATCATGCAAATATTTTACGCCATGTAATAATAGATCATGAATTGTACGTGCAGATGTTTGTCGGTGCCCAGATACATGCTGGGAACCCAGTGTAAGTAACTTGGGGTTGGGGGGGGGGGTTGCAGGGCCATGGGGGAGGGAGTTGATGTGCCTGTGGTGGGGAGGGGGTTGTCTACGAGGAGGTGAAGGGGGTAGGAGGGCTAAAAATAGCCTAATGAGGGTTGTGGGAGAGGTAGGAACTGTGCAGCCCTATGGCTAGAGTGAGCGGTTGGGCTTTCCCAGCTCTGGGGCTGCCCTCTGAACTTGTGCAGACATTGGCTGGATTGGTTCAACTTTTTCCAGATCTAAGTTAGTTCACCTACTCCTGATTTTAAACCCCAAAATTTCTGCATAGATGGGCATTTAGGTCAACTTGACCCTACTTAGGTCAATGTAAATGTTATGTTTGCATGTACCCATATGCAGTGTTTGGGATCTACTCTGTGTAAGTGTTAATTCTTACCTTACCAGTCATGTTGCTCATTTTTGTCTGTACTAATTTTTGTCTTGGGTTACTCACATTTTTAAGAAAATAAAGCCTGTTAATGTGTCAATATTAAATGTACTTATCCGATATCTGTTTAACTGCCCAGAAGTTTAAGGAAACCTGTTTGTGTTGCCCTCATCTGATGGACTTTTTATATTTCTTTGTATACATGAGATGTGGATCCTTCTAAAGATTCAGGACTTGATTTATGGGTAATAAGATCCTTTATTTTTCTTCTAGCATAAAATAATAACCACAATACTATATTTGGTAGGAACCCAATCCAATAAAGAAAAATTTGGCCTGGGAGAAATACGACGTACTGTACTACAATTGAGTTCAGACTTGAGAACTTAGATCTGGCTGTTGGCATTTGATGATGGCTGTACCTCAGATCTTATTTTCTTCTAATATTAACTTAGGAACCATTTGTAAGTGGCAGTGTGCATCCAGGAGCAGGTTTCAAACATTTTGGGTTTGAATCAGAGGCTTTGATTCAAACCCATCCATATGAAAGAGGAGGACAGGAACAGAAAAGGAAGAATTTAAGACAAGATTCTAACTGAAGACTTATTCATGTGTGCTGCAGAGTACAGTGCATAGCAAAATTGAGAGCTACAGCTAAAAGCCCAGAACATGCGAGTGCTAAATGAAGAATGTGCTCAGTATTAAATTATAACACACATTAAACGATTCATTTACCTTCTACTACCATAATGAAAACTACTTTAATTTTTAAGCACCACAGCTGGAGAAGTCCTGGCAGAATAACCCTTCTTGGAAGAAAAAGCCTAAATGAGCACACACAAGTACTTTAATCCATTAGTGTTGAAAGAGACGTGAATTTAAGCCTGTCTGACATTTTAGGTTTCCCCTCCCCTCACTTTTCATCTTTGTTTGTTTTGATCTCAAAATATTCAAAACAATGGCAAATACTTTTTAAAATATCATAATGTACTAAGTCTTCTGTTCACTAGAGTTTTCTTTTTGAAACTGCACTCTTCATGATGATAGTGAGAGCACTCCATACCACCACAGAGGGAATAATGCCAGCAGCTGGCCTAGCCTAGTGTTGCCTTTCATAGTTACCAACCATGAAGCTGCCCAGGTTGGGGCAATGAGGGGAAATTAAAAAAAAATCCTAATGTACATACAGGTTTTTGGAAAGGGTTTAAGCTTATGCATATTATAAATTCTCATACCTATACAGTCCAATGCAGTGCTGGGCTGGGATGTGCCCTGTCTGTTCTCTTAGGCTAGTTCCCAGACCAGAAGTAGCACCGCTGCATTAGCAGAGCTTATTGTTGTATACTCAGAGCTGCGTTGACATGGCTAACTTCCTGGCTGGAAGTTAGAGCATGAAGGGAAGCACTGTGTGTTTCAGCATAGTGACATTTCCTGCTGAGTAGACCTGCCGTGTAAATTGCATACAAATAGTAACAATCATTTCCAGCTGTCTCTGTCAGTCTTCTAGTGTTTGTTCATTTATTTGTTCCTTATATAATTTTGGCAGCCACTCTTCATTCTCCTCCTCTGTTTGTGTCAGTCTTACATCCTTTCTCACTGCAGATTTTATGAGATTGATTTTCAGGTCCTGCTACCTTGGAGTAACTAAGGAGAAAATCCTTTCCCCTGCACCAAGCTCAAGGAAATGGGTTTGCTATGCTGATGCTTGGTGGGGCACAAAACTGAATCCCACCCATCTATATCTATATGCAGAAAGTCAGCAGCTCTGAGGCTCCTATTTTGGCCCAGGGCTGTAGTGACCTTCACAGGAGAGATGTTTTATCCACCTCCTACTGCACATAGTGTCCCTTTCTCTTCATGAATCCTTGGCCCCAACCCTATGTGATTATGGAGCTTTGCAAAACCAGCTTTGTAGCATACAGCAAGGTACCTATCTCTAGGTACTGGCTTTCTGTATCCCGTGCAGTGGGAGAGGCCCCACCAGTTTCATGGCTTCCCAGCTTTTCAGGCCACACACATCTTGGTATGTGGAGGGGGTAGTTGGAGATTAGACAGGGAGAACGACAACATTTGCTTCTAAATAATAAAAAATATGCTCTGTTCCAAAATCATATTTTAGAATTAATTGCACCAGATCTTAATTGCTGTCAAGGAAATGACATATCAATAGTTTGGGCAAATATTAATTTTCATCATGTCAGGCCAGCCCCGTAATAACAGTTTGGCTGTTCTCCTGAATTGTTCCTGCCCAGATTTAATTACAAGTTGATCGAGTATCATTCCTTTTCTCTTGTTTGTCGTGTAGTCATGTTTGTGATCTGCAGCATAAAATCCCTGGAGAATTTCTTTCTGCAGAGTGCAGCAGAATGATTAGGAAAGGTGCCAACCTTCCTTTTGCTGTCATGGAGAAGAAGAGATCAGGACAATCCAACAGGCTTATGTGTTCAAGGTTAGGATGCAATGGTTTTATTTTTGTTTTTTAAAGAACTAAAGTAAGTTTTTACTGTAATTTTAAACTGTAATACAGACTTTCAAAGCCAAAGTACAGGCAGTTTTCCATTCAGTTGTAACCATTTTCTGTTAATAAAGAGGCAGTGCCTTTTAAGGGACAGAGAACTGAGACTCAGGAGCCAGATATAGATGCATGTATTGATTAATTGAATATGCTGAAGAAAGTTAAGATGCTTACATTTCCCATGTTAAAGAATATATTTCTAAAATTAACAAAAAACAATTGGCGTGCATTTTATTCAAGTGTTTACATTCAGTAAATTTGTTTGTCCCCTATACAGTGAGGTGTAAATAAGCATAGCTTTAAAACTTTCATATGGAGACCTCTTTACTTCAAAAATTAAAAGCAATGAAAGTCTTACAGTAGTCTAAATTATTTATAAAATTAGTTGGGTGGGAATGCTTAGCCATACTGTCATTTGGTGAAAATTAGCATCACTCCATTGATGTCAATAGAGCTGTTACAGGAGTGCTCTATAAATATGATTTTGGTATAAATAGTATTTTAATGGTAAGTGCCAGCAGGTGGCACTCAAGAATTTGTAACCACATTCCTGGGCTGGTACAACTTGTTGTGCACTGTGAATAGCTTCATCTGTGCAGATGGTTAAATGAAGCTTAGAACTAGAGCTGCATTGATTTACACCAGCTCAGGATTCTGCCAGTATATAAGGTCTGTAAGGTTGCCTTTATGGAAGATGTGTCCAATGAATTAATCCCCAACTAAATGTTTCATTTTGGTTCAAGAAAGACAGAAAATAAGAACGAATGGACTTAATATTAACCAAACATGATTTTCTGCACTATACATTTCCAATTGTAAGACTTTTCTAAGACAAAAGGTACAGAATACTGACTCAGGCTATAGTGCTGCTTTATAAGATTGTCAATAGAACAATTTTTAAGAATTTCAGTATGGCTTAGTAGAGAGGCTGACACAAATTGGCCTTCATTTCAGATGAACTCACAATACCCAAAACCAGGCTAGAATTTAAAAAAAGGTGTTGTGGCTGCATTATTGTTGAATCTTCTTCCTGGAGAATGTCAGAAGGGTAGTATGAACAATCTTTTCCATGGATATTAGTTACAGACCTCTGTTTTTCCTGTTTAGTATCATCTTAATTATGAGAAAGTTAGGCTTGAACAAGGCAATAGAATCATAGGTTATATTGTAGCTTTATTAAGGCTTATGAGGCATGGTGTGTAAGAGGAGAGAATAGCGGCTTAGAAGAGAGGTTATATAAACACACTTTTAAGTAGCACTTTAGTACCTACTTAGAGAGAGTGCAAACTTTGCATTATATTAGCTCAAAGTCAAAAGCTTCATGGTTTACCATATAACTTGTTGGGATGGGTCCCAGGGGAGTCAACAGCATTTCAAGCCATGGTGACCCCATAGTTCAGCATTGCTCAGTATACGTGTGTACTCCAGGTACCTCCCCACAAAGGATTCATGTGCTAATTAGACCCTCACTCATGACTGGAACTGGGTTTTCTTGTCATGAGTCCTGGGATCCTCCAAAAAATTATATGCAGCTGAGACACAGGGCAACCTGATCTGGCTTCGTATCATGGAGGGCTAACTGTATGTGAGGGAGGGGCCGACAGAGGGATTCTGGGTAGACCCCATTTGGTCCCTTTTGGTGATGTTTGCCAGACATTTAAGGCTGGTGAAGAACCAGGAGTCACTGGAAATGAGAAAGAAAGGCACATCTGAACTGTGGCAGTAAAGAGGAAGTGAAAATGTATGTAATGTAGTGGCTCACCATGACTTGAAACCTGGCTCTGAGAGGGATTGTGCTCAATGGACACTGATGTATGCTTTATTCAGATAGGTTATGTTAGCCTATCTTTGTGGTAGGTTTCTTTGTTTACTCCATATGGGCCATGTATTTTGTAGTTATGCTTAGTAGTGGCTACATTTAATCACCTTCCTGGTTACTGAACACATGCTAATTTTAGCAGCAGTTTAAAAATAGGCCATGTATTTATATGAGTTTCCTGTATGTGGATGGAGGGCTTTTTTCTTGTGTTGACTAGGAGAGGGGAACCTCATTTTATATTTAAGTAAGTATAGTACTTCAATAAACATGTATAGATACTTTGTATTCTCCTGGTTAGTAAAAAGAAGTACTATTTTAGAGTGTAAAAGCAGTATTTAATTGCAAATAAGCATGTTTTAGTAGTTACCAGTCAATAAGAACTAATCTTTCTTTAGGAAAATAATTGAAAATGATAAATTCAAAACAAAATAAAATACATTATTTTAAGTAAGGTTCTCCACTTCTTGCTATATATCATTCTTAGAAGTGGCATTCTATATTATTTTGATTGAAATCAGTCTACCCAGCTTCAAACTATGTTGAAGTCGTTGGGACTCTTAGATTTGATATGGTTAGAGTGTTGAATGGAAGTATGTTTTGGAATATCACTTAACTATCTAGGAATCAGACATCTTCAAAGAGCAGAGGTGGCTTGAAGTAAGAGAAATTATGATTGTTACTTCACTTTGATCCTGGGACTTAATTATTTTTTCTATTTGTTAAGGAGTGTTTGTCAAAGATTTTATCATAAAACTGACATACTAGTTAAAATAGCAAATTCCCTCTGCAAAATGTGTTAATTTTCTATAAAATTCTAAATTTTTATTGAAATGAAGTTTTGCCCATTCTTAGTTACAGATGCCATTCTACAAAATTGCTAATGATTGATTAATAATCATATCCTTTCTTTTAGTTAGCTGTTCCATAATATGTCTGTCATTCATAATGGTGAATTGTTTATTTTATTTTTGTAAATTTCTGTGGTAGAAATGAGAAAAGCAAGTACTGTGCATGGAGTTATATGGTATTACAGTTAAAGATGAACATTAATTGGTCTACACTTATGTTCCCACTATTGCTACCACTGGGGCAAAATAAGTGATGATTTAACTGGGGAAGGTTTTAGCAAAAACAGACATGACCTACCAAGGGCCGCTGGCAAACATGAATTTAAAGGGTAATGGGATCTGATCCCAATAATAGCACCTTCTGCTATGCTACAAGTGCATGATAGGGTGTGCATCTATATGTATGTTTCAGTGCGCAGAAGACTATTTTACTGTGCATTAAAGTGTCACATAAAATAAATGTAAATATGCTAATGTGCAGTAAAATAGGCTACTGCGCATTAAGTGTCATTTAAAAAGCATGCGCTTTCACTACTGCGCATCAGAACAACCTAATGAGCATTGATTTAGTACCTCACATTAGAGGTACTAAATTTAATGTGCCTTAGGAAAAGCCCATTAATGCATGTGTAGATGCTCCTAGGATATGTGACTTTTGGGATCAAGGATCAGACCACAATCACATCTTGCTGGCACATCCAATGGCACCCTTTCAGCTTCCCAGTGCATGTGGAGCTCAGAGTCATAATTCCAAACTCCACCTATACTGACAGGTTTAAAGTTGGGCACAGTGAAGCCCAAGCAGGGCACCCAGCTCTGCATCCATCCTGGTTTGAACTCTCTGAGCTGAGCCATTTAACTCCCCACATTGGGCACTTTCATACATTTGTGCAGCCCTGGCTTGGATCTTTTGGGCTCTTTTCTGGCTCTTCGTGTTCTCTCCCCAGGCAGTCTCTGCTCTTGAAGGAGCAGGCACCTTAGTGCCCTGTGACAGTGATCAACAAACAAAACCAATAACGTAGGGCAGAGAGCTGGTCCACTCCATCCAGTCTCTCTTCCTTGAGGTTTTTCCTTTGTGGTGGACCCTTGTCAGACTATCTACAATGTCTTTTGGGTCTCCTCTCTATGATCCCTATTGTAATAAATGAAAAATAATAGGCAAAACTTCTCAATTTACAGTCTCTCATAACCGTCTCGGTTCCCTTCGGGGTTTCACCGTGGGCTCTTGGTGATCACAGCTCATGCCTTTGCTCCACCTCCCTCAGTAGTCGGGCTGCTCCCTCACCCAAGTCTGGCTGCTGCCCAGCAGTCACAGTATTCCTGGGATGCTCGCATCTGAACTGAGCCCCTCCCTTAGCCTGGAGCTTTGCTTCTTATAGTCCTGGTTTAAAGGTCTTTCTCTCTCTCTCTCTCTTTCTGTCTCTCTCTTTTGCATGTCTGGGCCATCCTCAGCTTCTTGGCATCCTGAGTAATGCCAGTATGGACATCTCTGCTCAGCATTGCTGACTCCAAATTACCTCTCTAGAGTCTGTTGTGTCCTTGCCTCTGTGCTGGCCCAAGTAAGTTATTACCCCCTGGTTCTGACCCCTTTCCAGGGGAAAGTCTTTACTTTCTGCAGCCTGGTGTCTTCCTCCCTGTGTCTGGAGCTCTGGCATCTTTTAACTTCTACATGTCCCAATGTCACGCTTGTGTGATGGGTTTGAAGGGACTAAGTTTATTACTAATTGAGTCTCTCCGCTGTATCTCCGGCATTGGCTTGTCTATAGGTGAGCATAGTAGTGTCACACTCTGACTCCCTGCTCCAGGCCAAAGATTTCTTTTTGATCTGGAGAGGGAGAAGAGAAGACTTCTTCCATTACAGGGGGAGGATGCATTGCCATCTCCAGTGAGCAATCAGTACGGGGACCCCCAGCTATAGGATCCAGGGACAGGGCAAACCAACACTCTTAACAGAATCTGGACATAGTGGTGAGAGAGGAAGAACACCAGGCAAACAGCATCTGGGAAGCAGCTGGAAGCCAAAGAGTAAAGCTGTGTCCCTTCTTCTGCATTACTTTGTTTGTCTTCTAGGCCACAGTAAGCATATGAGCTGGCTTTTCTACTGTGCTGCCCATGGTAATGGGCAGAAGCTACACTGGCAGATTAGGAGAGGAGCCTGTTTATTTGCAAGGGTCATTCTAACAACAGGGTTATCTGTTTATCTAGCAACAGGGTTATTCTTAGCAATCCAGGAAGAAATCCAGTAAGAAGCAGGAAAGGGTCTCCTCAAACAGTCTGGAGACCCACAATCATAAACTTCACAGACACTAAGGTTCAGACTGTCTATGAAATAGGCTTTAAGAAAGTCTTTGGCTGCTGTACCCTGCTTAATATTGTCTTAACCATCACAACTTGGTTACATCAGTCTTTATGTACTACCTTATCAGTTTTCTTCTCTTTGGTGTATTCTTATACAATCTGCAGTGCTTCCAGGGTACGACAGGCTAGTCAGTTTGACCTCAATCCCTGGAAAGATCTTGGAAAAAAAATCAAAAAAAACATTCTTGATAGGCTAGCTGAAGGCAACATTCTGAGGGACAACCAGCACCGGTTTGTTGCAGGTAAGTCTTGCTTGGCCAATCTCATTTCCTTCTATGATCAGGTGTCACATCACCTGGACAAACAGGTTGATATCATATATCTGGGTTTTAAAAAAGCCTTTGACCTGGTGTCCCATGATGCAGTCCTGGAAAAATTGGCCAACTGCAGCCTCGGCTATACCACAGTCCTATGGTTGGGAACTAGCTCTGAGGTTGGACCCAAAAAGTGGTAGTTGAAGGAACTGAATCAGCATGGCACTCAGTGACCCGTGGTGTCCCACAAGGCTCTGTTCTTGGACCTGTACTCTTTAACATCTTTTCTCCCTTTCTTGAAGATAGGCATCACATTGGCCCTCTTCCAATCTTCAGGTACTTTGCCCGAGCGTCATAAGTTCTCGACTATCCTTGCCAGTGGCCATGCTATGATGTCTGCCAGTTCCTTAAGCACTCTTGGGTGCAATCTATCTGGACCAGCTGCTTTGTGGGGGTCCAGCCTCTCAAGGTGTTCCCTCACAAGATCTATGCCAATGATGGGCATATATTCACCCTCACCCTGACCATCCCACATCATGTTAGGTAGGGCAGTCCCTTTGGGCTGGTGAAAAACCAATGCAAAGTAATCATTAAGCAGGTTGGCTTTTTCTTCAGTGTCGGTTGTTAGCTGTCCTTTTTGGTTTAGTAGGGGTCCCTTGTTTTCTTTT
Organism: Alligator mississippiensis; assembly: GCF_030867095.1. Classification (NCBI taxonomy): domain Eukaryota; kingdom Metazoa; phylum Chordata; order Crocodylia; family Alligatoridae; genus Alligator; species Alligator mississippiensis. The sequence continues at coordinate 226,488,291 of NC_081826.1, read as the reverse complement.
GATTCTCCACATATCTGAAGAAGGACTTTTTATTGTCCTTGATTTGTGTAGCCAGTTGGAGGTTGGTTACAGCTTTGGCTTTCCTGGTTTGCTCCCTACAGCTGCGGACCAGTGCAGAATACTCCTCCTTAGTGGTGTTTCCCATCTTCCATCTTTTATAAGCCTCTCTTTTTAGATGTAGAAGGTCGATGAGTTCCTTGTTGAGCCAAGGGGGTTGCTGTGCTCTTTTACTACCTTTCCTATAGGTTGGGATGGACTTCCCTTGTGCTTCTAGGATCACTTCCTTAAGGAGCAACCATTCATCATGAACTCCCTTCCCTTATGAAGTTTGGTGATGACAGAGTTAGAAAGTACTGTCAAATATGGAGTAAGATTAGCTTAGTATAGAGGAAGAATTAGACAACCTTATAGAGTTATAGAAATGGTTTGAAATCTAATAGCACAAAGTACACATTGGACTAATTCCAAAACCTTTTTCTCTAACAAGGGGATTCATAGGCTGGAGGCAATAGAAGAGTGGGACCTATGATACCCTAAAAGGGCCAATGTGGTCCCCATTTTCAAGAAGGGGAGGAAGGAGGACCTGGGCAACTATAGGCCAGTCAGTCTCACCTCCATCCTTGGCAAAGTCTTTGAAAAAATTATCAAGGCTCACATTTGTGAGAGCCCGGCAGGACAAATTATGCTGAGGGGAAACCAGCACGGGTTCATGGCAGGCAGATCGTGCCTGACCAATCTAGTCTCTTTTTATGACCAGGTTACGAAACGCCTGGACACAGGAGGAGGGGTGGATGTCGTATACTTAGACTTCAGGAAGGCCTTCGATACGGTATCCCACCCCATACTGGTGAACAAGTTAAGAGGCTGTGACTTGGATGACTACACAGTCCGGTGGGTGGCAAATTGGCTGGAGGGTCGCACCCAGAGAGTCATGGTAGATGGGTCGGTTTGAACCTGGAAGGGTGTGGGCAGTGGGGTCCCGCAGGGCTCAGTCCTTGGACCGATACTCTTTAATGTCTTCATCAGTGACTTGGACGAGGGAGTGAAATGTACTCTGTCCAAGTTTGCAGATGACACAAAGCTATGGGGAGAAGTGGACACGCCGGAGGGCAGGGAACAGCTGCAAGCAGACCTGGACAGGTTGGACAAGTGGGTAGAAAACAACAGAATGCAGTTCAACAAGGAGAAATGCAAAGTGCTGCACCTAGGGAGGAAAAATGTCCAGCACACCTACAGCCTAGGAAATGACCTGCTGGGTGGCACGGAAGTGGAAAGGGATCTTGGAGTCCTAGTGGACTCCAAGATGAACATGAGCCGGCAGTGTGACGAAGCCATCAGAAAAGCCAATGGCATTTTATCGTGCATCAGCAGATGCATGACAAATAGGTCCAAGAAGGTGATACTTCCCCTCTATCGGGCACTGGTCAGACCACAGTTGGAGTACTGCGTGCAATTCTGGGCGCCACACTTCAAGAAGGATGCGGATAACCTGGAGAGGGTCCAGAGAAGGGCCACTCATATGGTTAAGGGCCTACAGACCAAGCCCTACGAGGAGAGACTAGAGAAACTGGACCTTTTCAGTCTTCACAAGAGAAGGATGAGAGGCGACCTTGTGGCTGCCTATAAGTTCATCACGGGGGCACAGAAGGGAATTGGTGAGTATTTATTCACCAAGGTGCCCCCGGGGCTTACAAGAAATAATAGCCACAAGCTAGCAGAGAGCAGATTTAGATTGGACATTAGGAAGAACTTCTTCACAGTTCGAGTGGCCAAGGTCTGGAATGGGCTCCCAAGGGAGGTGGTGCTCTCCCCTACCCTGGGGGTCTTCAAGAGGAGGTTAGATGAGTATCTAGCTGGGGTCATCTAGACCCAGCACTCTTTCCTGCTTATGCAGGGGGTCAGACTCGATGATCTATTGAGGTCCCTTCCGACCCTAACATCTATGAATCTATGAATCTATGATGCAGCTGAGACCCTCCACAGCACATTGAGCTGGGGCAGAGCAGCTCCAGGCTGGCAGGCTGACCCCCTGAACCTCTTGCCAGTTGGGGCTGTGCCACGCTGGCTAAACCTGCTGAGGTCCCAGGTACACCTGTAAATGCTGCACCTGGGAGCAATAAATTCCAGGGCAAACTGTGCTGGAGTTTGTGTCACACTAATTTCACATGTGGATGTGCCCAGTATTATTGTACAAGGCTTTAGTAACACCCATTTAGAATAGTATGTACAGCTCTAGTCAACCTATGTTGAAAAAAAGATTAACTTAAACTGAAACAGATACAGAAAAGGTCTATTGGTTGGTTAGATAATGGAGAATTTCCTCTCTTCTGAGAGGAAATTAAAGGTACCTGACTTGTTTAGCTTAGAAAGGCTATAGCTGCTCTTCATAAATATGTTTGTGGCAGCGGGGGCAAGGCAAGAAACCTGAATTTCTTTAACATGGAACATGATGAGTTTATGGAAGGGATATTGTCTATTGGGAGTAAGCCTTATTGGTCAACTTTTGTATCAAAAGTGTATAAATGGTCATGTAGGGGTTGGGCATTGGTGGGTTGCGCTCAGTCCTGTCATTGCTGTGACCCCTGCCTCCATAGTGTAGGAAGCCCAAAAAGTCCTTGACACATACTTACTTTTGTGAGTTCGCCACAATGGGCTAACTCCCAACTGTTGTGGTTAGAAGCACTTTCCATTCCTCCTCCTTTAGGGCAGCATCTTTATATATTCCCTTTGATCCTGGCTTCTTGGTTGAAAAGGATATACCTCACTCAACCAGTTGGAGCTAGGTGGGGAATATTTCTCCAGTTAAAGATTCCCTGTTGTTTTTTTTCAGGGCTCTTGCCATACCTCTATGCCTTTACCATTGTTTTGTTTCCTGTTGGCTTCTCCTTTACAGCTTTATTTGATGTAACTCTTTGCCTTTAGGCAGGATAATATCATACAAGTAATACGAGAAGCATGTGATATTTACAAAAAATGCCACACAACTCCATCCTTCTCCACAGTAGCACATGTCAAATATTTCCTGTGTTGGAACATCAAACACAACCTTGTCTTATGCACGGCTGTAATTGAGGTTAATTATACTTCATTTTTAAGCAGCTAACAGTGTGAGTTGAACCTCTCAAGCTTGTTAAGATTTGATAGAAAGCAAACAGACAGGCAATCTAGTGATTCTAAATAATTGTTTTGGCTGCTCTGATATTACAGTGCAGCACCAATCTGTTAACCAATTATGCAAGGAAACCAAGTTCTGCAGGAGCCTCAGGACTCCAACTTCCTAGGACAGAGGCGATCAGGTACACTGCAGAAGGAGAAATGTGGTTAGTGCAATAAAGGGAACCTTTTAAACAGGGATATTTAGTAATGCAATTAGTAATCCCATTCTCACAGAGTAAGTGCTCATCTGGGTTTGCTCAACCTTCTGATACTGGGTAATTGTGGTACCTGCTGAGTATGCTTATGGAGCCATCAACATGTATCATCAAAACTAAAAACATCAGGCCATATCACACCATCAGATTAATGAGTGGTTTGCTCCATAAAGTAGGACACAGTAGGTGCGTCCAGACAAGTGCGCACGTACCTGTTGTGACATCTCAAAGCAGTTTGAGGTGGTACAAGAGGCATGCTGGGAATTAAAAAATGTTCCCCACGGTGCATATTTGCAGCACAGACCCTAAATTTGATCCTGGGAAATCCCAGTATCAAAAAAAAAAAAAACCTGCTGGAAAAAACTGGTGCAGGGCATGCTCCTGGAGGCTGGGTCCTCCAAGGTTACGCTTTGGCACCTGGCCAGAGCATTTCTGTCTGCCCACTTCCGCTGCTGCTCCAGCATGTTGCCTCAGCATGCTGGGGCAAACAGGAGTGGGGCAAAGCTACAGCAGTGACCCAGACCCAGGTGCCATCCCTGGTGAGTAGTGATGTGGGGGTGGGGGGGACTGTGCATGTGGGGGGTTGTGGGGGTAGGTGGGGCTGTTTGGGGGACTGTGTGGGAGTGCAGGGGGGAGATAGCTTGGGAGGGATGGGTCCCCCACCTGATCCCTGGCACAGCGCACAACCCTCCCAAAGAAGCAGCCGTTGGGCACTCAAGGTCTTCTGCTGGCAGAGCCCCCCTGTAGCACAGCCCCAGCCACCTGAGACCCAGTGCTGTCTGTGCCACATGGCGCGGGCCCAGCCTGGCCTGGCCTGGGGACATGCACTTTTGGGCAGAACTAGGGCGCTCTTGCTGTCACCCAGGGTCCTGGCACATTGGGCCAGGCTGGCCTCCGTGGAGCCGGCCCAGCCTGACAGAACATGCTGCACACCCTTGGGTTGGGCTGGGCCCACACCATGCGTGTCAAGTGGCTGTGGCTATGCCACACCATGGGGGGTGGGGGCTCTGCCAGCAGCGGGCCCTGAGCGCTAGGGCTGTGCGAGTCGGCAGTGATCCAATCCGCTTCGGATCCTGCCACTTCAGATGGCAGTGATCCAATCTGGAGCTCCAGACCGGGTTTCCACCTCGATCCAGCCGAAGCGGCTCCAAAGCTTTGGAGCCGCCTCGGAGATCTGGCCATAGGGTCTAATGGAGAAACAATGAAAGATCTATAACTGTTGTTTTTTGTATGATTTGGATGAAACTTGCAGGAGTGGTAGCCTCTTCTAAGAGCACGAAACCTGCCAAGTTTCAAGAAGATTGGTGCAGGGGTTTGGGGGAAACTGTACCCTGACTTGTTGAAAGCCAAACTCATGTCATAGTGTGTATTACACCACAGGGGGCTGAAAACTGCAGGGGTGGTGGCCCCCAGTGAGGCCACAAAGCCTGACAAGTTTCAAGAAGATCAGTATAGAGGTTTGGGGGGAACTGCACCCCAAATTCCTGAAAGCAAAACTCCTGTCAGGTCTATGTGTTACAACACAGAGAGGTCAAAACTGCAGCTGTGTGTGTGTCCTAGTGCAGGCCTGAGTGAGTGCTGGGCCTGCCAGCTGTGTGTGTCTTGCTGGGGGAGTCTGTCGTTTGGGGCCCTGCACCCCAAGCTGCTGACAGGCAAAACTCGTGATATGGGTGGGTGACACTGTATGTGTGTGTTAAGGTGCACCCTTCCTGGTGCTGGGCCCTGCACAACATGGCAGTGTGCCTCACTGAAGCTTCCTCCTCCCCTACAGCCTCACGCCTGGTCCTCCGCTTTCTGTGACAACAGGTACAATAACTTAGCTGGCTCAACGCCAGTTGCATCAGCGCTGCTGCATCAAAGGTATCCATACGGAAGTGTCACAGAGCCTGTCGTTTCATAAAGGAATTGACAGCAAGAAGTAAAGATGTTGTGTTGTGTTGGACGTATGATGTTATTCATGGTGTGTGATGGGTTATCTTGTGTTTTTATGTCTATATGTGTATTATGAAATAAAAGGAGTACTTAAAAAATGTATCTTTGGAAGCTTTAGGGTTGAAAACCCCTTTGTCAGGCCGAGGAAGTACCTGCAGTTGGTCCTGGATGGAAGGAATAGTAAAGAAGCCAGAGGCTGGCCTGGCCCGCAATGCAGGCAAGAAAGCCAGTCAGTGAAAATGGAAATGGAGGTGTCAGGGAGGGAGGGACAGACTGGGATGGGGGGTAGAGGGGAAAGGGGGATGTAGCAATGCAGGTAAAAGTGCAGAGGTGCCTGGGGTGTCAGATGTCCAGCAAGTCTCAGTGTGCCAGAACTCCACTGTGTATATTGAGTCCATGAGTTTCTGTACCTACTACCTAGGAGACTGATGAAGTGCAGTTCATAGGCCCAGCTCTGAAAAGTGGTTTGTACATTCAAACAAGCACCTAACTTCATCACCAGAACTGAAGCCAACTTCCTACAGCCTCCTCTGAAGTGTTGCTTTCCAGAGGAGACCTGGGTCTAGGGGAAACTTGAGGGGTGTGGAGCACAAACTCTGATTTCCACTCAGTCCCCAGAATTGCTTGAGCCAGCGCGCTCAGCATGCCAGAGGAGGAGCTGGACCAAGGAGTGGGAGGCTCATGCTGAGAGCTGAAATTGGGGTGGAAGAGGCAGTGATTCCACTGCTGGTGCCCACTTCTGGATTGAGCGGAGGTGGTGCAGGTGCAGGATGTTAGGTGCAGACACTGCTCCCATCGCCTGGCTTCCACTGGCAGCACTGATGTCATGGCTGTTCAGGAATAGAATGCGTCTGTGTTTGGGATGGGGGGGCTTGCAGCTCTAGCTCTCCCCATACCCCCTCTCCCTCCCCTGCCAGAAGACCTGGCACCTGCCTTTCCAGCACGCTTCATATTGATCTTTCCTATGCTGCAAAAGGTCTCTGTATATGTGTGAATCCTTTTGTATATCTTTCTGTCTTGTTCTCCTGTGAATATCTGTGTCTGTCTTGTGCTGTGAATGAAATTATTTGTGTGTCTTCTTTGTGGCTCTCACTATATTGTCTATCTTGTGGTGTGAATGAAATTATTTGTGTGTCTTCCTGTGTCTCAATATATTATCAGTGTCTTGCTCTTCTGTAAATATCTGTCTGTCTTCTTCCACTGTTATTTTTTTTCTATATACTGGGTCTCTGTGTATGTGCGTGTGTGTGTGCACGCGTGCAAGCTATCTGTGCCTCTCTGCACAGCGATAGATAACACTAGCTGGGAAAACACAACTGTCTTTTTGCAAGGTTTTCAAAACAAGTTTAAAAAAAGATAATTCAAAGAAATAAATTGAATTGTGATACTACTAATAATTAAATAGAATAGCTAAACTAAACTAAGCTAAGTTAAGCTAAATCCTAGCCACTCCTTTATAACACGAAAAAGCAGCAGGCAGGTCTCAGTCACAGCGTTCCTCTCGCACACAGTTGCTGACAGGGAATGAGTTGGAAAAGGCACAGAAGGGCTGGAAACAGGGGCTTTTATACTTTTTTTAGTCCCACCCCACAGACACTGCCATTGGAAAGGTAGCCAGGGAGAAATCCTTCTCACTGGCTACCTACAGATGTCAGTCTTCCCCCCCCCCATGCTCCCCCTCCCTCCCCTCCCCTCCCCCACTCGCCGTCCCTCCCCTGCTCCCCCTCCCTCTTCTGATTACCTCAAAATGGCTGAATCGGGTCTGAAGCATCTGAAGCGGGTCTGAAGCACTTCAGGTGCCCCCAAACTGTTCTGGACACCATTACTGGGATCCCACTTCGATCTGGAAGTGCCGCTTTGGATGCCAAAGCATCCGAAGTGGGTCCAGATCTGAAGCAGTGTCTGAAGACTCGCATAGCCCTACTGAGCGCCTGATGGCTGCTGCTGTAGGGTTTGGGGAAGCTGTGTGCCGTGCAGGGGGGCAGGCAGGAGATCCCTCCCGAGCAGCGCCTCCCACCCCCACACATTTCTCTACCACACCCACAGTCCTCCGCACCCACAACCCTCCCAATCCACCCCCAAACCCCATGCCCCCAAACCACCCCCACAAATTCCCCACCCACATACCTAGCCACAAATCCCACCCCTCCAAACCCTTGCACAAGTCCCATAGCCCCCCAAAACCTCACCCCCACAAACACTACTCCACCCACAACCCCCCTAAATCTCATACCCTGCATGCCCAGCAGGCCAAATGGGATGGGATGGGACCTGCTGGCAGGAGCTGCAGCTGCAGGGGCAACTGACACACCACAACACTTCCCTGTGGCCACACCAGTGCTGGGACATGCAACCCCAGCCTGGGGGTGCTCCTGGTCCCAGGAACCACTTCGGGGGTGTGATGGACTGGGGGAAGCGGGGGGGAGAGAGAGAGAGTGTGTGCGTGAGAGAGAGAGAGAGAGATGGGGGCTGGGGATGGGGGAGTGCTCCAGGTAGGAGAGGCCACTAGAGCTGATCTTAGAGCCCCTCTATTCCCCTAGAACAGCCTGTGGAAGGGGAGGCCAGCCTGGAAGGGAAGGGGCTTACCCAGCCCAGTCCCTGGAACAACATGGGAACCACTGGGGCTTGGGCACAGGTGCAGGTAGCAGAACAGCAAGAGCTGGCACAGCTCAGAGCCACAAAGCAGTGGGTGGAACAGCTGCAGCTGGACTCATGTCCTAGTGCTGAGACAGAGCTGCTTCCAGGAGGGAGCTAGTGGGGAGCAGACAGGGGCTGTGGGTCAGGAGTGATTAGCTCTGGGGGAGCTGTGGTTTGAGAATGAGGGGCAAGAGCAGGGGCAGGGCACTGGCATATCAGTGCTGGTCAGTGCTCCACATCCTGGTGAGTAAAGGGGACAGGAGCAGCTCTGATTTTTCTATGATAAACAAAAAGCAAATGCCAAAGTGTATAAATATTTAGAAATCATTTATTATGATGACAGAGGCACTGGTAGGCTTCCAAATTGCTTTAAAATTGTAAATATATCAATAAAACATTTCCCAATTGATCTCTCTATATATAGTGGTGTTTCATTTTAATCATGGAAGAACAAGGATCTTGGGTATTTTAATGAGAGAATTTGGGTTTTTTATCAGAGAATTTGCAATTTTTAAACAGGGAACACCAGGATCTCTGCTGGTGAGACAAGTGGTGAGAGCTGGGCAGAGGATCCTGCCCAGGGCCAGCATTGGGGACCCAGCGGGAGGGCAGACAAGGTGGCTGACCTGGCCATTTGGGGCCAGGAGGACACGCTTTGCCAGTTCAAAGTGGGCCACTGTACTAAGCACATCTTCTGGGTGATAGCTGCCCAGATTGCAGGACTGGGGCCCCAGAAGACATGACAGCAATCTGCATGAAGGCCAGCTGTGCAGACATGGCCCACTGGCATCTGGCCCAGAAGTGCAGGAGGCTTGCTACAGCGCCCATACCACAGCCCAGGTGGCTGTATGGCTCCCGTCTGGGTCTGGCAGGCATGGAGCCATGGAGCTGCAGGTCCAAGGGGGCAGATGCTGGCACAGGTGGCAGCAGGTTACAGCCAGGCAGCAGCCCCCACTGCCAGATTGCTGCAGTGGGTAGAGGGTGCAGTGGCCACTCTAGATTAGGGCTGCTGGCACAAAGGGCTAGTATCCCCAGATATCAGCTGGTTCAGCCTCAGAAGCTCCTGAGGGCAAGTCGCCCTGAGCTGCTCGTCAGGACAGCTTTTTATACTGCTGGTCAGGGACAGTTTGCTCAAAGTGGCATAATTTGCCCAACACCAAAGTGCATGTTCAGGCACATGTGCTGAGGCACAAATCTCAGGCACAAATTTGTGCTGCTGCTATTTGAGCTGCTGCAAGTGCGTGTGCCTGCATGTGAGGATGTGCCCAGTGGGTGCATCTCCACATTCATTAATGCGTTTTAGGCAATGCACATTAAATCTTGTACCTCCAATGTGTGGTACTGGAAAAATGTCCGTTAGCCTATTTAATGCACATTGGCTAAAGAGCACAGTGTTTTTGTGATGCTTGAATGTGCATTAAAATAAGGTAAGGCACATTAAAGCAAGTGTGTAGATGCACCCTGTATAGCCTATAATGCCACCATCTCTCTGAACCTTTGGAAGTAAATGCTAATTAGACATAAAACATTTCCAAATCACGTTATGGCATTGTGTTGTGGCATTGCTACACACCTGTAGATGACCATGTATGCTGCCAGGTTCTGAAGCTTGTGCTTTTAGGGATTTGTCTGAATTAAAAAAGAGATTTATGTTAGGTCTTGTCTTACCTATTTTTCCCTAAACTAAAACTAATTAGAGGAAAAGTCCTAACTCTGTTGAAATTGAATGGAAAATTCCAATTAACTTTAGCAGGTTGAGGATTTTACCCAAAGTGAATATGAGAATAAATTCAGTGGACAACCTCTTACCTTATAGAAATACATTCATTAGTAAGTCAGTCATCAAGAAAAAAAAAGGTTTATATTTACAGAGGGCTACAAACAAAGAGTCCCAAAGTGAAACAAAATGAGAGAGATCTGGCGTGAACTTTAAATGCTATTGACTCAGCTCTAACATAGGGTGTATAATATTCAAAACAAGCAAAGGGCAGAGCAAACAGCAGAGTCTGATGTGTGAACACAAAGAAAATATGATATTGAAAAGGTCCCAAAGGTAACTAGTTGTAAAGCTAAGGGAAACTTTAAAAGTAAATGAATGTACTGTTTAAAAAGGAGGTGCAGTATTCTTTTAATACTTGAAACATAATCCTAGAAGCCAAGGTCTGAGAAAGCAATAGTGCAAATAGTATGTGTTACCTTTTTAACTGTAGCAGTTAGCTAATATTCCAGGCCATGCAAGCTGTTGCCATTAGGAGGAGAAAGTGACATGAAGTCAGGCTTTTTTTTTTAATTCTTTATAAAGAATGTACATAAAGTTCTGTTTTTCCCAACACTGTAAATTGTTTGCATGTTGATACTCCAGCCATCTTTTTCTAGCCCATAATCTCTTAATTTTCTCCCAGAGTTGTGTTACCAGTTCTTTTTTTGGCTTTCTGCCTATTTCTCTGTCTGCTTCTGTAATGTTTCTATCTCCTCTGTGTTCTTTGAATCCCACACATGTAGCTGCACCAAAATTATACCCAGCATTTGCATTTATCCCCCATAACTCACTTGTTACTGACCTTCCATATGGCTTGCGTTTGAGCAATGATGCCCTTTGTTTCAGCTCTCCTACTGCAAAAGGAGCTTGCCTGTTTCTTAAGTTTATCCTGAATAAACAGTAGTTATAATTCCCACCTACTTCAGTTAAGTTTAACCCAACCCCCAGAATATCTTCCATGCCTCTTTATGTTCCTTCATGTGTATATTTATGGTGCTTTATTTTCTGGTACAAGGAATAATGTAGGGAAGTAGTTTTCATCTCCTATATGGAAAATGTAAGCACACGTTGGCTCACTGTTTCTTGTTTGTTTATGGTTTTTTAACAAACCCAGAATGGCGAGAATAGTGACCAAGTAAAATTAATGGAACTTTTTACAAGGCTTCATGTGACAATTTTTTAATAATTTATGGACAGGGCATAAAAATAGCATATTGTTGTTATTTCTTTTTACCAGAAACTTTTGGTGAAGATTTGAAGTATGTGCATCTTATAAATTCTGTTTGAGGTTATAAAACTACCAAATACTGCACATTCACTGTCAGTGGAATTGGCTCTATGAGGTCAAGTCTGTCACAGTATCTCTAAGATCAGATATATAAGGGTAGTTGTTGAATTCTGATTATCATTCATTTAAATGAAGTGAGTGCCTGTGGATAAAGAGATGGTTTCTGCCAAAGTAAACCAGTTTTGCAAGACTGAACTTCAGGGGGGAGATTACTAAATAATGGATCATCTGGTGAAGTGCCTTGATTGCTGATTAGGGAATCATCTGAAGCAGGTGAAGAGAGAGATTTGGAGAAAACTAGCTGCAGAGACAGAGGCTTCATGTTCTGGAGGAGGTCATGCAGAGAAGGAGGGCAGCAGGAGAGGGAGAAACAGTGGTAGGATCAAGGTTTTTGAGTGGTTGCCAGTGTCAATGAATACTCAACAGTAGCGAGGAAACTGATGCATGGAAATCCATGTAAGTATTTAGTATTTTGTCTACATCTGCATCCTTTTTGTGTTAGCTACAATAAGAAGTTATATTTTTTTTGGTCTCTTGTTGAGTGTGTGGTCTGTTTGCATTAACTGTTACATGATCTGTAAACCCAGAGTGCTCATAAAGATGATGAGGGTGTTTAAATTACTGTGTAGTCTGGGAGGGTCCTTATGAAGTATGGAGGGGGTGGAGAGAGAGTTTGTTCCCAGAAAGTGTGAAAGAGAGACTAGTTCTTGTTCCAATGAATACTTATGTGTTTTATACATAGCGGGGGGAAAAAAAGTCAAGAGGAGATTGAGGGGTCAGTCTTCTGAAACTCAGAATAACCCCTAGCCTACTGGTTGGAGCAGTCTCCTGGGAGGTGAGAACCTCAAGACGGATTTAAACTCTGATAATTCAAACACATCCCTAAGCTCTGGATGTGTATGGGATAGGGCTGTTCTTCATTTCTGTAGATGCCACGTAAAACTCTTTGTGAATCTAGCTTATGTTTCCAGATTTTCTTTACTCTTATTAGTAACACTTAAATCAAATTGAAATATCATAGAACATAAGGCTGGAAGGAACTACAAGAGGTCATCTAAGCTAAAACTTTGTTTAAGGTGGAATCATTCCTGTCTGAACCATCTCAGCCACATGTTTGTTTAACTTGCCCTTAACTTCCAAGGACGGAGATTCTGCAACCTCTTTAGGAAATTCTTCCAGTACCTAACTAACTGCATAGTTAGAAAATTCTTCCTAATATCCAACCTAAATTTACCTTGTTGCAATTTAAGGCTATTACGTTGTGCTCAGTCCCCTGCAACCACAGAGAATAGTATTATCAACACCCTCGTCCACCCTTACATATGTGATGACTACTATCAAATTCCCCCTTAGCTGAAAAGACTAAGTGCAGACAGTCAAAAAGCCCAAGGCTGAATTGATTTAGTCCGTGCAGGTTAGTCTAAGCTTCAAAGATTGAATCAATAAGCAAATGAACACGCATTCACTTTTGGTTCAGGAAATGCAGCCACTTGCCTGCAATGACTCAAGCCAGAAGCTGGAAGGGGAGGGGGAGGTACTAGAGCACCATTCTCTGGCACATAGCCAGCATGAACTGTGCATTCACTTCCTCTTCCTGCTGCCCCAGAGGTGTCTGGGATTTGCAGTGCACAATAACAGCAGCAGATCTCTGCAGGGCTGTTGATCACTTGCTCTTCCTGCCCACAGCCACAGCTGGCAGTAATTTTAGCAGGGCAGGGCAGTTCTGTACTCATGAGAAAGGGAGGGGGGTGAAATTTCCTGGCCTTAGACTCTAGCCAGGGTTTGCCGGGGGGCAGGGGGGGGGGCAGTGAGCCATCCCTCACTGCTCCAGCTAGGGAGCAGAGGGGTGGGGGCAGCCCTGCTCTCTGGAGCAGACAGCACAGTGCAGCCCAGGCCTATAAAGCATGTTGCGGATGCTGGGGGACTCTGATTTAACTTGAACCAGGAAGGGGTGTGGTACAGAAGTTTCATAAACCAGTTTGACCTAAATCAGTTAAGTCTGATACTACATTCAACCAGTTTTGGACATTTAGAAACTGGTTTACGTGCACTGAGCTTCTATTCTGTTACAGGTTTAAACCAGTTTCTGATCACTTAAACTGGTTTATGTGTAATTTCTGTCCCTAGCCTTCCAGACTAAATAATCCTAGTTCTTCTAACCTTTTATAATAAATTATGTTTCATAGTCCTCAAATTATGTTGCTCTCTGCTGTACTCTTTCTAATTTGTCCACACATTTCTTGAAGTGTATTATCCAAAACTGAACACAGTATTCTAGGTAGGTCCTCACTATTGTTGAAGAGAGTGGGAGAATGGCTACCTTTGACTTGAAGGCTGTTAGCTCATCTTTAGTATGCTGTCCACTGTAATTTTCAGGTAATTTTGTGCATTACTACTATTTAGCTGGTCATTTGTATTTGTGCATTTAATAGTTCTGTCCTAAGTGTAGGACTTTGTACTTGTCCCTAATTCATTTAATTTGATTAATTTTGGACCACTTTTGCTATTTGTCAATGTCATTCTGAGTCTCAATCCCACCCTCCTGAGTGTCTGCCTGCAGCTCTGCTCAACTTGGTGTATCTGCAAGTTTTCTAAATGTGCACTCTCCTATCCTTGAAATCAATGAAAATATTGAAAAGTACTGGACTCAGGATAGATCCCCTTGGGAGCCCCACTTGATACTGCCTTCCAATTAGACAAGCCATTGATGATCACTTGGACACTGGTTAGATCATCATGCTCACCTAACAGTACTTTCATCCAGACTGTATTGCCGTAGCTCAGTAAGAATATCTATGAGACAATGGTGACAACCTTGCTAAAATTGAAGTATGTCATATCCACTGCAAAGCCCATCACCTTACTGCAGAAGGAAATCAGATTGGTTAAGCATGACATGTTCTTGACAAATCCATGTTCGCTGTTTCTGATCATCTTGTTCTTCTCTTGATGCTTAGAAATAAATTCTCTAATGACATGCTCCATAATCTTTCTGGGTGTCTATCTGGGTCAAACTAACTGGTTTACAAATCTCTGGATCATCCTTCTTCCCTTTTTTTAAAAGATTGGCACTACAGCTGCTATTCTGTAGTCACATGAATTCCAGAATTCTCAGAGATAGTCAAGGGCTCTAAAATAATCTGTCAGTACCTTGCATGTTCTAGGATGAATCTTTTTTGGCCTGTAAACTTAAAAACATCCTGCTTCTTTAAATAATCTCTTTCCCACTCTAGTTGATTAGCTCTTTCCCTGTCCTTGCTTCTAACTATGCTAGTCATATAATGGCTGACTTTTTTTGTGAAGACTGAAGTAAAAAGGCCTTCTGAGAGATGCTTCATTTTAAGTTAAAATCTATTGCTGGTTTGGGAGATGTATGACATTCCACCCCAAATTCATGTTTTTGATTTGCTGAGAAAACTAAAAATAGGTTGAATCAACCTGAAACAAAACTATTTTTTTGTCTTGCCCACTATTTCAAAAATCAATTAATTGTTCATCCCTCTGCAAAAGATCAAATTTTTGATGAAAATAGATGGTTTTCTGATGTCGCTCCTGAAAGAACTATGCTTGGATTTTGTGACTGGGGGGCATGAGCAGTCTCTATGCATGTGGGTAAAGAGACCAAACTTCAGAGCCCTTTATTTGTCTTTAAAAGCTATTTGGTGTGGTTTCTTTACAATCTTCTTGCTTAGCCAGTGCAAATCTTAAAGGGGAGGTTTTGTTGTTCTGTCTGCTTTAGTTCTTGGGGAAAGTCTCACTAAGCCTACTTCTCACTAGCTGTACAGGCAGTACTTGACTTAGGTTTTGCACTTACAACGTTTCTAAATTGACATCCTGTTTCAACTTTACAATGCTTGACCTGATGTGACGCCATGACAGCGAACAAGTTGCTGTGTCACCCATCGCCCTGGAGAACATCTATCCAAACTTCCTTGGCCACTTTCTTTAAGCCAAGAACCCTTCAAAAGGTCCAGCAAAGTCACCTCAAAGAAGTCCTTCCAAATCAATGATTACCATTCACAATATAAATACATTAATGTAGCTATATTACTCACCTACAATTGATTGAGTATAAAATTCTGGATTATTTTTGGTGAAAACAGGGTACCGGGCCTTGGTTCAGGAACCAATCCCCCATTTATAACATTGTTTCCTATGGGTGGGGAGGGGGGAAATCGGTTCCGAGTTGCTACGTTTCGATTTAAGACACCATTTTCAGGAACCAATTGTTGTAAGTTTGAGGACTGCCTGTATAGAGAAGAGACTGCAAGTAAACAGTATCTTATGAACACTCCTTGCACTGCAGTATAATGCCTATCCCATTGCAACCAATATTATAATTAATATACCTTTCCAAATCATGTTTTTGAAAGTTTATGGTTCCTCTGGTGGCGTCATGCTAGAAAACCTTTCAGTAGAATCTGAATGGTCCTTAATGACAGGCCCCACATCAATCATGCAATGAACTGAAGCAGACTGGCAGCTGGTTGACAGCCTGTTGTTTATAGTCATGCAAGTTGTCAGAGGTCAATATTTCATCCACTTTTTGACAAAGATAGTTGCATGTCAGATGCTATTAACATGCATACTAATATTGTTGGAAGTTAGACCTGGCACTAAATGATTTAGATTGAAATGAGTGCCTTTTACCTTAATCTATAATGTAGCTATGTCTCTCAAATAACAACATTGGCATCATTCGCAAATTTTATTCAGAGGCATTGCTGAGAGATAATACATGTCTGCCAATCTAGGAGGGGCTGCAAGCACTTGGGGAGAAAGGATTAGAATTCAAAATGATCTTGATAAATCGGAGAAATAGTTTGAAATCAATAAGATTAAATTCAATAAGGACAAGTGCAAAGTACTCTACTTCAGATGGAAAAAATCAAATGCATGTATGGAGCAGTATTTCAGAAAACTGTCTGGGGGTTATAGTGGTCCATAATGCAATGATAAGCGAACAATGTGATGCTGCTACAAATAAATAAAAAAGAAATACATAAACTCAAATATCATTCTGGATGTTTTAACATGAGCATTTTATGTAAGGTAGGGGAGGAAATTATTCTGCTCTATTTAGTGCTGGCGAGACCTCACCTGGACTACTGTGTACAACTTTGAGCACCACCTTGAAGAACAATTCAGGCAAACTGGGGAGAATTCAGAGGAGGAGGACAAGAATGATGGGAAGTTTAGAAAGCATGGCGTATGAAGAAAGATTACAAGAACAAGGCATGCTTAATCTATAAGAGAGAAGACTAAGGGAAAAGAGAAGGGATGTTAAACAACTTTTCAAATATGGTATGTAAAATGTTGTTATAAAGAGAATAGTGATATTATACTTCATGGTCATACAAGAAGCACAAGACCTCATTGTTTAATTAATGCAGCAGGGGAAATTAATGTTAGGTATTCAGAAAAATCTTTCCAACAGTAAAAGGTAATGAAGCATTGGATCAAGTTACTTAAGGAGATGATAGAATCCTTGTGGATATTTACTTTTAAGAACAGGTCTGTGATATACTCGGTGCAGACAGATCTGCCTGTGATATTCTAGGTATATTTTATCCTGCCTCAGGAGGATGTACCAGATGTCCTCTTAAGACCTCATATCAGCCCACATTTCTCTGAGCTTTGGAGAAGGGATTATTTTGATACTGTTTCAATGCATGTGGATTGTATAGAAGAGTCCACTTTTGAAATATTTAAGACTGGTCTGAAAAGTGCCATGTAAATCACAGAGTGGCAAATAAACTCTACTTCTGTAACTAAACTTCACATCTCTGGTAACTGAGCTAAGTAGTTTGAGGCTAAAAATGTTTGATGTCTTGTATCGTGCAGGGTTTCTCTGTCCCAGTGAGATTACACAAGGATCAGGAGGGCAGCCCTCTCTATTGCAGAAACAAAAAGCTTAACTGAATGCTCTTCAAGCATAATAACAGACTGCCACAGGAGACAAACACAACTGTCAGTAGGTTTGTCTATCTGGTGAAGTGCACAGATGCATAACACTTGGTACATAACACCCTTCCCCTCTGGATAGCATAATCCTTGTTCATCAGCAGTTCTTCAGGGCTTGAACTGTGGCTGGGCATAGAGTTACGTGCTATTTTAGTAAAAACAACTAGCTAATTTAGCAGATTCCAAAGACCATCAAGAATCTACTTCAATGCATTTTTTTTTCTAGTTTGGACATCTGTTTGGCCTGGCTATTGGATGAGTGTAATGGTGCAGATGTGACATGGGGGGGGAAAAAGATATTTCTCTCCATGAATCTGAATCCTTCTGAAGTGAACTGTGCACCATTGGTAGACACTATGGTATATGGAAGACTGGTGGGATGTTGAACACACCTCTTTCAAAAATGTTGCTGTATTCCTTTAAGACATCTTGCATAATGTGTGTTGCAGTCCTGTGTAGTCCTGTTAGGCCCCAGCTCAAGTCTGGGATCGTGCCCGGTATGCAAAGGCCAATAAAGATACCAGGGGTGAAAGTATAAAGAAGATTTATTGCTAGCAATAAAAGGTGCAAGCGGAATAATTTCACAGAACAAGCACACCAGATTTCAATTCTAAGCCCCTTTTATACAGGAGTTTTAAATCTTCATAAGCATCCTTGTTTGCTAATTGGCTATAAAGGAGTGACGCAAGGAGTTCTTTACTGAGCATGTCTCTACCTGTGTTTTAGCTATGTATCTCATTAACATACATACATGTTTCATTAGCATACCTTTTGCCCACCTAGGGGTGTGATTTTTAGTATTTTAATGAGCTCTTTGACCCAGTACTCTGATTCTGCTTTTGTTTTCAAGCCTCCTTTATCCAAGACTGTCTCCTCCTTATCATTGCAGATGGGCATTCGTCACATAACATTCACTTTTGCTTAGGCTTTGCATAGTAGTTTCTAGGTCAAACCTCACAGTCCTATTAACTTGATGTCCAGTGGCTTGAACAGTTCTGCACCTGATAAGATTGCTTGCTTTGGCAATTATGATGTGGAGGACCCCTTGATCCTTGTGATAGTGGACACTGACATAACGTTCTCCCTTCAAATCACTGTTTCTTTATTGGAGAACTTTTGCTTTCCGCAGGACTGTAAGTGGATGATTTTGAGGGCCTGAAAACTCATATGCCTTTTCTTAAATTAAGGCAAACTCAGTTCCTTAGTCTTTCTCCATGATGCATGTAATACCTTGAAGGCTGTTTGTAACATAGGTGTTCTTCCAGAGGGCAGGTTAAGTGCAGTAGTTTAGACATCTGTAAGTATTCCACAGGCTGAACTTCCATTCAGGTTGTTGGGACCCAGGGCAGCCGGCCAGCAGCTCTCCCTGACTCCCACCCAGGCAGATAAGGGTCCGGGGCCTTAGAAGGCCGTCAGGCAGGTACTTGTGATGCTTGGAGTGGAATTAATTAGGCGGATGCTTATCGGTTGCAAAGCAAGATTATTTACTCACGTCAAGGTGGTGTAAGACGGAGGTCAGAGATACTTAGTTAGTTACAGCTTAGAGATCGTTGTTCAGTTGTTCTGCAGATTATATATATATACGGGCCAGCGGTTGGCTTATCGGGCATGCGGGGCAAGGGTATGCCAGGGAGGTCGTGGCGGGAAGACGCTGACAACTGATCAAATTGTCAGATTTACTCCAAGGTGTGGGCAGAGTTGTCTTTGACTTTGCAAAAAATGTAAGTGGGTTTTGTTTGTATGATAGCCAATTGTTTTTCGCCACGTCATAAATCTAATTAGAATCGCCAGTTATCTAGCGGTCTTTGCTAGGGTGTTATTTTCACAGGGTTACTCCTTGTTTTCTTTGACCAATTATAATGATTTATATAAAGCAAAGAAAGCAAAAGTTTTTATCTCTGTTAGTGGCGCAGCAATAAATTTCTTTTTGACACGCGCAGAAAAAAGCGGTTACTATCATTATTGTTAACCCTTAGTTAACCTAGTGCAGAAAAAACTGTTTTAAATGGTTATTACTTGTTTGTGACATGGGCACTACTTAATTTGGTTGTGACACAGGTTAGCAACCGTACTTGTGACAGCTGGAGAGATACCATGCTTGTTTGACTTCTTTCTTGCACTTTGGACAAAACACATTAGTTGTGATCCTTGTAATGATGGTATTTGACATCATGGAAACAGCATGTCTGTGGCTCTAACCAAAGCTATAGCAGCTTCCCTGGGATAAAGAATGTATTTTCTTGTTCACTGGTGGTGATATCTTTGGAGAATTCCTTTAGGATTGCATGGGTGTAGGTTGTAGCCGTGTTGGTCTAAGGACATAGGCAGACAAGGTTCCTTGGGTGAATCTGATATCTTTTATTAGACCAACCCAAATAGTTGGAGAATAGTTATTAAGCAAGCTTTTGGGTTCAAAAACCCTTCGTCAGGCTAAAGAAGTTTCAGCAGTTGGTGTGTGCTCTTCCTGGATTGCATTTGATGATTCTCAGTTGATGTCATTTTTGCAGACAAAACTTGGATCTCATTTGAATGGAGATATGCAGCCTTGTGAGCCAGTGTTTCTTTTTGAGAGATGGCAAAGGTTAAGTTTTGTTTTTTGTGAGGAGCGTGTTAGAGATTTATCCATATGTGTCAATCCTTCAATAAAGGCTCAAGCCTGGTACCACTGTTACAGTTCTTGGGCAGAACTACTGAACTGCTGACTTAAGATGCAACTCAGCTATGCATGCTGTTGTCTCTGTCTGGCAGCTGATTGAGTTGATTGAAATGGAACCACCTAACTACTTCAGATGGAGCTGCTGTGAGGTGATTTTTGTTGTGGTTTTTTTTTTGTAGTCCTAGGATTTGGCTGTACAACTTATCATGGTGTTTGGCTGGGAACATGAGGGAGTGAACAATGACAGACAGTAGCACGATACATTTCTGGGTAGCCTCAGTGATCTAAGGCTTCTGAAGAGTCAGTTGGCAAAATAGTTCCAGGACGATGGCATGACCTGGTCATGTCAAATGCTTTAATGTGGCCCAAGGTCCTCATAGGGGAGAGCCACTTGTATTGACTATCCTATGGGAAAGAACCCTTTCGCTTGGGGTCCGTGTACAGGATCCCCTTCACCCTTGTAGCATTCAGCACTTACAGTTCAGGATCATCCTGCTCACTGCGAATCCTACTCTTGTCACTAGTTTTGTGACTTGCAGGGATTTTTCTATGTCCCAGTGAGATCATACAGGGAGCAACAGGGCAACTATTTTTATTATACAAGCAAAGGCCTAACTGAAGGTTTTTCAAGCAGGCAGAAACCAGAGACAAATACAACACAGAAATAGTCCCAGCTATGGGTGGGATTGCATGTGTGCGCACGCACACATACACACTCGCACACTAGTACACAATACAATGGACTGTATTTTGTATTTTTAAAAATATCCATTTTTGGCAACAGGCTTGTTTGTCAAATCTCCACTTCTTAGTGCCAGCTGGAAAAAGAACCAGTGGTGCCAGCCCAGAATTGCAGCTTCCAAAGGTCTAGATAATTTAAGCTCCAGCTTTTGGGCCTGCTTATCTAAACTGCCAATATTTTTTTTTTTTTTTTTTTTTTTTTTTTTTTTTTAAGTTTCCTCATCAGATATCTAAATAAAATAGGACAAAGTAACAGGGAAGAGGATCTGACAATTTATAGATAAGAGCTGGGATGTTCAAATGTTTAGGAGAGAGGTCCTTATGAGGTCCTGCAGTGAGCTCTGTGCAGGTGGTCCTCTGTGTTCTCACAGAGACTTGCTGAAGTCAATGAAGCCCCATGCAGGTGCAGGGATGTATTTATGGAGAGCTTCTTCTGTACTAAGGCCTAGATCAAAACCATTTATGAAGTTGTTGACATGCCCCTGACACAGAAACTTTGTATAGCCATGGAGTCTCATATCTCTTCCACATGGGGAAGTATTGCATTTACTGCCGTTGCCCTTGCTTCACCAGAACAGCAACTTTCATTTCCATTATTCCACTTGACAGAGCTACTTTATGGAGACACTAACCTTTGGATTCAAAGACAGATTTTTGTTTTAATGTGCTCCTTTGGGACTGTCATCAAACACTGCTTTTTTAGGACCCAGTCTTCTTCAAATCCTTATTATGTATAAAACAAGGCAGCCTCCATTTTGCAATTGATGGCAACATTCATTGTGGAAGTATTCACTGTCACTATCTGAAGGGGCTATTTGCCCTTTGTCAAGTCATGGGCAATCTCTAGCTTAATAGTTTTCTGAATCTATGGTTTAGTGATCTCCAGGAAGTAGGAATAACAAGAAAACAGATGCCAAATCTGTTTCTAGAAAAATTGGCTGTCTGTCCTTGGTTAAAAAAAATAACCTTTTTGCTATGAGACATAGTAGTGATATACTACAAAGAAACATCAATGTGTGGAAGTAAATAAAATAGATTTTTACTTTACTATCCAGCCCTTTGTATTTTTCATGCTTGAGGAGCTATCAGACTGGTTTTCAAATAGCTCCTGCTTTGCCTGTACACGCTGTAAGTGGTTATGTAGGTAAATGTAAGCTTTACACTTACCAATCACTCCCACAGGCCTGCATGTTAGAACTTGTTACACAAATGAGGGCCAAGTATCCAATTGTCTTGGGGAAATAACTGAAACTTTATATTGTATAATGAATAGTTACGAATTATTATTGCTTCGGTACTGGCTTTTGGTTCCGGGGGAATGTCTCCAGATTTTGCATAATCCCTCAAATGAGACTATTTGGGGTTTAGATAGTGGGATGTTACCTATTAAAAGGAAATACTGGCTAGGGATAGTTTCACCTGACTCTTAATAAGAACTTCTAAATGATTTTTATGTTCTACTAGGACTCTGTAGACAGAAGTAGAAGGGACCTTTGACATTTTGTCTGAGGGGAAAGTAAATAAAAACTAAAAAAAATGAAAATACTGATGCTCAAAACTTTTTTTGTTTGTTTGTTTTTTAAAAAGAGAGACTTGAATAAGTATACCAAGTGTTGGAAAGAGCGGTGCAGTATTAGGCAGCCAGCCAGAAGGATGACCATATCAAAGCCTTTAAACCAGAAATATTTAGACTTTAAAGGCTGTTTTGCCCCAGTTTCTCTCTGGAAGGATTTTGAGAGGTTGATGCAATACTAGTCAAAAGCCACTTGAGACATTAAAAATATCCTATAAAAAAAATACCAGATATTCTTCATCATCTTGGCTTCCTCTGGTGTAAACGGTGCATATCTTAAGTTTTGTAAATAGTGAAAACAAGCTTTTTTTTTTTCTGCATCATATTTCTTGAACATGGAAGGAACAGCCAGGGCGCTCTTATATACCTGGTCATAGACAAATCTACATTCTTTTTTATGCAGATGTACATTCAAGAAGAAGTATGACAGCATGCTTTGGGCTCACAATAATCAACCTCTGGCATTTTTGTTTAAAATATTTAATTTATTATTTCCCACGTATGATTGCTTCTATTTCAGAAAAGAAGAATAGCATGCACCCTCTATCTATGAAGAGGAAGTTCAGCTTTTGTGTTAAAGGTACTTGCAGGGAAGCAGGAGACTTGGGCTCAGTTTCTAACTGGGCGACAGACTCCTGTGACCCTGAGCAAGTTATTGTGACCCTGATCCTTCAATTACCATTTGAGTTCACCAAGGATTTTTGTGACTCTCCATTTAGATTTTGGAGTTGGCCCATAGGATAGAAGCTTATATTTCTCCATACTTTAGTTCAGCATCGGTATGATGGGGAGAATATTGTTGCTGTTTTCTCCTATTCTGTTTTATTTATCTAGTATGTAAAATCTTTGGAACAAGAATTGCCATCTCCTTCATGTTGTTTAGTGCCCATCACAAAGGGGGTCCTGATGTAATTGGTGTAACTGGATTATAAAAAATAATAGCGATTAATAAAGCGAAAAGCTAACACATTTCCAAATTTGAAGTGAAGGTAACATGCTGAGGATTTTAAAAGGTGAGCATACAATAGAAATCTAGGTCCTGCATGCAGTCGTCTCTTTAAAAACTAGTCAACTATTTCACAAAAACACATTCACCATTCAAACCCACATGGAAGTAGATTGCAAAGTACTCCCATGTGCAAAGAGGAAATTAAAGGTGACACAATGACACTCTCAGGTGGTACTGTTTTTAATTTGCATTGTATTTCATTGAAATCGCATATAAATAAACTGAATGCCCCTTTTAAAGCCCAAGGGAATACTTAATTTTCTAGAGTGTGTCAGCAATAAATGGTTCCTATAAATAGTTGCTTATGATTCTCTTTGATTTTAAGAGTCCTTTCCTATTCAGGCTTTCTGTGTGACTCGAAAGCTGACAAACAATCATTTAGCTGTCACAGTGATCTTTGCACAAAGGTAATCTTGGACATTAAAGTAAAGAGAGCTGCCATAATGCAGGTAGCAGAAATAGGACACTTTTTTCTGAGGGGAATCACTGGAGCATGTTATTTAATTTCCAGCCAGAAGGCCAAGCCTGTTAGGTTTTCCTATCAGCTTCCATTGAATAATATTTTTATGCAGTAGATGTGATAGTGCTTCCCAGCAAAGTGAAAAAGAAGATGGCATTTTATCCTGTCATTGATTGATTACAATCATGAGTTGTGTAAGAATGGAATATCTCATTTCCTTTCAACCCATTTAATGTATTACATTATACATTATTGGCCATGTTTTCCCTGAGAGAGAACAAAATAAATGAAAAACAAAATGTTATCTGTAAGCTGATAAGAACCAAATTCTGGCTTCATCTTCTTGGTTAAGTACAGATATTCAAAACTGCCTGAGCCTGAACCAATACAATCTTTGCAGATTAGTCTAACCTATGTAGATTGAACTGGCAAGCAAGTGACTAGACATTCACTTTTGATTTCAGAAAGGCAGCCACATTCCTGCAGTGGCTCAGGCCAGAAGCTGGGGGGTGCTAGAGGGAGCCCTGAGCTAGAGACAAGGTGAGCTGGGGGTGTGTGGCCAGGCCCCGGCAGGCTGAATATGATTGGCCTCCAGGGTCCCCAGTCAGGGTGTGCCTGGAGGGGGAAAGGGGAAGCACCTCATGCCAGGCATTTCCCATCACCTTCTCTTGCTGCTCAAGTGGTGGGGGGTTTGACCAGCTCCAGCAGCAGCCTGAAGTGAATGGGGGGGATGGAGGTGGGAGGTTAATTCCTCCCCTCTTTCCCCTATCCCACTGGTACAAACCGCAGCTGGGGTCTGCCAGGCAGGGGCGCAGCGCTCCCTGTCAGGCATTTTGCTCTGCTCGAGTGGCGGAGGGCATGGCCAGCCCTGGCAACAGCCTGTTTGCTTCAGGCTGCTGCCAGGGCTGACCATGCCCCGCACTGCTTGAGTGGCGAGCAGGGCAAATGCCTAATGTGGGCTGCTGCGCCCCTTGGCCCCTTGCGCCACTGTGCCTTGAGACAGAGGATGGGGTTAAATCCCCCTCCTTTCTTCCTGTTTGCTTCAGGCTGCTGCAGGGGCTGGCCGCATCCTCTACCACTCTGAGAGGCAAGGGGGGGAGAATGCCTCACAGGGGCTGCTATGCCCCTGCCAGGCAGACCCCACATGGGGTCCCCTGTGGGGAGAGAGGGAGGGATGGGGGAATAAGCCCCCTCCCTGCCCCCTTTGCCTTAGGGGACCATGCTAGGCTGGCATCTGGCCACACTCCCTGCCAATGCTATGGCTAGACAGCACAAGGATGGGACCAGCCCTGCATTTTGGAGCAGATAGCACAGCCCAGTGTAGGACTGCAAAGCGTACTGGGGGACTCTGGTTTAACTTAAACCAGGAAGGGGTCTGGGACAGAAGTTTCATAAACTGGTTTGATCTAAATTAGTTAAATAGGACAAACAGCAGGATAGCCAACAAATATTAGCTATTCTGATATAAAATCCTAAGATGATACACTATAGGTACAATCAACCACAAAAGGGACAGTATTGACTTCACCAGACTAGCTAATAGCAAAAACTACTTTTGCCTTGTTAGCACAAGTATTTTAAGATGGGATAACTAATTCCTATTTATCCTGCTGCTAAAATATGTGTGTGTTTTGTTTTGTTTTTTTTGTCAGGGAAGGTGGTGAGGAATGTAGTAGATACGATATACCTGGACTTTAATAAAATAAATGTGAGACTGTGGCAAAAGTCTTACTAATTTGATTTAGCAACTGCCTTCCCCAACAAATGCTCATTGTGGTTTACAGTAAGAAAATAGAACAGCTTAAAAACAGAAGAGCAACAAGAGGACCACAATGGCTTCAAAGAGAACTAGATCATCAAGATAAAACAATGACTCCCTAAAAAAATGCTCATTCTAGTTCTGTTTGGTGAATGCCTGCCCAAATAGGAAGGTCTTACCTCGCTTCTAAAAGATGTTCAGTCTTGAACTCTGGCAAGCCTCAGGAGGGAGTGAGTTTCAGAGCTGTAACTTGGAGAAATGTGGGCTGGCTAGAATTACCTTTAGGTGGATACCTAATTGGTTAAATAACTACAAGCAAAGATCAATATGTGGCTCAGTGTCATAATGTCAGGTTTCAAGTGCTGTTCCAGAAGTATCTGTTTTGAGTCCTGTCCTGTGTTAAATTTTTTTTTTTTAATAACTTGGATGGAGAGAGAGAGAATATTGATCAAGTTTGCAGATGACACAAAAGTGGAATGGGCTGCAAACAGCTTGGAAGACAGGATTAGAATTCAAAAGGACCGTAATAAATTGGAGAGCTAGGCTATGGACAACAAAGACAAATGTAAGGCCTTGCACCTATGGAAGGAAAACCAAATGCATTCACACTGAGTGGGGGATTATTGTCTCAGCATTGCTGAAAAAGACCAGGGGTTTATGGTGGATCATAAACACATGAGTTAGAAATGTGAAACTGATGTAAAAACAAGCAACCAGCCAACCCCCCCACCTCCAGACAAATCCATTTTTGGGTTGTATTAACAGATGTACGAAATGCAAAAGTAGTTATTTTTGTTTAAGCCTCCCCTGCAGCACTGTGTCCAGTTCTGGGCACTGCATCTTAAGAAGGATATAGAGAAACTAGAAAGCATCCAGAAATGAACAAGGTGATAAGGGGGCTGGAATGCATGCCATACAATGAAAGGTTGAGAGAAATAGGTATATTTAGTCTGGAGAAAGGGAAATAAATGGGGGGACATGACAGTGATTGTCAAATTTTTCAGACTGCCATAAAGAAGAGGGAAAGCATTTTTCTCTTTGTCACATAAGGCAAGGCACAAGGCAATAGTTTAAACTGCAGCAAAGTAGGTTTAGATTATCTAACCCCCCCCCCCCCCTTCTTAATTAGAGGAATCATGACAGTGGAACAAGTTGTTTTAGTAAAGTTATAGAAACTCCTTCCTTGAACGTTTTTTGGGAGAGCGTGAATAACCATCTTTCTAGAGCGGTTTAGGAATTTTAAAGTCTGCATTTTTGCAGGGAGTTGGACTAGATGATTCTCAAGGTCCCTTCAACCCTTTGATTCTATGGTGCCAATATGACAATTATGAGTTGTGACACATGATTTTGCACATAGATGTCAATTAAAAGACTTTGTCAGATTCTGATTTGATGATGTAAACCCAGAAACCTCCATGCATTGCAGTAGATTTCAATCACTCTTCAATGACATGGCTGTGAACAGACAAAAGTCCTTTCTTTGTTTTCTGCAGGCAAGCAGACACTGCTCATGTTGAAAGAATAAACTTGTGCAATCTTGTGGATGCACGGAAATCTGGCTGTTATACTGAATGCCGTGTGTTGTGTGACTCTAGTTAATTATAATGCCCCCTATCACAAAAAGCCCCTATAATGCTACAGCTGAATGAAGTGTATCCAGCAGTCCTCTTAGAAGTTGTATTTAGAGAATAGTAAAAGGTATTTGTGAATTAAATCCTTGACTCCTTCCCCCGCCCCCAAATTTCCATGAAAAGGTCATATATGTTATTCTTGAAATTTCTGAATGCTGTGTAATTTGTATACTGTCTTGAAAATGGGCCCCAAGGTAAATAAATAACTTAAAAATATAACAACAATCTAAAACTTGTAGAAGAGGGGTGAGCAATTATTTGGCCCATGGGCCAACAGCTCTTTGAGCTGTTGTGGGCTGGGTCAGCAACCCTTTTCCTCCCCCATGCAACAACTTGCCAAAACTTGCTATGTAGTGACTATGGGTGGGGGCGGGGAGCAGTGTTTGGGAGCGAGACAAGTGCATGAGGCCAGGATCATGGGACAGTGTAGGGCAGTGACAATACAGGGCTGAGGCCCAGGGCAGAGTTGTGGTCTGCTTCCTATATGCTCCTGCAATGGGTGCAGGTTCTGTGGGCAGGGGCGTGCAGTGAGTGGATCACAGCTCTGCCCCAAGCCCTAGCCCCACTGCCCCAAGATCTTGGAGTGGGCCCCAGACACCTAGCCCTTGCCTGCCTAGCCATGAGCTCTGGCTGTATGGCTCCTGGCCTCCATGGAGACCCTGGGATTGTGGGGTGGGGACAGCTGAGGAGTGGGGCTTGGGCAGGGGTGGAGCCCTGGTTCTGCAGGCAAGGATATACGCAGCTGGGGTCCAGGGCAGAGCTGTAATTCACTTGCTGCATGCTCCTGCCACGTATGGGGTGTGTGTGTGCGCGCACGGGGGGGGAGGGGGGCTGCCTGGGTGCTAGAAAAGTGAGGTAACTAAAACAACTTTACATAGTTCTATTAATCTATAAGATGTGTTTCCTCATTTTGGACCTGTGCGTTCAGTAAAGTAGCCAAGTCATAACAGCACTCTTGTCTGAAACTTCATACTCAACACTTGCTGCAGCCATGAGATTATGCTAATTAAAGAGGCAATTTTCCTGATCTTGGGCTAATTACCTTTCCACAATAAGTAATGGCTAAACTTTAATCCATTATAATGTTGAGTCATAAACAAAGACTTATGTAGAAAAACCCTGTGGAAGTCGCTCACTCTAGTGATGCTTTGTTCTTGTTCTGTTTTTGGACTAACAAAAGCCTTTTTGCATTTAAAGCCCACTGCAGGAAAATTGTGTTTTTTAAGGCAGAAAATGGAATAAATTGAATGTTTGTTATACTAAATAAATGGAAAAATCTATCTGCAGTTTGCAGAAAAACAAGTAACATTAAGGTTATCTTTCTTCTAAAAAGAAAGCAAGGAGACATTGGTTCTTTGCCATGGCAGGATTATGAGCAGATAAAAAAGGGAGTAAGTAAAGGACAGAAGTATTTCTATTTGTATGGTTAACAACAATATTAATACATGCATTTTATACCCAGGCAAAGTTGAAATTGAGGTCTACTGTAGTTTGCTGGGTTTTTACTTAAAATTGATAATATTTAAAAGCTAATATAGAAACTGCCTGACAGTCAGTTTTCTAAGTAATGTTTTCCCACTGACCAGATTTCAGACTAGTATACACATTAGCTAGTACACTGGTAAATCTGCATTATGCTAGAATGTTAAAAAGATGTATTTCTTGAACAAATTTAACTACCTCTTCTGATGCTCAAATTTAGTTATTGGCTTATAGAATAAACTAATTAAAAGGCAATTAAAGAGTTAAACTAGTCCCCCTTTCTTCCAGTCTTCTTGTAACTGGGTTATAATGTCATATGTGTGTATCTTAAATCATCCACTAATAGGATGATGTCCTCAAGGTAGGCCTTGCCAATGGTTCATGGACAACGTAAGAGACCTGCAGTTACTTAAAATAAGACAGGATTGGGAAGAGAGAGCTCATGACAGACACCACTGGAGGTGCATCATTAAGGAGACCAAAGCACTGTAAATGTTGGTGAGTGAGTGAGTGCATGGGTATGTACAATAGGAGGAAGAGATTTTGTGTTTGCATGTGAGACATGCATCATTCTTGAAAGCTGTGCTATTGTGGAAGATGAATATTAACATATAGTAGTCATTTTTTCTCAGATATTGCTGAGTGTGAAGGGACAAGTGCACTGTCCAGTCATTGAGTGTTTTCCATTGTCATTGCTGAACTGAAATATCTAGTTGAAAAGTGTGAATGTCCCTCTCAAATTTTAGCTGTCCTTAGGTCAATAAATAGCAGGCTACAAAATGTGAGCTAATCTTACCTATTCAAAGACAAAAAAAATCTGAAGGGGCAAATCTTGGTTTCTGTATGAAGAGAGATCAAGGCTGGTTTCTCCCCTGCAGTAGTCAAGTAATACACAGGATTGTAAATATGGTAGGTCTGCCATCACTAGGCATCTTCAGCCAAAGTCAGCTCTCCAGATTTGTAGGGCCACAAGTGTAGCCTTGATTCTACCCCTTATTTTGGCTTATGGTTTATGGGTCGTAGGGCAAAAGCTTCTGTCCAAGGACATTAATGGGGCTTCACATTCCATGGCTACCAGAATATCTCCTGTGGGGGTAGGCATGAGGTGCCCTATGTTGAGGAACAAGCCTGGCATGAAATGTCCTGAGAGCCAGGGACACTTCCCCATTTGATTCATGCTGAGAACAGCTCTGATTCTGTTCTATGCCCTTCTGACTCTTATCTTCTGCCCATCACCCTACTATCTGAGTAATTTCCTATGCTCAGGAGACATTTTAGGATTTGGATCTTGGATTTTGTGTGGGATGGACTCCTTTTGGAACAAACAGTGTTAGCGAAGTGACACTGAAGCTTCAATTACAGATCTTCCATTCAGATATGGTTCTGTTTTCAATGAAGAAAATTAAGAAAATGTGACTTTAATGGAACTACACTAATTTACACAAGATGAGGGTCTGACATGCCTTTCTGTCCCAAGCAGCCAATTGCCTTCGCCATTGTCTGTGTGCGAGTGAGGCAAAATTGCCTCGCTCTCACATTGTTGATATTCAGTTCAAAAGTTGATATTCGATTTGGCTGATACTCGCTTTAAGAAGACTGAGATGTTTGTGGTGGATTAGGAGAAACCACATAAGTAAACTAGAATAGACTATCATTCTTCCAAAGTTGTTTGGCCATCAGTTGTCACTAAAGCTAGCAACTTTCTTGGTTATATTCCTAGCTATTTTAGATGACCTAGTAGAGCTGTAACAAAAAGGGCTCTTTACTTGTGTGGGAAGGAAGTTTTTACCTTGCCTCTTTTAAACTTTTGCTAATAAAATCCATTCCTTGATTATGGTTAAATGGGACTGGTGCAGTATACTCTCCATAGGACACATTGTGGGACTTTGGGAACCTGCAGTGAATGCGGACTGGGGATTCAGTGGGACTACTTGTTTAATCAAGCATTTCTAGTACAGTTCAGAATTGGACTCTCAAAACATAATGAATGGAAAAGAAAGCAAAAATGATTAATTAAATGAAGAAATAAGTGTTCGCTATTTAGAATTTTGAGGCTTCCCAGTTCTGTGAATTGTTAAAATATTCATGGGATTTTTCTGTGCAGCCATTTTCGGAATTGGGGAGGTGTACTCTGCTATGAGTTTGAAGAATTACAAGCACCCCCAGATGGAATTCTTTAGCATGCTGAAATTTTCTAAACCAAGAAAGGTTCACAAGAGCCATCCGCTCAGCTTCTTGTTAATCTGTGAGAGTGTGACACTGCACTTTCTGCCATTAAATTTCATCCCATTTCTCTTACTGCATTTCTTAAGGTCATCCAGTTCCTTTGATATTTCCATCCTCCTCTGTATTGACAATGCTTCCCTACTTTGTCAGTGGCAAATTCCATTGATAACCTCCTACTTTTTGTCTGAGTGATTAATGAAAATATTAAATTGTTTCCATCCCAAGACTGATCTTCAAGGAACTCCACTAGTAATCTTTCTGAAACCTGACATTTCCTTTCAGCACAACCCATTTTTGCTTTTGTAGCTAGTTCCTTACACACTTTACCTCGTGCTAGTAATCTCCACCTCCTTTAGGCTAACTAATATTTCCCAGGTAATACCATATCAAATATTTTGTCTGAAGTCAGTATACTTTAGATAAGATTTACTGCCTATCTGATGCTTAAAAAATAATTTATAAAAGATTGATTTGATTAAATGCACATGTTAATATGGCACACAATTTGCCAGTTTGGTACCAGCTGTTTGGTACATCCAAGAGTACCAAACCAGTTTATCCCCCACCAGTTTATATCTCTGTCTTTAATTATTCTTTCCTTTAAAACTTGTTTTCAGAGAATGTTTCACTGAGGTAAGACTAACAGTCTATAATTGCCTATAACACTTTTCTCCCTTAAATATAGATACTATATGTTTTACTCTAGTTATACAGTACTGTATATAAATTAGTAAGATATATTAGAAGTCCTTACTACCTGACTTGCAATTCCATGTGACAATTATTTCAGTATTCTAGTATTAAATTTATCTGCTCCTCCAAGGTTAGAGAGAGAACTTTTTCAGTTTGGCTTCCAGCAGTTCTCTGTGCTACCATGTTCTACATCATCTTTACAGAAAGGTGAGGAGAAATACTCATTTAGTTTTGTGGTCACAATTAGATCCTTAATCTATTCCACCTTTGCTGCAGAGCAGTCCCACTTCCTTTTCCTTTGTTCTTTTTCTTGATACAATCTAAGGATCTCTTATTATTTGCTTTAGTGCTTTGGAAGTGGTTGTTCAATCAGTTTGGTCTGGATCCTTTCTCTATTTCACCCAGTAAGAACATAAAACTTGTATGGCGCCGATAAAAAGTATTTAACTATGCCTTGTCAGTGAACCAATTACCAACCGAACTAAGCAGCAAGACTATGAAATTAATATGCATGGTAATGTATTATACCATTGGGTTGCTTGTTATAAAAATGAATATATGTATATTTGGATATACAGTATGAAGTTAATGGTACAATTTGACACAATGCTTTGATTTACTATAAGCATTTCTAGTTTACAATTATGACTATATATAATAATTCATGTATCTATTTTAATACTCTATATGTGTGTGTGTGTGTGTGTGTGTATATATACATATATGTATATATGAATTGAAAACAGTAATTTTCTTGTTTCTTATCAGGAAGATGAAGCCATAATAATTAGACTTAATTTTTAAAATCCCACAAAATTGTTAGTAAATTATACTATATTGTGGTCAATGCCTACTCATATGTATTGAGGAATATCACAGAGTTCTTCTCTTTCTTTTGTTTACTAATTTTGGATTATTAATCTTAGAATTTATACAGCATATGTACTTAATTTTGTTGTAAAAATAATGTGTGTTTGTCTTGAAGGACACAATGAAATTGGATATAGTGTATCGTCTGCACTGAATCAATTTGTCATCCCTCAGATGAATACAAATTATGTTCCATCATCCTTGCAATATTTTCTATTTGCAATGGTAAATTTTCTGCAGGAGGTGAACACAAATATTTAATGTATGGGGGAAATGCCACAATATATTGAGTTCTTTGAGAGAAATAATGAAAACATAATTTGTTGGGATGATCCCTGAAAGTAATTCTGAAAAGAATTAAAATCCAATAACTGTATTCATTTCAATTAATTGAAAAGTAATTACATGGTAAAGAATATCTTATTGAACATGCATCTACTTCAAAATGCTGAAAAGTGACATTTTCTTTTCAAATATTTTACATCCTTCCAACCATTTTGTAGTAAGGAGGGAAAGAAGAGTGGCAATGTGGCTAAAGAAGGGCAAAGATATACCTTTGCCTTTCTCTCTCATCTGGCAGCTTCAGAGATGTTCTACATGACCATAGGGAGGTGTCTTATGCTCTTTGGGCTAGATTTCCAAGCATGGGCAGATCTACAATTTTGAGAAGGGTCATAGGATCAAAAGACACCTCCCTATGCTCATGTAGAAGGTCTATGAAGCTTCCAGGTATATGGGAGATAAAGCCAAGGCTAAATCTTTAGCTCTTCTTTAACCACATTGAAAATAGAACATATTCTAAGGATGTTGGACCATCAAGAATATTAAAAAGAAGAGAGGATAATTAACACCTATGGAATGAAAAGTTTAGGAGGGATCAAGTAGATTACAATGAACCATGAATTCAATTGGCACAATATTATGCCACCTAGATGGACAACAAAGCCTTGTTTTAACCATTTGGTCACTCTCTTCTTTCTCTCTATACTACAGATGTTTGGAAGGATGAAAAATACTTGAGATCTTCATTAATTAACACTGTGAAGAAGTTATATGTTCAATAAAATAATAATGGAGATATCCAGAGGAGTGGTATGCTTATAAGGCTTAACTCATAAATGTTAGTAAAAGTCTCTGAGCAATTCAGATTTAAAACAAACAAAAAAAAAAAAGGTATGAAACTTTGCATTTTAATGATTGGTATTATTCATGATACATTAGTAGTATTCATAATAATAAATATTGATGTCTGCTGTCCAAACTGAATAAAAGACAGAAAAATGATGGGGTGATAGACAAAGCTCTTTTATTCAGAATACAGGAGAGATTTGAAAAGCATCTTTGAGCCAAATTCATACCTGGGGTAACTCCGTTAACTTCAAAGGACTTGCTATATGGATATGCCATTGTATTCAGAACTTTTAGGAGACTTAAAAAAACCCACCTGAAATATGTGCATAAGAGTGAATTTTTCAGAGTAACAAAACCAAAACAACAATAATACATTACACACAATTTTCAGTCTTCCTTACAACAGCCATTATATATATATTTGCTGTGAGCTACATATAAGCAATTTTATAAACCCATACTAGTTCTACAATATTAGATTTGTTTATGTGACCTCACAAGGGTTGAATTTTCTTAACAGGTATGAAAACAGGCTCTCTGCCATGTGCTGTGTATGGTTTCCTAACTTTTTCAGGGACAGTAACTAAACTTAGGGGGCCAATTGGTCCCATTTGAATCTTCTCTTCACTTATCTGTGCATGGTGAGTGAGATTAACACCCCCCTCAAACCCTAAAGATTTCTTTTTTTATCTGAGTCATTTCAACACAGTCTCTATTTAGTTATTTACTCTAGGTTGGTAAATGAGCATTATTGTGTAGTGTAAATCTAAGAAGATTGAGTCTGCATAATTATCATATATTTGGAGGTAGTTAATGGGAACTAACAAATAATCATGAGATCAAGAGTGCAGACACTGGGGTAGGAATGAACTGGAGTCATATGAAACTAGCATATATACAGCTAGTTCCACTCCATAGACACAATTAAGACAGATTCCTCACTGCTTCATTTCAGATTTATGTGAGTATAAGTCAATTGAAGTTAGTGGAATTACATGAGCATAAAACTGCAATAATACTATGTTGAATTGAGACTTTAATTTCTATTAGCATACACCTCTTAGGTGTGATTCCTGGTTCAGGGCTTTTGTACAACAACCAATTAGGAAAAGCAGGCTGAGGTGATGATTTTCAGTTGTTTCTGTTTAATTATAGCATATACTGGAGGGAGCAATCCTACACTGGCAGGATAGGTTTAATGAGTCTTTTTCAGCTGCTTTCTATGATGTGCATGAAATAAGCAAATGTGGCTTCCTGACCAGAAGATCTCCAAAATCTCCTTTCTAGCAAAATCTTAAGTGTTTGATTGAGCTACTCAAATTCATTAAGGCAAAAGTGTGTTTGGCATTTCACAGACAGTAATAAAAGTATCAAAATGGCCATCACAGCCAGGTATCAAGGATTTATTTATAGAAAGATTATAGCCTGCCATTTTGCCCTAAAAATAATTATAGGCACACTTTAACCCCAGATAATGTGCTCACATATCAGGTATTTGGCTTGTTGTCTGTCTTTACTGGTACCCACCAAATTGTATCTGAAATTTTTGTGGGTGCAAATGGAAGGCTGATTTTAAATACTGGGCCTTAAAATTGCCAGGCTTGTTCCTACATAATAATATGAATGGATCAACTGTATGAATGGCACCATCTGTTTTTTTTTTTTTTATACAAACAAAAACTTGTATAAACTTTCCATATTTGGAGGTGGAAGTAGTAGAATTTAATAAATCTTAATTAAGCTGGGGGTTGTACTACATGGCTGAAGAATACCAAATATAGTATCTGTATTGAAGAGGAAAAATAATCTGGGTAACTATTTGTGATCAAAATGGTATGCAAGTTTCAGAACAAGCTTTGAAGTAAAAGATGATCAAAGAGGTAAAAAGAATTTGCAGAAAGGTAAATGGAAAATGCAACTTGTGTTTACTAAATGTGGTTTGGGCTCTATTAACTGATACTCTTCTTTGATATTTTTTTCCACCTAAACAGTGGATCTTATCTAAAGAGGTTATGTGACAGAGCAGGGGTCTAGACGTGAATGCCCAAGAAGTCCCTTCCAGTCCTATTGCTATATTTCTATATTAGTATTTTCTAGTGTGCATGCATAATTCCTTATGACACCAACTGAAGTTAGATTATGGAACTGTTGGAGAAGAGTGGGTTGTCCAAAACTAAAATTTGCATACAAAAGGGAAATATTTTATTTGTATAGGAACAACATTTGGGAAATCTGTGCCCTCAAGGAAGTGCAAGTGCCAAAGTGAAGGCTAAAGATCAGACAAGGAGGATGTCCCTTATTAATAGACATTTAATTGCTTTTATAGCAGAATATATACAAATTTAAATTTTGATAATTAGTAGCCAGAAAAAATGTTCCTGCTTAAAAGATGAGCCCAGGCTGGTCAAAGTTAATTGATTTATGGATTTTAAGATCAGACAGAACTGTGATACCATCTTGTTCAGGGGTAGGCAGTATTTTGGCTGGAGGGACACTTAACGAGTTTTGGGGGGCTGTTGAGGGCTGCAAGGGTAGTTGCACCCCTTGACAGGTGACCCACCCCCTGGCTGCCACCTTGGGACCAGAAGTCCTGCCCCTAACCCCTGACCTTTGCCACTGGAAGTTCCCTTGTCCTGGAAATACTCCGGGGGGGATTGCCACTTCAAAACCAGAAAAAACCCAAATCATATAGTAAAACAATAGACATCTATTGTAACTTATTTTAATTTTATTTATAAAAATATTTTTCTCCTGATTTATGCGCATTTCCATAGTGTATATAGAGCAGATTGCATAATAGTTCAAAATATAGTCGTACTCTTGTATAGAGTGTGTGTGTGTGTGTGTGTGTGTGGGGTGTGGGTATGGTGGCTGGTGGGGTTTGTGTGGGTGGGTGTGGGGTATGTGGTTGGGGTGGGGGTGGATGGGAGGGAGCGCATATGTGTATACACGGGTATGGTGGGGGTCGGAGTGTGTATAGGGGCTGTGGTAGGGTGTGGGTGTGTTTGGGGCTACGTAGGGGTTGGGGTGTGTGGGGGGTGTGTGAGGAGGGGGGAGTGTGTGCGTCCCTGAAGCTGCATGTGGTGGCAGTGAGCGAGTGGGGCCAGCCCTGCCTGGCCTCATAGCGCACAGCTCCCTGTGCTCCCACCCCAGCCCCCAGTCAAAGATGGTGGCAGCATGTGGGACCACTCCCACCTGGCTCACTAGGGCCAATAGCATTCCTGCCTGAGTCCCTGGCCCTATGTGGTGGCAGGGTGTAGGGCCAGCCCATCTGGCCCCATAACACACAGCTCCTGCCCAAGTTCCTGGTTGCACATGTCAGCAGCGTGCAGGGCACAGCTCCTGTGCTCTTGCAGTGTGTGTGGCCAGGCATATGGCTCCCCGCAATCCCAGCCCCCTTTCTCTGAGTGGGAGTCCTTAGTCCTGGCCCAGTGGGCCTGTACTTGCATTTCCAGGCTCACAGGCAGGGAGGCTAGGAACAGCCATGGGGTGACCTGGCACATGCTCTGCCAGGTAGAGGCTTCTTGTCTCCAGCACCCTCTGACTTGGGGCTGGGGTGGGTCAGGCTAGGCTGAGGTATGGGGGGTGGGGGCATTGCTTAGGAACCAGAGCTGCACTTCCTGCATGGAGGTGCCGGCTTGTAGAGGGGCAGCTCAGGGCCAGGGCTTGTGAAGGAGGCCTGCAGGCTGGATGGAATTACCACAAACCAAAGAGAATCTAGATATTGGATAATGGTCCAGTTTTATTTCCCATAAAAGCAGATTAAAACAGGAATAGTGAGCACTCCTGAGAAGAAATCTAGTCAGGGAAACCTTTGAAAATGGTAAGTAGTTGGAAGGCTATCTGAGACACACAGTTTGCTGGATTTCTTGCCTTTTTAATCTAAATAAATGGCCCAATTTAAATAAGACAAGTAGGCACAAATGGAAATTAATGAGGAACAAATTTGGAACAGATGGGAGGAAACAGTTTTTCATGCAGAAAATTATAATTCTTTGTAATGACCTCTTAGGTGAAGTTGTTGCTAAGATAATTTGGAGGCAAGAAAAATGGACTTTTATTATGATTTGAACATGATGCTAATCTGAAGTGGCAATGGATGGCTTCTCCTTAATAGCTGAGAGTGTGTTTTCTGCTTACTTGCCATCTCTATATCTTTCAAGGCTACTTTTGTAATTCCATTCTTTATGGTTGATGGTAGTAGCAGATAGTGTGGATAGCACTATGCTGTCAAAGATCCAACTTACAGTGCAAATCATTCTTGAGTCCTATTTTTTTCCCGTCATGCATGGGAAGTACCTGCAAAGAGAGCGATATCATTCTTGGTATGTTTAGGCTGGAAATACATCATTGCCATTAAGATTTATACACTGAGCCACAATGGCAGGAAGGAAGGCATGATTCCTGATTATAAAGAATCTATAAATTGGAAAATAATAGGTGGATAAAGCTCAGGATTCTCTTGGTCTGCTGAATTGTGAGAAAAAAAATTCAATATTTTAGCTATGTACCTAGTTTCACATATACCATGATATACTTTGTAAAATGTGTAGGACATGGTACCAGGTTCCTGAAATCTTAATGATTAACATTTGGATACACTTTATGAAACTATGGAGTAACTGTATTCAGTTAGAGCTCAGTTATTTATTCTTTCTGGCTAATTATACATTTAAAATGATAAAATTTATTAGAAACCAGAAAGGAATCGGGGAAAAATGTAGATAAAGCAAACAGATGCATACCAATCTTTTTTTTTTTTCTGTAACATATAAATTATGGTTAAAAGGCAAAATAATTCTTGATAAATAATATTATCATTTACATATTGGGGTTTATAGAAACACAGCTGTTATTTACTGATATCCATGAAAGAACAGCACTTCGGTAAAAAACACTTTTCAAATTGTACAAGTTGTGATAAGACAAATGCCCGGGCTTTAACGTGTGTCCATGTGCAAGTCCCTGTAGAGGATGTGTAGAATGTGAATCAGTTGGCGCAAGACAGATAAGGCTGGAAGGAAAACACAAGTTACTCTTGTCACTCAAGTATACCCTTCAGCTGGTGGCAGGCATGTTCAAATTTAGAACTTCTGTTTGGCAGGTAGAGAACAGATGGAGGAACAGCTTTCCTTTTTTTGGTCTTGTGAATGTCCTGGGATACAGTCACTTGCTGTGATTCTGCATCACTAGGTATGGGTGCACATGTAACAGCAGGCTTACTTATGACATGATCCAAAAAAACCCAACAACAACCCATGTCTTGCAAAAGCTATTTCATTGTTATATCCTGTGTTATTTTTCCTCACTTCTTGCTACTCTGAGCAAATGTATAACTTTCAAGCTTCTTGGAGACTTAAGTTTTAAGCACATTGAAGCAGAACTAATTGTTTCACCTGAAGATCTTGCCTGTTATGTTATATATACCTACTTGTCAATTACTTTCATAATATAACTTGTCCTGTATCTATATAGCAATGACAGTCTGGTGCACAGGCCCTCAATCTCTTCTAACTCACTTCACAGAACATTTAAGGGGCCTTCTCCAGGCACCTACAGTGGCCTTCATGGGTGGAGCTAGGATTTTGAAAAAGGTTGGAGGTGGGGCAGATAGTGTGGTGCATCATCACCAGGGATCCTGGTTTTCTCTGATTTAAAAATCACAAATTCTCTGATTTTAAAAAACCCCAAATCCATGATAAAAATTAAAGGCCCACCACAGCCTGCCCCCAGCACTGCTGATGCCTTGCACTCCCCCCACAGTCTAAACAGCCTTCCTGATGCCCCTTGCAACAACTTCCCAGATCCACAGACACGCAGAGACAGACACTGACACCAACCCCAGCAGGTAAGTGTGTGTGGGAAAAAGGGAAGGTGGTGGGGGGTAAATCAAGAAGGGGGGGAAGTGTGCCCCTATGCCCACTCCCAGGAGCACAGCCAGGGGGTGAGGGCAGGGGTGACACTCTGCAGGCCACACACATGCCGGCTGGCCTGATGGGGTTTGCACATGGAGACTGCCACCACAACTCTACCACTGCACCCTGCGCTACCATCCCACGGCCACCTGCATGGCTTTGTGGGCACGGGAGCAGCAGTGCAGTGGCAACCACTGTATGGGCTACATACATGCTGCCCGGCTGGGGGGTAGAAAGGGGGGCTTGCATGCAGCAGCTGCCACTGCACCACTGCTTATGCCCGGCTGCATGGCTCCATGGTGGTGCGGGGTATTGGCAGCTGTGTGCAGGATGGGGGGGGCTTTGTGGGCAAGTGCTGCCACTGTGGAGCCATGCCCTTCGCCCCTGGATCCTAGAGGTAAGTGGGGCAGGGGTGGGGAAGATGGTTGGGGGTTGAGGGACTGGAAGGTGCTGCTGGCCCCAGGTGGCACACCGCATCCAGAAGCAGGGCCACGGGGTGAGGACAGGGATGCCCCTCTGTGGGGGGCTTTGCGGGCAAGTGATGAGGGGCGCAATGTGGTGATGCCCGCCATGTGTGGGCCACACGCATGCTGCCTGGCCTCCTGCCCAGGGGAGGAAGGGGAGGAGGCTTGCATATGGGTGGCTGCACAGCTCTGTGGCCAGCTCTGCAGCGGCAGTGAGGGGTGGTGGCTTGGGGGGCAGTGGGGCTTGCACACAGCAGCCACTGCTGCTTACTTGTAGGGGCCGTGCTAGCGGTGATGGCTGCTGCCTACAAAACCTCCCTGTACCGCTACAGAGTCATGCCCGGAGCTGTGCAGCTGGGCACAGAGCAGCAGCGGCAGTGGTGGCGGCTGGGCGGCACACAGCCATCGCCACCACCATGCGGTGACCATGGCCACCACCACAGTGCTGGTGCTGCCTTTTGGCCAGCCGCATAGCTCTGAGCATGGCTCCACAGCGGCAGCTGGAGGTTTTGTATGCAGTGGCCATCACTGCTGGCACACAGCGGCCGCTGATGCTTGCCTGAGGGGCTGCCTGTGCCAGTGGTGATGGTTGCTGCATACAAAACCTCCCACTGCTGCTGCAGAGCTGTGCTCAGAGCTGTGCAGCCAGCCACAGGGTGGCAGCGGCAGTGTGGTGACAGCCGTGGCTGCCGTGTGGCGTGGGATGGTGCTGGAGATGGCTGTGTACCACCTGGCCACCACCATAGTGCTGCTGCTGCCATGTGCCTGGCTGCACAGCTCTGGGCACGGCTCTGTGGTGGCTTGGGGAGGTTTTGTAGGCAGCTGCCATCACTGTTGGCATGGTCCTCCAAGTAAGTGGCAGCGGCTGCCACGTGCAAGCCCCCCTGCTCCCCCAGCCACCATCCCTCGCCACCGCTGAATAGCTGGCCACAGAGCTGTGCAGCTGGTTGCATGCAA
This sequence comes from Alligator mississippiensis, assembly GCF_030867095.1. NCBI lineage: Eukaryota > Metazoa > Chordata > Crocodylia > Alligatoridae > Alligator > Alligator mississippiensis. The sequence goes on along the minus strand of NC_081826.1, from coordinate 226,447,773 downwards.
GCCTCCTCCTCCCCCTTCCCTGAGCAGGCAGCCTGGCGGCATGTGTGGGGCCTGCACATGGTGGGTATCACCATACTGGGCCCCTCATTGCTTGCCTGCAAAGCCTCCTACAGAGGGGTACCCCTTCCCTCATACCCTGGCCCTGCTCCCAGTTGTGGTATGCTGCCTGGGGCTGGCAGCACCCCCCCCCCCCTCAGCCCCCAGCCATCTTCCCCAGCCCTTCCCTACAGCCCCACTTACATCTAGGCTCCAGGGGCAAAGGGCGAGTCGAGCCTGATCCTGAGCCCAGCCTCGGCTGAATCAGAGGCTCAGGCTTCGCCCTTCCCCCCTCTCCTTTCGGGCAGGGCTGGGGGTTTCCTGCCCTTTCTGCAGTCAGCTCTTTCAGGATGGAGCTGTGCCAGCCTGCAATAGCTCTTTGCAAAAGCAGAGAATCCACGGATTTCTCTGCTAAACAGGGAAATCCACATTTTCTCCAATTTTAAAAACGGAGAATCTGTGGTTTTCTCCCTTTTTCCATGGGAAACGGAAAACCTGGATCCCTGATCATCACATATAACATAACACATTTTCCTTCAGGTAAAAAGAAAATAGAAGCTTTACTAACATGCTAGGGGCCTAGGGCTGTATAATTCAGTTTAAGATTGAAGCAAAAACTAATATAACTTTATTGGAATGTGCACTAATTTGCTATATCATATATTATGTATTAAAAATACTCAAAATATATTGTTTCTTTAGTTCTGTAGTCATTAGAATTTAAAGAATCTTTTTCAGATTCACAGAATAAAATTTAGTTGTCTTGAGCACCTTGACAGTGCGTTCAATGCTTCACCCAATCAGTTAATGTTTTTAGCTAGAATTAAATACATTCTGCAGGGCTGTGAAATATGATCTACATTACCAGGACCAGATAAGGAACAGCAGAATTGCAGAAGAAAGAATAGCTTGATTAGTTGAACATTAAAACTATTGAAAAAGGAATGATGGTTGTTAACACTAGTTAAATGAAGAGTTTAGAAGAAATCAAATAGAATATAATTGACTCCCTCACTGCTGATTGAATAGAAATGATGCTGCCACTGCCAGGCAGTTGGTTTTAAACTTTGAGTGCAGCAGTTCATTTTTAAACTTTGGGTCCAGCAGTAATCAAAGAGGGGTACAACTGCACCACTATCTTCCCTCCCTCCACACTGGATCTGCCCCTGGTGGCCTCCCATTTCTCCTTATACCACTCCTATGCCTTAGGGCCAGAACAGGCTCAAATGCATAACATCTCCTTGTGAGACTCTCCTTGCAGAACTGCTTCTCCTTCCCGGCTTTGGGCCAATCTGACCCTCCTTTGCTTTGATGCTAGATTTATATGCATTAGCCTCACCTCTTTGAGTCTCCATTCAAAACACCCTGTTTTAAAGGGCCCGTGCTCCTTTTCTTAGCAATGGGGTCAGGGCATCAATTACAGTATGGTACAGAGAAATGATACATCTGAAGACAGTTAAGATGAGCATGAAACAGTTTTTCTTCTAAAATTCAAAACTTAGAAATCAGTTGAACTGGTCACATTAAAATTAAAAACTATATGTAAAGAATAGGTAAGCTAATAACTTAGTAGGATCTGTAGTTCATTCCATTAATTAATATTTTGAAGATTTGGAACATTCGAGAGGATTTTCAAATATTCTTTTTTAAAATGAAGCCATCTTCCCAGAAAAAAACATTGTTACTAATGTCAGTGATGAAACTAGATAATTGAAACAGCAGCAGCAGCAACAACAATGAAAAATTGGTAGTAATGTGATGTTCCTTGTTTGCTGAAGCCAGCCCTATATGTAATGCTGTCGCTTTGAAATCAAGATTAATGGGGTCCGTATCCTCAAGCATTTCTGGATGATAAAGATAAATTGTTGCAGATTAATACCACACATTGTAAACAAACTAGTGGTGGTTTGCCACATATTCACAAATGAAAATGCATCTTCACTGAAAAGTTTTCTTCTTCGAAGAAATCAGAAAATTTACAAAAGCGTGAAACATGATTGATCTTTGAATGCTTGGCAAGTCAAGGACAGATTTATTCCCACTTTAACAAGAAAAAGAAAAGTTTGGCTGCTGAAAATTGTTTCCATAACAAAAATCTGCAGGTTTTTACGCCATGTTTCGTAAGTTTTGTATAATGTGGAAAACTAGATCACTATAATATATTAATATAGTAACCCTCATACAGTAGTCTAATTAACATGGATGCCCTTTCAGCTAATTGGTCAGTATTACCATGTCTATAAATTAAGGCAGAAATGTTGTTGTTGTTGTTGTTGTTATTCGATAGTTAAACTACAAATGACCATATATGAGCATATATTGATGGTTGCCATATGCATGAAATTATATTTTCATACAACACAGGTGATAAATCTGGGAAAATTATAATGCTGGTTAAGAACCCAATCTACTCTTATGCACATACATAGCTTTATATACAGAAGTGGTTATTCTCAATTGCATATCTAAACTTTTCAAATCTTACCCAAACCAGCTCTTTAAGCTTCATATTCATGTAGATAAAATTGGGTTGAGCCAAAAAAGTAGTATTTCTAGATGGCTAGTGGAATGTTGGCATGAAAATATGAAATTAAACATAAGACACAAGAGCAGGAGCAATATGAAAAATTCAGATATTAAGCTTGCACTTTTTTTTTTTTTTTGGAAGGTGCATTACAGCAGATAGATGAATATCAATGACTTGTTTTAAGTAGAGTTGTGACCTAAGGCAATTTCAATGCCTTACCAAAGGTCATGGCAGAACACTACTCATTTGTCTGTGTAACAGTACCTTCAAAGAAAGTGTGGAATGTAGATCAATACCAGTAAGCCAGATAAACCTATGAGTAAACTCTCCTTTTCTTAATAAAATGTTCATTTTAGAGCCAACAGTCATCATCACTATATTCAGTTTTAGTGTCTCAATATAGCATCTGTAGAACAGCAGCATAGCTTTTATTTTGTATCTCTGTTTGTTCTGTATTCAAATCATGGTGCCATCACTTGATAGTTCTGCATCATGAGGCATGGTTTCAAATGCAATGTTTGGATTATGCTTACGTCCTGGATGTATCGGTTGTTGAGTGGAAGATTGGATTTGTAGGTGATGCACACCATTGGGAACAAAGTATTCTGGTTACTGGTTCTGAGTTTGTCACAAACTTTCTATGTAACATATGGAAAGTCACCTACCATAACTTTCTATATCCAAGTTTCTTCATAAACAAAATGAAGAGGATCAAAGTATTTACTATGAAATCTCCATGAATATGTTAAGGAAATATTCAGGGAATTAAAATGATAAAAGTCTGAATCAAAAATGTCTACATGGGTAATACTGACTTTTTTTTTTTAATTTTTTTATTTATTTATTTTTTTAGAATAATTTGACTTTTATGGGAACTATAGACCACTTATCGTCACCTCAATACCTCAGAAGTTACTGGAGCATATCCTAAGGAAGGCCATTTGCAAGCATCTGGAGGAGGAGAGGCTGATCCTGAGCAGCCAGCATGGATTTGTGAAAAAACACATCATGTCAGACAGACTTAATGTCCTTCTTTCACAAAGTGACTACTTGGGTGGATGAAGAGAGTGCTATGGATATCATGTCAAAAGCCTTGCTGAAGCCCAGATACAAGGTTCTACCCAACCTTCTCATAAACAAATTGGAGAAATGTTGGCTGGAAAAAACTACTACAAGGTGGATAGGTAACTGGCTCAATAGCCACAAGCAAAGGGTAATTATTAACATATCTACATCAGAATGGCAGGAGGTTTTGAGTGGAGTTCCACAGGGGTCTGTCCTGGGTCTGGAGCTGTTCAACATGTTTGTTAATGATTTAGATGCTGGTATAGAAAACTTCTTGAGCAATTTTGCAGATGACACTAAGAAGGATTGTGAACATGTTGGAGGATGCAAGCACAATTCAGAAGGATCTTGACAGATTGGAAAGTTGGGCTAGAGGTAACAGGATGAAGTTTAATGAACAAATGCAAGGTGCTATACCTTGGGAGGAATAATCAAAAACACAAATATAAAATGGGTGACACCTGGCTGGATGACAGCACTATGGAAAAGGACTTGGGAGTCTTGGTAGATCACAGGCTCAAACTGAGTCTTCAATGTAATGCACTAAAGGTGAATGTGATTTTAGGATGCATCAGTAGAAGCATTAGGTGCAAGACATCAGAGATGATAGTGCCTCTCTATTTGGCACTGGCTAGGCTTTGTCTGGAGTAGTATGTACACACATTTAAAAAAAAAAATGACATGGAAAAATTAGAGAGAGACTCCAGAAGTGGGCAGCAAAGATGATAAGGGGCTTAGAAGGCAAGTCTCATGAGGAGAGGCCGAAGGAGTTAGGCATGTTCATTTTGCAGAAAAGGCAATTAAGAGGGGACATGATAGCAGTCTTAAGATACTTGAAGGGCTACCACAAAGAAGAGGGAAAGAATATTTTCTGTCTGGCTGCAGAGAGGAGGACATGGACCAATGATTTGAAGGTGCAGCTGGTATGTTGCTAATAGGTCAAGGGAAGTGATTATTTCTCTCTATTTAGCATTGGTGAGGCCACATCTGGAATACTGTGTTCAGTTTTGGGTCCCCCACTACAGAAGGGATGTGAACAAATTGGAGAGAGTCCAGCAGAGGGCGATAAAAGTGGTGAGGGGGCTGGGGGACATGACTTATGAGAAAAGACTGAGCAAACTGGGCTTCTTTAGTCTACAGAAGAGGAAACTGAGAGGGGATTTAATAGCAGCCTTCAACTACCTGAAGGGGGCTTTGAAAGAGGATGGAGCTAGATTGTTTTCAGTGGTGGCAGATGACAGAACAAAGAACAATGGTCTCAAGTTGTAGCAAGGAAAGTTTAGGTTAGCTATTAAGAAGAACTTTCTCACTTGAAGGGTGGTAAAACACTGGAACAGGTTACCCAGGGGTGGTGGAAGCTCCATCCTTGGAGGTTTTCAAAACCTGGCAAGACAAAGCTTTGGCTGAGATGATCTAGATGGGGCTGGTCCTGCTTTTGAGCAGGGGGTTGGACTAGATGACCTCCTGAGGTCCCTTCCATTGCTGATTTTCTATGATTCTAAGTAGGTTTATACTGAATATCCAGGGAAAAAAAACTTCTGTTACAATAGTGAGGCAGTAGAATAAACTGCTTAGTAGGGCTGTGTGAAACAGCAACCTTGCGTTTCGATGGAACAGCGTTTTGTTTTGAATTTCATTTCATTTTGAAAGCACTGTTCCGTTTAGTTTCATGGCTGTTTCGACTCTGTTTCAACATTTTTCCCATATGCTATAATTGGGAAACACAAAACAGCCTATAACTTTGTCATTTGATGATTTGGATGAAACTTGCAGGAATGGTAGCCCCTTCTGAGGGCATGAAGCTTGCCAAGTTCCAAGGACATAGGTACAGGGGTTTCAGGGAAACTGCACCTCAAGCTGCGGACAAGCAAAACTTGTGACATGAGTGACACTGTTAAGGCGCAGCAGGGTGAAAGTTGCAGGCCTGCTAGCACCTGCTGTGGCTACAAAGCCTACCAGCTGTCAAGGAGATAGGTGCAGGGGTTCTGGGGCCCTGCACCTCTAGCTGCTGACAGGAAAAACTTGTGACATGGGTGGGTGACACTGTGTGTGTGTGTGTGTGTGTGTGTGTGTGTGTGTGTGTGTGAAGGTGTGCCCTCACTCACCTGACACCAAGGCAGAAAGCAAGGCAGTTCAGACAGATGGCAATCTTTGCAGTTTTTTCCATCCCTCCCCCAGAGCACTGGGATTAAGAGACCTCAGGAAAGGATGACAGTCATTGGCCAGCTACACAGTCTATAATGAGAGTGCTCCTTCCCTGCTCTTCCCATTCCCTCTCCTTACTTTAGTTTCTGTTTCCCTGCAGGCAAGCCTAGCTTGAGTTTCGAAACTTGAAACGTTTAGAAAACTTTGAAACGTTTCAACTTGTCTTGTTTCATTTTGAGACTGTTTTGAAGCTCTCCATTTCATTTTGATTTTGCTGTTTCAAGCTTGAAACAAGTCGAAACATTGTCAAAACGAAGTTGCCGCTGAAATTTCGCACAGCCCTACTGCTTAGGAAAGTTGTGGACTCTCTATCCCTGGAAGAAGAGGTTGGACAGCCACTGATTGGGGATCATCTAGGCCATAGGCGCCGAAAACCACCATTTCCTACGTTGTTTTTTTTCACAGATACTGATTGATTTTTGTATCTGTGCACAATATTGGGATTATGAAACAAATGCTGCCTCAGAATCATGCAGCCTGGGACCCAGACTTGATGTTCCCATTTTGGGACTGTCCCACCCAATTAGGCTGCATGACTCTGAGGCAGCTTTTGTTTCGTATTCCCAATATTGTGCACAGATACAATATAATTCAGTATCTGTGAAAAAAACATAGGAAATGGTGGTTATCCCCTTGCAGGCTGAAAGAGTTCCAGCCTGCAAGGGGCTGCATGGAGCCAGATGCAGAGGGCGCCGTGTGTGTGTGTGTGTGTGTGTGTGCGCGCACATGTACGTGGCCAGGAATACAGCCCCAGGCAGTGGTGGAGAGCAGCTTCCCCAGCTGACTGAAGGTAGGTCTATGGGGGTGGGGTGGAGCAGGTTGAGGCCCCCACAGTGAGGGAGAGAGTGGGGCAGGGGCTGGGTCAGGGGGCACTGCCCAGCCAGGTTGGTGCATGTGCCCCAGGGTTAGGGCAGGGAGCTGGACAGTCATAGGCAGCTCATCCAGGGACCAGGGGAGGGTGGCTTCCTGATGCTGCATGCAGACCTGTGGAGGGTGGCATGGGAAGGCACATGCCCTTCAGATTTGTGTGCAGGGCAGGGACAGATGCAGATATGGGCTTCCCACTGTGGACTCGGGGCTCCATGCTCTGGTGCCCTCCTGGCAGAATCCCCTGCCAGCTGCACCACCATGGTGAGATGCCCTCTACCTGCCTGATAGCAGTAGGGGTGGCAGTGTGGAGTTGTGCCCTCTGCTGCTGCCAAGCAGGCAGGGGTTGCCTTGCCATGAGTGTGCGGCCAGCGTAAGGCTTTCAGGGGGAAGGCAGAAGAGTAGGGAGCTCTGTGCCTGCAGTAGGCAGCCTGCATCAGCTGCTGCCTCCCCATGGGCTCCACTTGGCTCTGCTCTGGCTGTGCTACTTGGGTGGGGGGGATCATCTTGGGCCCCTCTGGCATAAATAAGTTGACATCTATGACGTAGGCATAGCTATATCTATGTTTTACTATGGGTATTTCCTATTCTTCTTGGCTTTGCTGGTTGCCTCCTCCCTTCCCCGACCGTTTCTGCTACCTGTGTCAGGGTGTGTTTAAGCTTTCCTCAGAGACATTGGGTGTTGGCTACAGCCAAGGTTGGGGACTTTGACTGAGATGTGCCAATGCTTCTGCTGTGATTGAAGCTGGAGGTTCCTGGCTAGAGGATCTTGCCTCTCCTCTCATTGTCAGGCTGATCAGTGATCACCATATTTCGGGTCAGGAAGGAATTTTCTCTTATGGTCATATTGGTATGGACTGTGGGGATTTTTGTCTTCCTCTGTAGTGAGGGGCATGTCCTTCTGCCTAGGATTTTTTGAGGATATATTGACAACATTTCACAGAAGCAGGGCATTGGCTGTCATGGTTCCCCTCCTTTATCTGTGGCAGGTTAGGGTGTTAGACCTGTGTTGTGTCAGGGTTGATGGTAAACTCTTTTATATAGAGTTTTTAGATTATGGATTGTATAGGATGGTTTGGATAGGGATGATCCTGTCTCAGGCAAGGGGTTGGACTAGATGACCTCTGAAGGTCCATTCCAGCCCTAATCTCTGTGACTCTGTCAGATTGAAACATGATTTTGTTTTGAAAGAATTTGAAAATGTAATCCCTAAACAAAACACATTTTATGCAGTTTTTATATAAAAATAATTAAAAAGGTTCAAATTGACATTTCCTCACAAAAATATTGATTCTGACATTATACATTTTCCCATTGGAGAATGTAGTGTGAAAAATGTAAGCCAGCTGCATTGTTAAAATGATTAGATGGAAGCTGATGTATCAGCCAGATTCTCAACGCAGGGACTGTAATCTGGTAGCAAATCTCCTTTTGGAGGGGAACTCCCTGTTGGAAATAACTTTGCTACTGCTGAATTGTGAGCCTTCTATGCAACCCGCGTGTGCTGGTATGAGGAGTGTGTCAAAAGGGCACAGATGGCTCTGCTGTGTCACTTTTCTAAGGGTATAATAGAAGCAGCCTTGTGCTAGTGCTAGGGCTGGCACATTTTTCACTAAAAGAATGCAAGAACCGTAACTACTTCTTGGTTTGCCTCTCCTGTACCAAGCCACCAAGTTCCAGTATGGGAGAGAACTTGCTGTATAATTGTAGTTTGTTGCCACTGGTTCTATTTCATATTTATTACTTCTAGCATCTAAACCAAGAAAGTTTTAGACCCTAACAACGACTGAAGGTATAGCTTAGCTAGTATAACATTTTAAGTACATTAAAAAAGGAAAAAAAAAGGAAAATGTACCTGCCTGTCATTCCTTTCTTCCTCGTGGACCAGCTTGGGGCCATCAAGGGGACACTGTGCAGCATGGAAGATGGACAGCTGGTCCTATATGTGACACCCATGGGAAGCAAGGGGGAAGGAGATTTTCTATCTCCAGTTACATAGTAGGTTTTTTTTTTTTCTTTCCAATGACAAGAATTCACTGAGATCCTGGGGCTATGCCTGGCTACAAATGATGAGAATGAGAGGAGAATCAGGGCATTTTTCTCAATAAATGCCTTTTGTGTTGCTACTAAAATATTTCCTTATTTTATTTAGTTTTAAATTTATTGTCTTTAAGATAGAGATATATAGGGTATTAGGGTGACACTATTTGGATCTTGGGGAGCACTGGATTTGCAGCTGAATACAAGGCTGTAACCTGTGGCTAGCAATGCTGCTGACCACAAGACAGAATGATATATTAAAAATAACGTTGCAAATGCTTAGGCAAGCAGTTTTATAACAAGGTTGTAGTGTTGTAAAGTATAAAGCCCATTGTGTAAGAAGAATAAGATGCAGCCCACCAGCTATTGTCAGGAGATAAAACAAGCAAAACTTTGGAGATGGTGCTGAAGTCAGCAAGAAACCAGAAAGAACCAGCAAGTGACTGGGAGAAGCCGAGTTCATGGTCTTACGCATGCACTCTTAGCAGAGAGGCATATAAATGAACGAAATGCATAGGCAATTCCATGCTAATGACGTAAACAGTAAACAGAGGTGGAGCTTGAGATGGGAGGAGAAATGGGTGGAACAGAAGGAGGGACAGAGGTGGAATAAATATTAATGAGCATGAACCAAAGTGTATAAAATATGAAAAGAACTAATGTTCCTGGGGCTCCCTGTGTTCACAGGCTGTGTGTCTGTGAGGGAGCTAGTCTGAAGCTGTCTCCATTTTGGATAAAGCTGTTGTGAGCAATGTGTGCTAGTGTTTGCTACCTGCTTGCTCTGGCTAATGGGTAACAGGATCCATGAGCAACTGGATCATCGTCTCCCTAGTTGTTGGGCGCTGCATGGAGTTGGGGTCTAACATAGGGCACATTATAGTATAAGGCTAGTGTCTACAGAGGTGCAGTAGGAAAGAAAGTTGAAATTGGGACACCTAAACACTGTAGGGCTCATGTCATTAGTTTCTACAGATATAATGCTTGTGTAAAGAAACAGGAGTCCAGCTTTCTAACAGATCAGGTGGATGTCATTCCTGCTGTTTCATGTTCTTAATCAGTGGAAGGTAGAGATGGAGGGAGAGAGAGAGACAGGCAAGAGATCACTGGTGGCTAGAGAATCAGGAAGACAGCTTTGTCAGAGGATGGAAACTGCTAGTAAGGCAAATCTCCATATTGCACAGGAGGTTTCTCAGCAAAACAAATAGATTTGCCTTGGAGGATATATCTTGGTTTACACACTAGCTGGATCAAAGATTTTTGCATCTCCTCCTAAGAAAGAGTATAAAGGGAAGAGTAGAAGAAAGAAAAAACAAATAACTTTCTGGTCTGAACTTGCTCATATTTGGATACGCATCTGGCTGGGGTCATCTGACCCCAGAACTCTTTCCTGCCTAGGCAGGGGGTCAGACTCGATGATCTGTTGAGGTCCCTTCTGCCCCTAGCATCTATGAATCTGTATCTTTGGCCTCTTAGAGAAACCCTGATTCAACTGAAATTAGCGGGACATTTGCCAGTGACTTCTGTGGGGCCAGGCTATCATCCCAGGGTCGAAGTCTTAAATCGGAGAAAATGGGAAGAACATTCCTGCTAATACCTATTATGTTTGTTTTTCTATTTCATAACTAAAAAAAAAAAAAAAATAAAGTTTTTAAATTACTCAAACAATGTTCACAGGTAGTTTATGTAGTGGCCTGCTGCTATTGCCCTCTTTCTTTCTCTTCCATTCCTTCATTTTTAGTGTGCCCACATTTCATTGTCTTGTTGGATGGGAATGTCTGGAGGGAAGGAAAACACATGTCCATATTCTATTCTCAGTCTTCCTTCTGTGCAGCTGTATTCATTTCAATAATATGAACAGAGAAAATGTCCCCATGGGACTGCTTGTATGACCCTGCTCACTGAAGATGGATTGTAATAAAAATATCCTGCATTCCTTTTACTCAGTGTGGTGATGCATGTAGTTCCAAAGCTGTTAAAAAATCTTAAATGTAAAAAGTTCTTGTTCTTTTGTTCAAGGTTCTTTTTGTGAATGAATATGTACATACTTGCACTACTTGTAATTTGCTACCAATGTTTTATAGTCCATTTCAGTTAAAGGAAGAGAGTAACGCTGTGAATGCAAAACAAATCTAAAGACCCTATTTTCCAGCAAGCCTTGACATCAGTTGAACTTGCAGTTATTTGCTGGCTACAATTCTGTGTATGGATCATCTTATGAATGTAAATAATAGAATATCTATGCTAGATGCAGATAACAAAATCATAAATAGAGATGTTAAAAAGGCAGAAATGTTCAAAAAAAATTTTCTTTTGTGTTTGGATCAACGTCTTTCCCTTGCCCATATCATATAATTTCTAATGTAGAAATGTCATCATCTGTAATAAAGGAGAAGGGGAAACAGCATCTACTAACATGAAGTATTTTCAAATGAGCAGGTCGAGGTAACTTAGCCTAAAGGATTTAAAGGAACTAGCTATCAGCTATCTAGATGATATGAGAAAAATCTTTGCTGATAAAATTTGCAGATGATCCAAAGACTGATGTGGTAGTAAGTAAGGAGGAGGACAGTTTAATGTTACAGAATGATCAGAACTACCTAAGTGATCCAAATCCAATAAAAAGCATTTTAACACAGGTGTGAGCAAAGTAATTGATATGGAAACTGAGTGCAGGTAATATTGATGCCAGGGCAAACGCTGACCACAAGACAGTGATGTAGGAATCACTTAGTCTGTCACTTCAGCATGAACTCTGAATGCATAATGTGCCAAAAGGGGCTAATATAATCCTTGGAGGTACAGAAGAGGGAATGTTGGATAAAAGTAAAGAAATAATTTTGTCTGTGTCTACAACATTGGTAAAACACTATTCAAATATAGTCCAATTCTGAAGTCTGTTCTTTTAGAAAGATGGGAAAATCCTGGAGGGAGTTCAAAGGAGAGCCATAAATGATGCAGGGACTGGAAAATGAGCCTTTATTATATGAGTGTGCGGCAGAGCACGCTTGGTGCCTGCCACTTTAAGGCTTGAGAGCAGGCAGCAGGGCAGCCTGCAGGTGTGAGTTAGCCGTAATGAGGTAGTCATATGACTGCAGGAGAGCCCTGGGATAGGAGGACAGGGCTGAGCAGCCTCCATTTTAGATCTAGGCTCTTAGGACTGAGATAGCAGTCTGCTGCTGGTAGTTGAAAGAGCAACACCTGACTGAGCTGCTGTTTGGAACATCCTTGGAGGTAAGGGCAGGAGCTGTGGGGATGGCAGGAAGCTCCTGGTCCTGGGTATGACTTGAAACTGCCCTCTTCTGGGGAAGGATGGCCTGGTGTGGCTACTCATGGTGGAGCAGTTCCCCAGAAATGCCAGGCCAGTTGCCTCCTCAGTGAAAGGCAGGTAGGGGTGCCTTATAACCCCAGCTCCCACATCCTGGTGGGTCACCCATACCTAGAGACAGGTACAGGGGGCAGGCACCCCTATGGACATCTGAGCCCCATAGGGAGGCTCCAGTGAAGGGGGCAGAACTTTGCGGTGGCTTGCGTAGAGTAGGGTGTGCTGTTGTGGTCTGAAGGACTGTGTAAGTGGGTGTAGAGTAGGGTTGTAAGGGTGATCTGAAGGGCTGCACCAGTAGGTGTTTAGAGTAGGGCTATAGAGGCGGCCTGAAGGGCAGCACATGGGCCAACCCCCACAAGTATGCAAAGGTGTGAAGTTGCCAAGTAAGGGACTAAGGGCAGAGTCAGCCCTTTGTAAGGCATGGCCAGAGCCATATAGAGTAGGAAAGCTTGAGCAACTTTCCAGACTGCATGGGGTCTGGCTAGCATGAGAGTAGGCAAGCCTGATGGCCTGAGAGGGGTTGTTCAGGGGACCAGGACAAATAGAGCGTGGCCCAGTGATGGGTGGTATGAAAGAGGCCCAGTGAGAGGTGGGTGGTATGCATGTGAAGGGCAGGATTGATAGACTTTGAATAGGACTAAGTTTGGCTTGGCTGTAAGCTGGAGGTGTAGTAATAATCTGGATGCCATCTGCGAGGCATTGGACATGGTGTAGGAATGGTACGGAGCTGTGTACAATGCCCCCTGGCATCAGAGCATTAAAATGGGAAGCCTCCAATACTTTACACCAGTTTAATAAACAGCAAGTTGTAGTAGGCAAGACTGGGCTGACTGTTCCATGTGGACAGGTGGGCAGGCCAATGTTGAGACCTTGCCCTGAGATGGCCCCCTGTCACAGAGCCCAAAAGAGCCCAACTTATTTGGCTTATGAGAATGCAGTTTGAGAAGTGACATGATCACTAAGATAGATATTTTCCAAGTGTTAAGTATCTAATAAGAGGCGTTTTCAATCTTCTGACAACGTATAACAAATTTCAGTGTCCAGAAGTTGAAATTCAGCCATGTTATGAAGCATCAGATTGACCACAGGTGGAGACTGGACAGTGGCTGGGGTAGACCAGCACCTTGAAAGACAGTCCATTTCTAATATGCCTTGCTGGTATGTCTGGCTTACTAGCTCAGTGTTAAATTGACTGCCAGACTAAGGATCAAGAAAGAATTTTTCCACAGGTCAAATTGGCAAGGATCTTGGTTTTTTTCCTTTCCTGTGTAATATGAAGGATAAAATGCCTGCGAGGATCATCTGAGCATATCTTGCTTAATCAGTTTCCATGCCACTTCAGGGTCCTCGAGCATCGTTGTCATCTTGGTCTTACCTGTCTTCTGCATGTGGCATATGGCAGTTTAATTTCCTGAGGACTGACAGAGTCAAACTAAATATTTCAATCTGAACTATGTTAGTCAAGCTAAAGTCTTTGGGCTTGATATATGACTATCTTAGGCAAATTTAATAGCCGGTGACAAAATGGAAAGGCAGAGTAGTAGTTGACTTCGGCTTTAATTGCAATGAAATCTAATATCTATTGTTTGCAGTATCCTTCTTGCAGATGAAGTGCCAGCATGGTTTTAGATGGTGCTTTAAAAAATTGTCATAAGAACAAGTCACACATTTCCTAGATATTTTTGTATATTATCTCCAATATTCTTGCCAGCATCTGTTACTTTTTGGGCTCTTTTAAGTGTGTTTCGTTGTGATATGTGAGAACACTAGGCTCCTTTGCAGCATAATCCCTTGAGTAAAAGTTCCTGAGTGCCAATCATGATCAATCTCTTAACATCACTCAGTTTGCATGGCCAATCTGGAGGACTGTAAACAAGCCAAGCAGTTACAGGCTGTCTGAGCATAGTAGTAAAATGAATCTGCAGATTTTATCATTGTGCAAGAGTCCATATGGAAAAAAGAACCTGATCAGAAGCAGCAAAGTACTTGGACATGGTCTCATGAAGATTGGGAATGGAATGCCAGATGCTGACTACTGGAACTTAGGTGCTGAAAGGCTGAAAAATCACATATTTAAAGGAACAATTGTTGAAAGGAAAATGATTCATCTTGGATATGGGAGACCTATGAGGTTGTTGACAGCATCCTTTCCTGGTGAAGGACTTACCTACAGAATTTTCCAATTTTTGCTTAATTCACTTTGAAGTGACACAAACAAATAGGGTGCATCCAGACGAGCATGCATGTGCCTCTTGGCATGTGTGGGAACAAAAAAATGTTCCCCGCACTACAAGTTTGCAGCGTGGGGAGAAAATTAGACCCCTGGATATCCAGGGGTCTAAAAAAGTCAAAGTTCAAAAAAGCAGGGCAGGGCACAGTCCTGGACCGTGCCCTGAGGCAACATGAGGCTAGATCCTCCATGGAGACACTGGCTATCAGAGCATCCCTATGGTTGGCCCCTCGCTATGGTGCTGAAACACATAGCCGGCCAGGCTGCATGTTTCAGCACCAGGGCTTTGGTGCCGGTGAGTAAGAAGTCAGGGGGGCTGGGGGAGGGGACCATGGGGGGGACCCCCAATGGCCCCACCTACTCCCCAGCCCCCCACCTGATCCTTGCTGTGGCCAGCCCCTCCCAAGGCCCCTGACCCCTGCCCTGGCTGGCCCCATCCCTCTGATCCCTGCCCCACCACCCCATACTAAAAAAAAAAAAAAAAAAAAAAGAGAGAGAAACCCCTCCCTCCCTCCCTGGCACTTGCCAGCAGCTGGAGCTGCTGTCTGGCTGACTGGGGCCCTGCCCACACAGTGTGGGGCAGGTTGACAGCCCCAGCCTGGGCCCTCCTGCCCCTCTGATGTCCTGTGCTGCCCAGGGGGCCCTGGAGCCCCCTGGCTCGATGGTGCCTGGGGTTGTGGGGGGTAGCCTTGGGGGCCAGAGGGTGCAAGTTGGTAGGTGAGACTGGGTGGGTCAGCCATTGGGGGGGGTGCTGGGGGAGTGGGGAGTGGGGGTTGGGGCTGGGTGGAGCAGCCATTGGGGGGGGGCTGTGGCAGCTGGTGGGGGATGGGGCTGAGTGGAGCATGGGGCTGGGTGGGCCTTGTGGGGGGGGTGGTAGCCCCTGTGGGGACCCTTTGGCCCCCACTGGGGGGGCAAACCCTTTGTGGGGGGCAAGCCCCTTGTGTAGAGGCCATCACCCTGTGGGAGGGCAGCAAAATATGTATTCATGAAACATGTATTTAGAGTTCACTTTATTATTATGATAAGATACTTGCTTTAACACTGTAAGATATCAATAAAACATTGTCTAACTGATCGCTGTCTCTGTCTCTGTCTGTCTCTCCTCTCTCTCTCTTTATAGTGGTCTTTTGTTTTACTTGTGGAGGAACATGTAATCCCAGCAGTGACTTTGGGATTTTTTTTGTCAGGGGTTTTGCAGTTTTCCAATAGGGAACACCAGAATTCGTGCTAGGGAGGGCAGTGGCAGGACCCTGCCTGCTCAGAGCTGGCACTTTGGACCCAGCTGGCTGTGGCTGACCTCCTGGCCAAGTGGGTGTCCCCAGATACCAATTGGCTGGGCCCCAGAAGCTCCTGAGAGCTAGTAGCCCTGAGCTACTTGCCATGGTGGCTTTTTATACTGCTGGGACAGCACAGGTGCTGGCCCTGGGCTCTAGCTCCCCCTGGCTGTAGATCCGGAAGGAGCCAGGCAGGGTTATTTTGCCCCAAGTGGCACAATTTGCTCCACACCAAAGTGCATGTCTGAGCACATGCGCTGAAGCAAAAGGCCCTGGCTCAAATTTACATGTGCTTGCATATGTGGATGGTGCCCGTAAGGGTGTCGTCATTTATTTGGGGAAACTTTCCATAATTGGTGAATAGGTAGTTTGTGTCTAATTTTATCCAGAAAGTACAGGTGGGACCATTCATAATCTGTTCTTTTATTATGGGCAAAACACATACATTTGATGTGCATTGTTTAAGTCTCAATTGTTTGTGACCTTTAAGGAGTCAAGAGAACTGAAGGGATGAATCCAAAATTCCACGTTGCATTAGAATGGGCATCAAAACATTATCTTTTTCCTTCTCCCTCTGAATGGTTCATTTTGGATGACCTCCTGTATCTATGCTTTTTTTTTTTTTTTCTTTGTGGAACAGCCTTCAGTTGATGCTGCAATAACTTTACATTGCCAAGATGGACACTAGTGTTCAGAAAAAGTCAACCACCTGTCAATCCAGTAGTAACTGACTAGAAGACTGTAGCTATCAAACTTAGTAGCAGGATTAGTTGGGGAAAGTTCCTCTCTCAAAGGAAACTTATTAGGTAAAATACGACTAATGTCACAGCCGCTGACCTAGTGTATAATTTGAGAGTCTGATGTATAATTTAGTTTCTGTCTTTTGGCATGTGGTAGAGGAAGGCAGCCTGATATTTCATCTTCTTATTGATGGGAACATTAATGGAATGAAGTGGTGATTACTATGTGGAAATCCAATACTTAACTTGATTCCAAATGTTTGGGCATTTACTTTTATTTTGGCTGTATTTCTCCATCATGTTAATGTCTTGGGTGACCTGGGGAATGCAAAATAAAATATTTGCTTCCTTCACAGGGCTGGGGTAGACCTTTTAGAATTAGTTGGCTTCTGGACTCATAGTGATATGATCAGTGAAGTGGACAAATTGGACTTAATGAATTTAACATGAATTGAGCCACTTTCAAATATCCATTCACTAATAATAAATGAGCACAGTGACAGCAAGTTTATTCTGTGGTTCATACACTATCTGTACAAGGAGTACTTTAGGATTTGTAACACTGTGGGATTTTTATAGTATATTTGGTGCTTCTGAAAGGTTTTGGATTAATAGCTATAGAGTTAAATGAATAATTTGTAATGAATAATTTATCAGACAAATTTTGGCTGTCTTTCTGAGAGAGATTCCACAAGCAGATTGCAACTAATTTTAATTGAATCATTTGTTTGAATTAATTAACATGTTTTTAGGGTTTTTATAGGTTTTTTTTTTTTAATATTTTTACTTAATGGGTTGTTTCTGATCAGTTGTCTAATTATTCAACGTTTACCTTTTTAGCTGGGTTGGCTAGCTGATAGAATATGCCACCTGTCTAGGTCCCAGAAGCAGCATTATGATGACCAGGTCAGAAAGCCTGAAGTCAATAGAGGCAAGGATTAATCACCATGACTGTGAAAGAAATGACTCAGTCATGGAGCATCCAAAATAAGTGCAAGCTAATAGCTAGGGGCAGAGGAGCTCAGATCAGAGAAGTTCTATTTCTCATTCATCCAGTTCTTGGGATACAGTTATTGGGCTTAGAAACTGTACTCTTGTTTGAAAGGCCTGTCAAAGGGTTTTCGGTTACAGTATAAGCATATACTACCCTATGAATTTGTTTCAGCCTGGAGGTAGAGGGAATATCTTTCTGTATGTCATAGTTATTCAGATTTTGTCAGTCCTGAGCCTCTCTATAGAGGCTGCCAATAAAAATACAAAATTAGTGTCAACTGTAAAGGGGACTTGTAATGTGTGTACATGTTTAGTAACATCTGCACTGAGACCACTGGGTCATAGCCCAAACAGCTACTGGATGGCAATAAATTCTGTCAGTGTTGACCAGGGGTGGATTCAGGCTATTGAACGAGCTGTGAAAGTCTTAGTGCCCTACTTTATAGCTGGTTGGGGATTTTTTGATGAAATGCTTTTAGTTGGAAAATATCAGCCTATGAAAACAAAACTTTTCATAGGGACATATCAGTTTTCACAAAACTTTTGTGGGGAAGAATTTTTGGTCAGACTCCTGCATGGTACGTGTGGGAGGAATCCCCTGAATAGCTAAGAGCCTGGTAATTGGGGGCAATCATCTTGGTTAAGGAAAACACAGGTTTATGTCTCAGGGCTACCTGACCCAGGGTCTTGAATAGAATCTGTCACATGTCCATGAGCTTGCTAACCATCAGAGAGAGCATCCGTAGTCCAGCAGCTGGGCACACCCAGGTTGTGGGTGAGCGATGTTTAAGTCCCTGCTCCAATGCCTATTTAATTATGTATGCAAAGTAAAATAGGTTCAGCAGCAGAGATTGAATGAGACCCACTGCAGGCATAGCCTTTAACCTGATGGTCAGGGCACTTGCTTGGGATGTAGAAGAGCCAAGTTCAGGTGCCTGGTATGAATCTGGCAGATTGAAGCTTACAGCTAGCTCTCACTCATCCTGCACAAGCTCTATGATCTTGCCTGGGATCTGACTTTTTTTTTAACCACAGAAACACTTGAAAAGGCCTTGTTTCCATACTGATGTACACTTTGGGGGGGGACGGACGGAGATTTGAAATATCCGAGTTTTGCAGCAGTGAAAAATTGTTTCCTGCCCAGCTCTAATGCTTTATCTGTTTTTATCTGAAGGCTTTTTTTTTTTTTTTTTTTCCTTTTCAATCCTAACATTTGACAGATTTGTATCTCGGTGAGTGAGCTGCAGCTTTCTACTAAAACATAGTGGTTGTTTGCCTATGTATGTTAGTGCTGGATCCTACTAACATTAATGATTTTTCAATAAATCTAATTCAATGAGAGTTAGAAGCAGCATTTTTGTTGCCTTTGGGTAAAAGCTGCACTTCATTGCAAATTCAATTTCGTTCCCAGTGTTTGAATGCATCTGTGAATTTTGCACAGTGAATGGCCTGGGGTTCATTCAGTCTGCACTTACCCAGGTAATTACCACTTTGTCATTGCTAGGATTTAAACTGGCAGCTTTAAAAAAGATTTTGAAAATATTACTAGGGAGACCCTGGGAAATAGATTAGTTACATCCGCCCTTCTAATGCCTGAATACTAAGAGCAGTCAACAAATTGCATATGGGTCACAAGTCATAGCTACAGTACAGGTGGGCTGAATGTATTTTTGCAACATACTTTTTCATCAAGGTAGTTTTGATTCATTGCATTTTTATTTTCATAAATTATATTTTTATGACAGGCCAGCTTATCTCATCTGAAAAATAGCCAGGGCAATTGTTATAGAACTCTTGAAGGGATACTTCAATGTCCTTGTTAAATGCTTTTTCTTCTTTATACTCTGCTCTTTATAGCACCTTCTTGGAATCATGAAAAGAACACTGCTTTTTTCTGTTGGCTTTTGTCTTTTACATCTGTCACACGCTTTGTTTTCCCCATTGTTTCTTGGGGAATCACAAGCCTGTGAATTTCCTTGTCTTTGTCAGCATCAGGGACAGCTTTTCTGATACCCGAGAGAAGATTTTATTGAGTGAGCAGAAGTTCATAGTCTCTGCATGGAGCTTCTATTTTCCAATGCTGGCTTGTCTTCTGTGACCTTAAATAAGATATTCAGCTCTTCTATCATTTGTAAAACAGGGGTAATATTTCAAACTGTGAGCATTAGCTATTTAATGAGGAGGGTCTGATTCTTTAATTGTTGGCACCCCCCTTGTGTTAAGTGAACAGCTGTAGTCCATTCACCAAATTTCTTTTCATCATGTCCCAGCACATTACCATTGTCTCTATCCACACCCCCTCTCATTCTCTTGTCTTTTTTTCCCTGTCTTTATTTTCTTTCTCTCATCTAGCCTTTTTCCTTATGTGTACATGTTTTCTGGTTAAAATTTTATATTCCTTTTTTGGTCTTTCTAGTGTGTTTTCTCCCTGGAAATTCTCATTTCCTTTTGCCTACCCTTTACTCTTCCACATGAAGCAGAAGAGTGCATGCTACATCTGACTACCAACAAGCTTCCAGACAGAGTGGAGCTAAACTACCAAATGAATGGTATGCTGTTTAACCTCAGTTGATTCCAAGCCAAAATCAAGACCACTACGACCTCGATCATTGAGCTCCACTACACTGACGATGCTGTAGTGTGTACTCACTCAGAAGCAGATTTTCAGGCAATTGTTGACATCTTTACCAAGGCATACAAGAAAATGGGATTGATTCTTAACAGTCAGAAGACTGAGGTCCTCTACCAACAAGCTCTTAATGAACAGTACCCAGTTCCCGTAATCCAGATTCACGGTGAGACTCTGAAGAACATTATTTTTTATACCTTGGAAGTCATCTCTCACAGAAGGCTGATTATTGAGGAAGAAATCCAACATCACCTCAAAAGTGAAAGTGCGGCCTTTGGATGTCTGAAAAAATCAGTGTTCAAAGATCTTGACATCCATATCTGAAACCAAACTCATGAAGCAGTTGTGATCCCCACCTTGCTGTATGGAGCTGAGGTATGGACAACATACAGGAGACATCTAAAGTTGTTGGACAAGTACCATCAACACTTCCTACGGAAGATTCTTTGATTCCAGTGGAAAGACAGATGCACCAATGTTAGCATTCTCCTGCAAGCAAAAACCATGAGTATTGAGGTGATGCTCATTCGCAACAACTTCATGTGGCTGACTGTGTCATCCAGATGTCCAATTACTGAAGCAAGTTTTATTCTCCCAGCTCATCAAGGTGTACGCTTAAAAGGACGGCAGAGAAAGCACGTCCAGGACGTCCTCAAGGCCAATTTAAAAAAAAAAAAATAAAGCGACATTGCCACCTTGTGGAGACTATCGGCCAGAACCACCCCATATGAGGAAGAATCTATTGTAGGGATATCAGTATTTTGAAACCTCGCAACAATAACAGCTGATGGAAAAGTGGGAGCACCAGAAACAGTGCGTCATGGACCAAATTAAGAATCCAGTGCCACCCACCCCACATGGAAACATATTGGAGGTGCAGTAGCATCTATCAATCCTGGATAGGCCTTATCAGCCATCTTTGGACACACAGATAAGACAATCATCCTCGACTGTGATGGATTACCAAAGACGTCTACATGAAGCAGAAGAGTACATGTTGTTTGTGGTAGGTCTAGACTACATGGCATGAGTTGAACTCCCCGGATGCAAGAAAGAGATGATTATGCCCATGAGCTGCTGCCTGAGTCTCCAACACTCGAATTATTCCCTTGTCCTACCTGTGGCCTGGAAGCAATGTGTTTGGAGCTAGATGCTATGTCATTCTCACCCTTAACAGCAAATGTATAGTGAGAGCTGAGTTACATTGAGGCATTTATGGTCTTTCTTGTCTACTGCTCTTGTCTCCCTGAGCCACCTTAAGATTAGCTGGTGCACCTCCTCTTTGATTAGACTGAAAATGTGGAACTTCCCCATGAATGCATAGAGTTATAACATTTGTAGGTTTAATAAGGCAAAAACTTCTGTAGGAGTGAGGTCCCTCAAAACTATTATTTTTTTTCTCTCTGAACATTTAATAATATGTGAATAAGTGTCCAAGTATTTTGCAAAAGTGTAATTCCAGAAGATGCATATTCCATCCCTTTACAAACTATCTCTGTGTATGTAGATGCGGGTTAAGCCATTCTGCTGTAAACTTTCTGTGGGCAGTGAATTTGAGGATTTTGAAATTATAGTCGCTTCTATACCAGGTAATGCTAAGTTAACTAATTAGAGCAGTAAGTCTCAACAAGGGTGCCACAAGATCCTTTTAAGGGTGTCATGGAGTGACACTCAATATTAACACTGTTAGGTGTACAAACACCTACATTATAGTTGACAAGATAAGCCTAGGGATTTCCAATAGGAATCTATTGTGTCAAAAAATATTCTGACCTGTCGTGGTATCTCAATTTTTAGCAAAAGAACTGCCCTGTTATTATTTTGTAATCAAACTATGAATGAAAGCTAAGAAGCTGGTGCTTTCTGAGGGGTATCTCGAATCTAAACATGCTGAGAACCACTGAATTAGAGCTCTCTGCCCATGTACCTTTAAATACCTTGTATTTTTTTGCTCTGCTTTAAAGTTGATTACTGATACTAAGCTGGGAAGATTTCACATGGAGAATTGTATAGATTTCATTTAATGACCCTGGCAGCCTTTTGCTATGACTAGGCTATTTACTGTGAATTGCTACATCCTAGGCATGGTTACATGTTGCTGTACAGCAATAGTATGGGTGGTTACTGTGCCATTCACATGGCTCATGGTTACATTTCACCGCTAAGTCACCATAGTGGCACACTATACCCAAGACCAGATTAACCCTTTAGTGAGCCCTAAGTAAACAAACTCATGGGCCCCCAGCTGAAGATAAAATTTTTATATTATTTTTTTTTCACTCAATAATTATAATATGTAAAATAGGCAAACTAGGCACATGCCTAAAGCCCCAAGTAAAGAAGGGGCCCAGTTGTGCTTATGTTAATCCAGCCCTGGCTATACTGGGGGAACGTGCTGCTATGGCAATGTACCTGGCAATTGCATATAGACATGCATATTTGCTATATCGCTATACTGCATTGCTGTCACTGTAGGGCAAGACATAGATGCACCCAAAGACTATCAGAACAAGACTGACAGACTAGGGCTTCCTAAATTGCTTCTGCACAGCCTCTTCTTCCCTGACTAGTGTTGTTGGCACTGCTTTGCTGCAGAATTCCTAGATCAATCTTCTAGTATAGGTTTGACACCATATTATAGTGTTAACTAGGAAAATTTAATTATTGAAATTATTATAGACATTGCAACCATAAAAATATTAAACTGTTTACAGTGAATATGATGCATGAAATTAGGTCTGAAAATATTTTTTCTGCTCTTGCAAAATGATGATAATGGAACATCCATTAATTAAAATGTTACTGTATATAATTAGTGAGTTAATTTTACCAGACTTGATTCTCTTAGCCCAGTAGGCTTATTTAACAATATTAGGAGGGTTCATATTAAAAAAACACAAACTGTCTGCAAACAGTTCTCTAATCAAAGACATATATGAAATGATTATGTTCCAAGATGGAGAAGTCAACATGCATGTCATTCATGTATGTGATGTAAATGTATCATTCTGGGTGGAGTGGGAATTGGGCATGTCCTTGTAAAGGAAAGGAAATGAATATCCTGGGCACCTTTTGATGATACTGTATTTACTCAAATATAAGACAACCTTCCAATAATTAGATTCTATAAATTTTCCATATATAAATTTGTTAAAACTTTCCAGGTATGGAATCTAAACATTGGAATATTGGAAGCTTGCCTTGAATTTGTCCCCCTCCCACTGCTACAGAAAGGAAAATAAATCCGGTGTGGGGGGGAGGGGTTAAAGTGGCCCCCTTTCCCCTTCCTTATTGAGTCCCTACTGTCCCTGAGCACATGGAAGTGAGGAATAAATTTGAAAATACTGACTTTAAAATAAACATACCTGTAGTACTTTGCCTATTACAAGTCCCCATAGACTTAGTTCACCCAGAATTTATGCATTTTACCTTTTTTGAAACTGCTGAACGGTACTCCATAAACATACTTTTAAGTAGCACTTTTTAAGGTACTTATATATAATACAAACCATGCATGATGTTTGTCCAAAGCCAAAGGGCTCCTGATTTACCATATAGTTCATTGGGCTTGGCCCCAGTAGAGTCAACAGTGGTTCAAGCCATGGTGACCCCACAGACCAGCACTGCTCAGTATGTGTGTGTACTCCAGATACCGCCTCCCACTCCCAAAGGATCCACATGCTGGAGTGGTCAACTCTCCACTCATAACTGGAATGCAGTGTTTTTGCCATGAGTCCTGGGATTTTCAAAAATGTATATGAGATGAGGCACAGAGCATCCTGGTCCAGCTCTACCTCATGGAAAGTAGGGCCAAACTAATCATAAGTGGCAGGTTGAGAGAGGGGGAGACAGAGAGATTCTAGGAGATCTGTTTGGTCCCCATTTGGTGATGTTCGCTAGTGGAGAAAGAGGAATCATTGGAAATGTGAAAGAGTTGGCACTGGGGGGACTGTGTGCAGAGGACACCCCCATATATCTTATTCATATGGGCTGTATTAACATAACCATGTGTATATTTGCCCAATATGGCCAAGTGTTTTATAGTTGGGTTCAGTGTTGGCTGCAATTAATAAAGCTTCCTAGTTGCTTTCCATTATTGGGCATATGCTGCTTTTGGGAGCAGTGTAAGAATAGACCATGTATTTAATGAGGCTTCCTGGCATGTGAGTGTAACATGAGAGGCTTTCCCCCCACATGCTGACTGGGGGGAAAAAACTCTTCTTATATTTGAGTAAATATAGCAGATTAGCTGCTTTGTCTCTATTGGGTGATGACAAAGGAGAGAATTCAAAACCAAAGGTATCCCAAATAAGAAAAGAAGAAAGAGGAAGGATGCTCTAGTTGTTAAGAGTATTGACATCTGCCACAGAGGACTGGATTCTATCTACATTTCAGCTAAAACAGTTAAAGTTTGGCAAAAATTATGGAAGGAAATGAAAAGAGGGGACTGCAACATAACTTTAATAGGTGATTCTACCTGCCCTGCCTATAATAATAGGAAACTATTTTTTTTCTATTAAGACCTGATTTCAGTGTTAGTCGCTACAATTTTTCATTCTTTCTGATGTATATTCCTTAGCAGAGAGGTAAATTTGTATTCTTGTTTTGGTTTACTTAACGTTTAGTGGAGGCTTTGGCTGGATCCTTATATTTTTCTAAACATCAGTCCAGGATCTAAAATTCCTATCAGTATGGACAAGCAAAGAAAAACACAGTCACTGTAGTTCACTAACATCATAATACAAAGATTCAAGTATCTTACAATATAAGGATTCTTCTGAGGTGACACTTTTTCAGGTAACTTATTCACAAATTATTTTTGCTTGTGTCTTTTCAAGAAATTTTTGCTTATATGAGACAGCAACAGCAAGCTGCTGGTATGGGCAACAGGTATTGAATTTTTTATGGATCTCAGAGCTGGAAGGGTGAAGCTGATGTCCACTGCAACAGGGTATCCTTGTGACCTTTGGTTCCTCATACATTGATTTCTCAGCACAATGTTAAGGAACAATCTCTTACAAAAAAAAAACAAACAAACAAAAAAACCCCATTATTTTTTCCAATATAAAAAAAATGGGTAAAAGTTGTGTGTTTCTTCCAGTAACAGCCATTTACAGTCTTCTTTACAGTGTTTTGTTTTATACTATTTTTTTTTAACTTGGTGCACAATTATTGCATTTTTGTTTCCCTCTGTGCTTATTAATCAAACAAAAGTTGCCCATCATTCATCATCTTGGCTTTGATTGATATTTTACATAATAAGTCCAGATCTCCATCACTGGGTAATCACTCAATGACTACTCCAGGTGGATGTTCAATAATTGTATAAGAGTGTTTGTTTATACATGAGGCAGTTTTCTTCCTGGGCATCCAGCTATATAGAGCATAAGAATATGACAGATAATCTTTACTTGATATTTTAATTTGCTCTTGGCTACTTAGCCATGGGATAAGTCTCCCTTAGTAATAAGTTTTTTCTGTCATGGAGATAGTCGCACATATAGGGTTATGTTCATGTACAAGGTTCAGAAACTGGTTCCATACATTTTATTGAAAGTATTTGTACATTCTTGTACACTACAGGAAGGGAGTTTCTTTCCTGGTACTGTATGTGTCAATGCATAATTCCTAAGCTAATCCTGAGACTTTCAGTTGGTATAGGAAAAGAATAATTCATATCTAGAAACTTTACAAGTATAAAGAAATAAGTTAAAAATACTAAAAACAGATGGCTTGTTTATTGGAAAAATAATAATAAAAACGCACAAGAGTAACCAACTATTGATCGTCTTGGAGACTCAGCATTCTGGCAAAATGAAATTCTCGGTAATGATACACTGGTTCCTGGAATCTTCAAAACAAAAGTTTCCCAAGGGCTTGCTGTACTTTAAAAATTACTGTTGGAAAAACTTAATGGATCTCAAGAGATCTGCAAAGTACTTCATAAATGTCTCTGTGGCTCTATAGATGCAATATCTGAAAATCTTAAGAAGAAGAAAATAATGATCAAATGACTAAACATTTTAAAGTTTTCTACACAGAATTATGCTATTTACACCCTTGCAGCCTAAAATCATGGTACAGCTAATAAATAAAAATAATGCATATTGTCACCTCAAAGTTCAAAGGAGTCGCAGTTTATCAATCAATGAACTGAATCTTGTAAATGGTGTAGTATTTGTTTCTCCCCTCTATATTGGAGACATTTTACTGTTTTCCAGAACTGCATAGCAAAGTAGAGTTCAGATCACAATCAGGCATTCCATATAGTTTTATATTTGATTCTGATTTAAATGTACCTCAGTAGTTGGAATTGATTTTGAGAAAGAAATGTTGTTTCTGGATATCTGGAACTAGAGAGTGGTGAATTGCCAAGGTGGTTTCATACCATTATACTGTGTTGATGGACTGAAGTCGTATTACTCCAGTCTAGTGCCAACGTGCCAATATTAAGGAAAGTGGAGATTATAAATTCTAAATGTTTCACTTCAATATAAAATGTGTAAAATATTGATTGTAATTTCTTTTAATCATCTTCAGCAAACCCTTGCAGTTGAGGATTATGGTCTTCCATGACTGTCTTATCTGTGAGCCCAAAGAGGGCTGACCAAGCTGATCTGGGATGGACAGACTCTGTTGCAATTTAGGCATATGGGGTGGATGACTCTGGGTTCTTGATTTGGTCTGTGACTGTTTCTGCTGCTCCTGCTTTTCTGTCTTCCATTGTTGTCATAATGCATCAAAGTACTAAGATGCATGCAGGAGACTCTTCCTCCATTTGGGATGGCCCTGGGCGATAGTCTTACATGAGTAGTTGTTGAAGTTACATTTTTTTTTTTTTTTCAAGTTGGCACTGAGGATGTCCTTGAAGCACTTTATCTGCTCTCCTTATGAGCATATGCCTTTGGGGTTTTTTTAATAATTTAAGTAAAACTGGTATTAAATGCTAACAATTTAATAATATATTCTATAATTTAGAAGCATTTGTTATACTCCTTATCAAGAACAGAAATAGTCTATCAAAGCACAGTATATTTATTATCGCACTCTTAATATTTCAGGAACAAAGCCATTCAAATTCTCCAACATGTAGAACTTTGTATTCTTTCATTTCATCCTTTCCTACAGGACAACCTGCTTACCTGAGGGTTGCCTCTGTGCTGGTGAAGTACTGCTACCTCAATAGCCAGCAATTGTTCTTGAACTATGTCTTCCTGGTTATACAAGAGAAGAGACTTTTGACAGGACATTCTCTGTAAGCATCCCGTGACTCAAGAACTTAGTCTGGGCCAGTTTATTGATTTGGCCCAATTAGATAATCTTCCCAGTATGCTACAAAAGCCATTCTGTTGGAAAGGTGTTTTTTTGGATGGGGTTGAATGTATGTTCCCAGAACTTGGTTGAAAGGAGTTACTTTTATAGTTGGCTGGCTGAGTGAGGTTGGCAGAATTGAATTATTTGTCCCTGTCTCAATGTTGGCTCATCTAATGATGCTAGGGGTACTATGTGTAATATTGAGTATGTATCAGGGTACCTATAGATCTGGTATAGACTACTTCTTCTTTGTGTTATTTTTTTTTATAGCACTTTTTTTCACAAGGGTGCTCTCTGCTATGATCACTGTAGGCCACTTATTTATAACCTTCACAGTTCCATTACCTTTGCTTTCTTTGCACCTGATGTTCTCCTATCTTTTTAGGTTTGAAATTTTATGAAGGCACTTTTTATAATGTTCTCATGCCACTGAATAATGCCTGCAAGGCCATGGTGGTAGATCACAAGCTTCCTCTGTATTTTAGGGTAGAATTGTTATTTTACTGTGTAGGGGAGACTTCCGAAAAAAGAAAGAGAAAACATTAGTCGTTATTATCCAGTGTCAAACAAGTTTTCTTTCATATTGATTTGATTCTCAGTTTTGTCAACCTGAAACAAAGTAAATTAATTCCACATAGAAGAACTATTGATTTGACACACTGGTGGAGAGAACAGTTAGAAGATAGATCTTCTTTTAAAGTTTTCACTTGAAGGTGCTAATCTAGCTTTGCACCTTACCTCAACGGCCTTTCACCAACAAAATTACAGCCACTCAACATGTTGAGGTGCAAACCAAACTCTGTGAAATGGAGAAACTCATTTCTGCAGAAGATGAGTTAATTCCCCTATGTATAAATCGTTAAGCCATTATACTAGGGAAGAGGTGAGGGCATTTAGTATTCAAGCAGTCACAAAAGTCACTTGCAGACATTCAGTTTGACTTTTAGGCATATACCCTGTACCTAAACATAAGGAGATATTTGCACTCATTTAGAAATAGCAAAATGTTGTAATAGGTGGTAAAACAGTCCCTCCACAAGTTCTTTTCTTGCTTATGGACGTAATTGTCTAAGGAATAATTGACTATAGCTCTGTCATATCTCTTATCTGAGGCTTTTGGATGATTTGTGACCCACCTCTAGTGTTATCCTCTTACTTGAGGTTGGTGCAGAGTCAATATACAGCACTACATGGGCGACAAAGGACATCCTTGTGTCCCTTCCCTGTGCCGTATCACACAGGCGTAGAAGGCTTAATGTTTTCTCTATATTTGTTCAAATAAGGGTTTTAACGACTCAACGAATATTGAGATGTGGCTTCCAGTGACATAATGATGAGTGAATGAGTAGGACATGAGTCCCAGCCACTGCCTAAAGGGAGTAGAGGGAGTGCTGGAATGGAGCTGAGGGTTTACTTTATTCTCCCCACTTCAAGTTCACAGTTGCTGGGAGTGATGTCACCTTTTTTTTCCCTGCTGAAAACCAGTAGGTTTTTTGTTTGCTTTATCATGCATGTTGGTAACAAGAAAAGGAGGTGACATCTCCGCATCACAGCAGGAAATCAGTGGCTGTTGTAGCATGTGCTGCCACTCTGGATGCAGTACTGGCCAGTTATGTCTCTGGTGGATTCCATTCTGGAACTTGCAAGCATAACGCCATACAGTCTATACAAGGTGGATCTAGGGTTTTGAAAGGGGGTGTGTGTGCAGAAGTGCAGCCACATCATCACATGTAGCACAACATATTTTTCTGTAGGTAAAAAGAATTTAGAATCTTAACTAATATGCTAGGGGCCCAGTACTATATTAACTAGCTTAAGTTCAAAGCAAAAACAAATATAAATTTATTGGCATGTTCACTAATTTACTAGATTATATATTAAATCTAAAACGCAGAACAAACTAGGCAAATAATAGTTAAAATAGTCACATGGTGTTTCTTCATTAGTCCTGTAGGCATTATAGCTAAATGCACATTGCACATCCCTTATTTAGATTTTTAAAACGAAATCTAGGCATCTTGATCATCTTGGCAGTGCCTCTAGTACTTCACTGGAAGTCATTTCTACACTTGAGTTGGGTGACCTGACTTCTTATTACTACCTGATTTAAGGGCTGCTTGCAGATGTGAAAAAAAAGCATTTTTACTTTAAATTCAGCACACTCCTGACCAAACCCAGCACGTTCCCAGAAGAGGCAGCATGTTACTTTTGACCTGGCTCTGCAGCATCTGTATAGATCAGGCAGTTTGGTTGAGCTTGCTTGACACTTCTTTTAGATAAAAGTCCTACTGAAATGCCCAATCTATGCCCAAGCAGCCAAGGTTTTTAGCTACAGCTAAAAATGGTCTTCTGACCTGTGAATTAGAAGAGAGACATTACCAAGAATGGCTAACAGATAGCAAAATTGTAGAAGAAAGGATAGTTTGAATAATTGAACTTCAAGACCATTTAAAAAGAGACGGGGTCAGTAACACCTATGGAATGAAGAGAGATTAGCAGAAATTAGGTCGATGATAATGAGCCATTAATCAATTGCCTCCCTTTGTGCTGCCTGAGTTGAACTGTCCCTGTCTTTCCCAATCAGTTGGTTTTAACATTTGTGTAGAACAGGAATCGAAGGGGAGTGCAACTGCACTTTCCTTGGATCCACCCCCGAGTTTGTAGGCATTGGCTGTTTCATCTTAACTCAAGTGATGTAATACAAAGCAAAACTTATCTATTGTATTAGCATCCACCCACACATTTTCCAATACTCAAAGTTCTAGACACACATTATGCATGTATGCGTTCCTGTCCATAAATGTAAAAGTAGTCATGATAATTATGTGCAAATTTGGGTTTCTGTGCATATTAAACACCTCTTCCCCCCCCCCCCCCCCCCCCCCCCATGCAGCTAAGTAGTCATTGATGTGACTGCTACTGGCACAGGAACACCCATAGATTAAATATTATTAAACTTCTATTGCAGTGTTGTCAATGTCAGTTATTCCATCTAGTTTGTACATGCAATCACATTAAGCTGTAACAAAAATTAGACATGTATATTCTTACACTTGTATGCGTAAAAGCTTTGAATGAACTTGAATGAATAGCTTGGATTTCTGAGAGATTTATTTGGTAGACAATTGAGGAGAGCTTAGTGAAGATTAATTGGCTTTCAGAACCTAATTTTCCTAATAGAATATAATGGGGAATAGAGTTCTGTAACCTTGAAATGGAAGAAGTCCAGATGTAAAATGCATATTTAAAAACGAGTTTGAGATCAAAAGGCAAGTGGAACTTTTAATTTTTAATATTCAAAAGGCAAGACACATAAAGAGTTGTAAAAATTAAGTATTATATTTTTCCCACTTTAAGGTTTATGAGATTTTAGCTCTGGAAAGTTTAACTTCCACAGTGTTATAATTGTAGGGAGTCTTCTGTAGGGCCAGGAATTAAATCATGATCCACCTTAGTGTTAGTTCAGTTCCTCAACTTTAGGTACCCCCTCTCTTCTCTTCTGTTCTATTTGCCAGCATTGGTAAACTAACAATAGGACATATTGGCATAATTCTCTAAAACATGTAATATACAAGAGAAATTGAATTACTTTTTCTGGGATAATTAAAGGAAAATTTAAAGTATCAAATATCACAGAAACCACGCAATTCTGTAAAAACTTAAAGAAAACTAAACTTCCAGTTTGAACTCATTTGTCATGCCTGTAACATCTCTTTAGACAATTCAGCACTGAAGGTGCCTAAAAAAATGGTATATACCATATAGATGTAATTTATGCCCACTCAAAACCATGTTTGCTTTGTCAGGGTTTTGTAAATGAACCTTGGTTTAAATGAGAATCAGGTCCTTCTTTGTGTAAAAAGAAACTGCTTTCAATCATCATCACAAACCAGGCATCTATTTGGAACAAAGAATATTCTGTATTCAAGATCACAGACAGGTAGGTTGATGGAACAAGTATACATAGATGGATTTAAATCAGATTGTGATATGGATAAGAAGCCTGGCCAAAAATTTTTTTTGCCTTTAAGGCTGGAAAATGCAAGGGTAAAGTCAGTGGAATGGAGGTCAGGAAGAAGTACCCTTGGATGAGAGACTGTGTAGGACATGGATACATATATAGCAGCATTGCTGATGATGCCAACTGTGGTCTCCATGATCAGAGCTGCTTGCTTCTTTTCAAAGAGATCTATAGGATCACAAATACAAAAAGCTATTTTGTGAATACCACTAGTCTGCGTATCAATTAATTACTTTGACATAAGCAAAATCTTACTGCATGCAGTGTACATAAAGAGGAAGGAATAGTTGTGTATATGTGATTGACTATTTCTCCATAGGCATTGGCCTGCTTTTTTTTTTCTTTCTCTGCCTTCTCTCTTTAAACATAGGCAAATGTGGACTGGGATTCTGTAAGGAGTTATTAATAGACACAAGGGAATGTATGCAGGATCCTGATTGTACTGGGGGAAAAACACGAAGCAGCATGCAGTTTGCATCACTGATTTTTAAAAAAAGACTCTTTTTTTTTTTTCTCCTTACATCTCCCTTGCCGTAAGGAATGTAGAACCTCCAGACCAACTGCAGCACACACAAGCTTTTCAGTGTTGTGCAGCTGTGCAGGGCCAGGCTGTTGGAAAAAGCTACAACTCTGATGAGCTTACGGAAATGCCTTAAATATTTTCCATTTGATATGATGGCTGATGATGCAATTGGAACTGATACAACATGCTAATGAGCTCACTCTGATAACATTTTGGTGCCAATTGCTTATGCTGATATAAAGGCAGGAGATATCTACAGTAGTTGAATCGGTAGGTGTTTTTTTGTCAGGAATCCTAACTTCATGACATTTTAAATAGTTGCAGTTTTATCATTTTAATAAGTGGTATTAAATACTGAGCAGATTTTGTTACATCTACTATTGGAGATAAGAGGTTGGATTCTTAGCTCGTGTAAGTACGCAGTCTTCACTGAAAACTTTGGGAATATGCCAGTTTAAATTAGTGGAGGCTGACATCCAAAGATCTACCAGCTCCTTCCAGAGTCTAAGCATACCTGCTTTAAAATGTCCCAGGGCTCAGCCAGAATAGGGAACAAGGCCACTGTGGTTGTGTCATGATCTGGATCCAGTACTTTCTTGAAAAGATGCTGGTACAAACTGATATGTTAATGCCACCTTAATTTCCCTTATTTGCCTTTCCAGATTTCCCACCTTCTGTTTCCTTCTCTCCCATCTGTTCTCTTGCTGCTTCTTACTCTCTTGGAAAAAAAATCCAGATTTGTAATATACTCTGAGAACTATGAAAGAAGGTACTTTTTTTATATACTGTACTCTTGTCTGGCACTCTAGTATGAAGCAGAGGGTGCTAGTTTTTTGGTCAACGCTGAGAAACCTTATAAATGAGGTTTCACTTGCGCTGAGAAAATTGCAAGCATTTTGCAGCACCAGTACTGCTTCACTGGTAATAAGCTTGGATGGATGTGGTATCAGACTGAAGCTCTGTAAGTTAGAGCACTTTATCGAATGTCTGTGCCAGATCCCATCATGAGTCAAGGTAGGTCACATTCTGCCAGCATCACTGTTGACTCCTCACAGGGCAATGCTTTAGCCTTGACTAGAGCTTGTCTGCTCTGCCAGAGCACTAGGCCAACCCTGCCCCCAGGCTGTTTATGACAAGAGTCAGTGAAGCCTCTGTCCCCAGCTTCACATCCTTCCTCCAGCCAGCTGAGAACCTCAGCCAGGCTTGGGAAAGGGAAAAGGTCTGTGTTCTTGCACCAGCCCTGGCACTGGGGCACTCGCATCCCTGGGCTTTCCTTCCCCTCCCCCAACTCATCACAAAGTACCCCTCAAACCTGAGACGGAGCACAGGCCCATACAAGCCTGGCCCTGCCAGCTGCATACCACCTTCCCCCTCAGACACCCTGCCAGCCAGACCTCAGCATCCTCTCCACCCCCAGCAGGACCTGCTGCAGGGGGCAGCTTACCTCTGCTGGGTCAGGGTGGTTGAGGCCAGAAGATCAGGACTGGGCCTGTATGGAGGCAACCCTGTGGCTTCTCCAGCTTGGGCAATATTGAGACGTATGTGGCCCATGACTTTTTTTTTTTTGGCCTGCAGCTACAGGATCCCAAAGTAAGAGGGCTTGAGCTGGGGCAGGGGGGCACTGAACATCCAAGGTGGGGCAAGCAGACAGATGCTCCTGTAAGCTTCAGGAGCTGGTGTCGTGTGGTCAGTTTCTGCTGGGTATAGAACAGTGGAAATTCCATGCTCTGGGCAAAGGTCATTGCCAGAAACACAGGGTATCTGCTGAAACCCCCTGGGAAGTTTAAGCTTGTGGGCATGGTCTGACCCAATGAGCCCTGGTCATGCTGAAGCATGGGCCACACTCAGCTGAAGTGAGAGGAAGAGGCATGCACCAGGATCCACACCTTCATGTATTGTCCACTTGTTCGTGCCATCCCTGCTTTCAGCCTTCCTTCCATCTACTTTCTCTCAGCCAGACTGTCACCCACTCAGCAGAGACCCCATGGGCACTGCCACAAACCATGGATGACCTCACTCTGTCATCCTCCACCAGCCAAACCCAGTCACACAGTTGGGAGTACGGGGAGATGAGAGATTTCATCACCATCTGGGGTGAAGAAGAAATCCCACACCACCTCCAGAAAGGGCATGGCAGCAGAAGTGCCTTAAAATGAATTCCACAACAGATGTAGGCACAGGGCCATAGGAGGAACTGGTTGCAGTACTGTGCCAAGACCAAGGTGACGAAGAGTCTATATCACTACATGGTTGATGCCAACAAGAAGTCTGGGGGCAGGAGGGGGCATGCCCTTTTAGAAAGAGCCATCCTGCTTTCTTACCAAGCAAAGGGCTGTCGACACTCTGTGTACCGGTGGCACCTCCAGGACCCCAGAGGTGTCGCCTACAGAGACCCATCTAGAGGAGGAGGTGGTGCTGGGAGGCCCTGGGACTGTGGAACAACTGGGTGCACAGGAGCAGGTTGTGAGGGGCCACAGGGCAAGAGCATAGTTGATAGTCAGCCTCCAAGGAGTCTGGTACAGTGTTGCTGGCCCCTGCATCATCATAGGATGTGGGACCTAAGGTGCACTTCCAGCGTGAAGTGTGCTCCCAGGATATCTTCTCGCCCCTGGCTGAGAGCATGACCTCCTAAGGCTAACCTAGAGCATGTCATGGAGGAGGAGGAGAGCTCTGATGACATGGACATTGGGATCCATGACCTGGAGTCCAGGCATGTGCCTTTCACCTTGCAGGAGCCTCCCCTACCCTTGATGTTGACAATGCAGATGTGACTGAGCATGCAGTTCCTGGGACACTGCTTCCCCTGTTGGCCTCAGTTGTCCTGGACTCACTCTTTTGACACATCATACTCCTCTTCCAGAGGAGCAGAGTACATACCAGCCCTGCCACTACCAGTGCTGTGGCCACTGCACCATCACAAACTGCACGAGCCATGGTCAGCCTCCCTTCCACTTCTCCTGATGGCTCAGGCCCTGAGCAAGGACTCTGTGAAGCCTATGATAATATGGTTTTGCCCCTTGGGTTTTCTGAAACCATGATGGGGAGCCCTGGGGGGCAAGATGGGGGGGGGGGGAAGGAAGGAGGATCAGGGTTGCCACTACAGGCTCTTATCATAGTCACAGCCTTCTCCTGGGGCATTTTAGGCTGAGAAGCCCAGAAAGGGTTTGAGGTTAGGGATGGCAGTGTGGCGATGGTGGGGTGGGGGTGGGGGTAGCTAATTGCTCTGCCCTGCCAGCTCACAGTGCAGGCCCTCCAGCTCCTAATTGTTCAACAGATTTCTATCCTTGAGCACTCAGCAGAGCAGTGACCCTGGCCCCTTGTTTCCCCCCTCACCCATTGTCTTCGAGCACTGCTGAGGCACCAAGGCTTTCCCCTCCCTCCCCCTGCCCCCGGCCTGCCTTAGGTGCTTATCAGGCCCTTTTCCATTCAGTGGGAACATAAATCTGACTAACTGACACCCCCATGCCCTACCCTTCAAGGCCAGGCTGACCTTCTGGGAGAAACGAGCCTCACCAAGCTGGAACAGCAAGGCACTGAAAGCATTTATTGAACTCCCTGGGCAAAGTGTAAAAAAGCAGTTACAACTGTGGGTGCATATGGCCCCACCTTGGTTGGCATTGCCACAGATCCAGTTGGTAGAGACCACCCTGTAGCGCCCCCCCCCCCCCCCCCGGTTATCCCTCCTTGTACTAACTCCCCCTTCCAGGTTCTTTTGCCTGTTTCTCAACCCCCTCCACCCCCCTGCTCCCCCCCCCGCCAAAGGTTTGCTGGTTTGTGTTAATTGGGATGAGGCAACAAGGTGGGACATGGGCAATGTTCAGCAGGTTTCCTTTATTAAACATGACAAGTTTGGCAGCTGCAGCATTTTATTAAACCAAGGCACATCTCTTCCTCATGCTGCATTGCTCCACACCCTGATGTGTGGCCCTGAGTGGGAGTTGTGGAGGGAGAGGGCAAGGGGTACAGTAACTGGGCAGTGCTGTCCAGGACACGGGACCACCCAGGGCAAGAGATCCATGGCATGGGTACTGAAAGCCTTCTGGCTTTACTCATGCGGGCAGGGCTTTTGGTTCATAAGGGTGTGAAGGCTAAGATCCCCAACATCAGCATAGGGCTTGCCCTCTTCTCTACTCCTGTGCTGCATGTGCTTGTGCTGCCAGGCCCTGTTCATGTGCCATGCCTTCTTGACCTGGGCTTCACAGAGAACCTGCCCCCTGGTCCTGCAGATGTGGAGGACACAAGTAGTGATGTGGAGTCGTGTCAGGTTCTTTGTGTTCAGGGGGTAGGCCAGGTCTTGAATTGGGGGTGAGTGGGGGATGATATCACCAATGGCAAAATATGGGACCCAGAAAGTGTAGCACCTGCTATCCATCAGCTCAGGGGGTGGGGAGTTGTGGAAGACAAGAGTGTCCTGGGTGCTGACCACCCAGCCAGTAAAGGTGTGGGTGAAGCAGTCCTGGTGTTTGACAACATCTTGCAGGACCATGGAGAAATAGCCCTTGCAGTTTCATAGTTTCATAGTTGGTAGAGTCAGAAGGGACCTGAGCAGATCATCAAGTCTGACCCCCTGCCATGGGCAGGAAAGAATGCTGGGGTCAAATGACCCCGGCAAGGTGATTATCTAGCCTCCTTTTGAAGGCCCCCAAGGTAGGAGTGATCACCACTTACTTTGGCAGTTGGTTCTAGAGCCTGGCCACTCTGACTGTGAAGTAGTGCTTCCTGATGTCTAGTCTGAATCTACTCCCAATCAACTTGTGGCCGTTATTCCTAGTTACTCCTGGTAGTGCTCGGGGGAACAGGGACTCTTCTGTTCCCAGCAGGTCCCCCCTGGTAAGTTTATAGATGGTCACCAGATCCCCTCTCAGCCTTCTCTTGTGGAGGCTGAACAGGTTCAGGTCCTGTAGCTTCTCTTTGTAGGGCCTGCCCTGCTGCCCCCTGACCATGCGAGTGGCCCTCCTCTGGACCCTCTCAATGTTGTCCACATCCCTCCTAAAGTGCGGCACCCAGAACTGGATGAAGTACTCCAACTGCGGGCTGACCAGTGTCACATAGACGGGGAGGATCACCTCCTTGGACCTGCTCACGATGCATCTGTGGATGCATGACAAAGTGCGGTTAGCCTTACTGACCAAGTCCCCACGCTGGCAGCCCACGCTCATCTTGGAATCAATAATGACTCCCAGATCCTTTTCTGCCTCTGTGCTGATGAGAAGGGAGTTCCCCAGCATGTAGGTATGCTGCTGGTTCTTTCTCCCTAGGTGCATTACCCTGCATTTGTCAGTATTGAATCCCATCCTATTCTCATCTGCCCACCCCTGTAATCTGTCCATATCTACTTGTAGCCTGTCCCTCCCTTCTAGCGTGCCCACCTCTCCCCACATCTTAGTGTCATCTGCGAATTTGAACAAGGTGCTTTTCACCCCCTCGTCCAAGTCACTGATGAAGATGTTTAACAGTGCGAGTCTAAGGACCAAGCCCTGGGTGACCCCACTGCCCACATCCCTCCAGGTTGAAAATGACCTGTCCACCACCAGTGGTGAACACCAGTGTGGCCCAGGCCAGGCAGACGAGGGGGATGTGGGTGCTGTCTATGGCCCCCATGCAGTAGGGAAGCCCATGTGATGGAAGCTGGCAGCCATCTCTGTGGGTTAATGAGGCAGATGCAGCCATTGGCCAGGATGTCCTGGATGACCAGGCACATCTCTTGGACTGCTTCTCTAACTGTGGTCTTGCCCATGCTGAACTGGTTGACCAGGTAGCAGTAACAGGTAGGGTTGGTCAGTTTCATGATGGTGATGGCCACCCACTTCTCCAGAGTGAGGGGTGGCCACATGCTAATGTCCTGGCATGTGATCTAGTGGGCCAGCTGGGCAATGACATGCATGAAGATGACTTGGTACATATGGAAGGTCTGTAGCCCCTGTTTGTTATCCCAGATGCCCAGGATGAGCCTCTCTCACCAGTCACTGATGGTGGCATGGACTTAGAACCAGTGCTCAATGTTCTGGAAGTGGCACCAGAGCACCCCAACATCCATGGCATCTTGGATGGCCTTGTTCTCATTGGCCATGTGAAAGTCAGTGGGCAAGTCCAGGATCCTTGGCAGGTGTAGAGTGGTGTGGGTGGACCTGCGTGGGACTGCCAGTTGGTGGCTTGTGGCCTTGAGGGTGCATGCCATGGTGAGCTCCTGCTGCATCACGTCCAGGTGGGTGTATATGATGTCCTGCAGCCTCTGGCAAGACTCAAGCAGGGTGACCAGCAGGACCCATCACAGTTCCTGGGTCTCCCTGCTTGGCATGGATTGCAGAACACCATAGCAGGGGACAGGCTGGCTGGGACATGGAGGCACATACAAGTCATGACAGCAGGTGTTCACCCTTGTCCTCTTCTGGAAGCCTGGGGCTGGCCCCAGGGGAGGGTCCATAGTGATTCAGCAGTGGGTTGGGGGCATGATGGCCCATACCCAGTAAGCCAACCAGAGGTGGTTTGCCTGTTCAGCTCTTCTCGGGAGTATTTGGCATCCTAGGGAGCTCATGGGACACTTAGGGAGGTATGGGAGAGTGCTCCCTAGCTCCTTTCCTTAGGTAGTGTGGGCAAGCTCCAAGACCCCCACCAAAGGGTAACATCTGTCATGTTCACTTCTGACCTAATCTAGAGTGGTGGCACAATACTTAGAGCACATTGCCTCAAGCTTCTTGAATGTTTGTACTTAGCCTTTATGGCTAGTCTCTACCCCAGCTTCCTCTGGTGGAGTCCCAATGGAACTGCATTAGTGCAACAAAATGCTCATAATTTTTTAATGCAGGTACAGCTTCTTATAGTGAAAGTTGATTCTCACTTGCCAAATTAATCTCTGTAGTCCAGGGAAGAGAGGACTATGCTTCATAAACTATTTTCCAGGATGCAGAAATAAGCCAACACGTTATGTGGAAGTAATTCTTGAGGCTTTGTTTGTAATTGACTTTGATTTCTGGTCATTTAAAAAGCCAGAGACGCAAGATACATTTAAATATGATGTTACACTGTCCTCCAGTTCTCAAAAAAACAAATATTAGATGCATTATCTGTGAAATTCTTTGAAAAATTATCCATTTTGCAAACAAAATTAAATTGTAAGTTGTCACATGAACTTATTCATGCATAAAATTGCTTTATACTGATCTTATCTGACACAGTCCCAGACTGAGAGGTTTCTAAGCCTAGCAATTGGCTTGTTTAAAATCTTTTAAGTGGAATTGTGCTGGCTTTGAATTACTGATGGACTCAAACCAAACATGGCTAATTTAAATTATCTGCTTTTAGTTCATATCTGACCTGCTTGAAAGCCTGCAAGACTTGTTAATCAGACAGTGAGTATCCACATGAAAACAAGCTGGATTTAAAAACCCTTCTGAATGTTTTACATAGCCATGTGTAAAGCCCTGAAGCACAGATGGCACTGCAGTTACCAGAATAGTGTCATTTTTCCCTTACACTTAGGTTCACAGTTGGTCCCCAAAAAGCTTGGTTCATCACCCGCACAATTTTTATTAATTGAAGTGCCAGGCTAAAGCTGCCCTATGGCTATTGCTTTCTCTTGCCAAAATGTTAGCTTTTGACCTGCTGCTTTTGTGTCCATTATAGTTCTAAAGCCATGTGCTGTTTAGCTGCAAGACATCCTGTTTTGCACTGGGTTTATATTATGCCACTAACAGGAGTGAATGGAAGTAATTTGATGTTTGCCTGCTATACTGTAGAATGGAAAGTTAGCGTGCTTGATACATGCTCCCTAAAAAAAAGATTAATGCCTATTCATTCACATAAAAAACCCTGAATTATCTTCCATGGACCTTTCTGTCTGTTTCTTGGGGAAAATGATCCTTTGGTAAAACTGACCACATAAATCTATGTGGTTGTTGACCAGTTGATTACAAATACTTGAGTATTTTTCAAAACTCCAAAATGTCCATTTGAAATTTGATCTGGGTTAACCAGATCATTTTGACGGAACCTATAGGACAACCTTACATGTGCTCCAGGGTGAGGTTTTTTTTTTGGGGGGGGGGGGGGGCGTATTTTAATTAGAGCAGCTCTTAGAGCCACTATAATTAAAGCACCCTCAGCATCACATGAATTCAGTGTCCTGTGCTTCAAAATGGTGGTGGGGGCACTTTAAAGCTTGTTTGATGAGCTTTAGTTAAGGTGTCCCCACCGTCATTTTGAAGCTTGGGGACACTGAATGTATGTGATGTGGAGGCTGCTGGAATGTGCTAATTAGTATGCTCCAGCAAACTCTGATGTGTGCTAATTGGTACATGTCTGAGCAGATGTCCAGCACATGTACAGGTGCCCATAGACTCCTGTTCCCTGGTTGGATTAGAGGAACTTTTATGAATTGGTTTCCTCAGATGAACACCTGTCTTATATATGTTCAAAATCAGTTCTCTACAAATATCCAATGCCTTTGTGAAACAAATACTTTCCAGCAGTATTCCTGTCCTTGGATTTGTTTGCTGAACTATCTGTGAGAGCAGAATTCATCTGTTTGCCAAAGGCCTACACAAGACCTAGACAGTACACAAGTCTTCTAGCTTGGTTCTTTTTCTTTACTGTCTATGTGGTGCTGAGACTAGCTCACTCTTCTTCAGTGCTAGTGAGCATTACCATTTTGTGTCATTTTATACACCTAGGCCAGGGGCTGTCAACTGGGGGTACGTGTACCCTTAGGGGTACTTGGAAAGGTCCTGGGGGTATGCATGAGTGGGTGGGGATGGAGTGCCACCACTCACCCCCCTGTGCTGCTGCCTCCCAGGAGCAGGGCTGGAGAGGGGTGCAAGGACACTGGTGCCCCTCTGCAGGCCACACAGGTGCTGCTTGGCTGGCTGGATATAGGGGCGGCAGGGAGGAGTTTGCATGTGGTGGCTGCTGCCCACTGCCCCACACCACTGTTGTATGCTGCTTTGCCATGGCCAGTTGCACATGTGGCTCCATGGGCTGCTGATGGGCGGCATGTGATGGGCCAAGTGCAAGACCTGTCAGCGGCCCGTGGAGCTGCATGTGCGACTGGCCATGGGAAAGCGGAGCACGGTGGTGGTGGCATGGGGTGGTGGGTGGTAGGCCATGTGTAAGCCTCTCCCTCCATGTGTAATCCCCCTCCCCCCCAGCTCTGCATCTGGCCGCTGCCACCAGAAGGAGTACACTTCTTTAAAAAGGTTGAAACCCCCTGACCTAGGCAAATGAAAATACCATTTTTTCTTGCATACAACACATACCTTTTTCCCAAAGTTCAGCTGCCAGAAATTGGGCTGCACATTATAAGAGAAGAGATATGGTGATAGCCTCTTCCAGGGGAAAGTCAAAGTAATGCTGCATGTGGAGCTCCCTAGCTGTTGACTGTAGACAATATCTCTTATTTTCCCCAGAAGAGGTTTCCATGGATGGATCTAGGATTTTGAAAAGTGGGATGTAAGTGGTGTGGTGGATTATCACATATAACACAACACATAATTTCTCCAGTTAAAGCAAAACTAAAAGCTTTATAATATGCTAGGAACCAGTGCTATGTTATTTAATTTAAAAGGAAAGCAAAAACCAATATAGCTATTGGTATGTACACTAATTTGCTAGATTATATATTAAGTCTAGAAAGACACAACAAACTAGGCAAAAAATAGTTAAAATAGTGAAATGATACTGTATCCTTAGTCCTGTATTCATTATAGTTAAATATGCGTCTCTTGTTCAGACTTGCAAAACAAAGTCTACTTCACTGTCAGTCATTTCTACACCTGAGTTAATATTACTACACCTGAGTGAAAATTTTTATCTAGAGCTAAAAACAATCTTCAAGGCTGTGAAATGGAACAAAGATATTGCCAGGAATGGATAACAGACATTAGAAGAGATGAATATCAAGACCATTAAAGAAGAGAGAGGGTCATTAACACCTGTGGA
This sequence comes from Alligator mississippiensis, assembly GCF_030867095.1. NCBI lineage: Eukaryota > Metazoa > Chordata > Crocodylia > Alligatoridae > Alligator > Alligator mississippiensis. Next base: position 226,406,054 of record NC_081826.1, on the reverse strand, counting down.
GTGGAGAGAGTTTAGCAGGAATCAGGTAGCTGATAATACTCCATGAAGTCAATTGACTCCATCAGCTTGCCTGTTAGAAATGCCTTAAATCAGGAGCCTTGGCCTGCTCAGCACAGTGGCTCACTCCAGACTGCCATGTCCCCTGGCAGGACCCTGGGGCAGACACAGGTGACCAGAGTGTTCCACCTGGGCCTAGGTGCATGCCCACTCCATGCCACCAGAGTGGCCAGCCAAAGTCAGTTGACCACTTACCCCTTCCCATATAAGCCCCTGACCTGGAAAGGGAAGTGCCTGTACAACAAGGTGTAACCTTGTACCTAGGCTGTTGTACTCTTGGATTGTGATGCTACTGACTGACAGATCCTCTGGATACCTGACTTGGCTAGCCTTCTGACCTCATGTTCTGCCTCATGCTCTAGATCTCCAAAGTGGTTCCCTGGACAGATCTGGTTTCTGGCTTCTCCTGACCCTGAGGTGATCCCCAGACTTGGCTGCTCACAGCTCCACATGACAGCTGGTGCCCCTCCCAGGTGTTTGGTTTTAAAGTTTGGGTGGAGCAGGAATCAAAGAGGGGTACAGCTGCATCACTGCTTCATTCTCTGTTTCTGTCTGACTGCCAGACAGCAGATTTTTTGGGGAAGGGACTGGCTTCTGTATTACTTGTCTGAAATGTCCCTAGAATAATGGATCTGATCTTTGATTGTGATTCTTAAGTATTACCATTGTAGTAGCAAAACCCCCAGTTTTTCTTTCTTTATATATATCTATATATAGATCTAGATAGATATGCATTCCATTCCCTTCCCCAATTATTTCTGGCTTTTCTTTCTCTCCCTCTCTTTTCCCTATAGACAAGCATAAGCGAGCTCAGACTTAGGATAAGCTTTAAACATTTTTATTTTGGTAGCAAGTTTTTGGTTTTGGATATCCACCGTTTTATATTGTATTATTATTAGATTTGTATTGATTCTTACTGTTGTATATTGTATTATTATCATTTTTGTATTGATTTTTATTCTTTCATATGGATATCGTATGGTTTAGGCCTGTGTTTGTAAGTGAACCAAAGTCATGTCAAGTTTCCATTTTGTATGTCAAGTCTCCATCTTGTGTCCTCTGCCTGGGCATCCCCTGTGTTGCAACTGTATGAGTCACGTACCCCTCCCATGTAAATTGGTTCCCAGATGAATGAGAGTGATTGGGAATGATTGAAATACAATGGTAGCAGGCCTCTACTGAATGGCCTATAATGACTGGGCCATCACCTCGCATTGATTCATCCAGGAACCATGGACCTCACCCAGGAACAGAGACAAGAACCTAGCATTTGAAAGGCAAAAGACCCTGCAGAAACAGCAACTCTACCATTGTACCCCACCATTACAGACACCCGAAACTGCACATCCCTGCATGGAGCACACATGCTCAGTACGCCAGGGGCTGACCCTTGCCTGGGCATGCCTCCTGTCACTAGGTCACACAAGGTCTGCCCCTATAAAATGGGGCAGTGAAGACCGATCTAGTGGGAACGCCATTTCCATCTGGACCAGATCAGCTTCATGTCACCTATCTACCCCAGAGGCCCTGCTGGCAACGCCCCTCTGGACAACACTGAGCTGAAGGAGACCTTGACTGGCCATCGAGGATCAACTTCCAGCGTGGGATAGGTAGATATTACCTGCACACCTCCTCCTACAATTTGGACTTTCTCTCCTCCTGGACTTCAGTGGACTTCAGCCCCTGCATCAAGCCTCTCTAACCCCTGCTGCCATTGTGTGTGTGTGGGCGCAAGGGAACCAATAAGACATTGTCACCATCTCCCCTGTTCAATAAAACTATTGTCATTTGCAACCCCTAGTTGGGTCATGTTTTACTGAATCCCAGTCCCTCCCTTATCTTAAATTCCAGCCTAGTTCTCTCTCTCTCTCAGCTCCAGCCCCCTCCTGCTAGTTTCCCGATCTCCTCCCAATTCCATCTCTCCTTTTCTGCCACCTCAGCCTCTCCTTTCTTCCCTGCTGTCCCTGCTGCCTTTCAGCCTCCTGTGCCATCTACTGCCTTTTCCCTGTGACTTTCTGCTGCCTTTCTCTGCTTTCCTGCTGCCCCTGCCACCTTTCAGTCTCTCCTGTTGCTTTTCCTGTGACTTTTCTGCTGTCAGTCTCTCTGTTTTCAGGCTTCCCCTGCACCTTCTGTAGTCATTCCCCCCACACCCCCCAGCTTCCCAGCTACTCGTGGCTGTCCTGCAGTTTTCTCCAGCAGCTGGAGCCTTTCTCCAGCTCCCAGCATCTACTGCCACTCCCTGCAACTTCTCTAGCTGCCCCGGAGCCATCCTCTGGCTCCCCACACCCAGAGCCCCTCTTTAACACACTTTCTCTTAGTCCCATTTCTCCTCTCCCCACCTACATTTTCAGCTCCCCCTGGCTCCAGTCCCAGCCGCTGTGCCAGCATCACTCCCCTGTTCTTCAGGCTTTGGGAGTTGTCTTTTAATCAATTAAGATCAATTAATCTAAAGTTACCCCTGAACCTCAGTTCTTCAGCCAGACCCCTCTAGTCTACCAGTTCTAATCCCAGTCCCGGTGACTTTCACTCCCAGCAACTTTCACTCCCAACTTTCACTTTACATTTCTACTTTCTTACCTTAACCTTTCCCCAGGTATCCCAAGTACACCAAGCACATACACACAGGTGAGATCCTAAGTTGGGTGTTGTGATGTGTATGTATGTATGTATGTATATATGTATGTGTAGGTGGGTGGTATGTGTGTGAATTAGTGAATAGACACACACACAGATATATATACACACACACACATATATAGATATCATTGTGTGTGTGTAGTATATGAATTAGTAATCCACATTTGTTTATTGGATGTGCAAGTGTTGGTAACTGATTCCATCTAAATATGGTGTGTGTAGCGTGTATGGGCTTAAACTGGTGATAGGTGTGCATGAACCTAGACTGGTTATTTTGAATGTGTGTATCTGAGTTGCTAGTGTGTGTGTGTGTGTGTGTGTGTGTATGCCTAGTAGGGGTGTATGCACCTAGTGAGTGTATGTGTGCTTAATCGATTTTTATGTGTGCATGTGCAATTGTACACCACGCCCTTCTGCCTAACAGCACAATATTGAGATCCTGAGTGTTGGCCTGACCCCTCAGGGCAACACCACAATGAAGTAATAGATTATGATAATGGCTAACTGTAGTCTCTTGACTAGTCTCTTGACAGGTCAAAGACCTTGGAAAGGTTTCTTTTATTTGTTTTAACTTCCTTTGCAGTTGTCAAGTCTAGAAACTTTATTAGTGAACATTAAAAATTGTGGTTAGATACATGGGTTTGTAGAGATTAAAGAAGATTTGGAGTCCCTAGCATGCTGGTATAGAACATAGTTGGAGTATGTCAGCTCAGTGTAAGACTTGCAGTTCATCAGGAAGCCTATGTTAGCCTGGGATAAAAAGGGGATAGCATATCATTATCAAGAGGATAGAGGACCCTGAACATGGTCACTGCATTGGTAGGGAGTTGTAAGTTGGTAAGACATACTCAAATCCAAGTTTTGGCTTGCAGTGTACAATTGCTGGGGTGGTGGGTAGTCAAGGGCATAGACTGTCTATGTCAGTTCATGGCAAGTGTAAAGTGGGGGTTCAGGCTGCCCCTCTGTCTTGTTTCTGGCTGTTGGTTTTGGGCAGTGGTCCTTGTATTAGTGATGGCCTGGGATGTGTTTGATGTAGATGTCCCTGGAGCATCAGATGGCATCAGAATCCATGAGGCACCTCATTAGCTTGTCAATGAATTTACTATTTATTTATATACTTGGTCTTAGCTCAAGAGGATGAGAAGCAAACTATGACCAGAGTCTTATTATCTAGTAGTTTGAAGAACCCTTGCTGCTATTATATGTGTAGTTGTAAAAAGGGAGATATGAAGGTCAGTCAGAAAGTGATACCTCCTAATTTTTTATCTCCTAAGCAAACCATACACATGGAGGGAATTCTTGTTGTCTTCTTGCTTACAGGAGCCATAGTAATCTCAGAGGTCTACGTTAAGACCCTGAGGAAATAGAAACATTGCATGCGAAGAGCCTGACAGAGGTGTCTGAGATGCTGCCTCTGCATAACGATGCTTATCCACACACCCATTTGTGTGCCACGAGAATGTCATCATTTGGGTGGACTGTGCTGCTCCATCTTCCATTCAGCCCAGAATATGAAGGATGAACTATTTATAAGGTCCCCCTCTTCCAACTGTTTTTTTATTATTGCTGCACTGGCTTTTCTCCTCAGACCTGAAGAAGGTCTTCCATCCTTCTTGTTTTGCATAGTGTGAAAACAGGGAGGGTGGTTGTTATTTTACGATTTATTATCTTGCACTGCCCAGGTTCCAGAACTGAAGGCCCAAACAAATGTTCTCATATAGGAAGACCCAGGTTTTGTTGGTCTGTGCCTCTGACCCCTGTGTGAATAGGAAGTTGGTCAAAACAGGTTTTATTAAAATGGCATACTAATAAAATGATTCCTGTGAGATGTGTTGTTTGAAGCAATTGTATTCCTGGAATCACCGATGTATTATTACCTCTACAGAAGCAACATTGTGCATTATCAGTTAGAATATGGCAACATTAAAGCAAATATCAATGACTAGAGCGCTACATACTTTTGTAAACAATGATGGAAGGAATGATCTTCGAAGGTTTAATCTATTACTGATAGTGCAGAACAAATTAAGATAATACTGAGCCACAGTGCCTGCAAGCTGATTTCAAAGTGAAGGGTTGAATCTCTTTAAAAACAAAACAGCAGAAGGCAGAGTAGATTTATACCTGATAGACTAAATGAAATCAGAGCTGTATAGCAGGCAAGGTTCTTTGGGTAGATGTGATATCTTTTATTAGACCAACTAAATACAGGAAACCCTTGCTATCCGTAGGTTTGGGATTCGTGGTTTCAAATATTCCCAAATGCTGAACCCGCATTTCAAATGCACTTTATACACTTACAGGAGCTCCTCAGGAACTCCACGCTTGTTGCTGCTGGGCGCCCGCTGTCGCCACTGTGCTCCCGTCGTTGCCATCAGAGCTGTGCCCCCCCCAGCCACCCGGGGCACTGTGTTCATTAACGCAATGCCTTATTCACAGATTCCCCCATTTGTGGGGAATATTAGAGTGTATCCCCCGTGAATGGTGAGGGTTGCCTGTAGTTGGAAAAAAGATTTTTGCAAGCTTTTGGGCACAAGCACCCTTCTTCAGGCATTGGGAGACTCTGCTGTTGTTCTGAGATCTCCAAGGTAGAAAAGAAGCTAAAAGTGTGACAAGAAGTCGTGAAAATGCAAAGAGGTGGCAGTTAGGGAGACAATGGGTAGAAATAGGAGGGGAGGTATGGAAGGGGGGAAAGAATGCAGATGGTAAACTCAGGCAGGTACCTGCTGAATCAGATGTCAGGCAGGTTGTAATATGTCATAAATCCAATGTCTATATTAAGTCCATGATCTTTTGTATCCAGTAGATTAATGAAGTGAAGTTCATAGGCTCATCTATGAAAGGTGCTTTGTAAGTTCCCTTTGACGATTAGAACTGAGAGATCAGAGAGGAAGTGATTGTCTTGTGAGAAGTGGGCAACCACAGGTAATTGGATATTTTTGTTTTTGACAGATTTTCAGTGTGCGTTCTTTCTGGTATGCAGTCAACATTTGTATTTTGCCATTTTGGACATTGACCATGGCGCCCAAAAAGGAAATGTTGGTGTTGGAGTATTCAAGAGAGAGTCTGATGGAGGGGTGATGATTGTTGAATTCGTGATGGGAAACAATCAGAGACTGCAGGTTTTTGGTCCAAATGATGAAGATGTCACCGATATATCTCAGGTATACCATGGGTTTGATGATGCTGTTCCTGTGGAATTCTTCTTCCAGATGGGCCATAAAATGTTTGGCATATTGTGGGGCCATTTTGGTGCCCATAGCTATGCCCATGGGCTGGAGGAAGTGTTGGTTGTTGAAACTGAAGTTGTTGTGTGTCAGGATGAAATGTATAAGTTCAGTAATATCTTGAGGTCTGTACCCTGAGCTGTAATCTTGCTCTTGTAGATATGTGAGGCAGGCTTGGATGCCATCCTGGTGTGGGATGTTGGTATATAAACTGGTGACATCCATGGTGGCTAGAAGGGAATTGCTGGGAAGGTGGTCTTTGATTTTTAGTATTTGAAGAGTTTGTTGTGTCTTGGATAAAATGTGGTCTTTGAGTGATAAGTAGTTTAGGATGGATTTGATGAAACCTGATATTTCCTCAGTGAGGGTTCCATGCAGTGGTGATGCATAGGGAGCGCACAGGGATGCATGTGCACCTGCATCCCCTGAGACTACCGATTCACCCCCTGACCAGATGCACTTGCTGCTTAGGTGATGGGTGGGGAGGGGGCAGGTGGGAGTACTGGTGCCCCACCCTGTGAGCTCCAGTCAGGGAGCGGTGCTCCCGGAAGTGGCTGCAGTGATTGACCAGCTTGTGATCGGCCACAGGGGCATCTCCCCACCCCCAGTCAGTGAGACTGGTTGCTGGGGGGGGGGGGGGTGGAGAGGGCATATGCATAAGGTGGTACCAGTTGCCCATGATTCCATGGTTGGAAATGATAGGTCTGCTAGGGTTCCATAATTTGTGGATTTTAGGGAGTATGTACAATGTCCTTGGATTGGGTAGTGGAGGATTCAGAGTCTGTAGTTTTTCAGTTTTTCTTGTAGTTCAGATGGAGATGATGTGATGGTAGTTTTGAGGTGGAAAGGGGAGTTGGATCTTCCTCTAGTTTTTCATAGTAGGTAGTGTCAGAAAGTTGTCTGTTGTCTTCTTTTTTGTCTTCTTTTCTTTTGTCTTCTTTTCATGGTAAAGGATAACTATAACTCCTCCTTTATCTGCTGGTTTTATTACTGTTTGGTGGTTGGATCTTAGAGATTTTATGGCCCTTCTTTCTGAGAGGGAAAATGGTTATAGTGGTGTTTGTTGTTAAGTATTTCATTGTTCATTCTTTCTCTGAAGCAGTCAATATAATGGTGGAGGTTTGAATGTCATCTACCGTAAAGTGTCCAGTCTGAGGGTTTTTTTGATTTTTCAGTGTTAATGTATTCATTGATGTTGAAAGTGGATTTGTTTTGGTTGTGGAAATATTCCTTCAGATGGAGGCGTCAGAAAAATTCTTCTAGTTCTCCACATTGCAGTATCTTATTTGGGTATTTTTCAGGACAGAAATTAAGGCCTTTGGAGAGCACAGCGTTTTCAGCTTTGGTAAGTGTGCGTGGAGAGATTGATCGTATTGGAGGGTTGATTGGTTTCTTCCGTTTCATCAAATATGAGTTTGAAATGTTGTAAGGTATTGGTGTTGTTTCTCTGAGGGACGTTTTGTGGCTGGGAATGTTGTTCCTGTAGTAATTGGTTCCATTTCTTCTTTTTATGTTGGATGGATGTTATAACAAATCTTTAGTATTCTTTTGTACATGTTATATAATGTTTGGGAAGGTATCCCAGGGTCCTTACACTGCTGCTCTCCATCCTTCCTTTCCTCAGGATCCTGAACTCAATCATCTTGTAGCCACTGCTGCCCAAGTTGCCACCCACTACCTACATTCCCCATGAATTCTTCCTTATTTGTGAGCAGCAGGTCAAGAAGAGCAGGGCTCCTAGTTGGTCACTCCAGCATTTACACCAGGAAGTTGTCCCTAACACTCTCCAAAAACTTCCTGGATTTCCTGTGCACTGCTGTATTGCCCACCCAGCAGATGTCAGTGTGACTGAAGTCCCCCATGAGAACCAGGGCCTGTGATTGGGAAACTTCTGCTAGCTGCTTGAAGAAAGCCTCATCCACCACTTCATCCTGGTCTGGTGACCCTTCATTAGAGTCATGTTGCTCTCCCCTCTGACCCTAACCCAGAGACTCTCAACAGACCGATCTCCAGCTTCATACTGGAGCTTGGAGCAATTTTACAGCTCTTTTACATAAAGTGCAACTCTTCCTCCTTCTCCTGTGCCTGTCCTTCCTAAACAGTTTGTACCAATCCATGACAGTGCTCCACGTTGGCACTGGATTTGGACCCAGCTCCTATACCTTTGTTCTGGGTGAGCACAAGCCTTAGACTGACCACAACACCTGCCAGTTGATAATAGGCGAATTTATTGATACAGAGTGATAAGAAAAAGCAACAATTCAAACAATCAAACAATTCTATATCTACCAATCCTAGGGCTGTCATCAGAGTCAAAGTACATCTGGTCAGGATGCATACCCCACTCTGAGGCTCTTTCTCTTAGGTGTCAGAAGTCTGGAGGTGGGATGCCAAGGCCCACAGCTCCCCTCCAGTGGGGTGCATGAGGCAGGTTGCTGGTATGCTCTCAGTCCATTGTGGCCTTGGGAACCCTTCCTGAGGAATGGGGATGGGGCTAGGGACCCCTCTGAAGGAGGATAAGGAGGAGGAATGGGGAGGGATGGAAGGGGAGGCAAGAGAAGGAGGGACAGGGAGGGACCCTTTGTTACTCTCAAGTCTCTGCTTTTGTATTCTCCTTCCCCCTTGATGACTCCTGATGACTCTTCATCTGTGACTATCTCTGGTTGGTTGTCTCTCTGTGGTCACAAGTCCACATAGCCTTCTGGGCCTTCTCCTAATTTGGTCTGTTCCCCCCAAACTGGGACTCAAGGCCCCCCTGCTCTGAGGCTTTGGAGCTGGTGTCACATATCTTGTGTTATGGGACAGTATGGAATATACTTCCTCAGTTCCCAGGCTCTGTGTCCTTGTTGCATTACACAACCTGTCTGCCTTGAAGGCTGTGGTCTCATGTTATAGCATGCCCCCCTTAATTCTCAGGCTGTGTGCATCCATTGGCCTTGTTGTGCTAGAGAGTCCATCTGCTTCCAGGGCTATATGGAACTGTGTGTGTGCAAGACCCAGGCTTTTACAAATCAATTAATCACTGCTGCCCATCTTGACCTCTTATAATGCATATATCTATGTCTATAAGCTTATTCCCAAAAAACAGACCTTTAAATACCATTTCTAAGCCAACACTCCAGTTGTGTGAGCTAATCCACCAAGTCTCTGTATTTCCAATCACATCATAGTTCTGTGACTGGGTAAAGACTTGCAATTTTTCTGCTTGTTTCCCAGGCTCCATGCATTTGTGTACAGGCACCTGAGGTAACTAGTTGATTGCCCTGATTTCTCAGGAAGTATGAGAGCACCTCCCCTGTTGTCCCCTGCTTCTTGCTCTTCCTCCAGATCTCCTGCTTCCCTACTTACCTCAGGGCCTTGGTCTCCACCCCCCAGCAAAACTAGTTTAAAGCCCTGCTAACTGGGTTAGTGAGCCTGTCTGCAAAGATGTTCTTCCCTCTCTTCATCAGGTGAATCCCATCTCTTCCCAGCATTCTTTCTTCTTGGAAGAACATCCCATGGTTCAAGAAGCCAAATCCATACTGGCGTGACCACCTGTGCAGCCAGGTGTTGATCTGCAGGATGCAACTGCTCCTGCCTGGGCCCTTTTTCTTGATTGGAAGATCGATGAGAACGCAACTTCAGCCCCAGACCCTCTCACCCTTTAACACAGAGCCCGGTAATCACTCTTGATACGCTCAGGGTCTCCCCTGGCAGTATCGTTGTTACCCCACATGGACGAGCAGAGTGGGGTAGTAGTCAGAGGCCCGGATGAGCCTTGGTAGTCCCTCCATGACATCTTGGATCTGGGCTCTGGGCAAGCAGCAGACCTCCCAGGCAACAGGTCATGGTATTGCAGCATCCTGCCTAGTCTACTTTCCATGAGGAAGGTTAGGGCTGCAGGTACAACAGCCCAAGGGCATGCTGTGGTGGTGTGAGGCATGGAGTGAAGTAGAGTGATTGCAATGCCCAAGGCCTTGGGTTCCAGCCCTGGAGAGGTGAAAACCCAAGAGTAGCCTGGAATTTAAAGCAACTGAACTGGGAGACAGAGACTGAGAATCAAGACTGAGAGATGGAGAAAGAGGAAGCTGGGAAGGCAACAGCCTGACTAGGAAATCCATGGAGCCATCCAACATGAAGAACCACACCAGACAGTGAGATCCTGCCTTGGGATTCTTCCCCTCTGCTTCAAGCAGGGGTAAGACAATTTCCAGATCAATTCTTTTTCTAACAAGGCATGTCAGGAAAACGGGACTATTAGGTCTCTGAGCAGACAGCAATGGCAGGACTGACTGTAGTGGGGCAGAGGGAGCAATTGTATAGTTGGGAGAGCTGTTGGGCAAGCTTTCAGGGATCAAGTGTAATTCAGATATGAGCAGGCTTCTTCATATTGTGGATTTTCCACTGTAGATGGAAAATTTCTTTACCTTCCATGTTGTAACAGGGTTGGAGCGTTGTTTATAGCTGTGATGATCCAGGAAATGTCAAAGAAGAAAGGATTTATTTCTAATATCTTTATTGGATCAACTATATACCTCGGAGAGCTGTTGGACAAACTTTTGGCTATCTTCACATCGTTCTTCAGGATTGTCATTGAAGCTGCAATTTGCACATTTGACATCTTGCTGCCTATGTTGAAAACTGAGAGGCATGTGATCGAATTTCTTGTTTCCACAAAATTGGATGGAATCAGAAATGCTGGGATGATGAAGTTGGGACTTGAGATCTCTGTAACAAGGTGGGAGACTTATTTACTGATAAGAGGAAGGCCCAGGATCCATGACTTTGGTTTCTGCTCCCACCCTAGTACCATCTCTCTCAATCTTCAAGTACCCACTAATTTTGGAGAGTCCGGCTTAACATACTTAGGGCTTAACTTTAACTTAAAAAAAAAGCATGGAACAGTTTTAGCTCATTCTTACACTCTTTCTTGAATAAAATGGAAGGGAATTGCCAACTGTTAGCAACTTTTAACACTTACGCTAGGGGCCAGATCTGAGTGGTGCTTTGGCATCTGTGTATGTCTAAGTGCAATTCTGTTTCACCCTAGCTCCAGTCCTGCAGAACCATCTACTTTTGTAATGCATCTTCATCTTGGCTTTACCATTAAATCACAAAAAACAGAGAGGAGGAAAAGATCCCCACACCCACCGTTTAGTGCTGAAGTTTTTTCAGAGACTCAGGAATGGTGGAATAGATTGCACTTAAACATTTAGATACACAAATGGAAAAATAGTATCTGTCTCCATGTGTCAATATTCAGTTCTCTTAAATTGAGATCCCAGTAATTAGAGCACACCTTTGAAAAATGTGGGCCTTAATTCTCTGTATAACTTCTCTAGTACAGCCAGGCTGCATGTGCTGGGATGGAGCCAAAGTGGAGTATTGTCTCTTTATTTTTACATTATATGCCTTGAAGTGCACAAGGAATCACAAGGCTTAGTTAAATAATATTTGCAAAATGTTTGAGGTTCTTGAGTGAAAGATCTACCTAAATTCAAAGTCCCGTAGAATGATTCAAACCAATTCAGAAAGACACAAAGGTCTGTGAAGAACACTTTAGCCTGGGTTAAAATCCATGGGGAACATGGCACAGGGGACACAATGGTGGGAGTCTACTATAGATCTCCTACCCAGGATCAAGAGCTTGACCAGGAGTTTGCCAGGGAATTGACTGAAGCTGGACGCCCCCAGTGCATGGTTGTCATGGGAGACATCAACTACCCTGACATCTTGTGGGAAGAGTGCTCGGCCAAATTTGAGTGGTCGCAAAGCTTTCTCTCATGCATGGATGAGTTCTATCTGATGCAAGAAGTCAACGGGCCAACGAGAGGTAAATCGCTACTCGACCTGGTACTGGCAATGGGGGACGACCTAATCAGTGACCTAACAATCAAAGGGAAGCTGGGTGACAGTGACCACGAGCTGATCACCTTCACTATCTGCCGTAAAGCTGGCAAGTCAGTCAGCAGTACAGAAGCCTCAACTTCAGGAAAGCTGACTTTGACAAGCTCAGGAGGCTTGTCAGTGAGGCCCCAAGGGACCACAACCCAAAGGGGAGGGGAGTTCAGGATGAGTGCTTACTCCTCAAGGGAGCGATCCTGGATGCACAAGCAAAGTGTATTCCATCTCGGAGGAAAGGCAGCAAAAGGGCACAGCAGCCCTGTTGGCTCTGCAGGGAACTAGCGTACCTCTTGCATCTAAAAAGAAAGACCTACAAAGGATGGATGACTAGATACACCTCCAAGGAGAATATTCTGCACTGGTCTAGATCTGCAGGGAGCGAACCAGGAAAGCCAAGGCTGCAATGGAACTCCAATTAGCTATAAGTATCAAGGACAATAAAAAGTCCTTTTTCAAATATGTGGGGAGCCAGAGGAAAAGCAAGGGTGACATTGGACCCCTGCTAAACCAGATGGGAAAACTGACGACCGACACCCAGGAAAAAGCTAACCTACTAACTGGGTACTTTGCGTCGATTTCTTACCAGTCCCAAGGGGCGCCCCTTCCCATTACAGGGCGGGAACGCCTGGGTGAGGGTGATTCCTTACCCTCCATCAATGCTGACTTTCTGAAGGAACACCTTGAGAGGCTGGACACCTTCAAGTCAGCCAGCCTGACAGTTTACACCCCAGGGTACTCAAGGAGCTGGTAAGCACCGTAGCTCAGCCCCTGGCATGGATCTTTGAAAACTCCTGGTGCTCTGGTGAAGTGCCTGAAGATTGGAAGAAGGCCAAGATGGTGCCTATCTTCAAGAAACACACTTGCATATGACAAAAAACAAATAATTCAACACACTTGCATATGACAAAAAACAACTAATTCTTGAAGAAGAAATAAACAAAAGCTTGAAGTTCAGAAAAATGTTTTTTGGATCAGGTATAAATGATAAGACAAGATCTTGGCCCCATTGAAACCAGAGGGAGATTTTCTCTTTCATTTCAAGAGCTCCAGGACTTCAACCTAAATTCTTTAGCATGTGTGATCTTTAAAATCCCACAGATTTTGATATAAAACCAGGATATTAATTAGTGCTTTGGCCAAATGCCAGCCCAAGCAATTACACTTTACCCACATACATTTCCAATGCGGTTTCCAATTTGGCCTGAGTATTTGCTTTTAATTTCTTTCCTAAGCAGTTTTACAGCATTTATCTAATGCTAGTTGTTCCAAGTTTTGGTGAAGCAGTTCCCATGAATTCTATGCCAAAGTTGGTATGATTAATTACCAGTTATAATGTGCTTGGAGATGGGAGGATAAAAATTGCTAAATATGGTAAATATAAATATTCTTTATCATTCTGGAAGCCTCATTAAATAAATCTTGTGGTGGCACATTAATAATTAGTGACTTGCTGTGGATATGGTTTTTTAAATCTAGGTTAGGTTATGATTAATTTAGGGTTTTACTTCACTTCTAGGCTCGATAAGGACCAGAGTATAATTTGAAGTTTGGATTGTTAATTGACAGGGAAACAAATACTGTGAGCTTCATTGGCTCAGCTGGTGTCATGAAACTCTGTGATGGCAGGAATGCAACTGCTAAATCAGCACTGAGAATGAGAAATGTGAAGCTGGTTGTCAACCAGGGGTTCTAATCTCATCCCCTGTGATTCGAATAGATTCTGTAGATGTGAGGTTTGAATGGTGATATGTTTAATTAAAAGATAATGGACCCTCCTTTCAGTGCAATTTTTAGATTTGAGAAGAGGAGTTAGAGGGGAAACGAACAGAAAAATGAATACTATCAAACCCTGGCTCATTTTCAGAAATTCTTTGACATCGGTTCATTCAGGGAATGTTCAACTTAATGGCAAAGAGTGGCTGCAGAAATTACACCCAGAAGAAAATATTACTTTAATTATTGTTCTGAAGTTAGGTTTATGGTCACTAGACAAGCTGCCAGCCCAGTACTCCTGCTTTTAAATTATTTCTCCAATTCAAAGAGGGTAATTATTTTATTTTTTCCCTTTACACACAATGCAAAATGGAAGAGCAAACTGAACTCATTAATATCTAATCCATGCTGACTTTATAGCACCATTAGTGTAGCTACTCTATGTATAAATCAGCACATTGTGATTTTCTATAACAAACTTAATTTTCTTTGTAGTATTGCACCATCTTTTATCATAGCATATCTGAAAAAAGTTCTCTGGATAGAATTCCACTCTTTAAAATGAGCCAGGATTTCTTTTATTTATATATATATATATATATATATATATATATATATATATATATATATAATGCATATATAGAACTTACTGCTTTGAAAATTTTAAAGTTATTCATCATTCCACTTCAAAAAGCCTGTTTTTTTTCTTCAGTGAGGATGGCTTGATTGCATATACCACCAGTGCAGACCAAGGGCAAGGGAAGAAGCAGTTCATTTATTCAGCATTAGACCACTCATAACATGTTCTTCTCAACCTCTGCCACTTTCTATTTCCCTCCTCCAGCCCACACTTCCACACTTATTCCAAAAAAACTCCTGAAAAGCCCTATATAAATATAGCATACCCACACGTGCAGATTTCAGTGCTGTCACAAAATTACTAGCTGATGTACAATAAGTAACAACATAATTTATTCATTCAGATTTTTTGCAATGTTTGGGACAATTTATTTAAGTTACCATCAGCAATCTGACACCCATGTACTAGAACCAAACCATGTACAAAGTCAAAAATATAATCTGTGAAAGGAACATTATTCCCAAACTGATCATCAAAGTAGACATACCATACAAACAAATTGACATGACTATCATCTTGTTGTATTTTCAGGATAAGATTGGATATTGAGGGCTATGGGTAGCTGAGATGGAGAATGGAGTTAGATGAGATGGAGAAAAGGGAGGTAGAGCTGAGTCGGGAAGAAGTATGGAATAGTTTAACTGCTTCATTTCTTATACTTACAGTCTGCTTTGTTGGGATATGCTGTCTTTCATTCTTAGCTTAAAGTTAACCAAGATATTGTGTGGAAATTTCCTTTTTTTTAATTGTGTGAATTTTGATGGTTGTTAGGTTTGAGGAGAAAGATGTGGAGATAAGAGGACTTCTACAGTAAAGGGCATACATACCAGCTGATTAGTTATCAATATTTTTACAGTAAAAGAGGTTTGGTAGCAGAATGCTTAAGGCATCCCTCTGACGGAAACAAGCCCTGCTCTGGACTTGTGTCAAAGTCAATTCCCATTTGACCCAATTGTATGCGAGTACCTGGTTATTCAAGTTAGTGTCAAAGATAGTCAGATACGATGCTGGCTTCATCCAGTCCTTGTGTGCCACTAGCCACAGAAACTGGTGTGTCTTAATGACACTAGCTCAGTGGGCCATTAAATTGGGTAGATCTTGAACTTTGTTTTTCTTTTTTTAAATATATATTTGTCATAAATTTTAAGAAAATGTAATACCAAACAGTAAAATCATGAATTTTGAAACCTTTTCCCTGCTCTTCCTTCCTGAGTGTGCTGTCAAATCCATTATGCTGCTCAAACCTTATATTCAGGTGTAGTTCTAATCAATTAGAAAGTTTAAAGGTGCAAATAATAATATTGTTGGCCATGTTCCAGTTATTAAGTTGTGTTTCACGTGACTTAACTGGGAACATGCATTTCATACCAGTTTAACACAGAGTTCAACAGGATAATGTGATTTTGGCAATAATTGTGACAAGGAAATTCAATTTTAATTATTAAAAAATAAATTGACCAACATGGAAGTTAATATCAGACTTGCCAAAGTACTCTTGTTAAATATTACCTACACTTCCAGAACAGAATATTTCAATAAGAGTAGTGTCATGTATATAGCTTATAAAATTGTCAATTAAAGTAATTTCATGGTAAATGGGTTTAGAGAGCTAGGCAAATTTAGCAAAATGGTATCTCCACCCTTTTTTTTTTCCAGAAAAAAATATAAATTTGACTTTATTTGACCGTCTTTCTTTTTGTTGCAATCATTATTGTTCAGGAATATCTGCCTGGTAAATGAAAATGCCCATGTAAATGTGTGATATTCTCAGGCAGACAAGGTTCTTTGAGTACTCTCAGGAATACTTATACTAGGCATGCTCATGGGCAGGGGTGACGCGTAGGGGGTGCACATGGGTGCATGTGCACCCCTGCACGGGGCAGTGCACCCCCTACAAAAAGGCACCGCCGGCACCGCTGGTGGCATCTGCGGGTGGTCCGCAATCCCTGCTGGCTGCTGCTCATCCCCACCCCTATGCCACCGACAGCACTGGGGGCGTCTGCAGGAGCTCCCTGCTCATTGCCACTGCACTTCCACCACTCCCGCCACTGCCGTGCCCCCCCAGAATGAGCTCTCTCTTCTCCCTTTCCCCACTCCTATTCTGAAAACAATGCAGGCTTGCAGGGTGAAGGGGCCATTGCTAGGGGAAACTGGCTAAAGGCTTGCAGCCAGCAGCTAGATTCTCCTCCCCCCTGCACCAACAGTTAACTTCTGTTTGGTCTGGGGGATTGTTGTAACTCAGAAAACTACCTGCAAAGCATTCTCAGTTACAGTGGGGAGCTGCACTTCTGTCTGTTCCCCTATTTATTAGGTAAGACTAGTGTGGTGGGAGAAAACTCCCTGGGGTTCATTGTATAGCTGCATAGGAACCAGACAACCACGGGTAAAGGTTTACTGCAGTATATTTGCTCGAGCAATGACCATTAAACCAGCAAAGAGGCAAAATGGCCCCCCCCTCAAGGGTGAGGCGATCTTTTATACTTTTTACAACAAGGCAAGACTATAGGGTTAACAAAAGCAATACTTGGGCGGTGCTTTACAAATCTTCATAACAGCATATTTCTATTAAGCTGAACTAGCACTTTTTAAAAGCTAAAAGTTAATTAACAGTAACATTATGATATGTTAGCAAGAACTTGCAGTAGTAGATACTTTTTAAGGACACGATCACTGTACTTAGAACAATGGCTTCTTTGTCTTATCTTGTTCTTTGCTGTAGCTGATTTTACAGCACACAGACACAGATTCACTTGCTGCATTTTACTCAGAAAATGCTTAACACAGTTAAAATGATTACTTGACACAAGCAAAGGCTTAGCTATCATTCTGCCTTGTGGTCAGCGGCATTGCTAGGCCACAGGTCATGCCTTGTATTCAGCTGCAAAGCTAATTCTTCTTAATAATCCAAATTATTGTTAACTTAACAGTATGCTATCAGAAAACTATTCTATTTCAGGGTAATAACAAACATGCTCACTACACTAGGAATCAAATAATTGGCCTGATCCTGTATTTCTTGCTCAGCTAAAACCCCCATTGACTAGACTCTTGAGGGAGCTGGGAGTACCCATTCAATTTCAGTGAGACATATGAGAAAGGGACTGGTTCCATGTGAGATGTATTGGATCTGAGTCTCTTCATCTTGGGTAAAGCAGGGAGAAGTCTGACACCAACAGGATTTCAATGATGTAAAGTCAGGCAAAGGAAAGAAATTGGGCCTACAGGTACTGCTCACTTGACGTCATCCTGGTTGATGTTTCGTTATTACATAGCCGATCTATTGGAGAACATACATGTTTAAAGTTGTGCAAGGTTCAGTTATAACATTGTTTGGCTGCCACCTGCTAGTGGGTAACTACTGTGACGTAATTGGATTCGCTTAACATTGTTTTGCTTAGTTACATTTTTCAAGAACGTAACTAGGACATTAAGCGAGAAGTAGCTGTACTAAGTTAGCTTTTCAACTTTCTCTGCTTTGCAAAATTCACACCCGAAGCAGAGGAAAATGGGGAAGTAATTATTGATATTATATTGAATTATCAATGTGAATATTATTTACTATATGTAGCGCCATTCATTTACATAGGATATATTTAATATATGGTATTCATTATAAAACAAAAGCCCCTTGGCTTATATCTCTTTCCTCAGCTATGCTTTTTAATTCCGTAGAAATTTCTATATACTGTTCCTCTTTCTCTTCTTTTTAATCAGGATAAAATAATTACTAAGCTTATCACTGTTAATACTGGCTAGTCTTGTTCATTGCTTTGTATGTTCCTAAATAGGATATGGCATCATCAGTGTCATCAATATGTGTTTTAAATCCTTATCAGTCTTCATTAGTTTTTCAGGATGAAGGATTGCCCTTTTTTCCTTTACTTTAGAGACACTCATTGTTTCCAACTAGTTTGATTTTCATGACTTATATTTGGAAAGAGAAATTCCATTTCTTTTGGAGATAAATCTTTTCTTTCCTCTTGGCTATATCCATAACATTCAATATAATTGAAAAGGAAAGTCATGACTACTGTGCAGCTAGACATAAGTGTCACATTTATGTTTGTTGTCTTTAGCAATATTAATTAACAGGTAATTCCATTTTGTAAATTAAATGATGTACTTCACATTCCTGGTTTCTTATTAGTGATATGAAATGCCTTCTCCTCAGTTTGAACAACCCTTTCTAAATCCCAACTCTCCAGACAAAAGAGTTTCTTCTCCAGCAATCTGCATGTAGAGTATTTCTGTCCTCCCTCTTCTGAGGGTGGACAGGAAAGGAAGTATTTAAATGAAGTGAGGGTTTGAAGAGACTGTCTCTGGCCACATTTTAGATAGGACTGATGATGAGACCATTTGTGGTGGCAGGATACAAGAGTTATGATGCTTCCAGTAGCAGCCTTATGGGAGGGCAAACTGGGCGACTGCCCGGGGCCCCACACTTTATAAAAATAAAAATTAATTACACTGAATATTTGTATTATCAATATTGTATTAAAATACTTTAATTGCAGTTTCGTGGATAGGGCAAAGTGAAATTGAAAATGTCCAATTTGCTTATAGATCATCAAAATTAAGCCTTTAAGGAGCCCCAAATGTCTGTTTTGCCCAGGGCTCCAACAACCCTAAGGCTACCACTGATGCTTCCTTCCATTTTTTTCTGCCCAGATCCTGTTTGCCCATTCACATTGCTTTGGCATTGGTGCCAATTTAGACAGAACTGCTTCGATTCTATAGAATGATAAGTCACAGCTCTGTTGCAGGGCTTTGTACCTACATATCCACAAGACTCAATGCTCCTGTGACTCTCAATATGAAAGCAGTCAGTTGGGGAGTTCTAGATTGTATACGGGGCTGCAGGTAGCTTTTAGGCAGAGCAGAGCTAGGTATATTTGGTTGGGCATCCTGAGCCGACCACTTTTTACTCTCACTGCTGGTTTTCACTAAGGACCTACTATACAGAGTCCCTGCCTTAGCTCCCTGGGGCCACCCTCCGCCTGTAAGAAATGTAAACCAAAATAAAGTTCAGCAACTTGAAATGCTACTTATCTTTCTTGAGCAATTTCCTGCTTGCTCTGTGCGTCTCTGGCTTGTTCGGCTTCCCAGACTTCACACTTTTCCAGGCACCGCTCATCCCTCAGAGGCCTTTAAGGAAGCATGCACAGCTTCCAGGTAAATAACATGAACAAACAGAAGAAAAAGCCTCCTCAGCCTTCATCTCTGCTGGCCTCAGGCTCAGTGCAGCAATGTTTACGGCCGTGTTGGCAGTGAAGCAGCCATCCTGAGAGGCTGCTGCAAGTGCTTTTTATTTCCCCCTCTATGTGGGCTGGCTTCTCTTAATTTTCTACACCTGGGTGAGCTTCCTTGCTGGGAGGCTTGCTGTCTGTCCCTGTTACAGGCTGGTAGACTGATATGGATAGCTGAATATCGTAATAAAACTGTGCAGCAGTGGGCGTGTCTACACGTGCCCCTACGGCACTGTTGGTACTGTGTTGTCATTTAGTGCTTGCTTTTGGAATTACTAAATGATGGTGCAGTAACAGTCGTTACTGCACCGTGCCACCAGCGCAGTTATTTTTAGTCACCACATCGGTGTAGTGACGCACTATAGCGAGGGAGCGCATTGCTAAGGCGATGTAGCTGCGGCATCACACTTTTTGCCTGCCAACACTACATCTCCATAGTGCGTTGCTATGGCAAAATAGCATCTCATGCAGGCATTTCCAGTTTGGATGTAAATGCATTTATATCTTGGGTTACATGGCTTGCTCCTATGCTTCATTTGTTATCTGTCTTCTTAGGTTGCAAGCTCTAGGGGTGCAGACATCCACACTACACTATAGCCTGGGGTCTCTGGGTCCTTTTCCCATAAAACTATTAAACAATGATAGCTGCTCATGGGAAGCCTGATGATCCTGACTCTGTAAGAACTTGTAAGACCCAATTAAGTTAACAGGACAGCTTTTGATTCTGGTGTGTGTCTATGTGCGTTTCTGAAGGGCCGTACAGTATCCACTACTGTTGTGCTTGAGCACATCACCTCACCCCTGTGAGGTAGGGCAGTACTATTATTCCCATTCCACCGAGAAGAAATTGAGGCACAGAGAATATAAGGGCATGTCTCCTGTGTGGCAGACTTTTATTAGTGCTCTAATTGCTGTGTGAAAGTTGCCTTCATGGCCTGTCTGTCCATAGAAGCCAATTTTAAACTACAGGTGGAGCAGTGAGGGGAAGAATGCAAGTGGTGAACGTGTTCAGATACATTTTTGTTCTTTGGACCCCTGGATACAGGTCATGAAGGAGCCCTTATTGTGTGAGCTTTTCCCCTCAACTGCAATTCAAGCAAAGGAAACAACTGAAACTGAAAGTCACTCTGCCGTGCATTGAACACTTCTGCACATAAAGCCACTATTACTGAAAAAGTATGAGTTAATCATAACACCACCTTAGGAATTTGGATATTGTGTCATTGGTTGTTGCTTGCACCTTTCATTGCTTGCGCTGTTAATATTAAAATGTATTCCTGCAATGCATAGTCAGTGGGGCTCTCTTATTTATCTTTTTGTTTTGTTCTGTTTTCCTTTGCTTTACTGGGCTTTAGATTAGGCCCTAATGTACATGCACTGTGTGCCTTAATAAAGGCAGGTGTCAGAGCGGTCAGATACTGATTAATTGCTTTCTATTATAATTATTCTAGTCCTCTCTGTGGCCTGATTTTATTTATTATTTTCTTCACTGTAATCACTGGCTCAGGGCATTTAACTTGTCACTAGTTTTCATGAGAGCGATTTCTTTTAACTGGTTGCACAATAGAAGCATGCTACTCTAGTGTTGTCAAGGAAAAAAAATGGGAGGGTGGATTTGGCAAGATCTATCCAACCACAGACGGCTCATCAGACTAATGCGATTAACTAAAGTTAGTTTCTGTAGCTAGCAGGACGCAAAGGGAATAACTGATTTAGCATCATGTGCAGTTACATTTGATTCCCTACCACAAGCAACTGTGTACCCATGCAGAACCTGACTGATTGAAGACAGCTTTTGGGGCAAATCTGGAGCAAGCCTTGAATTCATGAGTCCCTTTATGTGCTCTGCCACCATACTTCCTATGTTGCAGCCTGGTACATATCAAGTAATCATCTTAAAGGCTGGTTTGCTTGTCAGAGACTACTTGAAATAAAATGTATAATTCCTAGCTTCTGGTCCAGGTTGTCAAAGCTCTCTTTAAGATTTAGACATGACACTTTAATTCCATTAAAAATAATGGAGGGAGTACAGGCGTGTCGCAACTTTACGCAGGGGTTAGTTTCCGAGGTCACTGCGTAAGGCAAAAATCATGCATAGTCAAATTGCCAGTGATTTGACTAGCGGTGACTGCCTCTGCCTCCAAAACCTCCCGCCGCTGCTGCAGAGCCATGCTTGGAGCTGTGCGGCTGGTGGCAGTGGCGCCGCATGGGGTGGTGGGGGGGATGGCTGCGTGCTGCCAGGCCATCACCACGCTGCCAAAACCTCCTGCCGCGCTGCAAACTGAAGCCCCACCCCCCTCCCACCCTGCGTAAAGTTGGATGCATGCAAGTTAAATGTGCATATGACACGACTGTACTGTAATTCTACTTTTCCTAGACTGCTTTGAATATTGAAACTTCTGTCCATAATCCCAATTTCAGAAAGTGCTGAATTTTGTTCATGCTCCATTTTGAGGTGTTGAAGGGATAATATAAGAAAGCAGGTGAGAAGAGTCTCACAGCTTCAGGATCAGTAGTGGAGTTTAGCAGCCACCAACAGAGCATCACAAAAAACACTTGATTTTACCCATTGTGCCTTTAAGTAGAATGTAATGGTTCTGATCACAAAGAGAGAGGCTAGCTTACAGAAGTCAACTTTCCATTGAATTCTGGCTGTTATAAAGAGTAGGCACCTTTTAATTAATTGTAAAGAGTTAATTAGAAACTGTGGAAGCACATGGTAGCTACTGTTCATATTGGGCCTTGATTCTTCCAGAACACAACTATTGACTTGTACCAAGGGGTTGTGGGGGAAGGGGCGGGTAGAGGATTGGAAAGTTCCTTGGTAACTGCTAGGTAATCTTGGGGCTGTATTCTTCCATGGCAACAGTTATTTCTGTCCTTTTAATGTACAGTGAAAAACACATAGTAGTCAAAGGTATTATAAATGACTACTATGTCTAAATATAAGTGTTGTTCTGGAAAATTTCATTTGAATACAAACAACAAATGCCCTGATCAACTAACTTGTGCAAATACATTACAGTAAATGAATAAAGTGAACATATATTAAGGGGATTAATCCTGTTTCCAATGGAATACAACTGAATGTTAGGTCTAAAGGGCTGAACTTTGGTTTGTATGGGCTGAAAGTAAGGGCAAAAATCAGTGGAAGTACACAGCGTATAAATTAAGGCAGCAGCTGGTAATTTGGAGCCGTTACATAAATTCAAAGTAGCTGTGGTGAGTAAAGAATGTTTATATGCTTCATATAGTAAGAAGCTATTCAGGGCAGATATGTCATTGAAAATTGTCCTTAATTACTGTGGCAAGCTACATAGTTAGTTTGTAAATCTCACTTAATTATGTGATTTTGTAGGTTACTTAATGATACCCAGGAAGACTAAAGTAATTACTATGTAACTCTCACTTTGGTTCATCAGATAGACATAATCCTCTATGTGTTTTGAAAATACCATGCAAATACACTAAGAAATTAACAGTATGCAAGGAAAGACTGTTTTCGTGTGGTGGTAGCCTGAGAGTTAGTGTTTTTATTTGTATTTTTCATTTATTTGAAAATGTCTGTATAACAGGTTCCACCTCCAAGGGGTGGCTGTGAAACCTGTGGAGTCCCTGCATCCCTCACTCTCTGTGGGCAATCACCCCTTCAGTCTTACTTGCCATGCCTTGATGTTTTCTTATTTATGTGAAGGAGGCTGCCCCAGAGTTTCCCAAACTATTCTCTCTCTAATGACTACCAGGTGCCCACGGTCAGTGCATTCTGGGCTAATTGCATGGCTCCAATCCATCCCTACACCACAACCTATATGGTGTAGATGTTATTACTCACTGCTGTTCACTTCTACCCTCTCATCCCTTCTCTGGGCTATGGGACCCTGGCACCTTTCCCCAGGCTTATCACTTCCAAAACCTGCTTCCATCTGGACCGTCTCTGATCCCTCCATGTTCCAAAGCCTGGCTTCCCCAGGCCTGTCTATTCCAAGCCTTCTACTTCCCAACACTCTTAGTCTCTCTCTGGGCTATGGGCCCCTGGCCCCTTTCCCCTGGCTTATCTGATGCTTACCCCTTTTGCTTATTGTCCTGAGCCTGATGCAGCCCTGCCGCCAGGAGGTTTTCTCCTTCTGGGTCTCAAGACTAAGCCCAGCCCTCTCCTGGTCAGGAGACTCAGTAATTAGCAGGGATTCTAATTTTCTCTATTACAAAAATCAATATTCTCTGATTTAAAAAAACCCCAATCCACATTTTTCCATGATTAAAATGAAACACCACTCTGCCACACTGTCTGTCTCTTTCTCTATACACACCTCCCCCCACCATTTATTATTTGAACACAATGTTTTATTGATATATTTGCAATTTGGAAGCCTACCAATGCCTCAGTCATTATAATAAAATATATTTTAAATACC
The DNA here is from genome assembly GCF_030867095.1 of Alligator mississippiensis. NCBI lineage: Eukaryota > Metazoa > Chordata > Crocodylia > Alligatoridae > Alligator > Alligator mississippiensis. The sequence goes on along the minus strand of NC_081826.1, from coordinate 226,382,239 downwards.
TGTATATTTTGGCATTTGATTTGGGTTTTTATGTCATGGAAAATCAGAGCTCCCCAGGCCCCCTTTGCTCACCGGGACTTGGGTCCAGCTACAGCTATACATCCTCCCCCTCCCCCTATCCTGTTGCTTTGTGCACTGAGCAAGCCTGATATGCCAGTGCCCTTCACTCCCAACCTGCAGCCCCTGCCCTCTGCCGATCCCTTCTCCCCTCTGGACAGGGCTTTGGGTTTTGTGCCCTTTATGCAAGCAGCTCATTTCAGCCTGGAACTCTGCCAGCCTGCAGAGAGCTGTTTGCAAAAGGGGAAACCTGCAGTTCCCTGCTTCACAGAGGAAAATTTGCATTTTTCTCATTTACAGGGGAAAACCAGTTCCCTGGCAATTACCTCCCTGCCATATCTGCAGGGATCTTTGCAGGCTGCCTCTCCTTTTAAAGTGGTAGGCTCACCAGGCAGCCTGTCACAGTCTAGTGTTGCTGAAAGGCACTGGATCAAACAGTCTAGAGCTTAAAGTCTTCCACTGTTCCACCAAACAGGTGAGTGTCCCCATACTACAGTGCAGGTGAGTTGCAGCCACATACTAGAGAGGTCTGCCTGTAATGGTGAAAATTTCTATTTCTTCTAGTCCTTGGCCTGTGGACTGAGATTGTCAATAAAGATGTCAGTCGGTGATAGTTCTTTGGTGAGCAGGTATTCACACCACAATCTAGACCAAAACTCCACAAGGGCAGTTTAAATCAGTAGGGTCTTAGTTATGGCCTGTTGGGCCTCTGAATCATGTCTCTTGGAGATGATGGCTCATTAAGAAAATTTGTATTTTGATTACAAAGAGAGTGTGTTCTTGGAACTACACTCAGTGTGTCAGATGAAAGAGTTGGAATTGGGCCCATTTCTGTGGTCAATGGATGAGGAGTGGAACCTGTTGCTATAGCTGGGTCCCCACTATTTTTCCCAGTAACCCAAGGGGCAGTTTGTTGTGACCTAACAGTACTTGCAGAAATTGGTTTCCCTCCTCTGCTTCTGCTGCTCCATAGTTGCCCCATCCACCATCTAGTGCCTTACGAAAGAGGAAGGATAATGACACTAGTTTCTCCATTGGCAGCTTCCTTCCCGACTCTGGGATTTAAGGGATAGCAGAAGAGCTCAAACTAATACTCAACCACAAAGAATCACACCCCCAGAATGCTCTAAGAGAATCCTTTCAAATTATCCTGTTTTCTTTAGGGCAGGAGTGTCGAACACTTGGCCTGTGCATTTGCCCTACTGCCTCTGCTGCTGCACTGTGTTGGATCTGCTGCTACCCAGGCTGGATCCACCAGTGCCCCATGTCTAATCTGGTTAATGAGGAGCGTCATGACCTGGATCCAGCCTGTAGCACAGAATGAATTTGACACCCCTACTTTAGTGTTTCCATTCTTCTTTCTGTTCTCTGATGATCAGTGTTAGGATCTGAACCTGTTGCCATTGAAGAAATGGCCCATCTCATAGGTGACAGGGTCATATATATTTTGGAGCAACCCTCTGATGCTCTTGTTTATGATTGCTTCCCAGGAGGTGCCTAAAGGACTACTCTGCAGCCTAGAATCCATTCTTGAGTGTATTGTACAGACTCTTTTGCCACTCTTGCATGCCCTCTTTCACAGCTGGTCCAGATCCAATGCTGGAGCTTGTGCAGGGCTGTTTGACAGCCCTGTGCTGTGACTGGTTTGGGACATCTTACTCCTGTCCTCACGCAGCACAGGTCTGGCTCCTATCTGTTGAGGGAGTGATGTACAGATGGCAGTGAGACAAAGGAAAGTGAGGACTGAGCTTGTACACTAATGTCTTCAGTATTTTAGGACACAGCCACCAGTAGTTTAATCCCATGGATGTACCAGGCAGTTAGTCCACAAATGGATTCCCCTTTTTTCCTAGGGCTTCCATTGAAGGGGTGATAAGAGGATATCAAACCAGTCATTTATTTTCATGAATAGACTTCATATAATATTCCCTGCCTTGGGCTGATGATATCTCTCAGACAGGTAGTTTCATGAATAGTGATGCCAAGCTATATCTGGTAACACTAAAACAAGATTGCATAGAGAAGCTTTCTAAAATAAACAGCTAGTTTGCTTCCTTTTTATTTATGCTATGAAATTATTCACAGTTCCCCCCCCCCCCACGATGATTTTTGCTAGTGAAAAGAAAATGCAGATGGAAGGTTAGAAGCAACCTCCAAACCATTCACAGAATTTATGAAAATGCTGCACATGCAGGAGGTTATCTAAGCAGAAAATATTGAACGGCAAATGGTGAGTTCCCCACTGCAGCTGAAAGCAGATCTATATATAGAACAGCTAAGGAATAACCCTTCAGCTCAGGAACAACCCTCCAGCGAGTGAACAAGCGAGCAAGAAATTCCCTCCTCTGAATGGTTTTACATACTAATGAAGATGCAGGGCAGGGGAGAAAAGAGGGGAAAAAATGAATGCGGATTGTTCTTTTAATAGATTGTGGAGCTGCCGGTTGCCTTATTTTTCAGCGTAGCTCATGCTTTTTCAGAACTGAAAAGGATACATTTTTTTAGGTGATTTATTTTATAGTGGTCTGTGGAAAAGAGAATTATTTACGCATTTTTCAATTAAAGGATCCCTGTGTTGTACCTAATGTTGCTTTTGCAGCATCTAAGACAGAGAAAATAGATAAGTATGGGCTAAAGAGAAATTTCAATATAAAAAAGTGTTAGGTCTTGTCTGAACTGAGACCCTTCATGTTATTTCAGAATATGTTTGTGGGTACTCAACACTGCAACAACCTATTGTTGTCTTTTTTGTACCTATTCTGCTGGTTAACAATTATATTTTTTCTGGCTGTCAAAGTGAAAATGACTTCATTTAGTATGTAGCCTGAAGTATAGCTATCACGATTTTCTTTTTTAAAACATTGACAATAAATAGACTGAAAAGCACACAATGTCTGTTTTTGTTTCTACAGTCTTAGTTCAGGGGAGCAATTAGTTTGCAAGAAATTACACACAAATATAAAGTGTAAAATGTAGTTTTTGTTCCTGATTTGATATTAAATGTAAACAGAAATGTTGATGTTACAGCATTTTCTTACATAGTAAAATCCATTTGAGCTATTTGAACTAAGAAAAGACAATGAAAATTAAAGGAGTATGGTATGTGTATCTGTGTGCATATGTGTACATGCTGTAAACATGACTTTCTTCTGATCAGTTCATTTAACTAGGGCTATCATTTCCTGTTTTCCTGTTAATTGAAGTCTTTCCACAGTTGTGATTTTTAACATTTCTGCAGTGGGCATTTGTTTACAGCCATCATGTCTGAATCTTCTGCCCTATGATAAACCTGAGTGAATGGCACTGAAGGGCATGATGGTACCATGGCAGTCAGAGAATGATGGAATTCACTTCCTCACTGCAACCAAAACTGCAGTATCAGGACTGCAGGGGAATACTTAGTTCCTTTGGAAAGGTGGGGTTCAACTGGAGGATTCATGCAGTTGTGGACATGCTGGCCATGCCCTTCACAATATATCCATCTATACTTACAAATAGCAAATTCCTATGATGCCAGGGTTTACAGACCCTTGTGCTTTTATGTCATGCCCTGCCATCAGCTCCCTGTCACTGTAGGGAGTCCCCATGAGTTTTTTTGTATGTAAAGGGGCAGGAGGAAGGATTTTCTCGGTTGTGATAATGCATTTATCACTTGCAGCCATATGGATACTGAATAGAGATGCCTCTTTGTGAAATTTTAGTAAATGAAGACACAACAATGGCAGAGGATGATGAGATTTTTGATTGCAAGGCTTTAAAAGAACCTAACGTTCAGGACCAAATATTAGAGGAAATGCCTTGGTACCCATATTTCTTCAGGGGATATTCTACATTGAAACATTTCTGATATGATGCTAGGTTTATCTCTCAGTACTACAGCAAAAGGGAAATGTCTGTATTGAGGAAAAATGAAACAGAATGCAAATTCAAAACACGAATGTTTCTTAGCTAAGGAATAAAAGCAGAGCGAAACCTCCTGCACCTGTGACAATAAGGAATGTAATAGAATTCTCCTTATTTTTGTGTTACTACTACATATTTTTCTCATTTTTCTTATGAAGCAAATAAAATGTTGAATAATTTAAAAAGACTCACAGTAGATATAGGAAACAACAAAGGTATGGAGCCTGAATATCTTGTGTAACTTTCAAACCTGCTTGTCTTGTGCACCTGATATGTTCAATGACTACACCAAAAAAGCCAAATTTAACATTTTTAGTAATATATATAACAAGTCAAATGCAAATGATTTTTCATGTGGCCTATTATCTTTAAATAGGTGTCTTTGTGCATTTTTAAAAATGAAACACAAATAATTAATAAAACAAGAAGAATAATAACCCCAAGTAATAACCCCAAATAAAACCATCCCCCCAACCTTTCCAAAATATGGACTGTTTTGTGTAGTTTTAAGTGTGATTTTGAGCCTGATCTTATAAATATATAAAATTGGAGTTGTTCCCTGTGTAAACTAAAAGAAATTTGGCTTTTATATTAATATTTTTTAGCTTTCAAGTACAACGGGGAAAGAAGAGGATTAAGATTTCAGGAATGACTTGTATTTTACTTTTCTAAAACAAAAGGATGCAGAACAATGTAAGTTAAGGAGTGTGCACATAATGCTAATGGTGATCTGTCTTCATTAGGGGATGAATTATTCTCTCCATGTTCCTGAAACCTTCAACTCTGATTCTTATTGACAATTGTGACATCTTATGTGGGAAGTTTTGTCCTCCAAATGCACACTGCTGTGCTCAGCAAACAGATCATTCCCAAATACAGCTTATATTTTAAACTTTTTTTTACTGGCTTTGAATACAATTCCAGTAAAAGTCATCAGCAGAAGCTGTGTGCAAAAAAATGGTTGTCTGATGTGATTAGTTGCATAGGATCAGTTCACTCTGATCAAATTTTTACCTTATAAATCATAACTATCAGTTGTAAAAAGAGACACTGCAAACCACTTATGCCATAGGCTGCCATATCCACCAACTCTTGCCGATGAAAGGATGCCAGTCTTATGCCATAGGATCAGAATATGAGTGTAATAGTCACCTATACAGTGGCACTAAAGTGAGATCCCATGCAGAAAGTATTGATATGCATCCCCATTTAAAGTGCATTAGCTCTGCCAAGATAGAAACAGCCCCAGACTGCTATAACTGGATGTGATTCTCCATTTCAGTCACTGACACCTATTCTGTTACATGTTTACATGTGTGTGACTATGCAGATGCACACTCATACACCAGGGAGCATTTGGGGCCAAAGATTTTTGGTTTGGCTCAACATAGTGACAGAAGCCAACTGTATTGTGTGGGTCTGTGTTCAAATTATGAACCTCCTAATTTCTCCCCTATATGCTCTGAAGAACACTTTAACGGGCTTGGTTATAGGGTTTTGTTTTGGACCTACCTGTTTTGGAAAAAATATTGTAAATAGTAACATTTATTCAGTCCACCTACATTGAAGTTCAAATTATTTTTTCAAGCCACAGACTCTTAAGATACCACTAGCACATCACAAGATATTAAATCACCGCCCAAGTAAACACTCTTAATGTCAAGAGTTTCATTTTAATTGGATTCCTTATATTTTGCCTCTTTAGTCATTTTATGTGGCAGCAGTAGCAACATTTCATGACACTATGATGATGGAAAATGAGTGACTTGACACAGTTTGCCAATGGAAGATTAACAAACATATGGGCCTGATTCCTCCCTATAGAAATTGTGAAAAGAATTTCCCCATTTACAGAAGGAATAGCAAAACATATATAATGATAAGCAACGAAGAAACAATGTTACGGTCTGTCATAACAATGTACTCAACTGGAAAAGCATCCTATCAAGGAATGCATGTGGATTTTTTTAATGAATGTGTTGGGAATCCCAGTTCAATTTCACTTCAGATAGGATCAAGAATTGTTCTCCTTTAATCTTGCAGTAAACAAGGCCTTTACATAACCCTCTTTCTATGTAAGCCCTGCATTCCTGTTCTTCCCCCATGCTTTGGTAGCACATTACTTACTGCTCATTGCAGTTGACTCTCCTGTCTATATAAAGCACAATGCAAAGAAGATATTAAAAAGAAAGCAAGCATTATTTAGAACTTAAAAGGCAGAAATAAGAAATGGCTTAGCTGTTCTTTCATTCTTCCACTTTGATTCATTGATGGACATTTACTTCTCCTTCCTTTTAACCTTTTGTATAATACAAAAGAAGCATACTAATCTTTGAGGGATTAATTAAAGAATCATACCGTGGCTAATACAACAAACAAAAGACAGGAGATCTGGGTCCTATTCCTGTCATTGTAGCAGACCCACTTTGTGATCCTGACAGCTAGGGTCTTAGGAGATGGAGTAGAGGAGAGCCATGATGGCAGTGACAGCTACCTTAGAAAAAGCTTCCTGTCTTGTTCAGGTTTGCCAGTTGGCTCTCACTTTACTCCCTTTAATTCTTCTCTTCTTCTGGTAAAAGTTTGCAGTATTTTAAGAGAAGCTGATAGACTGAAGTACTAGCCATGAGCAGAGTACATGAAGAGAATATACTGCTTTGGTTATTAGATGTTTGGAGAAAATGATGACATCTGATGGTAGGCCCTCTTCTTACTTTCAGACAGAAAAAATGAGTCTCACTGGTATGAACCTCTCACATATCCAGTGTTTTGTACTTTTGGAAAAATATCTGGTCTGGGAGTAATGCAAGATGACTTGCAGAAGTCTGGGTCACATGGACGTCCACCATGACTTAAGGCCTAAAGATTGCTCAGTATGAGTTGATTAGACCACATTGACTATTTTGAACATGTGGACTCTTGTACTTGGCTGTGGAGTCATAAAAAGATTTCTGAGGCACAAAAAACAACAAACTTCTGACTAAACTCCTGCTTCCTGGTTCCACAAAATAAATATTATTCACCCATATGAGTTAGGTGGCCCAGGGAAATTGAGAAAAAATTTGGACCTTTTATATTGCTTTAATGGAGGGATGCCTTCATTTTTAAATTTTTTAAATTGTTTACAGGTATGTGTGTATGTGTTTTTGAGAATGATACCTTCACTAGCTTCCTAAGAATCATCCTGTCATCAATTTAGTAGGGTGTGTGTGGGGGAGAGGGTTGAAAGTAATGTTATACAAAAGCTGCTACTACATATGAGATAAGTATCACCTCTCTGCTAAGTCTGCAGAAATTCTGTGTTACTGTGTGCATAAAGATGAGAACAGAATGAATAGTTTGCCATAGCAGATTTAAGGAAAAATTGCTGAAGTGGAACTTGTGTAGATATGGGCAGATCCAGGATTTGCTAAAAGAGGGGGCAGCATACTACCCTTCCAAAGAGCCAGGCAGGGAGCAGGTGCATGAAGGGTGGGGTAGACTCTTCCCACACTGACACCACTGCCACTGGCTCTGTCCCCTCTTACCCCATTCCAGCTGGAGCTCTGAGAGCTGGGCTGCATTTGGTGGAAAAATAAGGAAAGCTTTCTATAGTGAATTGAGCACCTGTAAATGTCCATGACTGTTTAATGGCAACTGTATCGCATAATAGATGAAGTGTATATTAAGTTTAAATGGTTGACAATGTGCTCAGAGTCTGCTTATGGGTGCTTTTCAGTGATTTGACATCTAAATAAGTGCAGTGATTCTAGAAAAAAGGAAGGCAAATGAGATGTATTTTTTCATCCTAGCATTGAAATAAGGGAGGATTTCATTTTCTTTCATGCTAATTTATTCTAATATGGAGAACAACCCTAATTTCTCATTCTTTGCAACATATGAAGTAACCAAACATTTTCTAAGGATGCTAAATGCAGAGCTTCTGGACATATTACCAATTACTGGGCTTGAATTTTAAAAAGTCTCTTTAAAGTTATTAATTATAGGTCTGTAAAACAGCTGCATGAAAGTATTGATTTATTTCCCTTTCTAAATAGTTGTATGCGAAAAATATCTTTATTATGTTGTGCATGATTTTTTGAAGCTGAAATGATACTTCTTCATGAAATTTCAGGGCAGGATTATTTGGGCATTAAATCATGAAACATCCATTTTTCTGTAAACTTTCAAGCAACAGAAGAAATGAGTTTGCATTTGTTTGACATTTCAGTTTTGTAGGAATGAGAGGTTGGAGGAAGTAGAATGAGAAAATGTATTTGTGTATTTGTTCACAATCTCTTTGAGAGGAAGGAGTGGGGGATAGGTTGCAGGTGCAGTTAAAGGTGGAGGGAAAAGAGAGTAGCTAAACGGAGGGACACTTTGCTTTAGATTAGATTAGCTATGTAGTACTAAAAGTGCAGAAGAACCTTAGCTGTAGTGCCAAGCATGTCATTGGAGGCTTTGCAAGCTCTACAAAAGGAGGTGTGCTTACCCCTGCTACTGGGTGCATGATTAGGTCCTTCCAACTGTCATCCCAGAGGATCACGAATGGCGTGTACCCCTGGTGGCTGGGGGGGCATGGCTGTGCCGGTGGTGGCAGGAGCCCGGCAGTGATGAGCTCTCGTGGACGCAGCCGGCACTAGCAGCAGCAGAGGGGTGGGGGTGGTGAGCGCCGACCACGGGTTGGTGACCACCTGCAGGCACCACCGGCAGCATTGGTGGTGACCAGGGGCAATCATGGAGCACCTGCAGGCACTGCCAGCAGTGGGGTGGCAAGCAGCAACTGCCTGCAGGTGCCGCCAACAGTGTCTGTGGTGCCTTTTTGCAGGGGGTTCACTGCTATGCATAGGGAGTGCATGTGCACCCGCGTGCACCCTCTACACATCCCTCCTGCAGAGGATTGTAGAATTGTAGGAAAATAGGGCTGGAAGCGACCTCATGAGGTCTTTTAGTCCAGCCCTATGCTTAAGCCAGGATCTTCCCCAAATAAACCTTCCCAGACAAGTGTCTGTCCAATCAGTTCTTGGAAGTTACCAAAGATGGAGATTGAAGAGTTTCTCTAAGTAGCCTGTTCCAATGCTTGACCAGCCTCACAGACAGAAGGTTCCTCCTAATCTCAAACCTAAACTTCCTCTGCTGCAGATTGAGGCAATCGCTCCCAGTTCTGTCCCTTATGGCCATGGAGAAAAGTCTATCTCCATCCTCTCTATAATTGTCCTTCAGGTGTTTGAAGACTTATCAAATCCCCCCTCAGCCTTCTCTTCTGCAGACTAAATAACCCTATTTCTTTAAGCCTTTCCTCATAAGCCTTGCTTGCCAGGCCCCTAATCATTTTTGTTGTTCTTCACTTGCCTCTTTCCAATCTGTACACGTCAGTCTTGAAAGGGGCCCAAAACTGGACATAGTAGTCCAGGTGATGCCTCAGGAGTGCAGAAAAGAACAGAAGAGTCACTTCCCTTGATGTGCAAGTGACACTCCTGTTAATACAGCCCAGTATGCTGTTGGCTTTTTTTGCAACAAGAGCACACTGTTGCCTTATATTCTGTTTATGGACTACTGTAATTCCCAGGACCATCTTTGCAGTACTGCAGCCTAGCCAGTCATTCCCCAGTCTGTTTTTGTGCATGCAATTATTCAATCTCAAGTGCAGAACTCTGCACTTGTCTTTTCTGAATGTCATTTGATTGATTGCAGATCATTTTCGTAGTCTATGTATAGATCTGTCTGAGAGCAGTTCCTCCCAAGATACTTTCAGTGCAAAGCTAGGGACAGACATTACACATAAATCAGTTTAAGTGATCAGAAACTGGTTTAAACCTGTAACAGAACAGAAATTCATTGCACATAAACCAGTTTCAAAATGGCCAAAAACATGGTTTTGAGATAAACCTAGTTGAATCAGACTTAACTGATTTGGCTCAAACCAGTTTGTGCAATGTCTGTCTCAGACCCCTTCCTGGTTTAAGCTAAGCCAGAGTCCCTCAGCATCCCAGAATGCTCTCTGGGCTGGCAGGACTCCAGCTGCAGGGCTGACTCCACTCCTCTGATCTTTAGCCTGAGCAGGGACTGGACCTAGTGGAGACACTGGCCAGCATGGCCCTGTTAAGGCAAAGTGGGCAGGGAAGGGGTTAATTCTTCCCTCCTTCCCCTCTTCCTCCACTTCAGCTGGGGTCAGCCTGTCTGCCAGGGAGCAGAGGGAGCTGCGGCGGTGGCCCTTGGGGCTGGCAGATCTCGGCTGAGGGGCAGAAGGGACAGAGGGAGGAATTAACACCTCTCCCTGCTCCTTTCACCTTAATGGGGCCATGCCGGGTCAGTTGTTCCATGGGGTGGGGAGAGGGACGCTGTTCCATCCTGGAGGGGGACTCTTCTTGTCCTCGTCCTTCCAGGATGGGGAGGGGGACTCTGTGTGGCACTGTGGTTCCGTTACAACCACTCCCTGCATCCCACATGGGCCGGGCCAGGCCGGGAAGTTCCTCACACAGCCCCCACCCCCGCCCTGCAACAGCAGGGAGCAGGAAATGGGGGTAGAAGGAGGGGAAGAGTTTCCCTGCAGCACTGAACAGAGCTGCCCCATGGGGGGGAAGAGTCCCCCCCTGGGGCTGGGCAGCCTTGCACAGAGCCCTCCCCCCCCCCCATCCTGTGGTAGGGGAAGGAGGAGGAGAAGGGGAAAGAGTTCCCCTCAGCATGGAACAGAGGCTCTCTCTGCCCTATGGGGGGGAGGAGTAGGGGAAGAGTCCCCCTTTGGGGCTCGGCAGCATCCCATAGAGCCCCCATCCCCACCCTGTGGTGATAGGGGATAAGCAGTGTGAAGTGTCCCTCTTTGGAGCCAGGCAGCCTCACAGAGCCCCCCTCACCCCCCCCCCCACAGTGGCAGGGGAGGAGGGAGGCAGGTGAGGAGCCCCCCCAGCATCCAACAGAGCACCCCACCCAGCCCTGTGGCAGTGGGGGAGAGGGGGATTCCCCTCCCAGCCCTGTGTGCCTGGGTTGCTCCTGGCTGTCAGGGAGCTGCTGGGGCAGGCAGAGCTCTCCTCCGCTTCCTCTTCCTCCTCCTCCTCCTCTCCCTGCAAACACTCCCTCTTTCCCCACCCAAGGAACCCCACAGGCCAGAGTTGGGATTTGAACCCCTCAATTTTACTCAGGCCTGCTGGGGCCTGGTCTTGCCCCCCCACCAAGCACACCTTCCCTGTGGAAGGGAGGGCTGCTCTAGTGCCCCTGGGCTTCTGGCTTGAGCCACTGCAGGCATGTGCCTGCATTTCCTGAATGAAAAGAGAACATCTATCCATTTAGAAACTGATTTACTCTCTGTAGGTTAGACTAACCTGCAAAGATTGAATGAATTCAGGCTTCGACTTTTTGAATGTCTTTCCCTAGCCCAAGTGTCCCTGACCTTTGGTTTATAAAGAGCTGGTCATATAATACTGGTTTGCTTTGTGTCCAACCATGTAAATGACTTAAGCAACATCCAAAAATGAATAAGAACTTTTCTGTGTTACTCTTACATATAGAAAATCTCTGAATTTGTCACTGGGCAGTTCTATGAATAGGTGACCCATACAATACAAGGACAGACTCTTCATTGAAGAGTCAATGTCCTCAGCAGAGGACACACTATGGAAAATGTTAGATAACCTCAGATCCTTCAATAAATCATATTTAGAGACAGTTTAGTCTGTCCAAGGAAATGTTATTAGATTACAATAAGGTAGGATAACAGAGAATGAAATCGCATTGACTTTTCTATGTAATCTTATGAGTTTGGAGTAGCCATTGCCATTTATATATGATGGTTTTAAGAAATAGTTCATGAAACTAGGTTGCTGAAATAATAGCAGCCTTCTCTCTATAACAGTGGTCTGTGTCACTGCTGAGAAAAAGGCACACGAAAGACAGGGTTAGGCAGAGGCATTTCTTTATCTGTTCTGTAAGGACTAATATACATTGAGAGAGACATAGGAAAGATGAGGCAGAGTGGGGCACCATACACAGCCTGAACAAGACCTGGGACCATGGCATTTAGGAGATTCTTGAGCTAGAGCTTTTTGAGATAAGTGCTGGCTAAAAGGGGCTTGGAGGTGTAAGCAAAAACAGTTGTTTCCCACTATTTGATTCCCACCTGGTTTAGGGAAGTGAGACATATATATAGCAGGTAAATAAACATGATTCCAAAGAAGCACCTGATATCCTAACCAGTTTCTTCCCCTGAGAAACAGCTCACTGCAATACCCCAAATATTGTTAACTACATGAATCAGGAAGGGGCACCAACATGTGAATGGGTGTGTGGGAATTAATATTCTGAGTGGAGTTAAAAATAGAAATTAACATTTGGTAAAAACAAGTTGGTTGGCTTTGGGAGTTGAATTATTCCATGCTCTCTTGGCCTGTAGTTTATCATTCACACAGAGTTTAAATAATGATTTCTAAGTGATGAATTACTAAACTGATGCATGCAGTCTGAACCAATCTGCTTAGAAATGAGTTGTGTGTGACTGGTAATAGGAAGTTTCCCTCATCATTTACTTACTTCAGACAAAATCTCTTTTAATAGGTTTTGTCATACATCTGGAAACAGCACAGCAAAATGCAATTTGACTCAGGCCTATGCCCAACCTATTGTGTTTTATCTCTTGATACATTTGAATATAGTTTTGCTTACATCAGAGTATGCTGCTACTTCAACAGTAATTCCTGCTGATGAAAAATTAAATGGTTTAAATGAGAATTGTTGAAAATCATAAAGAATAAGTCAGTTTGCTAAGCTACCTGTCATCAACATCTAATTATGTAGGGTCCAATCTAAAACTTGCTGAAATTTATTTAAAAACTCTGATGCTGTAAAATTGTTCAGGCTTGCTTGAAGAGGCACTGAGAGGAATCCATGACTGTTAGGGCTGTGCGAAGCTTCGGCCCCTGATTCGATTTGGCAGAGATTCGACTCAATTTGGTGGCCGAATCTCTGAATCCAAATCGAATCTGAGGACCCTTTAATGTCTCTGAATTAATTTGGAACCCTCTGAATCGATTCAGAGAGATTCGGAAAGATTCAGGGATTCGGACAGAGAGAGCTTTAAATGTTTTTTCTACATACCTCTAGGTAGCAGGGGCTAGTGAATGCTGCAATGCTGGAGTTTCCCACAGAAGTGTGGGGGGCTCCCCAGCGTGCATGGTAGTAGATCAGGAAGTGGACCAGAAGCACTTAGGTATCCATTGGGGAGCATGCTGGGGGCCCTCCCCATACCCTCCTGGCTAGGAAACTGGTGCCTCCTGGTTCTGGCTGCTGGAAACTAGTGTGATGATCAGTCAGCCCAGCACAATGTTGGAGGTACCCTAATTCAAACTGAAATGGACAGTGTGAATTCAAATGATGATTCCTGACTGTTCAGTTGAATATTAAATCTTCAGTTACTTGAATGCAGACAAAAACTGCTGTTGATGCTCATGATGATGATGATGATGAAACGCATTCTATGGTATATCTGCTTTCATTTTTGCTTAATTCAGACTCTGTTTAGTTTCTTTCTCTCTAGTTTTGGCATTTACCTACGTTTTAAAGCCAAAATAATTGTTTGTATAATGCTTGCCTCATAACATGAATTATTTTACTAAAGCTAAGATTTTTGTAGTGCTTGGAATAGGCTTAGGGCATCCTGGCTTCAAGGTCTGTTCATTCTCTTGAGCGGACCATGATTATCTAAAGTGGCACATGGCGTTCTTCTCTTCTGGCAACCGTGACAATTCAGAACTGCAAACATTTAACTGAGAGCAGCTGTTTGCTAGATTCCAAGCAGTGGGACATCTATGAAATGGAAACAGTCGTGACAAATGTTTAGAGGCAGTTTTTGGTGAAAGAAGTTTCTGTGATGAAGAACCATATAACTTTTGCATAGAATAAATGCTGCCAACTTTGTCTTACCGTGGTACTGGCCTTCAGAATGGAATATGTTGGGTGGAACATTTTATAAAGTAATTCCAAGATTTCTTCCTGATGAGCAGGGGAACCAGCAAACCTTTTCCTCAATCAAAGTTGCAAAGTGCATAGAGAGGATAAGGCAGACAAGGTTCCTTGGGTGAATTTGATATCTTTTATTAGACCAACCGAAATAGTTGGAGAATAGTTATTAAGCAAGCTCTCGAGTTCAAAAAGCCTTCATCAGGCTAAGGAAGTTTCAGCGGTTGGTGTGTACTCTTCCTGGATGGAATGAAAAGCAGGAAGAGCACACACCAACTGCTGAAACTTCCTTAGCCTGATAATTATATCACTCAAACAGTGCGGGTACATAAAAATATATTCCTGAGAAACCCAATAATCATTATCAGCAATCATCAACAGTTATATGATTCCACAGAAACATTTGACTGGGATGGATTAGTCAGGGATGATTCTGCCTTGAGCAGGGGATTGGACTGGATAATTTCTTGAGGCCCCTTTTAGCCCTGCCTTTCTATGATTCAGTGATTATTTTTAAAGCAAGCTGAGTTACAACAGTGGCATGCCACTTCTCAGAACTCAATTTATTTGGGAAAGATTTAATATTTAAAAAGACATGACTATCCCAAAGTGGAAGACTACCCTATGTATTTTGATATTTCATAAATTATATTGTAAATTCATTTAATTTTTATAGTAAAAGCATGTAGCATATCAGTTTTATAAATACTTTTTCCATTTAGCAGCAATAGAATTAAGTTAGCAGTAGTGGTAGCTTGTGTTATGCCCTGTATTTTATATCTTGGTTTTTTATGTTGTACAGGTGCAGTTAATTAATTAGATTACACTACAGGTTTCAGTCAGATCTGCATCAAATTACTGTAATGAAGGTTATGGTTAGGGTTACTATTTCTCATTTCTCCTTTACCAGGCATATGAATGAGGTTCCATTCTTCCATTAATGTGAACAAGCTGAAGGTGTAGTACAGTCAATTAATTTATAGGCTAAAGGCAATGGAGAAAACAAGATCTCATTTTCTTCTTTGTATGGTATTGAATACATACTAAGCCTTTAATGGATTTGAGGAATGTAGTAGAAAATGTATTAAAGTATTGCCCTATATATTGAAAAAGTAGCCATCAGAGTGATATATCTGAGATTGGAGACTGATGCTATTAATTCCTACTAGAAATTTCCCAAGGGAAATTCTAACATTTTCTAACACTTGTCACTGTATATTGCATGAAAAAGCCTTATTTTACTAAGGTAGATGACACAACCAGGCATTGGAAAAGTAGTTTAAAAAGTAAAACTACAAGCTCTCTGTCCATGTCTCCTTTGTTTATTTCCAGAAGTATTTATTATAATTTTAGAAAAAATATAAAGAAAAATTAGTGTTTGATTCTACTAAACATTTTATATTTCTAATGCCTGTACATAAGATCCTGTCTTTCTGTATAACCTAAAGGCAAAATATTAATAACATCTCCTTAGTCGCTGTTGTCTTCTATGTATCCCTTGTCTACCTAGCTAGTTCCTGACAATTTTTGAAGCCCATAGAAGGTGTTCAATATTTATTCTTATATATCCTACATGTAGTAAGTTTCCTTGTAGAACTGTGAGAGTGGGTCCAGGAGAAGCTTGATGTTAGAAATAGGGATTGATTCGATGTTAGAAATAGGAGAAGTTTGGTGTTACAAATAGGGATTGATTTGAGGGTTAGTATATTCACAGGTGAAGTCCCAAAGAAATGGAATATGTAACAGAAAGATGCTCTGGTTCTCTGGGATCAGAAAGCTGAAGGTGGGAAAACACCTTAATGGTAGTACGGTTCTTGGTTCTAGCCGTGTTGGTCTAAGGACATAGGCAGGCAAGGTTCTTTGGGTAGATGCGGTATCTTTTATTAAACCAACTAAGTATTTGGAAAAAAGTTTTTTGCAAGCATTAGGGCACAAGCACCCTTCTTCAGGCATAAGGACTCTGCTGTTCTGAGATCTCCAAGGAATGAAAGAAACTAATAGTGTGGCAGGAGGTCAGTGACAATGTAAATAGGTAGAAATTAGCAAAACAATGGGTAGAGAAGGGAAGGGAGGACCAAGTGGGAAATATTGCCAAAGGTAAGCAAGGGAGACTGCTGATGGTAGTATGTTGGTTTTATAGGAAAATCCCTGAGACCACTGTTACATAGATTGAAATTCATTTCTTTCTCAAGACGTATGTATAATTGCACCATATATGTGGAATTTATATCTATGTAATAGTTTCATGCATTTTGACCCCCTTCACCAGCCTTACGTCCACTAATCCATATTCTATGGATTTTGTCATAGAATTTTGTCAAACACGGTCAAAGTGCTGCCATTTAAAAAAAAATATATATATATTTTGCGCCAGAAATTGCTCTTCCTTTCCATCAGAGGTGCATTTTCTTCCTCAAAATTCTTCTGATCAACCAGAGATGGCTAACATACCACAGTCAATCCTGTGGTAAAGCTGGGTGGAACTTTTCCAGATGAAACTGATTTTTTTTAAATCAAAAGATAAAGATTAAGTTGTTGATTGAAATGTCACATATACCTGGATTGACTATCTCAAACTTTTTTGTTCACCCAACATCCCCTCCCTCAAAACCCACAATGTTTCTTAAAAAACAGAACCAAACTGATCTTTCATTTCAACATCTTTATAAGATTTTTTCAGTGTAAAATTGCCTTTTACTTTGAAGTTTATTTTTTTAATTTAAAAAAAGCAAACCAAAAAAAGTTGAAAATGAAACAAATGTTTCATTTTGGGTTTAAAAAAATATGCTGTCAAAGAAAATCATTTTGGTTTAAACTTTTTACTGAATTTCTTTAAAAAAAAATAAGTATAAAGTTAAATATAGTATTTGTGTACAGACCAAAAATAGAAAAAAAGGTTCTTTGCATAGCTCTAGTCCTAGGCTAGAAAGAGGTTTTATGTATGTTTTTTTTCACAGTTGTATATTTGATCAACTCTACGGTGATGTTGTTATTGCACTGTGCTTTAGTACTTCCAAAAGGAAGTACTAAAGCATGGTGCAGTAACTGCACATATTGAATCGTATGCGTGGTTCACAGTTATTTTTAGCAGCTATTTCGCCGTAGCGCTGGGGGAGAGCGCCGCTATGGTAAAATAGCTGCTGGTCATAAGTATGGCAACATAGCATCACATGTAGATGTGCCCAGTGAGCCCTGACACAATCCTTTGTAATTAATTCAATACAGAATCAGATTTGAAGAGACACACCTAATGATTTTCCCTCAGCGTTCTTTATACTATCTTGTTTTCTTTGAGATTTCCCTCCAAATATTGGCCTAACCCATTTTTTTACTTTTTCTGATCACTCAAGAGCACAGCCCAAGGTGATGACTGCAATGTAGAAGGCAATGATAATGAAGAATCCCTAAAGATTTCTTGCTCCAGGAGCTATTTTGCAGACTGACATATGTGAAGATCATTTTTATGTATGTACGCATGCATGTATGTATGTCTGTCTGTATAAGAACACATTATATGCAGGGAAAACCTTTGCAGAATGGAGTTGTCAGGTTAATACTTTGAAAATTACTTATACTTACCAAAAAGCATGTAGTTCTGAAGGACAGTTTTATGAATTACAGACTTGCTTTGAAATAATGTTATATTTACAATCTTTCAGAAATAGTTAACTGTTAGACTTTCCAATATATTTCTTTGCATATAACGTTCAGGGAAACCAAGGGTACTTGTAAGCTACCAGTATTGTGTGACAAGGGCATGTACTCTTCTGACCCACACAACTCATATCCTGGAACAGAATAAAAATACCTAGCTCCTACCTTTGCAATTCATTAATGAAAATGAATTGCAAAGACCTGACTTGATCAAGAGTATCTAGCATGAGTATGGCCAACACATGGTATACGGCACAGGGAGCCTCATATGGCACAGTGTGGTATGTAGCAGATAAGGCAGGGAACAGAAAGAAGAGCAGCAGGTTAGGCATGGGAAGAGAATCAGAGTGGTACTTGGAGAAGGTGCAGGGCTTACCTTGTGGCATATCCCACACTTATCTAGTAGGTAAGTGGCAGAGCTGGGACTCTCATCCCAGTTGAGTTCTTTGCTGATGAAATAGAACTGGACTAAATAAAAAAAGGAGAACTGTCTCATTCCAACGTTCTAGGAATAGTATTTTACTCCTGTATTTTTCATTTTCGTCTCCACATTTTTTATAATTGAGATTTCTTTACCGGCTCCTCTAATTCACTTGGACTTTGAGGAGATCAGATACCGTTGCATGCATAATATTTTAAAGAAATGTGTTTATTGTAACCAAAGAGTCCAGCATCTATACAGGGGGTTGGACTTGTTACCCCAGGATTCCTTTTACCACAGACCCCCAGGGATTGACACAACCCCTCGTTCAATTTGGTATCAAGTGAACTTTATTAGTAACCCCTAGGCTTTTTACAAGATAATTATCCTTGCGGTATGACCTGGCAAGCGGTTCCTTTGACGTTACAACAGTGACCTTCGGTGGTACAAGCCTCAGATCCTCTACTGGGTGTGTGGGATGTTAGTTTCTGGATTCCTTGCATCTCAAAGCAAGAAGTCCAAGGCTGCTCCTGTCTCACCAGGGTGGCAACACAAACACACACTGTCTCTTTGTTTGTCTGCCACTTTTGTAACTTTCCCATCTCAACTGTCCAATCCTCAAGTTTTTTAACTCATCTTTTTAGATAAGATACTCCAGTCCTATTCTGTTCTTTGGTTTTCTTTCCTTTTAGGGAAACTACTGTACCTGGTTAGCCCACTATACCAATCACAGCATTCATTTTTCCCAGTGCCTTATGGCACTCTGTACAATTTAATTGCTTAGTTCTGGGAAGGCCTAAAGTTATGCTAAGAGCCTGAGCATAACTCAGTTTGCCTGCTACAGGACTAAGTGATCTTTGAGGTGCTTTCCAATTCTATGATTCTATATATAGGTCAGTTCAACTGCAGAAGTAACAATAGTTGAGCTGTCTCTTAGAAGCATTATTACCTTTTTATAGGCATAGGTGACTTAAAATAGCTAGTTGACTAAAATCCTTTAATGAATAGAAAATGGAATATGTAGCACAAGCCAACATTTAAAACATATAAGGCTTTATACTGGACAAAGTAAGTATGCATTGCTGTGCTAGATAGTATTAAACAATTTTCACAGGAGCTTTATATTGCTCTTATAACTCCATAAGAGCAATTTAGTTCACTTTAATGGGAGAGCTGTGTTTTAAATATAAGAGGATAGAAGCCATTTCACTAACAACCATTTACTACAAAGCTACATTCCAAAGACTAGTGTGATGATACAGTGAAATAATGTGAACTAACATTAATACAAACAGTTTTAACAGTTCTATATTAGATTAAATAATTATTGTCTATAAGGTCTTTCCCAGAATCTGTATGGCACTCTGGGTAGCATTTTTGCATCTGGGCCAAAAGGCTGTGGGAACCTACTTCATATCGGAGCTTAGACTCCTTAAAACAGCCACACAGACCTAACCAAAGTTAGAAAAATGAGGCTGGAAGGGACCTCAGGAGAAATCTTGTCCAACCCCCCTGCTTAGGGTAGGGTCACCGCTGTCCAAACTATCCTAAACAAATATTTGTCTAACCTGCTCTTAAAAACAAAAAGAAAAAAGATGGAAATTTCACAGCCTCTCTAGGTAACTTCTTCCAAAACCCAGCTGACCTCATAGTGAGAGAGTTCTTTCTAAAATCCCATCGAAATTTCCCTTACTGCAATTTCAGACCATTGTTCTTTGTCCTGTAGCTGGTGGATGCAGAGAATAATCTATCATAATGATGCTTAATCTTCTGGCCCCGTGGGCCAGAATGAGTGGCGCAGGGCTGGTCTGTGGGCCAAGTTCACCCCACACACAAGGACTAGGCCCTGTACTGACAATAAATAG
Organism: Alligator mississippiensis; assembly: GCF_030867095.1. Lineage (NCBI taxonomy): Eukaryota > Metazoa > Chordata > Crocodylia > Alligatoridae > Alligator > Alligator mississippiensis. Next base: position 226,362,415 of record NC_081826.1, on the reverse strand, counting down.
ACTGAAAGGCACACAATATACTTTATTATTTCCATAGTCTTAGTTCAGGGGAGCAATTAGTCTGCAAGAAATTACACACAAATGTAAAGTGCAAAATGTTGTTTTTTGTTCCTGATTTGATATTAAATGTAAACAGAAATGTTGATGTTACAGCATTTTCTTATATAGTAAAATCCATTTGAGCTATTTGAACTAAGAAAAAGCAATGAAAACTGAAGGAGTATGGTATCTGTGTGTATGTGTGTACATGCTGTAAACGTGCCTTTCTTCTGATCAGTTCACTTAACTATGGCTATTATTTCCTGTTTTCCTGTTAATTGAAGTTTTTCCACAGTTGTGTGATTTTTTTTTTGTTTTTGTTTTTAACATTTCTGCAGTGGGCATTTGTTTACAGCCATCATGTCTGAATCCTCTGCCCTGTGATAAACCTGAGTGAATGGCACTGAAGGGCATGATGGCAGTCAGAGAATGATGGAATTCACTTCCTCACTGCAACCAAAACTGCAGTATCAGGACTGCAGGGGAATACTTAGATCCTTTGCAATGGTGGGGTTCAACTGAAGGATTCATGCAGTTGTGGACACGCTGGCCATGCCCTTCACAATATATCCATCTATGCTTACACATAGCAAATTCCTATGATGTCAGGGTTTACAGATACATTTCTGCAGTGGGTATTTGTTTACAGCCATCATGTCTGAATCCTCTGTCCTGTGATAAACCTAAGTGAATGGCACTGAAAGGCATGATGATCCCATGGCAGGCAGAGAAGGATGGGAAGCCCTCTTGGCTAAACAGGGAAATCATAGTCCTCTTAAGAAAGAAGAAAAGGGTGAAGAATGGAAGCTAGGGACAGCCCCCAGGGAGGACTATATATCATTGGCCCGCACTTGTAGGGATCAGATTAGAAAAGATAAGTTGGCAACTGAACTAAAATTAGCAACGGGAACCAAGGACAACAAGAAGTCCTTCTTTAGGTACATAGGGAACAGGAGGAAAATGAATGGGAGTGTGGGGACATTACTCAACAACTCAGGACAGCTAGTCACTGGCACGTAGGAGAAAACTGAACTCCTGAATGACTACTTTGCTTTGGTCTTTCACCAGGCCAAGGGGCAAATCATACCGACTAGGATACAGAATAAGCAGGGTTCAAATGACCGCCTTCCTCCTATTGCTGTAGAACTGGTGTGTAATCAGTTAAAGAAATTGGACATATATACGTCAGCAAGATCAGGTGAACTTCATTCAAGAGTGCTGAAGGAGCTGGCCGAAGTAATCGCGGAAACCCTGGCAAATCTCTTCCAAAACTCATGGTGCTCCAGGGAGGTCCCCAAGGACTGGAAGAGGGCCAATGTTGTGCCCATCTTCAAGAAGGGGAGGAGGAAGGGCTAGGTATCTATAGGCCAGTTAGCCTAACTTCTATCTCAGGGAAAATCCTGGAAAAATTCATTAAGGAGTCTGTGTGTGATAAGTTTGCAGAAGGTAGGATTCTGAATGATAGCTAGCATGGCTTCATTGCAGGCAGGTCTGGTCTTACCAACCTCATCTTCTTTTACAATCAGGTGACTTGCCACCTGGATAAGAAAGGGGAGGTTAACATTATATACCTCAACTTCCAAACAGCTTTTGATCTGGTATCCCATGATGTTCTCACAAGAAAATTGGAGGACTGTGGGCTTAACTGTGACACAGTCAGGTGGGTAGGAAAGTGGTAGTGGGGTAGGACCCAGAGAATCCTAATGAATGGATCTGTGTCATCCTGGCCAGTGGTGTCCTGCAGGGGTTGGTGCTTGGTCCAGTACTATTGAACATCTTTATCAATGATTTGGATGTGGGGGTGAAGAGCTCACTGGCCAAGTTTGTGGATGACACCAAGTCATGGGGAAACATGGTCACGCTTGAGGATAGGCTGCAGATACAGGTGGACCTGTACAGACCTAGACAGGCTTGCAAGTTGGGTGGACCAAAACCAGATGAAGTTCAGCATTGAGAAATGTAAAGTGCTCTACCTGGGGATGAACAATCCCCTGCACACCAACAGGCTTGGCAATGCCAATCTGACCAGCACTATGAACGAAAGGGACCCGGGCGTAATAATAGACCACAGTATGAACATGAGCTGGCAGTGCGACGCTGTAGCCAGCAGGGCTAACAATACTCTGGCATGCATCAATCAGTGCATCTCCAGCAAAACCAAGGAAGTGATTCTCTCACTCTACTCAGCATTGATGACACTACAGCTAGAGTACTGCAACCAGTTCTGGGTGCTGCACTTTAACAAGGATGTGGTAAAGCTTGAGAGAGTCCAGAGAAGAGCTACTCATATGATCAGAGACCTGTGTGGCAAACTGTATGAGGAAAGGCTGAGGGATCTGGGACTCTTCAGCTGGAAAAAAAGATGGCTGAGAGGGGGCTTGGTAGCAGCTTACTGCTACATCAGAGGCATTCATGAAGGGCTTGGTGAACAAGTGTTCACCAGGGCACCCTTGGGAGGAAACTACGAGTAATGGTCATAAACTCCTGGAAGACTGTTTCAGGCTCAACATTAGGAGAAATGACTTCCCAACTAGGGTGTCCAGACTGTGGAATAAGCTCCCTCCAGAGGTGATGCAATCGCCTACCCTGGAAATCTTCAAGGGAAGACTAGGCAGTCACCTTGTTGGGGTCACCTGACCCCAGTTGTCTTTCCTGCTTGGTGCCAGGGGGCCAGACCCAATGATGTTCTAAGTTCCCTTCCAGCCTTACAGTCTATGAATCTATGAATTCACTTCCTAACTGCAACCAAAACTGCAGTACTGGGACTGCAGTGGAATACTTCATTTCTTTGCAAAGGTGGGGTTCTACTGAAGCCTGGAGGCCCTAAAGGGTCTGCCATGCAAACTGTCAGGAAGTCAGGCAGATTAATGATGGAAAGCTGCCTGTGTGTTGTGGGAAGATTTTCCAAGCCAACATGTTCCACAAAACACTTTTATGTTGATGAATTGGCATTTTATGTCAAAATTAATTTTATGAAAAAATTCCTGACCAACAGATCTAATGAAAACACTGCTAGAACTTGCAACCCATTAAGTTACATAATGGCTTGTTTTAACCTCAATTTGCTGTACTGCTAGCTAGTAACTCTCAAAATTATACTGGGAAAAGTCATTTAATCTTTTTTTCCCTCAGGTCAGAACTCCAAAATAAGTTTTCTGGGGTAAATTAATTACTCCAATCTCTAGATGTGTTGATATATGTATTTGAATGGAGAACTGGGCCCTTCAAATCTTTCTCTCATAAATGGTATTTAAAATACATAGTAATTAATATTTTATTATTCAGCTGTATTGTTAACTAAGGTTGTTCCAACTGTGAACCAGGTGCTGTGCATAATAATTATTGTGTCTGTTCCTTTGTAATTTCCTTCATGAAATCTTGGCTTTGTTGCCTGACGTGTCTGTATATACACCTACATGTTTAATAGGTGAGGGTCATACAGATGTTACTTCAGAATTTGAAGCATAGTTCCTAGGTTCTGTAAGAATATGCACTGCACATGGCTTATTGTAGCTTTTTACATGAGGCTTATACAACCTTTCTGCTGGGCACTGTTCAGCAGCAACAAGGGTCAGTTCAATTTTGGGGTTTAAGTATATTTTACCTTGGCTCAAGCCCCCACCTCAACCACTTGGGAAACACTAAATGAATTACTAGGGTGTCCTGCATAAGCAACCCCTCCAAAAACAAAAAACACCAAAAACAAACCAAAATAAACCTCTTTGCAAGCAGTATAAACACAAAAGACAGATTTATTACAGAAAACTGAAGAAAACACCAAATGCAATATAAAACACTACTAACTACAAGACATAGTCTATAGGTTGCACTGTACCAGGGGAAACTAGTAGAGAACATGGGTCCTTCTGTGGTTCAAGGGGCCCCTCACTGCTCTCAGAGGAATAGTGTCTTGCCAATCTTTGCTTCCATGGACAGGCTGTATGTGTATGTGGGGAGTGACTGCGGGTCCAGACAGCATGCATGTGCCTCGAAACTTCTGGGCTGGATTATTTGGCCTGCTGAAATGAAACTGCAGGAAAAACTTCAAAAGGAGCCAGGTTGATTAATATTTACAGCTGGCCCAACCACACAGCTTGAATAGAGCAAAGGACCATCAAAAGGAGCAAGGGGAAAGACCAGGACTACCATCTAGGCCTGGGTTGCAGGGAGTTTGGGTCACAGCTCCACTGGGAGAAGAAAGTTGCAAACCTCAACCCGAGCCCAAAACTAGCAGGATTAGAAATTTACATGGCTTCAACCCTGTTTAAACTGCCAGGCCTACCTCCTGGCTAGTTGACCCAAGGAACCAATACTCTTTTCCCCAGTATTAATCCCTTAAAACCTCAAAAGAAAAAAAAAACAAGAGGGAAGAAAAGGAGAAGAGATGTGTTCCCAGATACTGGGACAATTCTTCTTCTCTCTCCCCTCCACCTGAGCTTCCCTTTGTTCTATCTGCAAACTCCTCCTCCTTGTGGGAGACATCACTCTTCAGTAGCTCCTAGCACAGGGGTGGGCAAAATACGGCCCACAGGCTAGATTCAGCCGACCAGGCACTTTTATCCAGCCTGCGGAGCCCCCCAGAAAATTCATAGATATTAGAGTTGGAAGGAACTTCATCAGATCATCGAGTCTGACCCCCTACCCTGAGCAGAAAAGAGCACTGGGGCCAGATGACCCCAGCCAGGTACTTGTCCAGTCTCCTCTTAAAGACCCCTCAAGGTAGGGGAGAGCACCACCTTCCTAGGAAGCCCATTCCAGATTTTGGCAACCCTTACCATGAAGAAGTTCTTTCTGATGTCTAACCTGAATCTACTCTCTGTCAGTTTGTAGCCATTACTTCTAGTCACTCCAAGGGGTGCCCTGGTAAACAAAACATCTCCTATCTCTTGCTGTCCCCCCTGATGAATTTGTAGACAGCCACAAGATCACCTCTCAGCCTTGTCTTGTGGAGGCTGAAGAGATTCAGGTCCCTGAATCTCTCCTCGTAGGACCTTATGAAATTGTGCCCTATCCAGCCCTTCCTCCCATGAGGGTGGAAGCAAGGTGCCTAAACCCGCCCCCAAACAAACCCCATTATGCCTTGCTCCCACCTTTGTGGGCAGAAGGGAGCTAGCATGGCGGGGGAGGGGTTGCTGCTGCAGACTTCCCTGGTGTCCAGCTCCCTCCAGGAAGCAGATAGGGAAGTGGGGGGCAGGAGGGGAGAGGGGGAAGGGGTGTGACTGGACTTCTGCCCAGCTGCAAAGTGTAGGGTTGGGGCTGGGGCTGGCTGCAGAATGGAGACCTCACCCCGGTGGGGCGGCAGCTGTGCAGAGTTCAGCTGGGCAGGTGTGGGTGTGAGGGAGGGTGGGAGGTATGGGGACCTCTCCCATACTCCCTCCATGGCATGGATCGCTGGCAGGCAGCAGCAGCAGTGGGGGGTGGGTGCTCTGCTCCATGCTGATGCCTGGCTCCAGCCAGCACTGTGAGGAGTGCAGCCCCTGCTGGGCAGTTTGTTTCCCTGGCACTCCCGACACTCATTGGGCATAGGAAGGAAGCCCGAGGCACTGGAGCAGGCTGAGGTGGGGAAAGCAGCTGGCTCAAGCACAGGGGTGGGCAATTATTTTGGGCAGAGGGCCGAGTTTTGGCAGCTGTCAAGGGCCACATGGCCCTTTGACAGGTGCCCCACCCCCTGGTCGCCATCTTCTGACCAGAAGTCCTCCCCCCTAGCCCCCAACCTTTGACAGCAGAAGTCCCTCCCCTTGCCCCTGGAAATACTCCTTTCAGCAATGAGGACCAGAAAAATACCAAATTATATTCTAAAATTCAAACATCGACAACATTCATTAATTTGATTTAAAAAATATTTGTGTCTGGGTTTATATGTTTTTGTGTAGTGTATACAGTTGTGATTGCACAATAGCTTAAATTGAAGTCTTACTCCTGTATATTGTGGGGGGCGGGGGCATGGGTATAGGTTTGTGGGGGGACAGTTAGTGTGTGGGTATGTGGAGGAAGGTCTGTATCTGGGGTGATGGAGCATGTGGGTGGTTGTGTGTATTGGGGGAGGGTGGCTGGGATGTGCGAGGGGGTGTGGGGTCTGTTTGTATGGCATTGTGAAGAGGTGTGTGGGTGTGTGTGTAGGACTTGCCCTATGAACACACACACACTGTGGTCCAATGATGCAGGGGGCCACGTGGTACTGGAGGTGGCCGTGTGCAGGGAAACAGTGAAAGCCAATAGGCAGAGAATTCCAGGTGTGGGGGGGCAGGGTGGGAGGGAGCTGGGGCCAGGCTGGCTTTGTTAGAGAGTGCTGCTGGCTCCCCTGGGTCCTACTGCCCCTGTCTCCTGTCATCTTTGACAGGCTGCCAGGAGTAGATAAATATACATTTTCTAAATTTTTTAGGGGCCCCATGGGCTGGACAGAATGGTCTGGCAGGCCGAATCCGGCCCACAGGGCATATTTTGCGCACCCCTGCTCCAGCACCTGGGGGTTCCCTCCTGTGCCCGATGAGTGTGGGGAGTGCCGGGGAAACAAACTTCCCAGCAGGGACTGTGTTCCTCATTGCAATGTGCAGTGCTCACAAGAGCCAGGCACCAGCACCCCCACCTGCTGGAGTGCCATGGGGAAGGTGTGGGGGGTGGTCCCCACACCCCTCCCACACACCCTACAAACCATATACACAGCCCTCCCCCCAAGTGTTGCCTGTGTTGACTGCAGGAGAGGACAGTGTGTTCCAGAAATCTGTATGTTCCAGAGCTGCACACCCATACCCCACAAACACCACATAACCCCCTAACATACCCTATGCCCCCCCCACAGCCACTCTCAAACTCTCCACACACCCTACCACCTCTCCCATCCCCACCTTACACACACACCTTGCATCCCCACCGTACACCCCCCACCACACATACAATATAGAAGACTAAGAATTTTTTTTTGGTTATTGTTAGTGTGTCCGCACAGGGTACCGCCTAAATCCCTTTGATTCTTGCCTGCCATGACTTTGATCTAATAAATAGGAAGGGAAGAGATGTTGCCCTGGTTAGTACCTATGGAAGGACCATGCTTGGTCAAACTACAATTTAGTTGCTTTTATTACTTGGTCTCTTACAGGAAAGCCTGGAGGGGCAGCAGTCTGTCCGAGTCATACCCAGGATCACCCCTGCACTCCCAGGAGGATCCCTGCCAATTTAATTATACCAGTAAGTGTTTGAGGAACATCTTAACTTCCTGCCGTTAATTACCTTATTAGCGGTTTATTACGGGCGGCGCCCGGTTTCTCCTGCCATGGTCTGTGCTGGTGTGTGGATCCGGGCGTTTATCTGCCCTCTCCCCCATCTCCCCTTTCTCTTTCAAGTTAGTGGTGGTGGGTCCTGGTGGCTTCAGGGGCTGGGTGGATGACCTCCACCACTCTTTGCCTGCTTCGTTGCTTTGCCACGTCCCGGCGCGAAGCCACGGCTTTTCCCCGTGCTGCAGCTCCGTTTCTCTCTGACTCACTGCCGCTGCCATGGACTCCAGGTATGTAGTGGGGATGAGTTACCAGTCCCGGGTTCTGCCGTCGCTTGACACATGTTGACCCTTGTGTGTGGGATCTTTCCTCCAGATCCTTCTTAGCGGGGGTCCTTGGTGGTGTCTCTTTCACTCGTGATGCCCGAAGGCACTCTTCCTCTGACCACCTCCTCCTCATATCCCCAGCGCCGAGTCCCATTGGCTCTCGATGGGTGTGGGGCATCTCCTCCCGCTGGGCAAGAATCACTTACAGCTGCCAAAATCTCTGAAGTAACAGGGTTTCAGTCAGGACCCTGTTACAGTTATTATGCAATTACCTCTATATACAGTACACAAACACAAATCATGACAAAAAATGTTTTTAATAACATTAAAATGTTATAGTAGGTGTTTGACTTTTAGTGTATGATTTGCTTTTTTCTGGTTCTAAGGTGGCAACCCCCCTCCCAAAAAAAGAGTATTTCTGGGAGGCAAGGGGAGGGACTTCTGGTGGAAAGGTCAGAGGTTAGGGATGGGAATTCTAATCCCAAGATGACAGCCAGGGGCACCTGCCAAGGGGCAGGGCTTCCCATGCGGCCCTTTATAGCTCACTAAACCTTGTTAAGTGACCCTCTGCCTGAAATAATTGCCTGCCTCTGTCCTAGCAGCTTCTCCTTCCCCAAACCAGCCTAGTTCATCTTATGTCCCTTTGCATGACATCACCCTAGCCTCGTCTGGTCAGGGAGTACCACACCCCAGTTCCTTTTCCAACCAATTGGCCTGAAGAATCCTCTGCTTCCCCCTGACCAATGAGGCCAGAGGGTTTTATATTTTCCCCAACTACAGGCCCCAGCTTGCCATATGCTGAATACATGGCCGAAATGCAGGGGCCATTTTGCCCACTTGAAAAAAATACACACACACACAAATACAATATACAACCCAAATGTGTCTGTGGGTATTACTTTTATAATAAGCAACACTTATTAAAGCTGTTCCAATTCCACCCCCCCCATTAAAACTTCTGGTGAAAATGAGAATTCTTATTTTCTGTAGAAATTTCCCAGTTTTCAGTTGAAAGTTAAGGGATTCTCTCTCATTGAAAGATAGTAGCAATTTTGTTTTGTTTTTTTTGGCCAAAATGTTTTGAGAAGAAGTGAAATAGAAAACCAGAACTTCTAAAATGTAATTTAATTTTTTTTTCTCTTTCCTCTTCTTTAAAAAAAATAAATAAAAAAATTAAGGCCTGTTTTTGTAACTAAAATATTTCTGTTGTTAAAGATTTTGGCCACCTGTAGCTGCAGTGTCTTACAGAACTGCTTCATGCTGTGTATCAGTTGTTGCCAGATCAGAGCTAGGCTAATGAAAGGATATCAGGAAAATCCTAGCTGTGGCTCTAGATCAGCATTTCCAGTAAAAGAAATGCAGTTTACTGTTTTATTGCTTCTGGAAACTTAGAAAAAAAGTGGATTTAGAGTAACTCTAGATTTGTTTAAATTTTTGAGTATCAGGCCCTCTCTACACATGCTGGTAAAGGCACCATCGGAATGATGGGATCTGATGCACCATCCACACAATTGCACCTCCTGCCATGCCACACAAGCATGGCAGGAGGCTTGATTGTGGGACTGTGCATTAGATCTCATTGTGCCTTATTGCTGGTGCAGGGGGAGCCTGATCCTGGGCTCCCCTTGCATCTTTGAAAAGCAGACTCTCATGGCTGGGAGCTCCCAGCCATGGGGACCATGCAGCTGGTGCTGAGAATCCCATCAGGTGTGGGAATCTCAGCTTTGGTAGCTGTGTGTTGCTGCTGCAGTCTCCCAGCCCCAGGGGTGCATGAAGCACTCCGGAGCAGGGGGACCTCAATGGCTGGGAGACCACAGAAGCTACAATCACTCAGCCACTGTCTGGAGGGCCCCCATAGCTGGAAGATCATAGTGGCTGTTATCTCACAGCCTAGGGGTGCATTGTGCTCCCCAGTGGCTGGGAGACTGCAACACCTGCAGTCTCCTATCTGCAGACTGTCTACATATGCAAATTAGAGCTGAATAGATACCAGCTACAAAGTTATTACACATTTTTGAGCAATAACTTTATAGCTAGTTGGACTTTTCTATGTCACTATAGTTAATTTGCACATGTAGCCAGTGTATGTTCATTGCACAATTAACAAGGTAATTGCATAATAGATACACCATGTAGAGGAGGCTTGGGGAATCAAATCAACCTATAGGGTAGGGAGAGAAATTTCACATAAACCAGTATAAGTGATTGGAAACCAGTTCAGATCTGTAACACAACAAAAGTTCAGCACACTTAAGTAACTTTCAAAATGGCCAAAACTGATTTAAGATAAACCTGGATGATGTAGTATCAGACTTAACTGATGTAGGTTACATGCATTTATTGAACTGCTGTCCATATCCCCTCCAGATTCAAGTTAACTCAGCCCCTCAGCATCCCAGGATGCTTTGCACTTCCCTTGTAACTCCCCCCCTACCCCTTGCAGGATGGGCAGACTAGCCTCGACCCAAACTATCTGTTCCAAAGAAGCAGGGAGACATGTTCTAGCACCGCCTCCCCCCATCCCCCCTGTTTCTGGCCTCGGCCACTGCAGACATTTAGCTGAATTTCTGGAATCCAAAGTGAATGTCTGTTTAGTTGCTTATTGGTTTAATCTACAGAGTTTAGACTAACCTGTGAAGATTGAATTGATTCAGCCTTGAGCTTTTTGACTGTCTGTACTTAGCTATAATGTTTCTTGTCCTCCTTTCTCTGCAGGGTATTTCATAGATTTCATAGATTTCATAGACATTAGGGCTGGAAGGGACCTCGGAAGATCATCGAGTCCGGCCCCCCGCCCAAAGGGCAGGACGTCAGCTGGGGTCATAGGATCCCAGCAAGATAAGCATCCAGTTTCATCTTGAAGGTGTTCAATGAAGGCGCTTGAACAACCTCCGGTGGCAGGCTGTTCCAGACCTTGGGGGCTCGGACAGTAAAAAAATTCTTCCTTATGTTCAGCCTGAAACGATCTTGTAGTAGTTTGTGACCATTCGTCCTCGCCATCCCTTGGGGCGCTCTGGTGAACAAACGTTCCCCCAGATACTGGTGGTCACCCCTGATAAACTTGTAGGTGGCCATCAGATCACCCCTGAGCCTGCGCTTTTCCAGGCTAAAGAGCCCCAGGGCTCTCAGCCTGTCATCGTAGGGTCTGCTTCCCTGACCTCTGATCATGTGCGTGGCTCTTCTCTGGACTCTCTCAAGCTTCTCCACATCCTTTTTGAATTGTGGAGCCCAAAACTGGACGCAGTACTCCAGCTGCGGCCTCACTAAGGCTGAGTACAGGGGGAGAATGACGTCCCGGGATTTGCTTGAGAAGCATCTATGGATGCAAGCCAGCGTTTTGGTCGCTTTACTAGCCGCGGCATTGCATTGCAGGCTCATGTTCATCTTGTGGTCAATGATGACCCCCAAGTCTCTTTCTTCCATAGTGCTAACCAACATAGCACTGCCGAGTCTATAAGGATGCTGCGGGTTTTTTTTCCCAAGGTGGAGAACCTTGCATTTATCGGTGTTGAACACCATCAGATTCTCATCCGCCCACTTGCTGAGCCTGTCCAGGTCAGCCTGGATCATCCGCCTGTCTTCTGGCGTGGATGCTTTGCCCCAAAGTTTGGTGTCATCGGCGAACTTGGCCAGTCCGCTTCTGACTCCAGTGTCCACATCGTTAATGAAGATGTTGAACAGTATGGGTCCAAGGACAGAGCCCTGGGGGACCCCACTGGTCACAGGACACCACGATGAGTGACTTCCATCAATTACTACCCTCTGGGTCCGACCCCGGAGCCAATTTTCCAGCCAGTGGATCATGGGGGACCCGAGGCGACAATTGGCCAGTTTCTCCAAGAGACGATCATGGGACACCAGATCGAAGGCTTTTTTGAAGTCAAGATATATGACATCAATCTCATCTCCCTTGTCCAGGTGATAGGTCACCTGGTCGTAGAAGGAAATGAGATTGGTCAAGCAAGACCTACCTGCAACAAACCCGTGGCTGGCTATCCCTTAAGATGTTGGCGTCGGCCAGTCCATTAAGGATGGCCTCCTTAATAAACTTTTCTAAGATCTTCCCCGGGATAGAAGTCAGGCTGATGGGCCTATAGTTAGCTGGATCCACTTTCCTCCCTTTCTTGAAGATAGGCACCACGTTGGCCTTCTTCCAGTCTTCGGGCACTACACCAGAGCGCCAAGAGTTTTCAAAGATCCGCGCTAGAGGCTGGGCTATGATGCTCGCCAGCTCCTTGAGTACCCTGGGGTGAAGATTGTCAGGGCTGGCTGACTTGAAGGTATCCAGCTTCTCAAGATGTTCCTTCACAAAGTCAGCATTAATGGAGGGCAGGGGATCACCCTCACCCGGACTTCCCGGCCCTGTAGCAGGCACAGGAGTCCCATGGGGCTGATGAAAGACTGACGCAAAGTACCTATTTAATAGGTTGGCTTTTTCCTGGGCATCAGTTGTATTCAGTCCTGGTATCCTCATCTTTCTGTCAAATTGTCTGCAGAAATATTTCTCTTCACTGAAGTTTTTCCATTTTTAAAATCTTCAAATACTGAGGAATATAGGAATTATAGTAAGCTCAGTGGTCACTTCAGGTCTAGGATTCTGGCAGTAGCTAATGCCATATGCTTTGTAGGAAGCAATAAAATCTCCACAATGCATGGACAGAGGAAGTTCATTCTTGATTTCATACAACTCTACATTTCTTATATCCTAAAGAATGGTGTCTGGTATTCCTATACATTTTAGATGTTAGGAATCTCAAGTGGCTTGAAGCAAGATAATTTTGAGAGGCTTGATTCTTACCCCCCCCCCCAGTCTCACTCCCACCCCCCACAGAACTGTGAAGAACCTATCCTTTGAAAATTAGGCTATTTTAAGGCATGTCACATTGGACACCTAGATTTTGATGAAAACCTGACGTGACTACTTTGAAAATAGGGGTAACAAATCTTAATTTTTTTTTGCCTTTAAATCAGATCAAGCACCTTTTTTTGTCAGTAATAAAGTTGTGGCAATGAGTTCCACTGGTTAATTTTTTGAAAAAAAAATACAGCTCCTATTTGATCATAGTCGTATGGGTTTTGATTACGTGCCCTTTGTGTACTTGTGCAGTTGTGAAAAAAGCAGGTTCCCTCAAGCCATGATAAGGAAAAATGCAAATAGCTGTTTGATCTCTATCTAAGTAGTAACACTACTTAGTACTTACAGGTCTTTTTATATGTTCAAAACTCTTTTACAAACATTAACCAATTGTAACAACATTACCCTATTATGTTTAGCTTATTGTAAGGGTTTTTTTGAAAGCTAACTACCACTTAATACCTACCAGCCCCAATTCAACTGAAAGTTGTCTAGCTTCAACCATAGATACATTTACATCATTCAGTTTGCTGTCCATCCATTGCTGAAAAGACTTCCTAAATGTTGTTGCTGCTGCCTGTACCTTGACCTGTTAGTTAAGTGTTGCATCTCATTGGTCACTTTAAGGCAAAGTGTGGCAGGGGGCCATCTTGAGGCTGACCTCTGCGTTAGCCTACCCACCTGTCTTGGGCAGTCCATCCACCTTTCTCCTGCCACACCTTGTAAGTAAATAATGAAGTTATTTGTTAGGCAGGAGTTATTTGTTAGGCACCTTCATGTGCCCAACTATACCAGGTGGTGCATACATGCTCCATCCTTCCCTACATGTGTCCCATGCCTTGTAGGTGTAACTTCTGTCATCAAATTCACATGCCCCTGGTGTTGAGCCCTTTGTCTCCTGTCTCTCTGCAACACACAGGCACCAAATTCTCTAGTGACTGGCATTCTGTGCCTTTCTCTTGGATGCTTGGCTCTATGCCTCTCTCCTGGGTGCCTGGCTCTAGACCCCTTAGTTGCGTCCCTTTGATGCTGTGGGCTCGCTGCGCCTGACACAGGGCTCTACGAAATCATATGCCATCTTCCTCCAGGCACTAATGAGGCCCCCAAACCTTCCCTTCTAGCCTCATCCCAATCCACCAGGGTAAACATGAACACAAACAAAAGCCCCTCGGCTATAACTTGAATACTAACAATAACAACCCTGCTATGCCCATTTAAGGGAACAAACTTCTACTCATAGTAACATGCCTCTATCTAGGGACCTGGGAGACCCCCTGTAAGCTCATAGCACCTAGACAGCAGAGCAGGCAGTAGCAGGGAGAGCTAGGCATGCAGCACCAGGTCTCAAGCAGCTTCAGCAGGTAGGTGCTCCCTCCCCATCCATTGTCAGGGAGAGAGTATGTGTCTGCTAGCTACAGCCTGGGATTATATATCCCAGAATCCTGCCTCCAGCTGGTCAGGTGATGTTGGCAGATGTGGCCAATTATTTCTTTAGGCTGTTATCCTGGCAACTTGCAGCTGGGGAGCTCAGTTTGACCTGCAATGCACCCTGGCCAGGCTTCTTCAGCCTTAAGAGGCAGGCATGTCTTAGTGCCCTGCTACACAAACATAATAACAACAACATAAATTACTCAGGTACTCATGTATTTTGGCTCCTCAGAGGGTTGAATGATCCCTAATTAAGAAATGAGAGAGTACTAGTGGTGCTAGTATACTGGTAGCAAGTATTTTATTGGATATGGAATTTTTATTTAGGAACTTATAAAATTTAAATCACAAAATTATTTTTGAAGGAAAGAGAGGCAAGGATTTTTGTGGGTGAGGTCTTTTATTGCATGAACTGCATGGTTGTGGGATAGATTTAGACAAGCTTTTGAATGCAGTGTATTTTACTTCAGGTCATCTAAAGGAGAATGTACTTGCATTTGAAAGCTTCTCGAATTCTAATCCAACTATTCACCTGGTCCAATAAAAGACCTTGCCCACAAAAATCCTTGCCTGTTGCATATTTCCTGGACTGTTATGGCTTACAACATCACTGCAATACTACCAATGCCATTTTTTAAGTAAATATCAGCAGCAGAAATTATGTGTCAACATTTCTGTGAATGGAAAAGTATTAAAATAATAATGGAATAAATAATTTAGAAGTGTATCCATAATGCCAAAGATATTAAAACCCTTTACACAATTTAACCTACATGTGATATAGGGAAATTTTATCACTCCTATTTTTAAACTGGGTAAATTGAGGCACTGAGATTAAATTATTTTCCCAAGGCAATATAGCACTGGGGCAAAAAGTTACATATATTATGCTCTAGCCTTGCCTAAATGTTGTTATTCTCTTCTCAGCTTCTGATAACCTTCCCTCTGTGCTGTCCTTGGAATTATAAATATCACAGCCTTAAACTAGGAACTTCCAGGTAAAAATTCCAATTACTTTGCCTCCTGCATCATTTATTTTAGCTCACATTACTGTAGGTGAAAAGTCACCTGATACATTCAAATTAGCATTTGGGGATTCTTCGAAGCATTAATTAGAACATGAAGAATGTCATGGCTGAAATTTCTTTTTAAAACTGCAACAAATGATGTGGAAAATCATTATTTTTCCTCTCTCTTTGTGAAGTTTTATTAAAATGATATCTGTTCAAGAAAATGAAATTTCCCAAAATAACAACCTATCATGTTTAGAAGGGTTAATGCTGCTCTTGAAAGCAACTACAAGGGTATACTATCAGTTAAAAAAGCTTATAGTCTAGCTCTGCCTACCAGTCAGCAAATGGTTTTAGATTTGAGCTAAGTTCCCTCATTGTTCTGATATGCTGAGCATATTCGCTTTTGGCATTAAATTTCCCTGCTTCTGATAGGGATTTTTTGGACCCAGACTAGGCTTCTGTTTACATTTAAAATAATATTGTCACTATAATAGAGTGCTATAGCATAAGTCACTGCAATATTATGCTATGAGGAAATATTAAAATGCCTGCAATTATTATGAAAAATTAATTGTGCATTGTCCTGCTAATCAGATTTATATTAGTATCAAAATAGGAGATATGCAACTTTCTTAATTTTTAAAAAAAATATCTGTATGTGTTTATTAACATCAACTGAGCTGGATGCAACAAGAATTAGAAGAAGCAGAAGAGCAAATTTTCCCTTGTCCTTCATGGTGTCAGAGAACCTGATCTGAGCAGAATCTGTGCATGTCCACTGTTGTGGTGATAGCAGCAAAGATTTTGGTAGTGCTTCCTACACCAGCATCATTTTGCCCTCAGTTGTTTTCTATGTCAAAGGTGAAAAGTACAGTAGGAGAGTCTGGACTGGTAGGCTAGGAGATATTTCTGGCACAAACTTGTAGCAGAATTTTAGGCCCCACCCTATGGTGAATAATGAAGCACAGCAGCTGGGAGCTTGCTGCTCTGAAATTCTGTCTAGAGAAATCCCAACAATTTCCTTTTCCATCACATTTATGTTCAAGAAATGGCAGTCTATAAACAGGTGTTTTCAGCCTTGGGCCATACAAAGTAGGAGGTAGGTTTAAAACAGTGATGGCAGGACAGTGGAAGGTGCATAATAAATTTTGGACGTGAAAGGAATAACAATTCATGGGAAACGAGCTTGAGAGCTGACGAAAGTCAATTTTCTGCTTGGTTGTACAAGCCACTGTTTTCTTAGAACAAAGAACTATTAAATAGTGCAAATGAAGGAATATAGAGGAGTGGGCCTCCCCCCTCCTGTGCCCCTTGATGTGAGCAGCATTTGTTAATTAGCAAGGGAAAGCTAATTAGTGTGCAACTGAACATAAAGTCTAGGTGCAGACATTCAATAAGCCTGAAGCAAATTCGAATTAACTTACATGGGTTTCTCTATGTGAACTAGGTTAGTTCAGTAGCAAACAGAACACAAATTTGCCCTTTCTTGGGGGTAGGGGGGCATGCAGGCTGCCTGCACTAGCTGAAGCCAGCAAACTGGGGGTATTTCTGCACTGCCAAGTGCAGCAGAGTGGCTGGGCTACCCCTGATTGGCTTCCAGTAGGACTGTGCAAAACAGCACTGGTCTGCTTTGACTTGCATCTCAACATTTCAACGGAACAGTGTTTCATTTAGAGTTTTGGTTCATTTTGAAAGCACTGTTCCGTTGCATTTTGTCAAAACTGTTTTGTTGTTTCAATGCTGTTTTGACGCTTCACCCACCTGGCACTGGGAAGGCTGGTGCTGCCTCTGGTCCAAGCCAGAAGCACCAGCCTCCTGTCACCTGGCAGGCAGTTTGGGGCCCCCCACACCTCTGGGAGGAGTTGGCAGACTCTGGGAGGAGTTGGTGCAGAGGACCCCGATTGGCCTGCTGGATCACAGAAGGCTGCTCCTGTCACCTGGGACAGCACTGGGCGCAGCCTGCATCCAGCGCTGGGAAGATCGGTGCTGCCGCTGGCCCTAGCCAGAAGCACCAGCCTCCTGTAATCCTTTAGGCAGATTGGGGACAGTGCATGGCCCAGGGCAAATCAGCTCATGGGCAGGTCCCCACACGAGCTAATTTGCCCCAGGCCCACCTGCTGCAGGTGGCAGCACCAGCCTCCTGTGATCCAGGAGGCAGATCGGGGGCCTATACCCCCAGGAGTAGTCTGGCACAGCCCCAACAGCCTTCCCAGGGGTGCAGGTGGGCCCTGATCTGCTTGCTGGATGACAGGAGGCTGGTGCTGCTGCCTGGGGCCAGCGGCAACACTGATTTTCCAGGTGGTGGGAGCAGCATTCTGTGATCCAGCAGGCCAGTCGGGGGCCCCTGCTCCTGCAGGAGGGCTGTGGGGCTATGCTGGACTCCTCCTGGGGGTGCAGCCCCTGACCTGCCTGCCAGATGACAGGAGGCTGCTGCTGCTGGCTGGGACCAGTGCTGGGCGCAGCCCGCACCCAGCACCAGGAACATCGGTGCTGCAATGAAGCACCAGCCTCCTGTTATCCAGCAGGCAGATTGGGGGCCGGCACCCCTGGGAGGAGTCTGGCACAGCCTCGCAGCCCTCCTGGGGATGTGGGCGGGCTCCCAATCTGCCTGCCGTATGACAGGAGGCTGCTGCTGTCGGCTGGGACAGGTGCTGAAGCCAAGTAAGCCTGGCTTTGAAACTCAAAATGTTTCGAAACTTTCGAAATGTTTTGAGTGCCCTTGCTTTGTTTCAAAGCTGCTTCAAAGGCTTTTGTTTCATTTTGATTTTGCTCTTTTGAGTTCAAAACGCATTGAAACAGCTTCGGAATGAAACACCAGGTGAAATTTTGCACAGCCCTAGCTTCCAAGTACATGTTCCCCTTCCCTTGCTGGTCCTCTGTCAGACACAGACATTTGTCAGCTGCAGACAAGCAGTGGAGGCAACATTATAGTCTTCTCCCTGGGTCTGCATCTGCCTGCACACCCACCCAGGACTCCCATGCCTCCTGTGAGTGGACATAGGCCCAGGGAGCACAAGAAGGCTGTCAGGGATGGGCAAGCACCTCTCTCTCATCCCCCATCATCGTCAGGCACTGTGTTGACTCTGCTTTGTGAGAGCCTGGGGGCAGGGCTGGCTGGGTGATCAACCAGAGCAGCCAAGCGTGGGCTGAGTTCCAGGGCACCTCCCTATAAGGGGGCATTTGTGGTGACCCACAAAGGAGCCTGGGAAGCCAGAGGGCAGCGAACTAACTTGATTCAATAGGGGATCTGGTACAGAACTAACCTAATTTGAATAAGTTTGAGTGCACATCAGTTCAGGATTATTTTAGATTGGGTTCTGCCAGTTTTAGTCTGGTCTATATGCCCTGAACTTCTGTACGGTTACAGGTTTGGTTTGAATTCTGATCACTTAGCGTGGATTATGTTTACCATATGTACCTAGCCAGAGGCTCATCCTAACTAGGCAGACAGTGGGTGATAGAATGTGCATACAAGTTGAAGCACATAAGTGCCTTGCTGGGCAGCACAAATTTCCTAAATTCTGCTGCATTTGACATTACACTCCTGAAAATACATCTATTGCTTTTTCACATTGTTGGCTCTATTGTAGCCTATACAGAATGTACTGGGTGAAACTCCAGCTGAGAAAAATGGTTTGTGCAATTTGCTGTGATAGCCAATTCCTTACTTGAGCTAGTTTGACACACATCCACCAAATCCCATATAAAGGATGAGGTAACCATGAAAATCTCCTGCAATTTAGAGTTTATTCATAACTCCTCCATTTAGGAGGGAATAAACTAAGGGACCATCTGGTAAATGATAATATAAAAGTGTATTGCTTTATGCCACAGGTCACTGGCAAATGTTGCAACTGCAAAAAATAGCAAGAAATTACGTGGGCATTCAGCAGTTCCCCCTGCAGAGACCTGGACCACCCTTTGAGTTCTGTTTGCTTTGTGGGCTGTCAGTGTGAAGCAGGAGTGGAAATCAATATTGCTGGAGCAGATTTTTTTTTCTTTTATGAGTGAGAATTTAGAGTAGTTGGGGCTCTAGTTCAGCTGCCAGCCTATAATACTAGAGCAGAAGCTGGTTCCAACTGTTGCAGGAACCATGCAGGCATCCTGCAAGCCTGAGTGAAGCAGCTGACCACTTAAACATAGTTATTTGTTTGTACTAGACACTTTAATCCATGTTATCATCTGATTACCTCTGGTTACAGATTTGAGTCTTGAGCCAGCTCCACAGTGAGTGTAAGAGGACTTGTTTTTATCCCTGATGGAGTTATGCTGAATTTATGCTGCTTGATTGCAATTGTTATATTTTTATTTGCTTAATTGGCATTGTTCCATGAAGGTTGGATCCAAATAGCTTTAGTAATATAAGCTCCTCAGTCATGTGTCCAAGCTATGAATACTTAGGTGCAAATACATAACTGGTGTGGAGCGGAAATATAGTTACACATGCAAAATCAGTATCTGCATACACACTTTGTACCACAGCTGAAATTTGCCTTTGAAATATGCAGTTTTGGGAACAAACGATTTATTTGTACATCTGAACAATTTGTGTACATAAGTGCAAAGGACTGATGCAAGGTTCTCTATGATCTCTGTTATCATTTGCACTCTGTGGTGGCCCCCTACACAGGGGTGTCTTTGGACTTCTTGGCCAGATCCAGATGTGCAGATGTGCAGTTTGTGGCACCACAAACCGCACACCTGACATGTTAAAATGTACCCCATGCTACCAAAAAATCCTGGTAGCAAAAAAATAAAAAAAGCTGCAAAAACAGTGCATGTCACAGGAGCATGTGCCTGCAGACACAGAGGCTCAGTCCTCCAAAAAAGACACTCTGGCTGCCAGTCAGTGTGTCTCTCCCTCTAGTTCTGTCCTGGCTCCTCCAGCACACTGGGAGTCAGGAGGAGCGGGAAAATGGCTATTTCCCTGAATTGGGGCCAAACACTACATGCAGGGCTGTGCTCAGTGGAAGAAAGCAGTGGCACAAATTTGTGCTGCTGCGATTTTTGCCGTGGCAAATGCACACCCCAGCATGTGGGGATGCATCCATTATGTACCACAGAGAGCATAGCTGGCCTGATCTTAATGAACTGGTCTAGAAAGACTTCAGAAGCTCTGCCCTGAACCTCAACCATTTCATATCTTATGGCGTAGAACCCAAATCCTAGGTCTTTGTCCAGATGGAGTGACTTTCACCCTACATGTTTACTTCCATGTTAACATTCATATTTTGGGGTCCTATACCTAAAATATTGTGCAGTAAATTTAAAAGTATGGCCCAAATGTCTGCTGTGTTTAACAGTATCCAGCTATCTCAAGTTCCAGTCAGTGGCTTTCTGTAGACCCATGTATACGCAGTGATGGCATAGTACAACTCAGGAGGTCAGGGGTAGGGATGTGAGTTCATTTAAAGCCAACTTTATACTACCTTCTTGCTGCCACAGTCTTGGGCTGCTTGTATTCTGGAACAATTGGCAAATGCTAGAGCAGCCTAATTTGTGCCAGGTGATGCAGCCCTGTGGAGGTTTCAGTCCAAACAGCTAGAGGTTACTATAGTTTATTAAGAAGCTGGATTTGCCCACCTGCCAGTCACTGGTATGAAAGTAGTATAGGAATCGGTATGTTGGCTTTATCATTGCACCACCTTTCTGTACTGGATTGTTCTTTTCTGGACTAGCTATACTACCTTTTGGGACACCTTCCAGTAGTGGTGTGGTGTAGAACAGCTGCAGCCCAAAGGAGCATCTGATCCATAGTGAGTTTATCTGACTACGTGTATGTGGATAGCCACACGGGATCTGACCTGTGGGCCTTCTAGTCCAACGTCATTTCTCTGACAGACGGGACAGAGGAAAATTAAGGACCCTAGAGTAAATAGATGTGTGATAAGCTGCCCTTGTGAATGCTTCATCCTACTTCTCTATAGTAATTATTTCTAACTCCAGATAGTCTTGTTATCCCTAAATAGTTCATTCCTCTTTGAATTTTGCTTTCTAGGTCTTAATGAGAGAATGAGTGCTATGGAATGAAATCTTTTATGTTGCTTCTTTATTATAATGTAGGTTTGAGTGGGAATGATCTACCACAGGGATGCTCAGGTCTGGACCATGGACTTATGTCATCTTGGCCTGTGAAGCTCCCCATAGGCTCAAAAATTTGAAAGCAGGGGAGCTGCGGTTGCATTAATTAGCACTCCTCTGATGCCAAAATTTTGACCCATGGGAAGCCCTGAGTGCTGGATGAATGGCCCTGTACATTAGATCACAGAGGACGGGGTGTGTGGGGCCAGATTTCACCCACGTGGGGCCCAATTTGGGTGCACAGGGCTCAATCCAGCCACAGTGGGGCCCAACCTGGGCATGTGGGACTAAATCTGACATTGTAGGGCCGAATCTGAATTTGAGATCTGGCCTGTGGACTGACTTGTGCACTCTTCTGGGCCCTGGGACCAAAAGGTTGGGCAATTATTTACAAATGTTCCTTCAAAATATTCTTGTTTTCAACTTCTCAACTACCAATCATTCCTGTCTGGTTGCTTTGTTTATCCAATATTTTCCTCTTCTGTATAATGTTCATTAGACCAAATGGTTTTGGGAAATGTTAAATGAAACTATGGAGGATTACCAGTGGTGGGTAAATTTGTGCGTCATAATCTCTAAAGATCACAAACTGAATCATGCATTATCTGAACAACCTGAATACCACTGAGATTCAACAGCTTGAACAGCATCCAAGGAGTACTCAGCTAAAAAAAGCATTGAGCTACCTATTTCTGGTTGCTGTTGTTTATAAATGGAGCTGAAAGAGAGCTTTTAAGGTGAGGTGTTTGGATATGTTCTTACTATGATTACCTTCAATCAACTGCCTAGGACTGACCTGAGATGGGACTTTTCTGAAGCCCTCAAATTTTGCAGCTAAATTCCCTTGATCCAGATCTGAGTTTGACTATCTTAAGGACACCTGGTGGAGCTTTCTAATTTACTTGGTCTTTTGATTGATTTATTTTAATTATTTGCTGCCAGAGCTGCAAAATTTTGAACACTGAGTGGCTTTTTTCCCCAGAGCCATCTGTTGTGAATATTATTGCTTGTTTTTAAAGTTAAATGCTTAATAAAAGCTGTAACAGGAGCTGCAACTGATGATATACAGAGGTGCAAAAAAGATAATTTTCTTGCTGTACCTGAAATGACAAGGGCTGGTGGCGGTAGTGGAAACTAAGGCTAAAGGAGAGAGGAAATTCCATGAAAACCTTATCTCATGCACCAGCCATGCTGAGGTACGAAGCCCTGGGGAAACTTTCCCTAGAAGTGTGCACAAGTGGAACATTTCTATCAGTGGAATCACAGTTCCACTGGTAGAAACATTAAGTGTACAAGCATTCAAGCAGTTTCTACTGGATCAAAAATGATGGGTCCAGTAGAAACTTCTACCATGTCTGATGAGGTAGAAGCCACTTTGGTAGTGTTTGTACTGGTTTAATGAATGCTTGTTGGTAGAAGCTCCTGTGCCATCCTCTGGCATGCCAGTGGGCAGTGCTCTAAGCCTCACCACTCCCTTCCAGAGAGAGAGTCTCACTTGGCCAGACCCCATTGCTTTGGCCATGTCACAGAACGGACCTCTTTTCCTGTCTGCTTCAGGGCTGGGCTAGCCCCTCTCCACAGCGTCACAGCTGACAACTCCTTGACCAGCTCCTGGGCTTTAAATGCTGGGCAGCTGGGGGTGGCACTTAAAGCCTGGGGGCTGGGAACCAGGGTGGGGAAACTGTCCCAGACTAGAACTCCTGGTATGAGGTCCACTGCTCTAGGTCTGTCTGGGACTAGTGTGGCAGGTCGGGAAATATGGTCTGAGGAACAGCTTTGCTCCCTGTTCCTTCTATTCTCATAGGGCTGTAGGTGTTGACTTTTATGTGCCCCACAGGGTGACGCTCACCCAGAGGTCCACTCATAGGGCTGCAGTTCTACCTTTAAAGTGCTGAGAGCAAGGAGCATCTTTTCTGCAGGGCATAGCCAGACCCCTGTGCCTGCAGCCCCATATGTGGGGCTGGGGGTGCCAGCTTTGGAGTGTTCCTCAGGAAAGAAGCTCCCTACCAGCACTTGAGAGCAAC
Organism: Alligator mississippiensis; assembly: GCF_030867095.1. NCBI lineage: Eukaryota > Metazoa > Chordata > Crocodylia > Alligatoridae > Alligator > Alligator mississippiensis. Next base: position 226,339,438 of record NC_081826.1, on the reverse strand, counting down.
ATGCCCACAGCCCCATGCTTGAGGCTGCAGCTGCAGGCTTTGAAGTGCTGGGTAAGGGGAGCTTCCTTCCCCAGGATTTGAGAACTCCCAGCTCTGGCCATGTTGGTGAGGCTTCCTGTAGCCAGAGCCTCAGCAGTACCATGGGCAAAGCCCCATCACTGTGTCCATTGCATTGGGTCTCCTGTGAAAGCTTGAGAGCTGAGAGGGAGGGGTGCTTTAAGGATGGGAGGGTGGTCCTCTGGGGTGGACAACAGTGTCCTCAGGAGCTGTTGTGTGTCTCTAGGCAGACTGGAGACCTTGCAAAGCATGCTAGGATGTATGTTCTGGGGCCCCTGGATGGATGCCTTCTGCAGTTCAAACTATTTGCAGAGCGTGCAGCTGGCCCCCCAGAAACTTGTACAAGGCTCTACTGATCGGGTTTCCAGCCGCTCAAACGAAACTGCTAAAATTCCGCTGGTTCATTTGGATGCTTGTACCCGCCCTAGGAGAATAATAGTGCTACAGAATTATGGGTGTTGTTCAAGCAAGCTGTTAGTAAAATTAAATTGCTTGTTTTTCATTCTCTTTTATTGTTCTTGTTCCAATAGAACTGAATGTGGCAATTTTGTAAACAAGTAGGGCAGATGCATTGGAGGGACTGAATACATCCTATGAAGTCATGAGAGAAGCAGGGTAGACCCAGGTACAGTATAAGCATGGACTAGCTGGTATGGCTGTGTTTGGTCATACTCCTCTGCAATCACTGTTGTCTGCTGTCTCAGTCCTCAGCAGTTGGATATTAGAACTTTGGAAACAATTAATGAATTTGATCTGTAAATGGAAATCATCAGGGCCTATCTGTGCAGTGACCTAAAAATGTGCAATGACATTCAAAAGAACATGCAGAGAATCTGCACGCTTACATATCTGCTGACCAAGGAAAATTATAAAAACATACAAGTCTGCCAGGAATTTAATTACAGGGGCTTGCCAGCTGCCTGCTACTTCTCTGCTTGAGATCAACACTTTCAGTTGCTCCACTGCTTCTGGATAAGACTCTTCAGTAAAGCAGCTGCTGTGGGAGAGGCTGGCATGTCTCGAACAGACACATATAATCCCAGAGGGGGCAAAAATTCTGGGTCTCTTGATCTGCTATTAGGGTTAGATTTATAAAGAGGAAACTTTTTTCTGCTGTGCCTGCAGCAGAGCACAAAGGGCTAATGTCAGTTCTTGCTTAGAACAGTAGGCTTGACATGACTCCAGGGAAGCCAATTCTATAATGCTGGATTTACACCGGTAAACCTAACACCAGAATTTAGTTGGCTTTTATGCTTGCTGTGTGACTGCTCAGGGGGCTGGCAGTTTACTTTGCTGTGCACCATGACTTCATTAATTAAGTCCCAGAAAAAATGACACGGGGCCAGATTTTGCTGTCAGGTTCATCTGGGAAAATTTGGAGTGGCTTCATGGACTTCACAAGTGTTGCCAGTGATCTATGCCAGGTGAAAAGCTGAGCAGAATTTAGCCCATTTGAGCAAACATTCAGGGAGGTGCACCTTATCTGCAACCAGAAATGTGCATATGCTGTTTGTATATGTCTGAGGAAGCCTTGTTGAAAGTTTTGGTCTGAGATACAAACACGTACTTCATTAACCTACCCTATCTACTTGCTGCCACTGAGTGGCAGCATAAACATAGCCCTGTAGTGAAATAGTTCCTGGCAAATGAAGCCCTGGAAGATTTGATATAAGCAGTTTACTATAATAGAATATGTGAACCCCTCCAGTTTCTATGCCCAGGCTCTGAAAGGAGTGGGGAATACTGAACTGAAAACTGAAGGAAGGAATTATCTATTTTTCTGACAATGAAAGGAAGCAGTAAAGTTAAAATTACTCTTTCATTCTACAGAACATGCTAAGAGGCACTGGCAAACTAGACCCTGTAGATACTAACATAATGGGTGTGCTAGACATGCTTAAATAAAAATTTAAGATGGGACAAAGGTGACCAGCAGATGAAGCTGAAGAAAGGAAGCACTCTATTAAAAAAAAAAAAAATCACTCCAGATTGTTGGATTTGCATTTGTTATGCCTGAGCAATTGAGAGACAAATGAAATAGGTACCTAGGGGTTATATGGGGATGAAGGATACATTTCAGCCTGCATCCTTATGTCTGTATCACTGAACCTCTGTCAGGTCTCCTGTACTGTTCCTACAAAGGAGGAAATACTGGTGGTATGCCTGGGGTTCACAGTACACATTCACACTGTCTAAGTTTGACACAGAAAGGAAAACAGGCTGGCACTGACTTGGTTTGCCCATGTGAACTTTGCTGTACTTTATGTCATTTGCTTTAAAGGTCACCAAGGTACTGCAAGGTACTATACAATGTGGAGGTTGTGTCCCCTCCATGCTAAGTTAAAACATAAACAGTTGGATCATGGTAGAGTCTACTGTTTCTCATTGGCTCAATTCTGGTGAAGTGAGCATAGCCTGAAAGTTTTGGGGTGAGAGAGAGGGTGCAGGGGGGTGGAAGTAGCAGACAGGGGAGGCTGAATGAGGGAAGTGGCTCTTATGAAACTTCTGAAGTGCTGCAGAATCCAAATTGCCCAAATGGAAATAAGTGCCCAGCGGCATGTGCTACTGGACCATGTCCAGCTATTGGAGGATATGAAGAATATTAGGAGACACAGCATAAATGCATGGCCCTCTTGGGGATATTTCAATGCAAAGTTTAGGATTCCAACCCACCGCTCCTGGGAGTTTTCTGAGAACCCAGCTCTTTGCTAACAGCTTGAATTTCTATAAAGCCTTCTGTCTGAACATACCAAAACACTTCACAGATGTTATGTTGTTCTACTCTGAAAATACACTTCCAAATGGCATAATAGGATCTGAAGGTTCTTATCCAAAATACTTTCTATATGAGATTTGTTCCCACCTCTGCCCAGTAGGTAACTATGTGTCCTCCAACTACAAGCTAAGAGTCAAGCTAAGTGCTTTCTGGGCTATGTATTAACACCAGTGAATCTGGTGGATTCTGTAGCCCAAGTTCTGTTCTAATTTATGCTTGAGGGACCCAATATGTTCAGTGCAGCTGAGGCACACTTGGCTCCAGGAAAATAGAGGATCCAGCTCACTTTTTCATAGTTGTACTGATTCTGCAGGCCCAAGAGAAATAAAAATTAGGAACAACTTATCCTTGTCACTTAAAGAAACATAAACACAAATGTCTCAATATACATGGTGCAGGGTCTCATGCATGGATATCAATGGAAAGCTTCACTGGGCATTGGCTTAGGCCCATAGCTCTTTTTTTTAATTTTCGTTAATTCAGAATCAGAGCTTGAGAAATCTCTCGCTATTGAATGGTAGTAAATTTGCCATTTTACTTGGTACCTCAGGGATAAGAGCACTTACCCAGAATATAACCAATGTCAAGAAAACAAGAACAGCTTTATTTTGTTTTGATTTGGTTACCTTGGTGAAAAATAATATAAATATAAACATACTGGTCTGGACCAAATGGTATTTAAACCTTTAGGTTAGTGATTCCTGACCAGGGTGCTGTGGTACCCTGTTAGGTATGCAAACATGATTCACAAGATAAACCCAGAGATTTCAAATAGGAATTTATAGTGTTAAAACCATTCTCCCCTATTGCAGTCTTTCTGAGCTTTTTGCAAGAGAATAATTGCTCTATTTTTCTGTAGTGAAAGAACAAATGAAAACTAATTGCTTACATTTTCCAGGGGGTGTCAAGTCTAAAAAGGTTGAGCACCACTGGTTTCAGTTGTTCTTTTAACCCTCACACCCCCCAAAAATCTGCTGTGAAAATTTCATTGAAATGCCTTGAAACAAAATGTTGCATTTTGGGGACTTAAAAAAAAAAGCAAGGGGACTTAAAAAGGAGGGAAACAGGTGATGGTAGCGCTCTTTTTTAACACTTCTGCCTGATAGAGATTCAAAAACACACCTTTCCATCTCCCAGAAATAGGTGTCAGCCATTGAAAGGAAACTGCTCTGTTTCTCCTGTTGGAGTTCCTCCGTTTTGTATAAATAATTAAACATTCAACAGGGTGCAGACTGAAACCCTGGTGTCCTTCCCATCTCTCACAAGTGTCTTAACCTTTAGGCTCGAGAAGCATACTCACTTGCTTGTTTCTGTATCAGTGACTCTCTTAGATCTTTTTATGAAGTGGAACCATTCCAGCCGGAGGAACTGAGGAAGCTAGAAACTCAAGAGTATTATGGCAGCTGGGATATCTTGGTTCAAATCCTTGCTCAAATCATGTGGAGTGTGGATTTGAACAAATAACTCCTTGCTAGTGTCCGTATTGCTTGGTTAGATGCTATTTTGAGGCAATTTATTCTCAAGCCATTCTATTGCAACTGTTCAATTTTGCATGGATGATTTAAACATGCATGAAGACAGAGTGTACATGATTCCCTCGCCTGATGTTGGGATGCACATGTGAGAGGTAGGACGTCTGGGTTCTAGTTCCTGCCTGAGTACATGGTTTATTATTTATACAAAGTAGAAGAACTCCAAGAGACGGAGAGCCCTCCCTATCCCCTATTCCCTTCTTGGTAGGAGATGTGAGAGAGATATGGATTTGAGTCTCCTCAGCTGGAAGAGGGAATTGAATCTTAGTCTCCCATAGTCTGAGTGAATGCTCTAATGTAGGGCTAGAAGGGTGACCCCATTACCTGCTTTCTTCTAATTTTGTTAATCTACCTCTTGCACCGATGTGGGTTCTTTTTGTGTAAGTACCTGAAACAAAATAGGACCCAAAGGACACTTTCATTTTTTTCTTTTATTTCAGTGAAGGAAAAATACTTAATTTCTTTTCAATCCAAATAATTTTTTTTTTTTCAGTTAGGCAATTAAATTGAAAAATCAGGATGTGCTAGCTTTCTTAACACTGAATGCATAACAATTATTTATTAGGGGCTCTAGTTTTCCACTATCAAGTTGTTCTTTGATTTAACCTACACTTGAAAAAATCGAAATATTTTTAACTTGTATATCTTTAAAGGAACTGTGGTAGACCTTATCTATGTAGACTTCTATAAGGTACATAGGAAAGTATTACTTCATCTGGAGAAGAAGGGGATTAGTATAGAACTGCAAGGTGGGTAAGGAACAGACTAAATGGGAGATGGAGTCTGTGTGTGTTGAACAGGGAAGTGACAGGCCAGTGAGAATTTCTCCAATGATCAGCCTTGGAAAGGATCTAATATAATATTTGCATTAGTTATCTTGGCAGTAGGAGTGATGAAATTTGTTAGGAGGCATTGTTGTCCCCAAAGGACAGTGGGTACGTGCCCGGTGCGCTTCTGCCAATAAACACACAGGGGTGGAGGATCCAACTTAATCTTTATTTCTGCGCAGAAAGCGTTGCTTGGCAATCGTTTGCAAAGCAAGCACACCCACCCAAGTGGGCATCAGCCTTATATAGCTACATGACAGGTTGAACTTGCTGATGTGATAAATTGTGCAGCAAGCCCAGCAAGTAACCCCCCTTCCAACCCCCCGGGACCTCGCTGATATAACCTTTTTTTTTAGCGAGGCCAGCAATTAAGCAACTAGGCAACAAGCGATCTTCCCCAGCCTAAACAACCTACTCTATGCCCTTGGTTAGATTAAATACTTTTTCAAAACATACAAAGCTGTTCCCAAAGTATAAAAAAACATATAAAAGTTTCAAGGGTACTCATCAAATCCCCCCTTCGAGGCTATGGCCCTATGGAATAGGACCATAGTCCTCGACCATCTTTTTTATTGTCAGGAATTTTCTGGCTCCCTTCCGATTCTTTTGGATCGGATTTGTAACTGATGATTTTACAAACATCACACGATTAACAGGGGAAGGAACTGATCTCTTGAATACATCACAACACATAGGTACTTTACAACAAATCATCAAGAAAACACATATACTTGTTACAGTTAACAGGAAAATTTGTTTAAGCCAGAAAAAATTAGGAAGCCAAGAAGTAAGCCAAGAGAAATCGAACCCTTCCTCTTGCTTGATGTGGGACAGAACTTCTTTTAAGTTCTGCACTTTTGACTCTATCAACTCGGAATTATCTGTCAAATTGAAACACCACATTCCCTCGAACTCTTTACATCTGTGGTTGTGCCTCAGCAACAGATAATCTATGGCTGCTCTATTTTGCAGAGTAGCTCCTCTTAGTTCTTTTATTTTAGTGTTGAGGGCAGCTAGGGCCTGTGAAGTTATATTTAGGCCCTTTGCCAGGGCACAGGCCACCTTACTAAGCTGCCTCTCAGTGTCCACTGCTAGGCCTGGCACCCCTACTATGGAAACTGCTAAGGACACTACCTCGGCCTTACTCAGGAGGTCTACGTCACTATCACAGGATTCATCTAGCATATTTAAACCTCTCCAGTGACGTTTACTAGAGGTCATAGGCATACCTGGTAGCCAGACAGTCAACCGGCCCAGAGCACAAGGGCCTCCTGTGGCATTGGCTGGGATATATGAATAGGCAGTCTTTCTACAAAGAAGGAACCACCCCCGGGGTAATACAACATGACCATAGTTGCAAGATACATTAGTCACGTCTGACCAATTGAAAATTTTAGTTTTTTTGGTTAGGCTCTTACAAGCTTTGGTACAGTTTACAAAATTGGCACAGGTGGTGTTACCAGGGGAGGTGATTGTCAACCAATCTATTTTAAAGGTACTGGCATTCTTTTCTGTGGTAATGGTTCCCCACATGGGGTAGTTAGTGTAATTGATTGGAACTCCTATTTTCTCAGATGCGAACCAAGTCTGATTTTAGAGTGCTTCCAATGGAGTGGGCACCCCTATAAGGCATGACGTGAAAATATCCTCAACCGATGTTCCTCCCGCCAAACAAAAATGAGTGACATTTAATACGTCCTTTGCTAAATAAACCCACACATTTTGACTCTTTTTGAACCTTTGATGCACCAACCCCTTAGACCCTAGAAACATTACACCTATGCAAAGAACTACTGTCCACATGGTTGACGTTTAAACAGAAATTTAAGTCCTTCTACTGGCTCTGCTGTCCAACGGTGTCCGTTTGTGTCGGCTTCCGGTGCGACACTCTCAGCAACTTCTCCCGCAGGTAGTGCTTCTGGTGCAGCCTTCACCCGAGTGTAGTGTATCCACGGTTTTACCCCCTGAACCTTTACTGCAGCGTGAGTGGTGAGAATCACAGGATACGATCCCTTCCACCGGGGCTGAAGCAGCTCGTCTTTTCACGTTCGGACCAGCACCTTGTCTCCGATCTGGAACTTATGGACTGGTGTATCTAAGGGGAGTGGAAGTCGCTCCTGGACATACCTGTGGAGAGAAGACAATACAGCAGACAAAGAATACAAATAATCTTTTACCCAGCCTTCCCCTTTTACATGCATTTGACTCCCATGTGTCACCACTGGATTCTTAGGATATGGCTTGCCATACATTAATTTAAATGGACTAACTCCCAATTTAGCTCTAGGGGCTATGCGCACTCTAAGCAAGGCAAGAGGCAGAGCTTCAGGCCATTTTAACTGAGTCTCTTGGCAAAGTTTAGCCAGTTGTCTTTTCAGAGTCTGATTTATTCGTTCCACCTGTCCACTTGACTGCGGTCTCCATGCTGTGTGAAGGTCCCATTGTATCCCCAGAGCCTGAGAAACTGCCTGGGTCACTTCTGACACAAAGTGTGGCCCTCGGTCCGAGGCTAATCCCTCTGGGATTCCGAATTGTGGAATCATTTTTTTTAGCATCACCCGGGCCACTTCCTTTGCTTTGTTGGTTCGGCACGGGAAGGCCTCGGTCCATTCAGTCAAGGTGTCCACGAACGCTAACAGGTATTTGTAGTGTCCCTTCTGTCATGACCCAAAGGTCTGATTTTTTGTGTGTGCTTCGGCACTAAGAATTATCCCCGTGGGTTTACAGCTTCATTGCACGGAGGAGTTTTACTGCGCAGAGAACCCGCGTGCAAAGGAGTGTTCCCGCCACTTTGCAGCAGTCTTTGCAGGGTGCATTTCCTTTGCAACACAGAAATGCACGGTGCAAAGGAGTTCCCGCTCGTCGTATGCAAATTTGTGCCCCACAATTGGCTAGTGCTAAATTATTCACACGTGGCGGCTAGCGATTGGCCTGCTAGCCGTATAAGAGGCTTGAGCAGTTTCCGCCCAAGCCGAAGAGGACTCCGCATCCATCTCGTGGGGTCTCTGGGTGTACGCGGCAGGGTAATAGAAACCCTGTGTGTTGCTCAGAGGAGTTTGGTGGCCTGATCCACCGCCCACCTCTTCCCGTCTTCGAACGGAACCTTCTATAAGACGTATCGACGAGTTTTATGCGCGCTTGTCCTGGACATCCGGAGTTTGTCTGCGTGGAGCCTAGCAAACTCCACGTGATTGTTCGTGTTCTGTCTGCATGGAGCCTAGCAAACTCCACGTGTGTTCATGTTTTCTGTTGTAACTGCAACTCAAGCAAGTTCTCAGCCTTTACCACGACCATCTTGGTGTAAGTAAACAATCTTAAAATCAACCGTTAAGTGTCTGTGCCTAATTCTAGCTCGGCAACCTCCCTCTCCGACCCGGCCTGCCCGGGCTGCTGGCCACAGCCCGCGTGCAGAGCGACGAAAAGGGCCCAGGGCCTGACCCGGCCCGCACACCTTCCTGGGAACTTCAGAGAAATCTATCTGCCAACATTCTCCTGCTAATAGTCCTTGCCTTCCTGCTCCTGGTGGAGGTTTGGGGGAAATCTTAGGATTGTTGGCACAACAGACAGGGCATCTACGCACTATCTGTTCTGCTGTTTTTTTCATCTTAGGTCCCGCTACAATTCTTTGGACACCTTGGGTCATGGCGTCAGCTCCCATGTGGGTGCTTTGGTGGTACTCTTGGAGCATTTTGCTAAGGATCAATTTCGGCACCAGGACCTGTCCTTCAGGTAAGACCCACCATCCATCTTGTTGTTCCTTACTTCCCAGTTTCTCTGCTAGTTGGTTTTTTTTTCAGTATATTTGGGAGGTTCCTCAGGCAACACTACCTGAGGCATCAATGCCAACATTTGAGTCTCCTGAACTTGTTCTCTAGCTGCCTTCTTTGCCACAGCATCTGCTCGTCAATTTTTTCTTATAACTTTACCATCTCCCTTTTGGTGGGCCTTACAGTGCACCACAGCTACCTCTGCTGGTTCTATCATGGCTTCAAGTAGTTTCAGGATTTCTGTTCCATGCTTTACTGGGCTTTCGCTTGCCGTTAAGAGTCCTCTCTCTTTTTATATAGCTCCATGGGCGTGTAGGACTCCAAAGGCGTACTTCGAATCCGTGTATATAGTGGCTGTCTTTCCTTCTGCCAAATGGAGAGCTCGGGTCAGCGGAATAAGCTCAGCTCTCTGTGCAGAGGTATTTGGAGGCAAGGCTTTTGCTTCCACGGTATCCCATGATGTAACCACGGTGTATCCCGCCTTTCGGGTTCCATTGTCCATGAAGCTGCTTCCATCTGTGTAGAATTCAAGGTCTGCATTAGGTAGTGGGGCATCTTTAAGATCCGGCTGGCTAGCATACACACTCTCAATAGTTTTAATGCAATTGTGCTGTAATCCTTCGTCTTGTTCCAATGGCATTAGTGTAGCTGGGTTCAGTGTACTAGAGGTCTGTAACTGGATGTCTCCTTGATCCAGGAGAGCCACCTGGTATTTAGCCATTTGTCCAGGGGAAAGCCAGGTTCCCCCCTTTGCATCCATCACCGCCAGCACTGAATGTGGGGTATACACGGTCATTGGCTGTCCTAAAGTAAGTTTCTTAGATTCCTTTACCAGCATAGCTGTAGCTGCCACTGCTCGCAGGCAGGCCGGCCATCCCAAACTAGTAGGATCCAATTGTTTGGAGAAGTAGGCCACTGCTCTTTTCCAGCTGCCCAAGTACTGGGTCAGTACTCCTGATGCAACCCCTTGGCGCTCATGAACGTAAAGTTGAAATGGTTTACTCAGGTCAGGTAGGCCCAGGGCTGGCGCCGTCATGAGGGCCTGTTTGATATTGTCGAAGCCCTTTCGGCATTCTGCTGTCCATTGCAAATCTCCCTCGCTACCAGCAGTGGCCTCATAAAGAGCTTTGGCTATTAGTCCAAAATTGGGGATCCAGATCTGGCAGAACCCTGCCATCCCCAAAAAGCCTCGCAACTGTCTCTTGGTTTTTGGGACTGCCATCCGACAGATGGCCTCTTTTCTCTCAGGGCCCAACATCCTCTGGCCTTGTGAGATGTCAAATCCTAGGTATCGCACTCTCTCTTGCTCTATCTGGGCCTTTTTCTGAGACACCCGGTATCCCACTTGTCTCAGGAAGTTCAGTAAACTTACGGTCAGTAGGTGGCACTGTTCTCTCATTTTTGCTGCAATCAACAGATCATCCACACACTGTAACAGGGTTCCTGACGTTCTTCTGTCCCACTTCTGAAGATCGGTACTTAAGGCAGTGCTGAAAATAGTGGGACTGTTCTTAAAACCCTGAGGCAAAACTGTCCAGCACAATTGGGTTTTTTTCCTAGTATTCGGGTCCTCCCATTCGAATGCAAAAAACTCTTGGCTGTCTCTTTCAAGTGGGATGCAAAAGAAGGCGTCTTTCAGGTCCAGGACGGTAAACCACTGGTCCTTTGCAGACAAAGTAGCCAGCAAGGTATAAGGGTTTGGCACCACCGGGTGGAGGGTCACCGTGACCTTGTTCACGGCTCTGAGGTCCTGCACAAAACAATACTCGTTACTGTGGGGTTTTTTGACAGGCAAAATGGGGGAATTGAAAGATGATTGGCACTCCCGGAGCAAACCATGTTCAAGGAATCGCTTTATAAGCGGTTCCAGGCCTTTTTAAGCTTCTGTTTTCAATCAATACTGTGGCACCCTGGGCGGGGTAATTCCCGGCTTTAAATCAATTTTTACAGGGGTGGCCAGTTTTGCTCTCCCTGGTTTCTCTCCCGCCCATACCCATGACACTACAGTGTCTTCTACTTCGGGGGGGATTCTCCCTTCCTCCCCTTCCTGCAATAGGAGACACATCTGGGCCTTCTAGGCCGCCTCAGTTGGTATCTTCATAGTAATTTGGTCCTCTGAAAAGGTCAATTGGGCCTGCAATTTGCACAGCAAATCCCTCCCAAACAAGGGTATGGGGCACTCAGGCATATACAAAAACTGATGGGACACTTTCTTTCCTCCCAATTTGCATTCCATGGGTGGCACAAAAGGACGATGGGTCCACTGGCCGGTCGCTCCGGTTATGGGGATCTTGATTTTTGATAAGGGTCCTTTAAAATTGGTTACAACTGAATGCGTGGCTCCAGTATCTACTAAAAAATCAATGAGTTCTCCCCCTGCTTGCATTCTAACCAGGGGCTCATCGGGGGAGACAGGGATTACTTCAGTGTTCGCCCCCAGTCCCCGTCACTCCTGGTCAGAGCCATCTAACATCAACAATCTTTTTTCCTCCTCTCGTCTCTTCTCCCCCCTCTTGGGGCACTCATTTTTCCAATGCCCTTCCTGCTTGCAAATAGCGCACTGGTTAGGTCTCAGCCTGGGACTCTGGCCGTAGCCTCCCGGAGCATAGCTCACGCCTCCTCTTTCTCCACGCCCTCTACTTCCCCTGCCCCGTCCTCTACTCCTCTGATCTACAATTGCTGCTGCCAACAACAATGCTTGTAACAACGCCTGTGCCTTCATTCTTTTGTCTTCCTTTTTTTCCTTAACCCGATCTTGGTTGGAGTACATCTTATAAGCAATGTCAATCATTTGGCTGACGCTCATTCCAGCTGCTCCTTCAGCTTTCTGTAGCTTTTTTCTAATATCTGGGGCTGACTGTCCTATAAACAGTGTGTTAAACATCTTGGCGTTTTCCCGCAGCTCCAGATCTAAATCCGTCCACTGCCTGGCCGCCTCGCACAACCTCCCATAAAAACTGGACGGATCCTCCTCCAGACCCTGCCGCACTTCGTACAATTTAGACAAATTTTTCTGCTTGGGGATAGCCTCCCAAAGAGCAGCCAGCACAAATTCTCGATACAGCGCTAACTCCTGCCAGCCCCCCCGGGTGTTGGGAACCCAGTATAGATTTTCCTTAGGGCAAAGTTCATCTACATCACCGGTTGGGTGATGCTGCTGTGCTATCATGCGCGCCTTCTCTAAGACCAACCTCTTTTCTTCCAGAGTCAGAAGAGCGGCCAATAAGGCCTGAATATCTATCCATTTTGGTTGGTGGATGAGGAAAATGGTAGAAAACAACTGTGCCATTGCTTCCAGATTCTGGCGGTACTGGCCCACGGACTGTTTCCAATTTATCAAGTCTGCCGTGCTGAATGGCACATGGACAAAAACTGGTCTACCCTCAGGACCCACCCCTTGGTGCAAAGGGGCCTGAACTACTGGTTGGGCCCCTGATCGTAAGCGACTCGCCACAGGGCTAAAAGCCTCATCTCCCATAGTCCCTTCTACTGCCAAATCACTGCCGCCCACATCCGCCGGACCCGGGGACGGCACCCCAGGGCTGTCAGGGGAGATGGGGGATGACAGACTGGAGTCCCTGACGAGCCGTTTCAGGTGCAGTGGATGTCCCCTGTGGTGACTCAGGGCTCACAGGCTAAGATGGGGGAGCCATGGGAGCCCTGAGTCACCTGAGTCAATTAGCAACTGCACGTCTTCCTCTTCCGGCTCCTCCGGACATGCCGTGGTGACCCCCTGTAAAGCCATTACCCCGCTTCCCCTAAATATCCCACACGACTTCTGCGTAGCCCCATCCCCATATAAAGTCATATACGCCTCTACATAAAGCATCTCATCCCACTTTCCTTGGAGCCTACAAAATAACTGTAACTGCAAGATTGTGTTATAATCCAAAGACCCATTCTCTGGCCAGGCTGCACCATCCGCAAGTTGGTACTGTGGCCAACATGTATTGCAATACTGAATCATCTGGTTTTTCATCATAGGGTTGCTTCCAAACTTTGGCCAGTTTTTTAAAATGCATCCTAGGGGACTGCAGGGCGGAATCTTAGACTGGTTACTTCCCATTATCCAACTACTGGACGGCGACCGCCGTTCAGCCTCAGTACCAAACTGATTAAAGGGAGTTCACGGGACTACCACCCGATCTCACTTGCCTAGGGCGTCTACATGGTCAGAACTTTTAAAGCTGTCTCTTTCCCAATCTGCTCAAAATATGGAAAGAAGTACTCAACAGTCCGTTGAGACCTCCCTCGCCCCGCCCAATTAAGTTGGTCCTCCGAGCGTTGCACCGTTGTGCCCCTCCATGACTCCATCAGGCAACCAGGAGACGGTCAGACCTCCGACGAATAAGGTTGGTGGCACCTGGCCCTCGTGCTGTCCACAGTTGTTGCTGGAGCCGAAGAGGTGGACCGGGCAAGGCAGTCAGCTGGGTCCCATCTGGGCCGCCAGAAATTGTTGTCCCCAAAGGACAGTGGGTACGTGCCTGGTGCGCTTCTGCCAATAAACACACAGGGGTGGAGGATCCAACTTAATCTTTATTTCTGCGCAGAAAGCGGTGCTTGGCAATCGTTCACAAAGCAAGCACACCCACCCACCCACCCAAGTGGGCATCAGCCTTACATAGCTACGTGACAGGTTGAACTTGCTGATGTGATAAATTGTGCAGCAAGCCCAGCAAGTAACCCCCCTTCCAACCCCCCCACCCCGGGACCTTGCTGATATAGCCTTTCCTTCTGGCAAGGCCAGGAATTAAGCAACTAGGCAACAAGAGATCTCCCCCAGCCTAAACAACTTACTCTATGCCCTTGGTTAGATTAAATACTTTTCCAAAACATACAAAGCTGTTCCCAAAGTATAAAAAAGCATAAAAGTTTCAAGGGTACTCATCAGCATTGTCAATACAAAGGAAGACAGGAACATCTCATGTGAAGAACTGGATGATCTTGTGAACTGCAGTAATAGTTCACTGCATTAATAGAAATGGAATGAAAATGTCATGTCATGCACTTAGTAATTAATAACAAGTATTTTTGCTGTAAGATGTGGTCTCAATAAGTTATGACACAAGAGGAGGAGAAAGACTTGGTGTATTAGGCAAACAAGGAATGACAATGAAAGACTAAGATGTATGTGGGAGAAAAAGCAAATACGTTTTGGATTGCAGCACGAGGTATTTTCAGTAGAGACAGGGACTTCTCAATGTCATAGGATGGTTGTTTTCAAACTTCCTGCAGTCATGTTATTCTTTCATATCACTTCTTCTGCCGTGAAACCCCTACCTCTGGTTCTGCGGAGCCTAGTGACCCTAGCTGCTCTGCCATGACTCCCAGTGTCTTTGTGGATGCGACTTACTGCAGAACCCCAGGGCTCTGTGGACAGAGTTTGAAAACCACTGCCATAGTATAAAGGTCTCATCTGACCTCACTGGAGTGTTCTGTACAGTTCTGATCACTCATATTCTAGAGGTGAATTTAAAATATTCAGACCAGAACATCAGTGATTAAGAGACTCCTCCACCTCCTGATTGCTTAAAAGCAGGCTGATATATCATCCTCTTAAGTAGAACAGTTAGTAAAATCTATACTGTATTGTAGTTCAATGTGTATGATAAATTATTTTAATGCACTATTTTTGCAAAGCACTCTTTGAACGCTAGGCTGCCTGTAGACATACCCTGTCCCCCTCATTTTCTATTGTGTATTCTATTATATGTATATGTATATACTTTTTAAAGCAAATTTCTTTCTGAACTAGAATAATTTATACCATCCTAATGATATCGCTGCAAAGCATAGATGTTTAGAGCTAGTATTTTCAATGTTGGCGTGCTGATAAAAGCACCTAAATCCAGCCACAGGCCCCTAAGGGTGATGATGGATACTCAGAGCTCTTGCTGAAGTCAAAGTGATCAGCAAACACATAGCCCCTCTAAAGATCAGGTCACTTTGAATAAGGTGCCTACGTAGGACTTGCCATGCCACATGTTAGACTGCTGAATTTTGTAAATATTGGCCACAGAGACGCTTCTCTGGCAAATCTTGATGATTGTCTATTCCATTTAATACTTGTACCTGTCCAGTGGCATAACTAGGGCAGGATGACGGGCAACTGCTCCAGGTGCCAACAAGGGTGGGGGCCAAAAAACCCAGTGTTTGCTGCGACTGCACAATTGTGATCATGGTGGCAGCAGCAACTGGAAGTCATCACTGCCCCTGTGTATGGCAGCTGCCCCAGGCACCTAGCCACGTTCTTATACTGCTGTATCTGTCTCTGATTTTGTTGTCACAATAGTTTTGTCCCTGATTATCATCTCTGCCCACTGGAAGGTGGACGTAGCTGAGCATGGAGTGATATTTCCTGATCCTGGGACTCATTTTGTGCTAGCCTCAATTCCTCCATAAATTAAAGCATCTGGAGACATGTTCTAATTTACACTGGCTGGCCATGTTCCACAAATGGCCATCTGCCTGCTAGGGATAACTGTAGCGCACAAGCTGTGGCTTCCCTTGTGCTGGAGGGAATTCCCAAGCTGTGCAATCCAGCCAATTTGCTGGCCCCTTTTGCTGGAGTGAGCAGGAAATCCGGCTCTTACTTGTTACCTTATTATTAGTTTGTTGTATAACCTTTTTGAATCACGCAGTGTTGATGATTAAATTATGGCATCTAACAGCGATTTTAGTGTTTAGTTAAGCTATTTATTCCTAAAACATCTGCTGCCTTTATGTGTAGATTATCTGCAGATAATGCAAGGCACATAAAAGGATTTGTTCCACAGTAAAGTCAGTATACCCATCTGGTTGATTTTTATACCACTCTGCTGCACACTGATGGTCCTTCTGAGAGCTGCTGTTGGGCTGACAAGAGTTACAAGAAGATAAATTGTATAACACTTGGATTTCAAGCTGTGTATTTTAGCAATGAGAAGTTGTTGTGGCCTGATAAGTAGTGTCATTAAATAAATGCTGATACAACATTTGTGGTGTTAAAAAACCCCAAACAAATATGAAATATCCTGAAGTCCTTAGGTCTGTGATCTTTTAAATGAGGCCATGCAGCACTCTCAAGAGGTACCTTTTCAGTTTTTGTTTTTATAGATTAACATCTATACAGAAGAAAATCTTTCTGCGTTAAACCAAACTGTTACAAATAGGATGGGAACCTAGGAGGATTTTCTTGTTCTTACCCCAGAAATAAACATGCCACTTGATTCAGCAGTATAGATGTTGCCTCTTAACTTCTGTGAATCTGTGTGAATGGTTTAGCTGAAAAGAGCAATCAATGGTTTTGCTGGCTTTGATCCCACTCCTGCAAATGTGTTGGCCCTGGAGTTGAGAGTGCTTGGAATCTTGTGAGCTAAGGTTTGAGTAGGGAATAGCATGGCTTTTACATCAAACAAGGGAGATGTTCCTGACTGCAAAGATATGAAGTTCTGTTTGAAACCTTGATAATGGCAGGTTGAATTTTCTCAGCAGTTTTATCCTATAATATATATTTGCCTCCAGAAGTTTTGTGCTGTTTCATCTCCTGTCATGGTTTCATACCTGTTAAAACCTTGCACTCTATGTTCCTCCAATCCTGCTTATACAATTGGATTCATAGAACATAAAGGCCTTAAGGAATTGAATCCAGTGCTTCCCAAACTTTTGATACCTGGGATGCATATTTCCAGATTAAAATTGGTAGCACATTTCACTCTTCCACCCAAAAAGCCAAACATCTCCCCGCCCCAATATTTCACAGTGTATAAGTTGACCCCACATTTTTATCAAAAAAGTTAGATTTTTCATATATCTGTGTATAAGTCAATCTTTGCTTTGATTTTTATCAAAGCAAAAAAAACAACATTGGGTTCTCGCCTGCTGGCAGGTTCCAGGGAAGTTGGATGAGGCTCCTGAGAGCTTGTGCAGCACCCAGCCCACTGGCAGCCCCCCTGGCTGGGTCTAGGGGGTGCCACCACTGCGGAGGGAAGGACTGAGCCCTCTTCCCCCTCCCCTCCCAGCTCAGGGGCTGCCCAGCCTGCTGACAGCTCAAACCCTGGCTCTGGGGTGGCACATTCCCCTGAAAGCAGGATCGGGCCCCCAGCTGCTTCTGCCTTCAGCAGGATCCTGTGGCTGGTAGGACACCTGGCGCTGCCCAGGAGCCTGCTGAAGGCAGAAGGGGTTGGGGGGGGTGGGGAGGGCAGATATTTCTCTCTGTGGTGGTGGCACCCCGAGGCTTAGCTGGGCAGACTGCTGGCTGGCTAAGTGCTGCCTGAGCTCCCAGGGGCCTGAACCAACTTCCCCAGATCCTGGATATGGTGTATAAATCGAGGTGGAAATTTGAGGGTAAATTTTTTGGGTTCAAACCTCAACTTTTACACTGTAAAATACAGTATATAGCTATAGAAAAACATATATCATATTGATTCTCTTGACAGAAGATACTATACCAGTGAGAAGCTGTAGTGGTAAAAAAACCCTATATCTTTTCTGAATTTTGTAATACCCCCACTGAAAATGGGTAACCAACTTGCTAACTGGGTACTTTGGGTCTTTTTTTCACCAGTCCCAAGTGATGCCCCTGCCCATTACGGGACGGGAAGGCCTGGGTGAGGGAGATACCTTACTCTCCATCAATGCTGACCTTGTGAAGGGACACCTTGAGAGGCTGGATACCTTCAAGTCAGCCGCACCTGACAGCTTACACCCCAGGGTACTCAAGAAGCAGGCAAGCATCTTAGCTCAGCCCCTAGCATGGATCTTTGAGACTCCTGGCGCTCTGGTGAAGTGCCCGAAGAAGTGATTGGAAGAAGACCAATGTGGTGCCTATCTTCAAGAAAGGGAGGAAAGTGGATCCAGCAAACTACAGACCCATCAGCCTGACCTCTATCCTGGGGAAGGTCCTAGAAAAGATTATCAGAGACCATTCTCAACAGACCGGCTGATGGCAAAAGCCTGAGGGATAGCCAGCATGGGTTTGTTGTCAGTAGGTCTTGCTTGACTAATCTCATTTCCTTTTATGACCAGGTGACCTATCACCTGGACAAGGGGGAAGAGATTGATGTCATATACCTGGACTTTAAAAAAGCCTTTGATCTGGTATCCCATGTTCACCTCCTAGCAAAACTGGCCAACTGCGGCCTCAGCTTCACCACGATTCGCTGGCTGGGGAATTGGCTCTGTGGTCAGACCTAGAGGGTGGTGGTTGACGGAAGTCAATCATCGTGGTGCAGTGCGACCGGTGGGGTCCCTCAAGGCTCTGTCCTTGGGCCTATACTATTCAACATCTTCATTAATGATGTGGACATTGGCGTCAGAAGTGGACTGGCCAAGTTCACCAATGATACCAAACTTTGGGGTAAAGCATCCACACCTAAAGACAGGAGGGTGATCTAGGCTGACATTGACAGGCTCAGGAAATGGGCGGACGAGAACCTGGTGGTGTTTAACACTGAAAAATGCAAGGTTCTCCACCTTGGGTGGAAAAACCTGCAGCGTGCTCATAGGCTTGGCAGTGCTACATTGGCTAGCACTATGAATGAAAGGGACTTGGGTGTCCTGATTGACCACAAGATGAACATGAGTCTTCAATGTGATGCCGCAGCTAGTAAAGTGAGCGAAATGCTGGCTTGGATCCATAGTTGCTTCTCAAGCAAATCTCAGGACGTTATTCTCCTCTTGTACTTGGCCTTGGTGAGGTTACAGCTGGAGTACTGCATCCAGTTTTGGTCTCCACAATTCAAAAAGGATGTGGAGAAGCTTGAGAGAGTGCAGAGGAGAGCCACACACATGATCAGAGGTCAGGAAAACAGACCTTACGATGACAGGCTGAGAGCTATGGGGATCTTTAGCCTGGAAAAGTGCAGGCTCAGGGGTGATCTGATGGCCACCTATAAGTTTATCGGGATGACCACCAGTATCTGGGGGAACGTTTGTTCACCAGAGCTCCCCAAGGGGTGATGAGGTCAAACGGTTATAAACTCCTACAAGACCGTTTCAGGCTGGACATAAGGAAGAACTTCTTTACTGACCGAGCCCCCAAGGTCTGGAATAGACTGTCGTCAGAGGTGGTTCAAGCACCTGCTTTGAATGCCTTCAAGAGACATTTGAATGTTTATCTTGCTGGGATCATGTGACCCCAGCTGGCTTCCTGCCCCTGAGGCAGGGGACTGGACTCAAAGATCTTCTGAGGTCCGTTCCAGCCCTAATGTCCATGAAATCTATGAAAATCATTGAGATAGATCTAAAATCAGAAAAGGTGTTGAGAGAGGCCCTTAGGATAAAAAATTGAGAATCACTGATTTAGCTGGTGCCACTTAAGGGTAGTGGGGGCAGGATCTGCTCTTTCTGTTGTCTGTCCTCTCCTGACTCCTAGTTTGTACCTCAGGGGGCAAGAGCAGCCTCCACTGGTGAGGCTGCTCCTCCAGGGTCTATTGCACTGGCAATCACCATTGTGGCTTCTCCTGCCATCGCTGGGAGCATGGAAGGAGTGGAGGAGATAAGCTGGGCTGCAAAGTGTGGCTCTGTCTATGCGTCTACCTGCCCACCTGCCCGCTTGCAGCAGAGCACACTTGTGGGAGTGTGAGGGCAGTAGGACAGAGACTGCAGGGGGATGGGGAAATGCAGGGAAAGGCAGCAGCAGAGGCAGCAGTCCCCAGAGGAGCAGTTTAGGCACTGATGGAGTAGCTAGGGAAGGTGCAGAGTGCTGAACAGAGGAGAAGAACATTTACCTCCTTGCACAGGGGGATCTTGCAGCACAATTCTATCACTCTTCTGGCATACTAATGTGTTATGGTACACCTTTTGGGAATCACTGATCTAAACTGACCATCTGTATAACACCTCCTTAGGATTTCCTCATTTCCCTGAATTAACTGTTTGAACCAGAATATATAGTTTTCGGGGGGGGAGGGGAGGGAATTGGGGAGTATGCTCCCACGATTATATGCTGCCACTGATGAGAATTCACTACACCACTTGGTAAATTGCTCAAGTGGCTAATTAGTCTTGGTGTTTTAAAATTTTGTGGCTTATTTCTAATCTGACTATGTCCATTTTCACCATGTAGCCACTGGCTCTTGTTATATTTTTTGCCTGTTAGTTGAAAGGTCCATTAGGGGCTGAAGGGCCTCCAACCCCTGATTCCCTCCTCCCTGTGCCTCGTCCCTTGCTGTTTCCCCCACCTCTAAGGACCCTCTTTCTTCTCCCTGGTGCTCATATAATAGTTTCTGTGTTTTTCTAGTTTTGAATGGGCTGATGCAGGGGGGGCCTGGGTGAATGGTGGTGGGGTTGTGGAGGGTTGCATGTGGGGTACTGAGGTAATGTGTTGTTGGTGCTGGGGAAGTTTTGTGGAGGGTGAGGGGCAATAAAGTTGCTCACTACAGTCACACTGCCTATGTTGTTGTGGTCCTGTCAGTGGGTGGGAATGGAGGCCCCTGGGCAGATGGCCTGGTGCAGGTGGTGAGAAGGCCGGTGCCCTACTTAGGAGGGTGGGCCTGCAGGTGGGTGGTGATGGCCTCAGGCACTCTGACTCCTATGTGCTGCTGTTGGAGGGGTGGTCCTAAGCTGCAACACTGTTCCTGGGTGGCTGGCTCTGCTGTGCCTGTTGCTGGATGTGCTGTGAGACATGGCGAGCCTCTTCCATCCATTGGAGCTTAAGGACCTCTCCCCAGGACTCTCAGATTATGCAGAACACATGCTGCAGTGATGATGTGCGGTACGTGCTACAGCACTGCCTCCAGTCAGGTGGTGAAGCTCTGCCAGCTGCCCTTCAGCCAGCCAAGCACCTGCTTGACAGTGCATTGGTGGCAGGCGAGGGCCTCATTCTAGCACTGCTGTTAAGCATCCAGGGGCCCTGGAAGGGGCGCATCAGCCAGGGGAGGAGCAGGTATGCAGCAACCCACTATGATCACTGGTGGGATGGCAATGTCTTTGATAATCAGGTCTTGGATCCCTGGGGCGAAGGTCTGTGCCTTCATCAGTTCTGGGAGTGGGAAATGGTGCTACTATGCAGACATGGCTTACTGGCAGCTGGCCCAGAGTTTCAGGCAGGTCTGCTGGAGTGCCCAAACCACAGCTCAGGTGACTATGTGGTCCCCATCTGGGTCCAGCAGGCATGCTGCCCTGGAGCCACAGATCTAAGGGGGTGGATGCTGTTGCAGATGGCAGAGGGTCTCAGCCAGGAGGCAGTCCCTGTTGCCAGACTGTGCAGTGGGCACAGGGTTCAGGGGCCACTCTTGGTTAGGGCTGATGTGGCAGTCCAGCTGGCACAGGGGGCTAGTGTTCCCAGACACCAGCTGGCCAGGACTGAGAACCTTCTGAGGGAAAGTAGCCCTGAGCTGGTCATCGGGACACCTTTTTATAGCCTCAAGCTCCCCCTGGATAAAGGGCCTGGAGGAGTTGGCAAGTGCAGTTTGTCCAAAGTGGCATAGCTTGTTATGCAGCAAAGATCATGTTTAGGGGCGTGCACTAAGGCACAAATTACTGGCACAAATCTGTGCCACTGTTTGTGTTGCTGCAAGTGCATACCTCTACATACGTAGATGTGCCTCTTGGGTGTGTTCCCACGAGTGGAAACGTGTTTCTTTGGGACAGGTAGCAGTGGCACAATATGTGCTGCTGCTACTTGGCCCTGGGTAACGCCTATGCCATGTGCACTCTGGTGCACGGCATGTTGCCTTGGGTAGGGTAAGGGAGGCTGGGGTCAGCAACCGTGATGGCTCCAACAACCTTAGCTGGGGTCCTGGGCATAGGCAGAGGGAGAAAAAATTATTTGGGGAGCTGAGCTTTCTTGCAAACATGCACTCACCCCAGAAGGGAAATCTGTTGTGAGGAAGGGGCTTGGGAAGCCAGATCAAGGCACCCATGGTGAGGGAGGGAGTGGGCAAAGGCAGAGGCTGGCATGAATGGGGCCCCAGGGTGGGTCATGGGATGCTCAGAAACCAGGTGACTTATCCAGGGATGCGGGGGGGGGGCTTCCTTCACTGCCCCCCCCCCCCAGATCCTTGCATGTCTGGTGCCTCTTGAGTTGGGGAGGAATGTGTCCCCCCTGACACCAGCCAGCGACAAGGATGGCCAATCCCGCTGACCGTTGGGGGGGGGGCACCTGGCAGCCAATCCTGCTGACTGCAGCCACTTCTGGAAGTGGCACAGCTGCTTTTGCTGGTGGCCCCATTCCCCAAGTGGCGCTCTCAGGGGGTGCACCCCCTATGTGTCATCCCTGCCTGGATCTGTGTGTGGAACAGAGGTGGGCTGCTGCTGTGGGCTGGGCTCTCCACCCCATTGCCACTGCCCTGGGAGCAGCACAATGCCATGTGCCTGCTGCACATGGGGCGCAGAACCTAGCCTGCAGCAGCAGCTTGCCTCTACCCTGCAGATAGATCTAGGAGTATGTACCCTCTGGGCCTGTGCTGGGATGCATGCAGTGATGGGAGCAGCCCCACAACCCTGGATAAGATGCCCAGGTTCTGAGTGTCTCACGACTCACCCCGGCCCCAGGGCCCCATTTACCCCCTCCCCTGCCCTGCCTCTACCACACTCCCTTCCTCACCACAGTGGCCTTGATCTGGCCCCCCACAACAGACTTACTTGCTGTGGTGGGCAGTGCTCTGCATGCCGGCAGGCTGCTGCAGGCTCTGGCTGTGTGTATGTGTCTATGTACTCCCCTCCCCCCACTGCAGCCATCTGGAGCCCGCGCCTGGGCTGCCTTGCAGCCCTCTCCCCTGCCACCGTTGCCTTTTGTTTGGAGGGGGCTAAGCCCTGTTATCCCTGGTCTTCCATTGCCATATTTCCTGGAGGTCTCTGGGAGCTGCAGTCACAGCAATCCCTTCTAAGCAAGTGCTACTTAGGCATCCATATGTAGTCACCTAAGTGCCATTTATTGGCACTGATGCAGATTTTAGATGCTGTTTCCACCTGCATAACAACACTTGCCTTGGGCTCGTCCTTCTGAGAATGCTGAGACGTTTCCACCATGACTGTATAAGCTCTGTAGTGGATCAAGCTATCCTGTGGAGGTGCAGAACTGCATGCACATTTCAGAAAATGTGGGAGGGAAAAATAAACACTGGTAGCAACTCTTTGTGGGGCACAACAGGTTGGGGGCTGAGGGGGGCAGAAGCCCAGCTTAGCCTAAATCACCTAATGATTAGGTTAGGGCACTTTTGTTGGGATTGGAACACTGTGTTCTAGGCCCACCTAGTCTAGAGGGGGATTGCTTCTTTTGATCACTTACCAGCAAAGTACTGTAACTACCAGACTATAGGCCAGCATTGCCCAGAGGACCCCCCCATGCTGCAGCCCTCCTTATGAGGTTAGCCCACTGGGAAGCTGAGGGGGAAGATATGTGGAACCAGGGGGAGAGGAAGCCAGAGGGAGTGTAGCTGAGTGTGACAGCCACTGCCCTGGAAGGGGGCACAAGATTCTGGCTCTAGTCCCTTCTCCCACTGGAACAAAAGTTAATTCAGTGCTGTTGATCCATTTTATCCAATGGCTTTTAAATGCAAAGTGTCTAAAAGCTATTTGGGACAGATGCAGGGACCAGGATCAGAACCCAGAGGCCCTTTCCCTTCCAAAGATGCCACTTACATGGCTGCATGCATTCTGTGACTGTAGCACATAGGTGTTCCTAGGACCCAGGCCCTAGGTGAGCATGTTATCTGATTCCCATATGGGTAGGAGGGGGAAGGCTCCTTGCACCCTTTATCTCTATGTAGGTAGTGAACAAGTCAAGTCCAAAGTCAGTCCAAAAGATGCATGTAGCATCAACTTCCCATTCTGAATACTAAACAGCTGGTTTTCCCCTGAGCATGTCAGTTGCAGCAAAAAGTTGTCAATTTTAATATATAACTTTTGAGCATTTCAAATGATTTTGAAGATAATACATTAGAAAACTAGTGTCAGAAGAAAAAATATATTCAATAAAGTCAAGCAGCTAGAGAATATTACTCTGTAACATATCTTATTAGAAGCTGTGATGGCTTCACAATGCACATAGCATATGTCTTGCACAACCTTGGCTGCTCCACAAATTGGTTTAGGAAATAATATTTCCTAGTGCTCTTCGTAGACAATAAGAGCTGTTCCTTGCCCAAGTGCCATCACAAATGTGCACAGAGCAGATATATAATAACTATCTGCCATTAGGATTAGAAGAGTGCTGGTAACAGATCAACAGAAGTGACAAAATTACTGTTTCATTTTCCTTTTATTGGAGAAAAAGTCCACAGCTTTTAGAGAGAGAAAGAGAGAACAAAGCTGAATTGAACCTCCTTGTCAAGGTTTATGGTGTACCTAAAAAATCTTGTTATCCTTTTTAAAATGTCTCTCTGACTTGGAATCATTTTGGGAATGTGACTGGGAGGAGGATGGAAGAAGAGGTTATAGAAATTCCCTCTATGTAGGTACTTACATATGGAGAACGGCTGACAGTGGCTGCTTTTGAGTCTTGCCTCCATGGGTACAGCAAGATCCAACAGCTAGTGGTTGCATTTGTCTAACTTCAGTCTTGAAAAAAAGTGCATTAGTGGGGGGAGGGAATGCAATATTGGAACTTATTTGAATTCTTCAAGGTGAGATTGGACACAATTCTACAAGATGCTCTTTGATCCAACTTTGGGGAGACATTCTTTGGCTTGTTTTTCTAATGCTGTGGATCTGAGCCCCTATACTCACTTACTCAATTAATAGGTACTGGGGAGAATGGGATTGCCTTCAACATGCTCACAACACTTGCCACTCTGCATTCAAATAATGATCATAACAGTTTCAAGCTCAGAGTTTTATCTGGTTGCTGATGGAGTTGGGAAGGTCCTTTTTTCCCATGAATTTGGTTTCTGGGCTTTTCTTCTTTTGACCTCAGCTGGAAATGGGATAAAGAGCAGTAGTCTGAGTTGGCACAGAGAATCTTTTCTAAGATACCTGTTTTGCTTAGCTGATCTGGGTTACACTGACTGCCAGGCTACAGGTTGGGGAGGAGGGATGTGTTGTTCCCTTCCATGGTATACCATCAGGGACTGTGAGGGATTATGCCTTCTTTTGTGACACTGTTGTGATTTCTACCTGTGGCACCACATGAACACATCTCACCCAGTCAATCCTCTGTCATAGCAAAGGTCTTGGCCAATAGTGACATCTTGGCCTTACCTGCTGTCTGCCTGAAGCATGGAAGCTTTAGCAGAGGTATAACACACACAGTTTGTGAAGAGGGGGGCGTGGGAATCCTACCTATGCTAAAGACGCATCAACACTCCTGGGTTGTTGCTGCCATTGCCGCTATGGCAGTATGGTTTGCTTATGTCAGCTGTTGCTCTTACAGTGGCAGCAGAGTGTCTATGCGCTCAACTGCGGCTGCAAAAGCCAACCCATGGGGCTGCTTTTACTGCCACAGTGTGGACTCTGTAGGGGACGAGGTGTTTCTGGCACACCTCCTAAGTTAGCACTCCAAGCTGGTGCCCTACTTGCCCACCCCTAGTCATGCTACTAAGTTTTAGAAGTGATATATTTAGCCTAGATGAAATCTGTAGGCTTTATTTAAGACATTTGGAGGGAGTATAATAGGTTGTGTTATACAAGGGGATTCTTTTCAAATCTGTGCTTTCTCTCACAGTGTGCATTCCATTCACTGTGCAGGAAAGCACAGCATAATTATATTGCATATTATAATATAGAATTTATATAGGAAAACACATGCATACATTTATATATTTTTATTTTATTTATTACATAAATACATACATACAAACATACATACATTACATAAATATACAGATGTTCAGTTATCTTAATATCTACATATATTACATAAATCAGATAGATAACATAAGACAGATTTTCCAGTACACCAAGGCAAAGACAAGACACTATGAAACATACCATGAAGTGTGCTGGAAAGGCAGCTGGCAAGCCTTGAGGGAGGGGTGCAAGAGTGGGTAGAGGGAGAGCTGTAAGTTCCCCCCCCGACACACACCAAACTGAGACACAGACTTTTTGCTACAACAAGCAGGCATGAAGCTTCCATTAGTACAGGCAGCAAGGAGAGGGGAGCAGTGCCATTGCCAGTGCCACTGCCTGTGCCTGAGTCTGCATCCCCTCCAAAAGCACCAGCCATAACCCTGTCCCAGCACCACCTTGACAACAAGCAGTAGCACCAGCACTAGCATGACCATCTCCTCCACCCCCATTTCACTTCCCATGCTGAGCCTTCCAGTGCCAGAGAAAGAGCTGGAGTTGGATCTAGATCTGAGTTATATAGCAAATTCTGGGGAAAGAGGGGGAATCAGCTGAGTTTGTGCTCCATACCCCATAAGTTTCACCTACAGCCAGGCCTCCTTCCCCAGAAGGCACTTCAGAGGAGGCTGAGGTAGAGGTTGTGGAGGCAAGAGGCTCAGCTGAGTTGGCTCCTCCTGTTGCTGGGCCTCTACCTGCTGAGAAGGGGGAAATTGCAGTATCCACACATGCACCCGTACCCCAGAAGTGAGTGGGTAGTGTGGTCTGGGATCATTTTGAGCTGGCAGATGATCCCACATATGCTATATGCCTGCACTGCTGATCCAAAACCAACTGGGGCAAGGGAACAAAGCACACGAGCACCATGGGAATGCTGATGCATCTCCGCAGGCACCACCCCATTGCCCTTACTCCTCCTCAGCCTGGCACCAGCAGGAGTGTGCCAAAAGTGAAGTTCCCTTCATGCTCCAAAGCCCCTATCCCCACAAAGCAGAGGCAGGACAACCTGGAACAGTGGGGGAAAGGCAGACAGAAGGGGGGGCATGTTGCAAGGGCAAGCGAGTTCAGCCAGACCACTGGGGAGATGCTTGCTGTGGATGGCCAGCCCTTCTCCTCAGTTGAGTGGCCAGGGTTCAGGCAGGTCATGGCGCTCATGGTCCTATCATACCAACTGCCTGCACGCATCACCTTCAGCAGGATGGTAGTGCCCTCCATGTATGAGGTATGCAGAGAGTACTTGAGGGAGGAGCTTTGCAAAGCAGGTTTGCAGGTGCCCTTACACTTCACCTTGGATGCCTGGAGCAGCCAGGATGAAGATCATGTATACCTCTCCCTCACAGGGCACTGGTGCAACCAGTCAGGATGTCGGCAGGCTCTCCTTCAAGCCAAGGTGATGGATGAATCCCACACAGCAACAGAGATCATGGGGGCCATGAACTACTTGGTGCAGGAGTGGCTCATTGGGCAGGGCGAGCTCACCCATGGGTTCATGGTTACCAACAATGGGGCCAATATGGTCAAGGCGATTTGTGATGCCAAGTTTGTTGGCATCCACTGTGTGGTACATAAGTTCTGCCTCATTGTCAGGGATGCCTTGGAGGGGGACAGGTCTGCTGGTGGTGGTGCCAGCACACCAGCAAGCTCATCTCATAATACAAGAAGGTGGCAGGCTACTTCCACCAGAGCATCAAGAGGGGCAAGATGCTGCGGGACAAACAAGCAGAGCTGAACATCCCACAGCACAAGATCGTGCAGGATGTGAAGACTCGGTAGCACTCCACAAACCTGATGCTCAAGAGGTTGGTGGAGCAACAAAAGGCCATCCATAAGATGACCTTGCTCAAGGAGATTAGGATCAGCAGCCCCCTTAACAGAGCTGAGTGGGATACCATCTCCCAGATCTTGGTGGTCCTCAAACCCTTCCTCAAGGCCATCAAGAGCCTCAGCAGTGGTGATGCCTTCCTGAGCCAGGTGATCCCTGTAGTGAGGGAAATTCAGAGCCAAATGGAGAACTTCCAGAGGATCAATGTTCCTGCCTGGGTCAAGCCACTGTCACCAGACATACAGGCAGTGGTCAGGCACCTGAAGGAGGGCATCAGGAAATGGCTTGATCCCTTGCAGTTCAGTATGGTCCATGTGCTGGTCTCCATGTGTGACCCAAGGGTGAAGGGCAGTGTATACAGCAGCCAAATCCTGAATCAGTGGATGGAGGTGCTGGTGAAGAGAATCAGGGAGGTAGAAGGGTGGAGGCAGGAGGACATGGAAGAGGGGGATCTGCTGTCTCATGCCAGAGCACCATCCACCAGCCAGTCTCCTCCTCCACCACAGGCACTGCCAATGTGGGCCAAAGGCATGGCTTCCATGGTGGGGTCCAGAGGCACCAGACCCCACCATTAGGCAGCTAGCACTCAGGCATTGGTGGCTGCCTGTCTTGCCGAGAATGTGGAACCACTGCTGCGTGACCCTTTTGCCTACTTGGCAAGTTGCAGGCAGATGTGGCCGGATCTGGCCACAGTTGCCTGGGAACACTTGTCCTGTCCACTGACCAGTGTTCCAAGTGAGAGGGTATTCAGCATTGCTGGAGATGTAGTGACACCCCACTGCACCTCCTTGGATCCTGGTTTGGTGGAGCAGCTGGTGTTCCTCAAGATGAACCTCCTGCTGCTGGGGTTCCCCAAGCTCCAGGTACAGACAGAGTGAGTGCCACCCTCTTCACTCCATCCACACATATTTTCTTTTTTCATTTTTTAAACAACATTTAATACCCTGCTCTCAGAGCTGGAAGGGGTACTCACTGCATCACCAGCCAGCAGGGGAAGAACATGTGCCTGCTGAGCTCCTGTACCAGGATGAGCTTGGAAGTATGAGCTGGGACTATGATGAAGGAGGAGGCCCTAGGTCCTGGGCATGACTACTAAAAGTGCACTTTGCCAGGGTTGGGAGGCCTGGTGGGACTTCCAGCGGCACGGCAGCCCCAGAAAATACTAGGACCAAGGATCCACCTGGTGAAAAGAGGGTAGGAGGTGCCATAACCTCCAGCCACCACACACATGCACAGTCCTTACTGGGGAAAGCCCAGACCTGTCACATCTTTACTAGGCCAAAGGCTTGCTGGTTGCAGTGGAGTTGTGAAGCTCTAGGGGAGCTCAGCTTAGCTGCCTGGGTTGCCAGCTTTCGAGTTGAAAACCCCTTTGTGAGGCTGAGGGAAGCACCACCAGTTGGTGTGTGTGCTGTTCCTGGATGAAAGAGATAGTAAAGCCAGAGGCTGGCATACAATTCATTCAAGAAAGCCAGTCAGTGAAAATGGAAATGGATGCATCAGGGGGTGATGGACAGGCTGGAGAGAGGTGTAGGAGGGAAGGAGGATGTAGCAGCACAGGTGAAAGTGGAGAGGTACTTGAGAAGTCAGAGGTTGTAGTGTATCAGAATTCCAGTGTCTATATTGAGTCCATGAGTTTCTGTACCTAGAAGGTTGATGAAGTTCAGTTCATAGGCTCATCTGTGAAAAGTGGTTTGTAAATTCTCTTTGAGGATCAGGCCTAAGAGATTGGAGACAGGTGGTGTTCTGTTCTTGTCTTTGATAGATTTGTGGTGTGCTGTCATTCTGGTGTGCAGTTGTTGCTTGGTGTCTCCACATATTTTCCATCAGGGCACTTGGTACCTCAATGGAGATATGTATTGTATTGTGAAGATATCACCATACTGGAGATATTGTTGGCAGGTTTTGCGTGTCTTGTCATGGCATGGCCTGGATCCATTCAGTGTGTTTTGGGCTGTAGGAAGTTGGCTTCTGATGATGAGGTTAGTGAGGTTCAGTGCTTCTTTGAATTTACAAACCACTTTTCACAGACGAGCTTATGAACTGCACTTCATCAGCCTCCTAGATACAGAAACTTATGGACTCAATATAGATAGTGGAATTCTGACACACTACAACCTGCCGGACATCTGACTCCCCAGGTATCTCTCCACTTTTACTTGCACTGCTACATCCTCCTTCCCTCTCACCCTAGCCTTTCCCTCACCCCCTGATGCCTCAATTTCCATTTTCTCTCACTGGCTTTCTTGCCTGCATTGCATGTCAGCCTCTGGCTTCTTTACTATCCCTTTCATCCAGGAACAGCACACACACCAACTGCAGGTGCTTCCTTAGCCTGATGAAGGATTTTTCAACCTGAAACCTTGCTAAGATATATTTCTATAACTATTCAGTTGGTCAACTGAAAGACACCAGATTAGATTAACCCAAAGAACCAAAGAACCTTGTCTGCCAGTGCCATGTCCTCAGACCAACACCCCTAGCACCTGTCCCCGGTCAGCTGACTGAAAGGACACAGGGCTCTGGCCACATCTAAGACCCAGGGCTCTGACAATTGCTGGAGAAGAAGTTCCTGCAGGAGACGAATGAAAGGCTCTGTGACAGTTTGGCTGCCTGAGATTCTGCTGGTGCTACTGTGATGCTTTCAAGTTATTATTACCTGTTGTTATTTAAAGTGGTGGATCGGAATGAGGCTGTAGGGGAAGAGGAGGTCTCATTGGGGCACACTACCATGTTGTGTAGAGGCCCCAGCGCCAGTGAGGCCACGCCTTAACACGCATGCATGGTCCACATCATGAGTTTTGTATGTTAGCAGCATGAGGTGCTGTTTCCCAGAAATCCCTGCACCTATTTCCTTGAAACTTGGCAGGCTTCATGGCCTCATAAGGAGCTACCATGCCTGCTGTTTTCACCTCCCTGTGCCTTCACACTTACAAGTGACATGAGTTTTGCTGTCAAGAATTGAGGTACAGCTTCCCAGAAATCCATGCACCTATCTCCTTGAAACTTGGCAGGCTTCATGCCCTCAGAAGGACCTACCATTTCTGCTGTTTTCATCCAAATATGCCAAAAAAGGACAGCATTATAGGCAGTTTTTTGCTTCCCCATTATATCCTATGGGCGAAACAGTGAAACAACATTGAAACAGTGAAGCAGTTTCAATTAAATGAAATGGAATGAAACTTGAAATGAAACAATGTCCTGTTGAAGTGGCGAAATGGAAGTCAAATCGAAACGGTGCTGTTTCGCACAGCCCTACTGTCAGGCTCTCTGTGTCCTGCTTAAGTTGCTGAAATATCTGTTTTATTTCCTACTGATGCCCCTTGTATTGATTGTAGTAGGGAGATTAGCACATTCAGGAGGGAATAGTGTAAAGAAAATAAGGAGAGTAATACAAATGGAAACATTAAATTCTGTGAATTTCTCCTCCGGAATGAAACACTCGTAATACAATCTGCTTAGTACCATATAGACTAAAATGAATTTGTCATCAAATGCTACCCTTTTGTCTGTCTATCAAGGGAAGAACAATATGTTTATTGCCATGGTACGAGATTGTTAACATGGTTATACAACTATGCAAGCAGTCAAAAGGGATTTTCTGTTCCTGTCTTTATAAATACCATTTGAGGGGAGCACTTGGTTGATTTCTCCCTTAGTACCACCCTCCCCCACTTCTCCTGCTGTTATCCACTTCTCCACACTGAGCTCTTCTCAAGTTATTGATGGGAAAGTGATCGCAAAGAAAAAACAAGTCTATTTTACTTTGACTCTACTGAGAACTGTCACTGCAAAGGGACGCTATGAAGTGGCTTCAGTGCAGTTTTTAGGGTATTTTTATTTAAACATTTACATAGCTGAACATAGTCTGTTTTTATTGAGCTATATTGAATGGGAATGCAGCAAAACCAATTTTTTCTCAGTGAGTGAGTTTGTTGCACTGGCTATCAAACCATTGTGATAGTGCCTGAGAACCAAGACTAAATGTGTAAACAAAAATAGCCATATGCATTCAGTTTTAATACCATGAGGTTGTATTAGTTATCCAACACAGCAGATTTTTACTAGGGAGCCAGGCTACAATTTCCTGTGGCAAAATCCACAGTAACAAGCCAGGAGTTGTGCTGTATTCTCCAATATTAACCTTGCAGAGTTATTTTTAAGCTAATCCCAAAAGATTGCTGGTTGCAGGGGCCCAGGTGTTGTAAGGATGTAAAGGCTCTTCAAGATCCCACAAAGAAAGGACCTCAGATTCACAAAGGCAGATGCTGTCCTTCACAGACTGTTTTTTCTTTGTGGTGTGATATTTTCCATCACTTGTGGCACTGCAGTTTCAGCAGGAATTATGCTGCCTGTGACCAAATCCTCTGCCAGTGATCTCTCTCTCTCTCTCCCTCACTCAAGGAATATATATTTCTGTTATATTTGTTCTTGCTAATCATTACCTTATTTTCCACTGTTAGCTGTTGAATTACAATACTTATATCAGTCTGATGATCAAGTGAAGGACTGCTGAATGGCAGGAGCGTTATTTCTTTTCCAACCGCTGTTTACTTGTTCTGACTAACATTAGTGAGTCGGGCAGTCTTTGATCTTCACCGGCAGGGCTAAATTCCTTATTCCATAGGCTATTAGAGAAATAAGTCAAAGAATTGTGATATTGTTCCCTTTTCTTTTCTTTAAAGAATTTTGTTTGGGCTCAAGACATCTTCAGGTAATTCTCTTCCACTCTTTTATTAAATAGCATTGGGCTGGAAATAGGAGCTGTCAGGAGAAATTTACAGTCAACATCCAAGGTTCAGCCTTGAAACCAGCTTTTTAGAGCTTTACACTTAGACTATTCCCAGCAGTTTATATAATGAAGGAAGTCCCTATTCTTTGTTCTCAAATTATCACTGAACAGATTGCAGCTATACTAATGTGCAACATTACTTGGTGAAATGTTTGTGCTTAGGGATTACGCTCATTATTTGCCATAGTGAAATGTACCCCTTTACAAAGAGCTCATGGGAGGTCTCTGTGGGCTCATCTACACAAGATGTTTACTGCACAGTTGACTAATTAAAGGAGCAGTACATGCAGTAAACATCTCAGCGTCTACACGTGAGTCCCTATTAGGTGCATGAAACTAATAAACCCTGCAGCAGGGTAAATACAAGTCTACCTTGCTGCAGAGTTTTTTCATGTGCAGCAATGCACATGTAGACAGTAAGCTGGCTGGATGGAGCATGAGGGTGCTCCAGTGCAGGGGCTGCCTGCTGGCTAGTCCCATGCTGAATCACCCTTGTCCCCTAGCTTGCCCCTCCACAGCACATTGAGCCCAGCTGGAGCAGCCTTGGGCTGGACCGGGCTCTGCAGTTTATTGCTGCCTGTTAGTGGCACGTGAAGATGCTCCCTGTAGCACTTAAATTCCACTTAGGCTGTTATGAGGACTGAAGTGGAGTTATTAAATATTGACATTATGGTAGTAGCAAAAGGCCCATTGTGCAGAGCACTATTTGAACACAGAAAGGAATAAATCCCTACTCCGAAAGGGGAGAGAATGAGGATACAACGTAAAAACAGATGGACCTGGGGAAGAACTGGTACACCTCTAAGTCATATATTTGTTTTTTAATAGGGACTGAGGTAGAGAGTGAAGGGGAAAGATGGGAAGAACAAGTTTAAGGAAGCACATGATGTTTAGATTGTGTGGTAACCTTGGGTGCATTTTGCTCCATAATTAGTACTTTGAATATAAATGGTCAGAAATTAAGTTAGAGAAGCTGCTGGCGCTTCATGATTCTTTTTCCTTTTTTCCATCAAAGAGGAAAATTCTTGAGTGAAAATGTTATGACTTGCTTGTTTGCCATTCGAACTGTGGGATCAGTTATGTCAGTCACATGGGATCAGCATGGAGGTGCCTCGTTCCTGCTGAAATCCATAAGAATTAGATTCTTAAATACCTTGACAAATCCAGCACATAGTGCATTTTGTGCTTCTGTAGTAGATGACATCCAATCCATGTAAAAAAATCCAGAATAAGCACAAGAACATTTCTGACATAAATACATGTGCTAATATGTATTCATAGGCAGACAAGGCTTTTTGGGAAAATATGATATCTTTTATTAGACCAACTCAAATAGTTGGAAAAAAAACTTCTTTGCAAGCTTTCAGGCACAAACACCCTTCATCAGGCTGAAGCATCTGCAGTTGTTCAGTGCTTTTCCTGAATGGTATGAACAGGAAAGAAGCCAGAGGCTGGTATGCATGCAAGAAAGCCAGGCAGTGATAATGTAAATTAGGGAACCAATGGGTGAGAGACTGGGTGGAGAGGG
Source organism: Alligator mississippiensis (assembly GCF_030867095.1). Lineage (NCBI taxonomy): Eukaryota > Metazoa > Chordata > Crocodylia > Alligatoridae > Alligator > Alligator mississippiensis. The sequence continues at coordinate 226,305,636 of NC_081826.1, read as the reverse complement.
GAGGGGAATGTATGTAGCTGGTAAATAGTGGAGAGGTACCTGGGGAGTCAGATGTTAAGCAGGTTATAATGTGTCATAAATCCAATGTCTGTTTTTATGATTTTTTGTATCCAGTAGGTTGATGAAGTGAAGTTCATAGGCTCTTCTGCAAAGGTATTTTGTAAATTCTCTTTGAGGATTAGAACTGAGAGATTGGAGAGAGAGAGGTTTTCTTGTGAGAAATGTGCCCCACAGGTGGGTATTCTTGTCTTTGATAGATTTCTGGTGTGCATTCATTCTGGTGCACAGTTGTTGTTTGGTCTCTCCTACATATTTTTCATCAGGGCATTTGGTGCTTTGGATGAGATGTATTATATTTCTGGAGGTGCAGCTGTAAGATCCAGGTACTTTCCCTTCCTGCTAACATTATTGAAAACAACATTATTTATGAGGAAATCTACTGCTATTGCAAAAGTATCTAGAAATATTTTAGGGCTCTAGTCTCCTCCAATGTGGTTTGATTGAAGAGAATTTGGGACATATTGTGCTTCTCTGTGGCCATTGTTCTATTCTGAACTTAAAGTTATGAAGGTGCAAGATGCATAGGGCTTCAACTAAGGAGTGAATATTTCCTAGTTACAATACTTTATTTTAAATGTAATAAAAAATAGACAATAATAAATGTAATAGAAAGTAAAGGTTAAAAGGATAATAGCAGATATTTTCTATGGGTTTACATTTTTAAGATTTTTAAAAATAAAATACTTTTTATAAAAGCTTGAAAGCCTGCTGATTTAGTAATTTTCATCTTTGACAAGCAGATTTTCTCTTTTTCTAAACAGAACAAAAATTAAGATGACTGAATGAAAGATCAGTATGTATATAGTACTTTATTATGTCAAAACATTTTGTTTGTGCATTAACATGATGATGCAAGCATAGCATTAGCAAAGCATTTGAGTTGAAAGAGAAAGATCAAAAATATATTATTGTAAGTGTAACAACCAGATAATGTCAGATTAAAACATCTCATCTAGGAGACCCATAAATCAGAAGTTAATAATCAAATGCTCCCATGCAATGAAAGTCTTCAACATAACCAAGATAAAGAACTAAGCCCTCAGTAATCTAGCATGGTATTTGGAATTATGAAGAAATAAGCCTAAGATTGTAGAATGACAGAAATATTATTCCTGGATTCAAGTACGCATAGTTAATCCACTGTAGTTTGCTAAAAGTAACATTTGCTTCTTTCATTATTCACCTATCTCAAGGTCCAACTTTGAGGTTGTCTGTATTAATAATGGCCACATTTCCAATCCCTTTAGCAAGAGGTACTGCACACCACTTTCAGCATCAGATTCCCCATTTTCAAGGATGACCAGACAGTTTCCCCTGCTGTTGCCTGTCTTCAGAACAGACATGTCCCATGAGCTACTCAGCAGTCCTCTGTGGGAGCCAATGACCTGTCCTCCATCTTCCTACAGTTCCCTGCTGATTTTTCACTTTCAGACTCATTATAAATACCTCTACAGTCTCTAATTCCTTGCCTCATTTTGAAAGAACTGCTTTTCTCAGGACATTAAGCCCTACTGAAAATGGACAGAAACTTGAAAAATATCAGCCTTGTCTAGCTGCAGTCAGGAAAACAACAAAGAAATTGGAGTTTAGAAGCCATGAACTTCTGCATTTATGAATGAATGAATGAACGGCTGTGTGTAGTTCTTGTCTTCTTAAGAGCAGAAACATTAACCATTATTCCAGAAAACAATAAAGACCTGTCTATACCAGGAAATTTACTGATATAATTCTACTGCTGTAGTTGTACCAGTATAACTTCCCATGTGGATTAGTTTGGAATGAGAATGTCTTTTCCTGGTTTAGCTCTCAAAAAGCACTCTTATTCTGAAATAGGAGTGTCCATCCAGGGATTAATGCCAGTTCCACTAAAGAAGTATCATTATACCAGTCTAAGTATGCTAGTGAATTTCTCTAAAGGGACTCACAACATGCTGAGTTATTTTCATAGATTCATAGATTCATAGATGTTAGGGTCGGAAGGGACCTCAATAGATCATCGAGTCCGACCCCCTGCATAAGCAGGAAAGAGTGCTGGGTCTAGATGACCCCAGCTAGATGCTCATCTAACCTTCTCTTGAAGACCCCCAGGGTAGGGGAGAGCACCACCTCCCTTGGGAGCCCGTTCCAGACCCTGGCCACTTGAACCGTGAAGAAGTTCTTCCTAATGTCCAATCTAAATCTGCTTTCTGTTAGCTTGTGGCCATTATTTCTTGCAATCCCCGGGGGCGCCTTGGTGAATAAATACTCACCGATACCCTTCTGTGCCCCTGTGATGAACTTATAGGCAGCCACAAGGTCGCCTCTCAACCTTCTCTTGCGAAGGCTGAAAAGATCCAATTTCTCTAGTCTCTCCACGTAGGGCTTGGTCTGCAGGCCCTTGACCATACGAGTGGCCCTTCTCTGGACCCTCTCCAGATTATCCACATCCCTCTTGAATTGCGGCACCCAGAATTGCACGCAGTACTCCAACTGAAGTCTGACCAGCGCCCGATAGAGGGGAAGTATCACCTCCTTGGACCTATTAGTCATGCATCTGCTGATGCACGATAAAGTGCCATTGGCTTTTCTGATGGCTTCGTCACACTGCCGACTCATGTTCATCTTGGAGTCCACTAGGACTCCAAGATCCCTTTTCACCTCTGTGCCACCCAGCAGGTCATTCCCTAGGCTGTAGATGTGCTGGACATTTTTCCTCCCTAGGTGCAGCACTTTGCATTTCTCCTTGTTGAACTGCATTCTGTTGTTTTCTGCCCACTTGTCCAACCTGTCCAGGTCTGCCTGCAGCTGTTCCCTGCCCTCCAGCGTGTCTACATCTCCCCATAGCTTTGTGTCATCTGCAAACTTGGACAGAGTACATTTGACTCCCTCGTCCAAGTCACTGATGAAGACATTAAAGAGTATCGGTCCAAGGACCGAACCCTGCGGGGCCCCACTGCCCACACCCTTCCAGGTTGAAACCGACCCATCCACCACGACTCTCTGGGTGCGACTCTCCAGCCAATTCGCCACCCACCGGACTGTGTAGTCATCCAAGTCACAGCCTCTTAACTTGTTCACCAGTATGGGGTGGGATACTGTATCGAAGGCCTTCCTGAAGTCTAAGTATACGACATGCACCCCTCCTCCTGTGTCCAGGCGTTTCGTAACCTGGTCATAAAAAGAAACTAGATTGGTCAGGCACGATCTGCCTGCCACGAACCCGTGCTGATTTCCCCTCAGCATAATTTGTCCTGCCGGGCTCTCACAAATGTGAGCCTTGATAATTTTTTCAAAGACTTTGCCAAAGATGGAGGTGAGACTGACTGGCCTATAGTTGCCCGGGTCCTCCTTCCTCCCCTTTTTGAAAATGGGGACCACGTTGGCCCTTTTCCAGTCCTCCGGGACTTGGCCCGTGCGCCACGAGCGTTCAAATATTCCCGCCAGTGGCTCTGCAATGATGTCGGCCAGTGCCTTCAGCACCCTTGGATGGAGCTCATCCGGGCCTGCCGACTTAAAGGCATCCAGTTCTTCCAAGTGCCTCTGCACCATCTCAGGGTCTACGCATGGAAGTCTGGCGCCTTGCTGCTGCCTCTCTACAACCCCAGTGAGAGACTTGTCGTGCCCCTCACTTAGGAACACTGAGGCAAAGAACTCGTTGAGGAGTTCAGCCTTGTCCCCCCTGTCTGTCACCAATTGCTTCTGCCCATTTAGCAGGGGTCCTATTCCTCCCTGGGCCTTCCTTTTACTCCCAATATATCTAAAAAACAATTTTTTGTTGTCTTTTACTTGGGTTGCCATCCTCAGCTCCATGGTAGCTTTGGCCCGCCTAACTGCCTCCCTACAAGCACGAGCAGAGGAGGTATATTCATCTTTGGTGATCTCTCCCTGTTTCCACTTTTTATGTGCTCCCCTTTTGGCCCTTAGGCTGCCCTGGATTTCTCTGGTCAGCCAGGGAAGCCTCCTGGCCCCTTTCCCTCTTTTGCCTCGCTCGGGGATCATCTTGCTTTGTGCCCGAAGGATCGTTTCCTTAAGGCACAGCCACCCTTCTTGGGCTTCCATTTCTTCAAATCTCCTACTCTGCAGTGCGTCCTTGACTAATCCCCTGAGTTCATTGAAATCGGCTTTCCTAAAGTCTAGCACTTTCACCCTACTAATTACCTTACCCACTCGACGTCTTATGGTGTATTCTATTATTAGGTGATCACTGTCCCCCAGATGGCTACCGATCTGGAGGTCCGCTACCATGTCATCTCCAGTTGCCAATACCAGATCCAGTATGGCATTCCCCCTAGTGGGACCGTGTACCTCCCGAGTCAGGTGGAGGTCCTGTACACAGGTTAGAAACCTGCGTGAGCGGTGGGACTTTGCTGTCTGCGTCTCCCAGCAGATGTCTGGGTAGTTTAGGTCCCCCATGACTACCGCCACTTTAGCTTTTATGGTCTCTGAGAGTTGCCTCAGGAGTCCCGAATCTCTTTCTTCCCCTTGATGTGGGGGTCTGTAGCAGACCCCTACCACCAAATCCCTTTCTCCTTGCCCCCCATGTAGCCTAACCCACAATCCTTCTACTTCCTCATCCTCGGATTCCATCTTGATGAGGGTTGATGTATATCACTCACTGACATAGAGCGCAACCCCTCCCCCTTTCTTCCCCACCCTGTCCTTTCTGTACAATCTATAGTCCTCAATATGTACCGCCCAGTCATGGGATGAATCCCACCAGGTTTCCGTTAGCCCCACTAAGTCATAGGTGTTTAGTGCAAGCAGGAGCGCTAGTTCATCCTGCTTGTTTCCCATGCTCCTAGCATTAGTATATAGGCACTTGAGCCCTGCGACTGGTGCCTTTGCTGGCCCCCCGCTCCAAGTCCCAAGGGGCCCTTTGATTCTTACCTTCTCATTTCTTACCTGTGCCGTAGTGCTGGCCTCCCCATGGCTTTCAGGTTCCCAATGCTCTCTTTCTTCAGGCTGGGCTGTCCTTGTGGGTGCCACATGGTTTGGTGGTCCACAGCTTCCCCCGCCCTCATCTTCCCCTCTCCCCGACGAGCCTAGTTTAAAGCCCGCCGGAGGAGATCCGCCAACCTAGAAGAAAACACACGGTTACCTTTGGGGGACAGGTGAAGCCCATCCCAGCTGAGCATGTCCCTCATCATGATGTGCGGGTCGTTGTCCAGGAAGCCGAAGCCTGCCTCGAGACACCACTGCTGAAGCCGCCAGTTGATCTCTCGGATGCAGTTCTCCTGCCGTCTTCCGCATACGTTCACTGGTAGGATGGAAGAGAATACCACCTGTGCACCGAACTCTTTCAGCACACCGCCCAGAGCACTGTAGTCCACCATCAGGTGATCGGGGGGTTCTCCTGGCCGCATCATTAGTACCCACATGGACTAGGACCATGGGGTAGTAATCGGTGGGCTTAATCCTGGCCTGGATTACCTCCGTCACATCCCGAATCTTTGCTCCAAGGAGGCAGTATACCTCTCGTGCTGAGGGGTCCTGGAGGCAGATGGGCCCTTCCATGCCTCTCAGGATGGAGTCGCCTATGATGAGCACTCATCGCCTCCTCCTCTGGGTCCTCTTGGATCTCTTGATCTGTTTGGAGTGTGAAGAATGTGGTGTTTCTTCCTGCCCAAGGGTTTCCTCCTCCCCTTCCATCTCCTGCAGGGTTGCCAGGGCCTCGTACCTGTTCTCCAGTCGAACTGGAGAAGCTGGTACTGATTCTCTGTGAGCTGCTCTGGTCCTGGCTGTGACCGTCTGCCACTCTGCTGTGGAGGGCATTCCCCGGGCTGCTGCTTCCTTCGGTGCCTGGTCCTGCAGGGAAAGGAAATATCTGTCAATTTCACCCTCCGCCTCCCTGATCCCCCTCAGCCTGCTAACCTCTTCCCGGAGCTCCCTCACCTGCACCTCCAGAGCCCCAAGATGGGCACCTGCCGGACAGGTGTGGGGGCCCCCAATCTCTGCCCCCCCCGGCCCTGCTGGGGATCCCCCACAGGCCAGGAGGTAGGGGGACACCAGCTCCCCCATGGGCTCGGTCTGGGTGGAGGCCTCAGACCAGCCCCGGTTAGCCTTGTCCCCCTGGGCAGAGGCCCTAGCAGCACTCCTCATAGACACCATTCTGAGCTGCTGTTTGTAGACCTGTGTGGTGTCTACGCCCTACCCCTACAGGAGTCCCAGTCCGCCCGCCAGCGCGAACGCCTGCACAAACGCCAGCGCGCTCTCACAGCACGCCTGTTTGCGTGCTCTGTTCACGCTGCGCGGCTCGGGAGCGCGGCTCCCTACTGGCTCAGCTATATGGGACCCGGGGGGCTTCCCCTCTGGATCCGGCTCAGCTGCTCCGGGTCCCTCCGCCCCACTTACCTTTGGGGGATCAGCCGTTGCTGCCCCCGCTGCCGATTCCTCTGCTGCTGCTGCCGCCACCACCTCCGGTCAGTCAGTTGGTTAAGGGGGCACACGTACGTGCGGGACACACGTGTGCCTGGCTCCTCTCCTTCCCGCTGCTGGTTCCCAAGTGCTGGGAACTACGTCGCCCCGTGGCTTTAAAGCCCGTGGTTTGAATTACCCGCCCCTGCTCCAACGGCCAATCAGGTGCCCCGGTCTACCCGGAAGTGCCTGCCGGCAGTTCCGCCCCCTACGCTCCCTTGCTGGGGGGATCCGCTGCTGCCGGAGCCTGCTCCCCAAGGGTTAGCCCCAGGGGTGCTCCCTGGCCTGGGGGGACAGTCCCCTCCCTAGCCCTCCCTGTTTGCACGCTCTGTTCACGCTGCGCGGCTCGGGAGCGCGGCTCCCTACCGGCTCAGCTATGTGGGACCCACAAGTATTTTATTTTATTGTATTTTATTTTAAGTATATATTTTGGGTCACAAGTACTTCTTGTACAAGTAATGGCATCCATATGAAGCTCAATAGGTTGGCAAAATGAGTCCGTTTCTTCGCAGATTCTTGCCAGAAATACTGCGCTGCATCGGTAGAAGGATGGCTCCCCACAGATTAACAATAAAGATGAACCAAGTACCATCTAGAAATTATGTTGCAAAATTATCTTTTCAGTTAACTGAGCAAGACTGGAAAAATACACTCCATCAATAGCCCTGTCAGCGCCATTCCTAAATCAACTACTAGATTATTATTATTTAATAGTGAAAGTTTTATTATTGCATGGGATAATGTGAACCTATTCTTAACAAGGATGGCAGAGTCTGTTCCATTACAGACTCATTTGATTCAGCTTGGATAGAGCCATCAATTGTTATTGGTAAATAGAATACATCTTGTGTTTAATAATGCCATCCTATACCTCAGAGGTCACTTTCCTACTAAAATCTTGTGGGGTAGGTGGCCACCTGATCTTACCTTAACATGTTGGAAAGCCTGAAATCAGAGGAGTATTGCGGGGAAAGCTTCCTCAAGCAAAGGTAGCTCCAGCGTTAAAGAAAACTGTGACACTGTGAACAGCATTGCTGTTCCTTCCACTTTTGGCCTCTTCTTTTAGTATGTGGCTCAGGAGCATTCATCTTTGCATGAAAAGGTGAAACACAAACTGTTTCTAAAGAAAAGTTATTAGCACAGTGTACAACATGCGAGGACTGAGGCCATCATCTATGCTGTTGTGCTAATTTTTCTCAACTGGATTTCATTTACTTCTGAACTGAAAAATATAATGAATATACTTGGCAAAATTTAACAGCTTCAGAAACAATTTCTGGCCTGATGATTCCCATTTGTGTTTCCACTTTCTTCTCCCGGTGTTCTGCACACTGAAGAAAACTGGATTTACATTCAGCCCAGCAAAATCATTATACCCCAGGTGAAACAGTGTGTGGTTAAAAAAAAAAGTGGGTCAGAGGGTTAATTTCTGTAGGATTTCAAAATTTCTTGAGTCCATTGAAACCTAATAAAAAAGAGCCTCTGATGAACTGCTGTGACAACTATCTCCTCTTTGCATAGTTCTGACTTCTGTTCATTACCTGATTTACTTTGTTCAGTTAGCAGGGTTCTACTGTAGCACAAATCTTGTTATTAAAGTATATTCATTCATTTACTTTTCTAGGTTGTTCTTACGGTTCTGTTACTTGAAACAGTTTTGCTGGGATGGACACCAAATGCAGTAATTTAATATATCTAGTTACAGAGTAGTTAATTTTTATCTAGGGTTATATTATGGTGGAATAGAATAGTTAAATATTTCATTGAGATGACATATTTCAATGGCCTGATTCAGCACTTAGACTCCATGTTAAAGATTTAAGTGGGACATAAGTGATGCATTGGGACTTATGCAGAATTTCGTCATGGGCATGAATTTCACCCTTAATTACAGTTTATTTTCGGAAGTGACTGTCTTCGCGATAAATACCATAGCAACAGCATTCTATGCTGGAATCATGTGGCCAGCTCATGTGTAAAAACCTCCATCATATTTTGTATTCTGGTCATTACTAGGCACATATACACAAGAAATGCACTGTGCAGTTGACTAATTAACTGCGCAGTAAACCAGATCTGGACACAGGCATAGGCAAACAGGTTGGTCACCTGGGGCCCAGACAGAAAGGAATCATGAGGTCCTGAAAATGGTAATTTTTTTCCATTGTTCAATTATTATTATCATTATCTCTGGTGAAGTGGGCCCAAAACTAAATGTTTGCCTGGGGCTGCCAGGAGTCTAGGTACAGTACTTCAGTAAATGTCTCAGCATCTGCAGATTAGGGTGCACAAAACTAATAAGCCCCTGAGCAGGGGAGGACTTGTATTTATTCATGTGCAGCAGCACATGTGTAGATGCTGAGCCGCCAAATGGGGCATGAGTGTGCTTCAGTGTGAGGGCTACTTGCTGGCTAGCCCCAGACTGAAGCACCCTCATACCTCAAACAGTCCTTCCACAGCACACTGAGCCTGGTTGTAGCAGCCCTGGGCTAGCTGCCTGACACCCAGGGCCCCCTGCCAGCTGGGACTGCCCTGACCCAGCTTAATGTGCTGTGGTCTGGGCACATGTGTAAACCCTGTGCCCAGGAGCTTCCTGGGACAATAAACTGTGGAGCAATAAGCTCTGAAGTTTATTGCTGCCTGTTAATGGCATGTGTAGACATGCTCACAGTAGTGCATAAACATACTTGGAGCTTGGCACCAGACCTCATACTATATTGATCTTGCTACCACTTCACATTATATTCCTAGAATGGCACAATTAGGAAATTGTGCTCCGCATAGATGATGCATAAGTGTTGATGGCGGGGAGTGGGGGCCACTGCCCCCACTCCTGCTGGGAGCTGGCTTCAGCTGAGCTGTGACCTCATGCCCTGCTGTTGGCACAGAAATTTGGGGGGGCAGATGTCCCTCCATGCATCGCCTATGGTGCCATGGCACCTGCATGTTTATATTAGTATAATTATACTACTATGGATAAGTGTTTTCTGTAAGCTAACTGGAAAAAGGATACTTTTGTGCCAGATTATGTGTCTACATAGGGTATTATGTATTTAAATGCTATAGCAGTATAACTATGCCTATATCATTTCCTTGTATAAAGAAGTCCTTGCTGTTTTCTGCCATAATGTTTCATAGTTTCATAGTTGGTAGGGTCGGAAGGGACCTGAGTGGATCGTCAAGTCCGACCCCCTGCCATGGCAGGAAAAAGTACTGGGGTCAAACGACCCCAGCAAGGTGTTCGTCTAACCTCCTCTTAAAGACTCCCAGGGTAGGATCCAGCCCCACTTCGCTTGGAAGTTGGTTCCAGGTCCTAGCTGCCCTGACTGTGAAGTAGCGCCTCCTGATGTCTAGTCTGAATCTACCCTCTGCCAGCTTGTGACCATTATTTTTAGTCACTCCTGGTAGTGCTCGAGGGAACAGGGACTCCCCCAGTGCCTGCTGGTCCCCTCTGACTAGTTTGTAACAGGCCACTAGATCCCCCCTCACCCTTCTCTTGTGGAGGCTGAACAAGTTCAGGTCCCTTAGCCTCTCCTCGTAGGGCCTGCCCTGCTGCCCCCTGATCATGCGGGTGGCCCTCCTCTGAACCCTGCTTCTTCACTTAAAAACAAGCATCATGAACTGCTGCATAAGGGATAGAAGAAAAGAACTGTGACTATCACGGAAAATTCTTTATAGACTAAATCAATGATATTATAGAGATCAGGGGAAAATATGGAAGCATGTCATACATTTTAAATCAGCAGATACCTATATACTAATTAAATAGCAGCTATAGATACATAGGACAAGAAGCTGATATGTAGAAGGAAAGACTTCAGAGCATTTTAAACTGCTCTGTGCTGAAAAGATGATCATCATGCCTTTGGAAAACTTTTATAAAATGCAAGCAATACACAGGTGAGTGTGGTCTCAAAACTGGCAGCATCTGCTATTAGAGGAGAAATTCAGGGTTTTAATGTTTTGTCAGTTTGCTTTTTGTAAACCCCAACAGATACGATTTGCCCAGTTCTGCACTAAATACCTGATGGATATTTCCAAGCCAAGATGTTTTCTTCTACTTTAAGAACTTAATGCTGCAGAAAAATGCCCAGAGTTGCACAGTTTTCCTTGGGTATGTACAAGCATTCAAAAGATCCAGAAGAATTCTACTGGTTTTGCTTGCTTGATAGAAAAACCTACTGCAGGAGCACTGTACAAATATTACAGGGGCTGGGTGGTGGGTGGCAGCTTGTGCTGCCCATGCCATCCAGCCAGAGGGATGCTATGCACACATCCCTTTGCATACTGCCTGGGCTGCTGAAGACAGCCAACAGCAGCCAAAGGCACAGGTCCATGCTGACTGGCTAGCCAACCCAGGGGACCAGACCCCATCCACCGAGCCCTCCCTTGCAGCTGTCAGGCTTTGAAAGAGAAGACCTGCAACATGTCTGTTGTCTTTTCCTTTACAGCAGCCCACAGTGGATCCCTACCCCTCTGGCACCAGCTAATGGACCTCGTTCTAGAGCAAGGTTAGACAAGTATGGTTGGGCTTTGGTGTCACTAGGTTGGTTGCTGTTGGGTTGGGGTCAGATGTTGGAGGGTTGGGGACTGGCAGTTCAGAGTTGAGCGCTCCTACGTAGAGTCAGGTGTTGCCCGGGTGGGATTGGAAGCTGCCAGTTTGGGCAATTGTGGGTTGCAGTCATGTAGTGTCAGGTCAAGATGGGTGGTATTGAGCTGAGTGTGATCACAGGTTCCCCCAGCTGCTCATGGTGGAAGGGCAGACCCCCAGGGCTATGGAGGGGGCTAGGGCTTCCAAACCCCAAAACTGTCAGGAGGAGTGGTTTGCTGCATACAAGGCTGCAGCAGCAGAGTGCAGCTTGAGTTATTGTCTTTCTGCAGCCATTGTGGGGAAGGGTGGACTGGGAGGTGCTAGAGGACAGCTCTGAAGCTTCTATTAGTAGCGGAAGTGTAGAAACTCTACTAGGGGCTACTTCTACTTCATTGGAGTTGCATATTTTTCTATGAGACCTGCCATTTTTGGTTCAGTAGAAAGTGTATGCACATTTCTTCATCTAGGGTTTCTATCAGGGGAACTGTGATTCTCTTAGTAGAAGCATAATCATAGAATCATAGAAAATTAGGGTTGGAAGGGACCTCAGGAGGTCATCTAGTCCAACCCCCTGCTCAAAGCAGGATCATCCCCAACTATATCATGCTTGAATATACCCAGTCTTTCACTGATTAATGCAGACACTAAACAAATAGCTAAAGTATTAAAATAAAGGTAGAATATTCCTCCTACACCATCATAAAATTATTTTAGAAAAAAAAAAGACAGGTGTCATAAAGTATGGGCTTTACTCTTTCCTATTTGGCTGCTTATAGATCTAATGAACTTGATTCCCACATAAAGACACTCAAATTACAGCCATTCTTGTGGAGGAGGGAAAAAGCCTTTGACAGAGTGGGATGGGAATTTCTATTTCAATAAACTAAACAAATATAAATTCCAAGGGAATGTTTGCACGTGTATCAAACTCAAATACACTAAAATTAAGGCAGGAATCATCACTGCTTTCAGTCTCTCAAAAATATTCATTATTTTTAAGGGGAGAATTTATAGCAACACCTTGATTACAACCTCATCCTTCCTTCAAACACACTTCAGACACCACTTCATTTGGTTCTGAATATGTGCTAAATAACCTGGGACTTTGCATTTGCCTGCTTTTTGGGAATTGGGTTGAAGGATACCCCTCCTAATCTACCTTTATAAGGGGAATTAAGGTTTTAAAACACTGCAGCAGTCACTGGTAAAAACATTTTAAAATATTGCAGCTATATTTATTATATCTACATCTCTGTTGCATGATGCATTGTGACTTCTGATGTAAGCAGGCTTGTCAGAACAATCAAGTGTCCTGTTGTGTATTCTGTATTCTCTATATAGATAAGGAATCTAGTTGGCTTCTTGACAAAACAACTACATGTGACTCCATACAATCAGTCATTGATTTCTGGTGAGTGTCACAGAATACAGAGGCTATTTTAATCCTTACCAAGACCAGTACTGCCACTTAGATGAGGTTTTGAAAATTTAGATTCTGAAGCCAGCCGTGGTACTTCTCCTTAAGATGCTTCACCTGACTTAGCCTATGGAGGCAAGAAGGATACCTAAGATAGAAATGGCAGGAGGAAGGATGTACAGTAAAAGATTTGTTATCTCGCATAAGTGGGGTAAGGGGGGTGCTGATTATATAAAAATTCTGGTTACCTGAGGGCAGGGGGTTTTTGGCCGGATGTGGAGTGGGGGTGGGGGTTGCATGCAGAGTGGGGAGGGGGGCACATGGAGTGGCGGCAGCACAGGCTAGTGAGTGGTGGTGGCAGCGAGCTTTCCTCACTGCGTGCAAGCTCCCCCCCCCCCCCCCCCCCCCCCACCTCCCTGCATTTGGTCAGCTGGCTGGAAATTCTGGTTAATAGAGGTTTCTGGTTACTTAAATGCCAGTTAACACAGTTTTTACTGTAGCTAGTAAATCAGGTAAAAAACTGGTAAGTGCTTCACAGGAAACAAAGTTTCTACCACCTCCAGTGGAAAAAATGTGAGGGTTTTGATGAAAATTTTCAAAATGAAATATTTTAAACAATTAAAAATTTGAATTTACAAAAAACACTTTCTGACACTTTTAAATATTTATTTATCCCTTTTTCAGGGGAAAAAGGGGGGATATTCAGATTATATTAATTGGATTATAAAACATTTGAGGAAAAAATAAAATTCTTGTGTGTTTCAAAATACCCTCTTTGATATATATGTATGTATATATTAGGGCTGTGAAAAACTTCAGATCATGTTTCAGATTTGGAAATGATTTGGAGGCTGAGTCTATGAATCTGAATCAAATTGCTGAAAGCTTTAGGCTTTCTGAATCGATTTGGAGCTTGAATTGCTTTGGAAAAGATTCGGAGCCAATTCGACAATTCGGCCATAGAGTATAATGGGGAATCAATGAAATATCTATAACTTTGTTGTTTTTTGTTTGATTTGGATGAAACTTGCATGGGTGGTAGCCTCTGCTGAGAGCATGGAACCCAACAAGTTTCAAGAAGATCAGTTTAGGTATTTGGGGGGGAACTGTACCCCAAATTCCTGAAAGCAAAACTCATGTCGTGTATGTGTTACACCATGGGGGGGGGGGGGGGTGAAACTGCAGGGGTAGTAGCCCCTGGCGAGTCCACAAAGACTGCCAACTTTCAAGAAGATCGGTGCAGGGATTTGGGGGAAACTGCACCTCAAGCTGTGGACAAACAAAACTCATGACATGGGTGACATTGTGTGTGTTAAGGAGCAGCAGGGTGAAAGCTGCAGGGTAGCCCCTGCTGCGGCCACAAAGCCTGCCAGCTGTCGAGGAGATAGGTGCAGGGGTTCTGGGGCTCTGCACCTCTGGCTGCTGACAGGCAAAACTCATGACATGGGTGCTTGCGCAACTGACTGTCTCTGTCTTGGGGCAGTTGATTGTCTGTATTGATTATTTCCTCTCATTAGTCTGTGTTTTTGTAGGTGTTAATTGTTGCTAATTAACTGGCTACATTAGCTAGCTACTGTGTATTGAGCTGGTCCCTGAGTGAATCATGATTGACTGGTAACTGGTAACACAGTAGTTTAGCAGCCAGGCCTGCAGTAGTGTCTCTCCCCACCCCTGCTCCAAGACAGACACAGTCAGTTGCACAAGCACCCATGTCACAAGTTTTGCCTGTCAGCAGCCCCAGAACCCAGGCACCAGAACCCAGAAGCCTTGCCATACACGTGATATGAGTTTTGCTTTCAAGAACTTGGGGTGCAGTTCCTACCAAACCCCTGCACTGATCTTCTTGAAATTTGGTAGGCTTCATGCTCTCAGCAGAGGCTACCACCCCTGAAAGCTGTACCCTTAAGACGACAAAAAACAACCAAGTTATAGATATTTCACTGATTCCCCATTGTACCCTATGGCCAGATCTCCGAGGCGGCTCCAAGGCTTTGGAGCCGCTTTGGCCAGATTGAAGCAGAGACCTGGTCTGGAGCTTCAGATCAGATCACTGGAATCCAAAGCAGCTGGATCCAAAGCCAGACTGAATAGCTGCCTACTCGCACAGGCCTAGTATGTGTGTGTGTATGTATATTTCAGTGAATGATTTTGACCAACTCAGGTCAGGAACTGGACACAATTGAACCTGAATAAAATGGCTGCTTTTGTTAGTTTCATGGATTAGGTGCAATTTTAGAATACTTATTCTTTCCTGGCACTAACTTGTTCATCATTAACAACTGGGACCCTGCTAGTTTAGAAAAATGTTTGTGTAGCTAGCACACACAAATAAAAATGAAGGGTTTGTTCTGTCAGCCTACAGGTAGACCATAAATCAGAGTATTCTTAGCTACCTGGTGCCCTTTATTCTAATAAATGGCTTCTGAAATGTGTGTCTGATATGGAAGATTTGCACTAAAAGACTGTGAACAACATTGTATGCCCTGTTTGCATCTGAGAGAAGGATTTTAGTCAATGTACATTACTCAGATGAATTGTTTAATGCAGCAATGCATAGATCAGGATATTTACCATTCTGTTCACTCCTTCCTTTCTTCAAGAGTTGAAAGATGTCAGTATAATAATAATAGTAATAATACTCAAAAAGATCTAACTTTCAGCATCTTCTACATTAGTATTTTCAGCCCTAACACACTGTTTGAATCCCTTTCCTCTGCTGATGTCATTGACAGTGAAATACACTAAAAGGGCCTGATTTTATAGGGTCCAATTGTCATGGTTCACAGTGTAATTCATCTGAAGTGACTCATCTGAAGTAAGCGATACAAACACTGACATAAAACTGATGTAAGCAAAAGGAAAATCAGGATCAGAACATGTACCTGTAGGTCAACTCATGCTATAAAAGATGTCATTGCAATGAAAGTTGTGCAATGGAATGACTTGCAATAACCCCAGCCTTCTCTACAGCTATTGCCTACATCATTCCCACAGCTGTTTTATGTAATCTGCTCTTGAATACCTTCAGATATTGAGGCAAACCATGATTTTAACTAGAAATTAATGCTTGTCTTATCTGAATTCACAAGAACCTAGTTAAATGTATTTAGAACTCCAGGAGCGTGTGGGAAGGAACTAACGACAATGCTTTGTACATTACTGCCTGTCTAGCAATAGCAGAAGATTTGAAAAGAACGGTATTTCTTTAACCTGAAATTATGCTATCAGATTTGGGGTGTTAAGCTGTCTGAGAGATATTGTAGGTTTCAAGGCTGTAAAATCTGAGAACATTTTCTGTCTGCACTTTATCCAATTTTCTCCTGTTTTTCTCTCTTCTGTCCAAATTAGTTCTTGCTAAGAGTTATTCACGGGTAATGAGTCTGGGATGTACTTGAGCAAAGAAATGACTTTGTATAGCATAATGTATGTGGGAAGAAATAGATCAATTCAATGAATCAAAAAACAGAAAAATGATTCAGGTCATTAACCTTTACAAATGAGACCAGAAAAACAGCAACACACTTATATTTTGATGTGGGAAATGAGTATTTTCAGAACTCTAACTATGGACTAGAGATTCCAGAGAGCAATGCCATTGCTTAATTGCTCCAGTAAGAAAGAAGAACTAGCCAAAAATATGTCTGCTTTTCTTTTTCTTAGAAGGATAAGTAAAAAATCACTAACCTTTAGCAAAAAAAGATTCTGACTGTGACACCAAGCCAAAGAAGTAAATAACCCAAGCTCCTCCAGACCATGCTTTTGAAGTTGTAGGTGTAAACAGTGCTTTATTATAATGATCCAATCCACATCCAGCAGCTGGAGTAGAAGAAGAAGTGAACCTGGAACTGATTTCTCTTCCTTTGGGAGCATCAGAAATGTTGCTTGGGGCATCACAAATTATGCAGCTGAACTAGCTTGTTCATTTCAGTTGATTTTGTTGTTGTTGCAAACAGAAGCAAGAAGGTGCCAAACTATGCAGTGTTGAAAATTGTCTGGAACCCTGAAAATCCCACCTGCCCGGCTGGGCATTTCCTGCCTTGCAGAATGGGTCCCATTGACTAATATTGAGAGCTGACCAAGCAAGAGTGGGAGGTTAGGGCCCAATAAAAATTGTAGTGAACTAGACAGCCAGGCTTGGAAACAACCCCTACTGTGTGAAGTGGATGCAGTTCTTTTTTCTAAATACTTATTCCAGCTTGAGGTCTAAAAGCCCTCACAGCCAAATTTTAGCTTCCACTATTTTAAATCTGGGCATATAGGGCTCAGCCAACCAGACTTCACAGAAGTGGAAACAGAATACAGAAATAGGATACAGAAGTGCCCTGAGATTCCCCGGGGCACAGCTCTGCAAGTAGGAAACCCCTGCTGCTCCCACTTGCAGAGATGCACCATGCCTCTTTAAGAGGTGAAAGCTGGGCAGGAACTCCTGGGGCTTGAGAAGCTCTTTTTTGCTTGGAAATTCTTGGGGTGCACAGGATTATGCTCCCTGAAATCACCGCAGCATCTGCTGGGGCACCTGGAGAGTATGGGCAGCTCTGGGCTGCCTGGGCTCTCCAGCCATAAAACAAATAGATGGTCACTGCTAAAGCTGCACAAATTAATACCACCTTTGTTGCAGCCATAAAAATTTGGGGCATTTGTGGCACGACAGGGATGTCTGTTTCCTTGGCCTTTGTACCACCATAAAAATGTTTATGGTGGCACAAAGATGACCTCTGTTTCTACCCTCAGTTCAATTTATCATTCTAAGACTTCCTGGCAATATTTGAATTCTACCCCTACTTTTTGAATGCTACACTGGATGAACAATGTAAACAGCTGTAAATCACTCAGATGGCTGTAGAAACTGCTAGGACTTGGGAAACAAGAGAACAAATAAAGCTACTGTTTTATTTATATTTAACTTACAGAACAACGATTAGTTTTACTATGTTAAACACAGTGGTCAAACAGTACAGTTTCTTTTTCAGATGTTGAAAAGCACAAGCCCTGAGATAGTCCATAAGAATTTTTGGGTCTTCTGGCAGAAGGCAGGGCAAGCAGGCACCTTGGGGAGTAGTAACAGTTTCAGAGGTATTAGCTTTCATAGGCTATAGCCTACTTTGTCAGATGCTATAAAACTTCAGGCTAACTACTCCTCTCTACTTTTTCCCCCCAAGAATTTTGTGTTCTATAGGATTCCCTAGCCAGAGTTTGACAGAAGTATATTCCTTCCTTTCCTCTCCCTTCTTTTCCCCATGGGTGGCTGCATAACCACCATTTTGCATCTCTGAAGCCTTTTCCAAGGAGAATCTTCAGAACAATGAAAGTCTCACTCCATTCCCATGCCCTTATAGCTGTGCTAAAAATGCTCCTGGGACTCAGGGATATTAACTGTGGGAGTGAGCAGGCTCTTTTAGCTGCAACAGTGCTGAGAAATGCTCTTGAGATACAAGGCCTGATTATGGGAGTGATGCCTTATAGCAGCTACGGATTGGAATAGGTAATGTGGATTGGAATTGGAACTACATAATTCTACTTCACATGATAATGCAAAATCTTAAAAACTAATCAATACCATTAGCAAATATGCAGGGTTGATATATGTGCATAGATAGTGTGTGATGTGTTTGTGGGTGGAAGGGGACATGTGATTTGTGGCTGGGCAAAGAGACAGTGTTTGCCTGTGGTGAAGATGGATATTTGGGATGCAGTGTACCTTGCCTATGATTCTGTAGTTTTAGAGACTGAATGTTAGCAGAAGGTCTGACTGGTGAAAGAACCTAGTAGTGGGTGTGTTTACATGTGCATTTAGTCGTGACTAAATTTACTGCGCAGTAAGTGATTTTGGCTAGGTGTCTATATGCACAGTGACTTGGCAGAAAATTTGCTGCTGGGTCCCTCCAGCTCTGCTAGGTGCCCCAGTGGTCACTGGGGGGACCTTCAGCCTCTGGCCCCAGCTGCCAGCACTTGGCAGCCATATTTAAAACTGAGTCCCACTCTGTGCAGCCAATTCCTGTGCACAGAGAAGCAGTGTGGCATGCACAGAGAGGGCATGTGGCAGCCATGTTCATGGGTGACTGGTGCCTTGTGAGACTGGGGGGGCACACTTGTGGGTGGCAGCGTCAGTGACATCAGCAGCAGGGTGGTGAGTGGCAACCACCTGCAGAAGGCAGAGGCAGCATTGGTGGTGGGGAGGAGGGGTGCAGGGGTGGTGAGCAGCGACTGCTCACGGAAGCCAGCTGTGGCAGAAGTTGGGTGGTGAGTGGCAACCGCCTGTAAAAGCCAGCGTTGGAGGCCAATCTCGGGGGGGGGGGGGGGGACATGTGCTTCCCCATGGCCCCCCTGCCAGTTGCCTATGGCCATGTTTGTGTCCCCTCTGTGTTTGTGCACTATGGCTGCCCCAGTCCCTGGCCCTGGCATTATGACTGCCCCAGCCCCTGGCTTGCTGCCTTGGTTGTCCTGCTGGCCTACCATGTGGAACAATGGCTGGCCCATGGCCACTCACCCTTCCTGGTTCCTCCCAACACACACACAGCCTGCCCACCTGCTGCATGCCCTCCTAGGGCCCCCGCCTCTGTGCAGCTGCTGCCACAAGCGATGCTGAAGTGGAACTGCAGGATGCCACCCAGGACCACCGTCACCCTCCTGGGTCTCCAGCCCTGCCACCTCTGGACCTGCTGTGCCAGCCAGCACTGGTGGCAGCACCTGGTGCAGCACACCTGGGATGATAAAGAGTGGGTGGACACCTTTAGGGTGGCCCGGGCCACCTTTGCAGACCTGCTTCACTAGCTCTGGCCCCACTTGGAGTGCCAGGAGGCATGTGCCTGGCCCTCCCTGCTGACACCTGCCTGGCACTGCTTAAGCTAGTCATGCCTGCCAGCCTGCAGTATGTAAGGCACTTGTTTGGTGTGGGCAAGGCCACCACCAGGGAGGGCATCCTGGAGGCGTGCGGCACCCTCCAGGACGTGCTGGCAGACACTGTCCTCCATGTCTGTGACCCCCAGGTGGTGGTGGCAGGGCTCCATGCACTGGGGTTCCCCCAGTATATCGGGGCCCTGGATGGGACCCACATACTAGTAACCTGCCCACCCCATGGAGACCAGTCCTATTATACCTGGAGGGGGTTCCATTCCATGGTCCTGCATGTGGTCATGGACCACCAGGGACCATCATACGTGATCACCAGCTGGGCAGGCAGTGCTCATGACACCCGTGTGTTCAGAAACTCCGGACTGGCCATGCTGGTAGAGAGTGGGTGCTTTGCACTAGGAGTGAAAGACCTGCAGCTGGGTGCCATGGCTGTCTGACGCCTGCTCATTGGGGACCCTGTGTACCTACCGATGCCCTACACCAGCCACTTGTACCCCCACCAGACCCATTTTAATTGGTGCCTGGGCTGAACCCACGCCCTAGTTGAGTGTACCTTTGGCTGCCAATGTTCCCTTACTATCTGCCTCAAAGTAGCTGAGAATAACGTCCCCTGGGTCATTGTTGCAGCCTTTGTGCTGCAGAATATATGCAGGTAGCAAATTTAAGCACAATTAAGGGAATTTACTGAGCAGTAAGCATGTGCATGAGTAGACACTTGCATTTACTGCAAAGTTAATTAAGCAACAACACAGTAATGCGTCTCATGTACATGGGCCCGGTGGGTATGAAATGGTCCAGTGAGTCTGTCAGTGAGTGGGTGTACAGAATGAAGAGCATCTCCTATGTATAAAGCTGGAGTGGTGTTTTCCCCTCTGTTCTGTACCCTGTATCTGAAGACATGTCAGACTTTATCCCCAAAACATTCTGTTGTTTGTCTCAACAAAATCAAACCTCCAAATATTTTGAGGGTTTCCATATGTATAAATGAAGTACAGCATGTAACTGTAAATGAGCTAAATAAAAGGGGTACGGCATCTGTTACTTGTCAGCAAATGTATCTGTTGTCTTGCCTCTTTTATACTTTCTAGTGCTGTGCAAGGGCATAATATTGCACTTATATGTAGACAATAAAAACATTGCAGGGAACTTAGCCTTACAGTAATAAGAGCACTGCTGCATGGTCACAAAGCCTGGTTTTTGGCAAAGTACCTCCTGTTCACTTTTTCATAGCTAATTCTTATTTTATCCTGTGCTCTTAATACAAAAGGGGAAGTTATAGGGAGAACCTGACACTATTTTGTGGGCACAACTATGTGAGATGCTACTGCACAGTGGTTACTACGCATTTATTTAGTACTTATATAAAGAAGTACTAAATAAATGTGCAGTAGCCTGAGTTACTGTAGAGTAGTGCCAGCAAACACTTTTTTGTGACACTACTGCGCAGTGGCCTAATACTACTGGGCAGTACAGTTGCATCATGGTTTTTGCCACGTGATGCTACTGTGCAGTAGTATCAGGCTACTGCACAGTCAGCGTCTCATGTAGATGTGCCCTGTGTGGAGGGTTTCCCTGAACTGCTTAACCTTCCTTGTGTGAACATATTGCTTGTGTCTTCAAGCCCGCTTTGAAGTGGAACAGAGAAATTGTCATACTGGATTAAACTAGCAGCCTATCCGGCACAGCAGCCTATCCTCTAGTTTCCAAAACAAATAGGGAGGTGTACAAAACCCCATGGAGTGATCAATTGTAGAATAACCATATAATTGAAGACACTACCAGTTTATGGTTGGCCTATATGACCTGACTATGAGAGGGGATTCAAACCTATATTCACCCTCACAGAACAGTGCTCTAATCACTCAGCCATCAGGTATTCTGGGTTTTAGTGGGAAACCTTTTCCACCCCTTTTGCTGAAGCTCTTCCAGTTTACATGGCATACTTCAATATTCACTGAGCTCATTAATATAAATGTTAGTCAAACAAACTACAGTAGCAAATGCCCAGTAGTGATTACTGCCATTTAAAAAAGAGGAAAAGATAAATTTGTAGCTTCCTACGTTTATCTGAGGGGTGGTCAAACCACCACTCATGGGTCACATGCAGCTCACCAGCACAGTACTTGTGGCTCTCCAGAAATTGGCCAAAGCCCTGTCTATTTCTTCCCGAGGTGGCACTTCCCGCTGCTCTGGCTTTCCTTGCGGGGAATGTGCCCTAAGCTCATCTTCCTCCCTCTGGGACTGCTGGTACAGGTGCTGGGCTGCTGGGGTGGGGGCTGCAGCCGTGCCGCTTACCCTGGGGCACACTCCCTATGGGGAAAGCTGGAGGCTTGGCAGTGTGGGGAGTGGTCACCTTCACTTTGGGTCGCTCAGCGTCCCTCCCTGCCTGCTCTCTGGCTCTTGGACTTTGGTGAAGGTTGGATGTGGCTCCCAGGGTGAATAACTCTGGCCACCCCCGTTATATGCATCAGTGTCCTGTGTAATTCATTCCAAGCAAAACTTCAGACAAGGAATTAAAAGTTTTCTTATTTAACTGCACTTCTGTGTTTAAGTATGGAATTAGAGAGAAGGGATTTTATATGATATGATCCACATATAATCAGAAAGGCTGAGCTGCTTCCTTCAATATACCAAGTATGTTGTATTACTGGGTTGATGAAATTGTAATTTAATGTAACCATAGGCTCTTCTCTTTACAGCTGTATTTCCCTCACAAAGGTGATTAGCTTAGCTACATTATAAATTTCAAAGCCAATTCCATGTAAAGAATTATATAAGAGCAAATCTTACATAGATTAGTCCCTCATTATGGTGTAATGATTTCTAACAGTCAAATTATAGGCAGGTGGTTATCTTGCAGTATCCAAAACTGAAGAAATATACTGATCTTTTCTGACTCTTTTGTTCTTTTTCCTTGATATGCACTGCTAGTAAAAGCAAATTCTCCAGCTCAAAGTTTTCCAGTGATCAAAAGAATACTTTGAGGCAGCAGTACTTTGATGGAATTGAACCTTTCCATGTTTCTTTCCAGTAATGTAAGCAGTTTTATGAGGTTTGTTTTGTTCTGAACATTACAGCATAAAATATCATAAAATAGCATCAACAGGACTTTTATATGCGCAGAAGGGGTTACTTCTCACTGAAGGACTGGATGAATGAATTTAGAATGTATTAAAAATTGCTGGATTAGCAGCTTTGCTTGGTTTCATTAAATGAAGAAACTCTACATACTGATTTATTTTATTCTATTTTTCCAGCAAAAATGAGAACAGTAAATGCAGATTAAGATATTTATCATATGAATGCTTCTATTGATTAGATGATTTCGCCACAAGGTACACTTTCTTTAGCCTTTTGTCATTTTCCCCCATTGTGATCTAAAATTAACAGTCTTTGGGGAAATATCCAATGGATCCATTAACATGGTTATTTCAGTGCCCTGTGAAGGTCCCTGTATACTCAAAGTATTTGCCCATTCAGGTACTATCTATACATATTTTCTTATAAATCAACTTTTTGCTTTTGTCAGCTAAATCACACATAAAAAGGGCATGGGTCCTCAGATGGATCTGTTCTTTCAGATAAGAGAGTCTTTTGGTGTCCTTATACAGTATTGGCATTTCTGAATTGGAGAAGAACCAATTCCTGCTTGCTCATTTACATGTCTTGCTCATTTCCCCATATATCTTGATTAATGCAAAGTGATCATTTATAGGATTGTGTACAGGAGATAAAGGCTGCAGCTGTGATTTAAAGCAGATTTGGTAAAGGTCAACCTTCTGCTTCCTGAGAAATGGTCTGGGGCCCAGATCTGTTAAGTTTTGTGGTTCCCAGAGCCCATAATAATGAAAACCTTGTACTTCCCTTGATGGGGAATTGCACAGCCCTAATGCCTTTTAAATATTTAAAGTTTCATAAGAACCCCAAAACTGACATGTCTAGGTGATGTCATATATACCACCAACTATTTCCCTACTTAACATCTATCTCCTTTTTATGGAAAAAATATGTACATCTCCCTAGATTCTCTGAAAGTATCAGTACTCTGTTAGCCAATGAAATATGTTTCAATATAAGGTGCTATTAACTGTTTAACCCCCCCCAAACCTTACAAGAACTTAAAATATAATCAGGTTCCATGCTAGTTTCTATAGTCCTTATACACATGAATAATTCTACCGGGAGACCATCAGACTACTAATATGACACGGGCTGTTGGACTGGGTTTCCCTATAATCCTAAAATTACAAATGTATAAAATTAACAGAAGAGTTTTACTTGTCAAGACCTATATTCAGGGCACTGTGCATCTCCTTGCCAAGATGATGAGGCAGTAATTGCCTGAAACAATGATTTGATGTGTTCTGGGCTGTCATATTTGTGCAGGAGAAATAAATAGTCCTTAATTTAGTCTAAATGTAAATAGTTCTCATATATATTTTTTTAAATGCACTTATTTCTTTAACATTTAGTTGAAATCTACCCATATATTCAGTGCATGAGTTAGAGTTTGGGGTCCCTGTTCTGCAAACAATTATGCATGGGCTTTACCTTTCTACTTTGGAACTACTCACAGTAGGTAAGCTAAGCAAGTGTAAAGTGTTAGCAGAACTGAGGCATTAAAATTCCATTTTAATTGGTTTTTTTGCATTTATTTGTTTTACAGTCTCTTCACTTCAGATCACCTTCAGATCAAACTGGGTTCAGGTCAACACTATCCCAATGACTACTGGTTGATTATTGGTCTAATTCTGCACCCGGTTTTGCATGTGCTTGGCTTCAAGTGTGCAACCATTCCAAACAAATTAAAGGGAGCTGCTCATGTACTTAAAAGTTAAACCTAGGAATGGCTCTTTGTCAGATCAGGGCCTTTTGTCAGTGACTCCTACTTTACTTACACAGCCTTATGACAACAGGCCTTAGGAAAATATTACAAATTCTTCCTGAGGGGCCTCATTTCCATTTTGTTGCCAGTCTTCTAAGACACTTCCAGATCAGGCAAGGATTTTAAAATATGTGAAGTATGGCCCTAATCCTTCAGTCAGGTTTTGCTTGTAGAATCTGAGGCTAAATAATTCTTAAGAACTCCACTGCAATCAGCCAGCAAGAGCCATGGGACTCTTCAGTCTGGAAAAGTGCAGGTTCAGGGGGGACCTGGTGGCTGCCCATAAGTACATAAGGGGTGTTCATCAGGACCTGGGAGAAAGTCTGTTCACCAGAGTGCCCCAAGGAAAAACAAAGACCAACGGTCATAAACTCCTACAAGACCATTTTAGGCTGGACATAAGAAAAATGTCTTTACTGTCCAAGCCCCCAAGACCTGGAATAGACTTCTTCCAGATGTTGTGCAGGCACCTACTCTGGACTTATTCAAGAAATGTTTTGATGCTTATCTTGTTGGGGTCCTTTGACCCTAGCTGACTTCCTGCCCCTCGGGCAGGGGGGCTGGACTTGATGATGTTTGAGGTCCCTTCCAGCCCTAACGTCTATGAAATCTATGAATTGGGAAAGGCAAAATGACACCAGCAACAACAAAAAATCCCCACAAATTTGGGAGAGGAAGGAAGAAAAAGAAGGGAATTTTTTAAGAAGTGGATTGGATCTACCAAAACTTTAAGGCTTGTTAGGCTTCAAACCTTCCAGTTTTTCTACTGGCAGAAACTATTTTATCCTACTTATTGCTGGTGTTTGAATGTTTGCTGGCTTTCTTCATCCAATGGATTATGGGATTGGCCTACCTGGGAGAAGCAACAGAGCTGGCTTGAATGTAGTTGCTTAATGGACCACTAATAAATTACTATGCCTTGTGGAGATGCACACACAAAATCTTTGAAGTTAAGAGAACTTTAGACAGCTGTGGGACAGCAAAGTTTCACAAGAAAGAGAAGGGAGGTAGAGCGGGGAAGCAGGGTGGTAGTATTGGTGGCACAAAGAGAGATCACACACACACACACACACACACACACACACACACACACACACACACACACACACACACACACACACACACACACACAGACTATTTGGTAGCATGGAGGACATAGATTTGGGGAACATTCAAGGGAAGGACTCGCCAAACTTTTTTTTATATTTTAAAATGTCTAGTGTCATTTACATGGTTTAAATGGTTCCCCACCTTACCTATAGATGTCTTAAGTAGCTTATCTTGTATGTCCTTTCATAGCAGAGTGCCAATAAGATTCACTGTTTAAACTTCACTCATTTCTGGACAAATGTTTCCCCTACAATATTTATATGGGGATAGTAAATACTGAACTTTCTGCTAGTTTCTAAAGCTTGGTTTCCTTTCATTGTACAATTGTTCACTTGTTCTGTAGTTTTTGGTCAAGTACTGTATTTAGGATCACCATAATCTCTTTTTCCCTTTACTAGGTTTTTTCATAGTTCTGATGGGAGCTAAACTGTACAGCTGCAAATACTAATAAGAGTAATTTAGAGGAAAGCAGGCACTACATCAAAATCCTTCCTTCCCATGGGAATTCTGTACAGTTGGAGTGAGTTTCATACTTTATAAACAATGTTCATTACTATGAGCAACAGAACTATGTTGGCATGCATTATTGTGCCATGGAGCAGTCTTCCAAGCCAAGGTACCTTCGCTGCTGTCATAAAGGACTGAATTATGGGGCATGAGGGATTGCTTAATCTTAGATTCAGTTCAAAATAACTTTTTGACTAAAACCCTGGGCCTAATTCCTATAATTAGAATGTTATTCAGAGGGGAAACAAATTAAAGGACATCAACATTGAGTCCTTTCCAATTCTGATATTGGATAAAGTTAATGAAAATTCCTTCCAGTAAATTGTTAATCAGGAAGATTATGGTTGTGACTAATACAAATTCAAGTGAAATAAAGTTCATGAAAAACTCTCCCTACCTCAAATTTCTTCTTAGACAATTGAAGGGATTTTTTTTTTTTATTTGCCCTTATCTCTGCCATACTACAGACCCATTGGAGGAGGATGATAGGATCGATGTTCTTTGATTATACATGTGATTATACATCTTTGATTATACAAATTATACATTTGATTATCCTTTGGTCAGAGAACATGACTTGGAACACCAAACGTGGCTTTAACCCCTGATATTATGAAGCTTATTACCTCAAATCAGCCTCAGGGAATGTAATTTACTATCTAAGACTTGACATATCATACAATTTGTTCAACATAATGTTGAACAGCCAAGCCCACAACCAGTTTCTAGGTTGGATAGTTAGCTTTATGGCTACGTACAGACAATCAAAAAGCCCGAGGCTGAATTGATTCAATCTCTGCAGGTTAGTCTAAAATGCACAGATTAAATTGAAACAGAAGTGAACAGACATTTACCTTTGATTCAGGAAATGCAGCCAAATGCCTGCAGTGACTCAGGCTAGAAGCTGGGGGGCACTAGAACACAGCTCTCTGCCTGTGTGTTCACTTCCTCTTCCTGCTGCCACCGAGGTCTTTGGGATTTGCAGTCCAGCATTAAAGCAGCAGGATTTTGCAGGGTTGCTCAGCACTTCTTCCTGCTTCCAGGTGCCTCTGGGATTTGTAGTCCACAGTTGCAGCCAGCAGTAGGTTTGAGCAGGGGAAGAGGTGTTTAACCCCCCTCCCAGGCCCCAAACCCCCATCGGGGTTTGCTGGTTTGACCCAAATCAATTAAGCCTGACATTCAACCAGGTTTATCTTTAACCGGTTTCAGTGACTTTGAAACCAGTTTATGTGCATTGAGTTTCTGTTCTGTTACAGTTTTAAACCAGTTTACCAGTTTCTGATTATTTAAACCGGTTTATGTATAAGTTCTGTCCCTAGCCTGTAAGAGGTTTTTTCTCTCGCTTTCAAGGCTTTTTAATATATATTGACAGGATGGCATTGAAGGCCATGTTTCTAAGTAAGGTTTGAACCCAGTACACCTTTACCTGCCCATACCTTTTCTTTTTTCCTCCTTTGCAAACCGAAGAAAAATACACTGTACTTTATTTTTAATAAGCTGGTTTACTGAAAAAATTAGGAGAACTCTTGCTTTCATAGACTTCAAGCAACAAAATCTGCAGTTATAACTGGCAGATTAAAGGCCATGTGGTTGAAAGAATAAATCCAAGCAGTGCAGAGTGAAAAACCTTGAACAATGATGATACACACACAGGTCTTAGTCTGCTTGGAGAGACATATTTTATGGAATCTTTCCTTTCAAAGGCCATTCATTTGAGTCCCAAAGAGTAGATGATTTGGTTGATGGCATCAAACTGAACTGATATTTTCAATTTGCATATTAGGCAAACTTATTAGATATTGATATTTTCAGTTTGCCTATTAGGCAAACTTACTAGATATTGATATTAGGCAAACTTATTAGATATTGATAGAGTTCTGGGAGATTATTTCTGTTGAGTTTGGTGTGTGTACGGGTAGTACTACATCCATCTGGACCCACATGTTATTCTCTATTTTATTAGCACTACTTGGTGATATATATCTGTGACACCAGGCAATGTACACAATAATATTTGATTGACTAATTGTATTATACACACAGTGAGTAGGAATTAAGAAATAAATGCAAACAGCACTTGATTGATTAATCATTTATATGTTCCAGCTTTTGAGCTTGTTTAGAAGCTTTGTGAAAAATCTCTTACTGCTGCTAAGATTATGATTTACAGTAAACGAAATGTGGTCTCTTCCCTCCCTCCTCCTTCTCCTGTTTCTTTTTTACTCGGTGTTGCTGTGTCTTTAAAACTCCCCTAATCACTGTTGTGTGTGTGTTATTGCTAGTTGTATTGATACCTTAGCTGTTTTGCTGTGTCATCCTGGGATCCTCTGCCTGCTTGGGAGGCCTCAGGCTTGTATAGAAGATAATGCATGGGCTTGACAGTTTTACCGCACTGTGAATGTTTTAAGAAGTCATTGCTTTTGTATTTAAAATTCAAATAGTTAGATTCTGTAAGGCACTAAGGCTAAAAACAGACTTCAGATTTCTCCTGGTACAAAGCTTTTTATTTTGGGATTTTACAGACATGCAAGCCCTTGTCCTGTTTTAAGTACCTTTGAAATATTTGAGACAATGCCAGTTGTGGCTACTTCAGGTTAATTACCATTCAAGCTGTGTATATAAATGATTGTCCCAAGCTGAGTCAAAGACTGGGACAATCCAACCTGGGATAATAATTGGAGTATTCCAGCCCTGAGTCATCAGCAAGGATCCCGATTTTCTCTGTGTAAAAATGGAAAATTCTTTGATAAAAACCATGAATTATTTGATTAAGCCCCCCCCAAATCTGTGTTTTTCTGTGATTTAAAACAAAACACCACTATATATACAGGTATCAGTTTAGTGCAGTATTTTATTGATATATTTACAATTTAAAGCACTTAGGAAGCCTACCAGCGCCTCAATAATTATAATAAATAAATTCTAAATACCTATAAATTTTGGCCCTGCCCAGTTCCCTGGCTCCCTCATTATGGGGGCCTCAATCCCCTCCCTACCTCACTGCAGCCAGGCTTACCTGCAGGAGCTGCTGTCCAGGCTGCCTGGCACCCATGTGCATGTATGTGTGCACATATGCACATGGCATACCCTGCTGATCGCCTTCTCTCACTCCTCTCTGTCCCTTGCAGGCAAGAACTCTCAGCCTAAAAGAGGAAACCCACCGTTTCCCACGCTTTTCTCCTTTAAAAGAGAAAATCTGGGTTTTTCTCTTTAAAATGAGAAAATCAGGCTTTTACCGTGTTTTTCCATGGCACATGGAAAACCCAGATCCCTGGCCATCAGCAATCCCTGGATTTGAGCATGATCTCTACCAGGGCCCATTGATAGGTCTCGAGGTGACTTAACAGTCCAATCCTTGAGCCACATATCTGTCTACAGAGGTTGCAGGTCTTTCTGCAGGGAAGAGTTGGCTGCAGGCTGGGATTCTTTTCCTTTTCCTCCTCTACTCCCTTTTCACTAAACAGAGATTCAGCCCTGATTCACCGAAGGACATAACTTTAAGGTACAAGTAGTCCCTGGCAAATTGGGAACCAGCCAATACTATATGTATGGATCTGTTTAGTGACTATGACAAATGTAGATCAGAAGCTGAATGTGGGGCTGGGGGGTGGAGTGCAGTTCTTTGAAGTGAGTGAAGTCTATTGGAGATCTGGCCTGGAGACGGTGTTGAGTACATTTATACTGGACACTTAGCTTGGGTGACTGGAACCTTGGTCCAAGTTTTTGGTTAGTTTAGCCTCTAAATGAGCATTTTCATAGCAAAGCCCTACCTGTATTACTGTGAACTTCCTGCTTCTGCACTTGCCTGTCTCTTTACAGCTATGCTTTTTTGCACTAGGAGGTGCTAGGTTTGTTTATCAGCTGTAGGAGAGTTTGTTCCTTGGCTTGAATTGTGAGAAGGATAGAAGGACTTTCAGCACTTCAGTAAGCTTGTCTAATCCTCACTGCAAAATAGGAAGGTTCTGGCTTGAGTGAAAGCACAGGTTGGATTTAACACATAAGTCAGCCATGGAAACAAGCATGAGTTAAATATACAAACCAACATGTGCTTGAGGTCTTTGTGTGTGAATACTTGGGTGGTTTGGGCACAAGTATGTATAGGAATGTGGTTACTGCTATAGTATAGACATAGGCAGACAAGGTTCTTTGGGGGAATGTGATATTTTTTATTTGACCAACTAAATAGTTGGAAAAAAATGTTCTTTACAAGCTTTAGAGGAAGAACATTTTTCCAACTATATACTTGGTCTAATAAAAGATATCACATTTACCTAAAGAATCCTGTCTGCCTATGTCCTTAGACCAACACGGCTATAACCAACACCCCCAATAATATAGACATACCATTTGTTTCCTGGGCCTTCATCATGGGTAGGAGTGGGAAGAGGATAGCATCATTATTCTAGGCAGGTTGCCACCAGCTACCTGACTGTGTCTATTTTAAAATAATCTAAATTGAAGAACAATCCAATTACTAACATAAGAAAAGAATTTTAATTTTCTTGGAAATGTGTGTGAGGACAGCAACAACATTTATTCCACTACCACTAAAATCAGAAATACAGAACATTTGACTCTTGTAGAAAAGGAGAGGAATTGGGTTTGACATGAAATATATCATCAAAATGGACCAATCTGATGAAAGACTGATAATATTGCATATTATTTCAGTGTGAAACGGTAAGGAAGAATATAGGAATTACTGTTTTGTAGGCTCTCAGATATTTAATTTGTTCACATTTCTGTAATACAAATTATATTATAAGATATAGAACATACCAGAGACAAACTTGAAAAATAAATGCTCAGGAGGTCATTTATTACTAAGTACAGTTAAAAATCAACCCTTGTGGAGGCACACAGTCATACAGAAGGCATCACATTCATTTAGAACACAGTTCTAATTGTGCTATGCTTCTCACAGACAGGATAACATCACAAATGATCCTAAGGAAACACCTAATATATTATTTAACTTTTTTTTAGTTTTCTTTGTATTGTGGTCACTCTTAAATTTGCCTTTTTGCTTCAGGGCTAGGGACAGACATTAAAAAAGCCTTTGTCTGAATTGATTCAATCTTTGCAGGTTAGTCTAACTTGGCTAGGCTGAATTGGTTTGAAACTGGACATACATTCTCTCTGGACTGAGGAAATTCAGGCACATGACTGCAGTGGCTTAGGCTAGAAGCTGAAGGTGCTAGAGCAGCCCTCCCTTCCCTTCTGCAGGGAGCTGAGTGGAGGGGGGTGTGGCCAAGCCTGGCAGGGCTCTCTCTCTCTCTCTCTGCCTGGTCCCAGGCTTTTCCCTGGTGGCTGCTCAAGGGGCAAGAGTATTGTCATCCCCCAGCCCTGGGCTAGTACTCTGAGGCAAGGGTGGGGGGGGTGCAGTGCATGCATCTGTTGATGATATGGAGGTTTTCAGTCTCCCTCCCTCCTTATCATACTATCTGCAGCAAACAGACAGGCGAGCAAGTCAGCTGGGGGCTGATAGTGATAACAGTCTTTATCAGTTTACCAGCTGACTTGTTGATTAGCTCCAAACAGCCCTAAGCAGTCACTGTTCTGTCTGCCTGCCTCAGTGAAATTGGAGAGAGAGACACACAGACACCTCTCAGCATTAGCTGGAATGCCACATACCTAGGGTCCATAAGGCTGGGTCTGTGCTGTGGGAGTTGGGGGGGGGGAGGGGCAGATTTCCTGCTTGAGCAGCAAGGGGTTGGGAGTAGGACAGGGGGAAGCCAGGCAGACCCTGTTGTGCAGCAGAGAGCCCCACCCAGCCCAGAGAGCATGTCGGGATGCTGGGGGACTGTGATTTAACTTAAACCAGCAAGGGGGACAGACATTGTATAAACCGTTTTGACCCAAATCAGTTAAGTCTGATACTGCATTCGACCAGGTTTATGTCAAACTGGTTTCAGCCATTTTCAAACTGGTTTATGTACACTGAACATCTGTTCTGTTACAGGTTTAAATCAGTTTCTGATCACTTAAACCAGCTTATGTGTAATGTCTTTCCCTAGCCCAGAGAGTAAATCTTCTGTATTCTGGGAATTTCTAAGAACCATAATCTCTACAAATACCAAGACAGCCTGTTGCTAATTTCCCTTTCACATCCTCCACTTTCTAATTATAGTACCAATCAGATGCCTTGTAGGAAGAGCAACTTGGATAGCTCTTGAATATGCATCTACAGTAGGCTTTGCACTACAGGGTATTGTAATATGGACTTAATCATCTTTCCTTGGGATTTGACATCCTTATATACCAAGCTGTCAATACATTTTATGCAGGCATTTGTTATGAATCTCTCTAGTAGCCAGACTGACAAATGAACAGGTTAGTATTGATATTGTCAACATGAAGACTTACAAAGCGATGTGTTAGGTTATAGCACTTGCTTTCTGATAATTTTAACTCCTGTGAAGAAATTGCATATCCTAACTTTTGTGCTTGCTTATTTCTAAAATTTCAGTCTTAAATGCACTTCTATAAATCTAGATTTCTTTCTAATTCCTAAAGGCAGACGACATTGAAACTTTCCTCTCCCTGGGCTAAGGCTCTATTATTCTAGCTTTAATTTGAACTGGTCAGAAAATCTCGAGTTTTTGCTAAAACTTGAAATTTGAAAGTAGGCAAATTTTATTTAGTTGAAAAACAGTTCTGAGGGAAAATGTTCAGCCCACCCTACCTTACTTCCTGCCTTTGGTCTCCTGCTTTCTCCACCTCTTACTTGCCCCTGGTTAGAGTCCTGCCACCAACTGAAACTTGATGCTGTCAGCTTTAATTAGGTCAAAGCACTGAGGAAGTATTGGTAAAATGAATTACGAGTATATGTCCGTTTTGCTCTTGACTGTCATTCTGAAATGTCCTTCCTAGCTAAAAGATGACTGTCTTGAGTAAGGGAATAGTTGTACCTTTGATGCACTCTTCTGCCTTTCTTTGTCTCCTCTCTTATGCACCCTACCCAGTGACAATTGCCTTCACTCCTCTATGCGTGGTATTGCATGAGTTTCTGGCTTCCAGATTAGGTCCCTGAGTTGCAACCCTGCTGTTCACCAAGCATAAATCTTTAGGCCCAATAAGGTTCAACATCTGCAAGAGTCTTCCCTTCAGGGATTGTGACCAGAATATTAATGCAGTGACTCAGAACAGCTAAATCAAAGTATGATTTACTGTAGCCATAGAAACACAGCAATTGGTGTAAAGGGGTAAAATAACAGAGAAACCCACACATCATCTCTTAGATAAAGCTTAGCATTTCCCTTAAAACACAGGAAGGCTCTATTATTCCAAATGCCCCAGCTTCTATTACTTCTTCTTGAGCTCAAGGCTCAGAACTTTCTATACTTTAGATTTTCTTGTATTAGATTTCCTGCTTGAAGATCCCTTCCCTTATCCAAACCAGGGAATCTTGGAGCCAGCGTTCATCAGAGGCAAAAATTCAGAGGTAGTTAGCTCAACCTCTGGCTGAATTATTTAAAGGCATTGTCTTCTGTCTCATGGGTGTTAGGAATCCTTATAGAAAATAGCATGATAATGAAATAAATAGAAATAATTAACCACAAATAATTTATTTTAAATATCTACTCTTTTTGTTTGTGTATTGTTCATAAAGTGTGAATTGGAAAGTGCTACCATTTCATTATTATTGTAAGAGTGCTCAGGATTAGACTCTCATTTTGCTTTATTCATACAGGAGCATAAGAAGACAAGGTCCCTGTCCTGAAAACCTCAAAATTATTCTTTAAGTTTTGGTCCACGAAGATAGGTTTGTTGGATATATTTGCAAGTCATGCCAGGACAGTTGCTTATAGTGTTTAAATGGTTCTCTACATGTAATCAATATGTCCTGACTGATTAAATTTACAGTTGAATATATGGTACAATTTAAAATCCATTTTTGGTCAGCTTAGCATTCAGATTTTACAAGCTCTTGTGGTAATAAAGCTAAATTGTTCTAATGCATTGGAAGCAAATATGGGTCATGAACAAGGCTGAACTAAAATTTGTGGGTTTTTTGCATTGGAATGAATATTAGAAAAATATTTTCCACTGTTGCCTCAGCTCTAGCCAAAGGGTAGGAATTGAGGCAGCAAACATCCTGGAACTAGGAAAATATAGATTCAACTACTTGGTTTGGAAACCACTTAGAATTCTAAATTGTCCTTTACCTCAGAAAATTACAACAAACATCCTTATTAAAAACAAAGAAGGCAGGCATTCGTCTTCAGAAAACTTCAGAGTAGTTTTCATCCCAGTATCAAAGAGCTAATGAAACTGATAAGCCAACTCTATTTTCTGTATATATTAGACTTCTATCTTTCACAGATTCATCTGTAGCATATTATATCTTAGTTCAAGCATTTCAATTATTGGAAATAAATGTGGTGCAGTGCATAGACAGTTATATAAGAGGAAGCGTTTTAGATGTGTACTTTTCTCAGCCAGACTGAAAGCAATTCTTAATAAATAGGGAAATCGAGAAAAATATAATTAATTGTTAGATTGCCAGTGCACTGAGATCACTGCCTGCTTATCAGGTTGATTATTATTGTCCCCGTGTATTTCCAGGCTATGTCCATCACTTGTCTGTTGTTGCTGTATGCTGTAAGTCAAGGGTGCTAAATTCAACTGGGGCCCCAAGCTGGATCCAGACCATGGAGCTCCTCATGGGCTGGTTCAGCCTTGGGAATAGGAGTGACTGTTGTGTCCACTGTGGGTGGAGACAGTGGTGTCATTGAGGGGTCTGGAGGTAGCAGTGCCAGTGGGTCTTGATGTGGCAAATGATCTGGGGATTGTGGCAGCAGGTCTCTGGATGGTGAGGGGTCCATGAGTGTGGGTGTGCCAGTGGCAGCAGGGATCTGGCAGCAGCAGTGACTCAAGCTTGCCACCAATAGCCATAGCCAGCCAGGCAAAAGGGCCCTGAATTCCAGGGTAGTTCACATCTTTTAACTTCTGATAACCCATCAGTAGCCTGGCAGATCAGAGTCACTTTAGACCATATGTTGACACCCCTGCTCTAAGTTGTCATCTCTTTGGAAAAGGGACTGCATTTTTCTATGTTAGTGTAGTGTCTAACACAGTGGGGTTTTCTAGGCATTATGATAATAGAAACCACAATTAACCCTGAGCTTCCTAGTAGACAAAAAGGCTTCTCAGAGGAAGGTCTGTCCTGTTACCAATATGATACTTCAGAACTTGAGAACTCAGGTGACACAACATTGACATCACTGCACTGAGTGAGACCCAGTGAGTGGGAGATGGGCAGCTCAAGGAACAAGGAGGCGGCTATATCTTCTTCTGGAAGGGTAAACAGGAAGGAGAACACCAACTTCACAGAGTTGACTTTGCCATTAAGAATAAATTCATAAACCAACTCAATGAGTTCCCTATCAGATTTTTGACTGCCTCATTACTCTGTGTCTCAAATTGGCAGGGAGCCAATATGCCACTGTCTTTAGAGCATATGTTGTGACTCTTGATACTGCTGATGAAACCAAGGAGGAATTCTATGCCAACCTTGACCAAGTCCTTTCTGATGTCCTGGAAGGAAAAATACTTATTCTGTTTGGTGATTTCAACCCCAGTCAGAAGGGACTTGAACCTCTGGAAAAGAACTATCAGCAAGGAAGGAATGGAAAAGGTCAACTCCAGCAGCATCCTCCTCTTGACCAAATGTGTGGTCAATGTGTGGAACATGGACTCACCATCACCAACACCCTTTTCTGTCATAACAGGTATAGGACATCATAGCAACACCTGTAATCTAAGGATTGGCACTTGATTGACTAAGCTGGTGATTGCTGGACCAATCGCTGACTCATTCACTTGGTTTTATCACTCAAGTTGGTTCCTACATGATGGCTTCAGCAGAAGTAATGCTAGAAGATCACTGTTGAAAGACTCAAGGACCCAGTCAAGAGAGACCTCTTCCACCAGTGTCTCAGTGAAAAGCTGGCAAATTCCAGTCAACAACAATGGGAGAATGTCAGAAGCAGTTGGGGTGTCTTCAAGCCTACCATCATCAACAGCTGCGAAGAAACTCTTGGATTCTGTACTAGGAAACATTAAGACTGGTTTGATGAGAATGACCAGGAGATCCAAGAGTTGATCCTCCATGAGGGCAGGGCCTTTTGTGCTTAGCAGAAAAACATCAAATCCAAGCAAAAGAAATTGAATCGCCAACAAGCCAAGGCAGAGGTCCAAAGGAGGACCCATGATATGAAGTACAGATGGTGGGAAGGCAAGGGGAAGGAGAGTCAATAACTCACAGATATCCACGATATACAAAGTTTTTTTAGTTCCAGCACAGCCATTTATGGTCCAAACATTCAGAGACCAACTCCCTGGAGACCTAAGGATAGAGAAGACCTGATCAAGGTATGGGGAGCCATCACTGCCTGATGGAAGGAGCATTTTGAAGACCTTCTCAATCAAGACTCTGTTGTTGATGAGTGTTCTCAACTCTACAGTCAGACATGATCTCAGAATCCCTCCAACCCATGATGAGGTGAGGAAAGCCATCAAGCGGGTGAAGAATGACAAGACATCTAGAGCAGATGGAATCTCTGATGTAATCTTCAAGCAGTGGGGAGAGAAGTTTGCATCACAGCTCCTTGCCCTCATCTTAAGGATCTGGAATGATGAGTAAATCCCAGCTGACCTCAGGGATGCCATGATTGTAACAATCTTCAAGAAAGGAGACAGGTCCAAGTGTGGAAATTACAGAGGGATCACCTTGCTGTCCACCACAGGAAAGATCATTGTAAGAACCCTCCTGAACCGTCTCCTTCCACTTGCTGAAGAGCTTCTCCTGGAATCTCAGTGTGGGTTTAGGGTATCAAGAAGCACACCTGGCATGATCTTCACTGCTTGCCAGCTGCGGGAAAAATCCCAGGAACAACATAAACTCCTCTACGTGGCCTTTTTCGCTTCACAAAAGCCTTCAACTCTGTCAGCTGAGAAGCATTGTAGATGATCCTTTTGAGGTACAGATGCCCAATGAAATTCATGAATGGTGCATGCCCCCCAACAGCTGGAGGGACATGGTGGCAGCAGGAGTGCAGCGGTGGGAGCCCAGTGGCAATAAGCTGGGGAGCTCCCGCAGCTGCTGATGCCAATGTCGGTGGCAGCAGGGTGGGGTGAGGTGGTGAGTGCTGACCAAGGGTTGGTGACCACCCACAGCTGCCGCTGGCAGCATCGGCAGCAACCAGCAGGGATTGCAGACTGCCCACAGGGTGGTGAGCGGCGACCGCCCACAGGCGCTGCTGACACTGTTGGTGGCACCTTTCTGTACGGGGTGCACCGCCATGCACAGGGCTGCACATGCACTCGTGTGCACCCCCTACGCATCACCCCTACTGAAATTCATCACCATTCTTTGCCTGCTCCATGATGGTATGTGAGTGGTGGTGAGTAAGGAATCTATCACAAATCCCTTTTAGGCTAAGACTGGAGTTAAGCAAGGCTACATCATCTCTCCAATGCTCTTCTTGATATTACTTACTGTGATGCTAAATCTGACCACCAACAAGCTTCCAGTCAGAGTGGAGCTAAACTACTGAATGGAAGGTAAACTGTTTAATCTCAGCCAACTCCCAGCCAAAACCAAGACCACCCTGACCTCAATCATTGAGCTCCAGTACTCTCATGCTGTATAGCGTGCTCAGTCAGAAGCAGACTTTCAGGTAGTTGTTGACATCTTTACTGAAACATACAAGAAAATGGGACTGATGCTTAACATTCAGAAAACTATGGCCCTCAATCAGCAAGCTCTTAAAAAGCAGTCCCCAGCTCCGGTAATTCAGATTTATGGTGAGACTCTCGAGAAAATTGAGTATTTCCCGTATCTTGGAAGCCATCTCTTGCAGAAGGCTGACATTGATGAAGAAATCCAGCATTGCTTCAAATGTGCAAGTGTAGCTTTCATACACCTGAGGAAATGGGTGTTCAAAGATCATGACATCAGATTTGAAACCAATCTCATAGTTTATCAAGCAGTCATGATCCCTACCTTGCTGTACAAAGCTGAGATGCGGACAACGTAAAGGAGACACCTCAAGTTGCTGGAGTAATACCATCAATGCTGCCTTTCAAATATCCTTTGGATACAGTGGGAAGACAAATGCATCAATATTAGTGTCCACTTACAAGCAAACACCATGACCATTGAGGTGAGGTTCATTCAACATCAACTTCAATGGACTGGCTACACCATCCATATGTCTCACTCCAGACTTCTGAAGCAAGTTTTATTCTCTCAGCTCAGTCAAAGCATACGCTCAAGAGGAGGGCAGAGAAAGTACTTCAAGGATGTCCTCAAGGCCAGCTTGGAAAAGTGCAACATAGACATCAACTCATGAGAGGCTATTATCCCAAATGGAGGAAGAGTTTGCCACAAGGATCTCAGTACTTTGAAAACTCGTGACAACAACAGGAGATGGCAAATGGGAGTGGCAGAAATAGCATATCACTGACCAAATCAGAAATCCAGAACCATCCACCCACCAGAGGAAACACATACCTGAGTTGCAGTAGAACCCGTTGATCCTGGATTGGCCTTGTCAGCCTTCTTTGGACCCACAGATAAAATGATCATGGAAGACAATCATTCTTGACTGTGAGGGACTGCTGATAATTACTTCAGTTTGTTACTGCTTAATTTCCCATTGTACTCATTTGGTGATCCCTGTGCTCCTTACTGTAGCAAAGGGCTGTATCTGGATAGCTCTTTGCTTCTGTATGTCAAGGGAGAGATGGATAGAACTTCAAAAGCCAGACGGCTTGCTTTTTTAGGATTATCTTTTAATTCTTCCTAATAAGTACGTAAGAACAGACTTTAATGTTCCTTGAAAGTCATCTTGGCTAAGTACAGACATTTGGGGAGGTTAAATGGGGTTCAAAATGGCTGCCTGATTTAAACTTAGCTCATCCTGGTGCTGAGCTTACACTTACAGACCCAGTCTCAGTGACCAGCAATCAGTCTAAACCTGTAAATGTATAGAAGTTCCATGCACACAAACCAATTTAAAAATTGCAGAATCTGGTCTAAGATAAACCTGGATCTATGTAGTATTGAACTTTTTTGATTTAGGTCAAACTGGTGCATGGAAATTCTGTCTACTTCCCCTGCCCAGCCCTGGGGTGGGGAAAACCCAACCACTGGCCCCAGCTCTGGGGCTACTCTTTTCACCTTGCCTTGCACTGGGCTATTATTTGCCCCTCTGCCCACACCAGCAGCCAACCCTCTCAACCCCCATTCCACAAAATGCTCCAGGTGCAGCTGTTTTTATTAGCATTTGCTGTTGCTGGAGCCAAGCAAGTAAGTCTCAGTGGGGTCAGGGGTGGGAGGGAAGGTGGGTGTAAGTTAGCTGGGATGGGAAACCAACCCACCCATGGGTCCTGCCTGACCCCCACATCCTATCTACAGGTTGTGCCTGCCTCCCCACTCATGGGTTGTGCCTGCCCTGCCCACCCTACCCGCAAGACATGCCGGCCTGGTCACCACAGCAGTGGATCATGCTGGACCCAGCCATTGCACCCACAGGTTGCCCTGACCCTGCCCACATGATTCACGGGTCATGCAAGCTTTTCCAACCCTTCCTGCAGGTCAATGTGGTCATGGCAGCCCTGCCCA
Source organism: Alligator mississippiensis (assembly GCF_030867095.1). Classification (NCBI taxonomy): domain Eukaryota; kingdom Metazoa; phylum Chordata; order Crocodylia; family Alligatoridae; genus Alligator; species Alligator mississippiensis. Next base: position 226,266,188 of record NC_081826.1, on the reverse strand, counting down.
CCTCACCCATGGTGCTGCTGGCCCTACCTACCCTGGGTCAGGCCAGGGCTGCCCACCCCACCTTTTGGTCATGATGGCCATGACCACACCACCCATGGATGGTGCTGGCCCTGCCCACCCTGCCTGCAGGTCATGGTGGTCCTGCCCACAGCACCCATGGGTCATACTGATACTGCCCATCCCACCCATGGGTGCCACCAGTCTCATCCAGCCCATCCATGGATTGTGCCTGCCTTACCCACCCCACCCGTGGGTTGAGGTGGCCCTGCCAACCCCACCTGCAGGTTGCACCATCCCCACCCACCTCACCTGCTGGTTGCACCTGCCTGGCCCACTCCACTCACTGGTTGCACCTGCCCCACCCACCCCACCCATGGGTTGTACCAGCCCACTCCACCTACAGGTCATGCCTGCCCCAGTGGACCCCCAGTAGTTCCCCATCCTGACTTACCAATGGCTAGGGCAGCCATTTTGAATTTATTTAACCTCCCCATAATGCCCCTGAATGTCTGTACTTAGCCCTTGAGACAGTTGTACTGAAACCGGAATATTTTTCTCTCTCTATTTTATTAGCCATGCTAATTAAAAGTGCCTGAGTGTCATGTGTATCAGTATCCCAACACTGAAAAAATGGTGGCAGGGCGCTTTGAACTAAAGCCATTTTTCAGCGTGGGGATGTTTGATACATGTGATGCTGGAGACTGCTGGAGCACGTTAATTTCCATGCTCCAGCAGACTCGATTAATCAAGTCTGCTCTGACATGCTGGATTTACAGTGCATTGGAGCAGCCTCCCTGCATGTGTGCAAGTGCCTTGTGGTACTAGAAAAAGGTGCATTAGCTTATTTTAATGCACACTAGCAAAAGCACACTTTAAAAAAAAACTTTTTAATGTGCATTAAAATAGGCTAATGCACATCAAAGTGCACATGTAGATGGACCCAGAAGGGGATTTGATAACAGTCTACAAATAACTGAAGGGTGGTTGTAAAGAGGATGAGAAAACTAGATGTGAAATAATGGACTTAAATTGCAATAAGGAAAATTCAGGCTGGATATTAGGCAGAACTTTCTAACCATGAGAATGTTTAAGCACTGGAACAGATGACATAGAGGTTGAAGAATCTCCATCCTTTGAAATTTTTAAGAGTAGGTTGGCTTTGAAAAACTGGTCTGGAATGGTTTAGACAGGGATGATCCTGCCTGAAACTGAGGGTTGGACAAAGTAATCTCCTGAGGTACCCTCCAGCTCTAGTTTTCTATGATTCTGTTGCATCAAACATACAATTACTTGTTTTTACTTTCAAGACACTCTCAGCCCTTCATTTCCCCACAGATTGTCTTTCATTCAGTATTGAGAAGTTGACTTCTGCCTCTGATTATTTGTCAAATAAAACAACATTTCTGCTTTCTTCTGTGCTGTCCTTCAGATTTAGGAGGAGTTCTCTGCAAACATCTATGAATCTATTTCATTGTCCTTCTTCAAATTGGTCCATAAAACTCTCTTGTCAACTGTTTGTGGGCATTATGGCAATGGTTAGACCATTCCTGTATGTCTGTTACACCAGTTCATATTGTGTCATGGTTCCCTGGTACTCTCTTGTCTAGCATGTATACACTATTGTTTCTTGTCTTATGTTTAGAGTGTAAGTTCTTTGGGACAATGCCTCTTTGCTTGGTTCAGTTCCTTGCAAAACATAGATCACATCCATGAGCAGTCCTTCTAGGTGTTGTAATAATAAAAATGGTAAGACTCAAATGCTATGATAAGTGTTGTAGATTGCAGACACATGACATATATACCAATGATACAATTAATATCTATTTTTTTATATTTATTTGCATTGGGATCTGGAGTTAAAAGATGACTCAATCATCCAAGAGTAGTAGCAGTATGTAGACTGCTATTGCAGCACCACGCTTGTGCATAGTATGGGACTAGATCATATCAAATCAGTTGAAATTTATCAGGATTGCAAACAAAGGATGGTATCCACTTCACTGGTGTATAGTTGGTTCCTACAATATTTTGTTGCATTCTTTATACTGGAGTAGAGTGACTTACACTGGTGTGAGACTGCATGTCATTTGCCTGCTCCATTTTTATATTCGAGTAAACATGTTAGATGTCCCGTAGATAAACCAAAGAGGAAGCCAAGAAATCTGTATCATCAGACTGGTTTGGATGTTGTGCAACAGATAGGGTATGGGAACACCTAATAGGCTGTTTACCGACCCAGCTTACGCAATGTCTGTATAGATCGGGTACTTTAATGGGACTTTTTTTGCACTTTTATCTAATAGCTGATCAAATCAGCTGTTAGATAAAAATACCAAAAAGCCCCACTGAAGTGCCTGATCTATGCAGATGCTGCGGAGCCGGGTTGAACCAACACAGTACTTCTGGTAAAACATGTTTCCATTTTTTCTCCACATCTGTCAGTGGGGATTAATGAGGAGAGCAAAAAAGATTAAATTGTGTTTTAGGTTGGGTTAAATAGTCCTTGAAATTGCTAGACATAACTGGTGCACTTCATTTAAGATACCTGTGAAGGTAGTAAGCATATTTTTCCACCCCAAACAAAAGCATATAGAAGGCTGGTCAGGAAACTGAATACTCAGAGTGGATGTTGGCTGGATATCGCTTTGGGAAGGAATAGGTACAGGTGGTAGAAAAACTGGTCAGAGGGAGGAGTGAGACAGCACAGGAAAGGAAGTTTTAGCCCAGCCTGAACCACATTATTGTGTAGCTTGAGAGAATCCTAGGGGCTTTGGTTTAGGGTGCTGGCTGAAAGAGATTTGAAACTGTGAGCAAACTCTTTGCCTACAGGGAATTGATTTCTTCTTTGCTCAAGAAAGCAGGACTTTGCGTACAAGTTACAGCAAGCAGAACTGCATTGAGGGTATCTGAATCCATCAGTTTCTCCTCTGAACTGGAATAACCACACATTTTGTTTAGCTACACTATCAAAAGCAGGTAACAATGGCTACCACTTAGTGAACATGAACCCTGGGTACTTTCCCTGTTTATACTTGTTCTGTGAATTACACTAAAGATTTTAGTCTGCAGAGCTGTCAATGAAACTTTTACACATACACATCACCTTTCAGATACACACGTGCAATATAAATATAGAGGCCTCGCAACACGAAATTGATTGCCTATTCTAAAACAATATTGTATCATTAAGTAATTTAGTTATAACTAAAATCCTGATAAATGGCCTCTTCCTCCTAGTACAAGCAGTCAAGAGGATGATCAGACAGAAGTGTGTTGTTTTGTTGACCAAGACATTTAGCTCAGCTGAAAGCATAACTCTGATTGACTTAATAGGACATTCTCATTTTCAGAAATCTTCCTTTCACACATCTTTTCATTGACAGACAGCAAGCAAAACAGCAATAATTGAGAGTGAAGGCAATTTTATTCCTGTTAGAATACAGAACCATTAGCCATAAATATGGATACCATGTTTTGGGCAGAAACTGTACTTGTTTTTATATGTTCTAACATGGTAACTGAAAACAAAAACTCTGAAGAGCCATTTTTTACAAAATAGGATGTTGGAAATTTCTAATTTCTTCCTCAGTACCATAATCAGAAAGGGCAGTGTATTTTATTGGAGAAAAAATGTTAATTAAATGTTCCTTAGTATGCCATAATAGGATTATTTTGCATCTGTTTTGGAATGACTTAGAACAGTGGTTCTCAACTTTTTTAGATTTATGGCACTGCTCATTATGTTCAAGGGACGCTTCCTTAGACTCACGGTACTCCTCAGAAAATGGTTTTCACTCTTTTTTGACTGTAGAAAAACAATAGAGCAATTCTTATGTTGAAAAGTACTCAGAAAGACCACAAAAGTAAAAAAAAAGGTTTCAATGCTGTGGATTCCTATTGGAAATCTGAGTTTATCTTGTGTTTGCACACTTAACACTGTGTGACACCAGGCAGCACCCTTGAAAGAATCTCAAGGCTTCCCAGGGTGCAACTGCACTCTGGTTTAGAATTACTGAATTAGAAGTTTATTGTTGGCTAATGACCAAGGAAAACCTTGAAAGGAGGTTTAGAAGGAAGTTGAAAATATGTGGCTCTTTAATGGCAGCCAGAATATTGTACTTGGTCAGGAAGTCCTATGCATCTATGGAATAATGCATGAGACAGAACTAGACAGAATGCATTCTACAATACAGAGCTAAGCAAAATTTTCTCTCTCCACCAATATATAAGCAAGTTTATAAGATTTCTATTACTTTAAAAAAGTTGCCAAATGAATATAGTAAGGGACATAAGCAAGTGTCTAACCAGTAATTTTTGGTGTATAGCTGCATATATTGTAGGCACAAAGTGCAATTATGGATGCAGTTTGTGTTTAGAATAGGGTTTACAGTCGATCTCAAAATATTTAGTGACTGTGGGATAAAAGACATGAACAGTTTGCTGTTTTCCTAAGAAAAGTGAGTAGAGCAATAACTAGCCAGCTTTCCCATTTGTTCTGCTATGTGTGCAAAGAGAAAACACTAAGAAACATTTCCTGGGCTGGGCTACTGAATTAAGTGGCTGCCTCAAATCATATTATTTTGATTTGATGGTTGCAAAAAATTTGGCCTTTAGATATTCCATGGTTAGAGGCTGAGTTTTTACTCTATATAAAAATATTCAAACTATGCAGAGTACAGACGGGACACTTAGAACATAGCAGCTTTTATTAGAAATGTTCCCAAGCAAACGCATTCTATAAAAGCTGACAGATTCAGTAAATGCTAAAAGTTTAACCCTAATAGAAGCAGAGCTGGGGAGAAAATGGTTTCCCTGTCCCATTTTTTAAAAAGTTAACATTAATAAAACAAACCTGTTCTGCACTGGGATGAAGCAAAGCCTGTTGACATGTTTAGCAAAAGCTGGCAGAGATGTGATACTCACTCAACTTATCAGAGCTTATTACCTTATGACTACATCACTTACTTAATATATGGGAAACTGAGGCTGAAGTCTCTGGTCTGAATCAGGTAGACATACATTTGAAGCTGAGTCTCCCATATCCCTGCTGTGTGCCATAAGCACCAGGCCGCCAACTGTTCTGATGTGGATAGTTTTTTTTCTGGTTTTGACAGAAAATTCATCCTGGAGCTGAGAAAACTGCATCAGCAAAAGCTGTTTCTTCCTATAATACATTTCTGTGAAAAGGGGAAAATCCTCCACCATTTCTGTAGAGAAGAAACATGTTTTATACCATGAATTATTAATGTCTGTGTGGCTCGTTTTCAAGTAATCATCTTGATTTCTAAGGACATACGATATTACTCACCAGAGCACTTATAATTAGGGCTCTTGCTAGAAGTAACTACAGTAACTTTTTCTCACTAGTTTAAAAAATGAACTTTTTCTTTAGCTAAGCCCACAGTATATTGTGACATGAGAGAGCTTATTTCAAATGGACAGTTTATCATCTTTTCACATAGATTTCCATGAGTGAACCGAGTAAATGCCATGCCTTAAAAGACATAAGAAGAATGCATATGTCCAGTATACCTGGTTGTATCCGTATCTGTTCTTAGCACTTGACTAACTCTTCCTTCAGCTTTTTATTTTGGTCACTGCCCAACTGGCTTCCTGAAAAGTGTAAGCAGCCGCAATCACATGGTTTTAATAAATGGCAAGCACAAAAGGTAAGTGTGACAGATGGTATAAATTGCCATAGATCTACAGAAGTCATTGGGAAGGTTCTTCTACAAGCAATTCCTCTTCAAATCTTTTGAGGTATTCACCCAGGTATTTATTCTAGGGCTAGGTACAGACATTACACTTACAGTGCATTAAGTGTGCAGAAAGCACTTTACAGCTGTAACAGAAGAGATGTTCACAGCACCTAAATGTGCTTTAAAAATGGTGGATCCCACTCAAAGTTAACTCTGGATGGATGTGGAATCAGAATAAATCACTTTAGGTTACAGAGCTTTATCAAATGTCTATACCACATCTCATCATGAGTCAAGGTAGGTCACATTCCCCTCGCTAGGCAGCTCACTAGCCTTAGCTGGTGCTCATCTGCTCTGGGTGAGCACTGACTCAAACCTGCCTCCAGGCTGTCACAGAGATGAGACAGAAAAGGCTCTGTCTCCTGTCTGCACAGCTGGGTGGGTGTGGGGGAACAGAGCCCCCCTACCAAATGGGGGGGGGGGGGCAAAGATTAAATTAACCAAAGATAGCTGCATCAGGTCTCAGGGGAGGGGGCCATGCAGGCAAGGGAGCTCTGTTCTGGGCCAGAGCATGGCAAGGGAGCTCTGTTCCCCCACCCCCTGTTCCAAGCATGGCAAAAAGTTGGTCTGGGCAGCTGTCAAGCAGCTGGGATGGGGGGGAGGGAGCTCCCCTTTCATGAAGACCCAGACCAGCCCCCCAGAAATGTGGTGTATGGGGGTCTGTGTGGCATGGGGACTTCCTACCCCTCTGCCCCAGTCTCTTGACAGCTGCAGCCAGGGGCTATGGCACAGGGCTGCCCTGCCTGGTTTTTTATCATGCCAGGAACTGGCACAGGGGTGGTCTGGGCATGCTTCAGCTTGGCACACAGCCCCAATGGTGCAGGGCTAATCTGGGCACTTCAGAGCCTGGTGAACAGCCCCAGTGGCACAAGTTCGATCGGAGCACAACCTTTAAATTGTGTCCCCTCACCCCACTATAAACAGTCACCAGTCAGCTATGATTTAGCCTAGAAGTCACTGGAGCTATACTAGTATCTGTGTTAAATTAGAATTAGGTTGGCTATGTATATTTTTTGCTGATAATATAATTCTTATATTTAATTAAAAAAAATATCCCAACAACCTAGGAATATTATTTAGAAAGTGCTTCTGCTCACCTTGTAGACAGTGAGAATTTTACAATTTAGTTCAATCTGTACTCAGTGGTGAACGATACTTCCAAACAATTCTGAATACTTTGTTTTCTCCTCTCATCTATAAATAGTTCATCTGCATAGATATTACATTACCCAGACACCTCCTAAATTGATCTTCATTTTATACAGCCAAGGAAAATGCATATTCTATCCAGGTGCATACCACATAAAGCTGATACATTTCTGGAACAGGAGTAGCTGTTTTCTATTACTTGCAAGGTCTATTGTATTGCAGCTCTTCCTTCTTAGTATATTAGCACATTTTTTTCAATTTTTCTTTAAAGACCACTTTGATATATCTATGAGGAAGATTGTGTCCCTACCTATGTGTCAGTCTGTTTCAAAAAAATGGCTGGCACAGTATGGGAGGTCTAATTTTACTATCTTTCCTTTGCAGTTCTGCGGTGCATAGCAGAAGTAAAACCAGCTTCCCAAACACCTCCACTCTTGCATATTGCTAGCTGTCTCTTGTAAGGCAAAAATCTTCTTTCTGCACCATCACAGAAGGAAAAACAACTGGTCCAGTGATGATCATTTGTTATTCTATTTAATATAATCATATAATGACTCCACAATGGAACCATAGCTATGTTCCATGCTGTCCTTATTAATGAGAATAACACAATGGAAAAAATCTAAAAAGCACAATTCTGGCCTTCTTCAGACCCTCCTTAACACTCACTCTACTATGCCTCATACTTCAGATAACCATGGTAAGGCAGGTTACCTGCAGAGCTTAAGACCTGCTGTATCACATCACAAACTGAGGTGAGTGAACAGAGCTACCTGGAACACAAATAATAAATAAAAAGTATGAATGTGCCAAGAATATCTACACATGCCAAAGATATTCACATACAGATGTATAGCCACTTCATTATGTATTTAAGAAACTAGTGGTGTTTATGTTCTATGGTCATTTTCATGTGGAACATAAGGAATTTTTAAAAATTGGGTTTTTTGGTTTTGCTTTTCTTTTCAGGCAGACAGTCCCTACACTGAATTGCCAGGCAGAGGAATAAAATTCACTTGCTGGCAGAACTACGTTTTCTTTGTACTGACAATGTAAAGGATGGTTTTTAATCCAATTGTAGATATCCCTCTGGATAGCCTGCTAAGATGCCCTTATGTCTAGAGCAGCTTGTTTATTAACCCTTATAATTTAAAAATTCAGTACTGTTGTAAAACGGTTGTTTTCAAGGACAAACTATTTTAAGGCTTTTAAATATTAAGTCCATGATGTGTATATATATGTCACATATGCTAACTGGTTATAATAGTACTTTGCTGCTGTTGCTCCAGCTACAACCAAGGATTTCTAAAGTGTTCATAACCAAAATTGTGCTGGAATATGTTTAGGGACATAAACCAGATACTTCCTAAAGGAAAAAAATGGAATGTGTACTATGTACTATGAAGAAGGTTTCTTTTCATTTCTTTTGGGACCACTGAGTTTGGCACCATCTTCTTTTTACTGCTAATTTGGAATATTTCGTAAGTATTCTTGGAAGAGGCTTTAGTGACTCTCATGCTGAGTATCAGACATTATGCAGTTTTAAACATTATGGATGGAAAATAACTGGTAAAGGAGCTAAAACCCTAAATTCCTTTCTATATAGGTGTAAGAGCAGTTGCCATATGCCTCCAGTGGTCACCTTGACCCTGCCTGGCTCTTGCCTTCACTTCCCAGGGTCCTACTCTTGTTTTCTGCCTGCCACTTCTGGATCTAAAATTGGATGAAAGGAGGCTGCTCTCAGAGGCTGGTGAGCCTAGGTGCTCTCTCTCTCATGGTTCACTCCTGCTGTGCCCTAAAAGCCTTAAGGGCTAACTTTGTGGCCTGTCTACTCATGTCAGTGGACATTTAGCCCCAGTCCAATATCTTGCCGCCTCAGGCCTTCACTCCCTTGTTGGGGCCTCAGCCTTTCGAGCTTCTACCCCTATGCTTTGTCTCTGCCCTTTAGCCCAGGCCCTCTGTGCTAGACTTCAGCCCCAGTTTTGCCCTTTCGGGCTCTAGTCTTTGCCCTTCTTAGGCTGTGGACCCCCTGGTCCCAGTCACTGCCCTCTTGCACTCTGGGCCTCTGGCCCTGGTTACTGCCTGTCTTGGACTTTAGCTTTAGCTTTCTTGACCTCGGGCCTCTTCTCTCTCTTTCTCTTAGGTGTTGGCCCTGGAGCTGCCTTCATCTTGAGCCCAGCCCTAGGCAGGGCTCCAAAACATTAGCATGCCCCTGACACCTCACTGTGGTTAACCACAATGCCCCTCAGGCACCCCACTGTGCCATCTATATACCTCTTTTACAGCCACTCCCAAACCACTGGTTGCAATGTGAGAACCCAAAACTATCAGGCAACTGTATCCCCAAAACGCACTTCTCTTTAGGTGTGACTCATACCAAAACAAAACCAAAAAGAAAGGAAAAAAAAAGCATATTGTCCCTTTAACTCTGGTAGCCTTGTACTGGTGGCCTATCAGCTCGGGAAACTAGCAGCTTCTCTTTGACAAATTTTGCCCTCCTCCCCCTGCCCTCACCCTGCTAGGCTTCTTTGAAGCTTTGTCCCCCCGTTACCGTCTCTGTCACTTCCTTTTAATGGAAGCGTGGGGTGGGTAGGGTAAATGTCCAGTCATAGCCTGCCTTCCCAGGCATTGCTCTCCCTCACCCAGCTTCCAGCTCGCCCTTATTAATACCCGGACTGTAGGCCTCCTCAGCCCTAGCTGTAAACCCTTCCAGCAGTTAACTAGATTCATAGATGCTAGGGTTCATAGACACTAGCGCCGGAAGGGACTTCAACAGATCATTGAGTCTGACTCCCTGCCTGGGCAGGAAAGAGTGCTGGGGTCAGATGACCCCAGGCAGATGCCTATCCAGCCTTCTCCCAAGGTAGGGATGAGCACCACCTCCTTTGGAAGCCCATTTTGGCCACCCTCACCATAAAGAAGTTTTCCCTGATGTTAAAAAAAGATATCAGATTTACCTAAAGATCCTTGTCTTACAATAAGCAAAGCATTCATCTGAGCCATCTGCATTGGCTGGGAATTGAACCCAGATTGCCTGCATGGGAGGTAGGAATTCTGCCATTGAACCACCAATGCCTGACAGCCAAGTTTGCCTGACTGTTTCTACCTCTAGGCAGGATCTTTGGGTCTCTACATGACAAGGATCTTTGGGTATCTGTTCACTTGGGTTCTGACCCCTTATCCTAATGGATTGTTTGTTCATGGAGAAGTTATTTTGGCAGGTCTTGGCATAATAGGAGCCCTTTGCTCTCTGTTACAATAGGGATGTTAGATATATCTATCTGAAAATTGTTTAAGCCATTATTTAACTTCAAATGGCTTGTCTCTTGTTCTCCCCTACTCCATTCCTTTAGCCTTAAGAAATTCAATATGTGCAATGTGATCCCTTCCTAACGTGTTTGTAGTTACTAGGGCTGTGCAGAACAGCAACATTTCGTTTTGATTTCTAATTCACCATTTCAAAGAGACAGTGTTTCATTTCACTGTTTCAAAGCACTGTTCCATTTTGTTTCGCTGAAACTATTTCGCTGTTTCGACACTGTTTCAATGCGTTTTGGCATTTCACCCATAGGCTATCATGGGGAATCACAAAAATGCCTATAACTTTGTCCTTTCTTGCCTGATTTGGATGAAAACAGAAAGCATGATAGCCCCTGCTGAGACCACAAAGCCTGCCAAGCATCAAGGAGATAGGTACAGGGGTTTCTGGGAAACAGCACCTCAAACAGTTCAGAGCAAAACTCATGAAATGTGTGAGTGTGAAGGCACAGAGGGATGAAAACAGCAGATACAGTAGCCCCTTCTGTGGCTATGAAGCCTGCCAGGTTTCAAGGAGATAGTTGCAGGGGTTTCTGGGAAATCACACCTCAAACTGCTCAGAGCAAAACTCGTGACATGTGTGACTTTGTGTGTGTATGTTAAGGCAGAATGGAATGAAAACAGCAGGGTTAGTAGCCCCTTCTGAGGCAACGAAGCCTACCAGGTTTCAAGGAGATTGGTGCAGGGGTTTCTGGTAAACTGCACTTTGTCATGGAGTAGGGTCCCTAGAGATGGCCGTGATACCCCTAGGGCCCTGTGACCATGCCAGTTCTCACCTGCCGCTACGTCTTGTTGGGAAAGATAATAGAGAGGGAGGCTGCCCTTGAGCTTCAGCTCAGTCACGTTCCCAATGGACTCCACTAAACCATGTAGGTTCTTGGACCCCTTGATGGGATACGCTCTAAGTAGGTGCTTCAAGGGGACACCCTAAGCCTTATGTGCTAGACACATGGTTCCAACCATCCCTTACCACATCCCATGCCTTGCAGATAGTATCAGGTCTCAGTCTCACCCTGCATTTTATTGTTCCTGGGCTCTCTGTGCCCCTGTCACTGTGCCCTCACTGGTGCTGGGGTCTCTACATGACAAGATAGTGTTCCCCAATGAGAGCTCCTCCACCCCTATAGCCTCAGCTTGGTCCACCACTTTAAATAACAACAGGTAAGCAGCACAGTAGAACTAGCATCTGAGGCAGCCAAACTGTCAAAGAGCCTTTTTTCCTTTCCTGCAGGAGCTTCAGCAGCTGCCAGAGAACTCTCCCTGCCAGCCCCAGTCCTGGGGCTTAGATATGGCCAGGGCCCTGCCCCCTTCTGGTCAGCTGACTGGGGACAGTGCTAGCGTTGTAGGTTGTAGCCATGTTGGTCTAATGACATTGCAGACAAGGTTCCTTGGGTCAATCTGATATCTTTTAGTAGACCAACTGAATAGTTGGAGAAATATATCTTAGCACGCTTTTGGGTTGAAAACCCTTCATCAGGCTGAGGAAACACCTGCAGTTGGTGTGCGTGCTTTTCCTGGATGGAAGGAGTAGCAAAGAAGCCAGAGGCTGGCATGCAATGCAGGAAGAAAGCCAGTGAGTGAAAATGGAAATGGAGGTGTCAGAGGATGAGAGACAGGCTAGGGTAGGGGGGAAGGGGGATGTAGCAGGTAAAAGCGAAGAGGTACGTGGGGAGGTTGTCTGGCAGGTTGCAGTGTGACATAATTCCAATGTCTATATTGAGTCCATGAGTTTCTGTACCTAGGAGGTTGATGAAGTGCAGTTCATAGGCTGATCTGTGAAAAGTGGTTTGTAAATTCAAAGAAGCACTGAACCTCACTAATCTCATCACCAGAAGCCAACTTCCTACAGCCCAAAACACACCGAATGGATCCAGACCATGCCATGACAAGACATACAAAACCTGCCAACAATATCTCCAGTATGGAGATATCTTCACAATATATATCTCCATCAGGGCACCAAATGCCTTGATAGAAAATACCTAAGAGACACCAAGCAACAACTGCACACCAGAATGAGAGCACACCAAAAATCTATCAAAGACAAGAACACTCAACTACCTGTCTCCAATCTCTCAGGCCTGATCCTCAAACAGAATTTACAAACCATTTTTCACATACAAGCCTATGAACTGTACTTCATCAACCTCCTGGATACAGAAACTTATGGACTCAATATAGACATTGGAATTCTGACACACTACAACCTGCCAGACATCTGACTCCCCAGGTACCTCTTCACTTTTACCTGTGCTGCTACATCCTCCTTCCCCAACCTCTCACCCCAGCCTGTTCCTCACCCTCTGATGCCTCCATTTCCATTTTCACTGACTGGCTTTCTTGCCTGCATTGCATGCCAGTCTCAGGATTCTTTACTATCTCTTTCATCCAGGAACAGCACACATACCAACTGGAGGTGCTTCCCTCAGCCTCACAAAGGGTTTTTTCAACCCAAAAGCTGACATCCCAGGGAGCTAAGCTGAGCTCCCCTAGAACTTCGCAACTCTACTGCAACCAGCAAGCCTCTGGACTGTCAAAGACATGATGGGTCTGGGCTTTCCCCAGCAAGGATTGTGCATGCATGTGGTGTTCCATTTTCCATTTCCATTTTCACTGACTGACTTTCTTGCTTGCATTGCATGCCTGCATTGCTTGCCAGCCTCTGGCTTCTTTACGATTCCTTCCATCCAGGAACAGCACAAACACATGCACCAACTGCAGATGCTTCCTCAGCCTGATGAAGTTTTTCAACCCAAAAGGTTGTTAAGGTATATTTATCCAACTATTCACTTGGTCTACTAAAAGATATCAGATTGACCCAAAGAACCTTGTCTTCCTGGTATATGATTCTGCAGCTCTGTATCTTCCCTACACTGTGACCCATGCCTTGCAGATGGCATCCCAGGCAGCTAAGCTGAGCTCACCTGAGCCTCAGAACTCCACTGCAACCAGCAAGCCTCAGGCCTCTCAAAGATCTTAGGAGTGTGGGCTTTCCCCAGCTAGGGCTGTGCGTGCGTGTGGTGGCTGAAGATGGCACATCCTACCTGCTTTTCACCAGGGAGGTCCTCAGTCCTGGCATTTCCTGTGGGCAGTTCCATCAGGACTCCCGAACTTGGCAGGGTGCAGTTTTAGGTCATGCCCAGGACCTGGGGCCTCCTCCTTCCCCATAGCCCCATCTCATACCTCCAATTTCGTTCTGGCATGGGAGCTCAGCAGGGACATGTTCTTCCCTTTTTCCCCTGCTGGCTGGTGATGCAGTGAGTGCGGCCTCCAGATCTGAGAGCAGGGCACAAATGGTCCAGGAACCAAAAGGAAATAGGTGCAGACAGAGTGAGGAGGATGGCATTCACTCTGTCTGCACCTGGAGCTTGGGGAACCCCAGCAACAGGAGGTTCATCTTGAGGTACACCAGCTGCTCCACCAAACCAGGATCCAAAGAGGTGCAGTGGGGTGTCACAATACCCCCAGCAATGCTGAACACCCACTCACTTGGAACACTGGTTGGTGGACAGGACAGGCGTTCCCGGGCAACCGTGGCCAGATCCTGTCACATTTGGCTGCAGCTTGCCCTGTAGGCCAAGGGGTCGCACAGCAGCAGCTCCATGTCCTTGGTGAGATAGGCAGCCACCTAGGCCTGAGTGCTACCTGCCTGATGGTGTGGTCTGGTGTCATGGAAGCCATGCCCTTTAAGTCATTGGCAGCACCTGCGGTGGAGGAAGAGACTGGCTGGTGGATGGTGTGCTGGTATGGGATAGTGGATCCCCATTTTCCACATCCCCCCACCCGTGCCCTTCTGCCTCTCAGACTCTGTTCACCAGGACCTCCATCCAGTGATCCAGGGTTTTGCTACCGCATATGCTCCCCTTCACCCTTGGGTCACACATAGCCGCCAGCACATGGACTGTGCTGGACCACAAGGGATCAAGCGGTTTCTTGATGCCCTCCTTCAGCCGCTTCACCTCTGCTTGCATGTCTGGTGACAGCATCTTGCCCCAGACAGGGATGTTGATCCCTTGGAACGTGTGCATTTCATTTTAAATTTTTCTCACTACAGGGATCACCTGGCTCAGGAGGGCATCACCACTGCTGAGGCTCTTGATGGCCTTGAGGAAGGGTTTGAGGACCACCAAGATCTGGGAGATGGTATCCCACTGATCCCAATCTCTCCATGCAAGGCCATCTCATGAATGGTCTTCTGTTGCTCGACCAGCCTTTCAAGCATCAAGTATGTGGAGTTCCACTGAGTCTCCACATCTTGCATGATGTTGTGCTGCAGGATGCTCAGCTCTTCCTGTTTGTGTCTCAGCATCTTGCCCACCTTGATCCTGCAGTGGAAATAGCCTGCCACCTTCCTGCATCTTGAAATCAGGTGGCTGGTTGTGATAGCACGCTCATTGGCAGCCCCGTCCCCCTCCAAGGTGCCCTCACTATGAGGTGCAGCTTGTGTTCCACACAGCAGATGCCAACAAAGTTGATGTCATAGATGGCCTTGACCATATTGACCTCATTGTCGGTGACTATGATCCCACGGGCGAGCTCACCCTACCCAATGAGCCACCCCTGCACCATGCAGTTCATGGCCCCCGTGATCTCTGTTGCCATGTGGGACTCATCCATCACCTCAGCTTGATGGAGATCCCACTGACAATATGACTGGTCACACCAGTGCCCTGTGAGGGAGAGGTAGGTGTGATCGCCACTCTGGCTGCTCCAGATGTCTGAGGTAAAGTGTAAGGCCACCTGTGGACTTGCCTTGTGCAGCTCCTCCCTCAAGTACTCCCTGCATGCCTCATATAGGGAGGGTACCACTGTCCTGCTGAAGGTGGTGCATGCAGACACTTTGTATAATGGGGCCATGAACTCCATGAGCTGTCTAAACCCTGGTTGCTCAACAAAGGAGAAGGGCTGGCCATCCACAGCAAGCATCTCCCTACTGCTCTTGGTGACCTCACTCACCTTGGGAATGTGTCCCCCCGTGCGCCTGCCTTTCCCCCACTGTTCCTGGGTGGCCTGCCTCTGTTTTGGTGGGACAGGGGCTTTCGAGTGAGAGGGGGACTTCTTTTTGGGCATGCTCCCACTGGTGCCAGGCTAAGGAAGAGCAAGGGTAAGGGGGTGGTGCCTGAGGACATGCATCAGCATCCCCGTGGTGCTCGTGTATTTAGCTTGCTTGCCATAGCTGGTTTTGGCTTGGCACTGCAGGCAGGTAATGTATGTGGGATCGTCTGCCAGCTCAAAATGATCCCAGACCATGTTACCCCATCACTTCTGGGTGCAGGTGTGGGTGTGTGTGCATGTGTGGATGCTGCCTTTTCCTCCTCCTCAGCAGGCAGAGGCACAGGAACAGGAGGAGCAGACTCAGCTGAGCTGCTTGCCTCTACAACCTCTACCTCAGCCTCCTCTGAAGTGCCTTCCAGGGAAGGAGACCTGGCTCTAGGGGAAACTTGACGGGTGTGGAGCACAAACTCAGATGATTCCCCCTGTTTCCCCAGAATTTCCCTTACTATGGCACTCAAATCCAGCTCCAGCTCCAGCTCTTCCTCTGGCACAGGAAGGCTCAGGCTGGGAATTGAAATTGGGGTGGAGGGGACTTTAATGCTGGTGCTGCTTGTTGTTGTCATGGTGGGGGTGCTCGGGGTTGTTGTTATTATGGCAGGTGTTATTGGAGGGAATGCAGACTCTGCTCCCATCTCCTTGGTGCCACTAGCAGCAGAAGCAGCATGGCTGCTAGTTCTTGAAAAGAGGGTGCGTCTAAATTTTTTGGGAGAAGGAGGACTTAAAGCTCTCCCTCTGCCACCTCTTCTGCCTGGGCCAGAAGAGCGGCCACCTGCTTTTCCAGCACGCTTCATGTTTGGTGTGCTGGAAAATCTGCGTATGTTTCTGTAATGTAATGTGTGTATTTATGAAATATATAAGTATATGTTCTGTAATATATGTTGTGCTTTCCTACACAATCAATGCAGACTGTCAGGGAAAACACAGATTTCTTTTATGTGGAGAAAGAATTACAGAGAATAACAAAAGAGGATTTGGGGGGAGGAATAAATTGAAAAGAATGGATTAGGAAACAGTATGAGGGTATTTCTGAAAGGATTGGATCCCACTTGCTAGGAATAGACTAGCAAGTAGGAAGTGAGAGTCTTCCTGATGCTCCTGATGCTGCTGGAGGACACAGCTCAGTATGCTGACAAAGGCACAGCTGACAAAGCTCATTTCAAACAATGCTTTTGTTTCTTCTCCATCCCTCCTCCAGAGCATTGGGATTGGAAGTAGGGCTGTGCAAGGCTTCGGACCGTGCTTTGGATCCGAAGAAGGGTCGGACTCTTTGGCATCTGAAGCAGTATGGCCGGATCAAAGCACTGGCTTCTTTAGGCTTTCCAAAGAAGTTTGGAGCTTCCAAAGCACTTCAGAAAAGCTTTAGCGCTGCTTCGGAGATCTGGCCACGGGGTATAATAGGGAATCAATTAAATATTTATAAATTTGTTGTTTTTTGGTCTGATTGGGATGAAATTTGCAGGGATTGTAGTCTCTGCTGAGAGGAAGAAGCCTGCCAAGTTTCAAGATCAGTGCAGGACTTTGGGGGGAACTGCACCCCAAATTCTTGAAAGCAAAACTCATGTCACATGTATGTGTTACACCACAGGGGGGTGAAAACTGCAGGGGTGGTGGCCCCTGGTGAGGCCACAAAGCCTGCCAAATTTTAAAAAGATCGGTGCAGGGGTTTGGGGGGAACTGCAGTTCAAGCTGCTGACAGGCAAAACATGCGACTCAGATGACCCTTAGTGTGTTAAAGTGCAGCAGGCTGAAAACAGCAGGAATGGTGGCCCCTGCTCAGGCCATGAAGCATGCCAAGTTTCAAGAAAATTGGTGCAGGGGTTTAGGAGGAACTGCACCCCAAGTTCTTGAAAGCAAAACTCGTGTCACATGTATGTGTTACAGTACGGGGGGGGGGAGGGTGAAAACTGCAGGGGTAGTAGCCCCTCATGAGGCCACAAAGCCCGCCAAGTTTCAAGAAGATTGGTGCAGGAGTTTGGGGGAACTGCACCTCAAGCTGCTGACAGGCAAAACTCATGACATAGATGACCCTGTGTGTGTTAAAGTGCAGCAGGCTGAAAACTGCAGGGGTGGTGGCCCCTCCTGAGGCCACAAAGTCTGCCAAGGTTCAAGGAGATAAGTGCAGGGGTTTGGGGGAAACTGTACCTCAAGCTGCGGACAAGCAAAACTCGTGACATTTGTGACACTGTGTGTGTTAAGGCACAGCAGGGTGAAAGCTGCGGGGATGGTAGCCCCTGCTATGGCCACGAACCGTGCCAGCTGTCAAGGAGATAGGTGCAGGCATTCTGGGATCTGGGTCCCTGCACCTCTGGCTGCTGACAGGCAAAACTTGTGACATAGGTACTTGTGCAACTGTGTCTATCTTGGGGCTGGGGGGGTGGGGGATGGACTACTGCAGGCCTGGCAGCTAAACTACTGTGTTACCAGTTACCAGTCATGAGTCACTCAGGGACCAGCTCAATACACAGTTGCTAGCTAATGTAGCTAGTTAATTAGCATCAATTAACACCTACAAAACCAGAGACTTAGGAGAGGAAACAATCAATACAGACAATCAACTGCTCCAAGACAGAGATAGTCAGTTGCATAACCACCCATGTCATGAGTTTTGCCTGTCAGCAGCCAGAGGTGCAGGACCCCAGACCCCAGAACCCCTGCACCCATCCCCTTGACAGCTGGCATGGTTCATGGCTGCAGCAGGGGCCACCATCCCTGCAGCTTTCACCCTGCTGCACCTTAGCACACATAGTGTCACCCATGTCATGAGTTTTGCTTGTTTGCAGCTTGAGGTGCGGTTCCCCCCCCCAAACCCCTGCACCAATCCCCTTGAAACTTGGCAGGCTTTGTGGCCTGAGCGGGGCCACCATCCCTGCAGTTTTTAACCAGCTGTGCCTTAACACACACAGGGTCACCTGTGTCATGAAACTTGGCAGGCTTTGTGGACTCACCACGGGCTACCACCCCTGCAGTTTTCACCCCCCTGTGGGTAACACATACACATGACATGAGTTTTGCTTTCAGGAATTTTGGGTATAGGTCCCCCTGAACCCCTGCACTGATCTTCTTGAAACTTGTTAGACTTCATGCTCTCAGCAGAGGCTACCATCCCGGCAAGCTTCATTAAATTCAGACAAAAAACAACAAAGTTATAGATATTTCATTGATTCCCCATTACACCCTATGGCAGGATCTCCAAGGCGGCTCCGAAGCTTTGGAGCTGCTTCAGCCAGATCGAAGCAGAAACCCGGTCTGGAGCTCCAGATCAGATCCCTGGCATCTGAAGCAGCTGGATCTGAAGCCGGATTGAATAGCTGCCTACTCGCACAAGCCTAATTGAAAAGGACCTCAGGGAGGGATCACAGTCACTGGCCAGCTACACAGTCAATATCAGAGCAGTCCTTCCCCCCTCTTCCGCTTCCTTCTCCTTAGTTTGTATTTTCCTGCAAGCCTGGCTTCAAAACTCAAAACTTTTTGAAATTTTTTAAATGTTTTGAGTGCCCTCGTTTTGCTTTGAAGCTGTTTCAAAGCCTTGTATTTAATTTCGGTTTCGGTGTTTCAAGCTTGAAATGTGTCAAAACACGTTCAAAACGAAATGTTTGTTGAAATTTTGCACAGCCCTAGTAGTTACTGGCAATTTAGCGGTTACCTTCTAAGGCCTGCAGCCTAACCAATATATACATGATTATGGACAAAAAAAGAGTGTGTTGATTTCTGCAGTGCATCTGTGTGCAGCTATCAAGGCTCCTGCTGTAACTGATAAAGTTGATCAGGATGAATGGATGCAGGCATTTCCTAAGGTTTGGGCAAAGGATAAGTTAGAATGTGGCAAGATACAGGCTTGTGTCTTGATTAAGGGAACAGACCCTCCACCACAGAGGCAATATAAATATCCATCAGAGTGTGAAGTGGGATTACAACCCCATTGAGTCAGGAAGTAATAGTACAGATGCCTAATGTTTGCAGTTTCCCGATTTGGTCTGTTCTGAAAGCAGATGGGAAAGCTTGGAGACTAAGAATAGACTTCAGAGGTTTGAATGCAGTGACTCCTGTCACAGCTCCTGTTGTGGCAAAATACCCTGAAATTCTAGCAGCCAGGGGGACAACAGTATTGTTTTACATGGGTACCCCAAGGATTTCACAATGCCCCAGCGATATGCCATGCGCATGTGGTCAGGATGCGGGACAAGCTTTCTCCAGATAGTCAGAGTTGTGTGTTGTCATACATAGATGACATTTTCATACACGGAGGCGATAAAGAGTAAGTAGCAAAAGTGACAAGGTAAATGTTGCAGGTGATTGAGGAAACAGGATTCAAGGTTAATAGAGCTAAGGCACAGTTGGTAGCCAAGGAGGTGAAGTACCTAGGAGTTACATTGGGACAGTATTAATATGTAAAATCATGTCAGGTTCAAGGGCAAATAGACATAAGTTGAAGCTAAAATGAGTTTTGGCCTGTCACGTGGAACCTGGTCCTTAGGATATTTTAGACTAATCCAGTATAAATGTTCATATTAGCACCCAGAAGTTTCACTGATGACTATCTCCTTTTTTCCTACAGGATAAAGCAAAAATGCAGTAGAGCAGATGACTAAGTATAGGATGTCTTTGTACTTCACATGGGGCTCTCAGGGTTATTTTTTTTCACCTTTTGATTTTATATCCTTTCCTAAACATTTCTTTTCATCCCTCTTATGACTGAGATGCTGAAAATATCCTGACCTCACCAGTTAAAGGCTTCTGTTTGTTGGCTGGTTGTGCCAAATTACACTTTTTTGTTTCATTAAAAAAGAGGCTACCTGCCAGTAGTGTAACTGTGGAGGAACACAAGGGGAAATAGCCCTAAGTGCTGATTTAGGTGCTGCCCTTTTTGCTGTCTCCTATGCTGCTGGCCTGGTCACTGCAGTCACCACCACTGGCAGCCCCTCCATACTGCTGCTGCTGCAAAAATAATGCCCCTGCTACCTGCATGCTGGCAATAAAACCTTACTCTGGAATGATGGCATGTATAGAGGCAGCTTCTCAGTGCTGGGTCTTCCACCAGGATCAGCACCTAATAGGTAAAACTGGAGAATAATGATTTATGGTGTTTGCCCACAGTGGCAAGAAGAGAGGTTAGGAAGCCTGTAAGAGCTAGGTTTGCACCACTATAGCCTGGGGGAATTTAACTTCAGTATGTTTTGATTTAGGCCTGAAGTATGACAAATGGTTTGGAGAGGCTAACTGAGGAGATGGAAGCAGCTAGGAGCCTTGAGGTCTGCACTAGGGAGAACGTATTTTTATTTAAGTTGTTTTGTTGTGCAGAAGCCAGAGCTGGGCAAATGACTGACTTTTCAATTGACTGCAAATTCTGAAAAACTGAAAGGAGACAGTTTTCTCTGAGTGGAGTTTAAATGTTTAATTGGGCCCCAAATAAAATATTTCAATTCCAGTTTTCAAGTTTAACATATTCATTAAAAAAAATAAAAGTACATTTCAAAATGAATCATTTCAAACTGAAAAATCAAAAATTTCTCAAGATGTTGAAATGAGAGATTTCCTGAAAAATGACCATATTTGGTTTTTGTTTGCTTGTTTTTTTTTAACTGGATAATTAATCATTGGTCTGACCCAGTACAGAACTTCTGATGTTCTTAATGAGTTCACAAAATGTTTACTCAACTTGAATCCCTCTCATATTAGATCTCCTCTCCTCTCCACTGTTCTATTTGTATTCTAGCATGCTAGCCTGTTAGTGAGTTGGTCCATTGCTGTTGACAAGTATAGCGCAAAGGAGAATATTAATTTGTGGTATAGATCCACTTAAGTCAGCAAGGTTATATCAAAGATATAAAGTACCAACAATTATTTATCCAAATAATTAAAGTAGCGAATAATTAATTTATACATTATTTATAAATTATTTAAAATATTTATAATTACAGAAATGAATGTATTCAGTAAAGCACCATTACCAAAAATAAAAACCATTGTTTACAAATAGCCGTAAAAAACATATTGATGAGAAAGAAATCTATAGAGGGTGCAATTAAGTGTGTAGCTCCGCTGCTTAGTATATTCCAAAAGTTTTGTATTGTTTAGTCATTGTAACTGGTAGAAAAATCAGTAATTAGTATGGGTTGGTGGAAAACTGCTAACATAAAAACACTTTCCAATAATGAGTTGCCCAAAGCTTCATTTCTGATATAGTTTGCCACATCACAATGTCCATGAGAGAGAGGAGATATTTCCTAATGGCAAACATCCCATTTGGATAAATGTCTGTTTATATGAACTTCTCTCCATTATGATCTTTTTATTTGCTCCTTTGGGAAGACTGCAACATTGACTTGACAGGCCCTATAAATAAAATATTTTGACAATTATGAGGCTTGTCCTTTTAATGATTTTCCATACAGATGGGGCTTATAGTCCAGGGAAGTCCCTAATAAAATATTTTATTGGATGTTATTAATAAGACAACTACATCCAGTTTGTGCAGCACAGATTTTTTTTTCCCTCTGTGCCCTGTTTCCCTATAGGTTCATTCCTAAGCTACAAAAACATGATTTGTATAGTATATTTTTTCTTCAAAATGAAACCTAACTTTTCTTGTATGCATAGCAGCTTGCAGACATTTGTGTAGTCATTCATTTACATTGTAAATGACTCCAAAATCTTCTAGGAACTGGAGCATGAGTTTCCATCCAGGAGTGTTTTTATACTATGTGAAAGACTGATCCAGCTGAACCTTTATTCCTGCTAGAAGGCAAGGGGAGGCTGTGGGTATGGATGTAGCTTGTAGCTTTCAGCATTTTCCTTAGAATATCAAGAGTTAATGGAAGTTAAAACATCAAATCTGCTGGATCCCATGTTTGTTACAAGGTAATGCTTTTCCTGACCTAGCTTCTAATTTTGTTAATGTAGCTGCCAACTTTAAATATCACTGCTAATTATCTGGTGGAGTTATATTGTTTTGTTACATAAAAGTATACCAATACTTTTCCAGTGAACTCATTTTAGCAATAAAATTGCCCTGGTCTAGCATTATTCATGTTCTTACATAGACAACTAGCTATTTATCTTCCAGATACACCAGTAGACATGCTACCAAGATTAGCTTTTTTCTGTTTTTTTTCCCCTAGTATGGAATGAGACTGAATAGGTTCATTACGTATTAAGCATCACTTTATACTGCATTGTATAGTATTATGTAATGGATTAGTATTATGTATTAATGTGTATTGTATTTGTATTAGTATTGTATTAGTATTATGTATTAGTATTATGTAATGGATTACTGCATTATATAGTTTATGTAATGGATGTCCAGTGTATAGGGTGGACACCTATGGAACTTCATAAAACTAAGTACCTGAAGAAATTTACCTAGGACCAGATTCTGCTACTCTGAGTGCAATTGAATGGTATTTCTGCAGTGGGATTTTTAATGAAATAATTATTTAAAAACTTGTGGCACAAGATGTTATTTTATATGAAGAGCAAGAGGAGCACAATCTGGCTCATTAAATTAAGTTTTTCATCACAAAATTTGTTTGCCTTTTCTAACAGTGCACTTGAATGATACATGTGAATCATCTGCCTCTTGTGGTTAAGCTAAAAAAATCAATTACTTTTAAAAATATTTTAAAATCAAATACTAATTTAGCTTATTTGAAATGCAGAACTGAAAAATACTATGCATTTGTTGTTTAACCTTTGTATCATGTTAGCATTACAAAGACTTCAGCCAAATGTGGGCCTGTTGTTTTAGTGCTGTGCCGATGGTAAGTAAGGAGATGGCTTTTCCTGCTGATATCCTAAACAGTAGGCATGTCTACATGTGGCCCTACAGCACAGTTGCTACTGTGCTGTAATTTAGTACTTCCTTTTGGAAATATTAAATGATGGAGCAGTAACAGCCTGTACTGTCCACGTGGCACATGATTATTTTTAGCTGCTATGTTGCTGTAGTGATGTGCTATACCAAGGGAGTGTGTTGCTACGGTAATGTAGTTGCATTGTCATGGCTTTTGTCCACCAATGCTACATCGCTGTAGTGCATTGCTATGGCAACTTAACATCATGTGTAGATGTGCCCACTGAGATGCAACAAGAGTATTAGGTAAACAGTAGGCCTGTGCAAAGTGGCAAGTATTCACTTCGGATTCAGATTCGGCTGATTTGGAGGACAGTGATTCAATTCAGAGATTCGAATCACTGTCCTGATTCAATTCAGTCAAATCAGATCCGAAAGATTTGGCACTGTTTCGGAGATTTGGCCATAGACTAAACAGGCAGCTGACATAGCTGCCTCAAGCTGGTAAGTCTGTTGGGGTTGGGGGAGGGTAGAGAGAAGGAGCATGGAAGAGGGAGGGATTGGGGCTGGGACAAGATGCCCAGCCTGGGTGAGGGGGAAGGGCAGGGGGGCCTTGGGATGGACAGTATGCTGACTGCAGAGAGACCAATCCAAAAGCAAGGAGTCATCAAAGGAATGAAGTTAAAGAAAAGCATAAAAGGGGGAAGCAAGAAAGTTAAGTGTTGTCATCGTCATCATCATAAATCCAGCCTTCAACAACTATCTGGACCATCCCAGCCAACAGTGTACCCTTTGCTTTGAGAAACCAAGTGGCCACCTTTTCTGTGAAGCAAAGTAACATCTGGGATTGGGTGAGATCATTGTACTAAGTGCTTTTCTCTCTCTGTATATAGAAATTGCTAAGATAACACTTGCTGCATAAATAAAGTTAGACTTTGATTTTAGGACACTGAGTTGTCTGTATTTGTATTTCACATTCCATTTAAGGGTTAATGGTGCTTTAAAAATCTCTAAACACTATCTGGTGTATAGTGATGCTAACACTTATGTCAGGTTGAGTATAACTGATCAAAGATAGCCCTTGCCTCAAGTGGCATAACTTTAAAATGCTTAGAGAGCACTTATTACAGGTAACACCTCTTAATTTGTGAATGCTTATATTTTAAGTGCCTTTAGAATGGCTTAAAAGTAACCTGTAACAACAGCCTTTGTTCTTGATTGAACTATACAATACTAGAGGCTTAGAGATGCTGAAAAATCATCCTACTATTCACTCCCTTTCCCTGAAAATGTCCTGGTCTGGTCTTTCTATATCTTAATTTAGAAGAGGCTTTAATGTGAGGACTTGGCTGCACTTCTTAAATTGGTATTTGAAGATAAAACAATACTTTTTCTTTCATACACGGTAAATAAATCAGGTTTATATCATGCCAGCAACCTTATTACCCCACTTTGGCTCAATCAATGTGACTTTGGCATTAAGAGCTTTACTTGACTGCATTACTTCTAAATGTAATCTACCTGTAAAAGCCAAAGGACATACATATTACTTTCATAATGCCAGGGGAAAGAGACTGTGCTCAGCAGCAGTTGTTCTTACACTTTTAATAGCATTTCCAAGTCTCTAGCTACCTGCTGGTATGTAGAAAAGGGCAGTACCAGACCCATGCTACATGCCTTCCAACTATACCCTACCAGGAATTTGCATGGCACTAGGCAGCACTCAATCCCTCCTTGTACCGTGAGATCAGGGAGTTGAGTTTTTCGGAGTGAAAGGGGGAAAGAATATCCCTAACTCACACAGGGGCTGCTGTAATTGGGCTTTAACTGCTTCCCCATCTATTGAAGACTGAGTCAGAAATAATAAATATGCTGACTTTTTTCCTGTTTATGAAAGGCACAGCTAATGGTGGGGCGGCAGGACCAGAGCCATTTTGAGGGAAATACTGCAAATGTCCTTATTGGATAAAGGCTAAGAAGCCATTTCATTTTGGTTTTAGTGAAAATTTTAATGAAATTACTCTCACTTACACTTAATCATATTTTCATTAGGCAACTATAAGCCAGATTTCATTTGGTTTTGAATCAGTTAATTTTGGCAGATCAGCCATCCAGAAAATAATTACTGTGAAAAGGAATCTGAAAAATAGCACCCATTGTCAGGAAGAAAATTATATCACATGCTTAAGTTTAACTGAAAACAGGAGAATTTAGACACGTGCTAAAAATTAAATGCAGTTCTAAATAGAAATTGACTTATGCACATAACTATTATTGTGACTAGGTCTACCTAAAGATACTAGTGATTATTTATCTAACACTAGAGACATCAGATTTCTCCTGGGATAAAGCCTTTTACTGAAAACTGAGGCTGTAGTGAAAAATCTCATGGGAGAATGTGTTTTGTAAAACTGCTAACTGTAAACCTTAACCAGTAAGTCTTGTACAGAATGAAGAAAATAAGCAACTGTCATAACCCAATGATTTTCAGTGCCTCGGCACATTGGAATTTTCCTGCCACATGGAGCTTTCTTTGCACGGTGGATTTCTCAGCTGCAGAGAGAAATCCCCGGTGCAAAAGAGTTCCCGCCACACGTATGCAAATTAGTGTCCCACTATTGGTCAATTCTAAATTATTCCTACGTGGCGGCTAGCACTTGGCTCACTAGCTGTACAAAAGGTTAGAGCAGTTTCTGCCCAAGTTGGAGGACTCCACAACCATCTCGTGGAGAACTCTAAGCGTACTGTGGAGCCTAGCAAACTCCGCGTGTGTCTTGGAGGAGGACATAGAGGCCTGATCAGCTTCTAGCCACTCCCCATCATAGTGGAAATTTGACGTATCCCCCGTGTTCAGCACTCGTGGAGTCGTATATCAACGACTCATCTCGGTTCGGTGCGGTTCGGAAGAGATCTCACTTGTGTTTGTTTGTGTGCAACTGCAACTCAAGCAAGTTTCCTCCCTGCACTGTGACCATCGGCAGTGTAATTAAAGCTTTCTTTATAAAACCAATACACTTCAGTGCCTAACTCTGTCATGGAAAAACCCCACCTGATGGTCCGGGCTACTGGCCATAGCCTTAGACCGACCCTCGGTCCTGACAGCAACTACAAGATCAAGTGACTGAACAGAACTGTTGAAATTTTTGGGCTTCCCCGGTCATTAGTCAGGGTCCAGTGTAATTTTATGATCAAAGTTTCTTTGGCTTACAAAGCACATGTGTTTCTTCTGAGCATTACTACAAGCCCTTATTTTAGAAATGAAAAAGAGTAACCATATCTAAACATGTCTGGAGAAAGGAGGCAAGAGATCAGAGATGTTTGGACCTGCAAGAATCTCAAAGGGTACAATTATCTGGAAGTTCACTGAGATAGACCATTGTCTCAACTATAAACTATAAATGCTGTAGCATTTATAATTTAAAAACCGACCACAAAATAAGATTAAGATGTTTCAGTATAGACTGCAATTAACCAAGTGGTTTATTCCATGTAAGTAGTGTCAGGAAAAGCAGAAATTTGAAGTATTTGCACATCCTTAACCCACCCCCCCAACCCTGCATTTTCAATGTTTGTTTTTTGTTAAGTTTCAAAAATACCACCCTGCTGTATGAAGTCAATAATGGAAATCAATATCACGTGATGGTTCTTTATATAAGTGGTTCTCAACCAGTCCCAACCCAGTTCCCCTCACTCCTGACCCACTGCCCACTGCCTCAAGTGTGTGAAGCATGAGGGGCCTCCAGCAGCCCCTTGAAGGCTGGAACTCTTCCAGCTTGCAAGGGGAAAGACATGGTTTCCCATGTTTCCATGACCAACTGGATGTGTTTAAGTCAGCAGGCCCAGATGAGCTGCATCCGAGAGTACTGAAGGATCATAAACGCACCAATCAGGAGAAGGGGGGGCATGCTCTCCTGGTTGGTGGAAGAAATTCCACCAATGGCTTGGCATCCTGCTCAAGCCAGCAAGCTGCCTGCAAGCCACGCTATGGCCAGCGCACCCACTACATATATATATATTCAAGAACTATTTACAAATTTATATTACTAAGGCAGTAAATCTTATTACTCATATGCATGGGCAGAGATAAAGTGGATATGACAGACAAAGATGCTTATCAATGTAAACCTTGACTCCAAGTGATCTTCTTATGAAAGTATAGACCTTACACTCCCAGGCTCTGCAGGTCTGGCATGGGAACAAACACCAGTGGCATCAGGGTAAGCGGTAGTTCACTAAATAGGACCCAATGATAAATAAACAATGGTTAAAGCATCACATCTTCTGGGAGGAGCAGTCAGCCAAATCCAGCCATTCACATAGGTTCTTAACCTGTGTGCAGGACCCTCTCTGTGCACTGATCTGTGCGCTGATGCAGCAGATCCCTCCATGGTGGGGCTAGGATGCAACTGCTTGCTGCCTCCCATTCAGCAGATGTGTCTTCTGGGGCAACTGCTCCGCCCCACTGGTCAGCTTTACCAGCTCTTCTGCAGCCCTCTTCATCATCCCTCATTGAAGTCACCCATGTGCTCGGCATGCAGCCTTTTAATCCCTCTGGAGGTTCCACCCCCAGATTGGGAACTGACCAATGGAAAAGCCTGAGGGGTTAGTTCCCTCTCAGGTCCTCTTTTTCTTCTTGCCCCTAGGTTAGGGCAGGGCAAGCTTCTCTTCTTCCCCCTTCTGATTGGCAGGGAAGGGGAATGGCCCCACCAATCAGCCTGAGCGATCTGGCTCCAACCAGCAAGCGAATCTGCCACTGGCAAGCGTGCTACACTTGCAACCCACTTTTGGGTCATGACCCACAGGTTGAGAAATGCTGCTTTATAAGATGTTATATGATGATGATATTCTTTTAATGAAGCAGTGCAATATGTTATAGTTGAGAAGAGGTTGCATTAGTCAAAAGGGACAGAAGTATTTAGCATTGTTTTCGGAGAAGGAGAAAGGAATATGAATCCACTGACAACAGAGACATTCACATTGTATATGTGTGCATGGTATCTTGCAGAAAGGACAATGTAAGGAGCAAAGATGACTGAATAAACAAAAATAAATAAATAAATAAATGAAATCCTACCCTTCCAAGCAGCTGCTGCTTTCCAAATGCATAAAAAAGTCATTTTACAGAAAGAGCAAAAAATAAGTTGTGTTGAAATGTACAGGCTTTGACCACCTGTATCAGTTTTATGTTAGATTTTAACATTATACATGCAGTCTCTCCTCTCCTGGGAGAAAATTTAATAACTGTTTCATAGATGTAAGTGTCAGAAGGGACCTCAGTAGGTCATCGAGTCTGACCCCCTGCCCTGGGCAGGAAAGAGAACTGGGACAACTTATTCAGTTTCTTTAGCTATAATGTCCTAATTTTGATTAGAACTCTGAACAAACATCAGTGTGATGCCTAGAATAGTAACTGAAGTAACTTTCTTTCTGATACTTTATTTATATTGCCCAAATGAAACTTTGTAGGTTATGACAACTTTGACAGCCTATATTCACTGTATTTATTCTCTTCAGGTGATGGTTTTGCTGTGATTTCTCTCACACAACATAAAGCTCAAAACGACCTTGTGGAAATGCCTGCATAACACAGACTCTTATTAAAAGGAGTGCCGGCAAATCTCTGGTCTGATTCTGATCTCTAGTTTTGGATTGTAAGAGAGTAAAACCACTGACTTCAGTGCAACTATATTAATCTAAGTGAGATGCAAATACAGCCTGGGAATGCTGGTGAATTAGATTCTTTCCTTTTATTGTATTAAAAAGGAAGCACCCCAAAAAATGTCAGCTACTTATCTCTGCTCATACTATATACAGTCCAAGTGGAGTAATTATCAAACAATTGAGACACCTTTTGGCTTTTAAAAGATTGAGTGAGGTGCCATTGATTAATTGCTTGAACAGATTGATCAAACTGATTTCATTACTCTTACTAAATCTGGAAGACCAGGATACCAGTTATCCTATTTCACCTTCATCTCACACAATAACCTATTGCTTTTATTTCTCTTTCAAGGTTAACATTCATGTTTTGAGTCTCCAGGTCACTTTGATGTCTTATCTCTTCACAACCTTAATTTAATGTGATCTCTTTATACTTCTACTCACAATATTCTCAGCAGAAAAATCTTTTGGGACAGGATGAATATGTGCTGCACACTTTTTCTTCATGAATAACAAGAAGATTTCTGCATGCAGTTTGGGCCACTTATTAACTTGTTGACCAAAACAAACTGAATCATAACACCAGTATTAAATGGAGTAGTCACTAGATTCCCTGACAGCAAGAAGGGGTTCAAAGGGTATTTTATGAAATGCATACCTGCCCTTCTACCAACAGGAAGTACAGTCAAAACACAAAGGAAATGACAGAATGAATCAACAGAGAAATTAAATGAAAATCAAAAGAGACAAAGTTATTACTGAAAAAATAATTGGCTGGATGTCATCCATATCACAAACCTGCATTTTGATTATTAGATGACACCATCTGTTAAAAGTGAGTCTGAGGAGCATTAATTGAAAAGAAAATTAGGTGAAGTTAATTGATTAAGATAGTGAATCTGTTTACTGTCTACTTTTATATGTGTTTAAGAGTAGGTTAGACAAACCTTGACTGGGATGATTTAGTCAGTACTGCCTTAAGCAGGCAGTTGGACCTGATGACCTCCAGAGGTTCCTTCTAACACTAATATTCTGTGATTCTGGATTTAGCAGGCTATAAATACTTAGAACTGCTAAAGTACACCTCTTAGTCCAAAGCACTGTATTCTTTGGGAGCTCTCATGGGATTTGGGCCTCTCTGAGAGTGAAGTTCCCTGCCCACAGTCAGGAAAGACCTACTGGAGGTAAAAGGAAAATCTTCCTTCTGCATGAAAGATGGGGGGAAAGGTGGAGGGGGGGAGGAGGTCTTTCACGTCTCTGACACACTGGTTGGTATGGAATTGAAAGTAAGGGCAAAGCAGAGAGAAAATTAGTTTCATGGCAGTCATTCTTTGTAACTTATTGCCATGTGTTTATTTAGTAGGCAACCGTCAATCCTCTGGATTAGGGTGTACATGTAAAAGGTCTAGTCAGATGCCTGATGAATCCGTTAGTGGCTGACAAGACCAATTTGAGAGTGACACAACTTGTTACAAGTTTCACAGATCCATATGTTGCCTGAGTTAGAGTCCAAGTTAACAGTAGGCTGCTTTCTTCTTTATTGCCGCTTCATGTTGAGCTGCACCCAGTGCCAGGTGTTCCCTCCAAATGGGATGGGATTCTCTGCACTCCTTCAAGTTTTTTACATTGATGTTGAAAGACTGCATATCACTTTTGAACAAATCATGGTACTGACACAGAGGGCAAATCTGCTTTCTAGAGCCATTTCAAATCTCACTATACAAATAGTCTTAGGGTTATGATTTCCTCCCACTGTCTTGACATGGCCAATCCATCTCAACCTCCTTTTCCTCATAGTGGTTTCTAAGTGAGTCAGTCCTGCATTCTCCAGTACCTCTGTATTTGGTATTTTGCCTTCCCACTTTATTTTCAGGATCTTATGCAGACATCTCATGTGCAAGCTGTTCAGTCTCTTGATCCCTAGCATATGTAGTCCAAGTTTCTGAACCATAAAGCAGGGATGACAGCACGCAAGTCTTGTAGATTCACATCTTCACCTTAGCTGATAGTTTGCTGTTATTTCAAGCACCTGGCTATAATAGCTCAACATTCTTAGTTGCTTTTCTGATTCTGGTAGTCAGTTCAGTGTGGATGTTAAGATTCCTGTTGATTGTAAAACCCAAGTAGCAAAAACTCTCAGTGATACCAAGAGATTTATCCTCCAGAGTGATGTAAGATATTGGTTCTTCTGCCCCTTGGTACGTGATCACAGTCTTTTTGAGACCAACTGCCATGCCAAAGCTCTTGCATAACTCAGAAAATCTGCCCAAGTGATTTTGCAGGGCAGATCCACTGTAGGCATCATTCACAAATAAGAAATCTCTCAGAACCAGTTCCTTCACCTTGGTTTTCAATCTAAACTTTGTGATGTTGAATAAAATTCCATCTAGTCTGGTTCAAAGACAAATGCCATCATTGCTGTCTGTAGCAGAGCACTGGGATGTGCCCGCTCCTTTAAGAGAGCAAGCAGCCTGAGAGGTTTCTTGCAGGTGGCAGAGGGGAGCTAATGCAGGACTCACCTGAACAGAAGAGGGTTCAGGCTGGAGCTATGTAAGCCCAGAGCCTGCACTGGCTAGGGAGTCTCTCCATGGTAGCATTGAAGAGCAGAGCTCCTGAAGGGACCTGGATTGAGCTAAACAACTCTGTAGGCATGAGAATAGAGGTAAGTTCCCTGAGCAGAGAAAGACCAGGTTTACAGGCAAGTGGCCTTTGTTTTATGTTAAGCCCTAGAGGGTTTGAGGTGCCTACCAGAGGGTCCATGTATCCAGGGAAGGGCTGAGCCAGGACCAGAGAGTCTGAGAGCCTGGAGGAGGGGCCATGTGTAGGACAAGAGAGTCCGAGAGCCCAAGGGGGCTGAGCGTATAGGCTAGGGTATAGCTCCAGGCTGAAAGGTATGCTTACTGGGAGATAAGGAAAGTTTGCCCTCTTAAATGGTCAGAGGGCTGCTTCTGCTGTTTGTGTTTCTGTTATAGCCCAGGGGCTTATAGTTTGTTTCTGTTTATATTGGTGGTTTGGGTTGGGACTGTAAGGGGAAGCGTATGGAGGTCCCATTAGCGCCCAAAAGGGCACACAATCACCTTGAAGCTTACTGGGGCAGGCTCAAGGTTTGAGTTACTGTTGAGCTGAGAGAGGGGCAGCATGCAAGGCTACAGAGCCATACAAGAGCCAGAGGCCCAGTGCCAGAGCAGGGCACAGCCACACAGGGGCCAGGGACTGGAAGGGACAAAGTAGAGCTAGCGCCTCAAAGCCTGGTCCAATGCAGTAGGCCTGGGCCAGAAGGCCTAGCTAAGAGGAAAAGAGTGGTGGCTGAGGAGTCCAAAGTCCAACAAGTAAACAATGGTATGATAACATCCGCGAGGCTTGGGGTATGGTGTAGGGGAGGAAAAAGAGCCACACCATTTGTCCATAAGGCTACAGGTGCTCTGTAGGGGCCTAGTCAGGCCAAGAAGGAACTGTCAGGCCTGAGGCCTGGACTGAGGCCCAGTAGGAAATTATTAGGAGGAAGGCTCACTCTAAAGCCTGTTGGCAGCCTCCCTTAATCAACCTTTAATATTAAGATCAAGGTGTGGCTGATAAGCAATCTAGGGAGAGTGGCATTAGAGTCAGAGCCAGGCAAGAGCTGCAGGGCCACTAGGGGGCATCACGGCCACCCCTGTGGCCATGAGACCTGTCACACTATTCTTGAATGCATGTACAAGCAGAAATGAAAAGTAGATGTTAAAAAGCACGGGGGCTAAGACATACCCTTGTTTCACCCATTGCTGATGTCAAAGGTCCTTTGTTTTCTTACACTACAGTTGCCTTTATATCTTAATGTAATGAGCAGATGATGTTCAGCAGTTTGGCAGAACGACCCAGTTTCTTTAGAATAGTACACAGGCCCTGTCTGTTGATTGTATTGCAGGCCTTTGTCAGATCAGTGAAGGTATATACAGTGGTATTGGTATTTCTCTACACTTCTCTTGCAGTTGCTTGACCAAAAATATCCTATCAGTGGAGCTGTCATGGGTGGAGCATCCTGAGTGAAAATCACATTGACTTTCAGGATAGATTCTTTTGCCTATAGTTTGTAACCTATGTAACATGATGCAAGTTCATCTTTTCTGATGATGTTCAACAGGGAGATACCTCTATAGTTGTCACAGTTGCTTCTATTCGCTTTGTTTTT
The DNA here is from genome assembly GCF_030867095.1 of Alligator mississippiensis. Classification (NCBI taxonomy): domain Eukaryota; kingdom Metazoa; phylum Chordata; order Crocodylia; family Alligatoridae; genus Alligator; species Alligator mississippiensis. Next base: position 226,233,286 of record NC_081826.1, on the reverse strand, counting down.
GTATAATTGTACAAGCTGAGTATCTTTGAAATCTAGCAGTACCATTTCCTCTTTCCAGCAGAGCAGTATGACTTCATGAAGCTTTTGAAGTAATTTGTCATTGGCACATTTGTAGTTTTCTGGTGGCAAACAATCATTGCCCTGTTCCCAGGAATCAATTTAATGGCATTCTGCAAGTCTTCTAATGTAGGCTCATTGTCCAAATCCATCATAACTTCTAACTGTGGTTATCTTTCCAGCTGTTTATGTTTTATTTCAATCTCACTGGAGTATAGAATACAAGCAATGGTGTTCAATGCGACACTCAAGTTGTTTTTGTTTATCAGTAATGACATTTCCATTTAAGTCTTTCAGCAGAGCTGTTTTATTGTTGACTGGACCAATTGCTCCTTTGATGCCCTTGTACGTTCCACAGCTATCACCTGCATCAGCTGCTTTCTGAATATTATCACAGTTTCAGGCAAAAATCTTGGGCACACCTCTTGGCTAAGAAATGCAAAAGGAAGCTTTCCTTAGATTTTCCAGGGTTATGGTTTTGGGAGATTTCTTATACTTGTGTAGCTCTGTTCTTTTGCTCTCAATCAATAGTAGAGGGGTTTCAGAGTGCTCTTCAAACCAGTCTGCATTTTTCTTGCATTTTTGTCAAATACTGTTACAACAGCATTGTACATGTTATTTTTTAAGCTTTCCTAAGCCTTGGTGGCTAAGTTGTTAGGTAAACTTGTTTTCACAACTTCCTTGAATACATTTTTCTGTATCTTCAGTTTGGCTCATGTCTGTCTGAGGATACCTAGTAGTTTTGCTACACTGTATCTTTTTGACATTGATTCAGACTTTGTAGCAGACTAAGGTATGGTCAGTGTCATAGTCAGCACTGTGATAAGACCTTGTATGCAGAATTTCTTTCAGGTGGTTACGCCTGGTCAGTACTAGATCTAGTATGTGCCAGTGCCCTGATCTTGGATGTTTCTGTGATGTCTTCTTTTGATTTTTCCCAGTGAAGTAGATGCTGGTAATGCACAGATTGTTGACTTGGACAAAGTTCTAACACTCGCTGGCCATTTTCCTTCATATTACCAATTTGATTTTTGTCCAGAATACCAGGCCTGTTCTTAAAACTACATCTGATGCTTGCACTGAAGTTGCCAAGTATTCTAATGGTCTAATTTATGTGAGTTTTCTTAATCTCCTCTTCAAGTTGTTGATAGAAAATGTTCTTGTCTTCATCACTAGCTTGAAGAGTAGGTGCATAGACACTAAACAACTTGATGAAGCTGTTCTGTGTATGCACTCTGAGCATCATAAGTCAAATAGATATAGCAATGGGGCTTCCACAGAAAGACAGTAAGCTGCTCCTAATAGCAAAGCCTACTCTCTGCTCACTCCTTTCTCCTGCTGGCTTTCCACGCCAGAATATGGTGTAATCATTCTCTTGGATAGAACCTGTATCTGAGAGCCAAATTTCTGATATTGCAGCAATATCAATTTCAAGTCTAACCAATTAATAGTTTAGCGGTACCATTTTCCATAAGTTAGAGTGTAAATTGAACCCAGGGGTCAGAGTCCAAACATTCCAATAGGGGTGTGCAAAATAGTCAGTATTCGATTTGGATTTGGCCCAATTCAGGGGGGACAGTGATTTGATTCACTGATTTGGATTACTGCCCTGATTCTATTCGGCTGAATCTGAATCTGAAGATTAGATTCTGATTCGGAGAATCAGTGATTCAGCCATAGATGCAGCTTTATATGGGTTTTTTTTTTTTCTATGTACCTCAAGGTACCAGGTGCGACTCATGAGTGCTGAGATGGTGGGGCTGATGGAGCATCCCACAGGAGCACTGGGGCAGGGGGTCCTTTGTGCACTCAGCGGCGGATCCAGAAGTACTTCTGGGTCCACTGCTGAATGTGCAGCAGACCTCCTTGCATCCCCTGGCTCAACAATCAACCATGTGGGGACCCTGGGTGCCCCCCCAGACCTAGGAGGCACAAGTCACTGAGCTGGGGGGTGGCGGGAGGCTCTCCCATGTGCTCTGCACCAGGCCTGGAAGTGAACCGGAAGTACTTCTGGTCCATTACCAGGTCTGCCGCCAAGCTCTGTCCGTGGGAAGCTCCACCCACTCTACCATCTCAGCGTTCACAAGCTGCCCCGGGTACCTTGAAGTACATAGAAAAAACATATAAATCTGTGTCTATGGCTGAATCATTGAATCTCTCTGAATTGATTTGGAGGCTTTTGATTTGATTCGGAGAGATTAATGGGTCTCCTCATTTGATTCAAATTTGGAGATTTGGCTGCTGAATCAGGCCGAATCTCCTCCGAATCGAATCGATGACTGAAGCTTTGCACAGCCCTACATTCCAGCATGCAAGTCACGCTATCGTTTTGGCCAGTGTCGAGCTCACCAGGACCTTCACCACATTATTTTTCTTAAGGGCCCTGATAGCATCTATGGTGCAATTACCCTGTTATCATACATTATATGTAGAATGTATTTGTGGCTTTAAATTGAACATGTAGCATGTGCCAGACCTATGGCTGCTCCATGCCTGATTCTGACTCTCAGTTGAGTATTGGGATTGTGTACAGGGCACCCTGCATCTGGGGCATAGCTGCTTCATGCCTGATCCCTGGGATTAGGCTGGGGACAATCCTGCATCTCCAACTGGCATCTACATCTGCGTCTGCCTCTGCCTGATCCCAATGTTCAGCCAAGCATTGGGATCAGATATGGGGCAGCCCTATGGTCCAAAATATGGCTACTTGCTACCCAATCCCAATGGCTTGAGCTGGGAACAGCTTCAGGTCTTGATTGGCCCCAGAAGTCATGGAAGTGAGTTCTAAGGAGTTTTATCCCTCATCTCAAACATTGTGTGTCCTGCTGTGCACATGTAGCATGGGAGGATGTGTGATGTTTGAGATGCAGGCATAAAATTCCTGAGGTCCAAATTGCACTGTTATTTTAACATCTGCTATGGATCTAACTTGCAATCTCTTTGGGATAGTCTCTTAATTGGGGTTTGTATAAAATCTATAAACTATAATGTGTTAGTACTCAAGGCCCCCATGAGGTCTATGCCAATATGAAAACTTCATTATATGCTATAAGTCTATACTTTTTTTCCCTAGAATGGATGTAAAGCATTGTCAAGGAATCTTTTTGCCTTCTTTTAACACAGTAAATATTAAGATGCATGGTGTTGAAATACAAGAATTGTCTTTAAAATATTCCAGGCATGATGAACGTAGCTTGCTTCTAGTGTTATATAGCAGCACCACTGAATCAGCAAGGCATGTAAGTCTCCACTTAGCTCTAAACATGTAACTAGTTCTTTTGCTGAATCGGGACTAAGGTTTCTCAGCAATAGTGAGATGTAGAAAGTAGGCTAACAATAGTTAGGAAGATAATTTTTAGGACAGAGGTGGGCAAATATTTGGGCTGGAGGGCCACTTAAGACATTTCTGTGAGTTGTTGCAAGCGTGGGTGTTGTTGCCAGCTTGGTATGGTGGGGGGGGGGGGGGGGAAATTGGTCCCCACAACCACTGCTGGGGGTGCCAGATAGGTGAGTGGGGTCTCCATGGAGACTGGCCAGGACGCTCATGGGCAGGGTGCACTCAGCTGGGCAGATAGGGTAGAGTTGTGGGCAGGCAGAGAGTGGTGTTCAGGAGCAGAAAGGGCAGGCAGGGCTGGAGCTGGGATCATGGGGTGATGAAAGCATGTAAGTGGGGCCTGGGGCATAGCCACAATCCACTCCATGCAGGTCCTGCAACAGGCACTGGTTCGGCAGGCAGGGTCATGCAAAGAGCGGATCGTGGCTCTGCCCTGCACTCTGGCCCCATGCTGTCACCAGCCTGTGATCTGGGTCCCAGCTCTGCCTGCCCATCCTATTTCTGCATGTTGTACCTCGCCCACCTTCAGCCCCATCTCATCTACCCTGCCAAGTGTGGTCTGCCCATGGGGGTCCTGGGCCGGCCTCCATGGAGACCCTGTTCACCCACCCACTCCAGAAAAGGCTTTCAGACTGGATATAAGGAAAAACTTCATGGTTCATGTGACCAGACTCTGAAATAGACTCCCAGCAGGGGTGGTGCAGGCACCTACCCTGGACATCTTCAAAAGGAGACTGGATACACATCTTGCTGGGGTTATTTGACCCCAGCACTCTTTCCTGCCCAGAGCAGGGGGGCTGGACCCGATGATCTTACTATTTCCCTTCCAGCCCTAAACTTCTGTGAATCCATCCGGCATGGCTGGCAGTAGGTGTGGGGTTGACTGGCAGTAGCAGCCAAGCACAGTAAGCTACCACTGCAGGGACTGCTGGAAAGCCAAGTCTGGCTGCCATGCTGCCCCTGTCCCATTACATGCTCAGAGGGCAGGGGCATGACCGGCTGCATGTGCCCCCCTGTTCTAGGGTCAAGCAGGATTGAGGATCCACTGTAGGCTATATAAAATCCCTTGGCAGGCCAGATCTTGCCCACTCCTGGCTTAGGAGGACAATACTGGTGAGAATAAAATTTGAAGGTGGAAGCTTTCTTGTTTAGTATGAGGAAATAATTTAGGGTAGAACACTGTGGCTTCAGTCTCAGGGCAAACAGCCATTATTGCAAATAAGACATTTGCAGCATAAGTAAAATGAGGGCACAACATGGTCTTAAACAAAGTATTTAGGGATTAGCCATATTCTTAAAAGACTAAGAAAATATGCTTTGTTTCTAGGAAAGTTCTGCCTACTGGTGTTCTTTCTGCTGCCAAAGAGAGGGAGAAAAAGAGATATAAATGATACTAGAACTGGTCAGAAATTTTGTAACAGAACATTTTTTTTGAAAAATGCTGATTCAGGTGGTACCCTGTGTGCTAGGCAGATTTATTACCTATGTAGCCTCCTGGTTCTTGGACAAGCCATCTGGTAGACTGCCTCAGGATTGGGATCACAGAACATCTATCATCTATCTATCCAAGAGCCTAGACGCCCTGAAACTTAGGGTATGAGATCACCCCCACCCCAGATGTTCCCCATATCCCTGGGGTGGGGAGATCACTGCAGTGCAGTCCTCCAGTCCTAGGGGTGGACAGGAGTTTCAGAGACTGAGCTCCTAGATAAAAATTTCAGAATTTACTGTAGAAGGGAAGTTTTGAAAAAAAACAGTTAAAATAATTGAAACATTCCATTTAAAAATGAGAAATTCTAGTCTTCATACTAAAATAGAATAATTCTTTAAAAAATATTGTAATTTTTTCTGTAAAATTCTGATTTTCAATCGGGTACACTTACAGTTCCTAAGCTTGCAGAAGGAGAAAAACACCTAATGCTGTGAAGTACTATCCTACTAAACAGTTTCTAGAAGAGCTTGGTAACTGCAAACAACGAGAAGATGTTGAGCCAGTTGTATTCTACATCCACTACAACACCCTATGTGTCTTCTCAAAGCTTGTAGGTATTCCCTTTTAAAAATATTTATGCCTCCTGTTTTAAAAAAAAAAAAAAAAAAAGTGGATGCCATATATGTTCTCACTGAAAAAGAGCAAGTACACTGAAATGCAATACTTAATCAGTAAATCATGCTGTTTTCAAATCTCTGTTTGTCATAAACTCAAGAAATCAAAAGCTTTAGCACATTTCAATGAGAGGCAGATCAAAATAAAATCCCTGTTTCCAGTTTCTAAATTGTTTGTTTGTATTTTATGTAGATATAGCTACAGGTAAATGCATATGGTAGAAGCATAAGCAATTTAACAGATCTTAGTGGTTGTGCTTATTAATATATAGAAACATATATTTCTAATGTAACCCTTCTGCTAGGCACCAATCAGCAACAAGAAGGGCCAGGTTCACATTTTGGGGTAGCCCATAAATTATACAAGTGGCTTGCGCCCCCACCCAGAAACCTGGGAATACTAAATTTGCTGGGGCATCCTGTATAAACAAAACCCCCTCCTTGCAAGCAGTATAAATACAAAACCCCCTTTTATTACAAGGGATAAAAAAGAAATAAAACACTAAATATAATTTTAAAACACTATTAACTACAAAACAAACCTATAAGGGCACCCTTCTGGGGAAGGATTTGCCCATACCCAGGTAGTCTGGGAGTTGAGACTCCCCAGCAGGTAGTTCCAGGGGCCCACACCCCTATACCTGCCCTTCAGCAATGGGCTGGAGAGGGGGGCCCAGACCAGAAAGTCCTATGAGCTGCTCCTTGGGTTCAGTGTGCTGCAGGGAGCTGCGCAAAAGCGTAGGTCCTTTTGCATTGCAAGGGGCTTCATTGCTCCTGGAGAAGTGATAATGCTTATCTTTGCTCCCACGGAGAGGCTGTGTGTGTGTGTGTGTTGTGGGGAGGTGACTGTGGCTCCAGCCAGCATACACGTATCCCAAAACTTCTGGGCTGAATTATATTGATGTCTACACAGTCAGCTGGGTCACAAATTGGCTGGAGGGCCGCACTGAGAGAGTGGTCGGGTCATTTTCGACCTGGAGGGACGTGGGCAGTGGGGTTCTCCAGGGCTCAGTCCTCAGGCCGACACTGTTCAATATCTTCATCGGCGATTTGGACAAGGGGGTGAAAAGCATCTTGTTCAAGTGCGCAGATGACACTAAGATGTGGGGAGAAGTGAGCACACTAGAAGAGAGGAACAGGCTACAACTAGATCTCAACAGGTTTCAGAGGTGGGCGGATGAGAATAGGATGGGTTTCAATATGGACAAGTGCAAGGTATTGCACCTGGGGAGGAAGAACCAGCAGCATACCTACAAGCTGAGGAACTCCATTCTCATCAGCACAGAGGCAGAGAAGGATCTTGGAGTCACTATTGATTCCAAGATGAACATGGGCTGCCAATGTGGGGACGCAGTCAGAAAGGCTAATAGCACTTTGTCAAGCATCCATAGGTGCATCACGAGCAGGTCCAAGGAGGTGATCCTCCCCCTCTATGCGACAGTGGTCAGGCCGCAGTTGGAGTACTGCATCCAGTTCTGGGCACCGCACTTCAGGAGGGATGTGGATAGCATCAAGAGGGTTCAGAGGAGGGCCACTCGCATGATTAGGGGGCAGCAGGCAGGCCCTATGAGGGACCTCAACCTGTTCAGCCTCCACAAAAGAAGGCTGAGGGGGGACCTGGTGGCCGCCTATAAACTTACCAAGGGGGACTAGCAGGCAATGGGAGAGTCCCAGTTCCCCGAGCGCTACCGGAGGTAACAAGGAACAACGGCCATATGTTGACTGAGAGTAGTTACAGGCTAGATATCAGGAGGCACTACTTCACTGTCAGGGCGGCTAGGAGCTGGAACCAACTTCCAAGGTAAGTGGTGCTTGCCCCTACCCTGAGGGTCTTTAAAAGAAGGCTAGACAGCCACCTAGCTGGGGTCATTTGACCCCAGCATCCTTTCCTGTCCATGGCAGGGGGTCGGATTAGATTATCTGCTTAGGTCCCTTCTAACCCTACCAACTATGAAACCAACTATATGGCCTGCTGAAATAAAAACTGCAGGACAAACATGAAAGGGAGTCAGGTTGATTACTAGCTACAGCTGGCCCAACCACACAGTTTGACTGGAGCAAAGGAACATCACAGGAAACAAAGGGGAAGAGCCAGGCCTACCCTTTAGGCCTGGGCTGCAGGTGGTTTGGGTTTCACAACTCCATTGGAAGCAGAAAGTTGCAAACTTCAACCCCAGCCCAAAGCTGGCAGGATTAGAAACTCCCAGGTTTCAATCTTGTTTAAAACTGCCAAACCTAATTCCTAGCCATCCAACCCAAGGAATCAATACCCTCCTCCCTGGTATTAATTCCTTAAGACCTCAGAAAAGGGGGATGAAAAGGAGAAGAGAGGAGTTCCCAGACACTGGGACAATTCTTTCTCTCTCTATCTCCTCTACCTGAGTTTTCCCATTTGCTATCTGCAAATTCTGTCTCCCTTGAAGAATTCTGTCTTCAGCTGCCCCTAGCAGCTTCTCCTCCTCCCCAAACCAGCTTAGCTCCCCTTATATCCCTGTGCATGACATCACCTTGGCCTTGTCCAGTCAGGGTGTGCCACACTCCAGTTTTTCTCTTAACCAATCTGCCTAAAAAGGCTTTGCTTCCCCTGGCCAATCAGGCCAGAGGATTTTACATATTTTGCCCAGATACAAGGCCCCAGCTTTCCATGTACAAGAGCACATGGCCAAAACAACAGAGGCCATCTTGCCCACATAAAAAAACACACAGAGACAAAACACAATACACAACAGTGGTGATGTGTAGCGGGTGCACGGGGGTGACCATGCACCATCTGAGAGTGCTGGTGCACCCCCTGACAGCCAGCGTTCATGGGCAGGTGAGAGCACTGGTGCCTCCCCAAGAGCACCGGTCATGGAGTGGAGGCACCAGAAGAAGTGGCCCCCCCACTGCCAATTGTGCTCACCCGGAAGCACCAGTGGCACGCCCGGAAGTGCCAATCACTGGCTGTCTGCTGGAGGGGCAAGTGCCCCACCCCCCAACTCAGAATGCATCAGTTGCCAATGATACACTGCAAACAAAAGCACACTCCTTGCCATACGCAACCCAAGTGTGTGTTGGTGTTACACCAAGAATATACTTGATGTTTCACTGTTAGAGAGATTCGGTACTAAATTACAGAACTATGATAGATATCAATACATTATTTAACGCTTCTAGCAACAACTATCTGAAATTTGGTATGTTGCACGATTATCTGCGTATGGTATTGGTTAAGACTTGTGACTTCTAACCCTACAGAAATGCTTATTTGTGGAGGTACAAGCTTGTGTATAACTGAGGCCCCCTCCATATGTGATGCTAAAGATGCAATGGAATCAAATGTGCAAGTCACACAATTGCACCTCCTGCCATGCCACACATGCATGGCAGGAAGCATGATTGTGGGAATCACACACTAGATTCAGTTGTGTCTTATTGCTGGTGTAGGGGGAGCCCAGTTCTGGGCTTCCCCTGTACTAGGAAACTCCCATGGCTGGGAGCCACATGCACCCCAGTTGAGGGCCTCCCAGCTGTGGGGCACTCTATGCACCCCTGGGGCTGGAGGACTGCACTGCAGTGATCTCCCTACCCCAGGGCTGTGGGAAACATCTGGGTGGGAGTGATTCCTCCCGTCCCCCCTGCCTGGTTTCCCACACCCCCAAGCCCTAAGGATCATGGAAGCTGCAATCCCCAGAGTCCAGGGGCTTCCTGTACCCCTGAGCTCTAGGGATTGCAGCATGATCCCTAGGGCTTGAGAGTGCAGGAAACCCCTAGACCCCAGGGATTGCATCTGCCACGATCCCTAGGGCTCAGGGTTTTTACATTGGACCTAGTGCACCCCTGCAGGGCTCTCAGATGCAAAGGAGACCCTGCTACATGTGCAAATTAAAGCTTAAATTAAAGCTCTATAGAGCTTTTATAGATGCTATAAAATTAGTACACATTTTCGAGGTCTAACTTTCTAGCTGGTTGGAGCTTTTTATTGTATGATAACTACTTTGCACATGTTAATTGTGCAATACCTGTAATATATATAAAGGGAACCCTGAATGACTTTCATTTAAATCTGAGTGAGAATCTTTTCATAGACCAGGCAGTTGGTTAAAACTACATACTAACCGAAATTGATCTCATGTTCTTGAAAGGTCGTAGGTAAAGAAGCCCAGAATACTGCTTGTAGAGGACAGCAAACATGTCACAAGCTCTATGGACAACTTTAGCGAGAGTTTTGCATGGGGATGATGACAGAAATGTCCTGTAGGCATATGCTAAAAAGAGAAACAAAATGTTTCCAGTTCATTTTGCCACTGGAATCTTAGTAAAGAGAATGGAAATTTCAGCAAAGCTAGACAACAGCTGGAGCAATTTCATAGATTCATAGATGTTAGGGTCGGAAGGGACCTCAATAGATCATCGAGTCCGACCCCCTGCATAAGCAGGAAAGAGTGCTGGGCCTAGATGATCCCAGCTAGATACTCATCTAACCTCCTCTTGAAGACCCCCAGGGTAGGGGAGAGCACCACCTCCCTTGGGAACCCGTTCCAGACCTTGGCCACTCTAACTGTGAAGAAGTTCTTCCTAATGTCTAATCTAAATCTGCTCTCTGCTAGCTTGTGGCCATTGTTTCTTGTAACCCCTGGGGGCGCCTTGGTGAATAAATACTCACCAATTCCCTTCTGTGCCCCCGTGATGAACTTAAAGGCAGCCACAAGGTCGCCTCTCAACCTTCTCTTGCGAAGGCTGAAAAGGTCCAGTTTCTCTAGTCTCTCCTCATAGGGCTTGGTCTGCAGGCCCTTGACCATACGAGTGGCCCTTCTCTGGACCCTCTCCAGGTTATCCGCATCCTTCTTGAAGTGTAGCGCCCAGAATTGCATGCAGTACTCCAACTGCGGTCTGACCAGCACCCTATAGAGGGGAAGTATCACCTCCCTGGACCTATTCGTCATGCATCTGCTGATGCACGATAAAGTGCCATTGGCTTTTCTGATGGCTTCGTCACACTGCTGGCTCATGTTCATCTTGGAGTCCACTAGGACTCCAAGATCTCTTTCCACCTCTGTGCCACCCAGCAGGTCATTCCCTAGGCTGTAGGTGTGCTGGACATTTTTCCTCCCTAGGTGCAGCACTTTGCATTTCTCCTTGTTGAACTGCATCCTGTTGTTTTCTGCCCACTTGTCCAACCTATCCAGGTCTGCCTGCAGCTGTTCCCTGCCCTCCGGCGTGTCCACTTCTCCCCATAGCTTTGTGTCATCTGCAAACTTGGACAGAGTACATTTGACTCCCTCGTCCAAGTCACTGATGAAGACATTAAAGAGTATCGGTCCAAGGACCGAGCCCTGCGGGACCCCACTGCCCACACCCTTCCAGGTTGAGACCGACCCATCCACCACGACTCTTTGGGTGCGACCCTCTAGCCAATTCGCCACCCACCGGACTGTGTAGTCATCCACATCACAGCCTCTTAACTTGTTCACCAGTATGGGGTGGGATACCGTATTGAAGGCCTTCCTGAAGTCTAAGTATACGACATCCACCCCTCCTCCTGTGTCCAGGCGTTTCGTAACCTGGTCATAGAAGGAGACTAGATTGGTCAGGCACGATCTGCCTGCCACAAACCCGTGCTGGTTTCCCCTCAGCATAATTTGTCCTGCCGGGCTCTCACAAATGTGAGCCTTGATAATTTTTTCAAAGACTTTACCAAGGATGGAGGTGAGACTGACTGGCCTATAGTTGCCCGGGTCCTCCTTCCTCCCCTTCTTGAAAATGGGGACCATGTTAGCCCTTTTCCAATCCTCTGGGACTTGGCCCGTGCGCCACGAGCGTTCAAATATTCCCGCCAGTGGCTCTGCAATGATGTCGGCCAGTGCCTTCAGCACCCTCGGAGGGAGCTCATCCGGGCCTGCCGACTTAAAGGCATCCAGTTCCTCCAAGTGACTCTGCACCACCTCAGGATCTACGTATGGAAGTCTGGCGCCTTGCTGCTGCCTCTCTACAACCTCAGTGAGAGACTTGTTGTGCCCCTCACTTAGGAACACTGAGGCAAAGAACTCGTTGAGGAGTTCAGCCTTGTCCCCCCTATCTGTCACCAATTGTTTCTGCCCATTTAGCAGTGGTCCTATTCCTCCCTGGGCCTTCCTTTTACTCCCAATATATCTAAAAAACAATTTCTTGTTGTCTTTTACTTGGGTTGCCATCCTCAGCTCCATGGTAGCTTTGGCCCGCCTAACTGCCTCCCTACAAGCACGAGCAGAGGAGGTATATTCATCTTTAGTGATCTCACGCTGTTTCCACTTTTTATGTGCTCCCCTTTTGGCCCTTAGGCTGCCCTGGATTTCTCTGGTCAGCCATGGAAGCCTCCTGGCCCCTTTCCCTTTTTTGCCTCGCTCGGGGATCGTCTTGCTTTGTGCCCGAAGGATCGTTTCCTTAAGGCACAGCCACCCTTCTTGGGCTCCCATCCCTTCAAAACTCCTACTCTGCAGTGCTTCCTTGACTAATCGCCTGAGTGCATTGAGATCAGCTTTCCTAAAGTCTAGCACTTTCACCCTACTAGTTACCTTACCCACTCGACGTCTTATGTTGAATTCTATTATTAGGTGATCACTGTCTCCCAAATGGCTACCGATCTGGAGGTCCCCTATCATGTCATCCCCTGTTGCCAATACCAGATCCAGTATGGCATTCCCCCTAGTGGGACCATGCACCTCCTGTGTCAGGTGGAGGTCCTGTACACAGGTTAGAAACCTGCGTAAGCGCTGGGACCTTGCTGTCTGTGTCTCCCAGCAGATGTCCGGGTAGTTTAGGTCCCCCATGACAACCGCCTCTTTAGCTTTTATGGTCTCCGAGAGTTGCCTCAGGAGCCCCACATCTATTTCTTCCCCTTGGTGTGGGGGTCTGTAGCAGACCCCTACCACCAAATCCCTTTTTCCTTGTCCCCCATGTAGCCTAACCCACAATTCTTCTACTTCCTCAACCTCGGATTCTGTCTTGATGAGGGTTGATGTATATTGCTCACTGACATAAAGTGCAACCCCCCCCCTTTCTTCCCCGACCTGTCCTTTCTGTACAATCTTTAGCCCTCAATATGTACCGCCCAGTCATGGGATGAATCCCACCAGGTCTCTGTTAGCCCCACTAAGTCATAGGTGTTTAGTGCAAGCAGGAGCGCTAGTTCATCCTGCTTGTTCCCCATGCTCTTAGCATTAGTATATAGGCACTTGAGCCCTGCGACTGGTGCCTTTGCTGCCCCCCCGCTCCGAGTCCCAAGGGGCCCATTGTTTCTTACCTTCTTGTTTCTTACCTGTTCTGTAGTGCTGGTCTCCCCATGGCTTTCAGGTTTCCAAAGTTCTCCTTCTTCAGGCTGGGCTGTCCTTGTGGGTGCCATGGAGAGAACTCATGGAGGTGTTCTCCTGGTAGTGAGCATGGCCATGGAGAGATGTGCTGTCTGAAGTACTCCAAGGGTCTTTGAAGCACCCCAAAACTAAGAGCACAGGTGTGCACAGCTGAAGTGCTTCAAACATGGCTGAAGTGCTTAAAAAATGATCTCTGAAGAAAGAGGGACATCTTTGAAACATATAATTTTAAAGCATTTCCTGAAATATCTGGAGCGCTCCAGCAGTCTTCTGATATTCAACAGACTCTGCTCTCCCCATGGGGTAGGGGTTGACAGTCCCATCTCTGTGTATGTTTCTGTATGTGATTGGCTGCTCTTGGGAACTTCAGAGTCAGAAGCTGAAACACAGATAGGAATTTCTGCTCTCCAGCTCCTACAGCTTTCCCTTGCTTTATGCGGGTTCTGTATGTGCAAATTCGCTCTTATGCAATGACCCCTTTTATACCAAAAATTCGTTATGTGCGAGGCATGGGCAACTGGTGCTTCCTGAGTTGGGGGGAGGGGGCCACTTGCCCCCCCCCCCGCGGCCAGTCAGCAACTGGGGGGATGCGGCTGATCGTGCCAACTGTGGGGGGGAAGCAGTTCAGTGTGATTGGCCGCAGAAACGGCAATGGTGCACCGCTGGCACTTCCAGGTGTACTGCTGGCACTTCTGAGAGGAGATGATCAGCCGTGGGGGGGCCTCAGGGATTGCTTCTTCTGGTGCTCGCACTCCCCAACTGGTGTTCTCGGGGGGGGCCAGTGCTCTTACCTGCCCCTCCTGCCCAGGAATGCTGGCTGTCAGGGGGTGCACCAGTGCTCTGAGGAGGTGCACATGCACCCCTGTGCACCCACTATGCGTTACCACTGGTGTGAGGTAAATTCACTCTTATGTGATATTTTTGCAGTGTCAGATTTGAATGGATTCAGAGCATTCAAAATGCAGATAGGTCTAAAAAGTGAAGGCACGGTTACCTTTCCCTGTAGGATTTTTCATACTGGTGGTTCCAGTAAGAGCCAGAATTGATAAACTGCAATCAACTATTACTCACTTGAGGAAGCACTAATAGATGATATGCTATGGAAAATAGTAAATAACTGACTACATGAGAATGTTAACTGATTAAACAATGCTGTTATTCTCCATTTTTGTGCACTTTTGTAAATTACAAAAATGGATAGCTTGTAAACAACACTTTTTGGTTCCTGTCATTTTTATAAATTAATGTATAATATGAAAAGGCATGTTTAATTAGGTTTCAACAGTTAAAAATTTCCCTTAATGTAGAAATTGTATTTAATGGCAGCAAACTGCAACTGCAGAAGTGGAAAAACAAATTCATTATTGCCTAACACCAGGCTGAATGTAATGATGAGGAAAGTGTTCCTGTAAACAAGGAATACTTTATGAATGGAGAGAAATAGATTTAGCCAACTGTTCTCTGCAGAAACAAATCATAGTACTTCAGGCTGGCATTAGTTTTCTTTCGTGATTCTCTGCAGTTCTATTAAAAATAATTACTTTGGTAGAAACCAGAGGCAGAAGGGAAAGCTTCACATTGATTTATAATATAATCATTGCAGCTTTCAAGCCAACAGATACACAGGTCAGATTTTGAAGATTCAGTTCCGTTTGACACATATTGTGTGTTCAGCACTTTCACAGATTACTTTACATGTGAAAAACCAATCGTGTGCACTAATCTGGTCCAAATGGATCTTGTTTTGGTAATTTGTACATCAGTGATACAGTTGCAATTTGCATGCACAAATCACCACATGAGCAACTGGAATCTGAGCGTGGGATCCCTTTACAAATGGGTCACAAAAAAATAAAAATTGTAGACTAAAACTAGGTTTCAATTAAAATTTAAAGCTGAGACTAGGTTTTGTATTAGGTGTTCTAGAGTTTCTAAAAACTTAAGCTTGAGCCTGAGTCCAGTTGTGGGCTATACTGAACTTTGTTTAAGAGCAGAACCTTGTGGCTGGAAAAAAAGTTATGCACTTACCCAGAGCATACACTTGTGTAAACACGGTATAAACAATGTTGAGAAACTCCAGGGGCAACCTGTGTTAAGTTTTTCACACCTCAGTAAAGCTTCTTGTCTTGTTTCTTAAGAGTGATCCAACTGCTTGGAAAAGTGGGGCCTTATAAAGTGGGAGCCACATGTAAACAGCTGCACAGCTTGTATTTTGCTTGTTTATGAATTAAACAGGCAATGAACCATCTGGATACAAATGATCTAAGTTCTATTTGTTAGCTATATTTTGAAGTAGATAGCAGGGCTGATTATTCCTGTGCACTTAAGCAATTAATGTGATTAACTGCTATGCATATAACCAGTGTTTGTTACAATATAAACAACACATAACACAATACCAGAGCTGGTATAGTGTTACACAGTGGGCGCGTGTACATGAGATGCTTAACTGAACAGTAGCGTAGTTTACTCCACAGTAAGCACATGTGTCTACACATGCACATGCTTACTGTCATAGGCAACTGGTAGGGGGTGCACGGAGGTGTACATGCCCCCCCCGATGGCCGACACTGCTGTTGGTAGGGCGAGTGCCCCCCCCCCCGACAGGGCTGCCGCTGTTGGTGACTTCTGCGGGTGCCCCGCCAGATTCAGGAGGCACCAGTCACTCATACTTACTGTGTAGTAAAAACCCCTAATCCTGAGTAAATTTGATACCTGCAAATGCAGGTATCAGATTTACTCGTAATTAGTTACTGTGCCATAACGCACACGTAGATGTTACCTGGGAGCAAGTTTGTTCCTGGGTCAGCCCTGCCACTAGGGGGATGGCCTGAGGCTAGCCCCAGGGCTCTGGGCTGGGAGCTTCTTCTGCCCCAGGACTGGGCTGCCTCTATGGCAGCTCCTGCCTCAGGCCTTTAAAAGCCTGTAGGCATTTTGAGGCCTGAGCAAATGAGTAGGGAGCCTGAGGGCACTCCAGGCCCCTGTGTCCCCCTGGTGAGGCTGCAGGCCAGCTGCCCCAGACTGCCTGTACCCCAGTGCCACTGCCTGGTGCTGTAGTGCTGCATGGCTGCCAGGCCTCCAGGCTACTGCAGGCAGCCAGGCCTGCCAGCCCCCAGACCCAGCTGCAAGCAGTTTCTGGTTGTTAGGGCCAGCTCCAGCTGCCTGCAGCCTGCTCTGAGTTTGCAGGTGCTTTGGGGCATTGCCTCTGCCACACAGCTGCCATTCTCTCACCAGGCCCCTGTGCTGGGTGCTGCAGGCAGCTCTCCAGACCTGGCAGCACAGGGACAGCAACACAGAGGCCCAGAGAGCTGATATAGGATCCCCAACGGCATCCTCCTTGCTGATGCCCATGCCCACACCTGTGCCCACTACCCGGGGCCCCACTGTAAGGAGTGACCTAGAAACTATTATGCAAAGACCAAGCAAAAGGGGATGTTATGTGATGAATGTCCATCTGCAATGATAAGGAGGAGACAGTCTTAGATAAAGGAGGCTTGAAAACAAAAGCAGAATCAGAGTACTGGGTCAAAGAGCTCATTAAAATACTAAAAATCACGCCCCTAGGTGGGGAAAAAGTATGCTAATGAAACATACATGTATGTAAATGAGATACATGGCTAAAACACAGGTATAGAGACTTGCTCAGTAAAGAACTCCTTGCGTCACTCCTTTATAACCAATTAGCAAACAAGGATGCTTATGAAGGTTCAAAACCCCTGTATAAAAGATGCTTAGAATTAGTGATCTGTGTGCTTGTTATGTGAAATTATTCCGTTTGCACCTTTTATTGCTAGCAATAAATCTTCTTTATACTTTCACCCCTGGTATCTTCACTGGCCTTTGCATACTGGGCACGATCCCAGACTTGAGCTGGGGCTCAACACCACCTGGTCACAGGAGATTGGGGACCTCATTGCACTGCGGCATGAGGTGGAGGTGCAGCACCAGTTCAAGTCAGGTAGGCGCACTAATGCTCATGTCTATGAGGGGCTGTCAGCTTGGATGTGTGAGCATGAGCACAACAGGTTAGCATGGTAGTGCTGCATAAAGGTCAAAGCCTTACAGCAGAAGTGGGCAATTATTTCAGCTGGGGGTGCTGCTTAACAACTTTTGGTAACCTGTTGAGGGCTGCAAGGGTCACCTTACCCTTTGGTCACCATCTTGGGACCAGAAATCCTACCTCTAACCTTTGCCATTGGAAGTCCCTCCCCTTGCCCCTGGAAGTACTCCTTTTGGGAAGGGGGTTTGCCATCTTGGAACCAGAACCGCCCCCCCCCCACCAATGAATTATATAATAGCATCTGTAATAATATATCTTAATTTGTTTTAATTATCTTGGTTTGTGTGTGTTTACGCTGTATATATAGAAGTGATAATAGCTCAAAATGAATTCTTACTTTTGTATATTGTGGGGTGTTGGAGGGGTGTGGGGGATATGAGTGGGTGGGTATGGGATTTGTTGGGGGCTGTGTGTGTGTGTGTGTGGATGTGGGCTGTGGGGGAGGCTGTGGGGGTATATGTGGGTGGGTGGGTATGGGGGGGTTTTGGGGATGCATGGGTGTGTGTAGGTGGGTGGGTGGGTATGGGGTTTATGGGGAGCTGTGGAATGTGCGGAGGGGGAGGATGGCTGGGGATGTGTGTGGGTGCATATGTGGTGGGGTGTGTGCATGTAGCAGTGAATGGGGCTCCCCTCAGAGGTGCGTGGGTGGGTGTGGTTCAGGATGTGGGTGGGTGTGGTGTTTGTGAGGTGTGTGATTGTGTGTGGGGAAGAGTGTGGTCATTGGGTTTGTGGGGGGGAGGATTTGAGGGTATGTGGGGTATGCATGGGAGCCCCCTGTGTGTGCCCCCTTGAGCCAATCAGCACCCGCCAACAGCCTGGAGCCTATGTGCCCTGTATGCCCTTCTCATCACCACCAAGAACACATAGCCCCAGCACACCCTGCACTCAATTTGTGCTGCCCGGCTATAATGTGTCCTGCCACTCCTGGGCATGCAGCGGGGCTGGGGCAGCTCCTTTCAGGTGCTGCTGCCACTGGACCCATCCCCATAGTAAAATGGGGACCAGCGCACGCAGTCCCTAGACTCAGCTGTCTGGGCTGAGCAGCAATGGTGGCAGCTGGGCAGAAACTGTTGCTCAATGCAGAGAGGGAAGTGGGCTCTCCCCCTCACCACTGCCAGGCAGTTATTGGTGAAGCTACCTGGAGCCCGTGCCATACTGGGCTGCCCAACGTCTCTGTCACTACCACCTCTGGGCTGCCCTGTGGCTACTCCACACTGTCACTGCTGCCGTGCTGGGCATTGCGTGGCAGCATGGCACAGTGCAGGCTCCAGGTGGCTTCACGATGTCCCCCAGCATGTCTTGGAGGGTGCTGAACATCTCCAGGACAGCCTCCATGGCAGTCGCCTTGTCCATGCCAAACTGGTGGCTGACATACCACAGCCACATGGTGGGTGTGGCCAGCTTGAGCAGGGTGAGTGCCAGCCGGGTGTTCATGGGGAGGGGTGGACACGTGCCGATGTCCTGCAGTTCCAGATGTGGCTGGAGTTGCTCCAGGAGATCCCAGAAGGTGGCCCAGAGCATAGGGAAGGTCTCCAGCCACTGCTTGTCATCCCAAGTATGCTGGATGATATGCTGCCACCAGTCCTGGCTGGCCCAGTGGGCCCAGAGGCAGTGGAGCTGGAGGCCCAGGAGAGTGACGGCAGCCCCAGCAGTGGCATCCTGGGGCCAGTTGTCAGCATCCCTGCTGGGGTCCAGCCAGGTGCGCAGGGTCCAGGTGGCAGGTACATAGTGGCTGCCCTAGGATGATATGTGGTGGGCAGGTGGTTGCTGGGCTTGGGGGAAGTCAGGAGGGATGAGATAGCCATGGGCCAGGCAGTGGTCAGTGTGGTGGCCAGTGGGAGTCCTGGGCGCTAACTGTCATTGGCAGAGGCTGGCACAGCCATAGGGAAGGGAGGCAGAGGCAGCAAGGAAAGCACTGCCACGTGATGTCTCTGAGCTAGGCATGCTGCTCCTGGCCAGGGAGGTGGCTGGCCAGAGAACAGTGAGCGGGGCTGCCTTTTGAAGAGGGCTGCTGGAGCCTGGAGCTCCCTCCGGTGGTGGCAGGGGCCCATTCCAGGGCCCCAGGAAGCAGGGGTAGATGCTTGCCTGGCACCATTTACTCACAAGTAAACTGGTGCTGCAGCAAATGCACGTGTAGATGTGCCAAGTTAAGTGAATTATGTTCTTATCCAGTATGTATTTAAGTGGAAATCACTGTACTGTTGGCGACATTACAGTTCTGCCTCTAAACAATGAGCCATTCCTAGTTGTGAAGTTCTGAGTCTCAGTTTTAATGAGTTTAACTTTGATCTTTTTGAGTTATTTGAAAATTCAAAGCTAAATTTAGGGCTGCAAACCCACATGGAGAAAAACAAAATAAAATATTTGTAAGAAACTAGATGTATGAAAACCAGAAATGTTTGCACCATTCTTGTCATATAACTTCAAATCACATACAGTCTTACCAGGAGGAGAGGAAACAATCAAAAGGAAGGATAGAAATTCTTTGTTACAATTTCTTGTTACTCACTAACATTTTAAATGTTTCCAGAAATTGTGAACCCTGCTTTTCCATATATCCATAATACTTATCAATGACTTTTCATTTTCATTAAATAATAAAATAGAAAGAATGTAGGACGGTTTGGGGGCCGACTGGCTAAGCAGCAGCTCTGCAGGAGAGGAACTGGGGTTTACAGTGGACAAGAAGCTGAATATGAGCCAACAGTGTGCCATTTTTGCAAAGAAGGGGAATGGCAGACAGGGCTGCATTAGCAGGAGAATTGCCAGCAAATTGAGGGAAGTGATTATTCCCTTCTGTTCAGCACTGGTGAGACCACATCTGAAGTATTGTGTCAGGTTTTGGGCCCCACTGTGAGAGAATAAGATCAAGGATGGGAGAGGAGTCCAAGTTACCTGCAGGAGGAATACTTACCACAGGCATGAAGACAATCCCAGCAGAAGCTGGAAGGACACCAGTGCACTTCCTCAGTTCCTGCTTCCTGAGGATTAGCAGACAGAACCCAGACAGCTGCATTTCTGGCCCTGGAAAGTGGCAACAGAGGGGAAGTTACGGCTGGCGAAGTGATGAGTTTTCCTGGCCGGCAGTGCCCAGCAGCTGGTGGCAAAAAAGCAAGCCCCAGTGTGGGTGGTTGGAGGACCACCAGAAGAGCCCTGAACACACCTCAGCAGGGCCTTGTCAGTGGCAGGAGCAGTGGAGGAGCGGCAGATGAAGTGGTATGGGAGTGAGGGCAAGCACCTCAAGAGGGACTGTGAGGTTACAGGGACACTGCCCCTCTGATTTTCCCCCTCTCTTCGCTGATTGGCTCTTCTCTGGTATCATGAGGGCCTTGGGAAGACAAAAAGGGGGTTATTTTCTCCTGACATGACTCCATAGGCCCCGGCCAACAAGGAGATTTGGCTGGGCCAAACTTGGTGTTAACAGTTTACCCTGGGCACCTGCGATCCTGGGGAGGAACTGAAACTAATGGTTTCTGGCAACTCTAATGAAATGATTTAAATTGAATTAATTATAGACTGGGGAGAGATTTAAGTTCAATTAATTGTCTTATGGAACTGAAATGAATGGTCTAAATTGATTGACCCCAGAATTAGAACCAACTTGGGTTGAGTTGATTATTTTAGACTCTCTAATAAATTGATATGCTTTGGTTAATCCATGGGCTGATAGCAAGCTGATTCAAGGTGTAGGCCTTATAGAGATCAGACTAATTGATTTAAACATATGAACTCATTCATCTGATAAGAAAGCTGCCAATGGCATGGACAGTGGATACAAGGATAAGACCCTGATGTATAACCCTGACACGTAAGATGTGGCAGGAGAGGGTAGAACACCTGAGGTAGGTGACGGTGATATTCCCTGTGTTTTCCCAATGGCACACACAGGCAGAGTGTTGGGCTGGCAGGCACCCTGTCCTTTTAATATTACGCCTTGATACCCTCCCCACTACAGAAAGGATGTGGACAAATTGGAGAGATTCCAGCAGAGGGCAATGAAAATTATTAGGAGGATGGGGCACATGATTTATGAGTTGAGGGAACTGGGATTATTTACTTTGGACAAGAGAAGATTGAGGGGAAATTTAATTGCAGCCTTCTGATACCTGAATGGTGGTTCCAAAGAAGATGGAACTAGACTGTTGTCGGTGAAAGCAGATGACAGAACAAGGAACAATGGTCTCAAGTTGTAGCACAGGAAGTTTCGGTTAGATATTAGGAAAAACTTTCTCATGAGGAGGGTAGTAAAGCACTGGAACAGGTTCTTCATAGAGGTTGCTGAATCTCCATCTTTGGAGGTTTTAAAGACCTGAGTGAACAAAGCCTTGGCTGGGATGATCTAGTTGGGGATGGTCCTGCTTTGAGCAGGGGGTTGGATTAGATAACTTCCTGGGCTAAGTACAGACAGTCAAAAATCCTGAGGCTGAATCAATTCAGTCTTTGCTGGTTAGTCTAAACTGCAGAGATTAAACCGACAAGCAAGTGAACAGACATACACTTTTGATTCAGGAAATGCAGGCACATACGTTCAGTGGCTCAAGCCAGAAGCCAGGGGGCAGTAGAGCACACCTCCCAGCCTGCCAGCTCCAAGGCTTTTCCCCCCTTCCTGCTCAAGCAGAGGGGGCATTGCCAAGTCCCAGCCCAAAGCTAGCTGGAGGGTCTGCTATGTTTGGGGGGCAGCACCTGCCAGGCTGAGGAGGGGGTTGGGTGGGAAAAAGGTAGTGGCACTGAATTCATAAAAGCTTGAACAAGAATAGTCCTTTCTGTGAAGTGAGCATGTACTGAACAGAAAGGAGCAACCCTGTGGAGTTCTGCTGGCTGTGAGCATGGACTACAAATCCCGGAGGCATCTAGAAGCAGGAAGAGGAAGTAAGGAGCAACTCTCAGAGTCCTGCTGCTGTAGATCTGGACTGCAAATCCTAGAGACCTTGGAGACACCAGAAAGAGGAAGTAAACACACAGCCTATGCTGGGCTGCTGGTGGACTCTGATTTAACTTAACCAGGAAGGGGATCTGGAACAGAAGTTTCATAAACCAGTTTGACCAAATCAGTTAAGTCTACATTCAGCCAGCTTTATCTTAAACCAGTTTTAGCCATTTTGAAACTGGTTTATGTGCACTGGGCTTCTGTTCTGTTAGAGGTTTAAATCAGTTTCTGAAGACTTAAACCGGTTTGTGTGTAACTTCTGTCCCTAGTCCCAAGGTCCCATCCAACTCTAATTTTCTATGCTTCTATGAAAGGCATTATAGAACCAACATTCTACAACTTTATACATAAAGCATACGGAGACAGGACCATTTTTTTTTTTAGAAGTGTCAATCTTCATCTTTTATGCTCCTACATTGCTTCTAAAATCTTGCTTCATGGCCTAAATCCAGCAAAAAAATATAATTATGTTCATAACACTAAGCATGTGATTACTTGCATAAAAGGCAATGGAACAACTCATATAATTAAAGTTACACATATGATCAAGTTTAAGGACATACCTTTGCATTGTCTGTTAGCTTTACCATAAACTGGTGCCAGGCTTTTTTAAACACAGCAATTGTTTGCTTTTTTTTCTTTTAATTTCCAAGATGGAGCTAAAAAATATGGTACAAAAACCGCCATGTATAACCCTATGGAGGAGGTGGGGGCCAATGGGGAAGAGGAACAAAAGTAGATATTTTTATTTCTAGCACATACCCTGCATTGTATTTAATCTAGCTAGAGTCTGCTATTGTGCCTGGATGATTTACAAGTGTAAATTTGTTCTTCTTGCAAAAAAAATGCCAACTGCATCCTGGGATGTATTAACAGGAGTGTCTCTTGCAAATCAAGGGAAGTGTTTCTCCCTCCCTCAGCACTAGTAAGGCCTCATTTGGAGTCCTATGTCCAGTTTTGAGCCCTGCAGTTCAAAAAGG
Source organism: Alligator mississippiensis (assembly GCF_030867095.1). NCBI lineage: Eukaryota > Metazoa > Chordata > Crocodylia > Alligatoridae > Alligator > Alligator mississippiensis. The sequence goes on along the minus strand of NC_081826.1, from coordinate 226,210,494 downwards.
ATGTGAACAGTTTGGAAAGAGTCAAGTGCAGGGCAACACAAGTCATCAGAGGCCTGGGAAACAGCACTTATGAAGGAAGGCTTAAAAAACAAGGATTATTTAGCTTGTAGAAGAGAAGACTGATGATAACAATCTTCAAATATCTGAACAGTGATCATAGGGAGGATGGAGATGGTATTTTCTCTGTGGCTCTAAGAAACAGAACTAGGAGCAGTGGCCTTAAGCTACAGCAGAGGAAATTTAGACTGAATATTAAGAGGAACTGTCTGACCATGAGGGTGGTCAGGCATTGCAACAGGCTACATAGGGAAGTTGTGGAATCTCCATCCTTGGAAACTTTCAAAAGCAGATGAGATAGACACTTGGCTGGGATGGTTTAGTTAGGGGTGCTCCTGCTTGAGGAGGGGTCTGGACTAGATGATCTCATGAGGTCCCTTCCAACCCCACTTTCCTATGATCCCACCACCTCTTTTTAAATATACTTTTGATGGGCTATAATAAGGTGACTACCTGTGCACCCCCTGCTTCCAGAATGGGATTTCTGATATTACTTAAAAAAATTACCTTATCTTTCCCCTGCTTAAACGACAATCCAAAGTTTGCATTAAAGGCCAAATTAAAAAAAAAAATCCCAAAGGTACATGCACAGCTATACATATGCAATCATCTATTCATCTATCATCTCTTCATAATTAATTTGAGGCTGTACCATATATTCTTCTCTAACTTTTCTAAAAATGGATACTGTTGCAGACCAGGTCTATTTTCCAACCTAGCCATGTTTTCATATCTGAAGTAAGAGAATGATATACCCTGTATATACAATAGAAGAAAGATTCCTTGTACATATAATATGGAATATTATTTGAGACCTATGAAATGCAAATCATTATATTTATTATTAATAATATTTTGTTACAAAAGTGTATCTTGGTGATAAACCAGAGGGAACCTGGACATAATTGGCAGTAAAATATTTAGAAATGTCACAGGAAGGTAGTTTAACTTGCAACATCTTGAAGCCCTTATTTCCTTTTGTACAGGTCAGAATTCAAAGGTTATACCTAAGGCAAGAGAGGAGAAAGAGACTCTGTTTAGTAGACTTACAGGACAAATGAAAGCAGGAAGTACAAACAAGCTCTTTTACAGAATTGTTTGATGTCTACTAATTAGAAGGCAGGAGTGTCTGATTATAATTCTTTACTATCTACAGAATGCATTATATCTGACATTTGAGGAGTATGAAACAAATCCTGAGGTTGCAAGTTTGTGTTAATTCTCCTCAAATCTGCTTGATATGAGGACCACAAGATTTGGCCCACTTTTTATGTCAGGTACACAAACTTGTTTCAGTGATGAGAGTAGTAGCACAAATGCTTGAGTGTACACAGTGTGCATAGCCTGATGGGTTTGAGTGTTTTCTACTCTGTTTAATTATGAACAGTTCAGTACATTCCTATCTATTTCTATTTCAGATTTCTCTAGTTAATTTGAATATTTTTTGAAGGAAGACCTACTTAGCCAGCTTGCTAGTGAAACAGGAATGGAACATCACAACACTTTCATGATCCAGTTCAGATTATGGTTTTCAATAACACATATCAGTCATTCAATAACTCCTATCAGAGGAACGATGTACTGCAGCTACAGTTCTGCTCTAGGCAAATGTACAGAGCTAGAATTGTTGTATTAACACTGGGAGATGAAAACTGCATGGGAATGAGGTAGGAATGGGATATCAGCCTGTGTGAAAACCTCTGCTAAAGCACAGTATCCCTTTATCTGGGTCAGATGTAGCTTCAAGTTCCTATCCTTGAGTGTTCCTATCCTTGAAGAACTAAAAGAAATTAGAAGTATACCAATGAATGGAAAACTAAGCAGAAATGGAGGGCTGACATGTTTGTGTTAGACTCCAATCCTGAATACCTCTGTAGGAGTTGCATTGTGCCTTAAGAAACAGCTCTGAGCAACTTTGCTGCCTGTCTGGAGCCCAAATTCAGGATGTCACAGAGAGTCTGTCAAACCTCATCTGTCCTTTGGCCCACTACCCCTTCCTGCTTGTCTGTGTTAACACCAGTGATACTGCCAGGAAGACAGTGAGCAGATCTCAGGGGGCTATAGAGCTCTCGACAGGAGGATTAAGGAGCTTGGAGTGCAAGTGTGATGTTCTCATTGATCCTTCCCATGGAAGGCAGGTATCCAGGCAGAGACCATCATATCCTGCAAGTGAATGTGTAGCTAAGATAAGGGTGTCAACATGAAGGGTTTGGCTTTGACAACAGGCAGTATTCTTGGTAGGAGGGTTGCTATCAAGAAATCAGATTCATCTGACAAGAATGGGGAACAGCATCTTTAGGCATCATTTAGTAAGGAGGGCTTTAAACTAAGTTTTGTGTGGGATGGTGATCAAAATCCTCCAACAACAGAGCACACAGTCCAGAAGGAAAAGAACTTGAAGAAGCAACTCAACTCTGGGAAAGGGACAGAGAGCTACAGGACTGCAACAAATGACACAAAAAGGAAGTGAGGGGGTCAAAATGCAAAATACATCGAGTGCATGTATACAAATGTGAGAAGTATGGGGAATAAACAAGATGACTTGGAAACTGCAGCCTGTGAAAAGAACTACAATATGATCAGCATCATCAAGACTTGGCGGGACAGCTCATGACTGGAATGTGAACCTTGAGGGCTACACTCTGCTTCAGAAGTTCAGGGTTGGAGGAAAAGGTTGTGGTGTTGCCTTGTATGTAAAAAAATATGTACGCTTGTTGCTTGGTTCAGAAGGAAGAAGCTGTCAAAGCAGAAGACATCTGGGTTCAGATGAAAGGTGAAAGATATAGTACCAATACAATGGTGGGGATTTATTATAGGCCACCTAATCAGAAAGCACTCCCCAAGCAGGTGATGAATATATCCAAATGCTATGGGATGGTACTGATGATGGGCTTCAATTTTCCAGACATCTGCTGGAAGAGCAATGTAGCCAAACATAAAATGTCAAGCCAGTTCCTAATTTGTGTGGAGAACAACTTTTATCTTCCAGAAAGTTGGGGAGACAATGAGGGGATCATTTATTTTGGATCTTGTCCTGACCAACAGGGAAGAACTGGTGGAGGGTGTGAAGATGGTGGGTAATTTGGGAAGAAGCAATCACAATATGCTATATTCCAGATCCTGAGAGAGGGGAAAGATGAGATCAGCAAAATTAGGATGCTACTAGTTTTCAAAAAGGCAGATTTCATCTAACTCAAGGAGCTAATAGGCATGGTGTCATGGGAGGACAGATTGAAGGATAAAGGTGCCCAGGAGGGCTGGGAACTTCTAAAGGTGATAGTATTGGAAGCCCAACAAGAAACTGTCCTGACACAAGAAGAATGATAAGAGACCAGTGTAGCTGCACAAGGAACTTTTAAAATGCCTCAAATGCAAAAAGAAGGCATACAGGCAATGGAAGAATGGGAAGGTACCAAGGACACACACAAAGAAATAGCAAGAACCTGCACGGACAAAATCAGGGAGACAAAGATAAAGAATGAGTTGCATCTGGCAAAGCAGGTTAAGGATGACAAGAAGAGGTTCTATAAATATGTTGGCCAGAAAAGAAGGACTGTAACAGGGAACGCTAACCCTGTTACCAAGAAATAGGGTGGTCCCTTTAAATCCAGAACCTTCTGTGCATGGCCAGCCGGTCAAGTAGGGGTTAAGGATCAAGCCCTGCCAGCTGGTCAGGTGACAGGAAGGGGAAGGCCAGAACCCTATAAACTGCAAGAGAGGCAGCAGAGAGGGGGACTCCTGATGACTATGGTGCAGCTGCAGCAGCCTCTTTGGGAAGAATATGCCATGCTGTGAGCCAGAAGCACAATCACATAAAGTAAGCGGGCATGCTGCCTCTCTTATTTCTTTACTATTATTTTTCATTATATGGCCATAGAAACCTATGGTTTATGTTTGATATTTAAAGGCCGGTGGTTTGTGGCTGAGGCTGTAGGGGTGGAGGAGGCCTCATTAACGCCAAGGGGTGCCGTGATAAGGGGCCCAGGAAGCCCTGCGGCACTAGGGACATGAGATAGGAGCCTTGAAGCCTAGTGGGTGGACTTAGGCAAAAAGACCTAACTACAGAAAGGGGGGAAAAGCTGAAGGGGGCACCACAGGGGCTCACAGTGTAGAAGGCCCAGTAGGCCTGGTGTCACAGAGGGCCTTGAGCCTGAGTGAGTTAGAGAGCTAGAGCCTCGGAGTCAAGCCCCAATTAGCGGGTTTTGACTGACAGGTCTAGCTAGAGAGAGAGGGGAGTTAAGCCCACAGCAGCTGAGACCCCAACATAAAGAGAAATTTATAAAACCATCTGCGAGGCTTGGACTACAGTCTAGGGGAGGAATGGAGCTGTGGATAGTGCCCCCTGGCCTCGGGGCAAGAAATGGGCAGCCTCCTGCCTAATTAACATCCTAATTAAATATTGTCAAGGCATGGCAGGAGAGAAGGTGAGCGGTTGGATCATAAACAGATGCCAATGCCAGTGGCAAATCAGCCCCGAGAAGGCACCCCCTGTTACAAAGACCAAGGAATATGTGGATCCTCTGTCAACAAGCCAGGGGGAACTCTTAACCAAAAATACAAAAAAAGTGGAGCTACTTAACAGCTACTTTGGCTCAAGTCTTCACAAAAAATTTAAGCTGCAGCAAGACACCCAGTAGTGATTATCTGGATAAGGCAGGGAGCAAGATGAGGGAGGAGATAATAAAAATGACAGTAAAAGCGCTTTTGTTGGGTCTGAATGAATTCAAGTCAGCACGGCCAAATGAGCTTCATCGCAGGGTCCTGAAGGAACTGGCAGAGGAGATCTTGGAGCCCTTGGCAATGACCTTCATGAAGTCATGGGAGATGGGCCAGGTACCAGAGGACTGAGAAAAGGCCACTGTAGTGCTCCTCTTTAAAAAAAGCAAGAAGGAAGATCTGAAGAAGTATTCCCATCGATACCTGGGAAGTTGCTAGAGCATATCCTAAATAAGGTAATTTGCAAGCATCTGGAGGAGGAAAGGCTATTCACAAGCAGCCAGCATGGATTTATGAAAAATAAATTGTGTCACACCTGAGCTCAGATGCGCATGGGTGTCCACCTTGCACTGCCGCTACTTGTCCCCAGGGAATCCTGTGCCACATATGCTTTGGCAAGTGGTAAGTTGCCATGGGTGGAGTAGGGGAGGCTGAGGCCAGCACTGGGCTGGCTCCAGCAGTCTTACCTGAGGTACTGGGGGCCTCCCGGGGCTGCAGTCACGGCGATTCTGCTACGCGGGGCCTGGCTGGCAGTGGAGTGTGGCTCCAGGTGGCCCGGCTCCGCTTTTCAGCAGCATGTGCTGGCCAAGCGTGTGTTGCTGTTCCACCCCCCCCCCCCCGCCACTTTTTTTGATCCCTGGATATCAAGCAAGGAAAGAGGAAATATAGGAAATATATACTGTATTATTCACTGTATATTTACTATAGTTATGTCAGTCCATTTTCCTGTATAGGCAACCTCTTTTGTGTTACTAGCACACTATGTACTTTACACAGCTTCTTCTGGCTTAGGCTTAGGCAAGGATTTATGCACATTTATGCGTGTAAATGTGGCCAGTTTGCTCTTAGCCCCTTTTTCTTCCCATCCACCCCATATTTGTTAGCTTCATATCCATTGTGTATCTCTTCAGAAACCTAAACTCTCTCTGCCTTCTACATTATAACTCTGGACCAACTATCTTTGTTACATATTCCTATCGCAATACAAATTAGTAACAGGAAGATGCTTTGGTGTGAACAGTGGGGGGAGGTGAGAAGAGGAGCTGCTTCTTGAGTCGAAGTAAGTCAAATTATTGTAGATCTAATTTGTCTGTCACCTATGACTCCTATGCTAGGGATTAGAGAAAATATAGAAGTAGCCTAAATTGGCATCATTTGCACACTGCCAGGGCCAAAAGGATATAATAGGTAGTCTAAGGTTAAACTAAGATTAGGCATAATGGATAAATATGCATGGGGGTAACTGTTGGGGCTACTCATAGCCAGGGGGAAGGAGGGTTAACACCCTCTACAGCCACTTCTGTTGTCAAGTGCCACCAGATCCCATTGCCACTGGACTTGGTGGCACTAAATTCAGTGGCATCTAGTCACCCTCTCCCTGACTCCCACCCTCTTCCCACATGCTGCTGTGACCCCTTCCATCCTCATCCCAAGTATTACCAGCACGTCCTTTAACACAGCACCTACGGCTCATGCCCAGTTACCCACCAGTAGTTACAACACCAGTGTAACTGGTGGAATTGGGTCTTGCTCTCTCATACAGTCAGATACAAGAAAAGCCATAGTACAGTTTGACTTATATTGTTTTTCTGATAAGGAAGTGATGCCAACAGTTTGCAATTGAGGCATGAAGATCTTTGAATGAGGTAAATTTTATTGCCCATTTTTTTCAAGCACCTATCACCTCTGAAAAGAAAATCTGGTGCTCTAGATCTCTTCTGACATAGGATTCTAAGCCTTTCTCACTTGAGCTTTTCTTTTAAACATTGCATTTTCGGCCATTAAAGATTCCAGAAAGTACAGAAGAACCATTATTTATGGAATATACAAACTGAAATGTCATCCTTCCTTTGAATTTAATCTTTGACATTTCCCTTTGAAAGAGATTGCAGTTGGAGTTTAACAATACATGTTGGCACAGGTCTGCAATAATTATTATGTACAAGAGAAAATGCTAACAAAACAAAAAAGGAAATAGATTGCAAATATGAAATGCAAACACTTCTTTGATATGACCCTGATGATTACACCTGCTTACAGAGAAGAAAACTGGACACATATTACCACTAGTGGAGGAAGGATAGTAATTCTATTTATCTGTTACTTTAAGTATTATTATAAAATCACTGAAAAATGGGAGCTCTGCATAGTTCAATACTGTTATTACTACCCTAAAATTAATACTTCTTGGGTGTATCTACACATTCATTAATGTGCCGTAGTTACGGCACATTAAGTTTAGTACTTGGATAACCAAGTACTAAATCAATGCACAGTAACTCACCTGGTGCATGGGTTTTTAGTGATGCTTACTGCACTGTAGCTTAATACTACTGCACAGTAGTGTATTAGCATGGTTTTTGCCTAGCATGCTACTGCACAGTGTTGTTAGGCTACTGTGCAGGTAGTGTCTTTGTTAGGCCCCAGCCTAAGTCTGGGTTCGTGCCCTGTATGCAAAGGCCAATAAAGATACCAGGGGTGAAAGTATAAAAATGATTTATTGCTAGCAATAAAAGGTGCAAGCGGAATAATCTCCCAAGACAAGCACAAGCACATTCAATACTGAGCCCCTTATATACCAGAGGTTGAATCTTCATAAGCATCCTTGTTTGCTAATTGGTTATAAAGGAGTGACGCAAGGAGTTCTTTACTGAGCATGTCTCTATACCTGTGTTTTAGCTATGTATCTCATTAACGTACATATATGTTCCATTAGCATATATCTTCCCCGCCTCGGGGTGTGATTTTTAGTATTTTAATGAGCTCTTTGCTCCAGTACCTCTGATTCTGTTTTTTGTTTTCAAGCTTCCTCTATCTAAGACTGTCTGCCCCTTATCATTGCAGATGGGCATTCGACACACAACATTCACTTTTGCTTAGGCTTTGCATAGTAGTTTCTAGGTCAAACCTTACATTTCCCTCATCTGGAGCATTTATAATTATTATTAATTATGATTGCTCCATTCAATTTGACTTAACACAAATCTAGTATTCTCAGCTTTCTTTTTTTGCAAAATCATTTGATTTACCTTAGGCCTGAAGATAGATGCGATACAAACCGGTATACAATGGATACGGAAACAGATCATAATCCCTATAAAGCAAAATAGAATAACCATACAAAACAACTGCTTCAACCATCCAAAATTGGGAAGCCAGGAAGTTAACCAGGAAAAGTCTAAGCCAGATGTTTCTTTCAATGTCTGTGTCAATCGTTGTAAGGCACCAATTTTGTCTTCAATTAGCACAGAATTATCAGTGAGGTTGAAGCAGCACATTCCTTTTAAGGTTTCACACCCCAGATTGTGTCGTAACAAGAGATAATCAATAGCGGCTCTATTCTCTAAGACAGCGTCCCTTAGTTGTTTTTGTTCAGCATTCAAGGCTGAGAGCGCTCGAGATGTAGCATTTAGTCCTTTTGCTAAAACACAGGCTACTGCATTAAGATTTCTGTTATTACTTACAGCAAGACCCAGAACCCCCACTATAGATGCAGCTAATGCTATGTATTCTGCCTTAGATAATAGTCCAGGGGAATCATTCTCGTCACAATCAGCAGTGAGAGTAGTGTATGCTCGTTTAAACCTCCCACCAAGAGGGGTTTGTTCAGTGTGCATTAGGTCAGACTTCCTTGGAAGAGCTGCAGTTACCCGGGCAATGGTGCATGGTCCCCCAGTAGCATTTGCTGGAAGGTATGAATATATCATTCTCCCGCAGGCCAGAAACCATCCTCGAGGAAGGATGGTATGTGTATATACATAGGATATTTGACTGGTCTTATTACAGAAGATTTTTCTACCTTGGTTCAATTTAAAGCAATTACTGGTACAATTCACTATTAAGAAACATTCAGAAGCATTAGCTGTTGCCTGAACCCGTACAGAAAACATGTCTCTGCTTTTCTCTTTTACAATAGTCCCCCACTTATATATATCCTGATATGTATTTTCCTTCTTTACATCTTTCAGCATAGTATAATTCTGTAAAATTTTCAAAGGGGTAGGTACTGCAATTAAGCATGAGGTAAAAACCAGATGAGCATTGATCCCTCCTGCCAAGCAGAAGTCTGTTCTATTTAATATTTCCCGGGCCAGATAAATCCAGACATTTTCCTGAGGGTCAAATTCTTGTGGTAAAAGATTTTCCCCTCCTATAAGTAGGAGTGGACAAATTAGGGTGCCCCACACTAAAACCTTGAACAATTTCATAATAAGGCTTGTAAAACTTGATCAAAGATTGACAAATTATTCAAAGTTCCTTTCTTTTGAATAGGAATTTTAAGTCCCTTATTGGCTCCACCTTCCACTGTTCTCTGCCTCCGGTCCCGGAGTTTGCAGGAGTTTCTTCTTGTTCTGGTTCAGCCACCGGCTTTAGGCGACTGGAATGTATCCAAGTCTTGATTCCTTCGAGCTTTGCTGCCGTTGGGGTCGTTAAAAGTACTCTATACGGGCCCTTCCATCTGGCTCAAAGTGGTTCCTCGTTCCAATCTTTCACAAGAGCGTAACTTCCAGGTAATAATCGATTTTCCGGGGTAGGAGACTGGTTCTGTGTCTGCAGCACGTCCCGTACCTGCTGATGAATGGAAGACAAAACAGAAACCAAAGACCATACATATTCTCTAATCATTCCCTCTCCTAAAACATGTAACTGTTGTTCAGTACCCATGGGCAGACTCAGAGGGTAAGGCTTACCATACATTATCTCAAATGGGCTTAATCCCAATTTAGAATGTGGTGCGACCCTTACTCGCAACAGGGCCAAGGGTAGGGCCTCTGGCCATTTGAGTCGAGCTTCTTGGCAAATCTTTGCAAGGTGTCTTTTTAAGGTCTGATTCATATGTTCCACTTTTCCACTGGACTGGGGTCTCCAAGGGGTGTGTAAATGCCAGCTGATTCCCAGGAACTCAGAAACCTTTCGAGTAATTTGTGCAATGAAATGTGGGCCATTGTCTGACCCTATTCCTTTTGGAAGTCCGAAGCGAGGTATGATTTCTCGTAGGAGTGCCTTGACCACCTCTCGGGCTTGGGCAGTCCAACATGGGAAGTACTCAACCCAATTAGAGAAAGTGTCCACAAAGACAAGGAGATATCTCATCCCCTGTTGCCGGGGTAACTCAGTAAAATCCACCTGCCATTCTTCTCCTGGCCCATTGCCTATTCTCTGATGTCCTGAAGTTTCTTTTCTCCCTCCTTTTGGGTTATTTCTCTGGCAGACCTCACATGTCTCTGATACCTTCTTGGCAGCCTCTCTTAATCCCACTCCAGTTACATAGTGACTGATCCACCTTATCAGGGCCCTGGGTCCATAGTGGGTGCCATGATGAGCTCTCTTCACTACCACATGAACCCAGGCAGCTGGGATGATAATGCGGCCATCCTTTGCTACTAGCCACCCGTGCTCCCCCTTCTTTGCTTGAAACTCTCTTATCAATTGTTTGTCTCATTCCCCGTACTGTGGTGTCACAGGCTGGTATAAGTCTGGGAGGAGAGGTAACAGATTACTTACTTCGGGCAGCAAGTCTGTCTGAGGTTTTTTAGCTGCTTTCTTTGCTGTAGCTTCAGCAAATCGATTACCTTTTGTGGATGAATCATCATTTTTCTTTTGATGAGCTTTGCAGTGCATTATCGCTACTTCTTTTGGTTCCCAGACTGCCTTAAGGAGGGCTTTTATCTGCTTGCTATGTTTAATGCCTGTTCCTTTTGAATCAAGTAGACCTCGCTCTTTCCATAGTGCTCTGTGAGCATGAAAAACAAGGAAAACATATTTAGAGTCAGTATAAATATTGACAGTTTTGTTGGCCGCCAATTGCAAAGCCCGAGTCATAGCAATGAGTTCATCCTTTTGAGCTGAAACAGATGGGTTTAAAGGTCCTGCTTCTATCACATTCTGTGCAGTCACGATAGCGTATCCGGATTTTCGAATTCCATTCTCTATACTCGAGCTGCCATCAGTGTAAAACTCCAGGTCAGCTTTTTCAAGAGGTCTGTCTCTCAAATTTGGTCTTGAAGAATAAACAGTTTCCAATGTTTGCAAACAGTCATGCACAAGATCTGGTGTGTCACCCATAGATGGCAACAGTGTTGCTGGATTTACATTGCGAGAAATGGCTAATTTTATTTCAGGCTTATCTAGGAGGATGGCCTGATATCGAGCCATTCGTCCCGGAGTTAACCAGTTCCCTCCTTTCTGTTCCAAGACTGTAAGTACCGCATGAGGAATATATACAATCATTTCATGGCCTAGGGTTAATTTTTCAGCTTCTTGTATTAGCAGACAGGTAGCAGCAACAGCCCGGAGACAAGCAGGCCATCCACATGACACAAAGTCTAATTTTTTTGAAAAATATGCCACTGGTCGTTGCCAGCTACCCAATTTCTGTGTTAAGACTCCCACGGCTACCCCACTTCGGTCATGCACAAAAAGGGAAAAAGGCTTACTCATGTCCGGTAGTCCTAAGGCGGGTGCTTCAATGAGAGCCTGCTTTAACTGGCAGAATGCTTGCTCACACTCTTCAGTCCATTCGAGTACCTTTTCATCTCCGTGTGTTGCCTCATATAGAGGTTTTGCAATAACCCCAAAATTTGGAATCCAAATCCTGCAAAAACCTACTGTACCTAAAAATCCTCGTAGTTGTTTCTTTGTTATTGGGGGTGCCAGCCGGCATATAGCGTCTTTTCTTTCAGGCAACAGGGCTCTCTGACCAGGCTGTAATTCAAATCCCAAATATGTGACCTTCTGGGATATGGGCTGCATCTTTTTCCTGGAAACGCGATACCCTTGTTGACCCAGAAAATTAAGGAGGCAAATTGTTCCTTCCAGGCAGCTTGCTTCAGTGGTGGCTGTTAAAAGCAAGTCATCTACATATTGCAAAAGAGCACAGGACAGTGGCAATTCTAGCCTGTGTAAATCCTTGCTTAATGCATTGCCAAATTTGGGCTGTTTTTAAATCCTTGGGGTAAAACAGTCCAGCACAACTGGGTCTTAATGCTAGTATCTGGGTCTTCCCATTCAAATGCAAATATTTCCTGAGATCCCTTCTCTACCGGTATACAGAAGAAAGCATCTTTTAAATCAATAACCGTAAACCAATTATGATCTGGGTTCAAAGCAGATAGCAAGGTGTACGGATTAGGCACGGCCAGGTATATACTCACAACCACTTTATTTACAGCTCTCAAGTCTTGGACGAAACGATATTCATTACTCTTAGGCTTCTTCACAGGCAAAATGGGTGTGTTAAAAGCTGATGTACATTCACGGAGAAGGCCATACTCCAGGAACCGTTCAACTAACGGCTTCAGTCCTTTCCTGGCTTCCATCCGCATTGGATATTGTTTCACACATGGAGGCTGGGCCCCTGGCAAAAGTTGAATCTTCACAGGGTCAGCATTTTTAGCCTTCCCAGGTCGGTGACCTGCCCATACCCATGGAACAACAGCATCGAGCAGGGGTTGAGGAATATCCGGTGTACTCTCCTCTTGGAGAAGGCCGAGAAGGCAAGCCTGTAAATGCCACCCCTTTTCAGGAGGCACTGTTAAAAACATTTGCCCATCCTGGAACGACAACGTAGCTTGCAGTTTACAGAGGAGGTCTCTCCCTAAAAGAGGAATGGGGCAGTTTGGCATGTACAAGAATTGATGGGTAACTTTGGCCTGCCCAATATTACAGGTCATTGGCTGTAGGAAGGATCGTGTTACTGCCTTCCCTGTAACCCCTACCACCGGCACAGTCTTTTTACTTAAAGGTTTCAGTTTTTGAGTTAAAACAGAATGGGCAGCACCTGTATCTACGAGAAAATCTACCAATTCATCTCTGTCCCCTAGTTGCATTTTAACCAGAGGCTCGTCAGGGGACACTGGGATCTGGGTTATCTTTCCCTCCCGGGCCTCCGGTCCCCTTCAATCTGAATCCCTTCCAAAAGCGAACAATCCACTGCTCTCCTCTTTCTTCTTTTCACCTTCCCCAACTTTTCGATAAGGGCATTCCCACTTCCAATGTCCTTTTCGTTTGCAAAAGGCACATTGATCTTTCTCTAATGGACCCCATCTCTGCGGCTGTCTCCAGGATCCCTCATCTCTAGGTTTTCTCGTGATTGCAGCTGCCACTAGGGCTGCCTGCATTTTCATCTTTCTCTCCTCTTTCTTGTCCTGTTTCTTTTCCTGAACACTTTCTCGGTTAGTAAATACTTGGTAAGCAATGTCTACTAGTTGGGAAATAGGCATACCTGTTGCTCCGTCTGCCTTCTGCAACTTCTTTCTAATGTCTGGTGCACTCTGAGCCATAAAGATCATATTTACCATGCGAGCGTTCGATGCATCCTCCGGATCCTCACGAGTATATTGTCTGAAAGTATTGTAAATTCTTTCCAAAAAAGCACTCGGGATCTCATTAGCCTCCTGTCGAATCTCATACACCTTACTGAGATTTTGAGGTTTTTTCACAGCATCTCTCAATCCTCGGAGGATATATTCTCCACGGATGGAGGTCATATCTTGGTCTGGTTTCCAATCTGGCTCCTGGATGGGGACATGATCATCTCTATTTCCTTGCAGGTTCCCTGCAATAATTTCCTTTTCCACGTACTCACGAGCTTTGTTCACTACCATTCTCCTTTCCTCTGGTGTCAACAAGATATCTAGAAGAGACTGAACATCTGCCCAAGTTGGGTTATGGGTTTTGAAAATCGTTTTAAACTGATTCTGTACCTTTTCAGGATTCTCTCTCAAGCTGGGGTTATTGTTCTTCCAATTATACAAATCTGAGGTATTAAAAGGAATGTGCACAAAGGTTCGACGGTAGGTTGGCTCACCTTCATCTTCGAGAGGCCCGGGTACCACTTGTTCTCTTAGGGGAAATACCCCATTTCCCTTCCCACGGCCAGAATCAGATTCCCTGTGATGTTTTCCCTTAACCCCGGAGTCTGCTTCTAACTGTACTCTCCATCCTCCTCCCGGGCTTATATCAGGAGAAGTCGGGGAGTTTGGAGATTGCCAAACACCTGACGGCCATGGTTGGCGCTGTTCCAGATCCCTATGTCGGGGGGTATATACAACTTCTGCCTCAGGGGGGGAAGAAGCAGGAAGAGCAGATGCCAACGAGGAATCAGATGAATCAGGAGGAGGAGGAGGAGGAGGAAGAGGATAAGGTAAAGGCAGCACAGGGGGAAGAGCCTCCGGCTCCGGACAGTCCAGGACAGGATTTGCAGCTGGTCGAGCCACAGCCATCTCACAGATCCCAACCCCCTCCCCCAATCCACATTCCTCCAAAACTTTTTTATCTCTACAAAGAGACATAAACGCTTGCGCATACATCAATTCCTCCCATTTACCATTCTGCCGGCAGAACAAAATCAATTGTAAGATGGTATTATAATTAACACTTCCCTCCCGAGGCCAATATTCTTTATCATCTAGCTGATAGCGTGGCCATGCAGTTTCACAGAAGAATTTAGCTTTCTTCTTAGTCATAGCATCCTCACCAAACTCTGCCCAATGTCTCAATACACAAGAGAGGGGGGTACATTTGCTAACCTTACTGTTAATAGTACCCATTTCAGGACTGCCTTCCTGGTTCTGACCGTCCGACTTACCTGGGATCCAGGGATCTGTTTTTAGTCCTTGTCCTCACAGGGGAAAAATCACTGGTCTTGGACTCGGGCCAGACAGAATACTTACAGAGATAATCCCAGGCAGACGTACTGACGGTAGGCCTTATGCCCTTTCTACCCTCTCACCCAGGTGCCTGTTACTGATACTTTCACTCTATGGCGTTGCACCGTTAGGCTACTGCCGCCTCAGCGATCCAGCTTCTCCTGAAACAAAAGTCTCACCGGGAAAAGAAATCCCGGGGCGCGCTCGACTTTTGATAAGAAGAAGCAGATAAACTGGTCGTCAGTTAGTCCGGGCAAAGCTTATCTACGGCAGTCCCATCTGGGTCGCCAAAAACTGTTAGGCCCCAGCCCAAGTCTGGGTTCGTGCCCGGTATGCAAAGGCCAATAAAGATACCAGGGGTGAAAGTATAAAAATGATTTATTGCTAGCAATAAAAGGTGCAAGCGGAATAATCTCCCAAGACAAGCACAAGCACATTCAATACTGAGCCCCTTATATATCAGAGGTTGAATCTTCATAAGCATCCTTGTTTGCTAATTGGTTATAAAGGAGTGACGCAAGGAGTTCTTTACTGAGCATGTCTCTATACCTGTGTTTTAGCTATGTATCTCATTAACGTACATATATGTTCCATTAGCATATATCTTCCCCGCCTCGGGGTGTGATTTTTAGTATTTTAATGAGCTCTTTGCTCCAGTACCTCTGATTCTGTTTTTTGTTTTCAAGCTTCCTCTATCTAAGACTGTCTGCCCCTTATCATTGCAGATGGGCATTCGACACACAACATTCACTTTTGCTTAGGCTTTGCATAGTAGTTTCTAGGTCAAACCTTACATCTTGTGTAGATGCTCCCCTTGATATTTAATCAACAGATTAAAGAAAGTTTTGCTTGATTTAATGGCCTAATAGTTACCTGTCTTACATGGTTATATTTGTGGAGTACAGAAGATGAGGCAGAGGGCTTTTTTCCTTTTTCCTTATCTGATGTACAATAGCAGCAGGCAAACCTAGAGATCCAGCTGAAATAATTAACTAGGCATCATGCATCTCTGTGGGAAGTCAGCTGGGGATGAATTTTCCCTTCCAAGTCATGGATCAGCATTATGGCAAAGGCCCCTTTAACCTTATGGTTTAAGTAGTCTTGCCAGTAGAAGTATACTTCCAGTATGGCAGAGCAAGAGTAAAACATGTACAACAGATGTTCCTCTGAATGTACCCCTACTTCCTTCTCTGCATATTGCCAGGGAGGGGGCCCCATGGAACTGAGCCCCTGCACAGTCATTAAATCTAGCACCACACTTTGCCATGTCAGAGGCACCTTGTTTGGGAGATCTCTGTAGCCTCCAGAATAGGGCAAGGTTTGTCTCTATGTTGTATGTGGTTCCCAGCTACAAATACTTACAATGGAATTCCTTTCATTGGAAAGACTGAGAAATAGTGGACATTTGTTACTTCATGCTAATAGGATAATATTGGTCATCATGGCTGTATGTAAAATAAACGGCAACTGGGTTCTGAATGGACCTATAAAACTTTTACTTTAATAAATTAAAATGATTAATTATAAAGATATTATCCTTAGATTAAAGACAAAATAATGCTTGCTGTACTCTTCATCCCAAAGCTATCTGAAAAGCAGCTTGTTTTCTGACCTTCAGATGAATGATACAATGCTAATGAAGCTATTTTTTAATTTTTGATAAATAAATGCCTGTATTATCAAACATAATTTAGAATTCATTTCTAAGCTCTTTAACTTTATCCACTTCAGCTTTGTAATTATTCTGCATGCTTTAAGCTGATAAGGGATCTCATTTTTTTTGGAACAGTTATATGGTTGGGGAATCTCTCTAATACACTCCCATTTCCCTGTGGAGATACAAATGTAACAAGCATTTTATCCTGTAGGGATAAAGACTTTTTTTCATGATTAGCTTCCTCCATCCACTAAGGATAAAGATATAGCACATGTAAGCTGAATGACAAAAATGTACAAGTACTGACCTATTCTGAAATGACTCGTATTATGTTGCTGGGGCCTCTGAAATGTTTAAAACATTTATAAATCATTGTTAGCTGTGCCTGCAAGAAAAGAGGTATGTTGAAGGGCTTTAACAGGAAACTGAATAGTGAATATTAAAATTAATCTCAGCTCAAGCATACAGTCAGTAAAGCACTCAGCATATGCTTAGCTTTAAGCCTGCTGTAACAGGGTCCCACTCCAGGGGTGGTCAGGATGCCTCTAGAGCTCCCTTGGCCCTTATCAACTTCACTTTCTTTTTCTGTCTCTGGGCAATCTCCCTGTCTCATCGCCTGCCATGCCTTGATGTTATGATTTTAAAAAATGGGAGGCTGCCCCCGGGTTTCCCATAAGGTCTCACTCTCTATCATGCAGGTGTCACTGTTCATCACTAATTATGTGGTCTCTGTCCTCCCCAGTACCCACACCCATGCCTCACAGATGTCACACATACTAATTAAACCATAACCACGCTATCGTCTTCTGGCTCTGTTTGTCCGTATACCAGCCCCTCTCTGGGCTTTGGGCAATCTGCCCCCCTCCTAGACCCATGGGTTCTCCAGCCCTGCCAGTCTCCAACTGTGGCCCTTCTTGGCCTTCAGCCCCTCCCGAGCCCTAGCCCTGCTTCTAGGCCAGTCAGACCTAAGGGCCCTGGCCCCACCTGCTCCTTGGGTCCTCTGACCCTCTCTCCCTGGGCCAGTTTGGGTCTCCTTATCTTCCCTTAGACCCAAATCACCAGCTGCTCCCCAGCCCTCAAGCTTCATACTGGCTGCTCTGCCAGCCCTGTAGCTGCCTACCCCAAACATACTTGGTGTGAGCCAGAGTCACACTCTCAGCAGCCTGTCAGCTGCCAGGGTAAGACTGCCCCCCTGTGCTCATACATATCTCAAGACTCCTTCTGGTCAGCTGTCTTCCTTGATTATTGCCTGAACTGCTTCTAGAAACTTCTCTCTTAGTGACAGGCATGCTAAGCACCCTATCACACCGACTTTTGCAGAATCAAGTTTATACAGATTTTGTTTAAAGTGAATAACTTCATTTGCAATATATTGATGCTACGTTGCAACATGACCTCTAAGAAAGTGAAGTGACTGGAGGTTACAGTTGTCATTTCCTCAGCATAGCAAATGATCTCAAAATACTACAAAATGTGTTGTTTAGGTCTCAAATTTGTAAAGCTTACATTCTTTTTTACAGTTTCTTTTGTACTGGAATGACACCCTTCGGGGCTTTAGGAGACCCAGAATGCAATAGACAACCCTGGAACCCTGGTTCCAGTTCATAGGAGAGCTGTACACTGACAATACTGCATAAAGGTGATTTAAGCCATGCCAGTGGTGCCCCCAAGTAAAACCTTCAGAAATGAGCCCCTTCCACTTGCTTCTGCTTCTCACAGAACAAAGCATTTAGGCAGAAAAGATGTCTTAAAGGAGACCTGAATGCACCTCTCAAAGCCACTGCCTCTGGATGGAGGGAGAGCAGCGCCTTGGCATCTACCCAGAAGTGCTCTAATCCACCTACACTGCCTAATTGCAGGGATTTGTTGCACATGAAGTGGAAGTGAATGGGGGTGGGGAGGGGTAGCATTTGTGTCTTGGCAGAAGTCCAGAACTTGTCCAAAAAGCAGGTTACCCCATCCCAATTAAACTCCACTGTGTCCTACCAAGTTATGTGATACCATTGTGTATTGCAGGTCCTGTGCGTGTTTCCAATAGCAGGAGTGGTCAATGGACCTATGACCTGCATCCACCACCTATAAATGGGAGTAAAGCAAGGACAGCTTTAGTAGATGGGTTGTAAATGAATTACCTACTTCTGTGCCAAGTTCTCATTTTGATCTCTTCCAAAAAGCCTATTTTGTTGAGCTTTTCACAAGGGATGTGCAGTTCACCTTTAAAAATATTATTTTCAGCTTCTGACTCAGCTCCTGTAGAATTACAAAGAGCAAGTGTAACAATAAGCAGTGTCATGTGGATGGCTGAAAATATATAGTTTATTCTTCCCTCAGATAAAAAGCAGGTGTTTTTATTTTCAGGCAAGACATGCTTGGCAATGCATATACTCACAGAGCAAAAATTGGTGGTTTAATGCAGATGTTGGTGGGTGGAAGGTGGGGAAAGATCTGTTTAGGAATGTACAACCTATAAATTGCTAACCATTGCCTCCCATTTCTGGGAGTGCAAATTCCTTTTATCTCAAGCAGTTAAGCAAGTTGAGAATTGAGAGAGATTTGACCCAAAACAGCAAACTCCTCTAAGCAGGTTTTCGGGAAGGGGAAAAAAAAGGGAATTCTTGTACTGCTATAACTGACACTGCCCTTTTAGAGAGCAAAATTATACCTATGAAAAATTGAAGTATTATAATGGAGGAAAATATGAGCTATCTCCCCTCAGCATTAGCCTCTAATACTAATTATAAAAAAACCTGCTGTGTTCCTGGCCAAGATTTAATTAGTTATAAGTAGATCACTGGTCATTTTAATGTACAACAAGTGTGGTGTTTCACCACTAGGGCTTGATCCTGTGTAGTGCTGAGCACTCTGGCATAGGTCCAGAAAAGCACTTAAGCACGTAATTAGCTTTAAATAATGCTCACATGCTTGAAACTAATTACGAGCTTAAGTTCTCTTCTGGCTTGAGGCCAGCGTGCTCTGCACCCTCCAAGATCAAGCCCATCATGGTGTTAAAAGTTCAAAGAAACCTAAAGCAGAATACAATTAGTAACCCAAGACACGCAACTTGAATGTGAGGGTGGAAAAAGTGTGACTGGCCCCAGCTAGTCTTTGAAAGAATTGATCATAGAAGCAGGTGTGCTATTGTGGTGGAATGCTGTTGTGCATTGCCGTCCTCCTGTAAACACTCAATTCCCTAGAGTGCAACTCCAAGCCAATGAGCCTAGTATAGTATAAAAGCAAATACCTGTGTACCTACACCTCCCAGAGGCTTCATCGGTTTTGTCTGCTCCATAGGCAGTGTAAGAATCAATCCAGATGCTTAACAACAAAAGTACTTTTAGAAAGACCTTGGCTATTTTTATGCCAAGTCTCTGCAGAGGGATAACACGCTATGTAGGGGGTTTTTAATCTGTCATTTAATACTGTGAAACTTGATTTTGACACAGTCACTAACAGCACAAAGTCTTGCATTCACTAAGAAATATGTGAGTGCATTATGTGTTGTGTGTGATTACACAGGCAAATATAGGTCTGTATATGGGAGAGTAGAGAACGATTAGATTTAGCATACTCCCTAGCTTCAGAAATAGTATTGTGATACCTGGCTTCAATCTCTCATTACGTGGGTCAGCATTTTGGCCACTGGACTTTGTGCTCAACTGCTTTTAACACTACAGTGAATACTTACCTCCAAATGGCATTTGGGGACTCGTGTCCCCATCTGTCCGCCCTCCTTTTCTTGACAGACACCTGGACAACAGATGGTATAAATATCCCAGACTGGATTCTTTAAATTAATGTAAAAATCCTGCCAGGTTGCTGAGTTTCTTGGCATTGCACCTTGTAGTTAGGGAGAATGACTGGGGCTAAATAGATTCAAAATGACTTTTTTTTGAGCTGTATTCTGGATGACTTGTGTCTGTGGGATTGCTTTGGGATGGGAGGGGGAGAAAACTCATTGCTCAATGTATTGCCTCTTGGCCCTGGTACTTCTGCTCAGTTGCTTTTAAAATAAGATATTCTATCATTGCTTCCTCTTATACTTTTTCTTCTATTTCCATTAAACTTCAGGGGTAGGTGGCACCCTGCCCCCCAGCCCCCCACACCTCTGGGAGCTCCTTATAGATTCATAGATTCATAGAAGTTAGGGTCGGAAGGGACCTCAATAGATCATCGAGTCTGACCCCCTGCATAAGCAGGAAAGAGTGCTGGGTCTAGATGACCCCAACTAGATGCTTATCTAACCTTCTCTTGAAGACCCCCAGGGTAGGGGAGAGCACCACCTCCCTTGGGAGCCCGTTCCAGACCTTGGCCACTCTAACTGTGAAGAAGTTCTTCCTAATGTCTAATCTAAATCTGCTCTCTGCTAGCTTGTGGCCATTATTTCTTGTAACCCCCGGGGGCGCCTTGGTGAATAAAACCTCACCAATTCCCTTCTGTGCCCCCGTGATGAACTTATAGGCAGCCACAAGGTCGCCTCTCAACCTTCTCTTGTGGAGGCTGAAAAGGTCCAGTTTCTCTAGTCTCTCCTCATAGGGCTTGGTCTGCAGGCCCTAAACCATACGAGTGGCCCCTCTCTGGACCCTCTCCAGGTTATCCGCATCCCTCTTGAAGTGCGGTGCCCAGAATTGCACGCAGTACTCCAACTGCGGTCTGACCAGCGCCCGATAGAGGGGAAGTATCACCTCCTTGGATCTATTCGTCATGCATCTGCTGATGCACGATAAAGTGCCATTGGCTTTTTTGATGGCTTCGTCTTACTGCCGACTCATGTTCATCTTGGAGTCCACTAGGACTCCAAGATCCCTTTCCACTTCCGTGCCACCCAGCAGGTCATTCCCTAGGCTGTAGGTGTGCTGGACATTTTTCCTCCCTAGGTGCAGCACTTTGCATTTCTCCTTGTTGAACTGCATTCTGTTGTTTTCTGCCCACTTGTCCAACCTGTCCAGGTCTGCTTGCAGCTGTTCCCTGCTCTCCGGCGTGTCCACTTCTCCCCATAGCTTTGTGTCATCCACAAACTTGGACAGAGTACATTTCACTCCCTCATCCAAGTCGCTGATGAAGACATTAAAGAGTATCGGTCCAAGGACCAAGCCCTGCGGGACCCCACTGCCCACACCCTTCCAGGTCGATACCGACCCATCCACTATGACTCTCTGGGTGTGACCCTCTAGCCAATTCGCCACCCACCGGACTGTGTAGTCATCCAAGTCACAGCCTCTTAACTTGTTCACCAGTATGGGGCGGGATACCGTATCGAAGGCCTTCCTGAAGTCTAAGTAAATGATGTCTACCCTTACTCCTGTGTCCAGGTGTTTTGTAACCTGGTCATAAAAAGAGACTAGATTAGTCAGGCACGATCTGCCTGCTACGAACCTGTGCTGGTTTCCCCTCAGCATAATTTGTCCTGCCGGGCTCTCACAAATGTGAGCCTTGATAATTTTTTCAAAGATTTTGCCAAGGATGGAGGTGAGACTGACTGGCCTATAGTTACCCTTCTTATCAGTCAGTTCCCCGGACAGGGGAAGAAAACACTCTGTTCTTCTTAGAAGCTGACCAAAAAGAAGGAGTTCTCAGAGTGCTAGAGGTCACCAGGGAAGCCAGGGAGTGAGAAGAGCCAGGGTCCCAAAACGAGAGACTTGCTTCTTATGAAGCCACACTAGGGTTGGTTGCAGGGAGTCCTCTCAGGCAAGGGAAACCAAATAAGGCTGCTACTTGGGGGAGTCCTGAGAGAGAACTTTTCCTCCTTTCCCCTCAAAAAGTTGCAATTTGATCCTTTCATGACAGACTGGGATCTTACAACCATAGTTCCTCTTTGTCCTTGCCATCTCCTGGTCCTCAGTGCAGGGTGCATGTATTAGGGAGATGAAAGTGTAGCTGCCAGCTTTATACCTTTAACAATCCTGACTTCTTCATCCCAGGGCACCCGAGGAGAAAACTAGGAGTAATGGCCACAAACTCCTGGAAGACTGAATCAGGCTCAACATTAAGAAAAAATTCTTTATAGTCAGGGTTTCCAGATTGTGGAATAAGCTCCCTCCAAACGTGGTGCAATCACCTACCTTGGAAATCTTCAAGAGGAGACTAGACAGTCACCTTGCTGGGGTCACCTGACCCAAGTTGTCTTTTCTGCTTGATACAGGGGGCTGGACCCGATGATCTTCTGAGGTCCCTTCTAGCCTTACAGTCTATGAATCTATGAAACCCACTAAATTGGAAAAGTCCAGATAGCACTAATAGGACCTGCAATTCTTCCATGGTCACTATGCCCAGTTCCTGGTTATCACAGGCAAACCTTTTTTTTTTTTTTTTCATAAAATGATCAAGTTTCATTTTAGGATTAGGTTCCATCCCACATACTCATATCAACAGGACATTCCAGAACCCATCTGCTCCATTGGTAAGAATCCTTAATCTGATTTTCAATTTAAATTTACTCTTGGCCAGTTTGTACCTACTCAATCTTGTTCCAACATCAAACTCTTCCTTAAAGGGCTATTTTCCTGACATCATAGAGATGAGACTTTCTGGAGGTCTTTTTTTTCCCCCCCTGAATTGCAACTAGTGACATAGAACAGCAATGCTGGTATTGTCAGAAGGATGCCTGTCTAACTATGACTTGTCTATCATACTGAGACTCACAGAAAAGTCAATGCACACCTCTATTTTCCTTTATTTTTTTTAAAAAAAAGGAATTCAGACATGTTTTCAATGTACCTTATTGTTGACTAGCACACTGGAGTGAGATGTGGTGATAGTTCTTCCCTGAGACACAGTACACACAAAATGAAACAAGTCTGAAATTATCCTGATGAGGAATGGGTATTGTCCCAGGGGAGCCGAGATGCCGGAAGGCCCCCAGGGCAGCAAAGTGTCCCGCTTACCTCCTGCAGGGCCAGAAGAGCTGAGGGAAGCCCACACGCCAAGAACGTCGGCGCGGGTCATCAGCCGGGCCTTTATCCAGCTGCGGCAAAGCAGCGGGGGCAGGAGATGCCTTCCGGGGGAAATAAAAGGTGGCCCCGCTGAGGCAACGGGGCGGCTGGATGGAGGAGGCTTGAAAGGGAAGCCCCAGCAAGCGGGGAGTCAGCCGCCACCTGTGGAGTGCGGGAGTGAAGGAGGCGGAGCCAGACTTGGCTCTGAGAAGCAGAGCAGAGCAGCTGGCAGTGAGGCTGGTAGGAAGGCCAGCACAGAGACTATCAGCGTAGCCGGTGGGGAAACCGGCGGCTGCGCCGGTAGCAGAACTGGAGGAGGAGCTCACTGGATCCCAGGCGGCAGAGCGGAGAGTGAAGGCAGCTGCAGTGTGAGCGGCTGGAGCGGCAGAGAGACCACCTGCAGTAAGACAGAGGGCATCGGTGAGGTAACCAGGTGCCCCATACAGAGGAGAGCCGGCAGGAGGTACAGCGCCCCCGTGGACCCTTGTGGGAGCGCAGGTACGAGGACGGAGGGACCGGGCTGGTGTCCCTATAGGCAGTACGCCCGGTCCGAAGACGGTTGCTGACGGACGACATGTTGAGGTGAGGGGGTGGCAAGCCAGGGGCGACGTAGAGGCCCGCAAGAGGAAGAGCCTAAGGTGGTGAGTGGACGGGGTGTAGGGGAGGATGGAGCCCCAAAGTTACCCGCCGAGGAATGCACCGACACCGGTGGATACCCCAAGGGTGGGCCCCCCACTGAAGTTATCATCAAAGTCATGGCAGGCGAGTTCAGGGGTCCCCCCCGATACCAGCCGGGGTAACCTCCAGGGTGCATCACCGGAGCCAGGGCATACGAAGCCTTGGGCTCGGGCAAAGGCGGCGCGGGAACACCTGGTAGAGCGGAGGCGGGTACAAAGTGGTGCATTGGCTGGGAACATGGAAGGCCCGGACATGGCGGCCTATGCCAACACCCAACCCGTGCCTTTGACAGCAGTTGACGTCCTGGGGCAGAACCTGCAGGCTCTCACTCAGATTGTCGACTGTCAGCAGCAGATGTTTGACCACCAGCAGGAATGGCTTTGGCATTTTAAAGGATACCTGGCTCTGCCTAAGATGACGAAGGACGATGATCCTGAGGCGTACATTGAGGCATTTGAGCGCCATGCCTTGATGACTGGCCTCCCTCAGGATTACTGGGCCAGCCAGCTGGGGGCCCTGGTAGTGGGGGCAGCGCAGGCGGCATATCGGGCCATCCCGAGAGAAGAGGCCTGAGACTACGAACAGGTGAAGCAAGCCATACGTTATCGGCTGGAGATCAGCCCCGACCACTACCGACGCCTGTTTCGGGCCAGGAAAGGGCCCGACGAGAGACGGCCCCGGGTGCTATTACAGCTACTGCGGGACC
Organism: Alligator mississippiensis; assembly: GCF_030867095.1. Lineage (NCBI taxonomy): Eukaryota > Metazoa > Chordata > Crocodylia > Alligatoridae > Alligator > Alligator mississippiensis. The sequence continues at coordinate 226,186,101 of NC_081826.1, read as the reverse complement.
TGCTCGACAAATGGGTAAACCCAGTAGGGTCGGATCACGAGGATCTGGCAGATCAGGTCGTCCTGGAACAATTCCAGAATGACCTGGAAGAGAGGACGCAGCGCTGGGTGTGTCAACACTCTCCCCGAAACTGTGAAGAGGCCTTAAAGCTGGCAGAAGCTTTCACGGCGGTGGAGGCGGATTATCCACGGGAAAGGAGAAGCCCAGGGCCAGCGTCGCCAAAGGAAGTGGAACGGCGATGGGTCCCTGTCCGGGGGCCTGGCAGGGATACAATATGTTTTCACTGCGGGCAAAGTGGGCACCTCTCGCGAGAATGCCCTACGCAACCCGCTGCGCGATGGATTCCAGCCAACAAACCCTGAGGGTTCCCGGACCAGCACCGCAACCCGGAGGTGGCCGAACCGATGGATTGCAGCTATGCCAGTTGTGAAGGGAATGCAATATGGAGCCGCCCGACTGTTAAGGCCTGGGTGGATGGCCGCCCTGTGTGGGCCACTTTCAATTTAGGGTGCGCGCAATCTATGGTGAGGGCAGATATGATCTGCCGGCAAGCTGGAAGCAGGGTCCCACCGGTAACGGTAGCCTGCCTCCATGGTGAAATCGAACACGTGGGACGGTAATGGGTCCAGCTGCGCATCATGGAGTACCAGGGGGAACTCCTGGTAGGGGTGGTACCTAAACTGGCAAGTGAGATGCTGCTAGGCTGGGATTGGACACCCCTCTACAACGTGCTGGAGCGAGTGAGGGATGTGTAGCTAGCGCGGCAGAAGAATGGAGCTAGTGAAGGATGGTTAGGGGAGATAGAGGAAGATCCGTCCGGCACTGAGGAACCTGTAAGCCTAGATCTAGGCAACATTGCTAGCAGCAGACAGTTTCGGGAGGCGCAGAGTGAGGACCCGGAGCTTGAAACCCTTTGGAGACAAGGACAGGAGACCAGGGGCGAGGTGGCATCGCCAGTAGAAGAACAACCCCATTTTGAGGTAAGGAACCACCTCCTCTACCGCGTACCAGGGCCTCAGCGGAAGGGTCCCATAGAGGCACAACTGGTGGTCCCGAGCCAGTTCCTCCAGGCGATCTGGCAATTGGCCCATGCGAGCCCGGTGGGGGGCCATTTAGGGCGAGATAAAACCCTGGCAAAGGTAGGCCGGTGGTTCTTTTGGCCCGGGATGGGAGAAGAGGTGGCCCGCCGATGTGCAGCCTGCCCAGAGTGCCAGAAGACTCGGACCGAGCAGCCTGCCAGGGCCCCACTACAACCCATGCCAATCATAGATACCCCTTTTGCGAGGGTGGTCCTAGACATCGTGGGACCTTTACCCCGTAGCAGCTCAGGCCACCAGTATATCTTGGTCTTGGTGGACTATGCGACGTGTTATCCGGAGGCCGTCCCATTGCAAACAGCCACAGCTCCCCGGGTGGCAGAAGAATTGATAAAATGGGTCACAAGAATGGGAGTCCCAAAGGAGATCTTGACCGATCAGGGCAGAAATTTCATGTCTGGTGTCATGAAGGTGGTGTGTCGAACCCTGCAGATAAGGCAGATACGCACCTCGGTGTACCACCCCCAAACCAACGGCCTGGTGGAACGCCTCAATGGCACCATCAAAAGGGTGTTGAGGCGGTGCATCCAGGGAGACCCTCAGAGGTGGGATTTACTTTTGCCGTTGGTCTTATTCACACTTAGAGACACCCCTCAGGACTCCCTGAGATTTTCCCCGTTTGAGCTGGTTCTCGGGCACCGCCCCCGAGGATGGCTGCAGGTCCTCTGAGAGGAGTGGGAGCAGGACAATGGAGTGCTACAGGACCCGGCGGGGTATCGCCAGGCATTCCAGCAGAGGATACGAATGGCTCAGAACATAGCCCACGAGAATTTGAGAGACGCCCAGGCTCAGCAGAAGGAAAGATACGACAGCCACACTAAGGAACGGGCCTTCGAACCAGGGCAGCGAGTACTGGTGCTACTACCCACATCCACGAGCCGGTTTCTTATGCAATGGCAAGGCCCCTTCGAGATCCTTCAATGGGTTGGGCCCGTAGACTACGAAGTACACCGGCCGGGCCATCTCCGAGAAAAGCAAATCTTCCACGTGAACCTGTTGCGGGAGTGGAAGGAACCGGCGGGCTGGGTGAGCTTCGTAGAAAATGAGGAAGAGGATTTGGGGCCTCAAGGGTCCAGGCAAGAAGTGGTGCCATCTAGCGAGGTAGAGCAACTAATCGGAGTGGGGGAAGACTTGTCCGAACCACAGAAACGAGAAACGCGAGAGTTAATTCTCGAGTTTGAAGACGTATTCTGTACAGAGCCAGGATGGGTCCAGGGCACAACTCATACCATTAAAACACCACTGGGGGCTATAGTAAGGGAGAAGTGGAGGCCCATTCCACAGCACTTGCTAGAGGCCGTGCATAAGGAGGTGAACTCCATGTTGCGGCTGGGAGTGGTGAAACCATCCTGAAGCCCTTGGAGAAGCCCGCTGGTTCCCGTACGAAAGCCGGACGGGTCGCTGAGGCTGTGTGTCGATTACAGGAGATTGAACGTGCTGGCAGTCTTCGACGTGTTCCCCATGCCCCAGGTAGATGAGTTAATAGAATTGGAGAAGCCCAGTATATATCGACGCTGGATATGGCCAAGGGATACTGGCAAATCCCAGTGGCCCCAGCAGACCGGCCAAAGACGGCCTTCAGCACGCCCTGGGGTCTCTACGAATTTGTAAGAATGCCCTTTGGGCTACAGGGGGCAGCCGCGACTTTCCAGCGATTAATGGATCGACTGCTGGCACCACACACCGGGTACGCGGCAGCTTACATTGACGATATCATTATATACTCGCCAACCTGGACTCACCATAAGCAGGCACTTCGGACTGTATTGTCAGAACTAAGGCAGGCCGGTCTCACAGCAAACCCGCAGAAATGCGCCTTAGCAAAAAAGGAGACTATGTATTTAGGATTCCTGGTGGGCAGGGGCACTATCAGACCCCTGGCCGACAAAGTGGAGACGGTACGGAATTTCCCAGCCCCCCAAAATTGTCGTCAGCTCTGGTCGTTCCTAGGACTAACCAATTATTACCAGAGGTTCGTGCCCCACTTTTCGGAACTGACAGCCCCCTTGTCAGAGGCGTTGGGAAGGAAGGAAGAACGGAGCAGTAAAGTGGACGAAGCAGATGGAGCAATGTTTTGGAAAGTTAAAACGGGCCCTCTGCGAAGATGTAATAATGCACACTCCTAACTTTGGGAAAACTTTTATTTTACAGACAGACGTATCCGAAACAGCAGTGGGAGCTGTCCTCACGCAGGAGGAAGAAGGGATCGAGAGGCCAGTAGCGTATGCCAGTCGCAAGCTGTCATCAGCCAAGAGGAGGTATGCCACAATAGAGCGGGAATGTTTGGCCATTCAATGGGCCGTGGACCATTTCCGGTATTATTTGATGGGCCGGGAGTTTAAGCTGGTGACGGACCATGCCCCTCTCCTGTGGCTAAGCACAGCTAGGACCGATAATGCCCGGATCACCCGATGGGCATTGGCCCTACAGCCGTACAAATTCCAGATCATGTTCAGACCAGGAAAATCAAACACCGTGGCGGATTTTCTGTCTAGGTGCAACAGCAAGAATGTGGACGAGCAAATGGAACCCCAGACGGACAAGTTGGACAACTCATCCAGCATAACCAGGAAAGGTAAAATAGGAGCGCCCCAAGGCATCTTGAGGGGGGGGGTTGTGTCCCAGGGGAGCCGAGACGCCGGAAGTCCCCTGGGGCAGCAAAGGGTCCCGCTTACCTCCTGCAGGGCCGGAAGAGCCGAGGGAAGCCCACACACCGAGAACGCCGGCGCAGGTCATCAGCCGGGCCTTTATTCAGCTGCAGCAAAGCAGTGGGGGTGGGGGACGCCTTCTGGGGGAAATAAAAGGCGGCCCCGCCGAGGCAACGGGGCGGCTGGATGGAGGAGGCTGGAGAGGGAAGCCCCGGCAAGCGGGGAGTCAGCTGCCACCCACGGAGTGCGGGAGCGAAGGCGGCAGAGCCAGACTCGGCTCTGAGAAGCGGAGCAGAGCAGCTGGCAGTGAGCCTGGTAGGAAGGCCAGCACGGAGACTATTGGCGTAGCCGGTGGGGAAACCGGCGGCGGTGGCGCCGGTAGCAGAACTGGAGGAGGAGCTTGCTGGATCCCAGGTGGCAGAGAGGAGAGTGAAGGCAGATGCAGCGTGAGCGGCCAGAGTGGCGGAGAGACCACCTGCAGTAAGACAGAGGGTATCGGTGAGGTAACCAGGTGCCCCATACAGAGGAGAGCCGGCAGGAGGTACAGCGCTCCCGTGGACCCTTGTGGGAGCGCAGGTACGAGGACGGAGGGACCGGGCTGGCGTCCCTATAGGCAGTACGCCCGGTCCGAAGACGGTTGCTGATGGACGACGTGTTGAGGCGAGGGGGTGGCAAGCCAGGGACGACGTAGAGGCCCGCAAGAGGAAGAGCCTAAGGTGGTGAGTGGATGGGGTGTAGGGGAGGACGGAGCCCTGAAGTTACCCGCCGAGGAACGCGCTGACACCGGTGGATACCCCAAGGGTGGGCCCCCCACTGAAGGTATCATCAAAGTCGTGGCAGGAAAGTTCAGGGGTCCCCCCTGATACCAGCCGGGGTAACCTCTGGGGTGCATCGCCGCAGCCAGGGCATACGAAGCCTTGGGCTCGGGCAAAGGCCGCACGGGAACACCTGGTAGAGCGGAGGCGGGTACAGGAATTTTTTTGAAAACCGAAGGTGCTGTGGAATTGGAGAACAGTTTTCTGCCCACTCTCCAATCACAATCTCTAACCTGGTAGTAGTATTTTTCCATTTGACTCTACATTACAGTTGCTGATTGCTTTGTTTTGCTTTAGTACACAGGTCGCTAACTTGTCTCTCACATGCCACAAGTGTGTTTGTAATTGTTCATGACTGATCAGTATGGCAGCGGATAGGGCAGGGCACAGAAAGCAGAACAGCAGACTGGGCAAAGGAAGGGGGTCAGACTGGCACAAAAAAGTTAATCTCCCACTTTAGTACATTTTGGGTTTTGAAGACTTTCAGAGGCCAGAAATATCATAACACCTATTGCCTTGTTACATCACTATATGTTTGTGAACATTGTTTTTAGGACAATGTTATGATGCTTCAGCTGCTCTTTTTTCCAAGATACCTCAGGACACAAGCACTACTATAAAAGAGGCAATAAGGAAGGAGGAAACAGCTGTGACAGCAATGAATTCCAAAACCACATTAGACTAGCATGCTACAAGCAGCAGGACGTAAATAGGATCACACTTGCAACATATTTGACCGAGAATACAGGAATTTAGAAACTGCCATAATGGATTAGATCAGTAATCCTTCTAGTCCTGTCTCCCATCTATTATCAGGTGGTTCAGAGGAAAGTGCCAGAAATAACATGGCAGACAATAACCAAATAACCCATATGCCCTAAAGAATTCTGGTTATTTCTGTTCCAGTCTGATCATATATAATCATGTCAACATTGTGTAATTGAAATTATTTTCATGAGTTAGACTTCCTCATCAGATCCCATGGAATCCACTTGACATTTCATTACTCCTTCACCTCTACAACCTGTCATGTTCTTGCTCATATTTGGCTATGTGTTTATATCATCACAGAAAAATAGAGTTGGAAGATGCATGCATCAGGAGGTCACCTAGCCTAAGCCCCTGCATAAGGCAGGGATATCTGTGTTTAACTCATCCTGCCAATTGTTTGTTTATCCCAAAGTGTAAAGCTTAATGATGGAGATTCCACAATCTTTCAAGGCCATGTATGTTCCACTGCTCCACTATGGGAGAATTAGGGCTACCAGGGAAAGGAGCTGAAAAGGTTACACAAACAGTGTATGTTTAATTACTTTAGACAAAGGAGTTGATGATAGACTGCACTGAAAACTCAAAGCCATATTCTTCTTAATCCATTCATCACCATAATTAGGGGCTCTTTTCTGACAAAACAATTATGATTGAATATACCCACACCCTCCTTCGTGCTGCCTAGGAGATTGCTAGCAACCCATATGGAACTGATTTACTTCCTAAGATGAAACTATTGACTATTAGAATAGGACTTTGTAAAGGAGTCTTGATCTACACTGGACAAATGAGTAATGGAATAGGAGAAAATCTGCAGCTAAGGGTAAATGAACCAATTTCAACTTTTCTTGTTCTCTTTGTGTGTAATATAAATACTAATTTTTATTATTATTTAAGTGCTATAGAACTTTACTGCAAGCATATCTAATGTTATGCTTCTGCCAGTTAATTCAGTTGTTCTTAAGCTCAGCTCATTGAACAACTCTGAAGATTGCTAGAGGCTGTTAAGACTGAATTAAGTCTTTCGGCTGAAAGCAGAAAGGAAATAAAGAGGAGAGGAACAGACAGAATGGAACAGATCATTTTGAAAAAGGGGTTTGAAATAGATTGCATCACCTTGTTTTGATTCCTTTGGACTGCATTTCTACCCCTGGATCAAGAATCACATCAGTGTCCCTTTTCCCCTCTATGCACTACAGAGACCTGCTAAAGTGGAGATGACAAGGCTTTGTGGAAATATGACCATATGTTTCTTATAATAGGGTTGGAGACTAAATTCTTATTTGCAGGGCATTCATGGTAAAAGACTAAGAGGGGTTGACTATAAGTGTGAAGAGCTATTGGAGTGAGATTAAGCCAAAAGACTAAATTTTGCTTTTTGTTCTGTATGCTGTGACTATCAGGTTTTGTAACAATTTCCCCCAGAAAGTAGTGGAAGCCTTGTCACTTTTATTGTTTGATAGCCTGAACTTAACATTAGAAAATGCACTTTAAGAGAAAAAGGCACAGCAGCAGGAACTGGGCTGCTTTGGATATGCCCAACATCTTTCAGGTGCTATAATCATTAAAGGTTATAGGTGACTGACGTGTTTTGATGCTTTTGCTATTCAGGAACAGAATACATGCTTCAGCACTTACCTCCTTACTGAATATTCTGTATCAGACAGAGCAACATTTCCTGCTAAAATATACAGCATGGGGAGGAGGGAGAGGGGGAGGGGACAACACACCAAAATATGGCCTGCGGGCTGGATTTGCCTTGCAAACTGATTGTATCCATCTTACTGGTTGGCCACCACAAAGTCATAGGATCTGGTCCGTAGGGAGTGGTGGTTCTGGCTACCACATCATGCCAGGCAGGTGGGCATTTCCTGGCCCCATCCAAAGCTTATACCAGCTGTTGCTCTGCACCAGAAACAGCACTGGGTGCACACTGGCAGCAGCTGTGGATGCTGCCTGCAGGTTTCTGCCGGGGATTGGGGCAACTGCCTGGGACTGCAGCTGATACACTGATGTAGCAGCGTCACCTGTGGACCTGGGAAGATGTCCCAGTTCCCAGGGGGAAGCTGCTGATGCTAGCACCCATCCGGTGCTGCTTCTGGTACACGGACTGGGAGCTGGTGTAACCTGTGCGGTGGTCTTGTGGGGTGGCAGCAGTGGCATTGGGGAGGAGCTGCAGGGAAGCCCCAGCATGGGCTCTGGGCAGCTACAGCCAGAAGGGCCCCATAAGCAGTGAATGCACCCACTGCTGGGTCCTGTTTTTGCCCAGTACCAGCCACTGCCACTCACTATGGGCAGGGCCACCTCTCCCTCTCCCTCTCTCCCCACACTTCCCCCCTCACTCCCCCAAACATCCCACACCTCCAGCACAGCCCTGCAGCTTATGCCTGCGCCCAGCTTGTGTGAAGGAAGCAGCACTGAACAGGCACCAGCATCAGCTGTAGATACAGGTGGCAGCTTCCCCTTGGGGATTAGGGCATCTGCCTGAGCCCTTGCGGTAAAAAGGTGGGCCAGAGGCTGAACCTGCTGTAGTTGCCACTCCAGCTCCCCCCACTCCATCCCACATACAGAGGTTTGGTATGCTGTTGTGGGGTGTGGGGTGCTGACCCAGTCTGTGGCAGCTCCCCAAATCTCCCTGTGGAGTGGGCCAAATAATTAAGCACCCCTGCTATACAGTACATATGTGGGGGTGGGGGAGTAGAGAGGAGGAGGCATTATTCTTATTGATGGGGTCATTACATTTAAAATTAGAAAGTATAATGCTTTATGATAGATTATATACATAACAAATGGCTCAAAATGAGGTTCAGATACCTGTAGTTTAAGTCAAATATCAGGTACTGTTCACTAACAAATAAGAAAAATCACAAATGAGAAAAATCAACAAGGAAGTCAGTCCCTAGAGACAAATGGGACATGTACACATTCAATGGTATATTACAAACTCCTCTTCCACCAGTTATGCAAATAGATTTGACTCAGGTTAATTCATCAAGTAGTAGAAGTAACCTTTGAAGCACTGGCAATTATCTTTGAGAACTCACAGAGCACAGGGGAGGTCCCAGCGGATCAGCAAAGGGCAAGCATAGTACCTATTTTTACAAAAGGAAAAGAAAAAGACATTTAGGAAATTGTAGATCATTGAGCCAAAGCTTGCTCCTCAGTAAAATTCTGAAACAAATTATTGAATAAACAATTTGTAAGCACTTGGAAGAAAATAAGGCATTAAAAAAGAGCTAACCTGAGAATGTGAAACAAATTTAATTTTTTTCTTAGATGGCATAGCTGGCCTAATGAATAAGGGGGAAAGTGTAGCTGTGATATATCTTGACTTTATTACAACTTTTGACACTGTCCTACATGACACTTTCATAATCAAGATGAAGTATGCTCTAGATGAAATCATCCTAAGCTGCATGCACAAATGGTTATAAAAAACCTTCTCAATTAATTACCAACACTTTGCTGTCAAACTGGGAGTCGCTCCAAGTAGGTCCTTGAAGGTCAAGTTCTGTTAAATACCATATTTTCTCACATACAACAGATATCTTTTCCGATTATAAGTGAAGAAATACAGTAATAAGAGTTTCTGTCTCTGCTAAAGTAAAGCAAAAGTAATACTGCAGTGCTACATGTGGGGCTCCACAGCTGCTGGCACTGCAGCATTACTTTTGCTTTACTCTAGCAGAGACACAAACTCTTATTACTGTATTTTTTCACTTATAATTGGAAAAGGTATCTGTCGTATGTGATAAAATATGGTATTAAACAGAACTTGACCTGCAAGGACCTACTTGGAATGAGCCCCAGTTTGACAGCAAAGAGGTGCACAACCTTGTGGTGCTGTGGGGCCATGCCAATGTACAGAGGTAGTTTGTGCAGAGTGGGCACTCAAACATCTAGATTCATGAGGCCACCTTAGGTAGAATCCATGTGTGAGGCTGCTCCTGGACTGTGCAGAAACGCCGCATACAGGTCAAGGTCTTGTGGGCAAAATGGATGGCAATGACTGACTTCTATGCCTTTTATGCGAGAGCTGACAAGCATTTTGGTGCCCAAGGAACCAGGCCAAACTCCTGTGAGTGCCACCAGCAGGGACAGCCTGCCCATGCACATGCCCCATCCTGACACCTCTGGTGACACCTCCGGTGACTGGAGGAGGGACCTTCAGGCCTTCATTGCCCAGCCCCACCCTCCTGCCCAGCTGCTGCATCCACTGGCAGCTCAAGGAGCCCTGTCCAGAAGCTGCCTTGCCCTTGGCCCAGCCCCACACCCTGCCATGAGGAGTGGCTGGCTAGGCCACCACCAGCAGCACTAGCCCCGCCCTGGAGGGGACCCTCCCTGGCTGGGCATTGGCCTGCTGCACACCATGGGCTGTGGACAGTGGGTGCAGCTAGTCACTCTTACCTGCACTGAGCCTCCAGCCTCACTAGCCCTAGAAACTTGGTAAGTCCCACGCTGGGGGAGGTCTCTCCCAGTCCCCACCCCAGCCCCTGCCCCCTGGTTCCAGCCTCTGCTCCCTGCCTGGCCCACCCACTCTCCCCTGGGCCCAGGGTCCCACCCCACAGCATGCAGACAGGTGGAACACAGTTCAAAACTTTAATGAGCATCCTGCGTCTCCGCAGCTGGGTGGGCACAGGCCTTTTACACCCTAAGGAAAGCATTGATGCCTGTGGTGATGTTGCCTCAGCAGCAGGGGGGCAGGGACATGTAATGCGGCCACAGGTAGCCCTCCAGGCAGTGGTGGAGGTTGTGCGGTAGCCCAGGCTTGCCCTCCATGCCATCTTATCTCAGGGTCCCAAACCAGGAGTACAGTTGTGCCTGAGACACCAGCAGGAACAGCACCAGCAGGACGTAGTGCCTCGTGCACCCCTCTGAACAGCTCATTGTACACTGCCCAGGAAATGTGCAGCAGAGACAGGCTCAGGGCACAGCAGCAGCGTGGCAGGGGGAAGCCCTGGGACACCTGCCCAGGGTAGCCCCCAGCAGGGAGGGCAGGGGCAAGGCCAGCCTCTCATCCCAATTGTCTGGGAGCCCTGTGCACCCTGAGCCTGGGCACCCTGGATTGGGTAGCAGCACAGTGGAGAAGCTGGCCTGCAGGGAGAGAGGTGGAGGAGCAGGGTCTAGAGGTGGGGGAGCAGGTGCTGCCAGCAGCCTGGCCTGTCCTGCCCTGGTAAGGGGGGGGGAAGACAGGTGGTCTGTGGCCAGCACCCACCAGCCCCAGAGAAGAAAGTGGGGACAGGGGCCTCTGCTGGTGGCCACCTGGGTCCTGGCCTGTCTGGCCAGCTTACTATGGGCCCTGGGCACCCATGCATGGCCGACCCCCAATCTGAGGCCGGGCAGTGCATGGCTCCTGGTGTGGAGCATCTTATCTCTGAAATGTTGCAAACTCTCACAAAAGGCTTCTTGTCTCTTGCTTCTTCAGGGCCAACATCTGGATGTGGGGGAGAGCCCAGTGGCCCCAGCAGGGAAGCCACATCAGGGACACCTCTGTAGCATGTGGTTAAACCTTTAAATAGTTAAGTTGAATCTAGCATGAATTTAATGATTTGATTTCTGTCTTCTAGAAAGTAGCTGCTTGACTCTATTCTGTAATGCTTCCAGCTTGACACAAGTGAATGAAATTCGTATGCCCTGGGCATGAGAGATATATGGGCGAGGGGTGAGTGAAGAATGAATGGGAGTTTTTGCATGAGAAAGAGGAAAGAGGATGTAACTGTTTATGTAAGCAATGAGGAACCAGATGTGCAAATTACCAGCCAGTAATTAACTAACAAACAGCTGGAGAATCCCTTTGAAGCTTGAGGGCACAAAGGAGATAACAGAAGAAGAAATGCTGCCATATGGGCAACAAGAACACTTCAAGGCTAAACCCATTTTTACAACTAAACTGACCTCGATTCAAAATAAGAAAATGGATGCGAAGCAGCTGCTAAAACACAGACTAAGCATGGAAAAATCCCAAGAAGCTAAACAAAGACTGGCAAACCCTATAAAGAGATGACCCAAATGATGCCAAGTGGGTGAAATCTTCTGTCTTCCTTTCTGGAGCACAGACGCGTCTTTCACCACCACCGTCAGCTTCAACATCTCAGCTACTCAGTGAACACAGGGTTGGCCACCCTGTGTTAACAACGAGCAACTATTGCTGGTAACTATATCTGGTGTCTGTCTGTGTGCATGGAATAGTTCTGTGTGTTGTGCTCACAAGGCATACAATGTGAATTAAAAACAAGCTGGAATCTTATTGGGGGATAAGGCACAACGCCACATTTATTGGAACATAAAACATAAAACATACAACATAAAAAGAATAAAGAACAGTAAAGTTATTTCCTTCACTCATTCCCATGCATACTCATTTACTCATTCATGCATTCATTCATACAATGAAACAAACACTCATGCAGAGAAGTTAGGCAGTCCTGGAAAGATTAAGGTGTTACCAAATTTCATAGATGCTCAAGGTCAGTCTGGTGACCAGCCAGGCTGACCAAGAGAGTTGGAGTCAGGTCTTGTTGGACACACCAAAAACTCCTTCTTGCAGGTAGAAGAGACCCGAAGCCTTGTCTTTGTGTTCATTCTTTATAGTGATAGCTGTCCATAGAGCCTATGGATTCCGCTGAGTCTGATGTGAAGGCTGACCTTCTTATCCTGTTGGCAGGCTGGGATTGGTAGGTCTCGCTCTTTTGGCTTTGTGGTCTGCAATCTTCAGGGGCCATCGCTTGCAGTCTTCAGCCATCAGGATGGAGTGTGATTTAGTGTTTGGTAATCCTTTACTGCTGACTCTAGGTCGCTGCAGCTCTTATGTGTCAAACCACAGAGGCTATTTTCACCTGCTGCAAGAGGCCTGTCTTTTTGTGTCACTGGCACATATGTCCATCATTTATTCTTTTGTTATCTCTTTCCACATAAACCAGACATATCCACACACACCAGACATACCACAAACCCTTACACAAGCGTTTTCCTTATACTAAATTTAACTTTTAAAGTCATGAATCAAACATGTCTAAAGTCATAAGACCAATGTCAAATTCATTTTATGCTAAGCAATAAGAAATTTAAAATAGATGGTTAGTTCCAAATACTAACTTTATCTTAATGGTCAAATCTTTTCCTTATATAAAAAGAAAAATAACAAAATAAACAGTTAAAAAAATTATAGTCAATAACAAAATAAGCAATTAAAGCAATTATAGTCACTGCAATACTATGTGTGTGTGTGTATGTTTGTGTGTGATGATGTGCATGATGATTTGTGTGTGTTTGTATGAATGGTGTGTCAGAACCTCTATGTCTAACTCATGTAATAAATAAACGTGGCATTCTGCCTTATCCCCCTTTTCAGAGTCTCGCTTGTGATTTAAGCAATTAAGTTAATTTGTTAACACCTCCACCCTGCCCCAGAGCCTGACAGCAGCAGGCAGCAATCCAACTTGCCTGCTGTAGTGCCTGGTAGAGCTGGCTGAGGGGTAGGAGATGCAGGCATTGGCAGAGTGGGAACAGGATGTTGCCGAAGAATTGGTGTTCTGGGCCAGACTCATGGCCCTGGAGAAGAAGCTCCTGTGGCATCTGCGGGAGCAGATGGCTTCTGACTGCTGGGCAGCAGAGGCTGCGGAGGATGAACATAGGAACCTAGACACCATTCTGGGCCTGGTGGTCACATGCCTGCTCCCCACTGCCTGGTATCCATCCCCATCCCTGCAGACCTCCCAGCAGTTGGGCCCTGCCTTGGGTCCTCTGTCACCCTCCTGGGCCTATCCCCACTGCTTGCACACAAGCTACACCCCTGAAGACCCAGAGGTGCCAAGTGCAGCTCTGCCAGGAGACACTGTCCCTGTCCCCATGCAGCCAGAGGGGAAGCCACCTGCCCTGGAGCAGCACTGGCCATTGTCACCAATGAAGGAGCCCACTACCCACTGTGGTCACCATGGCCCCCAGACCCAAGGGGGAATGGCCTAAGGCTGTGGTGTTGGCCACTTGCCCTCTGGGCTCTGCCTCCTAGATGACTCCACTCCATGGTCCCCTTCTCTGGGGCAATGACAGACTGAGAAACTGTTGTATATAGTTTCAACATTGGGGAAGTAGGTTTTTTATTGTTGGAGGGTTGGGAGGGTGGTGGTTTCACCCATGTGTATGTCATGAGAGTGGTGCTGAGAGTGGGCAGGGGGTAGAAGGTGTGTGGGTGGTGGGGAAGGTGGGCTGGAGCAGGGAGTACAGGAGGAGGCGGTTGGGCAGGGCCTCCCACATCCAGTGCCCTGGCCCCCACTGCCCAGTGTGTGGCTGTCCTAAGGCCTGGGTAGGGTGGGGGAGGGGGAAGGGTGTGCTGGGGCCATCAGGGCCAGCACCACAGCCAGCAGCAGTGCAGGGTGCTGGTCATCACTGGTAGTGGCTGGGCTGGAGCAATGGGGCACTGGGCACCATGGGCAGGGGCAGGGCCAGGGGAAGTCATGGTGCAGGGAGGCAGGGTGGGCAGGGAGGGAACTGGCACGTGCTGCCCCTGTGTTGGGCATGCAGCTCCTGGGTAGAGAAGGGGCTGGATAGGGATCAGAGCTTCCAAGATGGCTGCCAAGTGCTGGAAGCCATGTGGCCAGAGGCTGGAGCTCCCCCCAGTGGCCACAGGGGCACATGGCAGGGCTGAAGGGACTTGGGACTAAGTGCACTAACTTTAGTCCCAAGTCTCTGCACATGTAGATGCCTGCCAAAATTGCTTAATGTGCTTAAGCTTAATATGCATTTGTAGATTCATAGATCGTTAGGGGTTGGAAGCAAGATCATTGGGTCCAGGTCCCCTGCACTAGGCAGGAAAGACAACTGGGGTCAACTGACCCCAACAAAGTTACCATCCAGTCTCCTTGTGAAGATTTCCAGGGTAGATGATTGTACCACCCCTGGAGGGAGTTTATTCCACAGTCTGGACACCCTCACTGTGAAGGTTTTCCTAGCATTAAGCCAGAAATGGTCTTCCAGGAGTTTGTGGCCATTACTCCTGGTTTTTAACGAGGGTGCCCTGGTGAACAGTTGTTCACCGAGCCCTTGATGTATGCTCCTGAGGTATCAGTAAGCTGTTACCAAGTCCCATCTCAGCCTTCTCTTTTTTAGGCTGAAGAGACCCACGTCCCTCAAGCTTTCCTCGTATGGCTTGCCTTGCAAGTCTATGATCATATGGGTGGCTCTTCTCTGGACTCTCACAAGTTTTCCATGTCCTTGTTGAAGTGCGGTGCCCAGAACTGGACGCAGTACTCCAGCTGTGGTTTCACCAATGCTGACTAAGGATGTATTGATTTTTGCTTGAGATGCATTGGTTGATGCATGCCAGAGTATTGTTTGCCCTGCTTTCTACAGCATTGCACTGACAGCTCATGTTCATACTATGGTCTATTATTACCCCAGGTCCCTTTCAGTCATGGTGCTAGTTAGTTTGGCACCACTGAGCCTGTAGGTATGTTGGGGATTGTTCATCCCCAGATGGAGCACTTTACACTTCTCAATCTTAAACTTCATCTGATTTTGATCCACCCAACTTGCCAGCCTGTCTAGGTCTGCCTGTATCCGCAGCCTATTTTCAAGCATGACCACACTCCCTCATAACTTGGTGTTGTCCGTGAACTTGGCCAGTGAGCTCTTTACCCCAACATCCAAATCATTGAAAAAGATGTTGAAAAGCACTGGACCAAGCACGGACCCCTGAGGGACACCACTGGCCACTTCTCACCAGGATGATACAGATCTGTTCATTAGAACTCTCTGGGTCCTACCCAGCAGCCAGCTTCCTACCCAGATAACTGTTGAACAGTTAAGCCCGCAATCCTCCAATTTTCACATGTGAACATCATGGGATACCAGATTGAAGGCCTTTTGGAAGTCTAGGTATACAATGTTGACCTCTTCTCTCTTATCCATGTCAAGTTACCTAGTCATAGAAGGAGATTGGTAAAACAAGACATGCCTGCGATGAAGCCATCCTGGCTTTCATTTAGAATCCTACCTTTTGCAAGCGTATTGCACATAGACTCCTTGATGAATTTTTCCAGGATTTTCCCTGGAATAGAAGCTAGGCTAATTATTCTATAGTTGCCTGGGTCCTCTCTCCTCCCCTTCTTGAAGATGGGCACAACACTGGCCCTCTTCCAGTCTTCAAGAACCTTCCCCAAATGCCACAAGTTTTGGAAGAGTTTTGCCAGAGGTCCTGCGATGACTTCAACCAGTTCCTTCAGCACTCTCAGATTAAGTTAATCCAATTAAGTTAAATCCTGCTGACTTATAAATGTCTAACTTTTCTACTGATCATGCACCAGCTCAGTGTCAACAGTAGGAAGGAGGTCATTCCCACCATGCCCATTCTGAACCTTATCTAGTATGATTTTCCCCTTAGTCTGGTGAAATACTGAAGCAAAGTAGTAATTCAGAAGTTCATTTTTCTCCTGAGTACTGGTAACCAGCTGTCCTGACTTGTTAAGCAATGGCCCCAGACTTCCTTTTGTTTTCCTCATGTTCTGTGCATACCTAAAGAAGTTCTTATTTTTCTTGATTTCTGTTGCTAGCTTAAATTCAGTTTCTGCCTTAGCTTTTCTAATCTACTCCCTACAAGTGTGGGCCATTGTTGTATAGTCCTCCTTGGGGACTGTCCCAAGCTTCCATTGTTTGTTTGCCTCTTTCTTCTTTTTCAAGAGGACCATGATATTAAGCCAAAACCTTACTAGTCCTTCTGCTATGTTTCCTCTGCATGGTCCCACAGCACTTCCCCTACTACTGCCCTGAGCCTGCTGAAATTAATTTTTTTTTACATCCAAAATGTCAACCCTGCTAGCTGATTTGCCTGCCTTGCAAAGGACAGTGAACGTGATGGTTTCATGGTTACTGTCACCCAGGCTACCCTCTACATTCAAGTCGCTCACCAGATCATCTCCTTTGGCCAAGACGAAGTTTTAGGAGAGCATTACCTCTGGCTGGCCTGTACACTTCCTGAGTCAGATAGAGCTCTTCAGTACAGGTCAGGAAGCAATGTGACTGATCTGACTTAGCTGAGTGTTCCTCCCAAGAGATGTCTGGGTAATTGAAGTCACCCATGACGATCATATCCCATGTGCACGTGGTCTCTGCCAGTTCTTGAGAGAACTCCAGATCGAGCTCCTCCCCCTGGTTTCATGGTCTGTAGTACACACCTACAGTTAGGTCTCTCTTACTGCCACCCCACCCCCCATAGTTTGACCCAGAGGGTTTCAAGCTGCTTTTCTTTGGAGCCAATGTTGGCCTCCAAGGTGGTATACTGCCTCCTCACATAGAGAGCTACACCTCCACCTTTCTTCCATACTCGGTCCCTTCTGTGCAGGGTGTAGCCCTCTATAGCTACATTCCAATCATGTGAGGAGTCCCACCAGGCCTCCATAATACCTACTAGATGGTACTGCCCACTGGAGAGTAGGAGGGCTAGTTTCTCCTGTTTGTTCCCCATGCTCCTGGCATTAGTGAACAGGGATCAGAGTCCTCCAGTTGAGACCCTCCTTTTCCTGTCACTCTGAGGGAGAACTATTCCCTCAGCTCTTGCAAGAATGGCTTTTCTAGTATCCCCAACTTCAGAGCTTACTTGTCTGTCAGTCCCTGGGCATGCTCCAGTTGGTGTCCAGTCCAGCCAGCTCCCCTGGCAATCTTAGTTTAAATCCCTATCTAGAAGATCAGCCATCCTGGATGAGAACAGGGACTTAGTCATGCTTATTTGCATGTGTAGATGCGCCCACTGCTACTTACTAGTATTTTAAAGAAAAGATCTTTTTTTTCTTCATTCCACCTTTCAAGAACAAGGCACTTATTTGGCAGCATAATATATGCAAGAAAGTATGGTATGTTCATTAATGGCTAGGATGACAGAATACTGTGTGGGCTTAAAGAATCTGCAACAGTCACCAAGTGGGGAGGAGTTATAAGTATTTTCAAGGACAGAATTAGAATTTAAAATGATCTTGATAAATTGGAAAACTGATCTGAAATCAATAAGATGAAATTCAATATTGTAGTGAAGCCAGGCCAGAACCCTGCATCCAGTTGGTTCTAATCAAGAGGGCAGGGTAAGTCAGCCTGGTAACAAGTGCCACCTGCAGGGGTGCTCAGAGCAGTACCATGGCCACAGCTGGCTTGAGTGAGGGAATCAGGGCAGCCAGTCCTCTGAGGCCATGGGCAACAGGCCCCACCTACTCCAGCCCTTAAAAGCCAGACTTGACATGCAGTCTGGATAAAGGTGAAGGTTTTGCTCCTGACCCTCCATGCACTTCCTCCATGATTTTCTAATTCTGACTCCTGGCTTCTGAGTCTGGTAAGACCCTTTGTATTCCCTGATTCCAGTCCTTGACTCTTGATTCTGCTTTGACCTTTGTCTCTGGATTTTGGTACCTGATCCTGGTTAACCCTTGGCTTATCCTCTCTCTGGCTATGGCTTCTGATCCCAGACTTCTTTGACTTTGGCTGTGGCTCCTGAATCCAGTTCTGATGCCAGACTCCTTTCTACTCCCAGCTCCTTGGGGAACCAATTGGGACTGTACTCACACTTCAGGTGTTTAAGTACTGGGCCAGATCACCCAGGTCACAGTTTCCTAACAAATATTGACAAGCATAGAGTATTATGCTGAGGAAGGAGAAGCCAAATGCTACAAGTACAAAATGGGGAATTTATGCCATGCTGCTGTGTAACCAGTAAAAGATCTGGAGGTTATGGTGGATCACAAGAAATAATTGTTCCATTCTACTTGGTGCTGGTGAAGCCTCAGCCTATAACCAGTTTAGGACAATCCACCTCAAGAATAATATTGATCCAGACAACATACATGAAAAGAGCAAAAAGAACAACAAAAATGAAAAGAGATTTACAGAAAGGAGGTATAAGGAAAGGCTGAAGGCACTGGATATGTTTAGTTTAAAAAGAGAATGCTGAGGAGGGTTCATAACAACAGATTTTCAATATGTTAGGGATGTGTTGAAGATGAAGAGGATGATGATAAGTTGCTCTTTTAAGTCTACTACAGAAAGAAAAGAAAAGGAAAAAAAACAATTTGTATGAAAGATTGTTTAGGTTGGATGTTTAAGAAAAAAACTAACTGTTTGGGAAAGTAAACACTAGAAGAGGCAACAAAATGTGGAATCTCTTTCACTGGAAGTTTTTAAGAACAGGTTGGACAAACATTTAGGGAGAGCCTATATACATTTGATCTTAACTCAGTGCTGGGGGGGTGACATATCTTCTATAGAGGAGTCCCATAGAGGAGTAAATAAAAAAAGAAAATGGATCTTCAGAAATTAGTATCTTTTCAGGTAAGCTGGCCTCAAATTTTTCTTAAATTTCAAATGCATGTGAGAGAGATGAAAAGTAATGGAAAATAAAATAGTGCATCAATTGGTGCTACAATTCAAGTTGCCCATAAAAAATGGGGGTAGCATCTTTAGGAATTTGTTCCCCAGTTTGTTTCAATATTGATCACATTCATCCATTTACACTTAGGTGCTGTGTATTAGTTACATGGATTATCCTTTCATTCATTTCTAAACCATAAGTCCTTTTCTCTCTTTTCATGATGGCTGTTCATTTTCCAAAATACTGAGCTAGTCTTCGTCAGTGTTTGTATAACCATATTTTCTTTTCATTGAGATCTTTGTATTTACGATATCTGTCCCCAACTGTATTTGCATTATAATATCTAACTCCATTTACTACATCATACAAAAAATTCCCAGAATTAAATCTCTCTTGTTATCTTACTCTAAATTTTCATTGCTCATTTACAATGTCCTCCTCAAAATTATGACTCAGGCTATTCATTTATTCAGAAAGAGCAGCAGACCATTTTACCACCTAATATTAAAAGATGTGCAGGGAATAAAATTGATTATGTTATAGATGCTCAATACTTCTTCAAAGAATTGTAAAGAGAAGCCATTAAGAACAAAGCAAAGCCACATGGAATACAAGCTTGATCTCATAATGCAAGCTACCAGTCTCATGGGTACAGCTTTTCCATAATTTGAATTGAAATCAGTTCATTCTATTATTAAAAATACAGAGAAAAGTGAGATGAATCTAGGAAAAATGATATATCTAAGAGTCCAAGGAATGAAATGCAGTGATTATTAAAAGTAAACAAGTGATCATATGACTCATCTGCAGGTGTGACTTGTTGAAGGTTGTTCCCATCAGGAGGCTCTTCATTGGTATGTCTGAAGCTGACAAATCTCAGTCCAGTGCCAAACTAGAACAACATTATTCAGAATCAACACTAAAGGCTTGAATCCAGAGTACCTTAAAGTCAGTGGAGAAGATCTTATAGGTTTCAGTGGGCTTTGGCACCTTTGGTATTCATACTAGAGAGGTCAAGAATTGAATGGACATGATAGAGACAGAACTATTTTATACTTTGAAGATGTCATCCATTCAAGTCAGGCTTAAGGCATGTTGGCAGCTAATGTGTAGCAGACTACATTTCTAATTCTGCTGAAACTGTTTAGTGGATAAATAGTAGGTTTCTATCTCCATAACCTTCAAGCTTACATTTTTTCCTCCAGCAGAGTCAATATTTTGGGCTAGATTCTACTACCATAATTCATGCTGGTCCCTCACTGAGAAATCTTATTGATCAAGCGGTTTCACTAAAATCTATGATGAGAACCAGGTGTGGGGTAAGCTTCTAACTTGTCTGTAGGGCTATCAGAATCTGATCCTTAGTAAATAATAAAAAAATTGAGGATCACTCTAGTTGGCCTCTCTAGTTGGCCTTCAACCGAGGAAGGTAGGAGGGATGCAACATTGGCTCCATAATAAAGGAAGAAAACCTGGGAGAGTATGTAAACAGCTTATCCTTTTTCTAGAAACTGAGATAAAACAAAATCCAGGTTGTAATTCCCTAATATATCAAATATCCTAGATGAGGGTAATCTTGAAACCAGTCAGCCTGGTAAAACTGTACATAGTAATACATATTTGGTGGAGCTGGGTAAGCAGCCAAATAGACTTCATATCTTGAGGGTAGGATGACTGAAACTGGCTGCATACTATTTTGTATCAGTCTGTTTTCCTCGTGCATGGTGCACACAGGGACACAAACAGACTAAAGGAAAAATGGTAGTCAGGACTGTCAGTCATGCAAATATTTCTATAGCTTGTCCCCTCCTCTTCAGTAAGCTGCCTTTTCTGTCAGATGTATCTCTGTAAGCATTGAAGTTCCTCCTTTTCTTGTGAGCACTAGAAGTTGACTGGCTGTGAAAGAGGTTGTTTTATATCTCAGGATGCTTTATTAATATTTGTTTTTCAACTCATAATAAGCTTTGTTTGCAAAGGGTCATTTTTTACCCTGACCTGCAGTGGTGTAGCTGCTTCTCTTCCTTAACAAGTGTACAACTTGAATGCACAGAATAAAGCATAAGCTGGAAGACGGGAGTGACTGAAATGAACCTACAACTTTTGCCCGTTTCCTACACGCTTCTATAAAGAAGCTTTTGAACTGACAAAAACAACAAGAAAATAAGATGGCTATGTATATGCTAAATGGGATTGCAGCCTGCAATTAGTCACCTTAAACCTGGAGACAGCAGTCCTCAGGGGACAGTTTGGCTAAGACTAAACTACCAGACAAACCTCTCAGGACAGAACATTATTGAATCAGGAAAAGGAAGTGCAACAGGTAAGCTTGAAGTAATTTTACTTCGGCAATTTCTAAATTTTCATCAGACTTTCGTACCAGCTAGAAGGTTTTGAAGAGAGGACTTTAAACAAGATAATTGAATGAACATCATTTTGTGCAATTATTTTCTAAAAACTTCTCCAACTGCTGATTGACTGCTTGATCCTCCTATTTGTGTTTTTGTTTCTTATGACACCCTTAATATTTTTAGAAAGCTGATGCCACCTTTCCCCTTTTTTCTCCCCCCTAGTCTTTATTTGTGCTACTCACTGAAATCAGTGGGACTACATGCATAGTGAGATATTGATCAAACTAAATCAGATAGGAAGTATTGAGTCTTAAACCATCTTTATACCCATTCAAGTGGCAAAAATGAATTATCTGAAGTTCAAAATTATTAATCCCATGCGTTTATAAGTTTCCACATGGAGATTATTATTCTTGCATGTAAATGATTTCTGAAAGGATCTTTAAAAAGCAGTTTTGATTATCTACTAGGAAAATATATTGAACCTATACAACACAGTTTAGATCCTGACTATGAGAAAACATAAACAAGCAGATGGAAAAATATTACCTTTTTATCTAGCATTCATCTGTGTAATTCATATTTTACTCAGATCAGCAAAGACAGCAATTTTAGAAGTCTCTTCAGTTTTATGTGAGAAGTGAGAGAGAGATCACATTAGGAACTGTAATGCAGAAAATGTTAATAATAAAAATATTTCCTCTTCAGCAAACAGATTGGGTTTTTTATTATTTTAAGTTCAAAATACATGTTATGACTCAAATCATTGCCAGTGGTTTATTTAAAAATGCAGGGCTCATGTGCATTTCATTATGTTTTATAGTGTGCATCATTGAGTCATCATAGATTTTATTTCTGTTGATCTTCTCAGCTTATACTACAGCAGTATTATCTTTTTGATTTGGGAGTATGTATTGAACTTCATCTTGTCATATCAGCTTAAACTTTGAATAAAACCAGGTTTGTGGTTTTATTCTAGTCTGGCACTTTCCTGTGAGTCCTCCCAAATCCTAACCTTCTCATACGCTTCATTTTAAAATCAAAGGCAAGCTGTTGCCTCAGGAGACAAAGAAGATCAAAAGCTTTCATATTGTATTTGTATTTATTAGCTAGCTAGAAATGCATCTAAAGCAATTGCACTTGCCAAAGCTCATCCCCTGATGGTGCAAGTGTGTGTAAGTGCATCTTATATTGGAGACTTATATAGGAGTGTTTGCTCTTCTCACTGATGTGGTACAACTTGTTCAACCAGCTTAAGCATATTTTATAGTCATAACTATATAAAAAACTGTATAGATAAACATGTAATTTATAACTTATAAATTATATTATATATTAAAATTATAAAATTATTGATAGATCATATGTAATGTTACTAAATGCTTCTTTGGTATAAATACCTTATTAATACTCCTGTGTGAAAGAGAGGGAACCCCTTTTCATTATTTGTGGCCACATCTACATGTGTGCTTAACTGTGGAGTAGACTAATTAGCCAAGAAGTAAAGTGTCACTATCTACACACATGATGCTATGTGGTACTGTCAGGAACAGTACAATCTTACAGCGGGGTAATTGAGATTACACACACATGTAGACACTGACCATGGGTGGAAATTGTGCCCAATCAGCCTAGTCAGCAGGGGGCCAGACTTCCACCTGCCACCTTGCCACACAGTTCTGCATTTTTAGCACACTCATGCCCCCACCAGCCCCTCTACTGCTTGACACTGCTGCCCAGGGCTTACCCTCCATGCCCCTAGCCCTGGCATAAACTGCTCTGCCCTGGCTCAGATTGCTGCTGTCCCAGGTGCACATGTAGATGCTGCACCTGGGAGTAGTTTACTCTGACTCAAACTGCTTTGCAGCTTATTGGTTTGAATTAATTGGATGTGTAGATGTATCCAGTGAAAAGAAAATATGTATTATTCTACCCAGATTTACATACTTCCTATGTATACTCTTGAACCTGAACCAACCAGGCTATAGTGTATTGCATTACTTCATAGTGCCTTCTAAGCTACTCATGATAAAGCCACAGGTTCACGAGGCAGAAGCATGGAAATAGAAAGCCATTTCATCTTTCACATTAATGCATTTCTTTATCTGCCTCTCAGACTTAATTTATCTACCACATGTTTTGCTATTAGACAGGTTACTACCACTCTTCCTCCTAGGAAAAAGAATGCTAAAGCATTTTTGTCAGCATTAAATACAGTTATTTTAACAAAAATAGGAAAAAAATCAATGTTTGGAGAAAGTATGAGCCTATTTGCATCAACTGAAATCTGCCCTTCCCTCTCTTGGAAGCTTTACATTCATAAATTACAAAGAATTATATAAAATGACTGAAGTATATGGCTATAAGGACATGAAGGAACTTGACTAGCAACCAGATGTCCCTGTGGATTTATATATCTGCTTTCAACTCAGATGATTGGCTCATTATAGAACTAAAGAACAAACTACTTCTAGAACTAAAGAGGAAATCTCATTCATGACCATGCAGTTTGTGCTGGTGCCTTATGGACAGTGTACTTGTACAGAAGGTATAGTCTGGGGAGCTTGGCAAGCAGCACTCTTTGCTCTGATTCAATATTGAGCAAACTAGCCTCAGACTAGAGACTTTCAGGTGAGAAATAAACACTTCTGTTTAACTGATGGCTGGTACAAACATGATGGCATGATGTCATAAGGGCATGTATGTTGGACCCAATATGTCAGTGAATCTATAGCTTGGAAATAGAAATGTATTTTCCTCATCTTTCAAATAGCTAAATTATTCTTCACATGCTATAGTTCAGGTCCAGGAAGAATTTACATCCCTAAATCTTCAATCCTGTTATCATCATTACATTCTTTTACTGCACATCTCCAAAATGATAGTACTCTTTCTCTGTCACTTTGGCTGCTGCTACGTACATAAAACAACTGTTTTGAGGGCTGACAAGTGCTTTATAGAATACAGTAACATTGCTAGTTTGTTTTCCAGTCAGTTCCTATGCTTGGGTTACCTTTTTACTAGAGCTGTGCGAAATTTTGGCAGGTGTTTCATTTCTAAGCTGTTTCGATGCGTTTCAAGCTCCAAACAGCAAAATCAAAATGAAACACAAAGCCTTTGAAACAGCTTCAAAATGAAAAAAGGGCACTTGAAATGTTTCAAAAGTTTTGAAATGTTTCGAAGCTGGGCTTAATTGGCTTCAGCACTGGTCCTAGCCAGCGGCAGCAGCCTGCTGTCATCCAGTGCACAGATCCAGGGGCTGTGGCCCCTGGGAGGAGTCTGGCACAACCTGACAGCCCTCCAAGGGGTGCAGGCCCCCTGATCTGTGCATGGGGTGACAGCATGCTGTCACTGCCAGTTGGGGCCAGCAGCAGCAGCAGTCTTCCTGGGACTCAGCACGTGCTCCACCCAGTGCTGGTCCCAGGCAGCAGAAGCAGCCTCCTGTCATCTGGCACACAGATCCGGGGGCTTGCACCCCCAGGAGGAATCCAGCACAGCCCTGCAGCCCTCCTGGGGGTGCGGGCTCCCGGATCTGTGGGCCGGATGACAGGAGGCTGCCGGCAAGTGTCATGAGTTGTTGTTTTTTTTTTTGCTTCGAACAGTTTCAGGTGCAGTTTCCCAGAAATCTCTGCACCTATCTCCTTGAACACTGGCAGACTTCATGCCCTCAGAAACGGCTATCATCTCTGCAACTTTCATCTGAATCAGGCAGAAATGACAAATTTTGAGGCATTTTCATGATTCCCCATTATAGCCTATGGGCGAAGTGTCGAAACAGTGAAACAGTTTCAACGAAATGAAATGGAACAGTGCTTTCAACACTAAACTCGAAATGAAACACTGTTCCATTGAAATGGCAAAATGGAAGTTGAAATAAAATTATGCTGTTTCACACAGCCCTACTTTTTAACTCTGTTTTTAAAAATTCAGCTGTGCACTAAGCTGATGGTTTCAATTACTTTTTTTTGCAATATTCTTCAAATCCTTTTAATTTCAGGTCTTCAAAACTGTATAGCCAGTACTTTATAAACTGAGATTATGCTTGTTAAATAAAATGCTGAATACTATATTGCACTTACTTTCACCAACTTGAGACCATTCTCAGATCAGAATCATGAGTTCTTTTTATGGCTTCATTGAATTGCAACATGACACACCAAGAATGCTCCATCTAATTCTATAATGTATTCCATAATTCCAGATTTGTGTAGTTAACCTGATGTTAGGGCATTAAATTACCTAAAAATGGTCTTTTTTATCTGCTAATCAATTTAGGACAGAGCTATTATCCAAAAGCTAGTGTAGGATACAAATGCTTTTGTCCGTTCAAGCCTAGATAGAAGTTACTAGTGTATTACTGTATCATCATCACCATCATTATTTTTAATGATGATATTGTATTTTGTAGTAGCACTCAGAATGTGGTAGCTAGTGACAGGGAGACAGTTCCTTTCCCGAAGATCATGCAGTATAACTGACAGGTATATACTTATATAAATATGTGCTTCTTGTTCCCTTTCTAGTACATTAATGTAGACTTAGAATTTTTCACTTTAGAACATTTTCTGTCCTGAAAGTAAGAGACTTCATGAAGAATTTAAAGAATATATATTAAAAGGAATAAAAATGTTATTTCAAGACCAACTACTGTGCCATATCCAATTGCTAGGGGTAGAACCTGTCAAGTGAACATAATAGAATGGCATATATTGATCTTAATCTTAAATGTGTTTTATCCAGGAGTGTGGCTGTAATCCACTTGTTACTACTACACCTTATTTTAAGCCTCAGTCAACAACTTTCCAGGGCAACTGTGTATTAGATAGTATTTCTGAGAAACAGTCCCTTCTCTGCCATTGCTATTAAAAGAACGATCTAAATGTATTAATTCATAATGCAGGATAAGTAGACAAATCCTTGGATTACCTTCTCAAATGGACTGCTGAGACTTGTCTTCATAGTGTCTATATGCCTTAATGTCTATATGCTCTTCATTTTTCTTTCAGCAGAAAGAATGTGTCAGCAGCAAACACTTCCTGGTTAGGTCTTGTTTCAAGGTGAGGAACAGAACATATGGGCTAGGTTTTGATAACATGAGGGCTTCAGTTAATGAAACTATAATGAGGCAAATCTGAGCTAGTCACATCATGTAGCTTAAATTTCAGGTAAGGACCAGATGTTGAGTGAATAATTAATATTATTAACACAATACTACTTACACATCCACTGTGAAAATGCAATTCATTCTACATCTCTGAACAGGCTCAGCAACATCAGGCAAAACATTTGGTATACATTTTTAAATCCTCTTCACAAAATGATGCATTTAACATAAGAGTGCACAGTTTACAGAAGTGCATTTAAAAAATCCTATATAAATAATCTGTTAGGGTGTCATTTCAAACATTTTAAATGGAAAATACATATTTTTTTTACAACTCCTGCACTGTTCTTCCTTGTTATCCCAGTTAACATACTGAATAAACACAACATTCAGTTGCACTAATTCCTGTTGTGGGTTTGATTCACTTCTGCCACTGAGACATGGGCTTTGGACACCTTGTGGCACCCTCACAGAGATTGTCAGAGAGTACATTTACATGAGACACTGACTGCACGGTAGCCTAATAACCCGGCACAGTAGTGCCAGTCAAAAACCGTGCTAATACGCTACTGTGCAGTGTTATTAGGCTACTGCGTGGTAAGCGTCACAAAAAAACTGTGCCGGTGCTACTGCTCAGTAGTGCAAGTTACTGCAAGTTAGTTAATACTTGGGTAACCAAGTACTAAACTTAATACACAGTAACTAGGCCACATTATGAATGTGTAGATGTGCCCAGAATGATCTATAGTGCTCTCCATACTTGCCCAAGAACTCTGGTGCAATCCAGAAAGCAAGAAGAGCTGGCTAGACATGAGGATGTGCGGAGGTACCCAAACTCAGCATTAGCCCCTTTCAGCCTACAGGGGTTGCAATCTTACAGAGCCCCGGGTGCATCTACACATGACACTACATTGTCGTAGCAATGTGCTACAGCAATGTAGTGTTAGCGGGCACCAATTGTGACTCCACAGCTATGTCACCATGGTGACATGCTCCCTTGGTATATTGCATGTAGGAGTTAAAAATCACCGTGTGCTGCTGGCATGGCACAGTATGGGCTGTTACTGAGTCATCACTTAGTACTTCCAAAAGGAAGTACAAAATGATGGCACAGAAATAACGGCATCATAGGGGCATGTGTAGATGCACCCCCTGAGTGGGGAATAGGGAATAAATCCCTAGTGCTAGGCTTTTGTTAGTTACCTGTGTGTGCGCACGCACCTGTAAGTCCTATCTGAAAATGATTACAGTTGTTCATCATAACTACACAATCATGTCTAATGAAACCTAAGAGGAAACAGTTTCTGTACCTTGATTGCAGCAGACTCTGGCTGTGTGTTTCCTGTTTTGTACAGTAAAACAGCAGGTAATTGCTCATTGTTCAGTATTGTCCTGGGGATTCTGATGAACAAGTGATTGTAGATTATAGAGGGCTTCATATGACTGAACTTTAGGATTTTTTTCAGCTAAGACCCTGAGGCTGTGCAGTACAAAAACACAACTTGGTGTCTGTTTGGTTGCAGCAATTTCACTCCCTCCCACAAACTTTCATTTACTCATCAGAAACTTTACTGGATATTGAAACTCAGAAGACAAGTTGGAATCATTTTGCATCCTTTGCTAGCAATTCTGTTGTCAGAGTTCTCACAGCATTTGAAATATTCTTGTGCCATCCAGAAGTAATATAAACATGTAGATCAGTGACAGGCCTACTGTACCACTCATTCTACAAGGGTTTAGCAAATCCTAGTCTTTCATAATAATTTTCAGTTGATGGTCTAATGCTGCATTTCTCTGAAGAACCATAGACTAGGCTACTGCTTCATAAACTGACTTCACCACTGTTTGCTTAGAGCAATAAAGTCATATTCTATTATGAAACAGGGAAACGTATGGAACTGACTCTAAAACACTTCTTTTTGCTACAATTCATTTCAGTAATTCATATCTGCCATTTTACTCATGCTACAGTAGAACCTTTCTACACAAGAAGTCTTATTGGAATATTTTGGACTGCTTGCATAGAAAAGGTTACTCAGCTGTGCAGATGGTAAAGGACACAGTGGAACTCAATGTGATTACTTGTAGGGGTAGGCACTACTTCCAGTGATTTTTACTGGGACTACTAATGGGGCAAGGTGTTACTCAAGGTGAGAAGAACTGGGTCCATGAATCATAAATCTATTTTTATCTGTATACTTGTCTCACCCAACACTGGTTAGATCAATGGGGCCAACCTTTTTGGCAGGTGTGCCACAGGTTAGCTCCACATCCTCCCCAAGTGTAACTCTAATCCCCTCCCTCTGCCTGACCTTCTGTTCTGCTTTCTGCTTCCTGCCCTGTCTTTGTTATCTGTCTCCTCCCCTGTCTGCCACATGCCACATATAGAGGCTGCCAGTGGCATTTGTACCACAGGTTGGCCACCCCTGGGTTTAGACAGTCAACTATCAGAAGAACTGGGTTCTGTCTCTGTTTCTACCACTCAATTGTTTTTCAGCCCTGGGCAGGTCACTTAGGGACAGATTCTCCTATCTTCATTCAAGCTGAGTAGTGATTTACTCCAGATTGGGAATTGTTAGTTGACTAAAAGGCTACTCAGTGGACATGTTTACATGTTCCTCTATGGCACTGTTGTTACGGCACTGTCATTTAGTAGTTCCTTTAGGAAGTATTAAATGATGGTGCAGTACCAGCTGTTACTGCGCTGTGCTGGTGGGGCACGGTTATTTTTAGCCGCGACATTGGCATAGCAATGTGCTATAGCGAGGAAGCGCGTCACTATGGGAATGTAGCTGCAGAATCATGGTTTGTGCCAGCCGATGCTATGTTGCCGTAGTGCACTGCTATAACAACGTAGCGTCTCATGTAGACATGAACACTCTGAATGAGGATGGGAAAATACCACTTTTGGTGTTTCTTTTCTTTTCTCGCCCTCCTCCCCCGAGTCTCTCTTAGTGACTCCAGCTATAAAACAGAGAATGTTTACCTGTCTTTTATGAAACATTTTGAGATTTTTAGGATGAAAAGTGTAAATTATGAACTGGTTAAGAAGAAAGTCTACTCTGTACCTATTTGCTCCATATCTCCCCAGTAATTCATGCATTTTTGTTCGCATTGTACAATGCAGACTGCAGCTGTGCTTTTCAAATGGACATGATTAATTGCTTTTTCCAATAGCAAGAGGATATAATTTTACTCTAATCCGTATTTGTCGTCAACAGATTTTCTGTGCCTCTCACCGCATCTACACAAACAAGACCTGGACACCTTCACTGTAATGTCCCAACCAGATTTTATGCTAGTTACACTGTTTATCTTTCCCTTTCTTTGTTTGTCTTTGATAAGAACTGGGGAAACTACCAATTTCCAATATTCAGTAATATTGGACCTATTTTGTGGTTGTTTTTTCCACCATGTTGTCACTTCTTTATTGTCTTATCTTTTCATTTCCATTCTGTAGACAGGGAGGTAGGTGTGGTGCTACTGATCCTTGTAGAATGAACAGTCCTAACCCATACCTCACCTTCTCATGAAGCTTATAGAATAGAAGAGATCCCCCTTAGGTTGTGTCCAGTCTTCTGCTGTCATAGGCAATCATGTCATATAAAACTTTTCAAAAAATGATCAAGCTCTATCTTGAAACTAGTTAGTGTTTTTGCTTGCCCTATTCCCATTCAAAGGTTATTCCAGAACTTCACTCTTCTGGTAGTAAAATAAGATCTTTTAATTTCCAGCCCAAATTTATTTTCATAGCCAATTTATAATGTATTGTTTATGCTAAGCAGGGCTCTGAGTTGTGCCACAGGTGGCTGCTCCATTCACTAGTTCCATTGTTATATGATGCAGAAATAGAAGATATATTTGCCTTGTGGAAGCTACTTCTCAATCTATTATACAGGTCTGGTAGCTAGGCTTTGTGCTGAAATTCTCCCCGGGTATGTTGAAAGGTAGTTTGAAATCCCCTGGAGCCCTGGACTAGCTATTTTATGACAATTGTTATAGAGCTGCCATAGTCTTTGCTCTTGTTCCATTTATACCCATGTTTTGGAGAATTACTAGTAGTACTTTATAAAAGTGGAGCTACTCCTGAGTCTGTGATGCTGTCCCTAAAGTGCCTGAAGATGACCAGCCTTGGTGCACATGAAAATCTCAGGCTTAAAATGAAGTTTTGATCAATTTTGGTTATGTTAAGATTTTCTTGCTGCCAAAGTATAATGATACTGAAAAATTATATCAGTACAGTATATTTTATTCCATATTCAAGTTTTTTTTAATGGGCCTATTGAAAGATCAGTCCTCTATGTGTTTGGTTTGTTTTTTTCACCCCCTCAGGGTGAGCTATAACTTAGCACATGTATTAACAGAGACAAACTATAAAATAATAGCTCAGGGGACTACAATAATAATTTAATTATAATTCAGTGTTTACGAAAAGTGAAAAACAGGTAGTGTCAATACTTCTACTGGTGAGCCATAATATACTTTTAGTAACTATTTATATATAATACATTTTTTTTCTCCTGGGAAAATATAATCTTTTGGGATTATACCAGTTTAATTTGAGAGGTTACATACAGGGGTCATTATCTCCTTTTATCAAAATCACTTAGAACTGGATTTAGCTGGTGTGCCTTGCCATAAGTACAGGTAAAAAAAAAATCTAAATTGTTCTGAGTATTTGGCTTGTCTCAAGTAATTATTTTTGTTATAATTTAATCATGAATCAAGCTGCCTAAAATATGATTTGGTCAGTATATTTTTTCCTGAAGCCAAAAACATATTGGAGGCAGGGCAAACTAATCTTTTACAGAATATAAATGAATACTTTGATTTATACTTTTGATGTTGGCCAGAAGGGGAGGGGAGAAGGAACCCTGCTTGGTTGCATTTGCACACCACACATTCAAGGACACCTGAAAGAATCTAGGTGATGGCATTAACTCTAATAACTAACCTTCTCAAGATGTCCATTAAAATGGTTATTCTTGCTTACTAGTCTATAAAGCACTAAATGACTGCCTAGGGTAATTTAAACCTGAGACAGCTTCTTGTTGTTCTAATTAGGTGTGGAAGAACCCCTAATTCAGTTCCAGCGTACTTGGACCTGAATTACATTGTTTGTGTATAGTATCAGTGGCAGAATGACTTGAACTGCCAAAGTGCCACTAGCTTCATCAACTTCAATTAGTTATTCCAGTGCATACGTTTGAGTGTGTAGCTGAGATTTGCTGGATTTAGATGAATGCTCAGTGACTGGCAGAACAGTCATATTTACTCACTTAAAAGATGAGGGTGTCCCCCACCTCCATTTAACATGGTGGGGTGAAAAACCCCTTGTCTTACAATTGAATATGAGGTGGCAGGGGTTGGGGCCAGAGCTGCAGGTGCTGTCTGCTCCTACCACCCCCTTTGTACTCCCTGCTGTTCTTCCCCTGCTGCCCTGTCTCTGTCCTGTGCCACTTTACCCCCGGCCCCACTGCACCCCCTATTTTACCTGTGCTCTGGTGCTGGCAGGCTCCATCTCTGCTGCAACCTGAAGCATGGACTATGGAGCACAGTGTAGCCCTGTAGAAGCAGTGTTAGTTAGGGGTGTGCAAAACGGGCCGTATTCAATTTGGATTTGGCCCAAATCGGGGACAGTGATCTGATTAGTTGATTCAGATCACTGCCAGTTCAATTTGACTGAATCCGAATCTGAAGATTCGATCCTGATTTGGAGAATTGGCGATTTGGCCATAGTCATGGCTTTAAATGTTTTTTCTACATAACTCAAGGTACCAGGCATGGCTCATGAACCCTGGGATGCCGGGGCGGATGGAGCATCCCACAGGAGCATGGGGGGCTCCCCCATGTGCTCAGCAGTGAGTTCGGTAGTGGACCAGAACTACTTCCGGTCCACTTCCAGGTTCACCGCTGAGCAAGCAGGGAACCCCCTCCACCCTTCCTCTGGCTCAGCGATCAGCCACAGGGGGACCCCGGATGCCCTTCAGACTCAGGAGGCACCAGTTGCCAAGCCAGAGGGCAGGAGGGGGGTTCCCCGTGTGCTCCCCAGCAGACCCAGAAGTGAACCAGAAATGCTTCTGGTCCACTTCCAGGTCTGCTGCTGAGTGCACTGGGGACCCTGCCCCCCCCCCCCCCCGGCTCCATCCACTCCACCGTCTCAGTGTTCATGAGCTGTGCCTGGTACCTTGAGGCATGTAGAAAAAACATTTAAGGCTGTGTCTATGTCCAAATCATCAAATCTCTCTGAATTTATTTGGAGGGTTCCAATTTGATTTGGAGAGATTAAAGGGTCTCCTGATTCGATTCAGATTTGGAGATTCAGCTGCTGAATCAGGTTGACTCTTTGTCAAATCAAATCAGTGATCGAACCTTCACACAGCCCTAGTGTCCATCTCATGCTGCTGCTATGGGCCTGGGCTGGAGCTGTGCTCTATGCCTCAGACTGCAGAGGGGATGGAGCTGGCCAGCATTGAAGCAAAGGTAAGGGGGAGGTGGAGAGGCAGATGGGTGGGGGGAGGGGAGGCAGGGTCCCAAGGCTTTGGGGAGCAGAAGCAGCATGGGAGATTGGGAAAAGAGGTGGGGGCCTGAAGGTGTGGGTGGAAGGAATGGGGGAGGCAGGTGGCAAGGTGAAAGCTGCATGCTTCCCTCTACTATCTGCCCCTTTACTGCCTCCCCTAATGTGTACCCCATACTTCCTCCCCCACTACTGCCTGTCCCCCACCACCTGCCCCATTATTGCCTCCCTCATCACCTGTTACCCACACCACCTATGGTGCTGGGAGGGATGAATTTAAGGCAATCCTCCAATAATTAGATTATATACATGGACAATTATAACAAATAAATAGAATATCATTTTGGGGTGTCATCTTAAATTCAGGGTTGTCCTGACTTACATATAGTAAGTCCTAGTATAGCATGGCACAAGTATGGTATAAGGCCAAAGTTGCTACTAGTAAGAAAAGCAGTGAAATGAGGGCTAAAAGAAAGATTGTGTGTGTGTGAGAGCGCATTCAGTCAGAATTTTTGACAAAAATTTTTAGAAATTTTGGCTGCTTTTTCCATGTCCGCATTTCAATGGAGTGAATATAATAAAAATAAACCAGACATTGTAACAAAAACAAAGGAATTTCTTGCAACAAAAATACTATGAAAATAATATGAAAGTATGAGAAGAGAGAGAGTCAAAATTCAACTGAGGCCATGGAGAGTTCGCAGTGGGGACATTCTTGGGTTAAAGAAATGTGGGCTGGGGAAAGGTGGGCTGGACAAAACTACTGCAAGGTGGATAGATAACTAGCTCAATAGCTACAAGGAAAGGGTAATTATTAATGGCTCCATGTCAGAATGGGAAGAGGTTTCAAGTGGAGTCTCACAGGGGTCTGTCCTGGGCTGAGTGCTATTCAATGTGTTTATTAATGATTTGGATGCTGGTATAGAAAGTTTCCTCAGCAAGTTTGCAGATGACAGGAAACTAGGAAGAATGGCAATCACACTGGGGGATATAAGCACAATTCAGAAGGATCTTGACAAATTGGAAAGTTGGGCTGGAGCTAACAGGATGAAGTTCAATGCAGACAAATTCAAGGTGATGAATCTTAGGTGGAATAATCAAAACCACAAAATTAAATGGGTGAGACCTGGCTAGATGGCACTATGAAAAAGGATCTGGGTATCTAGGACTCTAATATGAGAAAGTCTTAGACCACCGACTCTAATATGAGCCTGCATAGTGATGCAGCCACACAAAAGATGAATGAGGTTTTGGGATGCATCAGTAGAAGCATTAGGTGCAAGACATGGGAGGTGATAGTACCTATCTACTTGGCACTTATTAGGCTTCATCTGGAGTACTTTGTGCAGTTCTGGGCTCCACATTTGAAAAGGATGCAGAGAATTAGAGAGGATCCAGAGGTGGGCAACAAAGATGATAAAGGTCTTGGAAGGCAAATCGGACAAGGAGAGGCTGAAGGAGCTGGTCATGTTCAACTTGCAGAAAATGCACTTAAGAGGAGACATGATAGCAGTCTTCAAATACTTGAAGGGGAAAGTACCTTTTCTCTTTTGCTGCAGGGGAGGACATGGACCAGTGGCTTGAAGTTGCAGCAAAGTAACTTTAGATTGGATATCCAGAAAAACTTCTTCACTCTGAGAATAGTGAGAAAGTGGAATAGACTGTCTAGGGAAGTTGTGGACTATCCATCACTGGAGGTGTTGAAGAAGAGGTTGGGCAGCCACGGTTTGAGGATGTTCTAGGCGTAGCTATGCCTATGTTCTCCTATGAGGATTTCCCATGCTTCTGGATTTTGCTGGTTGTCTTCAGCACCTGGATGTGTCACATTACCAAGTTGGATGGGTTGACGTGACAACATTGGTGGCAGGGCTGTACTGCTACCCAGCACATCCATAGGTGGCAGATAGTGGAATGACCTTCAGGGAAGATTAGCTACAAAACAGGTATGGGTAACACTGATGAATAAGTAGTCACAGGCCAAGCAGGAGCAACACTACCAGGATGTAGTGAGGTCAGCAGATGGCACTGTTGTCCCTTCTGAAAAGCCACATATATCCTTTGATGGTGCTGTGACATGGTGAGTACAGGTCACCATTATAATAAGTCTGCCCCATCCCCAGCCTTGGGTCTAAAGTCCTCAATGGCGGAACAGCTGGAAAAAGTTGTTAGAATCTCAATGGCTGTGAAGACAAATAGCAGCTGCAATGGAACAATATCTCCAGTTGTGTTGACCTCCTTGACATTGGATCAAGGTCCCATTCTGTCAAGAACTGTGTGGAAGCTGATGTGCAGCAGCTTCTCCATGATAAAAGAAATCATGCACAGGCACCTTCCATGGAAACAGCTTTTTCCAGCATATTCTTCAAGACCTTTGGCAACCAGTGACAATGGGAGCAGGATTGTGAGATTTGGAAGTTCCTAGTCATGACCTGGCACAAAGGCAACAGTTACAAGAAGGTCATTTAGCACTTGGAGCCAGCAGTGTGTTTCAGCAGCTGTAACTGTGACTGAACAGCCCTCTTCAGGATCTACTCTGCTCACCTTAAATGGAAAGGGGCTAGAAAAGATGTCCTAAACATAATCTGACTGCCTTCTTTCTGAATGGATAACTACATACAATGGGACCACCTTTACTGCATTCAAAATCAATGAAGGTACACAACCAATTTTGGAACCTGGAACATCAGGACCCTCCTGGAAAATCCTAATAATGAACACCCAGAGCACTGCACCGCAATTCTGCCTTAAACACAACTTTGATATTACTGCACTGAGCGAGACCTGATGAGCGAGAGATGGGCAGCTTGAGGAACAAGTGGGCTACTATTTTTTCTTCTGGAAGGGTAAACAGGAAGGAAAATGCTGGCTTAATGGAGTTAGTTGTGCCATCAAGAATGAACTCATACACCAACTCATTCAGGTCCCTATTGGAATTGAGTACCTTATGACTCTCCATCTTAAATTGGCAGGGAGCCAATACACCGCAGTCATCAGTATACTGACCCAACTCCTTGGCACCACTGATGAAGCCAAGGAAGAATTCCATGCCAACTTTGACCAAGTCCTTTCTGGCATTCTAGAGGGAGACAGACTTATTTTTCTTGGTGATTTCAATCCCAGAGTCAGAAGGGAATCAAATCTTTGGAACAGAACCATCAGCAAGGAAGAAGTGGGAAAGGTCAACTCCAGTGGCATCCTCCTCTTGACCAAATGTATGGAATACAGACTCACCATCACCAACACCCTGTTCTGCCAGAAAAGCAGGTACAAGACATCATGACAACACCTATGATCCAAGCATTGGTACTTGGTTGACTATGTCATTATGCCCAGGATTGCAAAGATGTCTTCATCACCTGAGCTATGATAGGAAGATGATTCATCATGATGATTCATCATGATGATATGACTGATCACTGATCACTGACTCATCCATTTGGTTATATCATTCAAACTAGTTCCCAAACAAGGGCTGCAGCAAAAGCAATGTTGATGGAAGATCAACAATTAAGGACTCGAGCAAGACCTCTTCCAACAATGTCTCAATGAAAAACTGGTGAATTCCAGTCAACAATGGGAGAATGTTGGCAGTGCTTGGGGTGCTTTGAAGTCCACTGTCATCAGTGCCTGTGAAGAGATGCTTGGATTCTCTACCAGGGAACATCAAAACTAGTTTGACTGGGAGATCCAAGAGGTGATCGACCGCAAGGACTTTTGTGCTTGGCAGAACAACATCAACTCCAAGCAAAGAAATT
Organism: Alligator mississippiensis; assembly: GCF_030867095.1. Taxonomy (NCBI): domain Eukaryota; kingdom Metazoa; phylum Chordata; order Crocodylia; family Alligatoridae; genus Alligator; species Alligator mississippiensis. Next base: position 226,149,701 of record NC_081826.1, on the reverse strand, counting down.
GAATTTTTAGCATGCCAAGGCAGAGGGCCCATGATATGAAGAACAGATGGTAGGAAGACGAGGCAAAAGAGATTCAATACTTTGTTGACATCCACAATATGCATGGCTTTTTCAGACTCAGCAAAGCCATATATGGTCTATGCACTCATGCACTAACCCCCTTGAGACCTAAGGATGGAGGAGACTTGATCAAGGAAAGGGGAGCCATCAATTCCTGTTGGATCATTTTGGAGACCTTCTCAGTTGAGACTCTGTTGTTGATGAGAGTGTTCTCAGCTTCATCCTGCAACACCCAGGCAGAGACAAGGTAAGGAAATCCCACCAACCCTTGACAAGGTAAGGAAAGCCATAAAGCAGATGAAAAACAAAGTATCTGGAGCTGACAGAATCCTTGTCAAAATCTTCAAGCAGGGGGGAGCGGAGCTTATGTCACAGGTCCATGCCCTCATTTTAAGAATCTGGAATGATGAGGAAATCCCAGATGACCTCAGGGATGCCATGATTGTGACAATCTTCAAAAAAGGAAACAGGTCCAAGTGTGGAAATTACAGAGGGATCACCTTACTGTCCACCATAGGGAAAATCATTGCAAGAACCCTCCTGAACCATCATCTTCCATTTGCTGAAGAGCTCCTCCCAGAATCTCAGTGTGGGGTTAAGGTACAACCAATGTGATCTTAACTGCTCACCAGCTGCAGGAAAAATGCTGGGAATAACATAAAAACCTTCAACTCTGTCAGCCAAGAACTGTTGTGGAGATTCCTTTTGAAGTACAGATGCCCACCAAAATTTGTCACTATTCTCTGCCTGCTCCATGACAGTATGCAAGTGGTGGTTCTCAATAATGGATATATCACAGATCCCTTTGAGGTTTAAAATGGGATTTTAAGCAAGGCTGTATCATTGCTGCAACACTCTTTTTGATATTCATGACTGATGCTACATCTGACCACCACCAAGTTTCCAGCTGGAGTGGAGCTAAACCACTGAATGGATGGTAGGCTGTTTAACTTCAGCCAGCTTCCAGCCAAAATCAAGACCACACTGAGATCAGTCATTGAGCTCTGGTACACTGATGGTGCTGTATCATGTGCTCACTCAGAAGCAGACCTTCAGGCAATCATTGACATCTTTACTGAGGCATACAAGAAAAATGGGACTGATGCTTAACATTCAGAAGACAAAGGTCCTCCATCAACAAGCTCTTAATGAGCAGTCCCCTACTCCAGTAATTTAGTTACAGTGAGACTCTGGAGAATGATGAATATTTCCCATACCTCAAATGTGCAAGTGCAGCCTTTGGATGCCTGAGAAAATGCATGTTTAAAAATACAATGTCATATTCAGAAGTGAGCTCATGGTTTATCAAGCAGTTGTGATCCCTACCTCAGTTTATGGAGCTGAGACATGAACAATGTACAGGAGACATCTCAAGTCATTAGAGAAGTATCATCAATGCTGCCTGCGGAAGATCCTTCAAATCCAGTGGGTAGAAAGATGCACCAACGTTGGCATCCTTTCACAAGCAACCACCATGAGCACTGAGGCAATGATCATGCAACATTAACTTTGCTGAGCCAGCCATATCATTTACATGTCTGACTCCAGAGTCACAAAGCTTATTCTTCCAGCTCAGTCAAAGTGTATGCTCACAATGAGGGCAGAGAAAGTGCTTCAAGGATGTCCTCAAGGCCAACTTGAAAAAATGCAACTTTGATATTAACTCATGGGAGACTATTGCCCAGCATCACCCCAAATAGAGGAAGGGTCTGCTGCAAGGATCTCTGTACTTTGAAACTTCATGACAACAACAGGAGATGGAAAAATGGGACCAGCAGAAATAGCATGTCACAGGCTGAACCAAGAACCCAGAGCCACCCACCGCACATGACGGACCCCTGCAAGAGGGTCTGTCAATCCTGGAGAGGCTTTGTCATCCATCCTAGAATCCACAGATAAGACAATCATAGATGACCATCATGTTTGACTACGAGGGATTGCCGATGATCATGAGTCTATATGTGGAACAGTTATGCAACAAAAACCAATAAGACCAATACAGAGTAAGTCCATTTGGGTATTCAGCACACTTCATCCAGTAATTCAGGGAGGGTTTATATATATATATATATATATATAAATAAAAAACCAAACACCTCGTATGTGATTCTTTTTGTTTATTAAAGCATATAAATATAATGTTTCTAACACTGATCCTTACAACTGTGATTCATCCTGATGTTACCCAATATCAAGTGTAGATAATTCAGCTAAGTGCTGTAAATAGTGGGTTTTATCAGAAGAATATATTGCTATTCTGAAACTGCTTGTAACATGGTCTTTTTTTCAGTTCAGTTAGGTACGGGCTGATCAAAAATGGATTGCTGGCATTTCACCAATATAGTGATTCCAAAAGGAATGAAAAGGATTTTTTTTAAAGGAGTTGAAAAGTGGGGAAAACCTCCATAATGAGGTTTTCACCTTGAAACTGTCTGTAGGAATGATATTTTAGGCAGGGAAAGTTATAAAAAGGGAGACAGACCTGTTTCTGCTGGATGGAAGCCAGAACTCAAAGGTGCTTTTCTATTCATTTAAGCCAAAATATTCTAAATAATGCAAGGACTTGTTTATCTTAGCTTGAGAAACTAGGGATCACTTCATCAGCTCAGCTGATTCTGCTTTCAGAGCAATTTATGAAATAATGAGTTAATCAATCAATTTCTTCAATTTACCCCCTCTCTCCTCCTCAGTCTCTGAATCATGCATCCAACATTCAGCCTAAAAAGAGTGGGGTGACCATATTTGAATGTATCTACACTACTGCTTATCCAGATTTTTATTTCTCCTGAAATACACCAAATCAACTATGCTTTGCTTAGTAACTATAGTGATTTTTAAAAAAAAATTTACAAGAATAAAAACAATGCAAACAAGTAACCCCAAAAGTGAATAAGTATAGTACAGAATAGTGAGTTCTATTATTAAAACTATTTTAGCAACTGCAACAGGCTACTTCACCTAGTGCTTTTAGCTTTTAGTCTCATTTCTAGCTGTATCTTTTACTCTAGATCAGGGGTATCAATCTCATCCCATGCCCTGGGCTGGATCTGGCAGTAGTGGTGAATGTGGCCTGGGACACAGGGTGGCAGCAGATCCAGTATGAGTCAAAGGCCAACAGCAGTAAGTCAAGTGACCATTTGCTGCAGCAGTAGTGATGGGCCAAGTGGCTATAAGGTAAGCAGAACTGTCAGCACAGAGCTTGTTTGACCTCCTGCTGTTGAAAGCCACTATGGTCTAGGGCAGGGGTGGGCAATTATTTCAGCTGGAGGGCTGCTTAACAAGTTTTGGTGAGCTGTCAAGGGTTGAAACAGGTAGCCCCGCCCCTTGGCAAGTACCCTGCCCCCTGGTCGCCATCTTGGAGCCAGAAGTCCCGCCCCCTAAACCTTGATCTCTGCCAGCAGAAGCCCCTCCCTTTGCCCGTGGAAGTACTTATTTTGGGAAGGGGGTTTGCCATCTTGAAACCAGAAACCACCCCCCCAAAAAAACTATATGCTAAAAATCAAACATTGACAATAGCACATTTTAATTTTATTAAAAAAAAATATTTTTGTCCTGATTCAGGTGTGTTGAGGTTTGTGGGGTGTGGGGGAGGGTGTGTGGGTATGGGAGTTTTATGGGTGGGTGTGTGGGTATGCGTGGGTGGGTGGATATGGAGTTTGTGGGGTGTGTGGAGGGGGGAGGGTGGCTGGGGGCATGTGTGGAAGGGGTATGTGTTCATAGCAGTGAGTGGGGCTCCCCCCATAGGTGTCTGTGTGGGGGGGTGCATGTTGGGAGGGGTGGGGGTTTTGTGGGTGGGTGTGGTGTTTGTGGGGTGTGTGACTGTGTATGGGGGAGGGTGTATTTGTGGGTTTGTGGGGGTGGGTGGGTATGATGGGTGTGCACAGGAGCCCCTGTATGTCCCCCCCCCCCCCCGAGCTGGTCAGCACCTGCCCATGACCCGCAACAGCAGGAGCCTGCATGGCCTGAGATGCCTCTCTGCCACTGCCAACAATGCGCAGCTCCAGCCCCGCCCCATGCCCACTCTGGATTCACAACAGCTGCCCATGGTGTGTCCTGCCACCCCCTTGTGCACACAGCAGGGCTGGGATAGCTCTGTAGCTGGACTGCCTTTCTAGGTAGCCCAGGTGGGGGCAGCCCCACAGTACTAGTGGGGACCTGAGCTGCACAGCCCCGAGGTTCCTGCTGTGGGCCAAACAAAGACTCTCCATAAGTTGTATCTGGCCCACATACCGTATTTTGCTTACCCCTGGCCTAGGGGGCTCCAAATTCTGTGGCAGGCCACACCCTCACCCTAGCCACTTCCGCCAGCTTCTGTAGCCCACTAGTTGTCTGGCAGGCCCGATGCAGTGTTTCTGTGGACATAGCCCATATGCTTGACATCCCTACCCTAGAGGTCTGCATCTAAGATCAGAGGGGTACACTGTGCTAAACACTGTACAAACAACCAACAGATGGTCCTTGCCCCCAGAAGTTTACAGTTTATGGTTTAAGGGTAACAGGAGACAGGATGCAACAAAGAGAAAGGGAAACAAAAAACAACAGCAAGGCAAAAGTTTCACCACTAGTTAGTATACTGATTAGTTGCTTAGTCCTTGTTGAGTTTTTTGTAGGCATTGTGGCAGTGGTGAGTTTTAAGGAGGGATTTGTAGGAAGATAACTGTTATTGCTGTGGTTTCTGAAGAGTAGGCAAAGAATGAACTCCAAATGTCAGTTGCTGATAGGGATGCAGATCCAGAATACTTCCATTCTTAGGCTATTTTTTATTCAAAAATAGTTGCAGTCTTGAATAGGAATTATGGTGACCAAAGTACCTGCCAAGCTTACGATTCACAGACACAGCTTTGCTTTTGGAAGTCCAGAAAAAGTAGTTGGTCTGAGAATTTTGTGTGCCAGCAGAAATTTCTTCTCTGTAGCAACTGTGAAGACACAATATTCAAAACTGCTTCTCTGTTGTTTTACACCTGTACAATGCTCTTCTTTGAAGGCTAAGCACTTGGAAAAAAGATCTCTCTGCTTCAATACCTGCTTACCTGTCCAGTCAATAGAAATGTCCATGGAAAGCCCTTTCATCTGCAACTGTCCCATCACACAAATGGCCTGATCCAGGTCAAAATGACTTCCTATGGGAGTTGAGTTGGAACTGAGGAGACAAATGACCTATCTTTCAAACAGGAAAAGGACTATTTTAAGAGTGTTCTCTTTGACAATGTATGGCAATGAATGTGTAAGTACTCCTTCTGCCAAATTTTATTGATGTTTCTGGTTTTGGACACAATTTAGTAGTAGTATACATTCATTCCAGTTTCAGGACAGAGTTTTTATTTCAATAGGGTTGCCATCTTTATCATATCAGCTTCATTATTAAAAAGAAGAGTACTCAAGACCCTGTTGCTGAGCTGCCAAAATGTGTTGTACTGGGTTCTTGCTTGACATAATTCCCTATCTAGAGAGGTCCTATTGCCAGATACATTTTTAGATTAAACTTTTATCATGTGCATTAGAAGAATTTGCAATTCTGCCAATCTATTACAGTGATTGAGTGCAAGAAGCTCATATAAACTTACTTTTTAAAATTACTTTGTTTTTAATGACCAGCAAACATCACCTTACTCCCAAGTGTCTAGATAAATCAGAGGCAGTAAATTCCTGGGTTTTTTCCCATATGGTTCATATGGAGCCAGAGAGATTGGGACCTGATACAATAACAAAAATCTATCTGTTGAGTATAGATTTCCTAGCTGCCACCAGGGGTGTTTGTAGCCACAATCTGCTTTTAGGTCATCAGCTGTGTATGAATCATGTGTTTTCTCAAGCCCCTCTGGGGCTTAACTGGATATAAAAAAAGACTATTCTTTCCCTGTCACAAGAATATTAGTCTCTCCATAATACGTTTGTTACCATTAATATTTTTCCATACACATTTCTTTTCCCTATCCTAGTGAGCCAAGGTCTCATCTTTTCATTCAAACTCTTTTATTTCAGTGTTTCTTGGCTGATGATTGCCACCCTCACAGATGTCACAATTGGGGTGAGGAGGGAGGAGTTGTTGGGAGGGGAGGAGGTTGCAAGGCATTGAATATTAGTACAGTTCTTAAGAAAAGAAAATTTCCAGAGTGATTTCAGGATGGCCAAAACTGTAAAAAAAATGTGAGATCAAATAGAGTTGTATTAGTTATGATGTTTTATATAGGATTACCATGTGGCTGAGGATTATCGTGTGTGTATTCTTGCATTTATAGAAATGGAAGGAGCTCGCAAAAGTTTGGTTTCTAACATGAAGTGGTTAACCTAAAAAGGCTGAGAAACAGTGGTTTATTGTGTCTCCTTTATTCCATGAGGGCCACGAACATTCATTTTGGTCAGTCATGAAAGAAGGAAACAAAATAAAGGTGTTCTGAGTTAACAGCTAACTGGTCTCCCAGTACATACTGTCTCACCTGTGCGTATCAAATAGATCACTGTAAGTTCTTCAAGGCAGAGGTTGTCTTTACATCTCTGACTTATACTTTGGTAAGCAGTCAGGATTGTATGGAAAACATGAAAAAATTGCAGTTACATTTTTAAAAATTATTTTTGAAAAAGCAGAGAGTTTGTGCATCCAAAACAGCCAAAAGCCCAGTACTTCAGTCACTCACCTGTAATGGCCAAGACCCAAGTTCAACCTTCTGGTTTGAACCAGGTAAAGAAGGAACTTCTCACGTCATTGTGGCAGGAAGCTTTCTGCTCTTGCCACTTTAAGAAGCAGCCTGTAGGTGCAGCCGGGATTGATTTATGGAGTTGTCTGACCCTGGAGTAAAGCTGGGCTTAGGTAGAATATAAGCCCAGGCCTGAGTGGAGCCAACAATACCAGCTTGGATCCTCCTGAGAGAACACCACCTCAGCAGGATGGCAGCAGCTCCAGAAGGTTAACATGGAAGGTAATACCGAAAGCAGTCTAGAGAGCTGGGGAGGAACTAAGGGTAGAAAGAGGTTTCTAGGAACCCATGAAGGGGTCCAGAGCCCAGACTGTGGGGCTGAGGATGTGGGGGATCAGCACGGGTCCAGGAGCCCCAGAGGAGGGGCTAAGTGGAAGAGAACATCAATGAAGATGCCATCTGAGAGAAATGGGGCATGATGTAGGGGCAGAATGGAACCATACAACTAGCCCATAAGGCAGGAACCACATGCACCTGGTGGTCATTTGAAAGAGCAGTTTAGGAAGCCCTGGGGCAGCTGCCCTCGTATAAAAAATAAATTACATTAAGTCATAGTGAGTGACTCTAGGGGTTAGGCCCTAGAAAGTGAGGGCTGCAGGAACTCCTGGGGCTTCATGGCTACCCCTAGAAAGGCACCCTGTCACAATGCCCCAACAGAGGTGTGTGCCAGAAACTCTCCTTCACAAGAAATTCCACTTAATTAAAACCTCCACTTCACAAATGATGACAATAAATTTATAAGAATTCCTAGCTACCCAGCCTAACTTTACTCCAATGAAGAGTTACCACATGCTTGAACAGAGATGATTCATTGCATATTACTTGGTGCACAACTAGAAGATGAGAACTTGAATGAGTGAACTCATGGCCTGTAAAAAGAAAAGAGAGAATTTAGTCCCTCACATACGAAAAATAGTCTGTGTGGGCTTCACCCAATGAATGGACTTTTTAAGCATGAATCCAGATGCTATACCTTCTGCAGTCTTCAACTGGCTTCTGTACTATCCAACTGGAAATTTTAATTACTCTGTTGCTCCTTAAGGCTGTTTGAGGCCCAAAAGATCTGCTTTTGGTCTGAAAATATTGCAAACTAAATTAATATAACATGTTACTATAATCAGGCATTGAATTTAATGTCAGTTCTATTGCTAACAAGCTGAACACTTCATTACTCATGACTTCTGGGTAGTAGTGGAATAAAATCACAAAACACAATGGTTCTAATACAAATGAATTATGAGACAAAAATGTTAAGTATTTGATAAACAGAAATTGGCTTCCATATGTACAATAACTGCTGGACAACTCTCAAATTTGGCAATGTAAAAGACTTATGACACCCCCATCATTATTAATAAGTTGTGTTGCATTTGCACTTATAAGGCACACCCCCATGAGCATGCACATGCAGGGTCATGCATTCCCCATTGAACAAATAGCAGCGGCACATATTTGTACTGCTGCTATTAGTCCCCAGGCACATCCCTGCACACACGCTTCAGCGTGCTGCAAAGGGACCCAACTGGGGTAGGGGAGCCTGGGGCCAGCACAGGTGCTGGCCTCAGCAACTTTTACCTGGGGTCCTCCTGGGAAGCAATGGCACTGAGCTGGCTGCTTGGAGCCTGGCTAGCAGCCAGAGCATGGCTCTAGCTGGCCAGGCTCCAGTTTTTGGCTGCACACGCTGATGCCATGACCATGCCGCTTTTTAAATGGCAGGTATTTTTTGTTTTTTTCACACTGGGATCTCTCCATGTCAAAAAAATCTGCTGTGTTGCAAATTAGCAGCATGGTGCATGGATGCATATGTGCTGCATGCGGTTTGTGGCACCTTGTGGCTTTGAGGCACTGCAAACCACACATGCATACTTCTGGGGGCAAGGAACCTAAATTGTTTTAACAAATACCTTCATAATATAATGAAATAAGAGATGATATCGGAGTTAGTAATTTCATGTTGTGATATGGAGCTTTGGGTGTCCAACTTACTAGTATACCTAAGAAGAGGTTGAAGGAAACTTGATCACTATGTGGATTGTTTGCATGAGAGGCAGGTGTCTGGCTAGTGAGACTTCTTGACTTCATTGATAGTGTGGACAGAATCTGGTGTCAGAGGATGAAGTTACAAAAACTGGGCACAAGGTGAGATGTAGCTTCTAGTGGCAAGAGAATTTGAATTTTGGAGCAATTTTTGCAATGGGGTGGTCATTTTCCAAGGCCTTGGGGTTACTGGGCTGAGTTTGATCCCCTGGTAACAGGAAATTGTACCAGTTATGAGTAGGAGTAAGGAAGATAAGGTCAAGTAGTAGAGAAGACCTTTTCTGAATGTAGTTTCCTTCCCTTTCTCATGCTTTATCTTGTGTTTAAATATGCTTAAAAATTGTTGCTTCACATTATTGTATTTTATTATATTGTATAGAACCAATTACTTGTATGTTTCAGAGCTTCTGTAGGGTCCTTGAAGAGTATTTTTCCATACATAATATGGTTCCCATTAATGTGGTTCCCATTAAAGGGCCAATGTAGTTCCCATTTTCAAAAAAGGGAGGAAGGAAGACCCAGGAAACTATAGGCCAGTTAGTCTTACCTCGATTCTGGGTAAGTTTTTTGAGAGAATTATCCTGGTGCATGTCCACAAGGGGCCAGCAGGGGAGGTTATGCTTAGGGGCAACCAACATGGGTTCATTAGAGCAGGTCCTGTCAGACCAACCTGGTGGCCTTCTATGACCAGGTCACAAAATCCTTAGATGCAGGGGTAGCAGTAGACATAGTCTTTCTGGACTTCAGGAAGGCCTTCGACAATGTCTCTCACCCCATTCTCATTAAAAAACTAGGGGACTGTGGCGTCGACACCTACACAGTCAAATGGGTCGCTAATTGGCTGGAGGGCCGCATGCAGAGAGTGGTGGTGGATAGGTTATTTTCGACCTGGAGGGATGTGGGCAGTGGGGTCCCCCAGGGCTCAGTTCTCGGACCCGCACTGTTCAACATCTTCATCAGTGACTTGGACGAGGGGGTAAAAAGCACCCTATTCAAATTTGCTGATGACACTAAGATGTGGGGGGAAGTGGGCACACTAGAAGGGAGGAATAGGCTGCAATTGGACCTAGACAGGTTACAGGGGTGGGCAGATGAGAACAGGATGGGTTTCAATACTGAGAAGTGCAAGGTGCTGCACCTGGGGAGGAAGAACCAGCAGCATACCTACAGGCTGGGGAACTCCCTTCTTGTCAGTGCAGAGGCAGAAAAGGATCTTGGAATCATTATTGATGCCAAAATGAACATGGGCCAACAGTGTGGGGACGCAGTCAGGAAGGCCAACCACACCTTGTCATGCATCCACAGATGCTTCTCAAGCAGGTCCAAGGAGGTGATCCTCCCCCTCTATGCGGCACTGGTCAGGCCGCAGTTGGAGTACTGCGTCCAGTTCTGGGCGCTGCACTTCAGGAGGGATGTGGACAGCATGATCGGGGGCAGCAGGGCAGGCCCTACGAGGAGAGGCTAAGGGACTTGAACCTGTTCAGCCTCCACAAGAGAAGGCTGAGGGGGGATCTAGTGGCCTGTTACAAACTAGTCAGAGGGGACTAGTAGGCATTGGGGGAGTCCCTGTCCCCCTGAGCACTACCAGGAGTGACTAGAAATAATGGTCACAAGCTGGCAGAGGGTAGATTCAGACTAGACATCAGGAGGCATTACTTCAGTCAGGGCAGCTAGGACCTGGAACCGACTTCCAAACGAAGTGGTGCTGGCTCCTACCCTGGGGGTCTTTAAGAGGAGGTTAGACGAACACGTTGCTGGGGTCGTTTGACCCCAGGACTTTTTCCTGCCATGGTAGGGGGTCGGACTTGATGATCTGCTCAGGTCCCTTCTGACCCTACCAACTATGAAACTATGGCTTCTGGGGTTTTTTTCTCTTTTCTTCCTGTGAGACATCAGAATTGAGTAGGGCACACCACTGCTTCAAGTGGTACAGAGAGACATCACACCTCTTGCTTGGTGGGCCTTATCCACTTGTGTAGGGTTTGGCCACTCACCAGATTTGCAAACATGAAAGAATTTTCCCCAGCTCAGACTGGCATGGACTACTAGGGGAGTTGGCCTTCCTCTGTGGTGGGGCCATGGCTTGCTTCTTAGAATCATATGGGCACATTTTACCTAACAAGATCCCAGTCCTTCCAGAGGCCCAAAGCATTGCCCTCACCCTTGGTTTTTCCTGCTGTCTTCCTAGGGCATATTTTGGATATTGAGGCCAATTCTGTATTAAAAATCATTCTGTAGTAGGATGTTAGGGATGCTTCACTGCATTGGAAGAGGGGCAGGAACAGATAGGTTTGCTTGCAGATACTTTTGGGCCTGACAACATCTGACATGGTTTGCTGGGATTGTAGGGGAGTGGACTTGATACTTCAGGGGGTCTCTTAGAATCATGGGCGGCTTGCAAACATGAAGAAAAGCACTTTACTTGAAACTTGGTGTGTCCCTGTGCTGTGTCTAGTGCATGCTGAGAAGAGGCATTGCATTAGTTGGAACTGGCTTTCAAAGAATCATAGAAAGTTAGAATTGGAAGGGATCTCAGGAGGTCACCTAGTTCAACCCCCTGCTCAAATCAGGACCCAGCCCCAACTACATCATCCTGGCCAAAGCACTGTCTAGCCAGGCTTTGAAAACCTCCAAGATTGGAGCTTCTACCACCACTCTGGGTAACCTGTTCCAGTGTTTTACTACCCTCGTAGTGAGAAAATTCTTTCTAACTAAATCTAACCCAAGCTTCCTTTGCTGCAACTTGAAACCATTGCTCCTTGTTCTGTCATCTGCCACCACTGAGAACAGTTTAGCTATATCCTCTTTTGAACCCCCGCTTCAAGTAGTTGACGGTAGTTATTAGCTCCCTCTCAGTCTCCTCTTCTCTAGACTAAATAAGCCCTGTTCCCTCAGTCTTTCCTCATAAGTCATGTCCCCCAGCCCTCCTCCACTCCCATACCACTTTTGCTGTCCTCTGCTGGACTCTCTCCAACTTGTCCACATCCTTTCTGTAGCGAGGGGCCTGAAACTGAACACAGCATTCCAGATGTGGCCTCACCAGTGCTGAGTAGAGGCGAATAATGACTTCCCATAACCTACTGGCAACACATCTACCAATGCAGCCCAGTATACCATTAGCCTTCTTGGAAACAAGGGCACACTGCTGGGTCATATTCAGCTTATTGTCCATTGTAACCCCTAGGTCATTTTCTGCAGAGCTGCTGCCCAGCCCCCAGCCTGTACTGATGCATGGGATTGTTCCGTCCTAAGTGCAGGACTTTGCACTTGTCCTTGTTGAACCTCATGATTTTCCTTTTGGCCCAATCCTCCAATTTCTCTAGGTCACTCTGAATCCTAGCCACACTCTCCAGTATATCTACTACTCGCCTTAGCTTAGTGTCATTTGTAAACTTGCTGAGGGTGCGCTCTATGCCATCTTCCAGGTCATTGATGAAGACACTGAACAAAACTGGCCCCAGGACCGATCCATGGGGCACTCCACTGGATACTGGGCTGCCCGCTAGACATTGAGCCATTGATTACTACTCTCTGAGCCTGATGCTCCAGCCATCTTTCTATCCACCTTACAGTCCATTCATCCAGTCCATACGTCCTTAGCTTCCCTACAAGAATGTTGTGGGAGACGATATTAAAAGCATTGCTAAAATCAAGATGCACCACATCCACTGGTCCCCCCACATCCACGGAGCCAGTCAGCTCATCATAGAAGGCAATTGGGTTGGTCAGGCATGACTTGCCCCTGGTGAATTCATGTTGACTGTTCCTAATCACCTTTTTCTCCTCCAAGTGCTTAGAAATGGATTCCTTGAGGATCTGCTTCATGATTTTTCCAGGGACTAAGGCTGAGTGGTTCTGTAGTTTCCTAGATCATCCTTTTTCCCTTTCTTAAAAATGGGCACTATGTTTCCCAATATTTCTACCTTCCCAATATTTGTACAGATTGTGCACTTTAGTGGGTTTTTTGGCACTTTTATCTAATAGCTGATTGAATCAGCTATTAGATAGAAGTGCCAAAAAGGCCCACTGAAGTGAAGTGCCTGATCTATACAGATACTGCAGAGCTGGGTCAAAGTATACATGCTGCTGCTTCCAGTAGAGTGCTTTTCTTCATGTCTGTCAGTGCCCATAAAATCATAGAAAATTTGGGTTGGAAGGGACCTCAGGAAGCCATCTAATCCAATCTCCTTCTCAAACAGAGTGATCCCCAACTAGAACATCCTAGCCAAGGCTTTGTCTAGCCAGGTCTTAAAAACCCTTCCAGCTCTTTGTTTCTGTAACACTATTGTATAGTTACAAAGTGGATGTAATTTTGTTGCTGATCAGCTGCACAACTTAATGGGTTTGAATCATAATTTTCTAAATGATCAATCCTAACAATTCCCCCTCCAATCTGTCTTGTATTAGACTTGACCACCACTTCTAGCCTAATACTTCTCCTGTTCTCCCTTTGGATATAAGCTGCTGGTTAATGCAAGTATCTATTAATAAGAAAGTACTTTCCTAAATAAGGATGGATCAGAGGGCTTCCAGCACTGAGGCCAAATCTCATTGATCAGTGGTGGATTAAATGCTCTGATGTCACAGTTTATTATCCTCGTACTCATTACCCACACTGCTCCCACCCAGAAACGAATCTTCCAACCCCACAATAAATCTATAACTAAATGCATGGCCAACTTCAAACTCATCTGAGGTCCACAATCAATTCTGTGAGCTTAGGCCGTATGGTGCCATTTGGAAGCACTAAATAACGGTGCAGTAACAGCCCGTACTGCGCTGTGCTGGCTGTGCAGTTATATTTAGCTGCTACATCACCATAGCAGTGCACTATAAGGAAGGAGCATGTTGCTATGGCAATGTAGCTGCAGCATCATGGTTTTTTTCCTATGTTGCTGTAGCACGTTATGGTGATGTAGCATCACGTGTAGAAGCACCCATTGTGTCCTACATTGGACTCAGTTCAAGCAAATTTGGGCTGTTTATGGTTTCAGGGTAAAAGAAATTGAGTGGTTTCACAGAATTAATTAACAATACCTAAAATACATATTGGTCTGTGTCAGGGCACCTTCGGTGCCTGACACTTTAAGGGCCAGAACAGGCAGCAGAGCAGCCTCCAGGTAACTGCTCTCACAATCAGAGGAGTCGCACGGCCAGCAGGAGGTCACCTGATTGGGAAGATGGCACAGCTGCTTGAGATAAGTGCAGGCCCTGAGCAGCGGGGCTAGCAGTTTGCTGCAGCCAGCTGGAGGGGGAACAACACCCAGGTGCAGCTGCTTCTCACATAACATCTTGGAAGTACGCAGCAGGAACTATGGGGATGGCAGGAGGTTCCTGGTCCTGGGGAGTGACCTAAAATGACACCCTGCTAGGGCAGTATGGTGTGGTGGGGCTGCCTGTGGCAGAGTGGTTCCCAGGAAATGCCACACCAGTTGCCTCCCTAGTGAGAGGTGAGTATGGGGTGCCTTATAGCCTCAGCCCCTACAACCTCGTGGGTAACCCAGCAGTAGGGACAGGAAAGGGGCCAGGCACATCTACAGACACCTGAGCACCATGGGGTGTAAGACCCCAAGGCCTCAGTGAAGGGGGACTGAGTGTTGGCCCCAGTGAGGGGGTGTAGAGTAGGTAGTAGGCCACACAGAATAGGGTTCACAGGGGTGGCCTGAAGGGCTGCGCACGATGGTGCAGAGTAGGGTCCATGTGGGTGGGCTTGAAGGGACGCACAGGGGCACATAGAGTAGGGTCTGTGTAACCCGAAGGACTGCGCAGAGGCTGGCTCCAACAGTTCAGTGATGTAGGCGCAAGGGAAAGGGGGCATAAATTGGAGGCTCTAGTGAAAGAGCTTGAGTGGAGGCCCTAGCAAGAGGGCAGGAGGCCTAGGCACATATGAGGACCCCTGAAGCCAAGTTTGTACTTTGGATACCACCTGCAAGTCATGGGACATAGTATAGGGGAGTTTGGAGCTGTGTATAATGCCCCTGGCATCAGGGCATAAAATGGGAAGCCTCCTGCATTATTACATCCTTTTTTTATGCATCAAGTTGTGGCAGGCAAGACAGAGCAACTGCCCTAGACAGGTGGGCAGGCTGATGTTGGATTTGGCCTTGAGACTGGCATGCACAGTAGGGGGCACTACTACACAGAGCCTCCCACCTCACTGTGCCAGGCCCAAAACTTTGCTTCAGGTGTCTCCCTCAGGGAGCCTACAGCCAGCTGTCCAGCTTCTGGGGGAAAACGTGCAAGCCTGGGGTAATGCTGCCACCACCCACCACTGGTTTCTTGTAGGGCTCTGCAGCCTAGGGCACAAAGACCCTGCAAACCTTGGGGGTGCTTTGCCCACAGTAATATTTCTGGGTGCTTCTTTCAGCCCAAAGCATCCCAAGATAGCATTGGGTAGAGCTGAGGGAAAATAGAAAGACAAACTCTGCTAGCCAAGCTGGGTGCAGAAAGCCTCTCTCCTCCCTCCTCAGTAATATAGCAAGGCAAGCTGTAACCCGGTACCTTTATCAGTGGGGGAAGGGGGCGTTGAACGAGGAAGTCAGAATATACTTTGAGCAAACATAAACAACTTGAGTCTTACAAAGTCTGGCCTAGACATAATTCCTAACTCCTGGCTAGTTTCCAGGATTTTACTTACAAAAAAATCACCAGGCAGCAGCCTGGGGCATTTGCTTGCACCTTTTCAAAATGCCTACTGGAAGGAAGAGTGCTCCCTCCTCCCTCTAAGAGTTTTATCTGGCCAGGTCACCTGATTGACCAACCTGAACCAAGAAGAAAGCAAGGAGAGAGAGGGGTCACCTGGGCTGACCCAAGTCAGGGGCAGAGAGAAGGAGGGGGTTTCTTCACAGAGACTTCCCTCTGTCACAGTCTGCCAGGCTGGAAAGAGAAAGGGTAGCTAAATAATGTACTGTTTTTAAAAAATTCCTAGAAAACCACTAAAATCTCCTGGATAACTTACTGGTATTTATTTTGTATTTCACAAAGATGTTAGAGAGTGTAAAACTTGGAAATACGTGGCTTTGGCTGGCAGTGTCACAGTCATAATGTCACGTAAACAAAAATTTTAGTTTTCAGCTCTTTTCATATGAATGGTTACTTTTGTTTATCTATTTTTGACCACAGGGGAAATAAAAATAGTCATTTTAAAAGAGTTGTCTTCCACCATGACTTGAGAATATTTCATATAGGTTGTATGTGTCAGTCAAGTTAATTTTTCTTCAGCTCTGAAAGTATTTGGCTACCCTTTCTCTGTCATTATGAACCAGATGCTCTTTTTGCAGACCCTGTCTCTGATGAAACACTTGTGCAGCTCACCTTTTTGAATATGATGTTATGGATCAAAGCCATCATATACTGGTCACCATTAAAATGACATTTGCCCAGTCATCGCACACTTGAGATGTTGCTGTGGGTGGCTGAGATTAAATGCTGGTTGTCTTAAATGGTATCCAAGACACCTGCACCTGAATTTCAAATTGGAAATACAGAAGTTATAATCATAACTTTTACAGCTTGTGACTCCAGCTCCTTACGACATATCCTGTATCACTGTGGACCAACATGGGCAACCAGGAGGTCTCGACCTAACTGGACACACCATCACACCAAGCGACACTGTCATTAACAGGCTCCTTTTTAAAATGTCTTATTAGGATTTTTATTCAAGAAGCAATTTTGTTCTTTTTACATGGTTAATATGGCATAGTATTGCTGGGCTTTATTACCTCAACAATATAGTTCTCCTCTTTTTTTCCCCCGTCAGCAAGTAGGATTCAAATTACTGGCCCCCATTCTCCCCTATAATGAATGCAGCTTGAATGAAGAAGGGACGGATAGCCACAGGGAGTAAGTGTAAGTCCTTGACCCTTTTCTACCTGCCCTGGCAAAGATGCCATTTCAGAGGACTGCCTCTAACTTCCATATCTAGCACAAGCCATATAAGCCAATTCTGACATATCACTTCAATAAGATATTAATTTTTGCATTGTTATTTTATATAATTTTCTTCAGATTAACAATATTTTAATGTACTTCATATTTTACATTGTATGTTTCACTAGTGTTGAAACTACTACTACTTTGATATTATCAAAGTGAAATATCTTGATAATTTGAAATTGGATTAAAAAATATCATGTAGGAAACATCTAGATATTGCTCTGTCACTGCAATGCTGAATTAATACATATTTTGTAAGTTCCATTTCCTGAAGAATTGAAAATCTGGTTTTGGACTATCTCCTGAGGAAACAAAGACAGTCATGGGATGCAGCATGCGTAAGTAAGTGGAAGACTGTGAACCAGCTCCTCAGTATCTGTGAAATGCAGTAGTTTGATTAACTTTAATGGAGTGGTGCCTATTGATACCAGCTGGGAATTTTGCCCAAATTCAACAGGAAATAAGTTTTCCTTCATTTATCTTGTCCTTAAATGTCCCTGTAGATACTTAAACTAATATTTCTGTCTGCTGCTACAGCATGAAATGTTTTGTCCTACCAGATATATAGATATAGATATATCTAATAGGCCTGTGCGAGTAGGCAGGTATTTGCTCTGGCTTCGGATCCAGCTGCTTCGGATGTCAGTGATCCAATCCAGAGCTCCAGATTGGTTTGCTGCTTTGATCTGGCTGAAGCAGCGCCGAAGCTATGGAGCTGCCTCGGAGATCTGGCCGTAGGCTAAAATGGGGGTCTATAACTTTGCTGTTTTGTCTATGATTTGGGTGAAACTTGTTGGGTTACTAGCCTTTGCTGAGAGCATGAAGCCTGTCAAGTTTCAAGAAGATAGGTGCAGGGGTTTGGGGGGAACTGCACCCCAAATTCTTGAAAGCAAAACTCATGGCACATCTATGTGTTACATCATGAGGGGTGGTGCAGGTGGTGAAAACTGCAGGGGTGGCGCCTCCTGGTGAGGCCACAAAGCATGCCAAGTTTCAAGAAGATAGGTGCAGGGGTTTGGGGGGAGCTGCACCTCAAGCTGCTGACAGGCAAAACTCGTGATGTAGGTGGGTGCTTGGGCAACTGCATCTGTCTTGGGCTACACGAGGGTGGAATCTAGTGCAGGCCTGGGTGCTGGGCCCTGCCAGGCCACGAAGCCTGCCAGCTGTGTGTGTCTCGCTGGGGGACTCTGTTTTCTGGAGCCCTGCACCTCAAGCTGCTGACAGGCAAATCTTGTGATGTGGGTGGGTAACACTGTGTGTGTGTTAAGGTGTGCCCTTCCTGGTGCTGGGGCCTCTGTACAACACAGCAGTGTGCCCCAGCAAGGTCTCCTCCTCCCCTACAGCCTCACATCCAGTCCACCGCTTTACATGACATCAGGTAAAATAACTTAGCTGGCTCAACACCAGTAGCATCATCAGCAGCATCAAAGGTACCCGAATGGAACTGTCACAGAGCGTTTCTTTTCATAAAAGAATTGACAGCAAGAAGTAAAGATACTGTGTTGGACATATGATGTTACTCATGGTGTGTGATGGCTTATCTTGTGTTTTTTATATCTATATGTGTATTCTGGAAAAAAAAAAAAAGGAATACTTAAAAAACATGTATCTTTGGAAGCTTTAGGGTTGAAAACCCCTTTGTCAGGCCGAGGAAGTACCTGCAGTTGGTCCTGGATGGAAGGAATAGTAAAGAAGCCAGAGGCTGGCCTGGCCCGCAATGCAGGCAAGAAAGCCAGTCAGTGAAAACAGAAATAGAAGCGTCCGGGGGGAGGGACAAGCTGGGGGGGGGGGGGTAGGGGGATAGTGGGATGTAGCAGCACAGGTAAAAGTGCAGAGGTGCCTGGGGTGTCAGATGTTCGGCAAGTCTCAGTGTGCCAGAACTCCACTGTGTATATTGAGTCCATGAGTTTCTGTACCTACTACCTAGGATGCTGATGAAGTGAAGTTCATAGGCCCAGCTCTGAAAAGTGGTTTGTACATTCAAACAAGCACCTAACCTCATCACCAGAACTGAAGCCAGCTTCCTACAGCTCAAAACACAAAACCTGCCAACTATCTCCAGTACCCCCACAAACTGCACGCCAGAATCTATCAAAGACAACAAAGCCCAACTACCTGTGGGGGCACATTCCTCACAAAAAAAACACTCTGCCTCCAGTCTCTCGGGCCTGAACCTGAGAGGGAACAAATTACTATGCAAACTACTTTTCAGAGCTGGGCCTATGAACTGCACTTCATCAGCCTTCTAGGTAGTAGGTACAGAAACTCATGGACTCAATATACACAGTGGAGTTCTGGCACACTGAGACTTGCCAGACATCTGACACCCCAGGCACCTCTGCACTTTTACCTGTGCTGCTACATCCCCCTTTCCCCTCTACCCCTCCCCCCCCCCAGCTTGTCCCTCCCCCTGGACGTTTCTATTTCCATTTTCACTGACTGGCTTTCTTGCCTGCATTGCGGGCCAGGCCAGCCTCTGGCTGCTTTACTATTCCTTCCATCCAGAACCAACTGCAGGTACTTCCTCAGCCTGACAAAGGGGTTTTCAGCCCTAAAGCTGGCATCCCAGGCAGCTAAGCTAAGCTCACCGGGAGCCTTGCAACTGCACTGCAACCAGCAGGTGTCAGGCCTGTCAAAGATGTGACAGGTCTGGGTGTTCCCCAGCCAGAACTTTGTGCGTGGGTGCGTTAGCTGGAGGTTTTGGTACCTCCTACCCACCTTTCACCAGGGATCATTGGTCCTGGCATTTACTGGGCTGCCACGCCACCAGCAGTCCCACCAGGCCTCCCTACCCTGCCAGGGTGCAGTTTTAATGGTCATGCTCAGGACCTGGGGCCGCCTCCTTTCCCGTAGCCCCAATCCCATACCTCCAAGTTTGTCCTGGCAGGGGAATGAGCTCAGCAGGGACATGTTCTTCCCCTGCTTGCTGGTGATGCAGTTACTGCCCCCTCCAGCTCGGGGCATTACTCGGCTTTTAAAAAACTCAAAAAAGGAAATTGGTGCAGACAGAGTGAGGAGGGTGGCACTCAGTCTGTCTGCAGGTGGAGCTTGGGGAACCCCAGCAGCGGGAGGTTCACCTTTAGGAGCACCAGCTGCTCCACCAAAGCGGGATCCAAGCAGGTGCGGTGGGGTGTCATAACATTGCCAGCAATGCTGAACATCCTCTCGCTTGGAACACTGGTCAGTGGACAGGACAGGCGTTGCCAGGCAACCATGGTCGTATCCTGCCACATCTGGCTGCAGTTTGCCCAGTAGGCCAAGGGGTCATAGTCCAGTGGCTCTACATCCTCAGTGAGATAGGTAGCCACTGAAGCCCTGGCGCTACCTGCCCAAGGCTGGGGCCTGATGCGTTTGGACCCCAGCATTGAAGCCATGCCCATGGCCCACATTGGCAGTGGCTGGTGTGGAGGAGACTGGCTGGTGCTGGTGCTGGGAGTGCTGGCATGGGGAAGTGGATCCCCCTCTTCCACATCCCCTTGCCTCTGCACTTCAGCCTCCCTGACTTTGTTCACCAGCACCTGAGTCCAGCGATCAAGGGTTTTGGGGCTACCAGTGCACATGCTCCCCTTCACCCTCGGGTCATACATGGCGGCCAGCATGTGGACTGTACTGGACCGCAAGGGATCCAGCCTTTTCCTGATGCCCTCCTTCAGCTGCCTTACCAGTGCCTGCACGTCTGGTGACAGCACCCTGCCCCAGCCAGGAACACTGATCCCCTGGAACTTCTCCATTTGGTTCTCCAGTTCCCTCACTAGGCAGATCACCTGGCTGAGGAGGGCATTGCTAGCGCTAAGGGTTTTGGTGGCCTCGGAAGGGCTTGAGGACCACCAAGATCTGGGAGATGGTACCCCACTCAGCTCTATTCAGGGGGCCGCTGATCCCAATCTCCCCAAGCAAGGCCATCTTATGGATGGCCTTCTGTTGCTCCACCAACCTTTTTGAGCATCAGGTATATGAAGTTCCACCGAGTCTCCACATCCTGCATGATTTTGTGCTGCGGGATGCAACAAAGTTGGCATCACAGACAGCCTTCACCATATTGGCCCCATTGTTGTTGACCATGAACCTGCAGGTGAGCTCAGCCTGCCCAACGAGCCACCCCTGCACCATGAGGTTCATGGCCCCCATGATCTCCCTTGCCATATGGCACACATCCACACCTTGGCTTGCAGTAGAGCCCACCGATGGCCTGACTAATCACACCAGTGCCCTGTGAGGGAGAGGTAGGCATGATCACCACCCCGGCTGCTCCAGATGTCGGAGGTGAAGTACAAGGCTACCTGCGGCCCTGCCTTGTGCAGCTCCTCCCTCAAGTACTCCCTGAATGCCTCATACAGGGAGGGCACCACCGTCCTGCTAAAGGTGCTGCATGTGGGCACTTTGTAAGATGTGGGCAGAAGTGCTATGAACCACTTGAACCCTGGCTGCTCAACTAGGGAGAAGGGCTGGCTATGCACAGCAAGCATCTCCCCAATGCTCTGGGTGATCTCACTCACCTTGGGAACGCACCCTCCCTTTTCTGTCCACCTTTCCCCCACTGGTCGAGGGTGGCCTGCCTCTGCTTTGGGGGTAAGGGGCCTTTTGGGGTGAGCAGGGCACTTCCCTTTTGGCAAACTCGCACTGGTGACAGACTGAGCAGGAAGAAGGGTAAGGGGGTGCTGCTTCCTCAGATGCAGCAGCATCATCGTGGTGGAAAAGTGTCTCACATCCTTGCCATGGCTCATGTGCCTTCGGCAGTGCTGGCAGATGGCAAACCTGGCATCGTCTGCCAGCTCAAAATGCTCCCACACTACACTACTCCCCTGCTTCTGGGTTGAGGGTGAGGATCCTGCCTTATCCCACTCCTCAGCAGGCTGAGGCTGAACAGCAGGAGGAGCTGCCTCAGCTGAGCCACTTGCCTCCACAACCTCAGCCTCCTATGAGGTGCTGCTTTCCGGAGAAGACCTGGGTCTAGGAGAAATTTGAGGGGTGTGGAACACAAACTCTGATTCCCCCTCAGTCCCCAGAATTGCTTGAGCCAGTGTGCTCAGCATCCCTGGTTCCAGCTCCAGCTCCTCCTCTGGCAGTGGCAGGCTCATGCTGAGAGCTGAAATTGGGGTGGAGATGACAGTGATTCCACTGCTGGTGCCTACTTCTGGACTGGGGGTGGGGGTGGTGCAGGTGTAGGGACATCAGGTGCAGACAATGCTCCCACCTCCTTGCTTCCACTGGCAGCACTGATGTCATGGCTGCTTGGGAAGAGAATGCATCTGTGTTTGGGGGAGGGGGGACTTGCAGCTCTAGCTCTCCCCCTACTTGCTCTCCTTCCCCTGCCAGAAGACCTGGCACCTGCCTTTTCAGCACGCTTCATGTTTATCTTTCCTGTGCTGCAAAAGGTCTGTGTGTGTGTGTGTGTGTGAATCCTTTTGTATTGTGTGTTTTATTCCCTCTGTTGCATGCACGCACTGGCCTCTTCTTTGATCGTTTGCTTCAGTGTTAAGAGTTATGTAAAAATTGTGTGCTGTCTGTCTTCTTCTCCTATGAATATCTGATTTTTCTTTATATTGTTTGTGTGTGCATGTGTGCATGCAATTTGTGTGCCTCCCTGCACAGTGATGGATCACACTGGCAGAGAAATACAGCTTTCTTTTTTCAAAGTTCCCCCCCCAAAAAAGAGCAAATATAAATTCAAAGAAATTAATTGAATAGTAATTGAATAGCTAAGCTAAGCTAAGCTAAATCCTACCCAATCCTTTCTAACAAGAAAAAGGAGCAGGCAAGTTCAACTACTGAGTAAAGCAAGCAAGCTGAAATGCTTGAGTCTGAGGATTCCTTTCTCACGCAGTTCCTGAGAAAGAACAAGCTAGGAAAAGGCACGGCACACCTCCAAACAGCGGCTTTTATGCTGTTTCTAGGTCCCTCCCCTGAGATGCTGTCATTGGAAAGGCAGCCAGAGAGAAATCCTTCTCACTGGCCACCTACACATGTCAGTCTTTCCCTCTGCACCCCCTCCCCTGCTCCCCCTCCCTCTTCTAACTTTCATTTTCAGCGTCCAAAGCATCTGAAGCATTTCCAAAGCACTTCAGAAGCTCCGAACTACTTCGGACAGCTTAACTGAGCCCACGCTTCGCTCTAGGCATGCTGCTTTAGATACGGAAGTATCTGAAGCGGCCCCAGATCCAAAGCGTGATCCGAAGCCTCACACAGCTGTAATATCTAAATCTATATAACTCTATCTATCTATCCATCTATCTATATCTAGATAGATATATAATATTTAATTTTTACTTTGTAAATTTTGCACGGTCCTAATAGATCAATCGATCTATCTATCTAGATATAGATAGATCTATCTATTAGGGCTGTGCAAAATTTCACTGGCTGTTTCATTTCAACACTGTTTTGACTCGTTTCGAGCTCAAAACAGCAAAATCAAAATTAAGAGCTTCGAAATAGTCTCGAAATGAAATGAGGGCAGTGGAAACATTTCAAAAGTTTCCAAATGAAATGAGTTTTGAACCTGAAGCTGGGCTTGCTTGCAGGGAAACAAAGTAAGGATTGGTGGGGGAAGGCCTGCTCTGATATTCACTGTGTAGCTGGCCAGTGACTGTGATCCTTCCCTGAGGTCCCTTCCAATCCCAGTGTTCTGGGGGAGGGATGGAAAAACAGCATAAAAAGCAGCATTTTTTGAACTGGTCTGCTTTCTGCCTTGGGGTCAGTTACTGAGCTGTCTTCCAGAAGCTCAGCAGTGTTAGACAACAAAGGCTACCATTCACTTCCTACTTGCTAGGCTAGCAAGTGGGACTCAGCAATATCTTTTCCTTTCTTTGTATACCCTTTTATTTTATTATTATATTCATTCATTGATTCCTTTCAATTTATTCCTCCCCAAAAATCTTCTTTTTGTTTAGTCTATTTTGATTCAAATCAGCAGGTCCAGATGCTCTCCACCCCAGGGTGTTGAGGAAGCTAGCAGGGGGTATTGCAGGGCCCTTGGCATGGCTTTACGAGCCCTCGTGGTGCTTGGGCCAGGCGCCAGATGATTGGAAGATAGCCAATGTGGTCCCCATCTTTAAAAAAGGGAGGAGGGAGGACCCGGGCAACTATAGGCCCATCAGTCTTACCTCAATCCTGGGGAAACTCTTTGAGAAGATCATCAAGGAGCACATCTGTGAGGGGCCGGCATCGGGGATGATGCTCAAGGGCAACCAGCATGGTTTCATTAGGGGTAGGTCATGTCAGACCAACCTGATTGCCTTTTACAATCAGGTCACAAAAGCACTGGATGCAGGTGTTGCCGTGGATGTAGTCTTTCTGAACTTCAGCAAGGCCTTTGACACTGTCGACCACCCCATCCTCATTAAAAAAACTAGGCGACTGTGGCATTGATACCTACACAGTCAGATAGATTGCAAATTGGCTGAAGGTCGTACTCAGAAGGTGGTGGTGGACGGGTCATATTCGACCTGGGGGGAAATGGGCAGCGGAGTCCCCCAGGGCTCGGTCCTTGGGCCTGCACTGTTCAATTTCTTTATCAGCGATTTAGATGATGGGGTGAAAAACAACCTGTTTAAATTTGCTGACAATACCAAAATTTGGGGTGAGGTGGGCATGCTAGTAGGGAGGGAAAGACTGACCTTGTTTGCCCTAGCGCCTCCCGGGATAACAAGGAATAATGGCCACAAGTTGTTGGAGAGTAGGTTTAGATTAGACATCTGTAAGAACTACTTCACAGTTAGGGCGGCTAGGATCTGGAACCAACTTCCAAGGGAAGTGGTGCTGGCTCCTACCCTGGGGGTCTTTAAGAAGCGGCTTGATGCCTACCTGACTGGGGTCATTTGAGCCCAGTTTTCCTCCTGCCCAGGCAGGGGGTCGAACTTGAAGATCTACAAGGTCCTTTCTGACCCTACTTCTATGATTCTATGATTCTTTTCAAATCTGTGCTTTCTCTCACAGTGTGCATTCCATTCATTGTGCAGGGAAGCACAGCATAATTATATTGCATATTATAATATAGAATTTATATAGGAAAACACACACACACACACACACACACACACACACATATCCTTACAATTATCTTATCTATATATATTACATAAATCAGATACATAACATTACAGAAGAAGAGACAGATTTTCCAGCACACCAAGGCAAAGGCAAGATATTATGAAACACACCATGAAGCGTGCTGGAAAGGCAGCTGGCAAGCCTTGAGGGAGGGGCGGAAGAGCGGGTAGAGGGAGAGCTGTAAGTTTCCACCCCCCCCCCCAGCAAACTGAGATGCATACTCTTTGCTACAATAAGCAGGCATGAGGCTTCCACTAGTACAGGCAGCAAGCAAGGAGAGGGGAGCAGTGGTAGTGCCAGTGCCTGTGCCTGAGTCTGTATCTCCTCCAAGAGCAACAGACATAACCCTTTGCCCACTACCACCATGACAAGCAGCAGCACCAGCACCAGCATGACAGTCTCCTCCACCCCCATTTCACTTCCCATGCTGAGCCTTCCAGTGCCAGAGGAAGGGCTGGAGCTGGTTCTGAATCTGAGTGCCCAAGCAAGGGAAATTCCGTGGAAGGAAGTGGAATCAGCTGAGTTTGTGCTCCACACCCCTCAAGTTTCCCCTAGATCCAGGTCTCCTTCCCCAGAAGGCACTTCAGAGGAGGCTGAGGTAGAGGTTGAGGTGGTAAGTGGCTCAGCTGAGTTGGCTCCTCTTGTTGCTGTGCCTCTGCTTGCTGAGGAGGGGGGAATTGCAGCATCCACACATGCACCCGTACCCCAGAAGCGAGCAGGTAGTGTGGTCTGGGATTATTTTCAGCTGCAGATGATCCCACATATACTATTTGCTTGCACTGCTGAGCAAAAACCAGCCGGGACAAGGGAACAAACCACATGAGCACCATGGGGATACTGATGCATCTCCACAGGCACCACCGTCTTGCCCTTGCTCCTCCTCAGCCTGGCACCAGTGGGAGTGTGCCCAAAGGGAAGTCCCCCTCTCACTCCAAAGGCCCTGTCCCCACAAAGCAGAGGCAGGCCACCCTGAAATAGTGGGGGAAAGGAGGACAGAAAGGGGGGGTGCATTGCAAGGGCAAGCAAAATTACCTAGAGCATTGGGGAGATGCTTGCTGTCGATGGCCAGCCCTTCTCCTTAGCTGAGGGCCAGTTGGGTAGCTCCTGGAACTTGTGGCTGCATCATACCAAATTCTGCCATGCACCATCTTCAGCAGGACAGTGATGCCCTCCCAATATGAGGCATGCAGGGAGTATTTGAGGAAGGAGCTGCACAAGGCAAGTCCGCAGATGGCCTTATACTGCACCTTGGATATCTGGAGCAGCCGGGGTGGAGATCATGCATACCTCTCCCTCACCAGTCAGGCTGTTGGTGGGCTCTCCTTCAAGCTGAGGTGATGGATGAGTCCCACACAGCAACAGAGATCATGGGGTTCATGAACCACTTGGTGCAGGGGTGGCTCGCTGGGCAGGGCAAGCTCACCCGCGGGTTCATGGTCAGCAACAATGAGGACCAATATGTTCAAGGCGGTCTGTGATGCCAACTTTGTTGGCATCCGCTGTGTGGCACACAAGTTCTACCTCATTGTCAGGAATGCTTTGGAGGGGGATAGGGCTGCTGGTGATGGTGCCAGCACTACCAGCAAGCTCATTTCCAAATGCAGGAAGGTGGCAGGCTACTTCCACCGGAGCATCAAGGTGGGCAAGATGCTGCAGGACAAACAAGCAGAGATGAACATACCGTAGCACAAAATCATGCAGGATGTGGAGACTTAGTGGATCTCCACATACCTGATGCTTGTGAGGCTGGTGGACCAACAGAGGGCCATCCATGAGATGGCTTTGCTTGGGGAGTTTGGGATCAGCGACCCCCTTAACAGAGTTGAGTGGGATACCATCTTCCAGATCTTGGTCCTCAAGCCCTTCCTCAAGGCCACCGAGACCCTCAGTGCTGGTGATGCCCTCCTTTGTCAGGTGATCCCTGTAGTGAGGGAACTTCAGAGCCAAATGGAGAGGTTCTAGGGGATCAGTGTTCCTGGCTGGGGCAAACCGCTGTCACCAGACATACAGGCACTGGTGAGGTGGCTGAAGGAGGGCATCAGGAAACAGCTTTATCCCTTGTAGTCCAGTACAGTGCACGTGCTGGCCGACATATGTGACCCGAGGGTGAAGGGCAGTGTATGCAGCAGCCAAAGCCTGAATCAGTGGATGGAGGGTGTTCAGCATTGCAGGCGATATTGTGACACCCCACTGCACCTCCTTGGATCCTGGGTTTGTGGAGCAGCTGGTGTTCCTAAAGGTGAACCTCCCACTGCTGGGGTTCCCCAAGCTCCAGGTGTAGACGAAGTGAATGCCACCCTCCTCACTCTGTCTACACCTATTTCCTTTTTTTCATTTTTTGACGCCATTTAATGCCATGCTGTCAGAGCTGGAAGAGGCACTCACTGCATCACCAGCCGGCAGGGGAAGAACATGTCTCTGCTGAGCTCCCATGCTAGGACGAACTTAGAGGCATGGACTGGGGCTGTGAGAAAGGAGGAGTCCCCAGGTCCTGAGCATGACCACCAAAACTGCACTCTGTCAGGGTCAGGAGGCCTGGTGGGACTGCTGGTGGTGTGGCAGCTCCAGATATGCCAGGACCAAGGATCCCCCTGGTGAAAGGCAGGTAGGAGGTGCCATAACTTCTAGCCACCACACAGGTGCACACAGTCCTGGCTGGGGAAAGCCCAGACCTGTCACGTCTTTGACAGGCCGGAGGCTTGCTGGTTGCAGTGGGGTTGTGAGGCTCAAGGTGAGCTCAGCTTAGCTGCCTGGGATGCCAGCTTTTGGGTTGAAAAACCCTTTGTCAGGCTGAGGAAGCACCTGCAGTTGGTGTGCGTGTGTGTGCTGTTCCTGGATGGAAGGTATAGTAAAGAAGCCAGAGGCTGGCATGCAATGCAGGCAAGAAAGCCTATCAGTGAAAATGGAAATGGAGGCATCAAGGGGTGATGTAAGGAAGGGGGATGTAGCAGCGCAGGTAAAAATGGAGAGGTACCTGGGGGGTCAGGTGTCTGGCATGTTGTAGTGTCAGAATTCCAATGTCTATATTGAGTCCATTAGTTTCTGTATCTAGGAGGCTGATGAAGTGCAGTTCATAGGCTCATCTTTAAAAATTGGTTTGTAAATTCCCTTTAAGGATCAGGCCTGAGAGTTTGGAGACAGGTGGTATTCTGTTCTTGTCTTTGGTAGATATTTGGTGTGCGCTCATTCAGGTGTGCAGTTTTTGCTTGGTGTCTCCACATATTTTCCATCAGGCACTTGGTGCCTTGATAGAGATATGTATTGTATTGTGAAGATATCACCATACTGGAGATATTGTTGGCAGGTTTTGCGTGTCTTGTCATTGCATGGCCTGGATCCATTTGGTGTGTTTTGGGCTGTAGGAAGTTGGCTTCTGGTGATGAGGTTAGTGAGGTTCAGTGTTTCTATGAATTTACAACCACTTTTCGCATAGTTGCCTATGAACTGCACTTCATCAACCTCCTAGGTATAGAAACTCATGGACTCAATATAGAAACCCTGATAAGTACAGAACCCCCTGCAGCTATCTCCTTGAAACTTGGCAGGCTTTGTGTCTTTAGCAAGGACTACCATGCCTGCTGTTTTCACCCCCGTGTGCCTTCACACTTAGAAAT
Source organism: Alligator mississippiensis (assembly GCF_030867095.1). NCBI lineage: Eukaryota > Metazoa > Chordata > Crocodylia > Alligatoridae > Alligator > Alligator mississippiensis. The sequence goes on along the minus strand of NC_081826.1, from coordinate 226,121,308 downwards.
GACATGAGTTTTGCTTTCAAAATTTGACGTGTAGTTTCCCATGAACCCCTGCACCTATCTCCTTGAAACATGGCAGGCTTCATGCCCTCAGAAGGGGCTCCCATCCCTGCTGTTTTCATCCAAATCTGCCAAAAAATAGCAAAGGTTATAAGCAGTTTCATGCTTCCCCATTATAGCCTATGGGCAAAATGTAGAAAGAATGAAACACTCTTGGTGAAACAGAACAGTGTTTTCAAATGAAATGAAACTCAAAATAAAACACTTTCCTGTTGGAACAGCAAAACAGAAGTCAAAACGAATCAGTGCTGTTTTGCACAGCCCTACTATCTATCTATCTATCTATCTATCTATCTATCTATCTATCTATCTATCTACATTTATAAATATTTAGTATCTTTAAAGTTAAATTATTGTAATCTGTCCGTATTGTGTGATTAACCATCTTCTGGCAAAAATTGTGAGCTCAATTTTTTTCAGTTGGGTGTAGATTCAGGATCATAGGACTTTCAGGTATAGATGCTGATACCTTGTTCAGCTTTAAATAAAACTGAAAAAAAAATCTTCCTGATTTTAAATCCACAAAAGCCAAAACATGGGAGGTAGTATTGACTCCCACTGTGTTACTCTCTATCCCACACTTTCTTTTTTTGCTCTGTGAGGCTGTTCCTTCTCTAATTTTATGATGCAGTTACTTTTGTCACCTGGTTTTAAGTATTTACAAATGTAATATTTTGCTTATGTGATCAGCAAAATGACATATATGAATATTTTACCATGAGTGGTGGATAAGAAGGTTTTCATATATTGCTTGTAGGAAAAAAAAGTGGGATCATGTAGGAAAAATGATATATGAACTCTCTTCTTGTGGACATCTCTGACTGATTCTTTAGGGGAACGATTCTTCACAACCGTCTTATTAGGGCAAGGGTTCTCAACCTTTTTAGAGCCTCTTAGTTTTCACTCATTTTTTGACTACAGAAAAATAATAGAGCAATTCTTCTGTTGTAAAGAACTCAGAAAGTCCACAACAGGTCAGACTGTTAACACTGGATTCCTATGTGAACCCTCTGGATTTTTCCCGTGAGTCATATTTGCACATACTTGTTGTACCACCCTGGTTGACAATCACTGTACTAGAGGATTGGGGAACAAAGCTTATTTAAGCAGTGGAGCTGCTACACCAAATTTGTTTTTTATGTGGAATTAGTTTAATAAAATCTAAAGGTGCATTAGCATTTTAATAGTTACCTTGATTACTACATAATGCTTGCAAATAATTCAAATAGTCAGTTGATTGAAATGATAATTTGGTAAAAATAAAAAAGTGTGAGTAGGGGAAGAGATGCCTGTTCCATCCCAAAAGTAACAGCGCCTTCTGTTAGTCATGAAGATGTATTTACTCTAACACTCACTGGGCGTGTTCAGACAAGTGCCTCTTGTACATGTGCCTCTTGGCCCATCTCAAGCTCCTTTGAGACAGGGCAAAAGGCATGTGCAGGATTGCAGCGCAGGGAGAAAATTAAAAATAAACTGAAGTTTAAAAAGCAGAGCAGGGCAACCGGAGGCTGGGTCCTCCACAGAAACACTGTGGCTGCCGGAGTGTCTCTGTGGTTGGTCCCTTGCCCTGTTGCTGAAACACACAGCTGGCCAGGCTGCGTGTTCAGCACCAGGGCTCCAGTGCTGGTGAGTAAGGGGTCGGGGGAGGCTGAAGGATGAAGGAGGGGACCATGCAGGGGACACCCGATGGCCCTGCCCACTACCCCTGCCAGCCCCCTGACCTGCCCGGCTCCATCCTCCCCAGCCCACCCCCCCAATCCCTGCCCCCCTACCCCATAGTTTAAAATAAAACAAGAAAAAAAATAACCCCGGCAGTTACTGGCAGTTGGGGCTGCTGTCTGGCTAATTGGGAACCCACCTGCATAGTGCGGGGCAGGGTGACAGCCCCACCAGCCCCAGCCTGGGCCCTACTGCCCCCTGCTGCACTTTGCTGCCTGGGCGGGCTCTGCCAGGAGGCCCTCCACCCCTGCTTCTAAGTTAAGCAAAGGCTTTTTTTCCCCAATTTTTTCCCTGTTTTTCTTTTTAAAGTGACAGTGCCTGGGGTTGTGGGGGTAGCCATGGGGGCCTGGGAGTGCAAGTTGGGGGTGGGGCTGGGTGGGGCAGCCATTGGGGGGGCTGCAGCAGCTGGTGGGGGATGGGGCCAGGTGGGGCAGCAATCGGGGGGGCTGGGGTGGGACATGTGGACCTCGCGGGGGGGGATGGCAGCCCCTGTGGGGGCCATTTGACCCCTTGTGTGGGGGCCATACCACTTGTGTGGGGGCCAAATCCCCTGTTGGGGGGCCGTAACCCCTGTGTGAGGGCCATTACCCCTGTGGGAGGGCAATAAAATATATATTCATGAATTCATGAAACATATTTAGAGTTCACTTTATTATTATGATAAGAGACTTGCTTTAATACTGTAGATATATCAATAAAACATTGTCCAACTGATCGCTGTCTCTGTCTCACTCTCTCTCTTTATAGCGGTCTTTTGTTTTACTTCTGGAGGAACATGGATTTAGGAGTATTTTACAGAGCAACTTGGGATTTCTTTATCAGAGATTTTTCAGTTTTCCAATAGGGAACACCAGAATTCCTGCTAGGGAGGCCAGTGGCAGGACCCTGCCTGCTCAGAGCTGGCACCTTGGACCCAGCTGGCTGTGGCTGACCTCCTGGTCAAAGGGGGCAGGAGGACATGCTTTGATAGTTCAAAGCAGGCCACCACACCCGGAACATCTTCTGGGTGATAGCTGCCCAGATGGCCAGGCAGGGGCACATGTGGCAGTAGTGCTGCACAGAGGCCAACCCTGCAACCACAGTCCATTGGCAGCTGGCCCAGAGGGGCCGATGCCTTTACTGGCTGTGCAGTCCCCCTCTGGGTCTGGCAGGTGTGCAGCAGGTCACAGCCAGGCAGCAGCCCCCACTGCCAGACTGCTTTAGTGTGTCGAAGGTGCAGAGAACTCTTAGGGTTGCTTCAGCAGTCCAGCTGGCACAAGGGGTAGTGTCCCCAGGTACCAATTGGCTGGGCCCCAGAAGCTCCTGAGAGCTAGTAGCCCTGAGGCTATACGGCTGGGGCCAGGACAGGGCAGCTTTTTATGTTGCTGGGACAGCACAGGTGTTGGCCCGGGGATCTAGCTCCCCCTGGCTGCAGATCCAGGAGGAGCCAGGCAGGGTTATTTTGCCCCAAATGGCACAATTTGCTCCACGCCAAAGTGCATGTTCAAGCATGTGCGCTGAAGCAAAAAGCCCCGTCTCAAATTTGCACTTCTATTTGAGCTGCTGCAGGCGCACATGCTTGCATGTGTGGACGTGCCCACTGAGGCATTACTAAGTGATATATGAAATGAAGGAGGAAAATAACTAAAAAAATAAGGAACTGGGATATTTTAATTTTTACTTGTAGTAACAGAAAAGATGTGCATTAAATCCCTAGCTTTAAATAAAAGCAATTTGCATATTTTAAAATTTTAAAGATCCAAAGGTGGATGGTGACATGTTAGTTTAATATTAATATACAAGACAATAATTACTTTAAATATGAATGTTGGGCTGTAGACAATGAAAAGCCCAATAACTTGTATCCAGGGAGTTTTAATGTATCTACTAATTAGTACACACCCCTATGCAACAATATACCTTTAGATTGCATAGAATATAGCAAAATGTATGTGAAGACTGGCACATCAGTACATGTTCAGAGTCTGACTTTGAATGTTAATAAATAAACACATTTGTTTATCTACTTTAGGATTATTTTAAAGCACCTATCACCATAGCAAGATCTTGAAAAATTAGATCTGCAGGGTGAATTACTTAAATGGACTTCAAGGGCACATCCCCACATGCAGAAGAGCATGCACTTGCAGTAGCAAAAATAGTACTGGCACAGTATTTATGCCGCTACTTTTAGCCACAGGGCACACCCCTGCATGTGCAGATTTGCTGGTAGCAAATTTTGCCCATGCTGCAAATTGCAGCGCAGGGCACATTTTAACATGTTGAGTGTGTGGTTTGTAGCACTGCAAAGAGGTTTGCAGCACCACAAACTTCACGTGCCTGCATGTCTGTATCTGGCCCGAGTCTTCAGCTCTTCTTCCTTCCCTGGTATACAATGATCTGCTTGAGACATAGCTGCAAAATACATATTTTTTTCTTTTTCTAGTCCCTGCTTCGGCTTCCAGTGGGAAAGCTTTTTCTGATAAAGGCAAATCCTTCAATACATCCTAATTTTGAACAAAATGAATTAATTTGATGTCCTCTGGGAACTCAGTCCATAGCTGAATATCCTTGAAAGGGAAGTGATGTAGCTCTTCTTTCATATACTTTGTCCAGGACTTTGTAGGATGTATTGTTGCACAAAGCCATGGATGGGGATATAGTCTCTTATGTACTATCATCCTGATCCCGTATTGTCACCTTGGGGTTAAAAGTGAGGCTTTCATTTGAGCTAAATTGAATGTAAAAAGTACCTTTCTTATAGCCTTCCCAAGCCTGAATTGCCCTAATCCAGTATGGAGTTGACAGACGGGAGGAACACTGCACTCAACTCTTCATGTTCAAGAAAGGGGTCATTTCCTGGTAAGTTGGAAATAAAAAGTAGCATTCTATAGAACTATTATTACTTATCTAAATTGAAAGCTCTTTGGGTTTCATCCATGTTTGGCTAATAGAGGTGGTTGGGGAAATGGGGAGAATATCTTCAATGGAATTGGGAGGATTACATTCCAGTTAATAATTGAAGTAATCTCTCTTTTGATCAGCTGGTCCTTGCCAGCTGCCTTCATGCTGGCAAAAGGTGTTACCCAATGTTGCAGTTATGTCCCTACTTTTTCAATATTCCTTAGACAACAAGAGTAAAGATAGTCAGTAACTGGAGATATTCCTGCATCTAGCACTTCTTGGGCTGATCTACATGAGATGTTTACTATGCAGTTGACTAATTAGCTGTGCAGTAAACATCTTGGCATCTACATGTGTGCCCCTATTAGGCTGGAGTAAACTAATTTACTCCGCAGCAGGATAGTACTTGTAAATACAAATAGCCCCTGCACTGAACCCACCATCTGAAAACATAAATACAAGTACTTTCCTGCTGCGGCATAAAGAACTCCACAGCAGCACACGTGTAGATGCTGGAGGGGCTGGGTGGGCCATAAGGCCGCTTCAGTTTGGGGACTGTCTGCTGGCTAGCCCTATGAAGAAGCTCCCTTGTGCCTCAGCCAGCCCCTCCACAGCACATTGAGCCAAGGGGGAGCAGCCCCAGGCTGGCAGGATGACCCCCTGGACCCTCTGTCTGCCAGGGCTGCTCCACCTTGGCTCAACATGCTGCGCCTGAATGAACTGCGGAGCTTATTGCTCCGGAGTTTATTGCTCCCAGGCACACGCTCAAATGGTGCACCCAGGAGCAATAAATTCTGGCACAATAAGCTCCCCAGTTTATTCAGGGACCATAACTGCATGTGTAGACATGTTCCCTGAGTGACGAGCTTCTCCATTTTGCTTTTTTGAAGGAGCTATTGATAATTCATTAGTAGTGGACATAGTTGTTATTCTCTTTCAAGAACCAAAAGAGGCACATCTCTTCACAGCTTGGGTTGTATAGTTGGATTGTGCAGTTGGCATTAGTTAGCTGTTTTGCTATGCTGCAATGCTGTGCAAGGCAAAATGTATGATGATTTAATGTGGCTGACATGGTTTGGGCACAGGATGCTTAAGTGGTTTTATTTAACAAATGATGAATCACCAAAGTCCAATTTTGAAGTGTTTGTTTCACAGTTGTTAAGCCAGTTGACTCCTCTACAGCCATATATAGAGCAGAAGGGTGAACACAGGACTTTAGTCTCTATGGATACTGCCCCCTTTTGTCAGAAGTAACTTTGCTTAGAAGAAAAGGAAATCCATTTATTATTCAGAATTACAGACATAAAAATCCATATGTTATTCCCTTTGATAAATTTGGCCCAATGGATTATCATTATCATACAGTGCACATAAATTGCTTAATTTAAGCATAGCATAAGAGACTGTGACTCCAATGTGCACATTTGTTTTTAATGCCACAGTTGTCACCTCTTCCTTGAATACCATGGCTGACAATCCACTACATCAGTGGTTTTCAAACTGGGATATGCACACCCTGGTGTTACATGATTCTTTGCTAATGAGTAGATGCCTACATTTTAACAATGGCAGGGGAGCTTATGATTGGTCAATGCATAGTGAATAATGGCATTATCACACGTTGATGCCAGTACTGACACCCTTCCTCAGGAACAAACATGCAGAGACATGTTGGGTGTAGGGGACAGCAATATTTTGCAGGTAAAGGGGTACAGGGCCAAAAAAAGTTGAAATCCCTTTACTAGATTAAATGAGCTTTGGGGAAATTAGTGCTATGGGCTGGTGAGTGAGTACAGAAATGTTATTCTAAGTCTATGTTGTAAGGCTTTTTGCAGCTGGCTGGGAGACCAGGAATCAGATTTTCAGCTGGTATAAATAGTTTCACTGGCATCAAGAGAGCCAACTTACACTAGCTGAGGTCTATCCCATAAAGAACATGTTATGGGAATCTTCTGATGAGTTTTGTCAGTGCTCTCCCTTTGAAGCAGAGAGGTACTTAGTTGTGTTAGTCTGAAGTCAGGCAGAAGGCAGGGCAGGGTTACATGTGTTAATCTCTAACGGCTCCTATATTCGTGTGCAGAGCCTGCTCCAACACACTTGAAATCCAGCACATCAGAGCAGACTCGATTAATTGAGTCCCCTGGAGCACGGAAATTGACGTGCTCTGGCAGTCTTCTGCGTCACGTGTATCAGCATCCCAGTGTGTGTCTGTGCTGAAAAAATGGCAGCAGGGTGCTTTGATATAAAACACGGTCAATGGGCTTTAGTTCAAAGTGCCTCACCATCATTTTTTTCAGTGCATGGACACTTAGGGACGCTGATACACGTGACATGCAGGCACTTTAATTTAGCATGGCTCACTAATTAAAGTGCCTGGTGCCATGTCCCGCAGTACATGTAAAAATGCCCTAATGTACCACCCTACCCTGGTTTCTGTCTTCTCAAAAGTGAAGTGCACGCACAATTCTAAAATGGTTGCTGCTGACCACTTCATTTGCATTTAGTAGACTGCATTTAAACACCTCAGACCTGTTTCTCGTGTAAAGCTGACTTCTTCCTCAGTGGCAGGCGGGTGTAGGATTCCCCATATTGTTAAGAACTCCGCACTTTTATGTATAGACACTGCAAAGCAAAAGCTGGCCACTTAGTGCTAGCAGTCTGAAGTGTCAACTCAAGGAGATTTATCACATGAAACCCAATTATTTCTTCAAAGAAATAGTTGAAACAAAATATATACTGGCTTATTACAAAAAATGTTACTGTCTTTAAAAAGATTATTCCTGGACAGTTTACTCTTAAATATTGATCTTATGATTGTTGAACAGTTACAAATGTCCAACTCGGGATCCTTAAAATTCTAGTTTATTAGGTGGATTGAAACACTGTAATCATAAACCTTGGGGCTGGTCCACACACACACATGCACACATGCACACACATACACACACACACAGTAGCAGGCTACAGAGTCAGGTATACCTATCCTACAAGCGCTGGAGTCTGTCGTTGAGGCTTCTTTCAGTGTGGTGTTATCTTCCAGAAGGGGGTCGCCGGCTGATCCTTCTGGCTGGACAGGTCTGGTCGAGTTGGAGATCAAGAGGGCGCCACTGAGGGTCACTTTTCACTGCCTTTTATCTGTCCTTGGCAGACTTTGGTGACTCCCCAGTTTTCTGGTTTGCCCAATCCAGGGGTCATTGACCCTCATGGGACTTCCCCCCCCTCGGTGGCTACTGGACAGCATCTGTCAGTCCCAGGGGTCGTCCACATGTACGTGCAGGTTTGGGAGTCTGTTGATGAATTTAGAATAGGGCTCTGGGAGTGGTCGATCTGGAGATATTCAGCCCAAAAGTTGGTCTCTGGTGTTGATTAAGTCAGGCCAGGGCTTCTAGCCCTTGATCAGTGAGGTATAGAGATTTCCCGGTTGTTACACTGTCTTCTATTGAGTTCAGTTTCCAGGTGATAATTGCTGCCTGCTTCCATGTTACACATTCAATCACTGATTCACTCACTCTTTCAGAGGCCAGCCTGATACAGGGAAGGGCAGTTTGATTCCTGCCTTTGTTAACAATGTTACAATGTATAACTTACTAAAACACATTTAGTTGAAAGTTGAAAGGTGAGGAGTATAAAATATAAGCTACAAATGCCATGGCACACAAGTAGATAAAAATACCAAACTACAAGGGGAGATACAAAATGCACACATACAAATTTTAAAATACAATTCCTTATCTTAAAGTGAAAGAGAGAGGAAGGAAGAAAAGGTGGAAAAAGAGAAACATATCCAAAGAGGGGAGAGCAAATGCAGGCAAGAGGAAAAGGGGGCTTTCTGCTACATTAGAGGAAAAGAGGGCTTTCTGCTACATGATGAATTTCTGGTGGGTGTCATCTGAGATTATGCTTCCAAAGGGTTTATTTTTTTGTGAACTGTGTATTTTAAGTTAGACAAACTGATGAAGACTGGTGGTTTGCACCTGATCCCCTCACTTTCCACCCACACTGCTGCCTTTTTATTTTTACGTTGATGACTCCAAAGTACTTCAGTAATCTAAAGTTATGATCCTTTGGTGTGGGGAGTTCAGACAGTGCTGTACTAAAGGTGCAGAGGTTCACTTCTGTGTACGGGAGCACAAAAGTGTGACCAAATTCAGACTGAAGTTGGATTCCCTCCTCTTCACATATATGAAGTGGGATGCAACCTTGTGCATAGGTTTTGGGATGCATATGTCCACTGCAAGGATATTAAGGAAAGGAGAGAACAACTCTGAAGGGCAAATTAACTTTGTACTGAAGGGCAAGAATGTATCCTAACTTTTCTTACTGTGCTTTGCAACAAATAAAACTATAAAAATGGAACACTGACCAGAAGAATTTTATTGCACGTCTTAAGACTGGGACCTATGTACATGAGTAAGGTGCATGGCACTGAAGGCAGTGAGAATACTTACCTAATCTTTATAGGGTCAGCATGATTAACCCAGATTCTAGGTACCCATACAGAAAAGTTTTTCCTTAAGTTTTTCCTTATGCCGAGCTGAAACTTTTCCTCCACTAGCTTGTGTCCATTGGTTTGCATTTTCTTGGGGGGTGCTTTTCTGAAAAGTTTTTCACCTAGGTCCTGGTGTTCTCCCTTGACATTTGTAGGCGGCTATAAAATTGCCCCTCAGCCTTCTTTTGCTCAGGCTAAACAGTCCCATTGCTCAAAGTTTCTCCTCATAGGGTCTGTCCCCTTTTTAAAGCCTTAAACTCTTAGGCAGAAGTAGATCCAGAATTTTACAAAGGGGAGTGTAGGAGCAGTGACTGGTGCTGCAGAGGTGGTTGTCTCCCTTGCTCCCAGCCTCCTCCCCTCCTTTCCCACCAGGATGCGCAGACTGTACCCCAGGGAGGAGCAGTTGGAATTTAAGTCCTGAAGAAGGTAAGCATTTCCCTCTCCCCTCTCCTTCGCATCCCTGTTCAGAGGCACAGCTCTTCCCCTCCTCTGTCTGCCACTGTTAGTATCGCTATTGTCTTGTGGGCAAGGGGAGCTCCTGTCCTGCTCCAGCCAGGTTCCACTAGGGCTGGGCTCAGCTCAGGATGGTAGTGGTGGATAGGTTGGTTCCCCTTCCCTGTACCTGTTCCCTGACTGGTGGGGAATACCCAGAGGAAGCAGGCAAGGATGGGAACCCCCCAGCCACTGCTACTTAGAAAGGGGGGGAGAGGCGGTTGTGGTCACACCACTGTATCCACTCTGCTCCTGCTCTTACTGACAAAACCTGACCTCTATGGAATCTATGTGGCATGAAAATTATTGTTTTGGATATTCCATTATTGAAAGCCTGTTGTTTTCTTCTTAGTTGTACATACTTTTTCTTCTTAGTTGTACATACTAGTTTTCTTTCTCATACCATTTTGAACATCACCTGCTCTTCCCTCTGTGGAGATACATAGCAGCTCTCACTTTGTGAAAGATTCAGCTGGGTGGAGTATTTCATCTGCTTTTTCATTTTTTCTTTAAGCAAGATAGAAAGCAATTCCACACTTAGTCTTGAAGAATCTAGAACTCTAGAAGAATTTAAACTTGCCGGTTTCCTTTATCCTTCCTTTGTTCCTTCATTTTTATGGCCCACTTCAAATTGGTGCATTTGTCTATTTTTTTTCACAATCTCAGTTTTTCAAGAGAAAATGCCATATGATCCTGATTTTAGAATATTAAAATAACCTGATTTTGATGGGTAAAACAAGTTGTGAGTTCTGGTTATAGAAGTGAATACCTGAATAAAGCCTCTGTGGCTGCGACTAAGCATTCATGCAAGTACACCCATATCTAATAATGAAAGCATTTCTACCAGAAAATCTGTACCTAAAATGGTAAGTTAATAGTTAGACATCTTTTTAAAGTGAGAAATGCATGTTGTGGTGTTCATTTATAGATTCATTAGTAATATTTTAAAATAAAGCACATTTTGCCAGCAAAGATTTTGAAATCATCATCCAATATATAACATAACATACACATGAGGACACCTGCTGTTGGATGGGCATCATCTGACTTTGGAGAGAGAGTTGTGTAGTCTATGTTTCTGTTTCCTTGATTCTCTCTCAGAACTTGAAAGGGGAGAAATGTATTTGAATCCTAGCCACAAGTTTTAAGGAAGAAAAGTAAGTCCTAACCCTTTTCAGGTAACAGGTGATAAGCTTGTTGATTGATAGCTCTCTTCTGGGTTTCAGGATAGCAATGATATCAGCTTTTCTCCAGATTTTTGGAAGCCCGTTAACTTTCTAGACATTTATACAAGAATTTCTGAAACCATCTTTTCACTGTGGTGCCAAGTTTGGTAACAACTTTTGGGAATATTTTATCTGGTCCAGCAGTGTTGCCAGTCCTGTTAAATAGTCCTATTAAATATTATTAAATTTATAGTCCTGACTACTAAATACTCCTATTAAAAGTCCTCAAAATAGTTGTGTTGAACTCATTGTCAGAAATGGGAGTGGTTAATTTTAAGGTTGATATTGGGTTATTTAAGTTGTTCACGAGTCAGGTGTCTAATCATTTCTGTGTGATGCTTGCTTGGGTTACTGTACTTGTTACACGGTCTTTTCAAAGTGGAGTTTGCTGACACATGGGCAATGTCGTTTTTTGTTGCCTTTGCCTATAAGGCAGTTAATGATGCACAATGCTGGTCTGCTCAAGTGGGTCACATCCAATCCTTCTATGGTAGTGAGCTTTCTCTTCTTTTTGATATTGTTCAATATGGTAACCAGCTGTTCTGTAGTTCTTTTTACAGTTTCAGGGTCATTGCATTGCTTAATTATGTTAAAGGGCTGTGTGTACTGTTCCAGCATGGCACATAATGGCTTCTATAGCCTCTAAGTACGCAGAGTTTGGCTATTTCAATTAGGCAGTTTGTAAATGTATTAATACAAGTCTGCTGGAGCATACTAGCAGCCTCGGCATCACGTATTCAGTGTCCCCATGCTTCAAAATGGTGGCAGGGGCGCTTTAACCAAAGCCGACTCCTTCCCTCACCCCAGAGCAGGTGTAAAGATACCCCTTGCTACCAGAACCACTGGTAGCTATCAAGAGCACTGAAAGAGCTGACTATAGCTCTTAAAACCCTAATCACTGACAGTGGCTTGCACAACTGGGGGCTATGGAATACTGAGTTTAAGTGGAATAGAATACCAGGGTGGAATATACTGAAAAGAAGAGAAAACCTAAGAACTTGTCTGGTTCCTACCCTCAGTAATGGCAACCCTCCAGTCCATTTCTGTTGTAATAGCTTTGGGCCATAAATTCGTCACCAGGAGCCTCTGAATCAGCAAATTTGGGTTGTGGTATTCACTGCCAACAGGCAAGCTATGACGTATTATAATAAACTGAGCTTGGAGTGTAAAAATATCTTTATGAAAGGATCAGTTTGAATTTCTGTATGGACCTTAAAACTCTGGATAGCAGAGGAATGTTAAAAGCCACTTGAAAATGTACTTAGAATTCTTTAAAGGTCAAAGAACATAGAATCATAGAAAGTTAGGGCTGGAAGGAAAGTTAAGCTTTTCAGTGGTGTATGCTGCCCGTGCATATGCTGCTCCATTTTTAGGGGATTTTTTTCTATGGGGTTTTTTCCCCCCTGGATATCCAGGGGTCAAAAAACCTTGGAGCAGCGCACACATGGGCAGTGCGCCTTTGCAGCATGGAGAACACCTGGCTGTGCGGTATGTGGTGCTGCAGATGTGTTTATGGCACCACGTACTGCACAGCTGCGCTCATCTGGATGCGCTCAGTGAGGTCATATAGCGGTTTCATCTCTAACTAAAAACCATCCCAGCCAAATGTATGTCTGATCTGCTCTTGAAAATTTCCTGGAATGAAAATTCCACAACTTCTCTAGGTATCCTGTTCCAATGCTTAGCTATCCTCATAGTAAGAAAGTTCTTCCTAACTTCCAACCAAAATTTCCTCTGCTGCAGTTTGAGGCTATTGCTCCTAGCCCTGTCCCCTATATCCTCTTTATAATCACCTGTCAGGTACTTTAAGACGTATCAACCCCTCCCCCACAGGTTTTTCTTCTTCAGACTAAATAATCATACTTCTTTCAGTCTTTCCTGACAACACATTTTCCACACCTCTAATCATTTTTGTTGCTCTCCACTGGAGTGCTTCCAATCTGTTCCGTTTTGAAGTGTGGGGTCCAAAACTGGACACAATGCATCAGGTGAAGTTTCACCAGTGATGACTAGAGCACAAGAGTCACTTTCCTCTGATTTGCAAGAAGCATTCCTGCTAATACAACTCACTATGTTGCTGACTTTTTTTTACAACAAGAGCACACTGTTCACTCATATTCAGCTTATGGTTCACTGTAATCCCTGGGTCCTTCTCTGCAGTTCTGTAGCCTAGCCAGTCATTCTCCAGTCTGTATTCGTGCATACAATTATTCCATATCAAGTACAGGACTTTGAACTTGTCCTGCTGAAAGTCATCTGATTAATTTTGGGAGCATTTCGGATTAATTTTTGGAGCACTGGTCTATCCAGGTCAATTTGGATCCTAGCCCTACCCTCCACAATGTCTGCAACTCCACCTGTTTGCTGTCACCTGCAAATTTGCTAAATGTGCATTCAATTCTGTCATCCAAAACATTTAACGAAGAGGTTAAACAATACCATACCCAGGACAGACCCCTGGGGAACCCCTCACTAGATACCTCCTGCCAACGAGACACTGAATTATTGATAGCATAAAGCCATTAATAGCATGGAGACTCACTATGGTCCATCTGTGTTCTTCCCTTGAACTTTTAATGATTCTGGATGAGGGTATAGGGCAGTGGATCAGGAAAGCAGCAAATGGAGGATTACTGCTATATAGATCCAAGTCTACTGTTACATAAGTCTAATGCACCACTGGGAAAATGGGGCTTTATTTATTAATTTATGTAGTTAAAAAGTGTCTTAATAGCATTAAATGCACCAAGCTTGATAAGGACTCTCTGAAGAGCTTGCATGACCCTAAGCTACTTACAATAGTGATGAAAGCTGTTTTAAGTGAACAGATTGCATTGTTTGGTAGCAACTTTTTATTTCTGAGGAGCTCTGGCCCAATTATAATGAAAGAAAGAGGGCTGAGCATTATTCAAGGCCATGCAGTCTGGTTGGAGACCTTTGTTCTTTCCATTCTCTAATCAAACTTATTTCTCTCTTGTTTTAAGTGTCTTTTTTTTTTTTTTTTTTTTAAGAAAAGAACTCCAAAGCAACTGAGGGGCAAATGGTTCCATCTGCATTACTACTTGTCAAACAAAGAAGGTTTAGGGTAGAGGCAAATTACAGTAATGGGTCACATATTTACTTTTCCTGGAAACTACAGTTTGGATGACATCATTTTTTAAATTGTTTAGAATGGATTTTCTTTTAGAAGCAAACACTTAGATTCAAATCTTTGCTTTATTCATACAATGCACTGAAGTAAACAGAGTAAATCTTCAAATAACAAGTAGTCAGAATTCAATGATTTAAGGAGTTACAGTTGCAGGATTTGGCTCCTAATGTGACTTCCTGCATGAATAAGGCACATAGGATTTGACTCAAACTTTGGTGATGGTACTTATATAATAAGTGTATGTGTATATGTATGTGTGTATATATAAATATAAAATGGCTCATAAAGTTGAAGTTACAGAGAGTGACTTTACATTTGAATTGGCAAATCCTTTTCCCAGACCCAGCCTGACTAAGTAAAATCAATGCTGGAGAGATGCAAGGAGGAAAGGAGGCATCTTCTCAGCTTGCAGTCAGTCCCTGTGGCCTAACATGTCCATATCTTGGGACAGAGAGGGAGTATTGGCATAGCAGGTAATAATATTACTGTGCCCCACATCTAGTCTGCATGGATTCTGCATCGCAGAGATGGTACAGTTTCCCCTAACTCGTACCCTCTAGGAACAAAATAACTTAATCAGTTTTGATGCCTGAAGATCCTACACAACCTTAAGACTGTTGAAGGTACTGGCTACAGGTACAGAAAAATCACTGCCTTTTCAAATGATATGCACCCTACAGCAGGTGAAAGAAAAGAGCCCGTTATTATCCCAGGCCCTTGCATGCATTTCAAAGCCACACAGTATGCCAAATGACAATGAATTTAGAAACGCCACATAAAAAAGTATTTCAGTTTTCACAGAGCTAATGGTAACTCAAGACAGCAGTCATACAGAAATCTTTTTTATTTTTTCTTGAACAGTGCAAGTGCTACATTGCCAGTACAGAAATTCCACAGCAAGCAGCTTAGAAACTCTGGATTCTGCAGCAGAGAACACAAAAGAAACAATGTGGATACTGTTCTGAAAGTTCTGAGAACATTAAATATGCTGCAAACAATCTTTGTTACATGGTGGTCTCCTTTATCATATAGTCAAAATTTAAGCATTTAAAGAACACTAATTTACCTCTATACATATAAGTCTTTTATCTGTTTCTCAGTAAGATAACCACAAAATATAAAAGAGGGCTATGAAAATATTCCACCTCCAGTCAGCTATATACATAGTACATGAAAAGTTTCAATGTTTAGTGTCTGCTTTAATGTGTGACAGGAGTTCTTCCACTACATCATTTTACTGCCTTGCAAAGGTCTCTGATGCCAACTGTTGCAATAACATAAGTTCACTCAAAATGCTAACACATACATACAGCCTTTAGTTATGTTGTTTTGTCTTGACTATATCACTTGTCTTCACTAAGGGAGAAAGAAATCTTCCTGCCTACAAAAGGCCCCAATATAAGTAGAACTGCCTCGTTTCTGCTGCATAGTTGAAGCAAGGCCAGGAATGTATTGTTCAGTAATCGCTCAGAACCAAGAGGTCTGTAAGAGACAAGTTTTAGAGAAAAGCATCTTTATTTTTAGTTTTCTGTTGAACACAAGAATCAATTACTGACCAATGCTTCACTGCAGTTCTGAAATGTAATACAGCTAAATATGGAACAGTCTCTGAACTCTCGATTCTTTATTATTTTGATATTGTTTTGCTGGATTGAAGATAACTAGTGGTTACATAGCTAGTGGTTAAATAGCTGAGCTCGCCTGCACTGCAAATTGCTGAAACTCATGCCCACTTTTGATGGGGCATATAGGCTGCTTGCAGATGTTAAAACAAAACAAAACAAAAAAACCCAAAACGGGCTTTACTTTAAATTCGGTATGTTCCCATGCCAAGCCCAGCATATGCCCAAAAGAGGGAGCGTGTTACTTTGACCCAGCTTTGCAGCATCTGTATAAATCGGGCACTTTAGTGGGGCTTTTTTGGTGCTGTATCTAATAGCTGATTGAATAAGCTTTAGCTAAAAGCACCAAAACCCCCTGCTGAAATGCCAGATCTATACAGATGGTGCAGAGCTGGGTTGAACTAAAGCACTGCTTCTTTCAGCAAAGCACTTTTTTTCCATGTCTACAAGCAGCCATAAAGCCCACATAGGGCAAAGAGAAATAGCAATGCACAGGGCAACCAAGGTAGAAACTCCTTTTAAGGATTGGTTTCCTGACCACCTCCAGCCTTTCCCACTCCAGAGTATGTAAAAACCATACACTGAGGGGAAAGGCAGTTCAGGCTGAGAAGCTGAAAAATGAGGGGCTCCTCAGGTGTATGGATGTGGCTGCATAGCTCCCACTGTTGAGAAGCTTAGCACAGTCTGTATTTTGGCCAAGATGGCAGCAAGGTGGACATTCCAGATGGTTCAGTTATACCAGAATAGTCAAATGGGGCAGAGGAAGGGACATAGGCACCCAAAGGTAGGGAGTGATTTGGATTATAATATGAAATGTAACTGGAGCCTAGGGCCAATTCTCATAGATAAACAGAGACCTAAATTGGAACTCAGTGAAACAGGGCGGGCCTGAGTCCCCATATTTTTTCCAAGTTGTGCAACAGATATTCATCTGTGCATGTGCCAGCAATAGGAACTGACTGAAGGGACCAAGGTCCTGGGGAAGTAACAGCTACAGAATACTGCAAAAGACTGCCTAGTTTGTACATACTGCTGGATATTAGCCATAAGCTAGACATCTACCATCTCAGCAGTGTCAGGGCTCGGGCATTTGTAGGCATGAGTAGAAGCTGAACTTAAGAAATTTGAGGAACTGTAATATGCAACAACTAGATATTTGCAAAGTTAGATAGCAGCCAAGTCAGGATTTTGGTGTTAGATTTAGGTATCTATATTTTGCCTAAGTCCCCTTAAACCATCTCAGAGTTAGATCTACTGGGTCTGTAAATAAGCAATGTAATTCTCCCCCTCCCCACTTACCTTTCACTGCCTGAAGTTTTCTTTCAGCGCTCTTCTGGAGCTAAGCAGGTTTGTGCACCTGTGTACTACTTAAAATTAATACATGTTCCATTTGCTTTCAGGCAGATGGTTCATTCATCTGCAGTGTTGCTGACTGTACCTCTGAAAAAACCTTGCTATGGCAATAGTGCTGTTGTCCTCTCTTTGCCCATGTTGTGCATACTTTGCTAGCACCTTTGAGCTCTTGTAAAATGATCCAATCCACTGAACCATTGTAGTTCTTGTATCTTTTTTTCCAAACGCTAGGCATTCTCTTAGCATGGTTGCTGCAGCCTAATTAGCTCCATGTTTTATGTGTGTGTTTGTGTAGTTTTGGATTAACTATCAAGTCTACCATGTCAGAACATTGTATTCCAGTCATAGGTGTCATTCAAGACGCAGTAATTTCCTTTGGTAAGCAAATTCTAACTGCTTGCACAAGTTTCCCAGTAATCTTTAAGTATTTTTTTCCCAGTCTTCAACACAATCTGGTATTTTAGCAGCGTCTTGGTCATGTAGGTTCCTAACCTGCATACAGGAGCTGCACCTAAGACAGGAGGCATGCAGTCCCACTAGGGGAAATGCCATACTTGACTTGGTGCTGGCCACAGGGGCGGACTTGTTGGGGGATCTACAGGTACAAGGTCATCTAGGGGATAGTGACCACCAGTTGATAGGATTCACTATCTGGCGAAAAGTGGGAAAGACAACTAGTAGGGCAGAAGTGTCCTAGACTTCCAGAAGGCCAGCTTCAATGAGCTCAGGAGATCAGTTATAGTGGGACTGAGGGGTAATCACATCTGTGAGCTGGGAGTCCAAGGGTGGGAGTTCCTCAAGGGACTGATCCTGCAAGCACAGAGGGGCACCATCCCAGTTCAAACAAAGGGAGGCAAGAGCCAAAAAACCTGCTTGGCTGAACAGGGAAATCCAGGAGAGTCTTCAGAGAAAGAGAGAGGCTTACAGGCTGTGGAAGCCGGGGGCAGCCACCAAGGAAGAGTACACCTGGTTGGCTCACACTTGCAGGGCAGCAGTGAGGAAGGCCAAAGCAGATACTGAACTCAAGCTGGCAACAAAGATTAAGAGTAACAAAAAGTCCTTCTTTAAGTATATAGGGAGCAAGAAGAAGGCGCAGGGTAACATAGGGCCTCTACAGAATGGTCTAGGGCAACTCATAACAGACAGGATGGATAAAGCGGAGCTTTTAAATGACTTCTTTGCATCTGTGTTCTTGGACACGGATACAAACATGCTTCCCAATAAGACTTTAGTCTGGTGTGAGAGAAAAACCAATCCACCTACAGTTAGCGCTGACCTAGTGAAGAGGCACTTGGAGGGGTTGGACATATTTAAGTCGGTGGGCCCTGATGATCTTCACCAAAGGGTACTAAAGGAATTGGCTGGTGTCATAGTGAAATTACTGGTGCAACTGTTTGAGCACTCGTGGCACTCAGGACAGGTCCCAGAAGACTGGAAAAGGGCCAGTGTGGTCCCTACTTTCAAGAAGGGGAGGAAGGAGCACCCAGGTAATTATGGGCTGGTTAGCCTCACCTCTATTTTTGGCAAGACCTTAGAAAAGATCATAAAGGATCACATTTGTGGGGGGCCAGCAGGTAATACCATGTTAAGGGGAAACCAGCATGGCTTTATAGCAGGCAGATCCTGCCTGACTAACCTGGTCTCTTTTTATGACCAGGTCATGCAGTGCTTAAATGTGGGGGTGGAGATAGCTGTTATCTTCTTGGACTTTAAAAAGGCTTTCAACATGGTGTCGCATCCAATTCTTACAAGCAAACTGAGTAGCTGTGACGTAGATTTTTTCACAGTAAGGTGGGTGAAAAACTGGCTTATGGGACACACCCAGAGAGTGGTGGTGGGTAGGGCAGTTTCTACCTGGAGAGATGTGGGCAGTGGTGTTCCCCAGGGTTCTGTCCTTGGATCAGTGCTGTTCAATATCTTCATCAGTGATTTGGATGAGGGGACTGAAAGAACTCTGTCCAAATTTGCAGATGACACCAAACTTTGGGGCTCAGTAAACACACTGGAGGGCAGGGAGCGAATCCAGGTGAATTTGGATAGACTGGGGAAGTGGGCAGATTAGAATAGGATGCAATTTAACATGGATAAGTGCAAGATGCTGCACCTGGGGAGAAAGAATCTCCAATACACCTATAGACTGGGAAGTACCATTCTGAGCACCACAACAGTGGAAAGGGATCTCGGAGTCTTGGTCAACGCAAAAATGAACGTGAGTTGCCAATGTGACAAGGTAATAAGTAAGGTTAACTGCACTCTTTCTTGCATTAGTAGGTGCATCATGAGCAGGTCTAGGGAGGTGATACTTCCCCTCTATGTGGCATCGGTCAGGCTGCAGCTGGAGTACTGCATCCAGTTTTGGGTGCCACACTTCAGTAGAGATGTGGGTAACCTTGAGAGGGTTCAGAGAAGGGATACTTGTATGGTTGAGGGCCTGTGGGTAAGATCCTATGAAGACAGACTGAGGGACCTGAATCTCTTCAGCCTCTGCAAGAGAAGGCTGAGAGGTGATCTCATGGCTGTCTACAAACTCATCATGGGGAGTTAGCAGGGAATACAGGATACTCTGTTTACCAGGGCGCCCCTTGGGGTTACTAGAAATAACGGTTGCAAACTAAAGGAGAGTAGATTTAGATTGGATATCAGGAAGAAATTCTTTATGGTGAGGGTTGCCAAAATATGGAATGGGCTTCCAAGGGAGGTGGTGCTTTCCCCTACCTTGGAGGTGTTCAAGAAAAGATTAGATAGGCACCTAGCTGGGGTTATGTAACCCCAGCACTTTTTCCTGCCTAGAGCAGGGGGTTGGACTTAATGATCTACAAGGTCCCTTCCAACCCTAGAAATCTATGAAATCTATGGTCCCCAAAATAGCAAGACTGACTCTTTAGCTGTAGATCTCTCAAACTCATCTATGATTTCATCCACTCTTTGCACTCTCTTTACAAACATCTTTCCCGTATATTTCATTTTATGTGGATATGCTCTTTTACTTGAGTTAACTAAAAGCTATCAGAAACATCAAGTCCCTCAGAACCACCTAATGGTAAAGATAAGGCTGCTTTCTGACTCCCTTCCTTTTTGCTGGCCCCCATAACTTTCAGCAGTGAATTTGTTTTTTAAACCTTTCCCAGCTGTTCTCCATATATCCAGAAAGCTTCTATTATGGTGGAACCTTTAACTATCTTATTCTTCTATTTGGGATATGTTACTTCATTTTTATTCATGGTTGGTCACTCAGACCAAAGGTTAGTTTGACAGGTCTGGTATTATCTGGTGTCTGAGCTTTAACTGATTAGTATTTCTGAACAGGAGCTCAACAAAATGACTAGCTCCAACTGGGTCATGCTAGATAAAGGTGTCAAAATGATGTTTTCATAGGGTGGGGGGATGGATGGGGCTTCTCGCTGGGAGTACATCTCTTATTATGCTCTGTTACATCTGCATAATCCTGTAACAATAGAAGTTGACTAAAATACTGTAACATAGTGAATGAACAGGATCAAAGTAGCAATGGTTCTACTACACTTGCATCACTACAGAGCTGTGCAGATGTTAAATTAACAGCTTCTACTGGTATCATTTGATATTGATACAATTGTTACATCTGTCTATCCCTAGAGATGCAGTTTCTTTCACAATGAATCATAGAATCATAGAAAGTTAGGGTAAGAAGGGACGCCAGGAGGTCATCTAGTCCAACCCCCTACGCCAAGCAGGACCAGCCCCAACTAGATCATCCCAGCCAAAGCTTTGTCTAGCCAGGTTCTGAAAACTTCCAAGGATGGAGACTCCATCACCTCTCTGGGTAACCTGGTCCAGTGTTTTACTACCCTCCTAGTGAGAAAATTCTTCCTAATACCTAGCCTAAACTTCCCTTGCTGCAACTTGAGACCATTGCTCCTTGTTCTGTCATCTGCCACCACTGAGAATCATCTAGCTCCATCCTCTTATAAAGCCCCCTTAAGGTAGTTGAAGGCTGCTATCAAATCCCACTTCAGTCTTCTCTTCTCTAGACTAAATAAACCCCGTCCCCTCAGTCTTTCCTCCTAAGTCATGTCCCCCAGCCCCCTCACCATTTTTGTCGCCCTCTGCTGAACTCTCTCCAATTTGTCCACATCCTTTCTGTAGAGGGGACCCCAAAACTGAACACAGTATTCCAGATGTGGCCTGTGCAGAATAGAAGGGAAGAATAAGTTCCCTTGATCTGCTGGCAACACACCTACCAATGCAGCCCAGTATGCCATTAGCTTTTTTTGCAACAAGGACACAGTGTGGGCTCATATTCAGCTTATTGTCCACTGTAACCCTCAGGTCATTTTCTGCAGAGCTGCTGCCCAGCCAGTCCGCCCCCAGCCTATATTGGTGCATGGGACTGTTCTGTCCTAAGTGCAGGACTTTGTACTTGTCCTTGCTGAACCTTAAGATTTCTTTTGGTCCAATCCTCCAATTGGTCTAAGTTACTCTGAATCCTAGCCCTACCCCACAGTGTATCTCCTCAGCTTGGTGTCATCTGCAAATTTGCTGAGGGAGCACTCTATGCCATCTTCCAGATCATTGTTGAAGGCATTGAACAAAACCGGCCCTAGGACCAACCCCTGGGGCACTCCACTTGATACCAGCTGCCACCTACACATTGAGCCATTGATAATACTCTATGAGCCTGATGCTCCAGCCAGCTTTCTTAGCTTTCCTGCAAGAATGTTTCATAGATTTCATAGACATTAGGGCTGGAAGGGACCTCGGAAGATCATCGAGTCCAGCCCCCCGCCCAAAGGGCAGGACGTCAGCTGGGGTCATAGGATCCCAGCAAGATAAGCATCCAGTTTCATCTTGAAGGTGTTCAATGAAGGCGCTTGAACAACCTCCGGCGGCAGGCTGTTCAGACCTTGGGGGCTCGGACAGTAAAGAAATTCTTCCTTATGTCCAGCCTGAAACAATCTTGTAGTAGTTTGTGACCATTCGTCCTCGTCATCCCTTGGGGCGCTCTGGTGAACAAACGTTCCCCTAGATACTGGTGATCACCCCTGATAAACTTGTAGGTGGCCATCAGATCACCCCTGAGCCTGCGCTTTTCCAGGCTAAAGAGCCCCAGGGCTCTCAGCCTGTCATCGTAGGGTCTGCTTCCCTGACCCCTGATCATGCGCGTGGCTCTTCTCTGGACTCTCTCAAGCTTCTCCACATCCTTTTTGAATTGTGGAGCCCAAAACTGGACGCAGTACTCCAGCTGCGGCCTCACTAAGGCCGAGTACAGGGGGAGAATGACGTCCCGGGATTTGCTTGAGAAGCATCTATGGATGCAAGCCAGTGTTTTGGTCGCTTTACTAGCTGCAGCATCGCATTGCAGGCTCATGTTCATCTTGTGGTCAATGATGACCCCCAAGTCTCTTTCTTCCATAGTGCTAACCAACATAGCACTGCCGAGCCTATAAGGATGCTGCAGGTTTTTTTTCCCAAGGTGAAGAACCTTGCATTTATCGGCGTTGAACACCATCAGATTCTCATCCGCCCACTTGCTGAGCCTGTTCAGGTCAGCCTGGATCACCCGCCTGTCTTCTGGCGTGGATGCTTTGCCCCGAAGTTTGGTGTCATCGGCGAGCTTGGCCAGTCCGCTTCTGACTCCAGTGTCCACATCGTTAATGAAGATGTTGAACAGTATGGGTCCAAGGACAGAGCCCTGGGGGACCCCACTGGTCACAGGACACCACGATGAGTGACTTCCATCAATTACTACCCTCTGGGTCCGACCCCGGAGCCAATTTTCCAGCCAGTGGATCATGGAGGACCCAAGGCGACAATTGGCCAGTTTCTCCAAGAGACGATCATGGGACACCAGGTCGAAGGCTTTTTTGAAGTCAAGATATATGACATCAATCTCTTCTCTCTTGTCCAGGTGATAGGTCACCTGGTCGTAGAAGGAAATGAGATTGGTCAAGCAAGACCTACCCGCAACAAACCCGTGCTGGCTATCCCTTAAGATATTGGCGTCGGCCAGTCCATTAAGGATGGCCTCCTTAATAAACTTTTCTAAGATCTTCCCCAGGATAGAAGTCAGGCTGATGGGCCTATAGTTAGCCGGACCCACTTTCCTCCCTTTCTTGAAGATAGGCACCACGTTGGCCTTCTTCCAGTCTTCGGGCACTACACCAGAGCGCCAAGAGTTTTCAAAGATCCGCGCTAGAGGCTGGCCTATGATGCTCGCCAGCTCCTTGAGCACCCTGGGGTGAAGATTGTCAGGGCCAGCTGACTTGAAGGTATCCAGCTTCTCAAGATGTTCCTTCACAAAGTCAGCATTAATGGAGGGCAGGGGATCACCCTCACCCGGACTTCCTGGCCCTGTAGCAGGCACAGGCGTCCCATGGGGCTGATGAAAGACCGACGCAAAGCACCTATTTAATAGGTTGGCTTTTTCCTGGGCGTCAGTTGTCAGTTGCCCCATCTGGTTCAGCAGGGGTCCAACGTTGCCCCTGCTTTTCCTCCGGCTCCCCACATATCTGAAAAAGGACTTTTTATTGTCCTTGATGCTCAAAGCTAGCTGGAGTTCAGTTGCAGCCTTGGCTTTCCTGGTCTGCTCCCTACAGGACCGGACCAGTGCAGAATAATCCTCCTTGGAGGTGGAGAAAGCTTTCAGTTTCTTCCAATGGATGAGCTATACACAGTGTGCTGAAGCTTTCTTCTTTTTCATTATAAAAGGTTTCTTCAAAGAGAATTGGTACTGACAGGCTATGATTAAAGCCCGTTCCTAAAATAATTAGGTTGCCTTGAATAAAGATTTCCTTTCCATTTAAGGTCTGAAAACGTTCTTCCACTGGCTTTAGAACATAGGAGTCAAACTGACAGCTGGGCAGGTTGTTGCTTGAGAGGCTTCCTTTGCATGTTGTAGGAGACAGTATGAAAAGCCTTGCTAAAATCAAGTTACACCACATCCACTGGTCTTCCCGCACCCACAGAGCCAGTCACCTCATCATAGAAGGCAATTAGGTTGGTCAGGCATGACTTGCCCCTGGTGAATCCATGGCAATTGTTCCTAATCACCTTTTTCTCCTCCAAGTGCTTAGAAATGGATTCCTTCAGGATCTGCTCCATGATATTTCCAGGGACTGAGGTAAGGTGACTGGTCTGTAGTTGCCTGGATCCTCCTTCTTCCCGTTCTTAAATATGGGCACTGTTTGCCCTTTTCCAATCATCTGGGGCCTCTCCTCATCGCCATGAGTTTTCAAAGATGATGGCCAATGGCTCTGCAATCCCATCAGCACCCTTGTGTGCCTTGCATCTAGCCCCATGGACTTGTACATGTCCAGCTTTTCTAAGTGGTCCCTAAACTGTTCTTTCAGCACAGGGCTTCTCACCTCCTCCCCAAACTGTGCTGCCCAATGCAGTAGTCTGGGAGCTGACCTTGCCTGTAAAGACTGAGGCAAAAAAGGCATTGAGCACTTCAGCCTTTTCTGCATCCTGTCACAAGGTTGCCTCTCCCATTCAGTAAGGGACCTACACTTTCCCTGATTCTCCCCCTGCTACCAACATACTTGTAGAAACCCTTCTTGTTACCCTTCACATCCCTTGCTAGCTGCAACTCCAGTTGAGCTTCGGCCTTCCTGACCTCATCCCTGCATGCCCAAGCAATGCTCTTATAGTCTTCCCTAGTCATCTGACCAAGTTTCCACTTCTTATAAGCTTACTTTTTGTGATTTAGTTTAATGAAGAGTTCCCTGCTAAGCCAAGCTGTTTTCTGCCATACTTGCTAGGCTTCCTGTGCATTGGGATGGCTTGTTCCTGCACTCTCAGGAAGGCTTCTTTAAAATACAGTCAGATCTCCTGGACTTCTCTCTCCCTCAGTCTGGCTTCCCAGGGGGTCCTCCCTATGAGTTCCCTGAGTCAAAGTCTGCTTTTCTGAAGTCCAGGGTCCTTACTCTGCTGCTCTCCATCCTTCCTTTCCTCAGGATCCTGAACTCAATCATCTCATGGTCATTGCTGCCCAAGCTGCCATCCACTAC
Organism: Alligator mississippiensis; assembly: GCF_030867095.1. Taxonomy (NCBI): domain Eukaryota; kingdom Metazoa; phylum Chordata; order Crocodylia; family Alligatoridae; genus Alligator; species Alligator mississippiensis. Next base: position 226,096,328 of record NC_081826.1, on the reverse strand, counting down.
TACATTCCCCACCAATTCTTCCCTGTTTATGTGGAGCAGGTCAAGAAGAGCATGGACCTTAGTTGGCCACTCCAACACTTGCACCAGGAAGTTGTCCCCAGTACTCTACAAAAACTTCCTGGATTGCCTGTGCACTGCTGTATTGCCCTCCCAGAAGATGTCAGGGTGACTGAAGTCCCCCATGAGAACCAGGGCCTGTGATCAGGAAACTTCTGTTAGCTGCTTGAAGAACGCCTCATACAGCACTTCCACCTGCTCTGATGATAGCAGACCCCCACCATGACATCACTCTTGTTGCTCTCCCCTCTGACCCTAACCCAGAGACTCTCAACAGGCCTATTTCATATGGCTCTTTTACATAAAGTGCAATTCCTCCCCCTCTTCTCCCATGCCTGTCTTTCCTGAACAGTTTGTACCCATCCATGATAGTGCTCCAGTTATCTGAGCTCCCACCAAGTCTCTGTTATTCCAATCATGTCAAAGTTTCATGACTGTGCAAGGACTTCCACTTCTTCCTGCTTGTTTCCCAGGCTCCATGCATTTGTGTACAGGCACCTGAGGTAACTAGCTGATTGCCCTGATTTCTCAGGAAGTATGAGAGCACCTTCTCTGTTCTTCCCTCCTGCTTGCTCTTTGTTCAGGTCTCCCACTTCCCCACTTACCTCAGAGTTTTGGTCTCCATCCCCCGGTGAATCTAGTTTAAAGCCCTCCTCACTAGGTTAGTGAGCCTGTCTGTGAAGATACTCTCTTCCTTCTCTTCGTCAGGTGGATCCCATCTCTTCTCAGCAGTCTTTCTTCTTGGAAGAACATCTCATGGTCAAAGAAGCCAAATCCCTCCTGATGACACCACCTGTGCAGCCAGGTGTTGATCTGCAGGATGTACCTGCTCCTGCCTGGGTCCTTTCCCTTGACCAGAAGGATTGACGAGAACACAACCTGAGCCCCAGAGCCCTTCACCCTTGCACCCAGAGCCCTATAGTCACTACCAGGGGAGACACTGAGCATATCAAGAGCATCATTGGTGCCCACATGGATAAAAAGCATGGGGTCGTAGTCAGGGGGCCAGATGAGCCTCTGCTGTTCCTCCATGACATCTTGGATCTGGGCTCCAGGAAGCAGCAGACCTCCCAAGAGAACAGGTCGGGTCAGCAGATGGCTCCGTCCGTCCCCTGCAGAAGGGAGTCTCCGACTATCACCACCTGTTGTTTGTTCTTGGTGGCAGTTGTCTCAACCTTCCCATCTTGGTGAGGCCTGGCCTGTCTTCCTCCAACAATGAAATGTGCTCCTCCCTGTCTGCTCCTAGAGCTGCATATCTGTTCTCCAGAAGAACGACTGCAGGTGGAGGTGAAGATCTCTGCTTGCTCCCAGAAGTCACAAGCCTCCAGCTTCCACCCTCGTGGGTGTCTACATTCTCTTTCTTCTCTAGTGCTGCATCTGGCATTTCTTCCTCTGCAGTCCTGGGGGGTCTCCTCGAGCATCGAACTGATGAATGCCTCATGGCAGAAGATGCTTTGGAGCCTCGCTACCTTCTCCTGTAGTTCTCTTGCTTGTTCCCTGAGAGACACCACTAGGAGGCACCGCTTGCACCTCAGGCACTCCCCGACCTGGCCATCACTGGAAGGAACCTGTAAGCCACAGTCCACATGGCGCCAAACCTGAATCTGGGTGGAAGCACCGATGATGAGTGGTCTTGCCTGGACAGAAGCCTCACAGGTGCAAGCAGAGGCAGTGGCAGTGGCTCTGGCATTGCAACATCCTCCAGCTATTTCCCTGGGTCTCTTTATCTTCCTTCTCCCTCTTACTGCTCTTCTTCCAAGCAGACCTTCCCTAGTGAACTGGCCTGGAACTTGTCTTTTTCTTGTTGGCCCCAAAGGGTTCCTTTCCCCACCCCCACTACTTCACACTAAGCTGAAAGACTTGCCCCTCAAAAAAAAAAAAAAAAAAAGTGGGGGGGGAGGAGGAGGAGGGCACGAACTGGCCTCAGAACTGGCCTGCGAACTACCTTCAAACTGGTTACCCTGTTTGCAGCCTCTGTTCGCTGGCTCCCTGGTCACTGGTTCCAAGCAACCACACAGAGAGCTCTTCACTTCAAACATCCCCATAATATTCATCTGTGTTTTGTCATGATATAGTCATGACTGTTGATGTGTTGAAAACTGGTACGGTATACATAGCGGGTCTGAAAACAGCATAAATCTACCATCTACCACTACTACATTGAGGTTCTTGTCTGGTTGTGCAGGGGTGAAAATTCCTGGCTCTAGTTTCCTTTCTTTTACCTAACAGTGACCTAAATGCAAATCCCTTTTAAAAGGGTCTTGCTTAATGTAACTGAATCTTACCTCAAGGTCAATAGTCTTCCCTCATATAATTTAAATGAAAGGGAGTTTTGAGCAAGCTGGGAGAAGAGAATATTGGAGCTGAGATCAACCATGACAGGAGAATTCACCCCTAAGATACGAGTCTATAAATGGATGAACTGCATACTCATGTAACAAGTGGACTTGAAATATTTATATTCTACTGAAAATGTAATTTGTCTTTCGCATACAGAAAGTATACTGCATATGATATCCCAATAATTATGACAAATACATCATCTCTATTAGAGATATCCCAGAAGATAAATATATTAATAATATCACAATAGAAGAAGTTTCTTAGTTTAAAATTTTACCTGGCTAAAATGATAAGAGGGGATCACACCATGAAATATCATTTGAAGTGTTGCCCAAATTAAACTTAAAGATTTGGCATACATCCATGTAAATACTTTTTTCATAAGATCACAAACTGGACAATTAAGTTGGTAACTAATATGTGACTGCCTCATAGAACTACAGATATTTTTTGAATATGTCATATAACTCAATGGTTTCAGTTTAGGACTCTGATATATTTTTCATGTTTTTGAATAAGGCCCCCTGAGAGAAGCTTCTTTATCTCTATTTGCAAACAGTATGTTTTTAAAATAAAAGGTACACTGTGTCTTTGATATCAAATTCTCAAGTGAACAATACAGTGGAGTTTGTACATCATCTCTTAAATATTTCTGGTTAATCAACTTTTTAATCTGGAGTTCATTCCTGAAAGCTGAATCCTGCCATCAATCTGTACCTAGAACACTGAGGTTTTTGAAATGTTCAGCAATGATCCAAGTCTGCTTACAGTATTCAATACTTGTGAAAATCCCAACTAAAATATTAGTTATTGGCTTGACCTGGAGAGAGAGAGAGAGAGAGAGAGAGGATTTTGGGTAGTTTACCTACCAAATGACCTGCATAGAGCTGAATTGAGGTTTTGTTTTGTTGAAGTTTAACATCATTGGATTACAGTGGTACCAGGTATAAAAATCTCAATTTGCTGGTTTTAAATAACACCAATCCCAGACTATGAAACCAAATGACAGAAATTCTTAGAGAAACATAATAACAGGGCTGTCTGCCCCTTCGCAGGCCAAACAGGGAACAATCAGCCCTGTATGGAAACAGATCTGGAAGGCAGGTGTGGGAAATTAGCAGCCTCAACTGTGTAGTATCAAATGACTAAGGTGACTACTAGCTAGAGCAGGGGTTTGCAACACTTTTTAAGGAGAGTACCCCTTCTGGAGTGTACCCCCTTCCAGATGGGGGTGAGGGGGAGTACTGATGGTTGGCTGGTGGCATGTGGCAGCGCAGGGAAGCGGTGCGTGGTGGTGGTGCAGAGTGGTGAATGGTGGTGGTGGGGGTGCAGGGAGCTTGCATGCAGGGAGGTTGTACGTGTACTCCTGGTTAACACCCCCTGAGCTAGAGGACACAGATGAGGGCCCATGGTGTGAGACAGAGGTCCCTGGACTAAAGGAAGGTTTTGACTCCCACAAGAGTGTCTGCCTATATTGGGAGCATAGCAATTGCTCTGTGTTCTGGCAATAATTAAGTTTTAAGTTAAAGACTGATTTGATCATGTTTGATCACACCTAGATTGGCAAGTAAGCCTACTAGCTTAATGTGGTGGAGTAAGTAGGCAACTGTTTGCTAACAATTGAAGGTGGGCATGAATTCTGAAGCATTAACAAACTGGTTGGGAGAGCAGCAGGACCTGTCATAACAGCAACAGCAGGTTATGTTATATCTTCTGTCCGGAAAAGACAAGACCCCAAACGTTGGTGCAACAGTGTGGTTAATTTGTGGGGGAGGGGAAAGAGCTAGTGGTAAAAGATCATGTGGCTTTCTCAAACACTTGAATGGCTGGCTGAGACCCCCCCAGTAGCTGCAGGAGATTTGGCCACCAGCAAATATTTGATGGGCAGTTGTAGCTACCATATTCTACTTTGAACACGATTGTTATTAAGGACTATGAAGTACTGAAAGCCCATGATCCTGGTCTGGCTGGGTATTCATGAAAATGGGCACTGCTGTTTGCTAAGGGCTCCTAACCTATGAAAAATTCATTTCCAGGACTTTTGTCCCTGTTGAGAAATCAGGTCTTCAACTTTTTCGAGGGATAGTGGTTGAGTGGGTATTGGTGAAGCAGTTCTGTCAAACCCTGCAGGCAGAACACAAGAGTATGTTGTCATTTGGGCAACTTGCCTGATGGAGATAGCATACCTTGTATAAAAGCTCTCTAAGCTGAACTAGACTGATGCTGAAAATAAGAGTGAGGCCAGTGGCTTCAGGAACCATGAAGAGTTGAATAGGGGCTATAAGATTTCTGCCAAGAAGATTCTCATTTGGCTGTGGGATACTGTGCTCCTCCAAGAGCATGACCCAGGTACTAATAAGTGAGGGGTGGGCAGAGAGGTAGTTCTGACCAGAAAAGCAGCTCCCATGGTGTTTAGCATACCAGTGGGAAGGCTGTAGATATAGAAATAGCTACCGCCACAGTGTGAATGTGTTCAAGCTGTACCTTAATCAAGATAAGACCTTGAGCCCAAAAGGTATATGTGATGCCAATTAATACATGAGTCTCTGTGGTGTGGCTGGAGTAAGTCAGATCCCAGTTCATGGGAAAGTGCTCTGACTACTAGGAGCTACAGAAAATGATGGAAGAGAAGAGCCCAGATTTAGAAGAGTGATCTGAGCTCTTGGTAAGTATCTTCAGGAAAGGACTCCAGGTTCTATGCCAAGTGGATAGAGGAACTTGCCTGTAGCCCTGAATCAAGTGTCTAAGTCCTGGAGAGGTGAGTTTCAAGATACTTTCAGCCTCCATATGTGTTTCCTATTGGCATATAAGTGGTTCTGGTGGCATTTCTAAGATATTTCACTCTCCTCATACACTTTGTAAGGTGTTTTGGCACTTAACTCAGGGAATCCATGGGCCAGGCACACAAGTCATTCCTTGAATTTAGTTCTTAAACCCTACAGTGCTGACTCGTATTTATACAGGTTGAATGCAAGAAAGCAAGCTAGGATTTGGCCATGATAGTAAGTAGTCAGAAGTGAACATGCATTAGAGCTGAGAAGCATGTATCTTGTAATACTTCCAAGGACAGTGATCAAATAACAAGAATAGTTCTTCATGAAATGATAGGAGAAAATGCAAACTACTAAGTTTTTGTTATCTATCCATTTGCAAACATTGCTGCATGTTAATAATATTGTGCTCATTAAATTCAGGTATTGCTAATACTCATTTATGGAGCTGCAAATTTGCAAATAACTGGTCCTGTCAAGCACAGCCTATTATAAATTATCTCTTACCTCTGCCACTTGATGATTACCAGAACTGAAATGTATATTCAATTTTAAAATACTGTTACAGTATTGTATTGCATGACACTATGAAGTTTATTTAATAATTTTGTGAAATTGTAGTGTAGCATGATAGGTTGTAATTTCCTGTTCTAATAATTCTAAGTACAAACTTAAATAATGTTGCTCTATTTGAGAGCAAGTGAAATTATAAAAGGTCTTCTACCTGACTAGATACCCATGATCTAATTGGCAAACAGCAAGCCCACTTTTTACAGTATGCTATTGTAAACTTAAACTACTACCTTGAAAAGAAAGGACCATCAAACAGCTTTTTTGATAGCTGAATTAAATCCAGATACTAGGTCCCGACTCCTATCAACTCTATTAAATGTGTTGCCTTAACACAAGCACAATGTATGTAGAAAAACACTGCATTTAATACATTACTTCGTAAAAATGAACATGCTCCCTACTCAACTTTGTGGCAATAACATCTCATTCAAAGTCTGTAGTATCCTCCTTCCTTGAATCAGTGAAAATATTCTTATTGGTCCCTTAAAAAACCTTTTACTTTTTAATTAAAAAAAAACATTAGTAGGTCACTCGAGTTTCCCTGTTTAATTCCTCTTAGAGCTTGGTCATATGTTCAAGCTCTGGAAGTATTTCAAGAACAAGAAATGAAAGCAAGTCAAGGACTGCAAATGTTCTTCTGTTCTATGCATGAGATGAGGAGGCTTCTCATACCTACTCATCCTATTGCACACCTCTGAAGCAGGTAGCAATAAAAAGTAGGAATAACTAGATGTGGAAGTTGCTGTTTCTTAGGAATTTTTACAAAAGACATCCAGAACCAAAGGCAACTGAGATGCCCATGGTAGGACTTCAGTTCCTCAATTCTCTGCAAGGTCAAAATTCTGATGATTACACCCTCACTTCCCACCCTCCCGGCTCAGCCACTACCTAACCTTGGAGGCACCTAAGTTCCAGAAGTACTTCAGCGGTTATTACATTTTAAAATTCTGCTCTTAGGCATGCCTTAAAGCATGTCAGCTTTGGCAGCAATGCTAAGCAGCTTGGTGCCTAGCTGGAGCCTATTGAAATAGACCCAGAAGCTAGTTATTCTTCTGCCTAATCTCTATGAGGGGCTCTGGTAGACATGCCTCTGAGCACACCTAACAAACACTTCTAGGACTAGACTCTGAATAATACAGTGGAAGTTACCTCTTTTTGAACACTGTTTGAAGAGGAGGTGCTCCCATGACTGTTATCTTACATGAGTTGTTGGATAAAATACATAGTCCTTGGAGCAAAGAACCCAGGACTGACTCCCATCCCAGGTGAACACCTGAAAAAGTACATTTTCTTGCATGCCATGTCCCCCAGATAAGATGCACATCTTGGTTTTTGGGAAGTTAGAATGGAAATTTCTTTTCAAAGCTGTTGCCACACAAAGCAGGGACAGAGCCTAATTTTCAGCTCACTCACCTCCCCTTCTTGCTCAGGCAACCTCCTCCCCCCTCCTAAAAAGTTTTAACTCTTTCACAGCTGAACTGTCAGCAGATCTTGGTTGTTTAGCCAAAAGATGAAGCTGAAGATTAGACTCTATGGACAGATCAAGGCTTCTGAACAGAGATATAAACAGTCTGCAGGGATGTGAAATAGGAGGAGAGAAACCAGGAGTAGCTAACAGACTGCATCATTGCTTAAGAAAGGATACAGTTGATTAGTGTAATATCAAGACCATTAAAACTGAGAAAGGGTCATTAACACCTGTGGAGTTGAGAGCAATTAGCTGGAATTGGGTAGATTATAATGAGCCATGAAATCAACTGACTCCCTGAATAAAAATGCTGATGCTGCTCCTGGGCAGCTGGCTTTAAACTTTGGATGGAGCAGGAATCATAGGGCAGGAGTGTGGGATGGCACTCTTGTACCCCCTCCCACCTGGATCTGTCCCTGCTGGACTTCACCTCTCCTTCCATAAGGCTGCTGGAGGGAAGAGAAGGAAAAGAACCAAAAGTTATCTTACAGCATCTCCCTGCTTCTATTCTGGACAACCCTCTCCCACCCCCCCAAAAAACAAACAAACAAACAAAAACAAACCAAAAGCAGCTTTCCTGAGACATGCACCCCAATTTGGAAGGCTGACTTTTGTGGGGGGAGGAAGGGCTATGTTTGAGGTATGTGAGTAAATATGGTAGTTATGAATCTTGATTCCTCCTACAAATGGACATAATTCTCAACAGGAGTCAGGGACTACTCTATCCTGGTGACTAGGGTACTCCCGAAGAATACAGCAGCTATGGGCTTGTACTCCTCCAGAATGAGGATGGAACTGTATTAGGGTGTTTTCCATTCTGGGTGAATTTCTTCTCTCTTCAGACAAATGTATTAAGGAAAGACACCATTTCCTTCAGTAATCCTTTTGAAAGAAGTGATCACTGCTTGGCACATTGAAAGAAAGGACAAGAGGTGCTTACCTTTCAAGAGGGTTTTAGACTGTGAACCCCAAGTAGATGGAGATGCCTTCATAGATTCATAGATGTTAGGGTCGGAAGGGACCTCAATAGATCATCAAGTCCGACCCCCTGCATAAGCAGGAAAGAGTGCTGGGTCTAGACGACCCCAGCTAGATACTCGTCTAACCTCCTCTTGAAGACCCCCAGGGTACGGGAGAGCACCACCTCCCTTGGGAGCCCGTTCCAGACCTTGGCCACTCGAACTGTGAAGAAGTTCTTCCTAATGTCCAGTCTAAATCTGCTCTCTGCTAGCTTGTGGCCATTGTTTCTTGTAACCCCCGGGGGCGCCTTGGTGAATAAATCCTCACCAATTCCCTTCTGTGCCCCCGTGATGAACTTCTAGGCAGCCAGAAGGTCGCCTCTCAACCTTCTCTTGCGGAGGATGAAAAGGTCCAGTTTCTCTAGTCTCTCCTCATAGGGCTTGGTCTGCAGGCCCTTGACCATACGAGTTGCCCTTCTCTGGACCCTCTCCAGGTTATCCGCATCCTTCCTGAAGTGTGGCGCCCAGAATTGCACGCAGTACTCCAACTGCGGTCTGACCAGCGCCCTATAGAGGGGAAGTATCACCTCCCTGGACCTATTCGTCATGCATCTGCTGATGCACGATAAAGTGCCATTGGCTTTTCTGATGGCTTCGTCACACTGCCGGCTCATGTTCATCTTGGAGTCCACTAGGACTCCAAGATCCCTTTCCACCTCTGTGCCACCCAGCAGGTCATTCCCTAGGCTGTAGGTGTGCTGGACATTTTTCCTCCCTAGGTGCAGCACTTTGCATTTCTCCTTGTTGAACTGCATCCTGTTGTTTTCTGCCCACTTGTGCAACCTATCCAGGTCTGCCTGCAGCTGTTCCCTGCCCTCCGGCGTGTCCACTTCTCCCCATAGCTTTGTGTCATCTGCAAACTTGGACAGAGTACATTTGACTCCCTTGTCCAAGTTGCTGATGAAGACATTAAAGAGTATCGGTCCAAGGACCAAACCCTGCGGGACCCCACTGCCCACACCCTTCCAGGTTGAGACCGACCCATCTACCACGACTCTTTGGGTGTGACCCTCTAGCCAATTCACCACCCACCGGACTGTGCAGTCATCCACATCACAGCCTCTTAGCTTGTTCACCAGTATGGGGTGGGATACCGTATCGAAGGCCTTCCTGAAGTCTAAGTATACGACATCCACCCCTCCTCCTGTGTCCAGGCGTTTCGTAACCTGGTCATAGAAAGAGACTAGGTTGGTCAGGCACGATCTGCCCGCCACAAACCCATGCTGGTTGCCCCTCAGCATAAATTGCCCTGCCGGGCTCTCACAAATGTGAGCCCTGATAATTTTTTCAAAGACTTTACCAAGGATGGAGGTGAGACTGACTGGCCTATACTTGCCCGGGTCCTCCTTCCTCCCCTTTTTGAAAATGGGGACCACGTTAGCCCTTTTCCAGTCTTCTGGGACTTGGTCCGTGCGCCACGAGCGTTCGAATATTCCCGCCAGTGACTCTGCAATGATGTCGGCCAGTGCCTTCAGCACCCTCGGATGGAGCCCATCCGGGCCTGCCGATTTAAAGGCATCCAGTTCTTCCAAATGACTCTGCACCACCTCAGGATCTACGTATGGAAGTCCAGCGCCTTGCTGCTGCCTCTCTACAACCCCAGTGAGAGACTTGTCGTGCCCCTCACTTAGGAACACTGAGGCAAAGAACTCGTTGAGGAGTTCAGCCTTGTCCCCCCTATCTGTCACCAATTGTTTCTGCCCATTTAGCAGCGGTCCTATTCCTCCCTGGGCCTTCCTTTTACTCCCAATATATCTAAAAAACAATTTCTTGTTGTCTTTTACTTGGGTTGCCATCCTCAGCTCCATGGTAGCTTTGGCCCGCCTAACTGCCTCCCTACAAGCACGAGCAGAGGAGGTATATTCATCTTTAGTGATCTCACCCTGTTTCCACTTTTTATGTGCTCCCCTTTTGGCCCTTAGGCTGCCCTGGATTTCTCTGGTCAGCCAGGGAAGCCTCCTGGCCCCTTTCCCTCTTTTGCCTGGCTCGGGGATCGTCTTCATGTAGTGCTTAGGCTTATTCCTTGAAGAGGGGTGGGATTTAATACTGAATGCCGGGGTCTGGATTCTGAGGAGGTCTGGATTGCTGAGGAGAAGAAAAATCTCTTCAGATCTAAGCCCTGTACAGACATTCACTTTCTCCTACTACTCTTGCATGACTTGCTACTCTTGCACGACTGTACAGATGTTCAGGCTTTTTCTCCCAGGGTAAAAATGGCCACTCCAGGATGAATAATAACGTGGGAACAACTAGGATTAAATCACTCCTGGAAGAGTTTCTTCTGGGTGAGTGAATTTAATGATTCTAAAGAACAGAGAATAACAGATAAAATATTCTTGGGGTCTAATTCAACATTTGTTGCAATATATAGAAATCTTTCTATTTGTTTAAATGGGCATTGGATTATAACCTTAGAGATGATGGAATTCGGATTCCATAAGGTTTGTTAAAAATGCATATTCATGTTTAGTTGACAGAAATACAGATGTATTCACTGCTTATGTTGATTTGTTTCTTTCTTTCTATGGAAACAATTATATTATAAACTAATATAGATGTTCAAAATATCCATCAGACATTTACTACCAGGCCAAGCAAGTGATGTGTGTGCCGTAGGGGTGTTTTGTTTTTTGTTTTCTTTCTTGCTCTTGTTTAAATCAAATGAGTACGAGCTTAGGTCTTACTCAACTCTGAAGGGATTTTAAATATGACAGGTACTAACACCATTTGACTTGGCAATAAATACAGAAACAGAAAGCGTGCAATAAAGACAAGAATTTCCCAAGTCACTAACAATGAGACCAAGGGCCTGATATTTGTGAGTGGCTGTTCAGCACTTTCTGAAGTTCAGGTTTTAAAGTCTCAAGTATCTTTAGCCAAAAAGCAAAAGCTACCAAAATTGGTATTTGAAAAAACCCAAACAACTTTGGCTTAAAAGTATGGACTAATCTGAGTCCTCTTAAGCAGAATTTCTTTATAGAGAGAACAGTGCAATTAAAAGGAAATAAACTGAGTTTGTTATAAGCATTTGCTTGAAAAAGTGTTGTGTTATGCAAATGGATGGAAGAAAACTGTATTGTGGCATACCACTATTGACTCAACTTCTGAAAAGATAATAGAGATGGACTATACAGTTTTCTACCTTTTGTAATGTCTACCCCTTCTATGCATTCTGAAGTCAAAACTAAGACACTATAACTTATATCCAGCAAAAAGCAGTGCACTTTGTATACTATAATCTTCTCTTCTCAAATAAAATGCTCTCTTTTCAGCAGCACTGAATGCAGCAAAGCTGCAACTAAAACTAAAATGGATCATTTTGTTTTTTGCTCACCTATGTGATGGAGTACAATACACCAAAGAGTGCTAGACTAATATATAAGCAGCCAAATAGCAAATGTTGAAGCAGTTTAGCTTTTGCTCCCCTTTTCCCCCTCCCTCTCATTTTCCTTAGACTTTTGAGGTAACAAATGGATGCAATTGTTTTATTATGGATTATGCATGCAGTTGCTCTTAAATGTACAAGATCTCAAAAGTCTATATATAAAGTGGATGTCTGAACTTTCATTAAATGAATATCTAAGACAGAGGTACTTCTGTTGGAACACTATTGGAAAATTCCACTTCATTTTCCCTCTCCCTCTAAATAGGACCTCCCATGAGATTTTTTTTCCCCTCTTCCACCTTCTCAAAAGACAGGGATAAGAATCTAAACTGTTTGACCCCCCTTAGTGCACAGAATGGGTGGTGCTCTAGGAATAAATCAGGGTTGTATAACACAGAAGTGTGCATAATGCCCCTGTATACTTCTCGACTGGAGAGACCTGGATTCTGATTCCTACTCTGACAGGGCTTTTGGGTATTGGCCATTAGCCTGTAATGAGCTCCATGACTCAGTTGCAAGACTCTTTTGGATATCTGAGCTATGTTGGGTATTTCTACAGTATGCTCCAATGGTGCAGAGAAGACCTACCTTTCATGAGGGGAATGTACTATCTCCATATGCCTAACACAGAAGTCTTATTCCTTCCTCTGACCAGCTGTGACTGGTTCCTTTGAGACTGATACTAGACAAGATGGACTTTAGATCTGATACAGCATAGCAATACTGAATATAACAAATGTTTGTTCTGTTTTTTTGTGAATTTCTTTCTTAAGTGCCTTCATGAATTGTACAAGAAGCCTAGGCAGCTGGGTGCCTAAAAGTTAGATGCCAAATTGCTGAGCTCTGGAGCCCATTTACATCAGGGCTTTCAGTGATGCTAATATGGCTGAGGCTCAACTACAGTTAAGAGTGAGGAACTGCACTGGTGTAAGCAAGGTAGTGAACTGGAACAATAGAAAATTCTACCTGCCTATTTCATAAACATTCTTAACTGAGAGTTAGCTAATGCAAATTGTGATGGAAAAATCTATCCATTAGTTTAATAGCCTGGGATCACTTACTTATTTTAAGTAGGCTACTGAAGTGCCATTTGATAGTAACAGACAAAACTTAGAATTATACGGCATTATCTAGAACAAACATCTATTTCAATGACTTTAGTGAAAGCCTTTTACAATCTGTCTACAAAAACTAAATATAAGTTCAAAGGCAAGACTGAACTATATTTGAGATCCTAATCTTGACTCTTAACAGCGCCTTCTCTCACCAGTGGGATTCCACGCTCCACTGATTCTTTAGTGTTCCATCAGTATAAGGCCTCTGACACATCTTGTACCTAGCTTGGGCATGTGTGTGACATCGCACCAACTTGCTGAGAGAAGTTGGGGTAGAGGAAGAAATTGACTGGAGACAAGCAATTAAACTGGCTGCCAAAAACAACCCCAACAAGAGACAAGCAGACAGCACAAATTTAAAGAAAGTGAAAAGAATGCAAAGTGACTTAGCAATGAAAGCCTGAAAAACAAAATGAATGCCAATCTTTTCTTGCCAATGGAAGGTAATTTTTAAGACTACTGAAATTTAGTATACAGGATATGTGGAAGAAAAAAATACTAGGAACCAACTTATAGTTAAATCCACAATCATACTTTCTATATTAGTTTGATATTACATTATAATACCATTAGAACAGATGAATATTTAAAAAATACCATTACCTTATTGTTGTAGTATACTTTAGGTAGACAAAGTGAAAGGAACTGCTTTTCAGAGAGTACCTATTTTACATTGATTTCACTATCTTGGATAATTTCTGCAACTAAATATACTCGCAATCAAGTTAGTATTTTATTCTCTTAGAGCTCTAAAAGTGCTACAATGTGCTAGATACCTGAATGGGGCTAAATTAAGGATTTAATTTAAAGAGGAAATGCAAGAGATCTTTCCATTTATTTATTTTTCTTGCTTACTACATTTTTGAAGGGCACATTTATTATGGATAAAGATGTATATCCTGCTCAAGATTTGGCTTGCAGCTCATTGTCAAAAAAGAGTGAAAATCATGCATGCAGCAATGCAAGAAGAATATAGCAAGTTGGTGGAGTTAAAAATGCAGGTGAGCTGTTATCAGACTTTTAGATGTAGATCTATAAAAATCTCTTTAAGTAAAAGCCTTTGTCTTAATGTATCTTTACTGTAAACTATTTTTACACTGCTGATATTGCTAAGCACTTCTTTCTCTTTCTTTCTGACTGCTACCATTTTTTCCAACTGCTTTTTCTTCCCTGCCCCCACCTCTAAATTACCCTGGCTTTGATAAATCACTTTTAAATGATCATTTGGATAATGCACCTATATGTATATAGTACTGACTAGGTAGAGTGATGGTCCAGGAATTGTGCAAGAGGCAAGGATTTTTTAGGCTGCTATGTTTTACTGGACCAACTGCATAGTGGCATAGTTAGACAAGCTTTTGAATGCAAGACACTCTTCCTCAGGTTAAAGAACATCTTGCACTTGAAAGCTTGTCTAAATTTATGCCACCTATGCAGTTGGTCCAGTAAAAAATATCATCCTAAGAAATCCTTGCCTCTTGCATATTTTGTACCAATAAGTTACTGCAAGAGAACAACTACTACCCGGGAAAAATGTACAAGGAAAGGAATGGAATTTGGTTTCTTGTATTCAAAAGCTACTGGTGTTCTAAAGTTCTCTTCCAAAAGGCTTTATTGAGACAAAAATCTATTCATTTCTTCCACAGCTCTGAAAGGTATACTAACATGTAAACCACTTTTTAGAGTGGCTTGGCATGAATTCAAGCCATCTTTCTAAATCTAGAGAAGTTATCCTTATGCTATCTCATATTGCTTGTGCCAGAACTGTTTCCTTCAGATTCAGACCACCTACATTTATCATTTATATGTACTACAATAAGCTCTGGCCAAGACTTTAAACCTTTAAAAAATACCCTTCTAAATTGATACTTGAGTATTAACAGTATTTGTACTGTATTTTTCTCTTCAGACCACATGCCCTCAGATGAGAGAGACACCTTGTTTTGGGAAGACAGAATCGTGTTAAAAAATATATATATATTTTTTTCCAGTCATAGCTCAGTCCTGACTGCAGAGGTAGAGTACACTCTGCAGCATCAGCAAAAAGCTACAGTGTTAACCCTCTCTCAGCTGCTGATGAATTGGCAGTAATTTTGGCTGCTCAGCCAGTTCAGCAGCACTTGTTAAAGGGTTAACACTATAGTTCTGTCCCTGAACAGTGAATTCTGCACCTTCCCCAATCTTGGAGGGCTGATTTTTGGAAGGAAAAGTGCATGTAATATGAGAGTAAATACGATGAATTCAACAATATTTGCCTTGTTGCTTGCAATAGTTTTATTGTAGCGTGCCTGTGACTTGCTAATGCCTTGGGTCAAATTATTCTCTCAGTATTACAAGCAAAAAGAATGACTTCTCTCACCAAGTTATGCTTATTACTTATGTCATTCATGTTAGGGTGGGGTAATGAATGGTTAAAACAAAGATTTGGAAACCATCTTCAGGGGACCCAATTAAACTTGCCATGTAGCTAAATACAATAGGGATATAGCACTGTGTATCACTATATCTATTTCTACAAACAAGTACCAGTGAACAATCATTAGCAATTTTCTATAAAAGTTTAGTTTAACGCATAACACAAGGAAATGTCAATGCTTTACTATCATAATAAATGTGAGTGGTGTCCTTTCCTTATAAGACCACATGAGCTGGTGGCATCCATTTAACAAAGGAGGCACAGACCACACTAAGACCACACAATGAAGAAATCTGGTCAATGTGCAGCTACAGGCAAACATGTTAAGCTGTCTAAGGAACAGGGTGGAGAATGTTGTGGCACCTCCTCATATATGCCAATAGTACAATCTGGAATAGTCTGCACAGTACTGGAAAACTTATTTAAAAAAAAAAAAAAAGGAGATTGTAGATGTAGAGAAGTTTGGAAGAAAGGTCAATGAGCCTCATCAAGGGGGTGGAAAAAAACTTTTGTATGAGGAAAGTTTGAAAAGATTGGGACTGCTTAAGAACAGAAGGAAATAAAATGGCCCTGGATGACAGAGATATGATGGGCTACTTCTCTTCCTCTTCCTCCTAAGACCAGGGGGATCTTAGAAAAAAAAATCACAATTGATTAGAGGAATTTTTTTAAAACCCATGATTAAACTTTTGTTACCAGGGGGAGTCTGAGAGGCCAAAAACTCAGAAAGATTAACAAAGAGATCAGGTACATTTTTGTGGCAACCCAAAATTTTATGAGCAAACTTTGAAATGGATTAAAGTGTCATGCTGCATGTCTTACGACATGTCTTAGAAACCAGAATGAGATCTTGTAGGAATATCCATAGTGCAGATTGCCTCCATTACCTAACCGCATCAACACAGAGCTCTGTATTGGTTAATGTCTACCTGCTTTGGGCAGGGTAAATTTAGCACAGGATAAATAAGATCATGCTGAGATTTATGTTACCATGGCTAGACTGCTTGCAGTGCCTCAATCAGATCTGTTATTTCTATACTGTTCTTTAGTGAAGACATACCACTGGAGAAAGGGGCTGATAATCCCTTATGTGTACTGCAGAACTTTTACTCCTTCTCATGGATTTCTTCCTGTGATGCATTATCTCAGAGAAAGGCCTATCTGTTATGCAGAAAGTGTTGGGCTAGGCCCACCAGGAAAACTATATAACTCTCCCAGTTAGAGTGACCACTAAAAGCATAACAATTGATTTTTGAGGGACAACAAATATAAAAACAGAGACAGGAGTAAAGGTTAATAACAAAAGTTCTGAGGGGGGCATACTGAGCAGAGAACACCAGCCAGCACCCATTGGCCCATCTCAGATAGAGGACACTGGATTAGAGATAGACTTTAAGCATTTTGGTAATTCCTTTGCTCTTAAACAAATCCATAACTAGTTTCTACTTAATATTATCTCTGCTCTTGTTACCTAGTTAAACATGTGCATCAATGGGTATATCTGCATGAGATGCATTAATGCACATTAGACTAATTTAATATGCATTACGGGCACATGCGCACCCTTAATGTGCATTAAAAATGGCAAAATTAGGCAAATGCAGGTATCAAATTTAGGTGCGATTAGTTAAAGTGCATTAACACACGTGTAGATCCAACCCAGCACTAACTTCAGTGCGCGGTCTGCCAAGCCACTAGGGACACATGGCAGGGCTGCAGGGACTTGGCACTAACTTTAGTGCCAAGTCCCTACACATGTAGACACCTGCCAAAAATTGCTTATCGTGCATTAATTTAATGCACATTAAATTCAGTTGCGCTTAAATGCACATTTAGATGCACCCAGTATTACTAGAAATACTTCTAGTATATCATGTATTTAAAACATAGCTACTTGTGTTTTCAGAAGACTTTGTTGTATCTGCTCTGTGCTTCATGGCTGTGTGTTTCCATGATTCTCCATCTGAATTACAGATTTGCAAAGGTAACTGTAAACACACTTTTGCACATGTCATACTGCAGTTCTTCATTTTGTTTTATATCCACGTGATCCCTTGTTTCTAAAGGATTGTTAAATATATTGGCATTTATCTTTTTGAGCAAGATGTTGTTTGGATTAATTTACTTTGAATTGGCAGGGAATGTTTTTTCTTCTATAGCAAGATGTATGTAACACAATGAGGTACAGCAATGCTTTGTCTTTCCTCGTTTGCTAATGTTCTCCTGTAACCTTCTAAACATTGGCAGTGTCCTGTTGGTCAAAGCATGTTTTATAATGAGCAAAATACTTTCCCCTTCTCTCCCATTGCACGGTTACCAATATCATAAATTGAAGCATATTGGATAAGGTCAGGAAACAAGGTTCTTCCCATCTTCTTTGAGGTATCTTTGAGTCCTAAAGATTACTAGCGAGACAACCTTCTTGGTAGTCTAAAAACGGTGGAAGCTGTAGCTGGTTAGGGCCACTGTGAAGATGAGCAAGGGGAGTGCCTCCCCCCCCCCTCTTTTTTTTTATACAAGGCAGATGGAGGAAACATTCACAGAGCAACAGGACATAATTGGGCTTTTAAAATGACAGGCACATCATCTGGTTTTACTTCTGCAAACAGAACAAACCCTGTTTAATTGGCCAAATGTTACCATGGTGTTTGTTCTGAATTTGTATTATTTTAAAAAATATGTATTCATATTTTAAAGAATAAAATTTGTTCCCAGAGCTTGTTTCTGTTGTTGAGAATTTCAATGCTGCTGACACGTCAAATTCGGACTCTGTTCCTTTTGTCTACCTATTGTATTTCTGGACAAAACATCGCCTCATTCTTATAATTACACCTTTCAATTCCTACTGTCTTAGATGACTTTTTTCTTAAAACATTGGTTGTCACTTGTATTTTGGAGTTGCTGTTGCCAGAGGTGTAACTTGAAATGTTGGCACCCTGTACAGCACAGGGGAGAGGGGGCAAACACTTATTTCCCTATGCAGGGGCTGGTGCAGCAGCAGACACACACATTTCCTGGGTGCTGCCATTGGGGTCACCCCCTCTGAACTGGTGCCCAAAGCTGGTGCTGTACTTTACACCAAGGCTTTTAAGACAGTGGTCTCCAACCTTTTTAAGTAGGAGATCACTTTTGGCATTCAGAAGCAAACCAAGATCTACCATGTGCTGCCACCCCCTCCCCCTCACCCAGCAGGTAAGTCTGTGGGAAGGGAAGGAGGGCAGGAAGATTGAGGCAGAGGGAGAAAAAATTATTTGGGGGCACACCCCCCCAGCAGGTAAGTCTCTGGTGGAAGGGGCAGGGGGAGGGAAAGGGTTGTTGGAGGGCAGGGCAGATTGAGGCCCCAGCCCTAGCCCTACTTCCCTCCTCACTGCTGAGGCCTCAATCTCCTCCCCTGCCCAAAGGCAGGGAGGGAGTGGGGCTGGAACAGGGGCAGGCCCTGCACATATGGGGTGTGGGACGGAGCTGCGAGTGGCTTGTCTGGTGGTTGGGGGTGTGGGGGGTGCACACCCTGGGAGGGCATGGGGGCGTGTGCCCCCACATTTGCATGCCAGCTGGGCTGGCTGCCACTGTAGGCTGGAGCTGGGGTGTGCTAGGCAATGCTGGGAGTGGGGCTATGGCGGGCTGCAGGCTCCCAAATATTCACCATAGCCCCCCCTCCCAGCGCTGCCACATGGCCCAGCTGCAGTGCAGCACAGCACAGCCCAGACCACCACTGTGATGAGTGCAGAACTGTTTCCCCTTCTCCTTCCTCCCCGGAATCTGCACAGCAGGGCAGGTGGGGGGGGGGGGGGGAAGGGCGAGCAGCAGGCTGAAAGGCAGTGCCACACTCTTCATTGTGGTGGTCTGGGCTGTGCTGCGGTCAGGCTGGGCAGTGGTGCTGGGAGGGGTTGCTCTGGTGAATTTTCAAGTGCCTATAGCCCCCTTCCCAGATGGGGGGTGGCACATGCCCCCCCCATCTGTGCGTAGCAGAGGCAGCTGAAATTCTGGGCTGGACTTTGCACCCAGAGCCCCACTGCAGCCTGCCTGGGAGTGGCTGACGCCATGTGTGTCCCGCCACTGGGCTGAGTCTCATCCCTTGCCCATCCAGCAGCTGGACATGTGGCATCAGGCCACTCCTGGGTGGTGTATAGTGGGGCTTGGGGTGCAAAGCCCAGCCCACAATGGCAGCTGCCTCCGCTACGCACAGATGGGGGGCATGTGCCCCCTGGGCCTCCGCTGGGGTGTGTAGAGTGGAGGAAGCCCCCACCCCCGTGCCCCTGAACAACCTGCCCAGGCTCGATTTTCCCGCTACACACCTGGCCAGGGCCCCACTCAACTTACCCCTGCTCCTGCCTCTGTGGAACTCTGCCCCTCACTGCGGGGGCCTCAATCTGGCCCTGCCCCTTCCCTCTCCCATGGACTAACTTGCTGGGCAGTCTGTGACCCACTGATGGGCTGGGGGGCAGTCTGGGCCCCCCACCCCAGCCTTGGACAGACTCCAAGAGGCTCCAAGATCTACTGGTTGACTGCGATCAACCGGTTGGTGACCACTGCTTTAGGATATCAGGCAAGAGGAATACTCAACTCTTTGTATTGACATTGGAGTAGAAACTGGAATTCAGGCAGCTCCTAACCATCAAATTAGAAGATTATGCCCACTTTATTGCTCTCTGATGATGTAGTATTTTATACAGAGTAGAATAAATGAGGCACTGAGAGAGACCAACCTCACAATAACCTATAGTGGGTGGTTAGGACTCTCACTTTAATCCCCTCAGGCAGAGATGGGATTTGAGCCCAGGCCTCCCGCATCTACGTGACTGTTCTAATCCCAGTACTCTTGCATCAAAAAAAGTGGCTGCTACCATGCCTCTTCTTCCAGTTTTGCAAAGCTAGCACTGAAATGTTTCCTCCCACCAAAACTATTTGAGATTTGACCCAAATTCCATAATAGTTTGAAATTAATTTTTTGGGGTGGCTTCTTTTTTTTTTAAAACGATTTGAAAATATTTTGCCTACTTCTAGAGGAGAATACCATATAAATTCGGACATTGGAATATGTGAGCCCCTTTATTTAAACTGCATGTTTATTTGGCATGCATACTACTTTCTTTCCTCATTGTGATTGTGGTGATTGTGTAATGACTAGAAACATAGTAATTTTTCCATCTTTTCTCTTCTTTGTATTGAAAGATATTGTAGCACTGATAAAATAGAGGTATGCTTTAAAAACAACATCACATTGGATTAATATACTTATGTATTGAAAAATCTCATTAAATGTTCAATTAAATAGCAGTCAGAACCAGAATTGAATTAAATCACTACCCTTTGCAGAACAGACTACTATGGATAATAGATAAGGAAATATCACAACTGACCTCGTTAAATTTCCTTTTCTTCAGTATGAAAGACTAGTGTTGTGCACATGTTTCTTACATAATTTTAAATATAATCTGGAAAATGGAAGGAAAATAATAATAATAATAAAAATTCATACTTTCACTTTGTGAATAACTTTAGTGAGCCTTTTAAAATGTCTATTTAAATAAATTCCATTAAGTCAATGTACCTTGCCATTTATATTTCAAATAGCAAGTTTCTTTTTATTTTATGTAAAAAATTGGAAAATGATTAAAAAATTAGTTTTCTCTTGAACCATATAAAAGTAAACTTGCTGCAGCTAAAGTAACTCCATTGAATTAATAATAAATACAAGCAAATACTTGATTTTTTTCTAAACCAGTAATCATTTAGCAGCTGCATCTCTTGGAGCTGACAGGCCTGAGATGGTTATGTAGCACACTGACACACAGCAGTTTTTCTTCCTTTATATGCAATTTGATGATGAACTGAAAAGCAGGAAATAATATGGAAACTCATACATCAATTCACTAGCTAATGGTAACACTGGTTTCTAGCAACATTATTTTTCTTTTGCATATGGAAGATGTTAGTATTGTACCTATTAAATTTAACAGCTAGCAAGATCAGTCCATCTCAAATGTTCATTGCCATTAGATTTCAAACTATTTTTCTGGGATAAGAATAAACTTACGTTTTGTCCTTGCTTAGTAAGGAGTCATGAGCAATTGCTAGCAGACATCAAGTGATCCTTGAGTAAAATTTCTCTTAAACAAGTGCTAAGAATGACAGTGTCAGAACCACATTAAGCATTAAAACAACATCATACTTCCACTAGGAGAAATCTTCTATTCTGGTTTCTATACCAGCCATGTAACAAAGAGTGGGAGCTAAAGGTTCTTACTTAAGAGAGACGCAGGAAGAGCAGGTGCCACTGCAGCCAGCCCAGTCCCTGCTGCCACCCAGGACATGGACCCTGGTCATTACACCTCCGTATAATACCTGCCTGCAAATTAATGTGTGGTTTAAGTTTGAAGTAAGTCTCCAACTCTTTTTGTGAATTGGACTGGTTGTCTCAAAGGCACCTACTGTACTAAAACAATTGCACTGAAAAGCTTCAATTTGAATGCATAAACTACTCATTCCTGAAAATTAATGCATAGGATTATACAGAGTAGCAGGATTATACAGAGTACCTCTGCATGGCTTAAATTTCCATGAACAATCTGAAGGGCACTATAAACTCGAGTCTACCAAAACTAAAGCCAGTTCAAGAAAAACACAAAAGCCTTCAAAATACAAATAGCTAAGCCTGGAAATTTGTCATAATGAGTTTTCCTGATTACTTAGATACTATGCACATATGTATAAGTGCTCTTAATTTTACTTTTTAAGAAGCAACACAAACACTCTGAAATGGTGTGGGACTACAAAGCTCAAAGGGGACAACCAAAAGAAAATCTATTTCAGTAAGACAAAATTCCTCCAAAGCTTCCTGATATATGCATCTCTTTTGGCTTTAACTACCATTAAACTCAATGGGATTTGATATGGACCTCAGTGAACTTTGAATCAGGTTTCCTTATTTTTGGCTACATCATTTAGCAGTGCTAGAGAGTAGAATATATTTGGCCTTGTTTCCTCAACTCCCTTTCCTGTCACACTGCTTGCAGAGAGACCATTGGCTGCCTGTCACTTTAAGGGCCAGAGCAGACATCAGGGCAGCTGGCAGGTGCGAGTGTAATGAGGAAGTCACATGACCGCCAGATAGCCCAGGGATTGGAGGAGGGGGCTGAGCATGCTCCATTTAGATCCAGGCTCTCAGGGTTGAATCAGCAGTCTGCTATTGGCAGTTAGATAGACACCATCCAGCTGAGTGGCTGCTCAGGAGCACCTTGGAGGTAAAAGCAGGAGCTATGGGGATGGCAGGAGGCTCCTGGTCCTGGGTATGACTGAAAACTGCACCTTGCTGAGGAAGGATGGCTTGGTGGGGCTGCCTGTGGCAGGATAGTTTCCCAGAAATGCCAGGTCAGTTTCCTCCCCAGTGAAAGGTAGGTAGGGGTGCCTTATAACACCAGCCCCCGCTACCCAGTGGGTTACAGTGCAGACAGTGGGGCCAGACATACCTAGGAAGAGGCACCTGAGCTCATGGGGGTGTAGACCCTGAAGGTAGTGGGGCCAGGCATGCCTAGGGAGAGGCATCTGAGCCTAGGGGTGTCCCCGAGGTCCCAGCATTGGGCAGAACATTGGCCCCAGTGATGGGGCGGAGGAAAAGAACTGGCTGCGTAGAGTAGGGCCACAAGGGAGACCTGAAGAGTGCGTAGTACTGGCATATGCAGAGTAGGGTTGCCAGGGGCAACCTAAAAGGCTGCACTAAAGTAAGTTAGTGAGTGGGCCCCAGTGAGAGAATTAAGTTGTTGCCCTAGAAAGGGGGCAAAGGAGAAGTTAGGCCAGAAGCAGAGCTGAGTCTTAGCGAGAGGGTGCACAGTGTACAACTGAGGATACCAGGGCAAGCAGAGCTAAAGGCTAAGGGTGGCCTGCAAGGGGCTGGGGGAAGTCATAGTGTGTAGTTTCATACCCAGTGTGGTGAGGCTGTGATGGCAAGTTCTAAAGGGAAGTGAGAGTCCCAGTGAGACCCTACAGCATGGGTCACAGTGAGGTACTGTGCCCAATGGATGCCATCTGCGAGGCATGGGACATGGTAAGGGAAGACTGCCCTAGACAAAGTGGCAGGCCAATATGGTGACTGGCCATGAGCAGGCACCATTGTCACACCATTTAAAACACTTCAAGCACTCTCTTCCTGTTCTGTATCCAGACATATCCTGGTCAAATGAATTTTAGGAGAGTCACAACTATCTTGAATGGCTGTTGGCTCTCTCCATTAAGTTAGTGATAGGTAAAAGAAGGGAAGAAATTCAAATAGTACCCCCCACTTTTTGTGTAAACATTACCCTAACTTACAAATTTAAAGAAACACACAAATGTATCCTTCTATGATACTGCATGCTATCAAGATAGTGGATAATGGGAAGCATTTGCACAATCAGTTTTATTTAGTTCCCACACAAGATGGATTGTGGGCAGCTTTTGTAACTTGTTCCACAATTGGGACCCATTCATGGGGCATTAAGTTATTGGCAATTTATCCTACCTGACTTTGTGGAAGTCTTCCTAAATTCTCATTGGGCAGCAAAAGAGAGGGGAATGCTCAGAGGGCCTCAACTGGCCAGATGACTGTAGCCTGCCCAACCTGGGGAGCAGCAAGGTCAATCTGACTTTCTGTTGTACATAACAGACAGCTGCCCAGTGAAAAAGTGCCCCACCTGTTTACAGATAACAAGCTTAAAATGCTTTTTGGTGTCAGAACTGCCTTGAAGCATCTGTACCAGAAATCCATACAGACTCTGTGGAAAGGGAAGGAACAGACAAGATAAAAATGGGTAGACTCCTAGCATGTCTTTGCTGCAGGACTTTGATTAAATGGTTAACTACTCTTTAAAGAAAAAACAGTGTTACATGTGGGAAATACTGTATTCTCTTGACCATAAGTTTGTGGTATTAGGTGGTTTCTAGTTTTCTCTACTCTTCTTTCAGCTAAATGACAGCTGTATTTTCCTTCAAACAACCTTCAAAACAAAAATACTACCTCCTGTCTCTATACAGGCATCCCACCTTGGCAACCTCTAGGTTATTGTTTCTTTAATATGGGCAATTCTGAACCAGGGTGCTACAGCACCGTATTGTGCCTTGGAATCTTATCAAAGATCTCCTGGGGTGCCACACAATGTTGGCACTGCTAGGTGTGCAAACATGGTTCCCAAGATATACCCAGAGATTTCAAATAGGAATCTAGAGTGTTAAAAACATTCTGACCTATTGTGGTCTTTCTGAATTCTTTGCAGCAGAAAAACTGCTCTATTTTTCTGTAGTCAAAACATGAGTAAAAACGAAGAGCTACTGAGGGGTGCCTCACGTCTAAAATGGTTGAGAACCACTGTTCTATACTCTCATGTTGTCTATTCTATAGGTTTGTCAGTAACTATATCCATCACAATGTCTCTAATTTTGCTCAAGACTCTATTCCACCTCTGCTGAAATCCTTGTTTCAGCTTTCATCTAACTGCAACTTTTTATGGTTATAGTGTCCATGTTGCAGGGTTCCAGATTCGAATACATGCAGAAAGCTCTACCACTTGTCTGAAGAAACAGAAACATGGCACATGCTTGAAATCTCCGTGGACTTCCTGTTCACTTTGAAATTCAGCCCTTTTGTTTATAAAGCTTTCTGAAGTTACTTCATCCTACGTTCTCCTAGACAGTGTTCCTTTACGCCTCCTTCGTATCCTCCTTGCTTGGTCTCCTGTTATCTCCCTACTATATGGCAAGGCAGCCTTTTCCTCTGCAATTTCTGTCATTGACAACTATTTTTCTACCTTACTTTCTCTAATGCATTTCAAATTTTGGCTAGATACCATTTCTGCCTTGTCTAGTCACCTTATTTCATTCCCCCTCTGCCTGCAGTTGTTGCTACAGTTGTATTTCAAACCAATTTACAAAGTTAATACAGTTTGTACATATGAAAGATGCTAGAATACACTGACATTTTTATTTTAAGAAGTGTGAACATGGCAAGACATTCTCTACTTCTTTTTCTATTAAAAGATAGTTCCCTGGGGGTTGTTGCTGTTCTCTTTGGGGTATTTCATCTGTTTCTTCCAGCTACAGCTAATAAGGGCTCATGATCCTCCTCAAAATTAAAGGCTGAAGCAGCCAAGTTTTCTTATGTTTTTAAAGCACAGTGTACACCCTCATTCATGTTAGTAAGTGCCTAGTCATGCAAGGGGACCAACTTAAATTACTGACACTCCTTGTGAGAATAAGTGTCTATCAGGGTGATTTAAGCGTTATACAGTGTAACCGTTAAATATCCTGAAATATCCATCAGGTCACCAAGAGTGCTTACAAAACCTGCATTTTTTTTTAATTTGATGGGGGCCCCTGAAAACTCTCTGCAGCCATGATGTAACACATGTGCATAGCTGCAGAGCACTTTTAAAATGGCTGATCGCACAAAAAAATTAACTCTGGTCATATAATAGCTTAAGGTGCCTAAAGCAGAGTACCTGGGGGAACCTGTGTTCTCTCCAAGGTTAATTTTTCACATAGGGGGTGGGGTGGGGCTGTGACTGGGGGAGGGAGCTGCCAGCTGCTTTGCTTTGTCTTGTATGGGGGGGGAGTGGAGGGTCGGGTGGAACGTAGTTCCTTCACCTTGCGAGCCTCCCCCAGCTACCTTGGCTTGGGTATTGGGGGAAACCAGGATGGGACTGCGAGGTGAGGGGGCTCTGTAACACCCCACCCATGCTGGCTGCTCCCTCCTCCTCCTCTCTCCCACACTGACGGCCCCAGAACTGGGGGCGGGCTCTAACTCATGGTGCTGTATGTAAAATGCACCCTAAATCACTAAAGCCAGTGCCCCCTCCTCTGCTGCTGCTTTTTTTTTTTTTTAAGAAAGGCTGCACATTTTGTTTTGTTATAATGCTTGTGGTCACCATCTTGGGTCATTAAATACTTCAGGTTTTGCTTAACGCTTGTTTTTTCAGGAACCAATTAAGAGTCCTAAGCAGCGGTTGCCTGTATTGGAAATTCTGGAATCTCAAATCTGGCAAACACCTCTGTCTTTGTCCTGAGTCATGAACTAGAACTCGGTGCACCAGATTCCAGTAACAATCAACATTAAGTAGCAGTACTCAGAAGCAACAGTACAGGCATACACCTTAATAAATTGCCTTAGGATTTATTTAGTCATGCAATAAATATAAAATTCATTTTTCATTTCTTTCAATTAACGGTATCAGGTTAAAGATGGGCTCTGCTCCCTTTTCTATAAGGCAAGTCTAGTGGGACTATTTTCAACAGCAAAATAAAACAGGGCAAATACTAATCCATGGAAGCTGTATTCTATGGGAAAATAAAATACTGGATGATAAATACAAAAATACTGGGGAAATATTACTTTGGCCATATTTGTAAAATAATGTTTAGCTATTCGGAATTAATTTCTACAGTTCATTTAGAGTTATGAAAAAGCATGTAATTTGCTGATTTTTTTTTTTTAAGGGCACGTAAACTCTCAGAAGTCTTGAAAGAGGCTTCTCCCAGTTTCCAGTCAGCACCTATCCACATACAATATTTGCAATTAGGCATTCACATCTAAGCCCAATTGTGGTTTTTATGGATGGCAGTTCTAATGTTTGCATATTCATTGATGTAAGGACTAAAAACTGCAAATCTGTTCATGTATCTGTTTCATTTTTCTTGTTTTTGTGTTCTTCCTTTTTTTTTTTTTTAATTCTTCTGCTTTTGTAGCTTTAAGATAGGCCCAGCCCAAAATATTATAGTAGATGATAATACCAGACTTAAAGTCAGTTGGATTTCTGTGCCACAAACCTGCACTAATCTAAGAATTATTGGGAAAAAAATCTTGGTACTTGTGTCCATTTCAAAGAGACTAGCTCCTTAGTGCTGCTAAGATTGCTTTGTCCTGCTGTAGTCGCGCAAAGTAGGCTTAAAGCTGATGTAACTGGCTAGTTGGGGATTCCCTTGACATGGAATAATTCCAGGAGTGGTGGAGAATATACAATTGTGGAAAAGGTGGTACAGTCAAAAAAAACCCTATATTTGGTTCTTTCCAGAGGTCTTAAATGCCCCTTGGAAGAAGTGGTTGTACACAACAGATATAATAATTTAAACTGGTTTGTGTAAGGGACAGTAAGAGACAATTTTCACGAAAATTAATCAAATTAAATTTTCACTTAGAATTAAGAATGACTTAAATATTTTCATCTTGTTTTTGGAAAACTGTTGTTCCATAAAGCATGACTTTTTTTTCTTTCAGTGTTTTTTGGAAACTCCTGGGTCTATGACGACATGCCTTTGAAGCCAGAAATATTGCTACATATTGACATATGCAATTTCCCTAGCTTTGTCAACTTATTTGTTTCCCTACTTTAGGATGGGACAGCACTTTATTGCTTCTTTGTCCCTAACTCAAGCAAAAATTCTCACTGTGTAACAGAGTATGGCATCAGTAAGGATCATGCAGGATTGGGGGCAAAAACTATTTTCTAATGTAACAGGAACAGCTTCTCTTAAAACATCTAGGGGCTAAAAAGAATGATGACCAATGTAGATGACTTGCTTGGGTTCTTAAATTGTCTGCGCATTAGTTGCCAGGTCAGGTAATTCCTAGAAGTAATTTTTTTGCTCTCAGAAACCCAGTGCTTCCCTATGCCAGTTAGGCTTCATGTACTAGTAGAATGTTTTTGTTTGCTAGACAGTATTGATCAAATCTTCATTACACTTTAACAAATACTTCCATGCCATCTTAATCTATAACATGGCGCCAAAGTATTCCTTTTGAGAGAACATACTGTAGCCAGTTCAATTAGATTTTTTTTTAACTATGTGATTTTAAAAATAAAAATAATAGCTTATACTTAAAACATCCTATTTGGGTAAGATCAAAGTCAACTTAAATAGCATGCCTTTGTATACCAGCTCTTCTTTACCACTGCCAAACTGAGAAGAAGGCTTACTTCTCCAACTTAGTAGTAGTAAACTCTCATTCATTTTTTTGACCTTGAAATAGAGGTCAACCCCAAATTATACAATTCAGGTGGCCAGTTCTAGCTGACTTCGTTTCATGTCAAGTGTTGTGTGATTAGTATGACCTCTTGTGTTAAAGTCGGGAATATTCAGTTGTTTATTGACTTAACAGATCAGACAAGCACAAAAGATATTCCGAAAGCTAGTGAGAGGAGAGTGCTTGCCCTAATTCTAAGGAAAGGCAGTCTGTCAACAACACAGACTGGATTTGTTGCTGTTCATATATTACAATATTAAAAATATGATTTCCCTATACAGAGTACATTAATCTTTTACATACACAAAGCTATATATTACATGCATCTTGATTTTTATCACTTAATTTCTAACTCTACTGAAAATTAAAATGATCAGAAAACACAAGTAACACATGTATTGTTGCTGCAGTTACACCAGTCAGAGGACTTGATTTGCCATTTGTCAAAATTCATTTAATGTCAATTTGCCAGAAATGAAGAACTTGAGATCCAAAACTGAAGGTTAAAATGTAAGTAACAGTAAGGTCACAGAATAGACACGGAAGGAAACTAGCAAGGAAGATCATAGTTAACGGTCTTGAAAGCCTTTATTTCACTCATTCCGTATCCTAGCACCAAATTTTGTGCCCAACTTGTATGCACAGATAAAGACCATATAGAGCCATAGTGTACTAATTTTAGATTTGCATATTATTATGAGCCCCTTCAAATCATAGGCAAAATAGGATGGTTTGAATCAGAAAACTAAGCTTAACTGGGGGTTCTCCTTTGTCTTTTTTATAGCAGCATTTCCCCTCAGGTAAAAAGTAAATTTTAAAATTTATTAAGTGTTGAAGAAAATTGACTAACTTGGTTTCACATAATTCCAATAATATAGATTGATACAACTTGAAAATTTAGACTGGTATACTAGATTAATGAGATCCATCTTTCATTCAGGTATGTATTAAGAAACTTTGTTCAGTTATTAATGAGGATTTGAATAGACATCTCATGATATTCTATACTGTAGACCATATAATTTTATATTTATGCCCTCTTTCCTCTACTCCTGCCTTTTTGTTTATAGCTTACTAAATCTAAACACCTTAATCTGCATGTCACTTGAACAATCCAGTTGCTTGCTTTTAGAACCATACTGGTTTAAGTCCATAAAGCTGCTATGAACATACATCTTATATGCAATGATCTTTATGCTTTGGTTGAGAATGAGGAAAAAATACAGAGGTTCCTTTTCTGAATGAAATAACTTGGGTGTTCAAAATAGGAATTCCACCCCAAAACTTTTCCTGGAGATGAATTCTAGTGTAACCTAGTGTTTCAAAGGAAATCTATTGTGCAAAATATAGAAACATCCACCTGAAAAAGAATTTCTGCTCTTCTAAACTTTTCTGGCATTTGTCTAACTCTAAAAATGCTTAGCACCAAAGCCTTCCCTAAACATTAAGGAGGAAAAGTAAGATGGAAAGACACTTTGGCCCCTTCTATCCTTGTCATTCAAGGGCAACTTTACAGTTTCTGAAAACAGGGCTGTCTTATGGAAAAGCTACCCCAGCTTTTACTATAATTGTGAGGACAGCATGGTGACAATCAAGTGAATCACTTACCCTTCTTCTGATCCTTTTCTCTCTAAGCAAATGCAAACAGAGAGACTTTATCTGGCAGAGATATTAAAGCTTTGAAGGGGGAGCTGAGAAAATGAATTATTCACTTACACTCAGTGCGGGGAAAGAAAAGGCGAAACAAGTAGCAGGTGAGCAACCTCCGTGTTGCTGCAGAATAGAGTTTCAGGAACCTGAATCCAGGTCGGCAATTCAATTACTTTAATGACAGTGATCCTGTTTCAACACTTACAGCTTCTGCTCCCCCATTACAATGAGTCCCCAACCTAGAAGCCCTTAGCTGAGCTGTTCTTGGAAGACATGTTAAAGCCCTGGGGGAAGAGCTCAGGGCCTGGTTTCTCCCTATGTCTGGCAGTGGGAAGTCACCACTAACAGCCAAGCTAAAGACCCACCTGTAGCAAAAGCTCTTTGTGTGAGGGGAGCTGGAAGGTTGTGAGGGGAATGTAACTCACAACTGTTTCCACAGATACTTTTATTGGTGGTGGCCAAGTTCAGCCCTACGTATATTGTCCCTTTTTCTCTCTCTTCCCCTCCCCACCCTTTATCAGAGCCAAATAGCCTGTTTCTCTGCTCACCTCCTAGTCAGGGAAGCAGTGCCTAGGACAGCACAAGGCTGAAATTGGCTCCTTATTCCTAGTTCCTTTTTCAAAGCTAATCTGTACACTATTAAAGGCTGTGAGTAATAAATAAGACAGGCTCAAAGAGTCAGAATTTCCTCAGAAATCTATACAGGTTTCCCTTGCCAGCCATGGTTGTGCCAGCCATGATTTTGAGTATCCATACTTTGTATTCTGCATACCATTTTGGCTACCACGGTATACAGTTTTGAGCAACCATGGTTTTCCATGGCCGCGCATCAGGCTGTGCCACCTGCCATTTTTCCCGTAAGCCTTTTGTTTTGCCAACCCCAGGAACTTTCAAGACCCTAGTCCCTATGGTTGGCGAGGGAAACCTGGATTTACTGATAAGGATGGAAAATGCTGTCATGCATCAAGTACATGGCCCTGAATGAGGAGCTGAGATTACAGGGCAAAGCCTTGTCCAGGTCACCCCAGACCACACATCTCTGTGGAGGAGGGGATGACACTTCTGAACAGGTGTGGGCAGGGCAGTGCCAGCCTGCCCTGTGTGCAATGTCCAGTGCCCCAAAACCAGGATCAGGGAATAAGGACCCAGTGGAGGCCAGCAGCAGCAAGGGGAGGCCGGCTCCAGCCCCCTGGCCGAGCCTTGGGCGCTCTCCCGGCCGAGGCCAGGCGGAGGGCAGGCCGTGCCCCGCGCTATCCCGCTCTGTGCCTGTCTTGCAGGACTCGGGCGTCCCGGACGGGAGGCGAAGGACAGCGGCCGCCCCGAAGCGCGGTTGAAGACCGGGCCGGGGAGCAGCGGGATGCGCAGGATGTTTCGGAAGAAGCGGAAATGTGAGCCCAGCGCGCGGGCTGCGGCCGGGGAAACCCCCGGGCCTGGCCGGGCTTCCCCGCTCCCTCCCTGGGCAGCCCCGGCGCGGGGATGCCGAGGGCTTCCCCCTCCCCAGGCGCGGCGGGAGCGGGAGCCTCCCCATCTCCTGGTTCAGTGCAAAGTGGGGAACCGCACCCGCACGTGCCACTGCAGGCGGGCGGGGTGGGGGCGGGAAATTGGGCCGAGCCCTTACCTGCCCGGGGCGGGGGGATCCCGGGGCGGGGGTGGTGGACGGCCGCGGGCAGCTGCTGGCGGGATCCTCCTTCCCCCCCTCACGCCGCAGCGCTTCCCCCCCTCCCGCCAGGTGACGTGATGCCCGTTGTTTGGGTCCGCCCGACCAATGGGACGCGGCGGCTGGATTCTACGGGAGCCGGGATGGGCCCTTGGTGGCGGCGGCAGCAGGACTCTCCGCCGCCCAGCGTCACGCATTGCGCAGGGCGCAGCAGCGCTGGGTCGTCCTGCGGCTTTAACAGCGCGGACATGGACACCCCGCGGCACTTCCCGCCGGGCTTCGGCGCCGAGCAGCCGCCGCCGCAGGGCCCGGACAAGGCGGGCGCGGCGCCGCACAGCCCGTGCGTGCAGTGCAACAGCTGCGCCTACTACGGGGCGGCGGCGGCAGTGGGGGACAACCTGCCGCTGCTGCTCCGCACGTCCTCGCCGCTGTCGGGCGCCTTCCGCACGCACTCCTCGCCCCTCTTGTCCTCCGCCGCCTCGTCCCGCCAGGGCAGCCAGCTGAGCGTGAGCGAGCTGCCGCCCCCCAGCCATGCCGGCGCGTGCAGGCAGTACCACGCGGCGCCGCACTACACGCCGTGCCCCGGCCGGCACCCGGCGGCCAGCCCCAGCAGTAGCGGCGGCAGCGGCGTCCAGCAGCAGCAGCAGCGCCGGGAGAGCAACCCCTTTACCGAAATAGCCATGAGCAGCTGCCGGTACAACGGCGGCGTCATGCGGCCGCTCAGCCACCTGGGCTCGTCCCGCAGGAACCTGCACGAGCTGGACGCCGAGGCGCAGCCGCTGCAGCCGCCGCTCGCCAGCCCCAGCGCCGCCGCCCCGGAGATCGTCGTGTCCAAGCCCGAGCACAACAACTCCAACAACCTGGCGCTGTACGGACCTGGCCCCGGCCCCGGCCCCGGCCCCGGCCCCGGCCCCGGCCCCGGCGCGGCGGGCGGCAGCCTGAGCAACAGCGGCAGCAAGTCGAGCAAGAAGAAGAACCAGAACATCGGCTACAAGCTGGGGCACCGCCGCGCGCTCTTCGAGAAGCGCAAGCGCCTCAGCGACTATGCGCTCATCTTCGGCATGTTCGGCATCGTCGTCATGGTCATCGAGACCGAGCTGTCCTGGGGAGCCTACACCAAGGTGCCGCCCTCACCCCGAGCCGCTGCCCTCGGCCCCGGCGGGGCCTGGAGGAGGGAGCCCAGGCCCGTTGTTGCAAATCTGGGGAAGCCCCGACCTGCCATGCCCTGCCCTGCCCTGTCCTGTCCATTCTGGCCATGTCCTGCTGGGCTGTGCCCTGCCTTGTCCAGTTGTGCCTTGCCCTGCCTGCTGCACCAGGCACTGGAGTAACTTAGTTTGTCACTCTTGGGCAACACATCCCCAGCCACTGGCTGTGGCAGAGCCTCTATTTCGGTGGCTCGTTCTGTGCGGTGGAAAGTGGCTCTCACAGAACCCTGCACTTTGCAACCCAGGTGGGGTGGAGGGTGAAGAAGGGCAGGATGTGGCGGGGAGATCTCTCTCCTCTCTCTCTCTCTCTCCCCTTTTCTTTTCTTTTCTTTTTTTTTTTTTTTTGCCTGTTCACGGACACCCTCATTTCTCTGTTGCAGGAGTCGCTGTATTCATTAGCTCTAAAATGCCTTATTAGCCTCTCCACGATCATTCTGCTCGGTCTTATCATTGTATACCACGCCAGGGAAATTCAGGTAATGAATGCTCTGCTTCTTTAGTTATCAAAGGTTGCAACGTAACAATGTTCATGCAAAACACTCGTATATCTTCCTCTCTTTCTTACCCCCCAATAATCCCACCTTCTTCCCTGAGTATTTATTCTTTCACTGCTTCAGGGGGGGAAATAAAAGACTGTCCCCAGATTTTAGTCACTTACAGAGATTTAAATACAGACATACACAGAGCTTTGTGTTTGTTTGGTTTTTTTACTAGCAGCTACAGCAATGCCTTTGTAATGTGATTTCTCACTCCTGAACATTGAATACAGTATTCCGTTACTCTAGGCTGTATGGGAAATGTATTAGCCGAGCATGTTTTAAAAAAAAAAAAAAAAAAAAAGAGCATGGCATTCACCAGTGACTGTCTATAAACTATGCTAATTCATACATCTTTGGATCACATGATTCATTAGTGAGTGGCTTCGGTCACCTCTAGCTGTGGAATCTTCCATGCTATCTTCTATAAAATTTGTTTAGAAGTAGAAACAAAAGGAGCAAAAAGGAAAAGAAAAGAGAAGAGAAACAGGTTCTCAAACTTTAAATTAAAGCCATCTAGTAAAACAATATGAGGCAATAAAGATTCATCTTGAGTATTGCCTTAATTATCAATAAAATACAGCTTAACAGGATTTAGAGAACTTCTTTCCATAAGCCAAACCAGAAAAATAATTCTAAGGGATACTGTCCTAGTGCTGAAATTCCTTAGTTCTCACTCTGAGTTGGGAGTTTTTTCCTCCATCTCAGGAATGTATGTCCCTGCCTGCTGAGGATCTGCTGATAGTGTTGCAGATGTTTTTAAAGTGATTCTCTTCTATTCCTAGATACCTAGTGGTGTAGCTATCGCTTTTGGAAAACTTGTGGCTAAAGGCAGACATGAATGTTTCTAGAACAGAGAGAACTTTCTTCAGTATTACCAATGAATGCAAAATGTGCAATGCTTCTATAAATGAACAGGACTATGGTTGCTTTATAGGCATATGCAAAAGGTTTATATCTACTGAACATAGAGTAAGGAAACATTTGGGGATTTTATTTATTTATTTATTTATTTATTTATTTATTTATTTTTTTGGTGCGTCTCTCCCCACCCCCTCAACCCCCCCAGGACAAATTGCAATTTGGAGTCTTAAACCTGAAAACCTTTTGAGGAAAAAACCTTTTTGGATTGGGCTCTGGTTTCCGTGTTATGTATGAAACAAGTTAATCTAATTCCTCTGGAGCAGCTGACTTTATGGTGAGAGAGTATTAATGGGGACTATTGAAACACTTCAGAAAAATAAACTTTTTGAGGAAATGGGACTACCAATATAAACAGTTAACTTATTTTTCTTATGTCTTTTATCTGCAAAGTAGAGCTTTATGCCAGTGTATCTGGCTCTGGAAATTGTGGAAAGGGTTTCTATAAAAAATTCAATTTAAGAAACAACCTCCTTAGATACCGTAATTATTGTGATCCTTTGACCTTTTTTTAAAAAAAAAATAAAAAAAACCAAACTTATAATTAACTACTTATTCTATGTTCTTGTTAGTTTGAAATAAATGTTGAGTTAGCATTGTCTATAACTGTAACTAGTTTACTAATTTTGGTATTACAGTTACATTAGTGTAACTGTAATACTGAAACGTAATGCTTGTTCGTTGAAGCAATCAATATGACTGTTGTTGGAGGGAAGGGGACGAAAGAGCAAAACTTTGTGATAATCAATCTATTTTCAACCTGAAGTTTATTTTGTGGAGGAACGGGGATAAAACTGCATTCATAAATGAACTTTAATAATCTAAAACAAATCTGAGAAATATCACTGATTTTTGTCTTAGTATCTTGATTTGTAACAATTGTTTAGAAAGAAAGTACTGTTAGATCTCTACAAATAATTGGGCAGACTCCATGTTTACTACAGCTATAGCATCTGTTTGCTTACCTCTTCTTCATTTGTTAAACACCTTGTACGTCTATTGTTTTTCAGTTAGATGTAAAATCAAAGCCCTACAATGACGGGGGGTTTTTTTCCTTGTCTATAATAAAAATGGCTATTTTCTTGCATTTCTACTAGTTCTGGGTTTAACTGGGAATTTTAAATAACTCCACCATGATTGAGAAAAAATAGAAGGAATCGCACCATCCCATAGCATAATCAAGGTTAAGATAATTTTTAATGCTGCCTGAAGGTATTAGAAGGAGACTGTATCATTATTTCACAGCTATTTGACTTTATTCTATGTAAGACCTGCTGTAGACTGCAATAATCATTGCAGGGTCCTAGGCAAATTCCAGTTCCTCTGGGCTCAGTTCATTCACCTGGAAAATTAAGAAGGACCTTTCTTTTGTCAAGGAAAACATTGGCCACTATATCACCTTTAGTGAGACAGTATTACATATCCTTGTCATTTAGAGGCAACATTTTGCACTGTTTTTGTTAAGATATGTTATTGTGAATAATGACTGAACAGCCACATAGGTAACAAATACCTAGTAGTACCAAAAGTGAGTGGTATTTATGCTTTAGGCCTTGATATAGTAGAACTATTTTAAATACTTCGGGTCCTAATAAAAATGTAGGAAATTTTTTTGGCTAATTATTTTTCCCATGAAAAATACTGAATAATCCCATCAACACAGTTGCTTAAAATTGATCTTCTTTACAGCCTTCTGCTTGCTGAAGAGACACAGTGTCAAGTTCTGCAGTCCTTCTCTCAGGCAAATCTCTTGTTACCTTTTTATAAGAGGTGTTTTGTCTTGTTTTTGCCCCCCCGCCCCTTTTAATGGGGATGCCAGGATGCTATACATAAAGCAGTGGCTTTCAACCTGTGGTCTGCAAACCCCTGGGGGTTTGTGGACTATGTCAAAGGGATAAGTGAAAGAAGACTGATCAATTAAACGTACATGAATACCCACACTTACAATTCAAAGGGGTTTACACCTCCATATGAAAATATTTTTGGGGTCTGCAAATGAAAAAAAGGTTGAAAACCAATGCCATAGATAAGTGCTATTTTTTATACATTTTTATTTAATTTCTTTTTTGGAAGTGTTGTTTGAATTAACTATTTTGTGTTAGCCTAATTTGTATTTCATCATAAATTCTGTCTTAATTCTCAGTTGACAAGTGCTGAGACTGTGCTAGTGAGCATAGTGCAAGCTAACAAGAACTCACAGAGATGGCAAACTATTCTGGGAAATGGTAGAACATGAGTATTTTTCCGTTTGTAGCATGACGGGTTTTACAGTCTGAAATCAGGAACAATACTTGGAAACAGGGACTGTGTTTGGATGTAGAATATGCTGTGGTAATAAAATGAGAGTTTAGAAATCACTTCTCACAAAAAAATCATTATTGAAAACATCTGATGACCTAAAATCCTGCTGGCTGAAATAAGAGTTTCTTCTTGATCTTTTGGTATCCTTCTCCTTTGAGTTGTAGCTGAGGGAAATCTGAAAATCAGTATGTGGTGCCAACATTTCTTTTTTGGAGGTGACTATATTTTTATAAATTTAAATGTTCCTTTTGATGGTTGTCTCATGAAAGCTAGAAAAACTGGCAGCCCACAAGTGACCAGCCATCCTATTTTAAGGGCACTTGGTAAGAAGATATTTCACTGAGGAAAATATACAAATGAGTTCCAGTTGATTGCGACTTATGTTAGGTTCTTATTTGGTAGACTATGTAATTTGTAGTAGGCAGAAGCTCCTCACACTGTAGGTTTTTTTCAGCACCGCAGACAGCTCCATACATTGGAAATACCTTTCTCTGTTAGGTTACGTAATTTTACTTTTTGTTCAAAATCAAAGCTTTGTATGTGTCCTTCAGTTCCCATTTCAAAATGCTTCTGGAAATCTAAGACTTCAAAATCGACTCAACAAAATGTTGTTTACGGCGTAGAAGTTCATGACTTTTAAATGCACATTAAGTCTTGCATTTTAAACCCATTAGGAAAACAAATTCATTTTTATGCTGTAATAAATGTGCGTGGACTCCTTGTTCTGTCAAATTCCAGGATTCCTGAACACTTTGAATTTTTGGAAGACAATATATGTAGTGTGATTTTTTTTTTTTTTTAATTTATGTTAGGTTTTTAAAAAGTACATACTTGAAATACACTATTATGTCACTAGCATACCATAAAATTATGGTCATGCAATTTTTTTTCAGGTTTGTGTATAAAGAGGGAACTATTAACGTAATATATTAATTTTTCTATATGAACACTATTAAAAGGATAAGACCGGTCAACAGGATGAGGAAAGTGTACGTGATTGTTAGCTTATGTGATTTTTGAAAAAGGCAAGAAACTAGGAATCAAGGATGCAGACGCACTTAACTCTGAGTCATTTACTTTGGGTTGGCCTATCATAACCATAATTCCATGCAGACATTGTAGTTGGGAAGATTATGAAATATTCATTAGAATCCCTATTTGTGCAAAAGAAACCTCTGTGGCAGTTGATCTGTCAGTCTTCTGAATACCTAAAATCAATCAAACAAATGAACAGACCAACAAACTCCTCTTATTTTTGGAGACAGAGATGAATCTCAGTAGGAAAAATCGCCTGTTGCTACTTCGTCAGGCCTAAACTAAGATAAGCATGAATAAAAGTGTCATTCAGTAGTCTTGTTTCTCTTGCCAGGGACAGACTAATGGCCTATTATTCTGAAGGCAAACTTACTCCACTGAAAAATTGGTGGTCAGTGGCCATGTCCACACATGCATTTATGTTGGCTTAAATTTACTGCACAGTAATTGGGGAATAGGCTGGCGTCTACATGTGCAGGTGACCTAGGACTAAATTTAGTACCACGTCAGAGCAGTCTGTCATGTGCCCCTGTGGCCACTGGGGGGAGCTCCAGCCTCCAGCCACATGACTCTCAGCACTTAGAACTAAGTTTTAGTCCCAAAATGAAGCCAGGAGAGGCAGCCAGCCAGGAGCCCTGTGGCTGGGCTCAGACTGGTCCTCTAGTGGTCCCCTAGTGGCTGGGCAGACCCAGCAGGGAGGCCCCCTGGATTATTGTGCGGTAACATGTCTACGTGTCCGTTAATGCGCAGTAACTAATTGGGAGTAAGTTTGATACCTGCATGATGCAGGTATCAAACTTATGCTCAAGTTGGCATAAGTCTCTATATTTACTGTACAGTATGGGTGTACATGTATAGACATGCATCTGTACTGTGCAGTACTTTCAGTTACTGTGCAGTAAATGCACACATGTAGATATACCCAGTTGTAGGTAAAAAGAGGAGATCTTTCCAGGACTAGTGATGTAATTTTTAACCTCTTAATACTCTATGGGTTAGTACTTGGCATGTAGAATTTCCATCTAGAATGAATGCTTAGTTTAAGGTCATAAATACAAAAAATTTGTCTGCGTGTGAAAGAATTAGAGTAGGTGAATTAAGAGTGTCTCTTGAGGTGTACAAAAGTCATTGTTGATGTGATTGAGTCAGCTTTAATTTTAAGGCTGGGACAAGTTTAAATATAGGTTTCTAAATTTTGCCACCTCTGTACTGGATGAAATAGGAAATGTAAATCCTATAATTTCTGATAAGCACTGAATACCAGACATGATTTAGTCACACTTAGTTGTGCCCTTATATAGAGAGGTTCTTACATTATTAATGCATGGAATGATAATAAATATTGGTTGTTTATTGAGTTTGTGTGTACCAGGAATTCAATTGTGGTGCTTAGGTTTTGCCCCCAAAAGGGGTTATTTGGTACTTCTAGACATTTCATGCATGCACAACATCACAGCGTAGGAGAGGAAGACCAATATAGGCAGAAGCCATCAACAGGAAATAAATTGTAGAAGCTATTTTTAAGGAGAGTAAAGGCAAGGAGATGGGAGTCTGTTCAACATAGAATCTATGTGAAGTAAATAGAAATTCTCTTTGGGTAAACTTACCTGTATGCTCATGGTTGGGGATTTCTGATTTTAGAGTTGATCTTTATAACACTTCAGTGACAGTGTACAATTAGAATTTGTTCTTATGATCACTGGATTAAAAAAAAAATAACTCAAAAGAGCTTCATTAAATGCTTTCTTGTGTGTGGAATGAAATGGCTAGAAAGATGAAAGTTGCCTCATTACTTACAGCTAAGTTACTAACAACAAAACTGTGTAAGAAATAAGATGGGTAACTTGGAATTGATTTGCAGCTTGATAGTTTAAATTGGTGGTTGACAAAGTTTTCAAGCTATGTCTGGAATGACCCAGATCAGGTCAGAGGCAGGAAGGCTGGCTCTAGGACCCAGCTTCTGCTACCTCCACTTCTCCCTGCTGTAGCCTAAGGGGAAGTGCCAGTAGTGGAAGCTGCAGGCTGCAGGCCAACTCATGGGCTATAGGTTGTCAACCCCTGGGTTAAGTTCTTAGAAATGGTATCTGATGAACTAAGCAAAAGGAGAGTATAAAAATGCAGGCCTACTTCCTCCTCCCACTTTATGGTCCAGGATGGGTTTGATTTAAATCAAATACATTTTAAATCACTGGTCAGGAAGCCTTGATTTTAAGCATTGTTTTCTACAAAAAGCGCATTCTTGTTGTTTGATATAACCTTTGTTAAAATATTCCCAAACAGGGTCTCTTTTACAGCCTGGCAAGCCTGCTGCATTGTCACTAGATCTCAAATCAATGGAAAGGCTAGACTCAGAAATGTATTCCTCAAGACTTCTTGGAATGTTCTGCTCAAAATGTTTCTCTTTTGTTTCTACTGCCCTTCCCTTCTTGTATTTATCTCCAGACTCCTCCTCTTTGCCCAAATCTACTTCACCCCCAACAACCCTCTATTCATTGAACTTCTTGAAATTTTGCACTTTTAGAGAGAGGCAAGGGTTTGACTCAACGTACACAAACTTGCAGAGAGATAACAGGTCTGATGGGTAATCGGGTCTGTTCTCTCTCGCTTCCATATACTG
This sequence comes from Alligator mississippiensis, assembly GCF_030867095.1. Classification (NCBI taxonomy): domain Eukaryota; kingdom Metazoa; phylum Chordata; order Crocodylia; family Alligatoridae; genus Alligator; species Alligator mississippiensis. The sequence goes on along the minus strand of NC_081826.1, from coordinate 226,056,271 downwards.
CTGTTAGCAAGGATGTTATCTCTGGAGACAGTTTGAGAACTGAAACTAAGCATCACAGTAATACTCAATGGGATCTTCCAGACTGAGCACTGAGTCCCATTGGATAGAGTGATTTTTTTTTTCTTTAGTCTTTATTAATCTATAGATGAGTCTCTGGGAACCCCATAAGATTGGGCCCGTAATATAGTCCTCGGCCTGTTTGTGACCTATTTATAAAACTTTTCTAAAAAGGTTGCATGAATATATTGTCTCAAGTAGTACCTAATTAGAATTTACAATCCCTATTCCATGATGGTATCTTTGAGCTCTAACATATCCTAAATTAAAACTAGCTTTATATAGGCTTATTTTTTTAAGCAACTTAACCAAAAAAAAATATGATTAAATAAAAAATGATTTAAATAACATTTGACTTTTTTTTTAAAGTTGATTTTTATCCACCCTGTTATGGTCCTGAAATACACAAATTAATAGTGTACAATGAAAAGCAATTGCTGTTGTTCTTCTATGCTCATACTAGTCTCAGGATTAGTTGTTATTACAAAAATGCATGAGGTACCCATCATCATAATGCATAAGGCACCCTTTTTATGTATAAAGGGCCTGTTATCTCCTTGTTTTAAATAATGAAAGAGAGCAATATTTAATGAGCTTCAACTATTTCTTTCTTGAAAGAGTGTTATGTTTCTACTCCACCTCCATCAAACTGGGCTTGGTGCTAAATTCATAATTGTTGCAGGGCAAAACTTAATAGGAATTCACAAAAATTGGACATGTAACTCTAATATTACTGAGGTGATGTTAACTTTTTATTTATATGGTTAGATTCAAGAAAGTCATGGTCATTCTGTCTTACGTAACACAGAGCACACAAGACCTGTGCTGATTGTAAACCAAAATCCCTCTGGGGAAAAGTCACAGTGTCACAAAGTTCACAATAAAGAAAAGATGTTGGTGTAATTGGTAGGTCCAGGGGACTTCTCCGCCCAAGTCAATGCCATCCAGCTTTGTAACACTTGGGCAGCTTGGGGTGTGGTGGAGAGAGAGAGATTATTTTATCTAAGCAACACTGCTTCAGTGGAGTGGTACGTGTTTATATTGCTGGCCCTGTAGCAAGTATTTTGCTAAGGTTGTGCCAGAAGGAACAGAGCCTGGCTCACCCTCACGTAAGTGTGTGGGATCTACAGAGCTAACCACTCCCTGCTCCCCAACCCCCAAAACAAAACAAAACAAAAACCCTGAAAACAAAACAAAAAAAAAATGCAGCAAACAAATGAGCACCACACGAACAACTCAACTTAGGAAAACACAAAAGCTTGATTCTGAATAGACGCAAGAAGCAAGTCTGTAGAGTAATGATGCTTTAATGATCCTAGTCTCATGCTCATTCAAGTTCTTTAGCACTTTTGATTTATTCAGTGATCAGGCTGTGTACCCAAAATGAGATGCATCTTTCTGATCCATACTTGGTTCATTGTATGTTTGTCCTTAGAAAATCCTTTGCTACTAGAGGAGTTTCTGCTCCTGGATTTTGTGGTAAATGCATGCTAAAAGTCCACAGTGCAAACAAAAGATCTATAATATATGTCAGAGATTACTTCCTTTAGTTTGTTGAAGGATGGCTACAAAGCATGCAACTATTCCTTTTTATTGAAAGGCTAATGCGTGGATTTAAGAGTTTCTTTCAGTCTAATTATCTTGCTCTTAAAATGTCCTTATTTTTTAAAAGTGCTTGAGCACTTGTAGAATCTGTTTACTTAAGTAAAAATTGTAGGTGCTAAACATCTCTGAAAATAAGAATTGTGTTTATCCATAATACCAAATGAGGGATTGATGTTGATGTTGGGGACCTCCATAAGTTTGTTTGAACATCCAGTTAATAGTCTTTGAACATGATTTTTTTGAGCTTAGTTTTAGGGATGCTCATTGGCAGAGCTTCATTCGTCAGTGTACAACTGAATAATGATAAAAACATCTAACTCCCCTTTTTACTTAAATGCAGTGTTACCTAAAGGTTATTCTGTGTATGTGGCCATCACATAATGATTGCCAGGCTTTTGTAATTAGTACTTACAGCAGTATGTGCAACTGTCAAGAATCTTATTATACAAAGAAAACAAAACAATTTGGAAAATGGGGGTCAAAACCTCTACATACGTAAATTGTTGTAGCTCAGCTGACATGAATAGTGCTAGATCGTTTTATGCCAGCTGAGAATCTGTTCCATAAGATGCTGTTACTTTTCGAGCATGTACATCTGTAGTGTTTGTCTTGCAATAATAGAAAATATGTTGGAATCTCCTTTTGCTTCAGTGTAGTTTCTTTTATACCAGTTTAAATGAAGAGAACAAGACCAAACAGATTTTGGCAATATTTCTGCAACACATCTATGAAATATATCTGACCTACTGAATGTAATATTCTGGCCTTTGAATTTGATTTGAGATGGGTTTGCAATCAGTTAGAATGGAGACCAGAATGGAAATAGCTATGATGTTGTATTGGATTCAGGTGCATTGAAGGAGCATTGTGGAGGCTTCCATAGAATTGGTCCAACTTTAATAAGTATCGTTAGCCCCTTATTTTCAAGATAACTCAAATATAATTCTTTTGCCTATTCCTTAAAACATGAATAACTGTATCATATTTTGATCTGCAACTCCTCTTTAGTAAAATAAAAGTATGTTGCATGAAACAGACAATAAAGAGGTTGTAGTATAATTAACTTTTTAATTAGCTTTTAGGTAATCTGAATGCTTTACCCAATGTTCTAATGTTCAAATATTTTCCGTATTTATCGTATAGTCAATTTAACTATTATGAGGGGTAGGAAACATCAGTTAAATGTCTTTAAGCAGAACTCAGTTCAGTTGAAGAAAGAAGACACAGTTCATGACACAACAGATGAGTGTCATTCAGTATAAAATATCTCCCTTTATTGTTTCAGTGGCATTTCTTTATGATGTAATAAATTCTATTACATTTGAAAGTTGCATGAAAAGTTTTTTCCATTCTGAAAATGTGATGTATGCGATATTAAACCATGTTACTTTTAGCAGATTACTTATTTTCATCGAGGGCCTGTCGGCAATCATTGTCACATAAATTTTGTAAAGAAAAATTATTAAAATAGATTGCTCTTTCATATTGAAGTCTGACCCAGAGGCAAGTTTTATAGATTATCCTGCTGTCTTACAAATCTTTCTTCTATTAAGGAAAATAGTGAAATATAGAGCAGATTCTATCACTTACAGCAAATTTGTGTTTAAAGTTGAATTTTGCAGCTGAAAATGCTGATAGTTTAGTTTCTATTATACATCTATCATGAGTATAATGGCCTCTTTTCAATACTGTTGCTCAGGAAGGCTCATTTGTATTTTATCAGTTCATTGAGCTCTTCACTAGAACAATTCCTGTAATTGTCCTAGTTGATCAGTGTCAAAATAGACCCTTAATAAAAATACTTCTTATGTTGACTTTTTATAAAACTCCATTCTAAGAAAGGGAAACAAATTAAATATTTATTCAAGGCTGAATACTGAGAAGCACGAAGGGGCTGCAATAGTATGTTCCCCCAGCTCCCATTCAGTTGCATGGAAGTTGAGCATGCACTGCTCCTGGCAGGACTGAATCTTTATTGAAGAAGTAACCATCTTTCTTAAGCAGGGAGGCCATTGTTGTTGTCTTTGGTCTTTTACATTTTAAATCAGCAAATTATGTTTTTTCACTTTTGACATTTAACTATATATTGTATGTTTTCTTCTTTTAAAAAGTAGGTCTGTTTTGAAGATTAATTCTGTAAAAGTAGCAAATTCTTTAGCTACAGGTCTAGTCCATTCACTAAGAGTGCAGTAAAAGCCCTGTTTTCTGGCATGTGTGGAATGGAGGGTGCTGGTAATCTGTGTCCCAGGTAACTGGTGCTTTTAGGGGTTTCCGGTCAGATGCAGTGTGGTTGGGGGTGGGGGGGGGAGGGAAGTGGCACTGGCTGCACAAGGGGTAGTGAGGGTGGTGGTGGCCGCACATGGGGCGTCGACAGCACAGGGTGGTGGGTGGCGGCGGTGGTTGCTGCGTGCGAAATAGAAACGCGGTGGTTGCTGCGTGCGAAATAGAAATGCTGGTTAGTAAAATGCTAGATAACAGGGCTTTTACTGTATTATGTTATGGCTTATGTGACAAATTTTTCGTAACACCCCAGAGAGCTGGACTGTATGCCTTTACTATGATCAAAAGAATTGCTGAGTTCCAATCTGTTACATCTGGACAAACTTGTTTAAGCCAATGGCTATGCACAGGGGTTAGTGAGAGTTAACTGAAAAGCAAAGGAGTTGGAAGGGGGATTGTAACTGAAACTATAATTTGGCCTGACATAACATCTGTTACAAGAAGGAAGGATCGATTCCCAGCTTGGCTGTGAGAGGTTAGGTTTTGAGAACTGGCAGTTGAGGTGGGTGAGTGAATTGTTTTTCTGATTAATGGCCTGTTTTGGAAGTAGTGAGGAAATAAAAGTATGAGGCTATATAATTAAATTATTAGAGAGTTACTTTTTGGGGTAGATTCATTCTAATTTTGCCATAGGCAACAAATATTTCTGATTGGCTTTTATGTTAGGTCAGTTGAGCTATGGCACAAATCTAAATATGTATGCCACACAATAAATTGAACTTTCGCTTTTGGATTATAACTTGAACTGTTGTAGTTCTAGCTGAATGTCTTTCATGAGTAACTAAACTTCAGTCCCACGGTTTGTTATATGTAAGTGTAATAAGTAAGAAAAAAAGCACATATTGAGGTGTTTAGTATTAAATAATTTAAAAGCATAATATTAGCACCACAAGAATAAGTTAATGTTATGAATATTAACCCCACTTTACAGATGGGGATATGTGGGCAAAGAGTTTAACTGATCTATCCAGATTTATTTAGTTACTGTAGATCTGCAAAGCCAAGCAACAGCCTTCTTGTTAACTGAATTCAAAGTTATTAATCCACCTCTTAGTTTGTAAAGGGGACACTCTTTGATGTGCGAAATTGTTTGCATCTCTCTACAAGTGCATGGTAAGTTAGCACTGAGGCCCCAGCTGTAAAGGGTGGCTGCTCAAAGACCTTGGCCTGTCTTGAACCTGTTTAGCAGGGAACAATCTTGCCATTATAGTTCAAAGCCAGCAGGTTGAGGAATGGAGTTTGTCACAAGGAACTTGTTTGTGACTTCCTGTGATTCCCACTCCTTGATCCAGAGGGCTTTTGCAAACAGATCCTGGACAGGGAGGTTGCTCCATAAGGGGTGTTGCGAAGGAAGGCGGACCTTGGATGGATTAAATGAGTCATTGTAGAGTAGTAGGTAAGGTGCAGCATGAAAGGTTTCAACCAACTTCTGGGTCATCGTCAGTTAGTGGATGTGTTGGGGAGTGATATTTGCAAGGAGGGAGGGGAGTCAAGCCAAGGGTTCCAGTTATGATATGCATGGTTGCATTCAGCCGAGTGTCAGCAAGTTACGTATCTGATGATCTTTGCCAGACAGATGCACAATAATCTGCTGCTGAGTATGATGGGGCAAGGGCTGAAGTCCAGAGTGTGACTGCAGCTCCTCACATTGATCCAGCAAGCTTGGCTAGCAAGTTGTTTTGGGATTTGACCTTTGCTGCTATTTTCTTTAAATGTTCCCAGAAAGTCAGGGTTCTGTCTAAAGATACTCCCAAGCATGTTGGGTAGGGATCATGCTTTAGTCTCTGAACACCCATATACATATTAAGTTCTTTTTTGGCACTGGCATTGTGGAGATGGAACACACTAGATACAGTTTTGGTAGGACTCAGCATGAGCTGCCATGTGGTTCAGTAGTCTGCCAGCTTTGTCACATCTTTGTTCAGGGTCTGGTCCAGAGTGCAGAAAGATGGAGCTTGAGTGGTACAGCAGATGTCATCAGCATAGGTGAATTTGCAGGTTGTTGGTAGATCATTTATATATAAGTTGAACAGGGTTGGAGTGAGCATTGAGCCCTGTGGAAGTCCATTGGCCTGTCTCCTCCATGTGCTTGTCTCCTCCATGTGCTTATCCGGAGACACTGTGGGAGTCTTGGTCAGAGTTGTGATCAGAATTCAGCTTCTCCTACATGCCGGTGGAAGTAGAAGTAGAGTAAATAGATGTTTTTGTCCATTTATGTGAAATTCTTGAACTGTGGTATACAATTAAATAATACTGGTATAACGCAGTCTCTACAACATGAGCATAACTCATTGTGTGATGTACAGTGTGTTACAGCATATGCCATGCATCTCTTGCAACATAATATTGTAGTTGATCACACTTGGGTATACTGTAATAGTGTTTGAAAGTATCCTAATTGTGTAATGTCTAAAAACGTCATGATGAATTAGATTGGTAGTGCCTCTACAACTTCTTGATGTCTTTGATATAACACGCCGTGCATGGTCTTTCAGAATATGCTCTTTATTTGTATCTGTAATATGTGACTAAATTCATCATGAGCCACTGCTTCAACTTTTTAATCTCTTATCAAACACACACACAGACATCCATACTTTTCCTTCCTAAGAAGAAAATAGTTGTACTGCCTGGTAAGAAAATCGCAGCCTATTCTCTGATTACATCTTGGAATTAGGCACCTTTTTATTAACAAAATGGAGCCAGCTCTTTCAAAGCGGGTTTAAGATGGCCTATAAAATTTAACACGCAAAGTCTGCAGGCAAAGAACTTGAATCTCCATTTTGTAGGAAAGTCTGGAGAAAGACTGTTTGTTTGTCTGGACAGCATCTAGTAAGTTGTGCCCATTTCCACAATACCACATGTGAAATAATTTGCACTTGCAAATTGAATACTCAAGTGTCAAACAACATCCATTGGCAGCACGTCAGGGATATTTTTGAAGAGTTTGTGCAAAATGCTGTAGTGTCGTTCCCTTTTGAGATCATACCAGAATGAAAATAATTAATACAAATGTGCTGTTTTGAAACACCTAAGTTAAATGAAGAATATTTGTGCCATAGGAAGAGTCACAGCTAGATTTGCTTTCTCAATCCAATTTTCAATATTATGGCATGTTTAGTGGCAGGCTATGGAATAATATAGTTTAAGGAAGATTATTCAGTGGTAAATCCACGTCCCAAATTCTCTTGTCAGATGAGAGAAACCATGGCTAACCATTTTTTATTTTGCAGCCATACATGACTAGATGCCTGTTTCCAGCCAAGGGCAGTGTAGGGATGCAACTATATGAGCAAAGGCAGAGATATTTAGTTGTATAGTGGAGGCAGGCAGGAAGGCTGGCAAACCATTTCTTTCTCCTGCTTTTGGAAGTTGAAAAGGCTAAGCAGTTTTTATTTTTAGCCTCAGGTCAGATCTGTCAGTCAGTGGAGCCAGGTGCAATAATTCTTAAATTTTCATCTTACCTTGTGCAGTGGCAGCAATGATATTGTTGTCCTTCTTTTTCATCAACCAGGTTTTTTTTAAGGCTGGATGCAGAATGGAGTCTGTATGGCAAGAGAGATCCCTGAAACCAAAAGAATTTTTTAGCTCTGTCTTAAAGCCACGGAAAATTATGTTGTAAATTAATACTAAGCTCAGGACCAGTCTCAGTTTTAAATATTGTTTGCAAAACTTTGCATGCTTACTTGCTCAGGGAGTAGTTGGAATCTGTTTTACCAGAGAAAATCTGCACAAGCTAGAATGCTTCATTGATAAAATGAAACATTCAAATGATATTAGATTTTTTTTTTAATTTTAATTTTTTACTGATGTTATAAATGCTAATAAAACCATCAACAACTGGGCAGTGCCAATAACCACTGATGCTGTGCAGTGCTTGGATAGAATAGACTGGGAGTTCTTTTACATGCTCAATAAATTTGGGCTTGATAAATAATTTTGTAGACAGATTAAAGTTACTCTGTCACTATAAAATAACTAAGTTACAGCTACTAGTGTAGTGTGAGAACTGTATTTGTCATCTGAAGGAATGCATCAGGTGTGGATTTAGAGGGCACCTTTTTCTTTTCCAGTCTTGTTGTAAAGGGAATATTTCAATATCAAGGTTGTCACTGTGCTGCTTCTCAGAGTAAGTTACATAGAAGGACATATGGACATTCTGTGCATCAGTGTTTGCCTGGATTGCTGCTTTGGACCCTTGGAAGAATAATAGACTCTGAGGAGATGCTGTCTACTCCTTTGGACATCAGGTTGGGGAGAATGATGAAGTGATGAACTCTGCACTTTCGTAGCTTCTTGTTCTAGATTTCTTTTACATGTAACCTGAACTCTGCATTTTCTTGGTTTGTTATACTTAGTTTTGAGGCAGGTACAACATTCCTGTAACATTTATACCCTTAAATTACTGATATATACTTAGTCTCATTCCCAGCTGAATGTAGTTTTACTGAAGAACGAGTGTGTAATGGGTTAAATGCTAATCTCGCACAAACAAGCAACATGAACAAAATATGATCATGTAGTATTTGATTATTTGGATTTTTTAGTATCAGACTTGGTTTTATTTTTCTTTATTTGAATGTTTAGGGACAGGTTCACCATCATGTTCTGACTGTCTTCTCACTTTGAATCACTGCAAAGCAGCTGGAGCAAACTAGTTAATTTTCTCCAGGTCCTGACTTCTACCTTCGCTCGGTTATCCCCTAATGCTTGCCCTTCATAAACCCTTGTGCACTTGCACTTTCCTTAGCAAATGTATCCTCTTCCAAAATGCTTATTTCTTTCCCTTGTTCACTATGACATTGAAGTCAGTATGCCTTGTGGGGGAAGACGGTGGCAATTTTTCCCTGAAGAAAGCTTAGCTCTTCCTCTGATGGGAACAATAGGAGACATTTTTAAATAGGGAAGCCTGTTATGTAATTATCTGTAGAAAAACATTATTTTTAGTCCCTGAAGAAAAAATCAGTTCTGAAATATTATAAAGACGACTATTAGACATGAAAAAAATTCTCCAAATATAGCCAGTACTTGAGCTGTTTATAGGAAGTTTGAAAGTCTGTATTATGCCATTACTGATGTTCAAGATGGGGGGGGGGGGAATCTGATACAAAGTATCATATTTCATGAAGAACCCATTTTAAAACTAATTTTGAACTGTAAACTAATTATTTTATTTCCTTGTAAAAGGGAAAAAATTCTTGTAAAATAAACAATTCAATCCATGCTCTGAGTTAATTACTGTAATTTTTGAGCAAGATATACTGCATTATTCATGCTTAGATACTTTTAAGTCTGCTTCCAGTGCAAAGCGCAGATCATCCTTAACTATGGAAGCAATCAGTGTTTCCTTCTTATTTACTACATTACTGACTAGATTGAAGGAAATGGTGTGTACAGGTGATACTGAAGAAATCTTAAAAAATCTTATGATGTTTAGAAGTTTTGGTCTTTATTTTGTTTTCCCTTTTTCTGTAGCTGTTAACTTGTTTAGTGTAAAGTGCATCTCTCCTGAAATAAAGAGGAACTGGAAAGAGTAGCTAGATATTCCCTTGAGGATTCTCTTTCAGCTGTTATAGAACTGGCTATAAATATTCCATCTTCTCCCCTCTTGTTGATGGGGATGAGTCAGAGCAGGCAGGTAAAATCAGAGGACAGTGTGGAATAAGAGTTTCAGCCCAAGGATTTTGAACTGTAGTTCCCTCTGGAACCATCACAGTCTGATAGAAGTCAGGATGGATTAGGATTAGCCTGTTACAGTTGGAGGCATGGGTTTCTCTCATCCCAGCTGGCATGGGGAGCAGAAATGTGTTTTAAAGCTTGGTTTACTTCCTCCCGCTTCCCATCACCTGCACTGAGTGTGAGCATGGACACACATGCACACACATGTGTTAATGCCCTTTTTATTTCTGTTTTTAATGCTTCCCTACCTATTCTAACAAAGACATAATGTGCCATTGTCAGCAGGTCATATTAGCCCAGATAGAGCATTTCATCACTGTGGGTGTACTGCTTCTGGTACCTGAGCTAGCTCAGGTATTTCTACACTGCACTATGCTGTGCTAAGTAAAGATATCCTCGGTTTCTCATTTTATCCTAATGACAGCAATTCTCTAAATCTATGTAGGTAACATGGTTTATTTTAGGAAATTGTCTTCAATTGGTACCAGTACTTTTACTTACGTCAGCCTGATACTTCCTTACCATGAGTGACCTCCAAAACATGCACAGTAGAAACACACAGCAGGATATTAATATTCACAGAAAACTGGCTGTGTACTAGCATTAAACTAACATAAACCATATCATGAAGATGATTATGATGTTATGATGGGTCAGATTTTCCAATCTTCCTTAAATTTAGTATTTTATTTTATTTTATTTTTTTTTTTTTTTACCAATCAATACGCATGGAAGTGATGTAATGGCCTAAGTGTCCTGTCTGAACAAATGGATAATGTATTTCTTGCATACAAAATGCTGTTTTTAGATGCTTTTGGGACCACAGTATAGACCAGCAGCCAAGTAGGCTGTTTTTCTGGATTGTACCCTTATTTTTTCTAATGTTTTTTCTTTATACTGTCAGAATAATTGGAATGCTGCGGGGTGCCTCAATTTCTGTCGCTTGGAATCTGGAATTGCAAGCGTGTGTGGGGGGGGAGGGAAATCTCTGATTATAGTTTGATACCATTTTTTGTATAGTTGCTTCCCTTTCATTCCTGTTTTCTAGTATCTTCAGACTAGTGAAGCAAAATAGCAATATTGGCTGCAAATGTTATTTTTATTCCTCAATACAAATTATAAAGATATTCTTAGAGACTAGTTGATGTCATTCCCTGCTTAGTATCCAGTATCCTATGATGATTATGATTTTCTGAAAATGTTGATTTTTTTTTTTTTTTGTAAAATTAGCTTCCTTTTCTGTGTTAGATAACTTAATTTCAGGTAGTTTCTGTGTAAACCTTTGGAGAAAACTCTTGTTATGTATTATGAATTTCTCTCATTCTGTCTCACATCATTTAGATTGTTAACATAAAATGCATTTTTTTTTTTTTTTTTAAGAAACCCTGGGGTTAGGAACTATGGTAGTTTATGGAATACTTAATAGTTATTCACTTTGAGCCGTCTGGGTACACTGTTCCCATGATTGCAACTGCTAAATTTCATTATGTGATAGGAAAACATTAATGTATTTCAGCTAATGTTACTTTGTCATGGAAGCAATTGCTGTATTTGAGGCAGAGGCAGGGATGGGGGCTCTTTTTTTTAATGGGAAGTGAGGTGGTCTGAATGATCACACACACAGATGGTACCAAAAGACAGTCCATCTATTGACATATGGTCCATGCTCTTCTCCAAAGAAAGTTACAGAATATTGATGTGGCATCTGAAAAGGCTCATTATTAGTCAGATTTTTGTCAAGATATGGTATTTTGGGCTGATTTATAAGGATTTTTTTCCTTGTTTCTGCAATATATTGTTGAAAAAGGGAAAAAATGCAAGACCCTTTGAAAATTTAAGCATACCGTTTCAGATGGCCCTTTTATGGCCATTAATGCAATATAAAATCCTTGAAAGAATATATAGAATATATTACCATAAGTGAGCTCTCCTTCCATAACCCACTAATAAGACAGATAGGTTATTCCACTATTCTGAGAGAAATAAGTGTGTTCATGTACAACATATTCCATACTGACATTTCAAGGATTAAAACATTCATTTTCTATATTAAACTCTTCAAAAACATTTTTCTTTCATGAACCATTTGTAAGATCAGAGTTTCATATCTACATTTATAAATTAAGCAGCATTCTGTTTATTTTCATTTCTGAAAATGATTTAATAGTATAGGCTTTGTCTTTTCTGAGAGCCATCTTTCTGCATATGGGGAGGGGACAGGGAAACAATATTGCTACTTTAAAGGGGTTGAGGAAACTTACAGGTCAGGAGTTCATGTCAGCTGATCTTCTGTAAATGTTCTGTGTATCTGCTCTTGTCCTGCTGACTGAAGCTAAATCAGGGTATCTTACATCAGAAACAAGCAACTATTAAATTACTGTGGCTTAGGTTCCACTTACAGAGTAGACACATGAAACCAGTTCAAGCTGTTCTTCTGTAACTTGGAAAGTTCCCTGCTCTTGAAATTTTATAATTTTGTTGTCCAGGCTCTCAGTATTTTAGTTGAAATGGATAGAAGGGTTAGGTTAAGAGGTGGCAAGAGATTACCAAAATCATTATCAGGGAATTTTGTAAATTTTTTTTTTTTTAAACAATATTAGCTTAACCATATATTTGATTTGTATTTTGAAGTAATCTAAATACTTAGATACAAGAATGTTTTGTTCTCCAGAAGAATAATGGGTAACTATCTATTGAACAATTGAAGAACAGATTGCTAGCTATTTTCCTCAAGCTCACACCATGCAAAACCTGAGACTTTGGTTTTGTGTGTCTATCTGTCTTGTGGACAGGTAAGTGGTTATCTACTTGTTTTTGTTTTGCACAAATGACTCCTTCCAATTAGTTAGACCTCTAAATAGTGACACGAATATTCTTTGGTCAAAGTACCTAATTTTAATTATACCTCTTGCCTACTTGTATCTTGTTAACCTTTTGAAAGTATGACCTTTTTGTTTATTGTTAAACAGTATCCTGGTTACATGTAAACTGGTTTGACTTTGGTGAGAAAAGAAATTGGAGGATGACTTCATACCAGTACTGGTGACTTTTCATTTTTAGATCTAGCATACAAGACAGCAGATGAGAAGAAATTGTATGAACTTTTATTAAATGATATGTGGAACTTGAGGTTCCACATAATTTCTTATATACATAGTATAGTATATAGCAGTGGTGCTGCCCATGAACTAGATCCAGCCCAGGGAGCCCTGTCATCTGGCCCATGATGTTCCCCACGTGTCCAGAAATTTGACAGTAAGGGAGTGGTGACAACATCTGAAAACTGTAGCAATGTTTGTCACCTGCAGCCCTCTGGGTTGGTCAAGGCCTGGATTGTAACCACAGACCCCTCAACATGCCAATCCAGCCCAGCCCACAGACTGTCCCCGCATGTAAGATCCAGCCCGTGGACTGGCCCTGCAGCACTCATCCAGCCAATAGGGCTGAATAGGCTGAGCTCCACTAGTATATAATATAGAATTTCTATAGCATAACCTAGGAATTCATTTCTATAAAAGTTCTATATAGTGTAAGGAAAGTATGTTGAGTGATTTCACTAGGCTTAGTTTGGTAATGTCATTTGCTATGAAGACTTTAATTACAATGTATTTGACTGACTGACACAGTTCCATTTCTTTAATAAATGGTATAAATGTCACCTGCTAAAGGCCATCCCAGCATATTAGGAAAAAAAAGTTTCAATAATGTTGTACTAAAGTTGACCTTATATTTTATTATTTCAGTTGTTCATGGTGGACAATGGAGCAGATGACTGGAGAATAGCCATGACTTATGAGCGTATTTTCTTCATCTGCTTGGAAATCCTGGTGTGTGCTATACATCCCATACCTGGGAACTATACATTCACATGGACAGCCCGGCTTGCCTTTTCTTATACTCCATCCACAACAACAGCTGATGTGGATATTATTTTATCTATACCAATGTTCTTAAGACTGTATCTTATTGCCAGAGTTATGCTTTTACATAGCAAACTTTTCACTGATGCCTCATCCAGAAGCATTGGAGCATTAAATAAGATAAACTTCAATACACGTTTTGTTATGAAGACTTTAATGACAATATGTCCAGGAACTGTACTGTTGGTTTTTAGTATATCATTATGGATAATTGCTGCGTGGACTGTCCGGGCTTGTGAAAGGTAAGTCTTTTTAATTTTTTTTTCTGTTTTTTCCCTTTTGGAATATATTTAAGGAACCTAAATATATTGCAGAATATCCCTCTTCTGACACCTTGGGTACTGTTTCATTCTCTTCTGTTGAATGGAAGGGAGCTTCAAGGATTCCTTATATACTGACTGCTAGCTGTATTTTGTTTTCTATATTACTGATTACCTTCTGACCTCTTTCAAAGGGCTTTGAAAGAGAGGGTTAAATTGTCAAGAATTTTTGCCATAGCATTGTGATGCAATTTTAACATTTTTCACTTTGTTCTAATTTTATCTAAATAGCATTTCAATCATCATTTTATATGCATGGCTTATAATAAGTTGCCTAGAATATCAAAGTGGATAGGTGCTAAAAATATTATTTAACAATAGACATTACAGTTCTGTATTAGTCATTGTCTTGACCATTTTAGTTTATGGATTGAAACAATTATTAACAATGGTGCATATAAACAAGTAATGGGAAGTTGCAATGCAATGCTGATTCCCAAAACTCTGAGGAATCTAGTGTCCTGTAATCTTGCGGGGTGGGGAAAGGTCTAATCCCTAGTATTATGTAGGTAAGGAGATCTTACCTTTGATTTTGGTTCATTTTGATCCCTATGGTATTTATTTGTTTAGTGATGGGGGAGGAAAAACAAAGTTATCATGCTGCCTTTTTCTAAAGGTCAGAAAAAGTATTCTTGAAATACCTTGATAATCTGTTCCCTTTTTCTATTCAAGCCTCAGTGCAGATGTGAAATAGTTATCAATGCTAAAACCATGGAATCAGATTCCTCAAAAATACCCCTTAAACACCAATAATTGAAAATGTTTCCACTGTATTGACTTCATTCAACCTGGGTGGGGGAAGGTCTGAGTGGGGACAGACAGTTCATAGGATTTAATTGCTAGGGTAGGTAGACCTCAGTCTCTTAGTTGAAATGCTCTTAGTTACCTCAGCTGGAAGATCTTCAGTATATTTTCAAGATCCACTGTCAGCTACTAACTCTTAACTCTTCTGTAATCCTTTTACCATTTCCTGTGCGCCTATTTTTAAAAAATGATTTTGCAGTTATTTGCTGGCAGTTAACTGATATGGGTCAATTGCTTTGGTCAGATCCCTGTTTAGTTGTTTGGTACACCTTTCATTCAGATAAGGGAAAAATGGGAAACTTTGTACAACTGAATGTGACAGTCATCTTTCTATTTCTGCATTCACTGTTTAAAAACCTCAGAGCTGAGAAACAGTGGAATAAAGCATGATACAGTGTGTAGCTTCTTTGGGATGGTTCAATATTGTTCCATTGTCAATGGAACACATTGTCACCTCTGGTAAGAATAGCTATCTATAGAATGTATATTTTGAAAACTATACTAAAGTCGTCATATCAATTACTTTTCCATGAAATTTTTCCCCTCAGCTGGGGTAGATTGGTAAAGTTTAATTCTAAATTGTTCTGTATTCGGATAGTTTTAAATACTGATTTTTTTGCTTCTTGGAAATAACAGGCTTCAGACTATTCTTTTTGACCTGCTTTCTTTTGTGTCACATTTCTGCCCTTCCAGTTTTTTTTTCTTTAACTGGGACACCATCCGTCCTGTGGCCTCCCAAATTATTATTTTTTAAAAGAGATTCTGGGCAACTTCAGCTTACAGTAATATCAATATTTTTGTTGCTAATTAATATAACTTTGTATACATATTAATAGTCATTCTGGTGTAATACAGTAGACTTACTTTATTGATTGTAGAATTCTGTTGTTATCCTGATATCAGAGAAATATTCTAAATGAGCAAATATAAACCTAGGCGCTCTCTAAAATAAAACTGAACAAGAATGGTGGGGTTCTTGAGCTCAGAACCTGCAGTGTCCAACTTTGCTCATGTGATTTAAGCCCATTAAAATAGCACAAGAATGCTAATATACCATGAGTGTCACTTTTGTGTAATCTGTACTAAACCTGCAACCAGATTTGGAAACTTCAGTTGCTCGTCATAAAGTTGCTGCAGTGCACAACGATACCATGCTGATATTTATTTAAAATAAATTAATAGAACTGGCTAAACAATGTGCAGTTCCAGGATCAAATTGTATCCCTGGTGTAGCCACACTTCCATCAGTGGAGTTAAATGAAAGACCAGTGTAGCTTCAAATTGTTAATAGTATTGAATTTTTCACATCCTAAAATGAATGAATATTTGGTTTGGAATGTATACTCATAGTGTACTGTTAATGGCAGTTGCATGCCCAGTTTTGTGCATATTAGACTTATGGTTTACCCTGAAGGAAGAAGTATAAATTATGCAAGTACTATACTGAATCAATCATAGGCAACATGTTGTAGTGGGATCGTGGGGCTGCAGCCCAGCCCAGCCCTAATACCCGGTAGCAGCGGGGGCAGAGGCACAGAGTTATGCCCCTCTACTGCAGCGGTGGCATGGAATTGTCCCCCCCCAACTCTCAGCACTTATTCATCGTCTATGGAATCAATGTCATTTGCCTTGGTTCCTGGTTACTAATAAGACAGCTGAAAAAAACGTTGACTCTTCATGCTGTAGTGAAGTCCAGAGGAACAGATTGTGAAAAGGTTTGTCTATTTTTTTTAAAACTACCTCAATCTTTTGTATCCAATCAGTGATCACCTAGATAGATTTCATAGTAATTAAAGATGGAAAAGTCAAATGAGGTCATTGCCTTTGTTCTAAGGCTAGTGCAGGTAATAATACTCAGGCAGAGGAAGTAGCTGAGGCTACATTTAATGGGCTTTATTAATTTTCTATTAAAAGTTTAATTTACACAGATAATATGCTTTTTAGCTTTTGCTTAAGTAGATTTTTTTCATCGTAACTAGGGGAAACCTTTATACTGTCCAAGTATTTTTCTTTAATGCAAGTTATGAGCCAAGAATTAAACATTTGTACTGTATGCATAACACTTAACTATTCTTAAGCCTAACACTTAACTGTCTTACTGACATTGACCATTCTACCTGTTGCTGACTTCCTGGCCGTCATGCTTCCAACATATGAGTGTGGTGACAGTCGCTTCATCATTATCATCACTTAACTATTGTCTTGGCATATTCAGCAAGGGCCTACAATTCACACTCATCTTCCTCTTGAAATAAAGACTGTACTGCATTGATGATCACTGAGCGTGTAATATGTCTGATCATTTGGCTTATGTTTAACTAAGGCAAAAATATTCTTTTTCTGTTTTGAAGACAATCAGTCTATCATCTACTCTCAGCAAATTTAATAGCGAGTGAAGTGGTCGCAGACCTGTTAAGATGTTGGTATGGCTCAAGAAATACGAGTTCAAGCCCTGTTCTGGACTTGTCAAAGGCTACTTCCCACTGACTCTGCAATAAATGAGTACCTGGTCATACAGGTAGTGGGGTGAAAGGAAAGACTGATTTCCTTGTTGGCCATTGGCTTCAGAAAAAGCTGTGCCTTAACCACACTAATGGACTACCAGGCTTTGGTGGACCTTTGACCTTTGAACTGGTGTATGCATAAGGCATTTCAGATGATCTAACTTAAGGTTACCCATGAGGGCATAATAGAAAAATGAAGGTAGTTAGGCACCAAGTCCAAGTAGTTTGGTAAGCAGAGATGAACCTCCCAATTTTTGCAGTTCGTTCAAGGTGCACTAACATCCCACTGAGCTAATTACTGTATTTGATTGATTATAAGATGGACCCTCCCCCCCTCCAATTCAACTTGGGGAAATCAAGCCTCATCTTATGATTTGCATACGACTTAGCTGAAATCAGAAAATGCACAGAGGATAGTAATGTTAGTGAAGAGGCAGTTCAGCCATGCACCCAGCACATGGCTAGCTAATAGAGGGCACCCAGGCTTCCCTCAGTGTGTCAGGTTCCTGACTGGCCAATGCAGGATCACTCCAAGCTGCTTCCTGCCAGTGTGTGCCATTGCTTTGGCACCCACTAGCCAGAAACCCCACATGCAGCTTGAAATGACCTGGCAGGCACTGTCCCCACAGCATGCAGGGTTTCTGGCCAGCATATACCGAGTCGCTCTGACCTGCTGCTGGCCAAAATTTTTAAAACACTGAAACAAACTCATGGTAAATTCTTTGGGGTCAGCAGTGCCAGGGAAACCCTCATGACAGATCATGTACGAAAAAGAGGAAGTAGCAGTACAAATGTGAATATACCAAAAAGAATGAGGTGCAGCTATGATATAAACTCTTAAAATGAAGGTTGTAAATGATACTGAAAACAATAATTGAGAGGTGAGAAGGAAGTATAATATTACTAAGGCAAGTGTGCCTCGATGGAGACAATGAAAAGGAAAATTGAGAGTGCTAAGTCATCGTGGAAAACATTTGGAGGTCCAAAACGAGGTTACTTTCCTGAAATTGATAAGCAAGTTCTCAAGTGTGTTTAAGAAAAGAAAGGAGGGAATGCTGATCACCCACAAAGTGCTTTAACTCAAGGCTTTAGATATAGCAAAGAAATTGAAAATTCCCCTTAAAATTTAGAACAAGTAGCGGGTGGTATATCCAAATTATTCAACGTAGTGGCTTAGCAAAAGAACATCACTTGCACAAAAGTTACCATCAGATTACAGCAAAAAACTTGTTGGATTCCAGTGGTACATTATTGGGCTACACAACTCATGATTACTTACTGGACCAGATACGTATACTGATGAGACTCCAGTCTATTTTGACATGCCAAGCATGTCATGCTATGAGAGAGTACAAAATCCATAATTATGAGAATCACAGGAAATGATATGTCACATATCATAGTGATGTCAATAGTATTGTCAGATAGGAGAAAATTGCCACACTATTGAGTTTGAAATGCAAAACTGCCAAAAGAGAGGTTGCTACCAGGATTAGTGGTTAGGTGTCAGGAACAAAGATGGATATCATATGAACTGGTGAATGATTGGTTAGATGTTGTGTGGAAATGAAGACATGGGACGCTGCTATTTAAAAAAAAAAAAAAAAAAAAAAAAGTGTGTGTTAATGTTGGATTCATTCAGAGGGCATTTAACACCAGATGTAAAAGCAAAAATTCGGTCAATGAATTGTGATCCTGTAGTCATACCGGCTGGTATGACAGCTCAACTCCAAGAACTGGATGGTATAGTGAATAAATCCTTAAGGACCATTTATGATGTCAGTACTCAGACTGGCTTTTGGCAGGGAATTAGGCACTTACACCTGGTGGGAAGATTAAGAAGCCAGCTTTGGCAGTGGATTCCGACTTGTTAGGGTAGGAGATCTTCAGAATCTGTTATTAAAGGCTTCAGAAAGTGCTGTGTGCCCAGGGCCATGGATGGAATTGAAGATAATGTTGTGTGGGAAGATAAGGGAGAAGATCAAAACAGTGGAGTGTAAAAATACAGATGCATGCGAAAGTGACTGGTCCCAAGTTGTAGCATCTAAGAAAGGAGTAACATTCACCAGGTTCTGAACAAAACCTAATACAGGTTAAGTTTATGTTTGAATTTGAATTAAAGCTAATGTTGAATTTATGACTTACTGGCATAGTTCTATAGTTTCCGTCAGTAGGTCTGTTTATAAAAATAATACCAAATTTAAAGTTTTTCCTTCTGTGGAATCTAATTATTGGGGGGGGGGGGGGGTCATCTGAGATTTGAGCAAGTAAGGTAACATAGCCTCAGCAAGCATTGTACCTAGACATGTCGCGCACAAAGTTCCCAAACTGGAAGTAGTATAGCTGTGTTAATAAGCTGCTCTCAATGCCACACTAACTTTGTTATATAACTGAAGCTGAGCTTGGGCTTGGTGACATTTAAACAAACTGCTTCTGGTTCAGGAGCTAGCACAATTGTATCCTTCATGGCCCTGCACCCTATACATCTGCACTGTACATCTGGCAAAAGGAACATGGAAAATGGACATGATAGAGGTGTTGAAGCCTTTGACGTAACTACCACAGTGGAAGGGTACATTTTCACAGGTGTGTGTGTGCCATAAGCTTACATCTTTGCATCTTCTTGCCAGGTATCAATTTATGGTTGCCTGCCATGCATGTGCTTCCTAATTGATACCTTTATTTTTATCTGATGCCTCCCAAGGAATATGGTAATTTTAAATTTATTTTGAGACTCTTGGAGCCAAATCCAGAACGCTTATGAATGCCTTGCTTTCACCCTTGAATACTGTAAACTAATTGCTTTTTACAGTCTCTGTCATAGTACTCATTCTGCTTGTTGCTGAAATGTCTCCACATCCTAGCAGTCGGTCAGTTATAACAGTAAAATATAAATCTGTTTTGACCTCGCCATATAAGTTAAGAATACATTAAATTTTCACTACTCTGTGATTGAAACATGGTTTAACAAATTTGCTTCCAACTTTCTGGGGAAAAGAAAAAATGCCATGAGAATTAGTATGCTTTTTCAGGGTAAAATGACTTTTTTTTTTTTTTTCTCTTTCCCTTGCCCTTCCTCTTCCAACCCAACGGAAGATCAAAAAATAAGGTTTATAATGGAATGCTGGCTACAACCTTACCTATACAGTTATCATACAACACGTAGACATTTTTATAAATACTGAGCTAACTACTGACCTCATTTATGCTGTTAATGTGTACAGAATCTCTCCATTCACTTACTTGGAATTAGTGTGCAGTTACAGAAGCCAAACTGAGACCAGAATTGCATCCACTACATTTTCCCTGGCAGCTTACTTGTTTTATGTAATGATGCCTCTTTGTATCTTGGCTCTGAAGGCATTTCTGACAGAGCAGTTTAGTCATCATTTTTCCTCATTCTGCTTCTTTTTTCTCTTTGATTTAACATGGGAAACTCAAATGTTTATTATTTGTGTGATAAGCTGGGCTCCCTTTGTACTTGGTGCTCATTCTTTCATTTTCTGCTCCTAATGTACCAGGTCTCCTAGAAATTGGGTGCCAACTCGCATTTTATACAGGAAATTCCAATATCCCAGCCTATAGGGAAATTCCCACAGTCTACGGATCCCTGTTCCAGAATTGGCAACTCTGACTTCTGGAGCTTCTCAGTCCTAGTTCAATAAGAAAAAATACTTGGATATCTGATTTTTCTCATGACTTGATTCTGATACGGTTTGCTGATGTGAGAGGAAATTGACCAAATCATAAAAATAAAGCAAGGTTATATATTAGGGGGAGAAATTATCCTATCTAAAGCAATTTATAACAAATTGAATAGGTTCCTTTTTTTCCTGTACGGATTGTAGCAGAGCTCCCCATTGTAGTCTAATTTTCATATTCCTTTTATTGTATACTGCTGCTTTTATGGCCTTGTTGATGTGGATGTTAAGATTTAAAGGAAGCAGTTTTAAAACAAACCAACTTTTTCACTTGATTATGGCCAAAAGGTTGAAACTTGATAACAAACCAGGTTATTTTTATTTATTTATTTATTTATTTATTTATTTTTTACAGCTAATTCATCTAAGAAATATCAAGAGACAATATTAAAAACAAAAAAAACCCCACTGACCCTTATATGCAGAATCTTATATCTCCGTTTTAGTTTTACTGAAACTGAAATATGTTACTGGTGATCAAGTTTCTTCACTGGTTGCAAAAGTAGAGATAAAATATCATTACAGCATCAATCAAATGTGCCTCATAATTACCTAGATTTACTACCCTCTACCAATGCTATGAATTATCAAATAATTTCTTGGCATTACAGCTTAAATCTTAAATGTTGCAGAGTAAACATTAAGTAATTGTAAATGTTATTTGTAGTGCTTTTAAATATTTGTTTCAGGGCCTGATTCATGAATAAAAATAGATGTAACTGCTTATGAAACCGTCCTTTCTGTTTGCAGAAGTTAGCAGTAGACATCAAATATATTGGTTTACAAAACAACAAAAGGGGCAGCGGAGCCCATCATTGAAGCCCTCTACAAGAGTGACATGCACAACCATTTGGGGACAGAGAAACCCTGGAAGGCCCTGGGTATTAGTATGCCTTACGATAACTTATTTGCATGCCAGTACAAAACAGTTTGGTATATTACTTCAGAAGGACCCCATTCCTGGGGAAACCTGTAGGATATACATCACCATGCTGATGCATAAATCAATGTCTTTCACTTTTTTTTTCTTTATTTTAATAAATTTCTTTGCAACTTCAGCTAAATAATGGTAAGGTCATTGGTATCCAAATGGGGAATTAAGACTTTATATTTAAAAATATTGTTTATGTTGCACTTTAATCAGAAATTATAATAATTTGCAGTTTGATAGTTTATTTTTGGTTTTATTTAAAATGTTACATTCCTTGCTTTTATGCTTTTGCATCTAAGATTCCTTTTTTTCTTTTCCACATTGCAAATTCAAAATCAACTAGAAGTTTTGGGCAAAGATTTATGTGGGTGATATTTCTCTTATTGGAGTAACTGTATGGTTGGGATAGAATTAGACAAGCTTAAGTCGTCCTGGGAACGTAAGTTATTTCCATAATTTGTAAAGGCAATGCACAGACTAGGTCTATACTGACCATCATGCATCATAAAAGTCTGGTTTAGATTTAGGACTTTGCTAGCAAAATTCCAGCCCCAATTGATGTAGCTTATTCCAGTTTTGTTTGGGCTAAGGTGAGCTTCCACTAGTTTAAGGCTTTATTTTTGTGCACGCGACTTGGTTCAGTTTGAGAAAGGAATTGGCTTATGCTAAATCTGTGTAAGGTATTCTAATGGGTTTAAGGCTGTCCATGTAACTGGCGGGCAATCAATAAAGTAAGTCAGTGCAGCTCCTATATGTAGACAAGACTCTACAATATTATGGAATGTGTGGTATTGGAATCTCTAATAGAAGTTAAAAACAGCTACAGAGATCTAGTTCAGTGTCAAGTTTAGTAGCTTATCTGCTCTCACTACAAGCGCATCACCTGCCTATTCAGCAATGGCTCGTTCTACATTATGCCTTGACAGAGCATGTAGGCTGTCACAGTGCATCAGGTTTGCACGTTACCAACCATGTACCCTACTGTGCTTCCTGTTGTGGACCTTCTCTGCTTCCCTATGCTAGAAAAGGCTTCATTGGAATTTGTGAGACACCTGTGAGTTACAGCTCCAGTCACTGCACTTGGAAAAATAAGTGGAGAGAAAATTGGTGTGAAGGGATCAGATCCCAGCAATGGTACAGTCTGTGAAACAGGAGCCCTTTTTGCAAGATGTTTCTCCATTGCTTAGTGCATTGCATTGCCTAGATGAGGCTGTGGTACCAGCATTGCTGTTTCCTGTTAATTATTTTGAAGAATTCATGCTTTGCATCTATCTTCATACATTGCATTTTTCAAACCAAGAGAAGGAAGCATACCTTAAACAATTGACAGAAGCTTCCAGATCACAGGACCTGGTTCTCATGGGGTCACTTTTAATTATCAGGACAACTACTGAGAGGGAAATGCAGCAGTATAGAAGCAGTCCAACTAATTCTTGGAGTATGTTGTAGAACCAGGGGGAAAGCTGTTCTTGACTTTCTGCTCACAAACAAAGAAAAAGTGTTTAAGAATGTGAAGGTGGAAGATAACTTAGGTGACAGTGACCACAAAATGGTAGAATTCAAGATACTAAAGGGAGGTAGGTAGGAGAGGAACAGAATAAAGACACTGAGCTTCAGAAAAGTAGACTTTAACAAGTTGTGGAACTGGTGGGCAGGAACCCTTGGGAGGCAAGGGGAAAATGAGTCCAGGAGAGCTGGCTATACTTTAAGGAGGCCCTTTTAAGGGCACTGTAGCAAGCTATCCTGATGGGATGGAAGAATAGGAAGGAGACTAGCTTGGCCATACAGCAGAATTTCCTATGAGTTGAAACTCAAAAAGCAATTCTATAATAAGTGGAAACTTGGTCATAGTACTAGGGAAGAGTATAAACATATTGCATAGATGTTCAGGGAGAAAATTAGGAAGGCCGAGGCACAATTTGAAGTGCAAGTGCAATTTAAGCATCATAAAAGGGACTCTACAAGTATGTCAAGAGGAAGACCAAAGAAGCCATAAGTCCCTTATGGAATGCATGATGATGCAGGGAAGGCTGAAGTATTTCATGCATTTTCTACTGTTAGCATTCACAAGCAGGGGCAGCTATTGGATGATGAGTGTAATCAGCAGCAAAGATAGTGAAGGAGATAAAGAGTTTAGAGTAGTAAAAGAACAGGTTGGGGATTATTTAGAGTAGCTAGATGCTGTCAATTCAGCAGGGCCAGGTGGGATGCACCTTAGAGCACTCAAGGAATTGGTTGAGGTAATTTTGGAACTATTGATTATCACGTTTGAGAACTGATGGAGGCTTGGGTGAGACTCCTGATGATTGGGAAAAGACAAATACAGTGCCGTCTTTAAAAAAGGGAAGAAGGAGGATCTGGGGAACTATGGACCAGTCTACCTGACTTCAATCCCTGGAATGATCATGGAGCACCCTCAAGGAATCTATTGAGAAGCACCCAGAAGAGAAGAAGGTGATTAGGAAGAGCTACTACCATTGATTCACCAAGAGTAAGTCATGTCTGACCAACCTAATTTCTTTTTATGACAAGAGAACTTCAGAGAAGGACCCTGGGGTTACAGTAGATGATAACATGGATGTTAGCTAACAGTGTGTTCTTGTTTAAAAAAAAGCCAGCATACTGGGTTGTATTAAAAGGAGAGTCACTTGCAAATCAAGGGAAGTGATTCTGCTCTGTTCATCACTTGGAGGCCTCAGCTGGAGTATTCCCGATGTTGGGAACCGCAATTTATGGAGAAAGTGGACAGACTGGAAAGTGTCTAGTGTCGAACAGCAAAAAATGGTTAGGGGCCTGGAAAGCAAGACTTATGAGGAAAGGCTGAAAGAACGAGGTATATTTAGTTTGGTGCAGAGAAGGCTGAGGGTGGGATTTGATGGTAGGTAACTGTCAGTCCTTCTGGATCATGGTGTGTGCACGCCTGGGCAGAAGTATAGAGGAGCAGAGGCTGCCTAGACCTTTCATTCCCACTTCAGACAGTATCCAAAACCAGACCAAGTCCAGATGTTTGGTGCTTTGATTGCTGTAACTTTATGCACATTTGGGAATCGAACCCTGGTCTCCTGCATGGCAGAGAGAGATTCTGTCATTGAACCACAACACCAGGTGTGTAGGATTTGATAACTCTTCAAATCACTGAAGTGTCATTACAGAGAGGATGGACTTTTCTCTGTGGCTGTAGGGGATAAGACTAGGAGCAATGGCCACAAGCTGCTTCAGAGGAAATTTAGGTTGGAATTTAGGAAGAACTTTATGACTATGAGGACATTCAAATATTAGAACAAGTTAACTAGATAACTTGTGAAAGGTCTTTCCTTAGAAATTTTTAAAGAGCAGGTTATGCAGACACTTGGCTGGGATGGCTTAATCACGGATGCTTCTCCCTGGAGCAGGGGGCTGGACTAGATCATCTCATGAAATCCCTTCTAGTCCTATTTACCTAAGGTCATATATCTGAAAAGTTGGTTAATAGAAAGGTATTAGAATGATCTGATGTGATCTTCCTTGGATAAAACTATGTTGTGTTTTAGTCCCATATTCCTATTTTCCATACCCTGGATACGGAAGAAAATAATTATCTGTTTCAAGACCTTGAATTATATTGCAATCCTGCTATTGGTGTTGTAATTGCCTGGATTACCCTTTTTAAAAACAGGTACTAAATTGTCTATTCTTTAGACAGATTAATTAACGATCAGTACCAAAGGTGTTTTTCATAAGCATCTAGCTGCTTACCAGCACAAGTCAGCTCCTTCATCCTTTTACCACCAAGTAAATTGTATTCTTCCCTCCTAATCAATAGGAAAGAGTGCAAAGGAAAAGGCCAATTATTCTTTTCTCCTTCATATCCATTTAGTTTTCATATAGGTTTTGAAAGGTCTCTTGAGACCAATACATCAGTTCCTGGAGCTAGCCCTTGCTTCCTAATGTACCACCCATTGCAGGAGCTGTCTTAAGGCACAGACAGAAGTTGTTGTTTTTTTTTAATGCAATTGGCCCCATGAAAGCACTCTACAGCTGTGCCATGACACGTGCACAGCTGCAGAGTTTTTTAAATTGACAATCATGCAAAAAAAAACCCATATCAAATGAGGTATCAGATAAAGGTGCTGTATTTTAGAGCACTTAAGGGAACTTGTATTTCCTAGGGTTAATTTTTCATGTGATTGGAGCTGGGCTGATGCAGCCCAGCCCCTCCCCCAGGGCTATCAGCAGGAAGGGAAGGGGATGTGGGGGAAGTCACCAGCAGTGAGCCACTCCTGCCTTCCCTCCAGCTCGGGCTTCCTCTCCCCACTCCTCTCTCCCTTCCTCTTGACAGCCCCAGAGCTGGGAGGGGGAGGGGCAGGGCTGAAGAGAGGGATGGCTCCTGTGCTTGTTGCTTGCTTGCAGGCAGGCAGGCAGGCTCAATTTCCCCTGTCCCCCTGCCTTTCCCCCCAGACCCAACAGGTGAACATCCATTGGGTTGGGCAGCGGCGGCGGGTGGCGCTGTAACTCATGGCGCTTTATGTAAAGCACCATGAATTAGTGGGGGCTTGCACATCTGTCAGCACCCCTAATTTTTTTTTTAACAGCATAGAAGTTGACAGGCAAATTCTGAAAATTCTTTCTATACACCACTCAGTCAAATTTCATGTTACTCAGTCCCAACCCACTAGGGACTCCTCAAGAGACTTTTCAGAGAAGGCATGGACTCCATTCTACAGCTAGCACTCAGTCTGTATCTTCCTCATGGGGAAAGGGTTATACTCAAAATATTTCATCATTTCTGAGAAGAAAGGTGGATGGGACTTCTTACTGGATTTCAGGAACTGCTGAAACGGGGAGTCCTTTAATCGGGTTCAGCAGTTGGCAGTTACAGAGAGGATGGAGATGGGCTTTTCTCTGTGGCTGTAGGGGGCAGGACCAGGAGTAATGGCCTTCAGCTGCATGAAGGGAAATTTTAGACTGAAGATTAGGAAGAACTGCCTATGAGGGTGGGCAGGCATTGGAACAGCCTACCTAGGGAAGTTGTGGAATCTCCAGTCTTGGAAGTTTTCAAGAGCAGGTTAGACAGACCTTGGTTAAATTGTTTAGTTGGGGATGTTGCTGCCTTGAACAGGAGCCTGGACTAAATGACCTGATGTGGTCCCTTCCAGCCCTACTTTTCTATGATCCTATGATCATTTGAGACTCAGAATGGGCACATTATCTTCTCACTTGATCAAGGAGGTTTGTTTGCACCTCCGGTCATGAAAGGTGTTTGTTTTCCCATTCATCAACCACACAGCCAGTTTCCCAGACTTATAATTGGCGTGGTGCACTGTGCCACCTTTGTTTTAAACTGTACCAAGAGCATTTATGACTGACCTGGCAGTGGCAGCAGATACGTATGTTAATAGATACTTAGATGTTTCCAATACTTAGATGACTGGCTGATAAAAAGGGGCATCCTTTAATTAGGTTCAGCAGTTGGCCAAGACACTTATGCTTCTGTTCCACTCTCTTGGTCTTGTGGTAAATAAAACTCTTTGACATCAGTCCAAATTTTGAAGCAATTTTGAATTCCATGGCAGTAAAATCCTCTTTACTTCTAGAGCGGTTTAACACTAAGTCTAAGGTAATAAACTGGCTTCAGTTCAGTCCTCGGGTATCTTTGCATCATTGCTTTTCCTTCCTTCCTGGATCATGTGTTATTTTGTATGCATGTGACACCACTTTCAAGATTTCATTGCTGCTGTTTGTCAGCATGACTTGGCTTGGTTTCCATTTCTGGTAAGCACTGCCAAGATAATGTGTTAGTTTCAGTTCCTATAATGTACATCCCTCAATTAGCACAAGAACAAAGAGAGAGTGTGCATAAGTATTCCCATTTTTTTTTCCCCTTCTATAGTCAACCAGGAAAATTGACTGGTGCCTCAGTGTTAAGTTGGGGAGCCCATATGCCAAAGTGAATGGCACTGGGTGCTTAGACTTTATGGAAGTCAGTAGTTCATTTTAGTGTACTGAGGCTAAGAGCAGTACTTGATGCATGCAAACTCTTCCTACTTTCTTCAGAACCAATCCAGATGAGTTATCAAACAACATGACTTCTGTGTAATTAACAAATACGGAGGAACTCAGTCCTCCTAGCTATGCAGTAATGTGACAAAACACCTGAAAATAATTTGTAAACTAGCAAGTGAACAAGAAGTTCCCTTACCACAAACTCAGGACACTCACTTATTAGTCTTGGCAGGCTGCCTGTGGAGATCAGCAGTGGCAGCTTTACAAAATATTGGCATAGTTGATGGTTCATTGCTGTGGTCATCTGTCCTTAGACTTGTTTGTAACCAGCATGTAATAGAACAAAATTTTATATATAACATTTCTAGGGACAGTCTTACTTTTCTTTGTGATCCACAAATCAAATTAGGTGAAGTGTGCATTTCTGCTATAACACCAACAGTCCTAAGGAAAATCAGAAGGAACTCATTTGCCCACAACAGGTCTGGGTCTTGTGGTTTCTCAAAATATATATACTTCTCTCTTAAGATCAGTGTAATTCAGGGTAAATGACTGATACTTCAATTCCAAACTTCCTTCCCTGCACTTGCTGCTTGCAGACGTTAAAAAAACAAACCCAAAACCGGCACTTTATACTTGGCATGCTCCCGTGCCAAGCCCAGCACATATCTGGAAGAGGCTGCGCATTAGTTGGACCCGATTTGCCCGGTGTCGATATAGATCAGGCTCTTTAGTGGGGCTTTGTTGATGCTTTTATGTAATAGCTGATTGACTCAGCTCTGATTGACTCAGCATTTGTCTACTTCAGGAAGGACTAGGCAAGGAAGGTACATGTCATGGTGTAATCAGCATCATAACATTTCCCACCATAAGTCACTGTTGGTCAGAGTAGACTGTGTACTGTCATTGAAATCTGCAGGCACTCTTTCTGCGGGCTTGACCCTTTAGGGAGCAGAACATTTTGTTCCTGTTAATGGGAATTAAGGATTCTAGGTATCAAACAGGATCTGGTTTGTGAGCCCTGATCGTTTTGCTGTCCTGCTGATTTTTGTTACTTGATATGATGACCTTTATGACAGCAGGTGCAATAGAGTGAGCAATATTAGATGCAGACTGGTAGAAAAGAAATTTTACTGAATATAATGTGTGTCAGTCTCAGCTATGCAAATTGATTGTTTGCTCTTGTACACTTTGATTTGCTTAATCTGTTTGAGTGATCTCTTCTGGGATTCTGATCTCTCCTCGTTAGCCACTCATTTATATTCATGTAGTAAGCTTTCAGCTAGGCTAAGACTTTTACTCTGTTCTTGCACATACATATTGCACATGGACAAATATTACATGCAGCTTTCTACATCATCAGATAAACTGTGTGGGGGGGGGGGAAACTTTAGTGCTTACATGTCTACCTGACTTGCAAATTTTAACTTTAAAAGAAAAAATGTCACTGAAAATTAGCCCCACAGTGTAGTCAGCCTGCTATAGTTTTTCCTGCTTTCTATATCAGTAGCATAATTGGGAGGAGAGTGAGCAGGGAGCCAACCCTCAATGGCAACTTGAGAGAGTGCCAGAATGGCACTTCCCAAGCAGGGCACTTTTGCCATACTAGTAGCAGCCCTCTGCCACCTGGCACAGAAGCTAGGCAGAAGCAGTCTCCCATGGCCCAACTGTAGAAGCCAGGTGCAGGGACAGTGACAGTAGTACATGCCTTTGAGTCCCCAGGGCAGGTAAGACTGACTGCCTTGTTTCCCTCTCCGCTGCTTAGCACCAGACCCCTCTTTTTTTCCACCAGGACACAGGAGTTTTGCCCAGAAGGCAAAACTTGGTCGTTCTGCCTGTCATTATCTTGAACTGTGTTTATTAAAGACATTTTACGTTTGAGCCACTTGTTGTTACAGTATGCAGTTTCATAGAATCGTAGAAGGGCTGGAAGGGGCCTCAGGAGGGCGTCTAGTCCACCCCCCTGCTCAAAGCAAGACCTTCCCCAACTAGATCATCCCAGCCAAGCCTTTTTCTACCCAGGTCTTAAAAACCTCCAAGAATGGAGATTCCACCACTTCCTCTGGATAAGCTATTCCACTGTTTTACTACTCTCCTAGTGAGACAGTTTTTCTTAATGTCTAACCTAAGCTTCCCTTACTGCAACTTGAGACTATTGCTCCTTGTTCTGTTATATATCGGTTGACCACATGGAAATCTGGGATATCATCTGGGACAGTGCCCTGCCTCCCCCTCCGAGGAACTATCACAACTTGATGGGGGCAGGGCAGCATGCTGGGCAGGCAGTAGAGCCTGCCTGCCCAGCTGCAAGGCACTCTGCACTGCTCTGACTCCTGGCCATACTGCAACTCTGTTTCCTGTTATAATTCTGAATAGCTGGCTGGGACCAGTCTCTGAATTCTGGGTCTGTCCTGGCCAAAACAGGACAGATGGTCACCCTAGTTATGTGCCATCAGTGAGAACTGTCCTTCAGACAGCTGAAGTCTAATTAAATACCACCCCCCCATCTTACCTTGTCCAGACTAAATAAGCCCAGTTCCCTCAGCCTTTCCTCAGAAGTCATGTGCCCCAGCCCCCTAACCATTTTCATTGCTCTCTGCCTGACTCTCCAATTTGTCCACATCCTTTCTATAGTGGGGGGCCCAAAACTGCAATATTCCATATGTGGCCTCTCCAGTGTAGTTTGTTGGATTGTCAGGTTCTGTAAGAAAGGGTATGTCTAGGCAGAATGTAGATTAATATATTTAATAAGTATATAAACACAGTATCTTATGTGGAATATCTGCTGATCCTGAAACAATACCAGGGACTGCTGTTAACTGCATCTCTTTATGGATTTGCAAAACTTTTGTCTTAAAGTTTAACTTCCCAATTTTGAAGAATCTTTTTTTTTCCTTGCATCTTTTTAAAAAATGTCTACTTCCTATATTCCTCATGTACAAACTAAAACTTAAAACCTAGAATGAATTCTTATATATATTTTATACCTTTATCAAAAGTTACAACACTCCATTCGGAAGTTTTGGGGAGTTTTTGCTGTAATCCATTATTACAAGTTGAAGTCTTATTTCCTGGCAAACATAATCAGCTCAACAGTGTTTCTAACAGTATAATATTAGATTGTACTTAGAGTGCCATTAGTATGTTATTGCTGTATCTAAGATCAACAGTGTCATTAGCTGGGAAAGGGTTAGTGTCAAGGGAACATGTTTAGGTTTCCACGAGACTAGCAAAGTCTCAAATACCAAACTTAATAGCACTGCTGACATCACAGATGTCAGCAACCTAATCAGGACCTAGCCAGAAGCTGGATTTTTTTAAAATTCATTAGCATTATAGTTTAAAACAAACAAAACCCAACCAACCAACCAAAAAATCATAACCTTTATTCTGTGCTAACAAGTCTATGACAAAACTCCCATCGAATTTGGTAAAAGGAGAATGTGGCCCAAACCTTTTGGTGGAAAAATATGGATATGAGATAAGTAATAGTAAAGGCTGGATACAGTTTTCCAAGTTAATTATACAGCGAACTTTTTTGCAGCAGAAACTGTTTCTTATGATAGTACTGAGCTCAGCACGATGGGATCATGATCTCCAAGTGAGAGTTCAATATAATGCTGTAACACAAGTAAACAGTGGCTGTGTCTACATGAGACTGCGCAGTCATTTAGTACTAGTATAAACAAGAACTAAACGACTGCACAGTAGCTGGAGTTACTGCGCTAACCTAAGTTACTGTGCAGTAGCACTGATGAGCGGTTGTTTTTTTTTTGTGATGCTGACTACGCAGTAGCCTGAGGCAGTAGTGTCAAGTTACAGTTTCTACTGTGCAGTAGCATCACACGGCAGTTTCTGGCTACTACTCAGTCAGCATGTTATGTAGACGTGGCCCTTCATAAGAAGAAAATAAAGGAGCAGGGGACAGGGAGGAAAGGGGAGCCAAACCACACATTTCTCAGTGCCAGTGCTATTTGGAAATATTACAGCAATAATTATCATGTTTCTCTTTCTCATAAATATGGTGGTGTTTGAGCAATTGAGCCTTTTTACCCAGGCAGAGGAAAGAGAACCATACTTCCCTTAATTTATCTTAAGAGCAGAGGGGGAGAATCCTACCTGTGACATGAGAAAAAGGATAAAGTGTAATTTATTAGGCTTCTGAATCCTGTGGCATAGGGGACAGGAGGTAAATGGGTCAACCCCTAACATCTGGAATTAAGGTTAACATCTGGAGACAAGGTGATTCTTGCAAGTGCATATTACCCATCCACAGAGGATAAAAGACATAGGAAAGATCCTGGGCTATGCACACGGTTAGGGTCTTATCCAATTTGAAACTAACAAAGGCTTCACTGGCCTCATGAGCTTTGGAATAGATTGACTCCCAGATCCAGGCTTATGTGAATTTCAAGTGGTGAGAGCTTCATACACCTGTAGTAAGAGGCATTTCTCAATGTTAGTAAATTGCAGAGTGCATCTAAGAACGTCCTGTAATTGCTGCCACTAAAGAGATGCATGTAAGCAAGGGAATGAAAGGAGTGCTGCTAATACAGTATACAGAGGCAGAGTATGAACCCATAGGGACAATCGGGAAAGATGGAAAAAAAAGTTACAGCTAGCAAGCAGGAGATGTTAAAGACAACAAGAATAGGATCCTACAAATATGTCAGATGGAAATAAAAGATGAAGAAAGATGCCAGCTGGCTGCTTAATATGGAAGTTAAGCTTTCAATAGAATATGTGACAGAACTGGAGCTACTCAATGTCTCATTTGCTTCAAGCTTCATAAAAAATGAATGAGATCAGATCACATAATTAATATAAGCAAAGAAGAAGGGAACAGTTAATGATAAGTAAAGAACATTTCGGAGAAGTTTTCAATAAATTTAAATGGATTTGAATTAGCAAGGCCTGAAAGTATCTTGGAGTAGCTGGCAATACTCAGGTAAATGGTATGAAGGAATTGTCTCAAGGAATATTGTCAACAGTGAGACATCTAGGTCATTTATACATGTGTTTCAGGAGTTGAGGGGAGGGCGTTTTAATTGGAGCATCTCTCTGTGAGCCGCTCTAATTAAAGTGCCCAGAGCATCTTGTGTATTCGTGTCCCCACATCAACATCCCATTGTGTATGAGCGTCCTCACGCTTAAAAATGGGGGTAGGGGCACTTTAGTTAAAGCTTATCAAATGAACTTTAGTTAAAGCATCCCCACCACCATTTTTAAGCATGGGGACACTGATGCATGAGACACTAGATTCTGCTGGAGCGCTTAATCGAGTCTGCTCTGACATGCTGTAATTAGAACGCATAGGAGCAGCCTTGCTGCTCATGTATAGGTTCCCCTAGACTTTATTAATACATTTGCCACTATCCCACAACGTGGAAAAATGTGGGGTACATAAAGTTAGCAACAGGTGGCTACACTACTGATTGAATAAAAGCAAGCAAAGATGAACATTAAATAGACTGGTGTATGACTAGGGAGGGAGGGGTGATCTTAAGGGGGTTTCATAGAAGTCTGTTCTGGGTCCAATGTTGTTTAAAGCTTTCATTAATGATTTAATTGCAGGATAGAGACTATAATGAACAATTTGCAGATGACACATTGGGAGAGGCTGGAAATGTTTTGGAGGATAGAATTAAAATTCAGAAGAATCTTGATAATTTGGAAAAATAGGCTGTGGACAGCCCCATGAAATGCTACAAAGACCAATGTAAGGTACTATCCCTTGGGAAGAAAAATGAATGCACAAATACAGAATGCAGGATAATTGCCTGCCCATTAGTGATGCTGAGAGAGACATGGGGGTTGTAGTGAATCACAAACTCAATATAAGTCAGTGACAGGATCCTGTCAAATGCAGCCCAAAACAGTAGTATACCAGAAATAGGAGAAGATAATATCACTTTATTCAGCACTGGTTAGTCCTTACCTGACGTACTGCATCCAGTTCTGGGCATCGCACTTAAAAAAGGATATGGAGAAACTAGAGAGACTCTAGAGGTGAATGAAGACAAGGATGAAGGGCTTGGAATGCAAGACTTACTAAGAAAGATTTAAAGTAACTAGATATATTTAGAGTGGAAGAAAGATTGGAGGCGAGGCGTGATATCGCATGTCAAATATTTGAAAGGCAGACATAAAAATAGCGGAGAAAAATTCTTCTCCTTTGGCTTAGAGGTTAGCATAAGTGGCAATGGGTTTAGTCTCGAGAAAAGCAAATTAAAAATACATCTGAGAGAGGACTCTTGAACCGTAAGAGCCATAGGATAATGGAACAAGCTGCCTTGGGAAGTTGGGAAATCTTCCTTGGCGGTTTTCAAGATGAGAATGGATAGGCATCTCACTAGGTGGTTTTAAAAATAGTGAATCCTGTATTTGTGCAGTAGGCTGGACTAAATGATTTGTTAAGTATCTTTCAATCCTATTATTTAACTGGCATTGGCTATCTTCAAAAGTAATATCATTGTGATAATGGAGGAGTGTATTTATACGTGAGAGAGCACAGAAGAATCTGAAGTCAGTTTGTAAAATAAATTTTAAGTCCTCTGGCATGGTGCATCTGATGTATGATCCCCTTTGTTGTGCTTCCTGTCATACCACACACATCTAAGGACAAGTGGATCACATCCCATTTTTGGAGCAAAATAGATATTAAATGTACATTTTATCATGATGACACAAAATGCAGACACTTGGTGTTTGAGTGTGCTCCTAAATCATCCCTAATCTGAGTATAAAATCATTAGGTAATAGTCGCTTTCAAACCGCATGTATTTTGTGGTACTGGGATATTGAATAAGTTGTATCCAAAGTATTATCTTCTTTCCTAATACTTGTCTTTTAGGAGTTCAATAAAATATTTTTTAAGCCTCGAACTATAAAACCCAAATCAGGTGACAGAGCTCCCAGCTGGTCTGAAGGGAAAGCTATATTTTTAAAGATCAGGAATTAGCAGAAATAGATTAGGGCAGTGGTTTTCAATCTTTTTTCACTTGCTCACCCCTAAAAAACTTCAAATGGCGATTCGGGCCCCTTTGGAAATTTGAAATGAAGGTGTAGACCCCTTTGCATTGTAAGCATGGGTATTCACGTACTTCTGATTGATCATCGTCATCTTTCACAGACCCTTTAGACATAGTCCGCTGATCCCACAGAGGTCCACGGGCCACAGGTTGAAAACCACTGGATCAGGGTAATAGATCTTGTTTTTTGTAAAGACTTCTTTTTTGTCTTGGGCAGTGGGGTCTCTCCTCAGACCTGCGCTGTTCAACATCTTCATCAGTGACTTGGACAAGGGGGTAAAAATCACTCTATTCAAATTTGCTGATAACACCAAGATGTGGGGGGATGTGAGCATGCTAGAAGGGAGGAATAGGCTGCAATTGGACCTAGACAGGTTACAGGGGTGGGCAGATGAGAACAGGATGGGTTTCAACACTGACAAGTGCAAGGTGCTGCACCTGGGGAAGAAGAATCAGCAGCATACCTACAGGCTGCGAAACTCCCTTGTCAGTGCAGAGGCAGAAAAGGATCTTGGAATCATTATTGATGCCAAAATGAACATGGGCCAACAGTGTGGGGATGCGGTCAGGAAGGCCAACCACACCTTGTCATGCATCCACAGATGCATCTCAAGCAGGTCTAGGGAGGTGATCCTCCCCCTCTATGCAGCACTGGTCAGGCCGCAGTTGGAGTACTGTGTCCAATTCTGGGTGCCACACTTCAGAAGGATGTGGACAGCATTGAGAGGGTCAAGAGGAGGGCCACTCACATGATCAGGGGCAGCAGGGCAGGCCCTATGAGGAGAGGCTAAGGGACCTGAACCTGTTCAGCCTCCACAAGAGAAGGCTGAGAGGGGATCTAGTGGCCTGTTACAAACTAGTTAGAGGGGACCAGCAGGCATTGGGGGAGTCCCTGTTCCCCCGAGCACTACCAGGAGTGACTAGAAATAACGGTCACAAGCTGGCGGAGGGTAGATTCAGACTAGACATCAGGAGGCGCT
Source organism: Alligator mississippiensis (assembly GCF_030867095.1). NCBI lineage: Eukaryota > Metazoa > Chordata > Crocodylia > Alligatoridae > Alligator > Alligator mississippiensis. The sequence continues at coordinate 226,020,477 of NC_081826.1, read as the reverse complement.
ACTTCACAGTCAGGGCGGCTAAGACCTGGAACCAACTTCCAAGCAAAGTGGTGCTGGCTCCTACCCTGGGGGTCTTTAAGAGGAGGTTAGACGAACACCTTGCTGGGGTTGTTTGACCCCAGTACTTTTTCCTGCCATGGCAGGGGGTCAGACTTGATGATCTGCTCAGGTCCCTTCCGACCCTACCAGCTTTGAAACTATGACTTAAATAGGTAATTCACCATATCTGTATACTAGTTTTCTCATATATAAAAAGGATTTGCTCCAGATCGGTATCTAGTTAAACTAATTATTTTCTATAAAGTGCACTGGGATCTTCAAATGAGAAATACTACAGCAGCAAAAAGTACTATTATTAAAAAGTACTATTATTACTTTCATCTCTTCCTTTTGGAGGCCAGGCCCACTTTCTCTCATACTTGTTAGATTGGATGAGAATGGTGGAAAGCCTGCCATATATGTTTGCTTTGAGGAACAATTTCAAAATACCTGTGTTAGCAAGCCATGTATGTCTAGCTGTTGCTTAATAAAGAACCCTTTACAGTCTTTTTTTAGGTGTAGGTGTTGGTGTTTTTGTACTTCGTGGCTCCCATCATACAAAATCCCAATAGGAACTCTGAGCTTGACTGTATAAATAATATTTGCCAGTATCTGATTCATTCTGAGATCTCAAATGCATTCTTGTGAGAGAGGTTCCCATAGCATATAATTCGTGTTACACAAGTAGCTTTTTTACACTGTGGTCTGCTATGAGACAGGTGATAAAATTTTTAATTAGTGTTATCACAGAAGGGGGTTCTGAATTCCTCTCATGTAGGGGATGTTTTAGTTACTAGCAAACAGAGGCAGTTGTTATGACCTAAGGCAGTGAAGATTTATGCATGGACATCCATTTCTGAAAATGTTCTTGGTTTCTGAATAAGAAACACTTTCTGACTTTCATTCATGTTTATGACGTCCTTATGTGGTTAGTTGGATACTTTGTTGCTCCTATTAATTGGGAGAAGAATAGAGCCTTAAATGACGTGTTCAAAGCAATGTTTGGTCTGGGAACAGGCCAGCTCTGCTGCTGCCAGAACTTTTTGACATGTGCACTTATTCCTAATCTGTCTTGTTGAAACGCTCTCTGTTCAGTCCTGCTGCTATTTGATGCAAATTGTGTCTTTTGTCTTTTTGCTTAATTTTAGTCAAACACATCCTAGGTTCCTGTTGAATAATGCAAATAAATAAGTGTTAGAGCTTCGTTTATTCACTTGGGTGCAATTCAACATCATTTCCTTCACCGTAGGTATGTGGATGAGTGGAGGTTATTTTTCATGATCTTATGGCGACTTTCCATTGCATACTGTGTTGGTATCTGCAGTAAGTGCAAAATAATGCAGGAGGTAGAATAAGAGTACACACAGATTACGTAACATTTGAGTTTCTGGCCGGTCAGTTTTAGGGAACACATTTGAGCAGCCGCTTTCAGCATTCACATAATACTATTTAATTCTTTTAATCTATAGCACATAATAGTAACATTTAAAAAATACAGTTATTTCACTTCCACATTAAATTGTGTTGCTACAGAATTTTTTTTAGAGAAAAGTGATTTCTTATGTTTTCTTGAAGCAAAAAATAGATACTACCATGAAAAATGTTGCTTAAAATCAAAATGTTAGAGTTCCATTAATAATGATTCTGTAGAAGTGAAATTTCAGAGCCATCTTTACCTCCAAATGTGCTTTTTTCTTGGCATTGTTGATCAAACTTCTTTTCAGAAAGCCATTAGACACCTATTTACTAACAACTTCCGAAATTGTCCCCTGCTTATTCAACCTCCTGCATAAAAGAAAATTATCTTCTACTGCAGTACATCTTTTTTCCCCCAAATACTTTTTTAAAAAAGTATGATACATGTAAGTCATTTAACAGTGGAGAAGCTTGTCAGCGCTCACTAAAGAATAGTGACATTACTTTTTTTCCTTGTCTTCATATGCCAGCACTGGATAGAAGTCTCTTCTATAAGCCAGGTACCAAACTGGGGTGTATGTGCTTTTTAATGATGGAATCAGGCTCCCAAGAAGATTGCTTAGGTTGTTTTTCCTGCTGTCATGGATACTTTCCATTGCATACTGTGTTGGTATCTGCATACTTATAAACAATCAGGTTGCTGCAGTTGAAGAGAGCTGTTGGTCTTCAGTTATCATACATTCTGTAGTAAAATTTATGATACTTGTGGAATTTTGAGAAAAATTTACAGCACAGGTCAAGGGCTTGGTCAAAAACTTTGTGTGCTAAGCCAGTTTGCTTAGGTTACAAAGAGATGTCTTTTTTGTGCCACCATAAACATTTTTATGGTGCCTTAAAATGAGACCAAACAGATGTCTGTTTAGTTTTGTCACAGATGCTCATCTTTGTGTCCATGACAAAAGGTAGTACAAATGTGTGCCACTACCTTGTGGCAGAATCTTTTAAAAGGCAGGACAGCCCAGAAAGGCTGAAGCTGCCTGTACTCTCCAGGTGCCCTAGGCAGGCACTTCCAGGGCTTCAGGAGTCTGAACCTGCACACCTCAAGAATTCCCCTACAGGAACGCTTTGTGACACAACTTTTTAATTATTTGGCAATGTCCATTTATAGGCTCAGAGCAGTAGACTGGGACATTTCATTTTATCCAGAAAAAAGATTAAAACCAAAATTCAGCAAGTTTTCAAGGGCCACACCATAGTAACTTCTTTTTTTCTTTAGTTACTCTGTTGATATGGTGGGCATTAGTTTTGCCAACAATATGAAATATCTGAATGATTTTTGTTCAACGTGTATTAGTCAACAAATGCATGGACAATGTAGTGAGCTGACTGACTAATCATGCAGGAGATAATGTGATTCAAGGGCCGGAAGAGGAGTCAAGAGATTTGAGGGTTGTTTCTAGATTTCCCAAACATCTCCTATAACCTTGAACAGCTCCCTTAAGCTCTATAGCTAGGGACAGACATGACACAAAAACTGGTTTAAGTGATCAGAAACCTGTTTAAACCTGTAACAGAACAGATGTTCAGTCCACATAAACCAGTTTGAAAAAATGCTGAAAACGTTTTGTGATAAACCTGGTTGAAAATAGTATCAGACTTAACTGATTTGGGTCAAACTAGTTTATGCAATTTATGTCCCAGACTCCTTGCTGAATAAAGATAAACCAGATACCCCCAGCATCCCAGCATGCTCTCTGGACTGGACTCTCTGCTCCACAGCAGGGCTGGACCCCCTCCTCTTCTCCCTGGCCAGAACTCTGGCAAAGACTTGCAGGCACAGCGCATCTGCCTGGCTTCCCCCTGCTAAGCAGGGATTATTCCCCACTCCCATCTGCCTTACACAGACACCTCGGCATGAGCTACAGGGTTGAATTATGATGGGCCCTAAGCTAGGGGTTCCCAAGCTTTCTATGCTGCAGCCCAGCAAACTGCAGACCGGAAATGCCCATGGTCTGGCAAACTGTGGACCGCCACGTGGAGCCCCATGAATGGAATTTCCAGCCAGAACACAAGTAAAGATATTTTCACCCCCTGGGCAGGAGGCAGGCCCAAACCTCAACCACAACTGTGGCGGGTCCTGTGGGAGGAGTTGCGGCCTCTCCACTTGGCTCTGCGGGGCTGCGGTTTGCCAGTCCGTGGTCACTTCTGGTCTGGCAGCTGACCCTTTGTGGCCTGGGGGTTGGTTTAGAGGCCCCTCATAATGTGAGGCCCTAAACTGAAGCTTACTTAGCTTATGCCTAAATCCGGCACTGATTAGCCAGCAGACCACATGCTGGCTACAGTCCGTGCTGTGAGAGACTACAGACAGACAGAGGTTTTGGAGCTAATCAACAGGTGGCTTTAATGTCCTTTCTTGGAAGACCTGTTTTAAGAAGAGCTCCATTAATTAATGGAGAGAGGCTTTGTTTTCTTAATGGGTTGATAAGCACTGACTTAGGGGTGATAAACATTCCCTGCTGGGCTGCTTAGGAGACGGGAGGAATAGTCAGAGCATCCTGCCGAGGCCTGGCCATGCCCTCCTCATCTCAGCCCTGTAGAAGTGAGGGGAGGGCTGCTCTGGCACCCCCCCCCCCGACTTCTAGCCTGAGCCACTGCATTTCTGGGATGTCTGTTCAGTTACAAAACTGGTTCATTTTATGCACACTTATTTACTACTCAGTTGCAACCTGACTCATTTTAATCACAGAAAATGCAGATTTGGGGTTTTTTTAATCATAGAATTTGCAAGGGGGGAGGGTTGTTTTAAATAAGAGAATTTGCGATTTTTAAACAGAGAAAACCAGGATACCTGGTGGTGATACACTGCACCATCTGCACCCCTCTCTTTCAAAATTCTAGGTCCACCCATGATGACATGTAACAAAGCATTGATCTGCCTTCTGTCTGCTCTACACCAAAAGAAAAGTCCCTCTGCCCTAAATTAAGCCATTTACTAGGAAAAAATGGTGACTAAGGGTAAAAACTTGGGGGGAAAAAGAAAGTAATTGTAAAGAGTGTTTATAGTAACATGCTAAAGTGTGTCGCATATAAAAATTAAATCGAAAGATATTTATCTGGCAAATGCTTTTGCTTTGTTTCCCATATCACAAAATGTAATACTTTTTACTTCCTCGCATTCTGTGAAATTACATGTACTAATTGTCACCTACACATCAGCAACAGACTGTTGATGAAACCTGGCACAACTTTCAGATGGATCTCAAGTAAACATTGTTCAAGTTTGGTAGTATCTTATAAATATTCAGCAAAACCTGTCTAGTTTCAAACAGTGTGAAAGCATAAAGATAAATAAAAACTTTCCCTTATGAAAAAACATATACATGCAGTAATAGTTTAGAATAATGAAATGGACTAGTAATCTAGCTTGACACACGGTCCTGATTCAAAGTCCATGGGAACCTTTCCATTGGCTTCCTTGGGCTTTTGGATTAAGCCCAACGTTGTTGAAAATGTGTATCAGTTATATAAATTGCTCAGTTTAATTTTATATAAACTGATATATGATATACTTCTCTAAAACCATATTATATAGGAAGGTCTGGTACTCTATAACATCTATTAAATAACGTTTTTATTTTAGCAAGTTTTAGCAGTATTTATTTTAGCAATTAATTTTGAAGGTCATAAAATTGAATGTCCTGTCACCCTCTCCACTGCCTTTCAGTTGCAAATTGTATCACTAGTAAAACTATTTGTATTTTGAAAAGCTGTGGCTGTTGAGATTTAAATTTTACAACGGTAAGCTTGTACTTTATTGCTTCTTTGTGGAATAGAATACACGGATTGGTGCTGTTATTGTGGAGAAACAAGGAACTAAGAAAAAATAATTTGCATAATGAGTGATGACATGTGAAATTAGTTCCGTAACAGAAAACACCCCAGAGACTGTTCAGTTTGTCACAGACTCTTCTCAAACAATGCATCATTAGCTCTGCTGCATTATTTCCCCCCTCTACAGCTGAAAGGACAGGGTAAACTTTCCCTAGTTTTGCTGTAGCATGTCAGAAAAAATTGCCAGTGAATTTGATTTGAAATAACTTATGATTATTATTTTTTTCTGGTCTTGAGATTTTTCACTCAGCAAAATTGCTTCAGATTCTTTCAACATGAATTGATTCTGCTTCATGATCTTAATTTTGAAGAAAATAACCTTTTCAAAAGGTATTAATATATAGAATAATAGCATTGTCTGAAAGCATGTAATACAGGATAAAGGAAAATGAGAAATGAGTGTATTACTTGCCATTGAATATACTGGATGATTCATTATGGAATCCTTTGAGGTATTTTTGATTGTGAAGGATGATGTTCCTAAAGTGATACAAGCTAGGCTCTTAGACTGTTATAGACTCTGCAGAATTGAAGCATATTTTGCAAATAATAGCATTTAGTATAGATCAGTATGTAAAGCAAAATGTCAAACATCAGAATGCTTACTACAGTCTTGGAGAAGAAAATGCACACAAAGTTAGGAAATACCAGGCATGCAAGGTTGCTTGTCCCATTTAATTTATTCCTGTTTTCATTAGAGGTTCACCACTACATCAGTCCAGTATCAGATCAGTACTGATATAAAGAAAACTGACTGTATCAGATATTGGCCCAATGCGACCAGTAATTTGGCCAATTTCAAATACCCATGCTGTGCGCAGCTGCAGCGCAGCACTCGGGCAGCAAGGAGCACAGCCGGCAGCATGGAGAGCTGTCTCCAGCTGGTAAATCCAGTGTGGTGGAAGAGGCGTAGTGGGAGCAGATCAACACCCCCCATGGTGAGGGAGGGGGCAGGAGCAGGTGCTGCCTAGGCGGGGTGGTGCGCAGCAGAGCTGCAGCTCATGGGGAGGGGGGAGGTAGCTTCTGCTGCTGCTTACACCCTGGGAGGGCTCAGAGAGGAGTGTGTGCCCTTCAGATTTGCATTAGGTAGGATGGGCTGTAGCTGGGGCTGCACAGGGCTCTTCTCAGCAGGGGCTGGGCTTGCAGCAGGTGCCAATGGTGGTGGGAAGATGCTGCATTCACCCCAAATTTTGCCATCGCTCCGCTCCCAGCATTACTGCTGGCAGCTGCCTGGCACAGCCCTGGATCATCCCGGTGCGTAGGTGGAGGCAGGGCATTGAGCCTGGGCTGCAGCTGGTGGCAGCGGTACTGGGAACAGAATGGCAGTGAAATTTGGGGTGGATGCAGCATCTTCTCAGCGCCATTGGTGCCCACTCTGAGCCCAGCCCTTGCCAAGTAGAGCCCCACACAGCCCTAGCTGCAACCTGCCCCACACCACCCAGCGCAGAATCGGGGGGCACACTCCGTCCCAGGGTGCAAGCAGCAGCAGGAGCTGCCTTCCCACCCCCCCCACCCCTCCTGGGCAGCGTCTGCCCCACCCCCTCCCTCACCGCGGGGAGCATTGATCTGCAGCCCTGCATGCCCCTTCCCTCTCCTTCCACTACACCGGACTTACCAGCTGGAGGCAACTGTATAGGAAATCAAATTGTTATCATCTGATATGCCTCCTTAAATATTGGCTATTGGTATTGGCCCCAAGAATCTCTATTGGTTTACCCCTAGTTTTGGTGGGATCATAGAAAATTAGGGTTGGAAGGGATCTCAGGAGGTCATCTAGTCCAACCCCCTGCTCACAGCAGGACCATCCCCAACTAGATAATTCTGGGGCTTTGTTGAGCTGGACCTTAAAACCCTCCAAGAATGGAGATACCACCGCCTCTGCAGGTAACCTGTTCTAGTGCTTCACCACCCTCCTAGTGAGAGAGTTTTTCCTAATACTCAACCTAAACATGAATGACTGGGGAGGCACCATGGTGGTGAGCAGGGACCGCCCGCAGCCGTTGCTGGTGATGTTGGCAGTGGCGAGGTGGGGACTGCCTACAGCCACTGGCAGCCGAATTGACATGGGGATGGGGGGTAGCAACCACCTGGAGAAGCTGGCAGTGGCTTTGGCAGCGGCCAGTCTCAGGCTGGCACATGCCCCCCCCTATCCCCACCCCCCCATGCATCGCCTATGAACCTAAACTTCACTTGCTGAAGCTTCAGACCATTGCTCCTTGTTCTGTCATCTGTCACCCGCAAGCACAGTCTTGTTCCATCTTCTTTGGAACTGCCCTTCAAGTAGTTAAAATCTGCTATCAAATCCCACCTCAGTCTTCTCTTTTGCCAACCAAATAAACCCTATTTCCTCAGCTTCTTCTCCTAAGTCATGTTCCCCAGCCCCTGAACCATTTTCATGGCCCTCCACTGGACTCTCTCCACCTTGTCCACATACTTTCTGTAGGGACGGGGGGGACACAAAACTGGACTCACCAGTGCAAAATAGAGTGGAATAATTACTTCCCTCGCTGTGTTGGCAATGCTCCTGCTAATGCAGCCCATTATGCTGTTAGCTTTCTTGGCATGAAGGGCACATTGTTGACTTGTATTCAGCTTATTGTCCACTGTATCCCCCAGGTCCTTTTCTGCAGAGCTGCTGCTTAACCAGTCAGTCCCCAGGCTGTATTGGTGTATGGGATTGTTCTGTCCTAAGTGTAGGACTTTGCACCTGTCCTTGTTGAACCTGATGAGATTCCTTTTGGCCCAATCTTCCAATTTGTCTAGGTCACTCTGAATCCTAACTCTGCCCTCCAGAATACCTACTGTACCCCCCCCCCCCAGCTTAGCGTCATCTGCAGACTTGCTGAAAGTGCAATCCATCCCATTTTCCCAATCATTAATGAAGAGAATGAACAAAACTGGCCCCAGGACTGACCCCTGGGGCACTCGTCTTGATACTTGCTGCCAACTAGACATTGAGCCATTGATTACTACTCATTTAGCCTGACTATCCACCTTACAGTCCATTCATCCAACCCATACATCCTCAACTTGCTTGCAAGAATGATGTGGGAGGCTGTATCAAAAGCCTTGCTAAAGTTAAGGTATATCACATCCGCTGCTTTCTCTGCATCCATAGAGCCAGTCACCTTATCATAGAAGGCAATCAGGCTGGTCAGGCATGACTTGCCCATGGTGAATCCATGCTGACTGTTCTCAATCACTTTCTTCTCCAAGTGCTTACAAATGGATTCTTTGAGGACCTGATCCATGATTTTTCCAGGGAGTGAGGTAAGGCTGCTTAGTCTGTAATTCCCTGGATCCTCCTCCTTTCCTGAACTTGATCATGTCTTCAAGGGACAGAAGTTGTATATAAACCAGTTTAAGTGATCAGAAACTGCTTTAAATATGTAACAGAATATAAGTGTAGTGTACATAAACCAGTTTCAAAATGGCTGAAACTGGTTTACGATAATTTCATAGATATCATAGACATTAGGGCTGGAAGGGATTTTGGAAGATCGAGTCCAGCCCCCTGTCCCAGGGGCAGGAAGTCAGCTGGGGCCATAGGATCCCAGCAAGAAAAAAGTTCAGGTTTCTCTTGAAGGCGTTCAAAGTAGATGCTTGAACCACCTCTAGCAGCAGGCTGTTCCAGACCTTTGGGGGCTCGGACAGTAAAGTTCTTCCTTATGTCCAGCCTGAAACAGTCTTGCAGGAGTTTATAACTGTTCAACCTTGTCATCCCTTGGGTCGCTCTGGTGAACAAACGTTCCCCCAGATCCTGGTGAACACCTCTTATGAACTTATAGGTGGCCACCAGATCGCCCCTGAGCCTGCGCTTTTCCAGGCTGAACAGTTCCATAGCTCTCAGCCTTTTATCACAAGGTCTGTTTTCCTGACCTCTGATCATGCATGTGACTCTCCTCTGCACTCTCTCAAGCTTCTCCACATCCTTTTTGAATTGTGGAGACCAAAACTGGACGCAGTACTCCAGCTGCGGCCTCACCAAGGCCGAGTACAATGGGAGAATGATGTCCCGGGATTTGCTTGAGAAGCATCTATGGATGCAAGCCAGCGTTTTCTCACTTTACTAGCTGCGGCATCGCATTGAAGGCTCATGTTCATCTTGTGGTCAATCCCGACCCCCAAGTCCCTCTCATCCATAGTGCTAGTCAGCGTAGCATTACTGAACCTGTAGACGTGCTGCAGGTTTTTCCTCCCAAGGTGGAGAACCTTGCATTTTTCGGTGTTAAACACCATCAGGTTCTCATCTGCCCATTTCCTGAGCCTGTCAAGGTCAGCCTGGATTACCCACCTGTCCTCAGGTGTGGATGCTTTACCCCAAACTTTGGTATTGTGATGGCGGCGCACTGCCGTTACGGGCACAAGGACAGGTGAGGAGAGGTTGCGAGGCAGACAAAACCCCAGAACAGAACCCCGGAGGGGGTAACTTATCTCCGGGAGACCTGGCAGCGCTGGAGCCGAGACCATGGCGGCAGCTGCAGCCGCAGCTACAGCCGCGTGAGCCGGCATTATGCCGGCTATTTAAGCAGCTGTTCCCAGTAAGGGAAACAGCTGGGCCAGTCGTGGCGGCCCATATGGCCACTGCGGGAAAGTTTAAAATCCTCAGCAGCACCCGAGGGGAGGGGGAGCCAGAGAGAGAGAGAGAGAGAGAGTGAGAGCGAGCAGACAGCACGTCTGGCATGCTGAGGCTCCTCTTAGGGAAAGGCACCAGCTCGGCTATGCCGCACCAGCCCAAGAGGCAGGAGAAGCCTCTAAACTGCAAGCTGAGGAAAGCAAGGGGAAAATTCCTACCTTGCAACAGATAGTGAGCAGGGAGAGGCCAGCACTCCCCTTGAGAGGAGGAAAGCAAGGGGAATGACAGGGCGCTCTGCGTTTGCCAGCACTGCCCCTAGGAGAGAGAGAGCTGGGGACAAGTGCAGAATCCCCTGGAATCCACTGGGTAAGAGAAGGGAGCTCTGGGAGCAGCCCTACCCAAGGGGAACATTATTTCTAGGGAAGTTAGGAAGGAAGGATGCTAAGCGAGATCAGAAGAGTCAAAGGGACGAGGACGGGCTGGCAGAGCTGTACAGCTAAGTCCGAGTCACTGCATTGGTGAAGCCGAAGGTGGGAAAGCCCGCAGAGGACTGAAGTTCACCATCCCACCAGCACGTGATCGGTTGGCGAGTGGACGGGGTTTAGGGATGGCGGAGCCCCGCGGAACATCGTAGGCAACAGCTGTGAGTACAGCCGTGTCGGGGAACCCCTCTAATAAGAACTCCACTGGAACCCTCTCACAATAATATACCAGCAAAGTCGTGGCAGGCGGGACAAGGGGAGGGGCTACCTAACTGATGGGTGGCACTAGCCATAAGACCTCCGACATCACAGGTATCATTGGCAAACTTGGCCAGTCCACTTCTGACTCCAGTGTCCACATCATTAATGAAGAGGTTGAACAAAATAGGTCCAAAGATAGAGCCTTGGGGGACTCCACTGGTCACAGGGCACCATGTCGATTGACTTCCGTCACCCACCACCCTCTGGGTCCGACCACAGAGCCAATTCCCCAGCCAGCAGATCATGATGGGCCTGAGGCCGCAGTTGGCCAGTTTTGCCAAAAGGTGATCATGGGATACCAGATCGAAGGCTTTTTTGAAGTCAAGATATGACATCAGTCTCTTCCCTCTTGTTCAGGTAATAGTTCACCTGATCATAAAAGGAAATGAGATTGGTCAAGCATGACCTACCTGCTACAAACCCGTGCCGGCTATCCCTCAGGCTGTTGCCATTGGCCAGTCCGTTAAGAATGGCTTCTTTGATAATCTTTTCTAAGACCTTCCCCAGGATAGAGGTTAGGCTGATGGGCCTGTATTTTGCTGAATCCACTTTCCTCCCTTTCTTGAAGATAGGCACCACATTGGCCTTTTTCCAATCATCGGGCACTTCACCAGAGCGCCAGGAGCTCTGAAAGATCCATAAGGACTTTTTATTCTTGATACTTGTAGCCAGTTGGAGTTCCATCGCAGCCTTAGCTTCCCTGGTGTGCTCCCTGCAGGTCCGGACCAGTCCAGTAGATTCCTCCTTGGAGGTGGATCCTGTCTTCCATCCTTTGTAGGTCTGTCTTTTTAGATTCAGAAGGACCACTAGTTCCTTGTTGAGCCAAGGGGGTTGCTGTGCCCTCTTGCTGCCTTTCCTCCGAGAAGGAATAGCCTTAGCTTGTGCATCTAGGATCCCTCCCTTAAGGAGCAGCCACTCTTCCTGGACTCCCCTCCCCTTGGGGTCGTGGTCCCTTAAAGCCTCACCGACAAATCTCCTGAGCTTGTCAAAGTCAGCCCTCCTGAAGTCAAGGACCTTCTGAAGTCAAGGACCTCATAAACATGGTTGAATATAGTTTCAGACTTAACTGGTTTGGCTCAAACTGGTTGATGCAACTTCTGTCCCAGACCCCTTCCTGATTTAAGTTAAAACAGAGTCCTCCAGCATCCCAGCATGCTCTGCAGCCCTGGGATGAGCTGTCCTCTCTGCTCCAGAGAGCAGGGGTGGCCCCACCTCTCTGCTCTGTAGGCTGAGCAGGGATGGGAACATAACCTTAACAGAGCCATGCCTGGATGCATCTGGCTAAGTGGACAAGGAAGAGGTTAATTCTTCTCTTCTCCCTCCCCCCCCCCAGCTGTGGTCTGCCTCTCTGCAGGTGAGCAGCAGATGTGGTGGCCAGGGCTAGGAGACCCCGACTGTGTTCCCTTGGGGCAAAAGGGATGGGGGGAAGAATTAACACCTTTCCTCCCTCCCTGCCTCCTGACACCTTAACAGGGCCATGTCAGGACCACATCTGGCCATGCCCCCACCCCCGCTGCTGGAGCAGCAAGGGGAGAAGGAGCAGCAGCAGCCTAGGTCAGGATGACCCAGGGAGTCCAAGCATGCAGTGGGTTTATTTCCCTCCCTCCCTTCCCTGTCCCACCAGCAGGGACTGCAGCCATCCCAGCATGGCCCTGTTAAGGCTAAGGGGGCAGGGAGGGGGTTAATTTCTCCCCTCCCCTCCCACTGGAGGACCACAGCCAGGGTGGAACAGCTCCCTTCCCCTCCCCCCGCAGCTGCTGCCATAGGGCAGGGGTGGCCTCTCTGTGATGCTGCCCAGCCCCAGAGGGGAACCCTTCACCCTCATCTTTCCCCTTCCCCCCCCCACTGACACAGGGTGGAGATGGTGGGGCTCTGTGTGGCACTGCCTGTCCCAGCCCAGGCTGGGCACGGGGAGTAGCTGTCACTGAGCTGCAGCCACTGGAAAGGGCCACCCCCTGCAGCCCAGGCCTGTGACACAGCCCCGGCTCAGGCAGCCACATGGTGGGGCAGGGCCCTTCCCATCAGTTTCGTCTCAGTGACAAGGAAGCTGAGCCCTGTCAGTGAGAGCAGCCTGGCTCAGCATGAACGGGTGGCAGTTGGCTAGGTAGCAGGCTACTTGGGCCAACTTGGAGGTGCCGCAGGATCTTGTGTGTCCGCAGTGAGCTCCTGAGGCAGCTGGGCTCTGGACCCATTGGTGCCTCCAAGCTGACCCAGGTAGCCCGCTGCCCAGCCAACCACTGCTCTTTGCAGCCAGGCTGCTCTCATTGATAGGACTCAGCTTCACTGTCACTGAGCCACAGCCTCTGGGAAGGGCCCCACCTCCACAGTCCAGCCTGGGCTGGCCCTGCTATGTGGCTGCCTCAGTTGGGGCTGAGCAGGGCTGGTCTGGGCTGTGCAGGTGAGACCTTTTCCAGTGGCTGTGGCTAAGTGACAGCCACTCCCTATGCCCATGCTGGGCAGTGCTGCCCAGAGCCCCCCTCCCGACCCTGCAACACGGGGGAGGGAGGGAGGAGAGGGAAGAGTCCCCCTTTGGGGCTGGGCAGCATTGCACAGAGCCCCCGTCCCTTCCCTGCAGCAGCAGCGGAGAGGGAGGAGGAAAAGGGGGAAGAGTCCTGCTCTGGGCAGGCAGCGGAGCTGCATGTCTGGATTGCTTAGGGCTGTTAGGGGCTAGGGACAGACATTCAAAAAGCCTGAGCCTGAATTGATTTAATCTTTGCAGGTTATTATAACTGGGCTAGGCTGAATCAGTCTGTAACTGCACAGACATCCCAGAAGTGCAGGTATATATATGCTTGCAGCGGCTCAGGCTAGAAGCCCTTCCCCTGCACCCCCCCCCCCCCCCGCCCAGCAGGGAATTGATAACACAATATTTATCACCCCTAACTCAGTGTTTATTTTCCCATTAAGAAAACACCAGAGGGACATTACCAGCCATCTGTTGATTCTTTCTTTGTCCCATCTGACACAGCATGGACTGTAACCAGCATATGGTCTGCTAGCTGATGCTGAGAGATGTCTAAGGCACAGGGGGTGGGGATCCCTGTTTGAGCAGGGAGTAGTGAGAGTGAAGGAGGGAGCGGGGGAAGCCAAGCAGATGCCTGCAGTCTCCGCCAGAGCTGCAGCTAGGGAGCAGAGGGGAGGGGCCAGCTCTGCTGTGAAGTAGAGAGGCCTGCCCAACCCAGAGAGCATGCTGGGGGACTCTGGTTTAACTTAAACTAGCAAGGGGGTTGCATAAACCAGTTTGACCCAAGTCAGTTAAGTCTGATGCCATGTTCAACCAGGTTTATCACAAACCGGTTTCGGACATTTTCATACTGGTTTATGTGCCCTGAACATTTGTTCTGTTACAGGTTTAAACCAGTTTCTGATCACTTAAACCAGTTTATGTGTTATGTCTGTCCCTAGCCTAGCGTTCCTGGGCGTCTGGTCTGAGCCATTGCAGGCATGTGCCTGCATTTCCGAAACGAAAAGTGAATATCTATCCATTTGCAAATTGGATGTCTTTGCAAATCAGATCCACTTGCAAATCAGACTAATCTGCAAAGGTTGAATCAATTCAGGCTCAGTCTTTTTGAATGTCTGTCCCTTGCCTTTGTGGTCCCTGCCGCCCAACTTGCCATCCACTTTACATTCTCCCTCAATTCTTTTCTGTTTGTGAGCAGTAAGTCTAGAAGAGCATGGCCCCTAGTTGGTCTCTCCAATACTTACACCAGGAAGTTGTCTCCAACACTCTCCAAAAACTTCCTGGATTGTCTGTGCATTGCTGTATTGCCCTCCCAGCAGATGTTTGGATGATTGGTTCTCATGGGGAACTTCAGGGCCTGTAATCTGGAAACTTCTGCTAGTTGTCTGAAGAAAGCCTCATTTACCTTTATCCTCCTGGTCTGGTGGTCTATAGCAGACATGCACCACAACATCACCCGAGTTGCTATCCCTTCTAACCTTAACCCAGAGACTTTCAACAGGTCTTTCTCTAGTTTCATACTAGTGCTCTGAGCAATTATACAGCTCTTTTACACACAGCGCAACTCCTCCACTTCTCCACTGAGTGGCCTTCCTGAACGGTTTGTACCCATCCATGACAGTGCTCCAATCATGCGAACTATCCCACCAAGTCTCTTTTATTCCATTCACATCATAGTTCCTTGGCTGTGCAAGGATTTCCAGTTTCAATATGACTTCCAATATGCCTTGCAATGTATTCTCTAATTACATGGTCATTGTTTTCTACAAGACCTTTGTCTCATTCAATGAAAGGGATGGATCGTGTTCACTTAATGAGCAGCTATTAAATATTTTATTTTTTGGCCTAATTGGTCAGTGTTGGTCCCATATGTTGTTTAATGCACATTGGACCCTGTTGAAATAATGGAATTCCTATTTACATAAACAGTTATTGGAGCAGCGCCTGGAATACAGTTCTCTTTACTCCTAACCACTAAACTTAGAGGGTCATGCTCGCTTCTGCTTGTTTTCTTTCTGGCTGAATGGTTATTTAAGTATTTCATGCAGAGCAAAACATCTTTGACAGGAGTGAATAAGAAACTCCCCCACCCAATAATAGTTTACATACAGCCTTGGGTTAGGACACTCCTGGGATGTGAGAGATGTCCGATATAATCCTTTTGGGCAGAGAGTATTTAGTTTTATGCAGCATTTCATGTCCAAAGTGGCTTCACTGTGAAGTCACTTCAGGTGACTTCAGTTGCAGCTGAAAATGCTCAGGAATACCACAAATCAAATCCCAGGGTATGAATTTTGGCATTTAGAAAATGAAGAACATGATAATTCATGCCTACCTGAGAAAATTTTGGTTTAAGTGACTTGCCCAGTATCACATGGGAACTCACTGGCAAAGGCAAGGATAGGCACAGTTCTCTTGGGTATTGCTCTGCTGCCTTGGTCATGAGACGGTTCACTTTCTTCCTGCAATCTCTTGCTTCATTCCTTCACGCCCTCTGCAACAAATGAAGTAAAAGTCCAAAGAAAACAACAACCACTTTTACTAAAATGCCATGATTCATCCTCAGAGCAGACCTATCAATTAAGCTGCAGTGCTGTGGAAAAATACTGTGTAATCGTGTAATTAAAGTACGGTTGGCAAGCCAGTCAATTAAATAGTCAAATATTGTCAATTGACCCGCCAATTTACTGTATATTTTTTGACTGGTCAAATATTATAGCAACTTTTAAAAATTACAGTTTTATAGTTTTCTTGACAGAAATACTATGTTATTGTTTTTTACACATTTCTTAATGGAAAATTTGTACTTTTTCTATATATTTTTTGGACCTATTGGCAATTTTTTACCAATATTTGACCAGTTAATTCACTGAACTTTTATTTGACTGGTCAAATACACAACCCTAAATTAAAGACTATATGATAATGCACATGCATATAGAAGTCTGGGGTGGGGGCAGAGTGGGAAGCCAATTTTGGTTGCACAGGGATGTGCTCTCAATTACAGACCTGGGTAAGGCCAGGCACTTGAAAAGTTGGGATCAGCAATTGTAGGGAAAGTCTTGTTTTGCCTCGGAAGCTCTGGGCTAGCAGGATTTTGTTCAGTAGTTCTGTGGGGCTTAAGCCTGCATAGTCCACACATAAGTAGTAGCTGGGAGGTGTTAATTGCTAAAAGTTGAGTCTCCATTGAGCTTCTAAGAGCTGTGAAACTGCCAAATTTGAGTGGACTTCGAAGATGTGGAGTAATGCACATTTGTGACAAAAGGGCCATTCAGTGAGCAAATTTCAGGCTGTTAAGACACTGGCTGAGTACAAATAGTAAAAAAGCTCAAGGCTGAATCAATTCTCCTTTTGCAGGTTAGTCTAAGCCATGGGCAACTGGTGCCTCCTGAGTCTGGGGAGCACCAGTGGGGCATGACTGAGGGACGGTTCCCCCAGCAGCCAGCCGGGGGCCAGGGGGGATCCCCCAGTGACCGCTAACAGAGCACTCGCTGTCAGGGGGTGCATCAATGCTCTTGGGGGGGCACATGCTCCCTGTACGCATCGCCTGTGGTCTAAGCTGCACGTTAATTTAGTGCCTCACATTGGAGGTCCTAAATTTTATGCACATTAGAAAAGGTGCATTAATGCATGTGTAGATGTGCTCCTTCTCACTTATATGTGGTCATTGGCATTTCCTGTGTGTCCATAAGTGACGCATCTTGTTATTGGAGAGGATTCTATAGTCTGTGTGTTGCCTACAAGAGAAATAGGCTTCAGACTCTTTTCTCACATTTATTGGCCAATCCATGTGAAATTCCTAACCACTATTTGAAGAGAAGTGAGACTCAAACAAAATATGTGGCATGTAGAGTATAACTGCTGTGAAGTCATGGTGGGCTGACCTTTTATTTAGTCACAAGAATCAAAAAAGGGGACTTTGCAGGTATAAATTAATGTTGGTCTCTCTGACCCTTTTGCTCCCTTCAAGTTCCCTGGTTGCACTTTTCTTAGTTGTCTTTCAAGGTCACACTCCTCCCTCCTGAAGGGTGTTGCTTATGGTCTGTTCTCTGTTGTACATTCAGTGCTGTGCCTGAAATGCTTCAGTTCCTTTTTCCCTATTCCACCACTGCATCTTATTCCTTGTAAGAATCCATATATCCAAAATTATGTCAACTCTGCTGGCTTTTATGGATGATGATTTAGCCCACTGGTTGCCCTTGAAAAAAGCTCCTTCAGCTTTTAAAGAAGCAGTGTTTATATGATTCATTCATAATATTCATTTTCCTCTAAATCAGAAATGAATTGTGGAGAGATTAACTGATCCAGTAGATAACATTTCTTTCTAATCCCTGACCGTTAGTGGTTGCCTTTATGCTGTGAATGAAATATCAAGATTTATATTCCTTACACATTTTTTTACTACTAATGTAACTGTGGAGGTTCTTATTATAGGTATAAGTGTCAGATTCATTTTTTAATCCTGATGAAATGTTTTCCTTAATGATATCTAGTAACAAAAAGTTCTGCAGGTTAATTATGCCCTGTATAATACCATTTCCTTTTATCCTTGTTTAATGTTTTTCTTTTTCATTCTATCATTCTTAGCAACCAAAATTGATATGAACTGTCTTCATCATTACAGACACATATTTTCTAAATATGTCTTTCTAACAGGTTGTAACAGAGGCTTGAAAAATGAAAATATTTTCCAATATTTTATGAGACCCTTCAAAATCTTATTCTCATTGATTTGTATGTACATTTTTTGTCATTTATCGAAGTAGTTTATCTTTAAATAATATTTTTCCCTCCCAATAGTCATTCATGATTGGGGAAATTAGCTTATGGGGGTATCCAGTAATCTGCAAGGTCAGAATGTTCTGTGTTGCGTATATGTTGTGCATGTATGCTTATATTTTGTAAACATAGAAAGTATTGTGTTCTGTATGTGAATTATTGTATAAATATGTGATTTGAAGTGCATAAGGTGAAGAAATACAATCCTTGGTTTATTTTGCTCTGTATTTATGAACTCAGAACTGTGCTGCAGCTACTCTGCTGTTTTGCAAAACCTATAGTACAAAGCACTTGAACTCCAGAAAATGTTGTGACATTCCTCACAACCAGATTTTAATTTCCTTCTACAGCTTCTAAAATTACTTCTAAAAGATAAATGAAGAGATGCCAGGCTGTCCTCTGTGCTGTATTTTTTATGAAAGTTTGTCCATGATTAGTTTTTCCACAGTGCATTTTTGTCTTTATATTTTCATCTATTTTGAGAACACGATTCACAGGACTGAAGTTCTTAACTACAATTTAGCTTCTACTGGAAACACAATTCAAAAATCTAGATCCTCAGGACCTCCAATCTGCTGACCCCTAACCCTGGTTAGAAATGGTATGCATACGCAGCTCAAGGGAGCGTGATGCAGCTAGCATGACCCATGCTAGCTTTGCATGTACTAGATCTAAAACTAAAAGCAGTCTAGCCATGTTGGTGTGCCAAGCTAATCTGCCTTATTTCTCAGATGAGCTAACTAGCCCAGGTATAGTGCTATGTTAATGCAGCTCTACAATTTCCAATTCCAGAGTAAGTGCACGCGCACACACACACACAGCCTGGCTTTGGGTATCTTGTGCTGTGTAGATATAACAAAATGTTGTAATGGCAAATGTAATGACTTGGACGTATAGGCTTTGAAAAGACATTCAGTCTCTCCTGGGAGAGTTGCTGCTCTCCCAGGAGAAAAATCATGAGTATACAGATATTCAGGCTTTTTTCCCCAGAGTAAAAATGGCTGCCCCAGGAGAAGTTTAATCCTGGTTGTCCCCAGGTTATCTTACTCCTGTGAGAGTTTGTCCTGAGCAAACAAATGTCTGTACATACTGTGGCTTCTCAAGAAAACCTAGTCCTCCAGGATTCTCCCTGCCCCCTCAGTAGGGAGAGGTGTGTTGCTCTCTGGACTCTGCTGCTCCAGCAGGGAGCAGACCATGCCCCTTTCACAGGCTGCAAATTGTGCTGCAGACCAACCTAAATTGACCATGGACAATCAGGGTCAACCAAACAGGGCTGCCCTGTGCACTGGTGCCATGTGTTGCCAGACAGACTAAGGGAGCCTGCAGAGCATACTGAGATGTGCATATCTTCCCCCCCACAGCTGCACAGCATCAGCACTGAAAACTCTCCACTCTTCAGAGCCCGCCTCTTCTTTGAATGTCTGTATATGTGGCTCTGAGTAAGTTTTTCTAATGGGAGAACAAACCTGAGAGAATTTTTCCAGATGATTTGAATGTGTGTACATGGCCCTAGTGTGCAGCTGCAGTAGTCAAGATGGAAGATGGTGGTGAAAGTCTGGAAAAATATCTCAGAAATATTTTGGAAGAATGCCACTACGGTTCCAATTTATTTTCTCTTTCAAAAATGCTACAACATCTTAGAGAGACAGAGAAGTGACAGGATATGAGGGACATTTAGAGGAAAATTAAGATTGGAAATTATAAACATAGGATCAATAAAATGGAGAGATGTTACTTCTTTTCAAAATATTCACCAATTAGCAGTTTTATGACTGCCACAGAACAGCAGCAGAACTGGTGCATTCCTGGGGGATAGCTGTGCATAGAAACACAGAAATTGTTGTACCAGGTCACAGCTAAGGTTCATTTAGTCCAACATCCTTTCCTCGTAGTCCCATGAGCTACCAGGGATCTCTGCTGGTGGCTCCTCCATGGAGCCATCTCCACAGACATGTACTGCACAATTAATGGACACCCTGAACACCTGCTCTTGTTAGCAGAGGGAGAACCCAGCTTACATCTGCCTTGAGTGAACCAGACTGCAGCCTCTTCACTGCCTCCTCAGGAACCTTCTGCTGAGGCTCTAGCTGCACAACCTCCTTCTAGCTGTAGTAAAGCTTGCCATGTATCTGACAAGGAAGAAAGCTGTACCACAGGGACCTCTGGTGATTGTAAGGCCATCTTTTGGCTCCCCATCCACTCATGTCTTCAGACAGTGTTTCATTGGGTGGTGTCCATTAGCTTTTTGGACTTGTTTGAGTACCAGTGTATGCTAGCTGGTGTGGTCTGCTTGGTGTCCTCCCTTGGAGCCCTTGTTATTAACCTTTGACCCCCCCCCCCACACTCCTATCCCTGTTTCACATTTGTTGTGCCCCCAAAATAATTTGCTGTTTTCCAATGACTGACTGAGGGAGGTTTATAGTTTTCTTGGAGGGCCTAGGCCCTCTTATCCTCAGTACAACAAATAAGCCTTTCCTTACAGTATCTAGCACCAGACTCTTTAGAAGAAAATGTAAGAACTATACAATAGGCAGGCATAGATTACTCTATCTCCCATGAAATTTTCATCCTAGTCTGTAATGAAGATTGATGTAAGACTGAAAGTACAAGAGGGTTTATTATCACTCTGCAAATATTTATCATTGATAATTATGTCAACTAATTAATCATGATACATAAACTAAATTTGCTAATATTAGCCTAGTTTCAGGCCCAGATATTAGGACATTGCTTCATCACTGCACTTTAGGATATCTAAGGAGGAAAAAGAAAATCTTATGTTATTTCAACTTAAAGTACCTTAGCCCTTTTAATGGAAAGAATGGGCTTATTCCTCTCTTCAGAATGGACTTGTCTCATTCAGGGCACCAAATACTTCAAAGCAACTTAAAAATAATATTGAGTAACATTTGAACATAAATATATTTAATGGTGGGAGCCTTTTTAAGAGATGATTTGCTGAAGCTCCAGCAAAAATGAGGAGTGAAATGCTGCCCCTGCTGAAATCAATAGGAGTTTGCTTGGGGCTTCAATGAAAAGGATTTCTCCTGAGTTACCTTAAGGACAAAATCATTTCAATTCTGTGGAGAGAGTACTACAAAGGTAAGAAGGGTGTAGCCATGTTGGTCTAAGGACATAGGTAGACAAGGTTCTTTGGGTGAATCTGTTATCTTTTATTAGACCAACTAAATAGCTGGAGAACAATTTTTAAGCAAGCTTTTGGGTTCCAAAACTCTTCGTCAGGCTAAGGAAGTTTCTGCAGTTGGTGTGTGCTCTTTCTGGATGGAATGAAAAGTAAAAAAGCCAGTGGCTGGGCTGGTATGCATACAAGACGGGCGGTCAGTGAAAATGTAGATTGAGGATTCAATGGGTGAGAGACGGGCTGGATGGGGTGGGGAGAGAAGGGGGATGAATAGTGGAGAAGTCAGCTGTCAGGCAGGTTATAATGTGTCATAAATCCCATGTCTATGTTTAGTCCATGATTTTTAGAATCCAGGAGGTTGTTGAAGTGGAGTTCATAGGCTCATCTCTGGGAATTGTTTTGTAAGTATCCTTTGGGGATCAGGACTGAGAGATTGGAGAGAGAGTGGTTCTCTTGTGAGAAATGTGCCCCCACCAGTAATTGGGTACTCCTGTCTTTGATAGATTTCCGGTGTGCATTCATTCTGGTGCACAGTTGTTGTTTGGTCTCACCTATGTATTTTCCATCAGGGCATTTGGTGCATCAGATGAGATATACTACATTTCTGGAGGTGCAGCTGTAAGATCCAGGAATACTGATGGCTCTGTTGTGGGGTGTAGTAATTGTGGGGGTGGTGGAGATGTGTTGCAGGTTTTGCATTTCTTGTCATGGCATGGTCTGGATCCTTTTGATGTGTTCTGGGTCTGAGGAAGTTTACTTCTGGTGATGAGGTTGGTGAGGTTCGGTGCTTGTTTGAAGGCTAGGATGGGTGGCTCTGGGAAGATCTCTTTAAGAATAGGGTCTCTTTAGTATGGGTTGCAATTGTTTGAGGATTTTCCATATGGGTTCAAGGGAGGGGTGGCATGTCATAACCAGCGGTATACAAAGAGACCCTGCTCAAACTTACTGCTGGCCGCAACTGTGGCCTATAAATCCCAGAGGTACCTGGAAGCAGGAAGAAGTGATAAGCAATAGGTCTCTGCAAAACTGTGCCAGGTGTTTCATTCTGAAGCTGTTTTGATGCATTTTGAGGTTGAAACAGTCAAATTGAAACAAAACAAAAGGCTTCAAAATGAAATGAGGGCACTTGAAACATTTTGAAGCCGGGCTTGCTTGGCTTGCAGCTAAACAGAAACTAAGGAGAGGGAGGAAGGACTGCTCTAATATTGACATCTAGCTCCCTGTTTGATTCCCCAGCTCTCTGATCATTTTCCCAGCTCTTCCTGGGGAGCATGGGCCCCTATCTGTGCGCAGGATTTCAGCACTGCAGTGCAGTGGCAGCCCTCTGAAACCCAGTGCACAGAGCTGGGGGACGCGATCAGAGAGCTAGGAAATCACACCGGGAGCTGGGGGAATGGTTAGGTCCCTGAACATTGCCCAGCTTCCCAGTCTTTCCCTTAGCTCTCTGATTGCTTCCCCTCAGCTCTTCCCAGGGGGCACAGGTCCCCAGATGATGCAGGATGACAGTAGGCTGCCGCTGCCAGCCGATGATCGTGGCGGCTCTGGGCTATTTCCCCAGCCAGCAGCAGCAGCCTGCTGAAACCCTGTGCGTGGGCTGCCGGATCTGCGCTCGGGATGACAGCAGTCTGCCACTGCTGGCTGGGACTGGCACTGGGCACAGTCCGTGCTGAGCACCAGGACAACTGGTGCTGCCACTAGCCTCAGCCAGTAGCAGCAGCATGCTGTCATCCTGTGTGCAGATCTGGGGGCCTGTGCTTCTCTGGAGGGCTGCAGGACTGTGTCGGACTCCTCCTGGGGGGTGTGGGGCCCTGGATCTGCACGCAGGATGACGGCAGGCTGCCACTGCTGGCTGGGGCCAGTGCCAGCACTCGGGTCTGCCCAACACAGCCTGCACTGAGCACTGGGAATAACCCAGTGCTGGCACTGGCCACAGCCAGCAGCGGCAGCCTGCTGTCATCCTGTGTACAGATCTGGGGGCCCAGAGTCTGGCACAGCCCTCCCGGGCAGTACAGGCCATGAGATCGGTGCATGGGATGACAGCAGGCTGCCACTGCAAGAACTTCTGGTCTCCTCTTTGTTGGCTAATGTTTACATACTTTAAATACCCAGGTAACAAAAGACATCAGAAGAATATGGTCATACATACATGACATTTCATTTACATAAGGATTAGGTGCTTGGAGGAAATTCAGTCATTTTAATTGAAAACACTAAGGCAAGGAGTTCTAAATCTATTCCTGTCAATTTATGCGGGCATAATGAGGCCCTATAAGGCATATATCGCCAGATCAATATATGTTATAAATTGTCATATCTTCATTCTAGTTGAAGATTTGCCCTGTATTATCTCAAACACGTTCTTAGCAGTGTCTGCGTGTTTCATTTGTTGGAACGCCAATTTGGTTTTATGGTCAGGAAGCTCTGTAACCAATGCATCTGTAAAAAGGGCTGTAGGTATAGTGATTCTGATAAGCCTGCTGTTAAACAGTATCCTTTTCTGATGAAGCAAACAGCAATACGCCCAAGTAAGAGAGAATCTTGGGGAAAGCAACTTAAACTGTATCGTAGAGGAAGAAGAGATCACCTTTTAAAAGAATAGGACCCCTTCACATTTATTTAAGGCAGGCAAAAATGTTGGTAGTATAAGTAAAGGCTAGTAGTATTGTGTTCTGTGAATGGTTTGTGGAGGAATGTGTTTAACAAGCTGGACTTGGAAAATTTGGTAACACCAGCAATTTCCATACAAAAAATTACAAGAGTTAAAATTCAGTCTCCAAACCTTTAAAAGTTGTGGTTTCTTCAGTTTATTGTCGCAAAATGTCTTTTCTTGCAAAGGTGAGAGTCCGGTATGTCTCTGGAGGTTAAGTGCTAGTATAATAATTTAGTAGAAATGCCTACTCTTGACAGACTCATGTAAACAATGCAGAAACATGTGAAGCTTCAGGACTTTAGCCAGGTTTTTAAATCAGCAGGAGTTTCAGGTGCTCAGCACTTTTGCACACCAGGCCAGCGGTCTTTATTTCTCTTGTCTTAGAGATTATGCTATCCTAGAGCCTGTTACTGGGATTTTCAAGTACTTTGAGATTTAAATTCCTTCTTCACAGTTTTGTTTAATACATTTGTTTAAAAATTGAATTTATAAACAAGTAAGAGCATAATATTTTTTTGAACATCTGTCTTCTCCTCTTGCTTATGCGCTGTTTCAGCCTTCTCTCTTTGTCAGTCTTTTTTTTTTTCCTAGAGCTTTCTATCCTATTTCATTCCTGTAATGCAGAAACACATTGAGTAATGTTTTTGGAATGATTATGCTAAATAATTTCTTTGTTTAATTTATTTGTATCCTCTTTTTGTTTTTGTTCCTCCATACATTATCTTAAAAGAGAGTACATTACACAATTTTAATAGTTTGACCCCAGGATGGTCAGAGATCAAACATAAATCCATACCACGTGCCTATACATTTTACCTGTAGCTTCATTTGTAATTGCTATATTACTGTCTGTCTTTTGGAATTCTAGATATCTGCTTTGGCATCCAGTGCTTCTTATGAAATCATTTGTGATGCGACTGTTTTTGCTCTTGTTCATAAGTGTTTTTAGGAGGTCAGTAAATGTATTGAAGAGTAAAAAGGAAATGAATGTCGCCCACCTTTTGTTCCAAAGCTCATTAATGTTAGGAGAGATTTTTCTGTTGATGTTCTCTGGGTTTGAGTCAAGCCCCCGGGTTGTTTGTTTGTTTGTTTGTTTTAAGTACAACTTGTTTTTATTTCTAAAATGGGAAAAGGAGATCTGCCTGTGATCATCACTGTATTAAAAGGGGGGTGAGAGAGAGAAATCTGTTGGTGTCTACTATCTAACTAGAACTGAAAAGGCACTTAACAGCTAAAAGATTTAATATTGTGGGAGAACTCTAATAGCCAGTTAAATCAATCAGTGTCTTATCTGAGTCTTGGCTAGTTTCTGATTTAATGGGCTGG
The DNA here is from genome assembly GCF_030867095.1 of Alligator mississippiensis. Classification (NCBI taxonomy): domain Eukaryota; kingdom Metazoa; phylum Chordata; order Crocodylia; family Alligatoridae; genus Alligator; species Alligator mississippiensis. The sequence continues at coordinate 225,995,451 of NC_081826.1, read as the reverse complement.
ACATATTCTAGCCATTATTAGTCTAAGTTTAAGCTTTAACAAGACCATGCTTGGCCTGGGTGGCAGGCTACTTTCAACTGAGAGGATTTTTTTTTTTTAAATAAAAAGGTTATTATACAGTCTCTCATTTCTCACCCTGCAGAATGGACAGTTATCTGAACTGATATTATAAGATTTTTTTGCTTGGATTGTCTGGGAAACAGATTCAAAGAATGTGAAATTTGTCAGAAGATTTTCAGGGCAAGCGGGCTTAACTAAGCCGAAACTTCTAAGTGTAAAGTAGTATGTATGTCACTGGTTAAGGTGAAACGTATATTTTATTTCTTTTTCCTTGTCATTTTTAAGATGAATATGAAGCAGTTGTCAAGGAAAGAATCAATGGGGGATAAATACTTGCAGCTAAAAAGCAGACGTAGTAGTTGAGACGAGACGTGTCACCAAATATGAACACAATTATGAAGGAAAATAATACCAAGAGTCATGATATTGATTTGAGCTATATTGAAAAAGAGCACTGTCTCTGTAGGCCCTGATTTGGTAAGAAATCTGGAGCATTGCCCTGAAAATATGAATCACTGAAACTTTATTTGTTGAGGAGTCGGATTCAGTCCTTGATTGTTTTTTTGCACAGACAGCTCTTGGCATAAGTTACTTTAGTCTCCTGACTACAGTAACACCCTTGTAGGTGGCATTACAGTGAATGAGTGCAGCACATTTTGGCTGTGCCCCTGCCTCTTTGGGTGCAGTCTCTGCAGCAGGGGTGAAGAACTGGTAGTAAAAAAAATTCCTGCCTTGCTCCAGACAAGGCATCCTATACAGCAAGGAAATCCTCAGCTGTCCTAAATAGCTCTTTCTTCCTGATGTCAGGGGTGTACTTGGTAGCTGTGTTGGTCTGAGACAAGAAGACATACAAAAAACTAGAACTCTTGGTTTCAAAATGATACCTTTTAGTAGACCAAAGCAGGCCTGTCATCTGGATTTCTATGTCCAAGTGAGTTCAGATCCTGTTGTGATTATAATGTAATTACAATGCATTACCATTTATCTTCTATTTCAAGTGGGCCACTATGTTTCTATGCATTGTTTAATTTTCAAAAAACACTGCACTTAAAAATGGGAAAAAAAAAATCTTCTTGTTAGCAAATTGAAATATGATGAAAAATAGTTTGATATCCAGGATAGTTGGAATTGTATGTGGCAAAAACCATGCCGGGCATTTCATATGGACTTCATAGTATGTACATTCTATTTTTAATTAGCTTTTATGCGTATTAAGTTATTACTTGTACATTTCCTTTAAGTTATCCAAGATTTTATTGAGTTAACAGTCTTATCATATGTTATGAATGTCATACTGGTAGTTTTGCCATGGGCTTTTAGGGGAACAGTGTCCAGAAGTTCTACTCTATATTTCTGATTGAGTTCAAAACTCCATAACATTTTTATTATGATTTCAGTTAACATCTTTTTTATTATTTTATTTTGTGTCTATCAAATGAGTTGGCAATTCATTTCTCTGGAAGGGCCACACAGGCCATCAGGAAGTTGTCTTTGACTCTGGAGCTACTTTTCCATCTGACCTGAGAAAATTCCGAGCAGTTAAACATCCACGCTATATAAGCTTTACCAGATGGTACTGCTTCTCAAGAGAGAGTCTGCCACCTGAGGAGAGCGGGACAGTTGCACCGGCTCCTCTCTAACTGTTCTGGCCACACACTTCATGCCATCTACATCAGAGTTTCTAGAACCTGCTATAGGAATCGGCAGTTCTGGTTGAATGCTGCCAAGGTCCTCCCCCACACCACCCAAACAAAGAATGCCTAGTTTGGGAAAGGAGGCCTTCATAGGCCTTTTTCCTTCTCTAGCAGATTACCCACATCTTTTTGGTACTGTAGTTCCAAAACTGGACTTGGTACTCCTGGTAAGGTGTCACCACTGCCAAATAAAGTGGAAGAATCACTTCCCATGACTTGCATGTGACACTTCTATTAATACATCCCAGTATGCTATTACATATTTTTGCAATAAGCATTATGCAGTTGACTTGAATTCAGCTTGTGGTCCAGTACAGCCCCAACTTCTTTTCCAGAGTGCTAGACAGTTGTTCTCCATTTTGAATTTGTGCATTAGATTGTTCATTCCTAACATTACTTCTTTGCACTTGTCCTTACTGAATTTCATTCTATTTCAGATGATTTTTCCATCTAGGCCAGCATATTCTTAATCCTAGTCCTGTCTTCTAAAGTATCTGCTACCTAATCCAGTTTGGTTTTATTCAGATCGCTAGCAAAGATATTGAATAGTACCAAATCCAATAGAGATACCTGAAGAACCTCACTTGAGACCTCTTCCAAATTTGATATTTGATGACTATTCTTTCAGCACAAACTTCCACAACCAGTTATGCATACAGTACTTTCATCTAGACCAGGCTTGTCCAGCATATGGCCCACGGGCCGCCATGTGGCCTTCCAAGCTGTTTTCTGAGGCCCGAGGTGCTACGACAAGAAATGAAAGTAAACACTGTACTTTCGTTTCGGGGCGGGGGGGTGATGTGATGTCACTTCCTGTGAGGTCCTTGAATATGGCTCGCCAGCCCACAGGGTAATGAAAAGTTCATGATCTGGCCCCACATTCAAAAAGGTTGGACACCCTGATCTAGACTGTATTTCCTTAATTGACTTATGAGAATGGTGTGAAAGACAGTGTCAAAAGCCATTCTCAAGTCAAGCTATATCACACCTCCTACTATCCCCTTCTCCTTCTTCCTTCACCCACCTGTTAGCTTACCGTGGAACGGTATCGAAAGCATCAGGACATGCTGGGAGTGTCTACACGAGACGCTAACTGCACAGTAGCGTGCTGTGCAAAAACCATGCTAATATGCTACTGCACAGTAAGCATTACTAAAAACCCATGCCCCAGCACTTCTGCGCAGTAGCACCCGTGACTGCACATTGATTTATTACTTGATTAACCAAGTACTAAACTTAATGCATTGTAACTGACACATTAAAGATTGTGTAGGCACACCCATTGGCTGTTACTTGCCACCTTATTATATTCTAGTTGCTTAAACACTGCTTATTTGATCTGCTTTAATATCTCTCTAAGTACTGAAGTTAGACTGGCCAGTCTGTAATTCCCTAGGTCCTTCCTCTTCCTTTTATTTAAGATTGGCACTGTACCTGTCCTTTCCTAGTCTTCTGGGACCTCACCTCCATTTCATGATTCCTCAAATAAAGTAGTCAGTGACTGAAATTACTTTAGCCACTTCCTTGAGTACATTAGGATGAATCTCATCAGGCCCTGTTTTGAAAACATCTAATTTTTCTTTCCCTATTCTAGGCTGAGTACCTATCCCCTGCCCTTGGTGTTAGTAGTGCTTGTATTCTGATCATTGAGTAAAAAAGCACTCTATCTTTAAAACATGGTCCATAATTAGCTCCACCTTCCAATTCAGTAAGGGACCTAAACTTTTCTTTGTCTTACTTCTAATATGCATATAGGTTCCTCTTGGTTATCCTTTATACTCATTGTTAACTACATCTTGGTCTGTGTCTGAAAGAAAAGAAAAAATCAAATAATTTAATCTTACATGCTTAAGTAGGCAGACTCAAAGAAATCAATAGGACTTTAAGTACAAACTTAAAATGGAATTATTATACTAAGAAATCATGAGTCAAGCCACAAAACCTATCAGGGATCTAGCTTAAAATTTATCAGAGGCAAGGATTTTTGTGAGTGATATTTTTATTGGACCAATTTCAGGTTTTCTTTCTTTGACTTCTGTTTTTTGAGCACTACAAGTGACATTTTCAAGCATTTTTGGTAATCATGGGGCCTTTTTAAATCACAGGGCCTAAGGAACCGGGGTCTTTAGTAAAACATCAAATGTGAAATTCACTGTTGACTTACAAGGTTTAACCAACACTTTAAATAATAACCCAAAGAAATATTTAAGACTAAGAAATCTATAAGTAATGAGAACTAACAAGATTCTAAAAAATGCAGGTCTTGAAGTAGCCTCTTTCTAAATATGAAAACAGGGAGCTTTAATTAGTAAGGTCCCTCAGATAAAATATTCATTAAGATGCACATTTTCAAATGGATCCTGGGAAACTACTGTCAATAATTGTGCTGTTAGAAATGTAAACCTGCTTCCCTTGTTGAACGATTTTCCTGCAGATTTTGTTGAAATACTTTATCCACTCTAGAAAAAATAAGACCAAAAAGAGCATTATAATCTGTATACCAGTCTGTCCCTATTCTGAATTGCTTAAATGATGAAGAACAACAAACACATAGTAGGGCAGGCTGCACTTGGGGCAGCTGCGATTGTACAGGGCAGTGCCAGTTCCTGCCGTGCTGATTGAAGCAATGTGGTCACCGTGAACTGGCAACTGTCTTTGTGCCCCCTGTAAAAACGGTGCTGGGGTTCCTGGCCTTGTGGCCCTTCCTCCAACTAGACTACTGAAGGATACCTTGTCATTGTTGAAGACTCACAGAAATAGACATTATTACACTTTGGGAGGTTTTTATTTTAATGTCGTTTCTTCAGTCACATAGGAAATTCTAAAAATGTTGACATTTAGGGCTTGTTCTCTGCAGGTGGATAACTGAGAGTGACAACCTAGCTCTACCTGAGAAGAACTAATAAAACCAAATATATAAGTCAAGGTGTGGCTAACCTGTGGCATGGGTGTCACAAGTCACATGGACAGCCTCTCAGCTGATCTTAGGGGGGACAAGCAGCACAGTGGCAGATAGGGCAGGAAGGAGAAAGCAAAGCAGTAACTTGGGCTGGGAGTTCAGGGTTAAGAATAGGAAGCAAAGCAAATAGATCAGGCAGGGTAAGGGGATTGGAGTGGCACTTGGGGAGATGGCAGGGTTAATTTGTGGCATATCTGCCAGAAAGGTTGCCCCCCACTCATTTAAGTGATATTTTGAAGGGCTGTCTTTCCTAACATGGTACACAGACTATGTGCCAGCCACTGGAATGAAATCAGCTTTACTTCTAGTCTGTACACAACACACACTTCTTTTACCATCTTTTATTTGCTTAGCTCACAGAGCAGGCAGCTAAAGAAAGCCACACTAGTCATCCTTGGATGTCTGAAACACCTGTGCAAATAATGTTTCCATTAATTATTTTAATGATTTGCATCATAGTAGTGTCTTTAAGACCCCATTCTGGACTGTGACCCCATGGTTCCTGCTTCAGCAGAAACAAAACAAAGAGAGAGAGTCCCTGCCCTATGGAGCTTGCAATCTAAGTACAAGACAAAAGACAACAGATGGACACAAACAGGCAATGCAGCAGCAACCTAAAGTCACCCACTACCCTTGTGTGTGGCAGTTGCCATTGGTGCCCAACCTTGTCATTACACCTCTGCGGACAGGAATGTACAGTGATACAATGAGACAATAACTGGTAGAATGGCAAACGTTAGTTGTACCACAGCAGCTTAGCTGGTGTCAAGCTCTTACAGGCACTGCACCAAAAGAGAGTTTTAAGGAGGGATTTGAAGGAAAATATTGAGGTGTCTGTGCCAATGCTTATAAGGAGCTCTTCTTTCATGGGAGAAGAAGAGGTGCCTCTAGAATTGCTGTTGCATTCACTCTGCAAACTACTATACCCCACCTTTTCAAATATAGGAGACCCTTCAGGAAGCAAACCTGGAGCCATTTTACTTTTAAGATGAAGGGGTCCTTAGGGCCTCTTTATCACCCAATGTGGACAATGACTTTGAGGTAGGCCACAGAAAGAAGCCGTTTGAGTGTATCTATAATGATGGGGACCCAGCAGTCTGCTCATCTAAGGCTATACAGTAGGTGCAGGGTTTTCTGCTCTGTGCCTGAGAGACAAAGCTCCATCTTCCCTAGATCTCCTCACCTTCTTTCTCAGCCAGAGTAGTGGCAACAGGCTTTGGCCCTAAAAGGACTCATAGCTGATTAGACGTGAATGTAATGCAAGGAATATTGTAGCATTTAACTTTTGTATTGCATAACCTTGGGTTCTCTTGGGGGTAGGAATGGTCATATTCTGGCACAATATTAAAACAAGAACAATAGAAATGCACATCAGCAAAAATGAATGCAGAGTAAATACTAGGTTTAAACAACAGATTTTTTTTTTTTAAGGTGAACTTGTTGGCTAGGGACAGACATTATACATAAACCAGTTTAAATGATCAGAAACTGGTTTAAACCTGTACCAGAACAGATGTTCAATGCACATAAACCAGTTTGAAAATGGCTGAGACTGGTTTAAGATGAACCTGGTTGAAAGTAGTATCAGACTTAACTGATTTGGCTCAAACTGGTTTACGCAATGCCTGTTTCAGACCCCTTCCTTGTTTAAACTAAACCAGACTCCCCCGGCATCCCGGCATGTTCTCTGGGCTGGGCTCTCTGCTCCAGAGCAGGGCAGAGCAGGCCCGTCTCCGCTGCTCCCTGGCTGCAGCTCCGGCAGAGACTGCAGGCATCTGCCTGGCTTCCTCCTGCTACCCACCTCCCCTCACCACTCCCTGCTAAGCAGGGATTCCCCAGTCCCCTCTCCCTTACACAGATACCTCTCAGTATTAGCTAGCATACCACATGCTGGCTATGGTCTGTGCTGTGGCAGACAGGACAGTTTCTGCTTAGGACTTTTTGGACCTAATCAACAGGTAGCCAAGAATCTTGTTTGTTTGTTTGTTTGTTTGTTTGTTTGTTTGTTTGTTTGTTTTCTTAATGGGCTGATAAGCACTGACTTAGGGGTGCTAAACACTGTTATCAACTGCCTGCTGCAGCAACCCCAGGCTTCCAGCTTGAGCCACTGCAAGCATGTGCCTGCATCTCTGGGATGTCTATATGGTTACAAACAAGTTTAGCCTAGCCAGGTTAAACTAACTTGCAAAGATTGAATCAATTCAGGGTCAGGCTTTTTGAATGTCTGCCTGTAGCCATTATGGTCAGGTAGTAATCCAAAGGAACACACTTACAGCTGACACGTCTAGTGAAATTGAATGTAGGTCCCAGATTTATTCGGTTTAATTTAGCCTACAAATATTAGTTTATCAGTGAAACTTTCAGGCGAGGGCACAGGTGGCCTGACTTCAGCCCACCCATCCCTTCACAGCCTCTGTGTGTTTTCTCTATGTGCAATAGGTTGCATCAGTTTCACTAGACAGAGATCTTATGCAACTGTAGAGAAGGAGCAGAATTTGCCCCCTAATAATGTAGTTTTATGGAAAACAGTATCTTCAGCAAGAGGCTTCCACTGGATTTTTTAACAATGAAAATGTATCAAATTCAGTGGCCATCTCTGCCGTTTATGCTGTTTCTGTACCCACTGACTTTTATTGCTGTTGTTGTGTGTAAATTGTAAATAACCTCTTGTAACTGCTTATCTTCAGAAAAACAAGCAGATAGCCTTGCATCTTTGAGATGAACACTTGAGACACTACCTAGCAAAAGCTCTCCCACATGGCATAGGAATTTAGCAGAATTGTTTTCTTTCTCCCCCTCTCCTTTTCTTTCAGGTACCATGATCAACAGGATGTTACTAGCAACTTCCTTGGAGCAATGTGGTTGATTTCCATTACCTTTCTGTCCATTGGATATGGTGACATGGTACCAAATACCTACTGTGGGAAAGGAGTCTGTTTACTAACTGGAATCATGGTAAGCATTCCTGATTTTTTTTTCAAATACTCATGAATTTAAGTTAGTGCTAACAACTCAAACTTGCTGGACTATAACAGCAGTTATAGAAGTGGAGGTGTAAAAATGTTAGTAGTCCTTTGGTAACTTGCATAGTACATGGGTTATCTTGTACTACAGAGGAATAGATAGGTTTCTGTAGAGAGAGAGCAAAACCTTGAGGTGGTCTCTGTTAAGTAGGTTTTCTTGTAAGGGCAAAGGCATGCTCTCTGCATAGAGCTTATAGGTTCTGGAAGTATATTTGGAAGCTTAGGCAGTCACTTTTCTGTCCCCTTGTATCTGTGCTCTTGTTGGACCATTTCCTTGGTCTTTCATTTTGGGAGGTAAATGAGAGTTTTTACCTTCTGTAAATAAGGAGCTTTGTCATGAGTTCACAGAATAGAATCCAACCTGCTGTAATTCTCAGCAACAAAGTTTCTGTAAAAGTCTCTCAGTAAAGGTCAGGAAACAGTTATGTACCTTTCTTTCTGTTTGGGCATGTGTAGGTAAACTAGTAATATAAGCAAACAGATCGTTCCTAGATTTCTTGTTTTTAATTTAAAAAGTCAATTTGGGAGATGTATAAAATGGTTACTGTGGGTAGCCTCTCAATGCATGTTAGATATGCATATATTTTCTACCGTGTACCCCATATAACTAATGCTATAGAGTGTAAAAGGAAGTACTGGATGACAGTGCAGTAACAACAGCACTATAGTGGCCCATGTAGAAATGTCTAGTAAGTACATTCTCTCTATATGCAAAATACATATTGATTAGACTATCTAATATCTAATTTTAATGTTTGACTAATAAAATATAACTGTCAAGGACCAATAAATAATAGTTGAAGATATTTTGTTTAATTTTGTCTTATAGTAGAACAGTAGCAATAAAGGGCCTGATCCTGACATGCTTGTGTAAAGCTTCCATGAAATTGCAGGATTGAGGCTCAGGTTAATATCAATTATTGTATGTTATGGTTAGATATATTTCTATTTTCATGCCCATACATTATAAAAAAAAAAAACACTGTCGCTTCAATTTTTCCATCTGCTAAACAACATGTTGGGGATTTGTGCTCAAACCTATAGGCCACTAAAAGTTTGTTTCTAAAGGTTGTCTTTTTCTGTACAGATAGTTTGGCAAGTAGATCTGCACATAATATTTATTTCTAATAATATATTTTTTATTTCTAAAAAGTGAAGAGAGCCAATGCATTCTGATGGTGTTAGAGCAGTGATTCTCAACCAGAGTGTGAGGGTATCTTTGGGGTGAGGTGTGAGGAGATGAGTAGATAAGTTCAGGCCCAGGTTTGTCCCTACTTGGTTGCTCCCCTGCCCCCACAGTCCCAACCCCTTTGCAAAGAGGTAAGCACTGTAATAGATAAATTCATTTCTGAAATGGGTTGCAGCTCATTTCACAGGGGTTATGGAGGGGTGTCTTGAGAACCACTAGCATTAGGACTTTACTGCCACCGCTTTTGCTGATGATGGTTTTCATGTCTTTCAACCTACAGCTCAATTAACTTGCGATTGTGGAACCAGAGCAGGGCAAGGAAACATCATCCTCACCCAGGCTGTGATGGCAGAGTCTGCCCTGGCAGCAGGCAGCTCCTGGGGGCAGGCAGCAAATCTCCCACCCCCAGCTGCCCAGGAGTAAATTTGTTCCCAGTCAGCCTTCTACATATGGCTTACTGCACAGTAACTACTCAGCAGTTAATTTGCTACTTGCATTTTCAGGTAGCATATTAACTGCCGAGTAGAGCAGATTACTGCACAGTAAGGGTCTACATGTGCAGACAGTGACATTTATCTGTGCAGTAGAGTGTCTTGTGTAGATGTGCCCTGTGTGAACTGTGTTATGATACCAGAGAGAGGGCTGGAAGAAGAAATAGACATGAGTAAATTAAGAAGAGGAGAGAGAAAGCAACATACACTGAAGTGAAAAAGTACTGGAAGGGGTCCAAAACTCATAACATTTCCCAGATGCCTTTATGAAATAAGAAGCAGTAACAGCTAATCTTTTCCCAGTGCATGGAGATTGAAGCCGTTCCTCTCCCTTAGCATTGACAAGTATTTGAACAATGACAGAGCCAAATTTTGGTTTTAAATTTATCTGAGCAATTGGAGCACATTTTAATAGTCTTGTAATATGGGGAAAAATTGTGCAAAGTAAAATTCATAAAGAAATCTTACAATGAGCTTCCTACCTACAAAGAGAGGTGGTAAGGACACCAGATTTAACATTAGTGAAACTGCAATGATTTCGTACAAATCAAGGGAACTGCCCTCTGTTTGTGCAAGTGTAACTAAAACAAGCATCTGGATCTCTTTTATACAACTTTGATGGCTAAGGGTCTGCTATACAATTATAGTGACCCAATAAAAATAAACTCACAGAAACTAAATCACTGCAAGTACATTTCTTTGTATTCCTAAATTAATCATACACAGCACTGAGATTATTAACAATTTGTCATTTTAGTTATGAGTGCCATTTTGATGCAAGTATACAATAGCTTGTATTTATTGCTTCCCTTCTGTTTGATACAAAACATATTTTAATGCTTAGTGTCTGCATGTGCAAAGTTAGAAGGTGAATCAAACAAGATGTGTTTGAAAATTTGGCTTATAAAATACAGACTATCTGAAGCAGATGAAGAAAAATGATTGGTAGCTTAGTTAAAAGAGAGGCTAATATAGCACTTAAATATGTATAGGCAGATAAAGTCAAATCATCAGAACTCCCTTAAAAGAAAACAACTTCCTTGAGAGAGAAGTGACCTGTGCCTAATGTAACTGGATTTTCAAAAAAAATTGGATAAGGTTTTTTTGATGAAAGAATAGCAAGGAAAATTAGTAACAATTATTTAAAGGGAAAATGTTTATGGATAATGAAAATCTGTGCATGTAATGGGAACCAGTTATAATAAATGGGTGCAGGAATAGTTATACAGAGTACCCCAGAGTTAATATTGGAATCTGCCTAATAATGACTTAATAGAGAAGCACACTTCAGTTTATTAAGTGTTCTTATGACAGTAAATTGTTTTGACTGTTACAACTAATATATTATCAGAAACTTTAACTTTTAATGTTTTCTGATATTCTTTACAGAGACATTGATTTTTGGAGCTCTTTTTATTCATCAGAGATCGGTTACTTAAAAAAAAAAAAAAAGTATGACCAAATTAGATATTTGAACGCTTCAAGAGTAGAGAAATATTAATTACAGAATCATAGCAAAATGGGGTTGAAGTGACACCAGATGGCCAACGCCTGGGTCAAGGTGGGCTCGTTCCTGTCTAAACCATTTCAGAGAGGTGTTTGTCTAACATGTTCCTGAAAACGGCTAAGTATGGAGATTGCCTAGACTGGCTGTGGAATCTGTTCCAATCCTTATCCACCCTCATAGAAAGTTCTTCACAATATCCCAGCTAAATTCCCTTTGTTGTGAGTTAAGGCCATTATTTCTTGTCCTGTTCCCTGCAGCCACATCAAATAGTCTGTCCCCATTTCCTTTATAATCACCCTTTGAGTATTTGAAGACTTTTATCAAATCCCTCCTCAGACTTCTCTTCTCCAAACTAAATAATTCCAATTTCCAGCCTTTTCCTATAAATGGTGTTTCTTAGACCTTTAAACAGTTTTGTTACTTTCTGCTGGACTCTTTCTATTAGTCCAAGTCTTTCTTGAGGTGTGGCACCCAACACCAGACACAGTATGTACTCCAGGTGAGACCTCACTAGTGCTTAATAAAGTGGAAGAATCACTTCCCTTAACTAGGAAGCAACACACTTGTTAATGCAACCCATTTGTATACTATTGACTTTTTTGCAATAAGAGTACACTGTTAACTTACGGAGTTAACAGTGTCCACCATAACCCCCATGTCCTATTCTGTGGTCCTGTGGCCTGTTTGGTCATAGAACCATAGAATCATAGAAGTAGGATCAGAAGAGACCTTGTAGATCTTCAGGTCAGACCCCCTGCCTGGGCAGGAAGAAAACTGGGCTCAAATGACCCCAGCCGGGTAGGCCTCAAGCCGCTTCTTAAAGACCCCCAGGGTAGGAGCCAGCACCACTTCCCTTGGAAGTCAGTTCCAGATCCTAGCCGCCCTAACTGTGAAGTAGTTCCTACGGATGTCTAATCTAAACCTACTCTCCAACCACTTGTGGCTGTTATTCCTTGTTATCCCGGGGGGTGCTAGGGGAAACAAGGTCTCCCCCAAACGCTTCTGGTCCCCCCTAGTGAGTTTATAGATGGTCACCAGGTCCCCCCTCCGCCTTCTCTTGTGAAGGCTGAACAGGTTCAGGTCCCGTAGCCTCTCCTTGTAGGGTCTTCCCTGCTGTCCCCGGATCATGTGGGTGGCCCTCCTGTGGACTCTCTCAATGTTGTCCACATCCCTCTTGAAGTGGGGTGCCCAGAACTGGACACAGTACTCCAGCTGCGGCCTGACCAGTGTCGTGTAGAGGAGGAGGATCACCTCCTTGGACCTACTTGAGATGCACCTGTGGATGCACGATAAGGTCCAGTTAGCCCTGCCGACCGTGACCTCGCATTGTCGGCCCATGTTCATCTTGGAGTCAATGATGATTCCAAGATCCCTTTCTACCTCTGTGCTCTTAGGAAGGGAGTTTCCTATCTTATAAGTGTGCTGCCGGTTACTACTGCCCTGCGCTTGTCAGTATTAAAACGCATCCTGTTTTTGTTAGTCCACCCCTGCAACCTATCCAGGTCTTTCTGCAGTTTTTCCCTCCCTGCTAACGTGTCCACCTCACTCCAAATTTTGGTATCATCAGCAAATTTGAACAGGTTGCTTTTCACCCCGTTGTCCAAATCGCTGATTAAGAAATTGAACAGCGTGAGCCCAAGGACCAAGCCTGGGGGACTCTGCTGCCCACTTCCCCCCAGGTTGAATATGACCCGTCCATCACCACCCTCTGAGTATGACCCTTCAGCCAATTCGCAATCCATCTGACCGTGTAGGCATCGATGCCACAGTTGCCTAGTTTTTTAATGAGGATGGGGTGGTCAACAGTGTCAAAGGCCTTGCTGAAGTCCAGAAAGACTACATCCACAGAGACATAGTCATATTAAAGAATCCGTTCTAGCGCTGACGCACTGAATATCAGAATTTTTGGTTTCTGGTCCCGCAAAGCACTTAAGCATAGTCATTTATACACATGCTCTTGGAGTGGGTGTGTGGGAGGGAGCTTTAATTAGAGTGGTAGTGAGAGCCGCCCTAATTAAAGCACCCAGAGCGTCTCGTATATCAGCGTCCCTGCACTTAAAGCGCCCCCACCGCCATTTTTATCTAAAGCTCGTTGAATGAGTTTTAAATAAAGTGCCCCTGCTGCCATTTTCAAGTACAGGGATGGTGATGCACAAGATACTGGAGGCTGCTGGAGCATGGTAATTACCATGGTCCATCAGACTTGATTAAATCAAGTACCACTGCAATACAGCATGTCAGGGCAGCCTCGCTACTTGTGTATAGGCGCCCCATGTGAGCAACCACTGAATTCATTGAAGCAGTATGATACAGATACATTAGCATAGTTGCCTTGTAACCAATGGGGCATTTTGCGCAGGCAGTTATTCTCCTATACTTAGTGGCACTACTCACACACAGAAAGCTGCTGAATTACTTTGTATGATCCAGGCCTTGGAACCTAATGCCAAATGTGTTTAAGAAAAATATAAAACCAGGATGGAAAAAAACAAAAGAAGGGAAGTGAAAATAGCTAGAGGTGAAGGGAGATTTACATGTAATGAGAGACGCTGAGGTATAGAATTATGAAGAATGGCAAGGAGAAGAGTTAGAGAGTTTGTGACTGAGCTGTAAAAAATTTATGAAGGATATAGAGTAAATTAAACAGTCCATTCTTTTTACATGGTCTTATTATATGAGACTGAGGAATTTATTCATCTTAATTAAGGGTTACTACATTTCAAGCAAATAAATAGAAGTACCTCAGTGCTGCATATCATCAACCTGTAGGATTGAATTTCACTGGTGCTTGGTAAGTCGTCATTGTTGAATAATTGTACAACGCTTCATCAACTTTTGTAGTTATGGAGGATAAAATAACGGAACAGAGATTTCCTGCTTTAGGATACAATGGGACTGGCTGCAAGGATCAGGAAGGAAATATTTTCCTCTCATGTGCAGTATTGTAAAGGAGACTTGTACGTCATGTTGATGAGTTGTAGGTGATGCTGTCTTCTGAAATAGCAGGTATTTGCCAGAACCAGAGCCAAGGTACACCAGCTGAGTGATCCATTACATCAGATCTCACATTTCTAAAATAAAATGGGAGAGTTAAGATGGTCTTCACATGGGTTGGACATAGTTTGATTGAAGATTGCTTTTGACCGAATAATTATCTTATAGACTTTTCATTTGGCTAAGTTGTTGCTGATACTGCTGTTTTTTAGCATCTGTGGTAAGACTTATTGCACAGTTTGAATGTCATTCTTATTAAATGCATGTGCTGGAGAGATCATTAAGTTCAGGAATGAAGCAAACAAACACAGAGGTTTTCTTCAGCTCTTTGGAGAGCTGACTGAGGAAAAGTTGGAAGATTTTCTGAAAATATTAAGGTAGCACCTTTTAAAGGCAAGAATATGAACTTTTTCTTCATATATTATCAAAGGCAGTCACAAAAATGTCAGTCTAGGCTGCCTAGCCCTAAGATACTAGCTTTCACCAGTTTTAAGAATGCATGCAACAAAACCCAACTGTTAAAAATTGTCCTGCTGAGGTACAACTTCCAAAGCCTGAATATCAGTCAGAGGTATTAAAGAGTGTTCCATTTTGAAAATTAGGGTCTGGATTTACTTTGAAGAACTGAATCTTACCTTTTCTCTCAAAGGTACTGAATAGGCACCAGAATTGTTGTCTGAGAAAAGGGAGGGCCCTGCACAAGTTCAGACCGAGCTACTATGCTGGGGATTTCAGCAGATGAGGGTAGAGAAAGACTGAATGTATGACTGTGAAGATCAACTGAACAAAGCCCATGTGGAGAGGTTACAGCCTCTACATTCCTCTGAAGTCTCATGGAGTAAATCAATAGTTGTAGATGTGTTTGTCGAGGTTTCACGGTGTCTGGAGAAAAGATTCATTTTCGAAGCTCTAGGGAACTCCCTACACAATCCCACCTACTCAAGTTTTCTATAGGTGAGAAACATTTGTCCCCAAATATGTCATTGGTGACAAACCAACTTAATATATTGGTATGCAGGCTGCATGTTACACTACTGGGGGTTAAGGAGGTACTTTCATTGTCAGCTGCTCATTTCAGGTAGTTTTAACCTTCCAGAGACATTTCCCTTGGGATTAAAATGTCCTGTGCTGTCTTTTACACAATATTTAAACCTTGGTATTTTACTCTATGATTATTAAGTGTTCACTTTGCTGTTTGAAATTAACGTACATGGTGTATTTATTTCAACATCCAAGCATGACTTGTTCTATTTTTTTTTTTTTTTTTTTAAAGGAAGATAAAAGCAAACATGTATGGCCAGAGCTGACCTGAGCTGGGTGTGGGGCCCGAGGCAAATCACCCATATGGGGCCCCGCCCCTGCTCAGATCCAGGCCCCGGACCCAAAGAAGCTGCCACCACTGATGCCAGCATCGGTGACATGGGGTAGAGAGTGGCTGGACACAGAGCTGCTGTTCTGCCCAGCTCCATACCACCACTGCTCTGCCCCACTCCAGGGGCCCCCCAAAGTGCGGGGCCTGGGGCAGTCACCCCAAATGGCCCCCCTCAGGGATGGCCCTGTCTACGGGACCAATCCTGCTCCCACTAATTCCGGTCGATGCAAGAGCAGACTATCTGCAATTATCATATTGTGACTGATATATATATCAGTCACAATATGTCAGTGACATAACCAGAGAAGTTGTCATAGAGTATACGCAATAGCAAAAAAGCATCTGCAATAGATTGTGAAACCCTGATATTTTTGTGCACCACAAGATTGGATTGGTGTTGTCCTGTTCATGTAGCTTGTAACATGTAATAATATGATAGCAATGGAGAGTGAGGGAAAGAGAGAGGCAGAATCCAGCTATAGTGTTGGCAATGGTACAGGGATTTTTTGAAGAATCCAACACAAGAATATAAACATGAGATTGCTGTGGACTGTGGAGCTTATACTATAAAACTTCCCAAACGTAATGTGCTGTAAATATATGAATTACCCTAATCTTCATATATAAAATGTTTTATCATCAGAACATTAGAAAAATTCATCTTTAAGCAGTTTAATTTTGTCACTTCTGAGAACAAAAATGTAGTGCTGTGAGTCATGTTCAAGTAGCAGACAATGCACGATTAAGACTCATACCCAGTTTTTTGGGTGGAAATTTACGATTAAACTGAGAAAAGAGTCAATTTTCTTTAATATGGACAAGATGAAAATAGATGGCATTGTCAATTATAGGTTTACCCAAGGTATTCTGAACTGTTACTGGAAAGCTACTGCAACCCTGGTGGCAGCGCTACCCACAGCCACGTCCAAATTTTTGGGATCCTGGGGTGCCAGTAGGTCTCGGTCTACTCCCACTCTGTCTACAGGCTGGGAGCACCACTCGTTGGAGTGCTCTCCCGTGGTCCTCCCCGCACCAGACCACACACTAAAATAACTTCTCAGCTGTACTTCATTGAGTTCTCTGCTGGAGCTCCCAAACAGCCCACGATTCCCTGCTGCTTTCTCTAGCTGTCCCAGAAAACCTCCTCTAGCAACTCCTGTCCCTGATTCCCTCCCAGTGACTCCCTGCACCCAGGCATCTTAAAAGTGGGTAGGGGAACCCGTTTGCAGAACCCTTGCTCCTTTACTAAAGGATACCAGGCAATCTTGGGTACTCATTAGCTGGTGGCTCCTCTGCCCTCAGTAGCAGCTCGCTCAGTCACAATTCTTCTGCCTGTCGTCCTCTCAGAAGCAATTGTCTTGGTAGCACCCCCTCAGAAGCAGCCCTTCTCAGCACAGCTTCAGCTACCCTCATCCCAGCTAGTCTCCCCTGTTTTTTTCGCAGGCTTCCCACCCTGGAGTTACAGCTGTATGCATTCTGTGTGCACAGCCTGCTGCAGATCCTTGTCCCAAGACTGCAAACACCCTTACAGAGCTTGCACGTTCTGAAGAAACCCTTCAGCACCTTTACACTACAATATCTTTTTATTATTTTTAAATTATGTGTGATGGTATGCATAGGAGTGAAGATGTAAACACTTTTTTTTATGATGAAGCTGTTAATGCTAATTGCACATACCTGAAGCAGGCTCAGTTTTATTTTTGCGAGAATTAAGAGAAAATGTAAGAAAGGGCTTTCATGCATATTAATGGCACTTTATATCCACTGCTAAGATGGTTGTGCTAGGAACTTAACAAGCTAGATTCTAAGAATTTAATAATAAACATCAAATGACCTCAAAGTTGTAAATAATTTGTATTTTCTTCTATGATGTATTTCTTCTAACTTAATATATGGCGCATTTGGAGTATATTAAGTAGAAGCTGAAAGCAGGGAAGGAAGGTAATAATGCTTGACTCACCAGCTGCAACTATTAGGAGAACTGGTTAAGAATTTCTGGACCAAAAAAAAAAAAAAAAAAGAGGTTGGAAAATGCTGATCCATCGGAATCTAAACTTTCTATGCAATATGCTTGTTCTGACCAAACTTTCATCAAGAAAGGCTTCCCAGGTCCAGAATGAATTGTCTTGTTAAAGCAAAAGAAAGGGAGAATACTCAATTCTTTGTACAAAGCAAGGTAAAGACTCAGACCTCTAACTTTCACATCTTGAGTGAGTGCCCTAACCATCAGGCTCTTGGCTATTCTAGAGCAGACAAGTATCTCACTTCTCCTCCTGCCCCTCATGCAATTGGTTAACACAACAACAAAACAAAAACCCAACATTTCATCCTAATGCAGAAAAGGGAAATGATTGAAATCTCAAATGATTGAAATCTCAAATTTTTATAAGACATGAAAACCATTTCCTTCCTGCTTTCAGTCAGGAGCAGAATTAGATTTCAGCAAGTTAAAAGGCATTCAGTTTGTGATCAGAATGAACAGCAGTCACACAAATGTGTCAGCATGTATAGATGCACTGACTAAAGTTGAGATTAAAAACAAGAAAAGGTTTGCTTTTTGTTTTGAAGAAAACTTACTTCGTATACCTTTTATTACCCAGTAACATACAACCTGAAATGCTTTATAATTTACTCGTATGTCATATGTATCCACTTCTGCTTCTATTGAAACTTCTGTATTTAAACTAGATTTACTGAGTCCTATTGTTGGCTGTCCCAGGCATTTGTACAGTTATTATTTATAAGAGGAGCCACTGCCCTGGATTAATAAACTATCTAAATATTTCCCCTCCATTTTAATAGGTTGGGGAAAAAAAAGTCAGAATACACCTCTTCAGTCCAGCAGAAAAAAAAAAAATTGCTCTTTAGGGAGGGCAGGCAGTTTTCCTTCAAGTGCACTTTTCTGCTTTGATTTCCAAAAGATGTTCTATGGGAGCCTCACCACTAGAGCTAGCCAAGGGAGTGCACTATATTAGTGTATCTTTTAGTCACTAACACTTAACGTCTGCAAATTCCCTAGTATGCATCTCATGAAACACAGATCCATTCCCAACCCAGTAGAAATTCTGTAGCAAAAAGTTTATACCTTCAGAAAGTGCATGTGACCTCTCTCTTTCCCAGTCTCTCTCTTGCATCCATTTAAAAAAACTGTGTTTATACCAGTTGTATAGGCACCTCCCTTGAAGTGTGCCAAAGTTTTTAATTAACGTTAAAAAAAAAAAATCAACAGAAAGGCTGGCATAAAATAAGTTGCGAGTGTGTAATGCAATGAGTAGAAGAGGTAGAAATACATAGAATCATATTCAGTTCTGATGTAGACAGAAAAAGACTCCTATGGAGTCAAATGCTAGCCAAGAAAGAAGTATTGAACACACTGAAGTACAATGGTCTGCAAAACATTTTTTTTAATATATTCTCTAATTTTTGGATGGGAGTATATAGTAATCATGCTATTACTTCCCCTGCTCTGTTTCAGCACTGGTGGGTTACACTTCTCTCCCAATAGAAATCGGCAAATACAAAAGCTTAGGTTTAAGAATTTGGTCACATATGCCAGTTACACACATTACACTTTTACCAGTATAAGTGACTGGAAACCGGTCTATACCCATAACAGAAGAGAAGTTTGGCACACAAAATTGGTCTATACCCATAATAGAACAGAAGTTTGGTACACATAGACTGGTTTAAAAATGGTGGAACTGGTTCTAAGATTTGCCTCTCCCACCAGAGGGTGAATGCGTGTTCTGTTCACTACCAATCTAAACTGCGCTACTTACAGAAAACCACATAACTTAAATCGATTCCACCTTGGGCTTTTTGAATGTCTGTCCATAGCCATAACACCATTTTCTTAATCTTATATTTGTCTCATGGATGGATTTCTCTTTCACCATTTTTATATGGCTTGTTTGGAGAAGTGGTTTACTTCAAGCAAGACCATTTTTTTGTTTCCTGGCTGGTCCAATAAGGCCCCCATCTAGACAGCCTAATGAACAGAGTATCTGTTTAAATTCTTACAGGCTTTTCATTTTATGCAGAGCAGCAGGAGGAATGTTGTGCCTTTTCTGGTGCAGAGCTAAATTTCCCACCAGAGCCATATGTCTGCAAAGCGGACCTTCTCTCTCCCTCAGTGGACCCCAGGGGAAATGAGCAAGAAAATTGGCAACTGCCTTCTCTCAGCTACAGGCAAGTATAGCAGGACATTTTTATGACAACTATACCATTAAAGAACACCATTTACTTCCAGTCCAACTAAATCAGAGGTGGGCAAAATGTGGCCCACCAGGCCATTCTATCCAGCCCATGGAGCCCCTAAAAAAATTATAAAATTAGTACTCATCTGCACCTGGCTGCCTGTCATGCGGCCCTCGATGGGTTGCTAAAACTCAGTAAGCGGCCCTCTGCCCAAAATAATTGCCCACCCCTGAACTAAACCAAAGCCACTAAGAGACTTCCAGCCAGTCCACTAATACAAGACATTGCTTCTTTTCCCAAACCATAGCACCCTGAAGGCTAAATGTAATTTATAGGTAGTAGGACTAGATTCAGCAATGCCCAATTCACAACACTATGTAAAATACAGTTCTGGCACCTCAAAGGCAGAACCAAGAGGAAATACTGTAAGAGTTCACTTAGTCCAGGATTTTAAACCTCTTACCAGACAGTCTTCACTGCTGCTCTCTCAGGCAACACATTTTATCATCTTTAGATTTTTATTAAGCCTTTACTTGTGGGCACTGACAGACATGTAGGCCCCCACTCTAACTCATGGCATTTTACATAAAGCACCACGAGTTAGAGTGAGTTAGAGTGCCCCCCTTCCGAACTTACAAGATGCTTGCCTGGGGAAGGAATGAGCCTGCCTTCAGGTGAGCAGCCAGTCAAGGAGTGCCCCCATCCCCACCTTCCTTCCCACTGACAGGCCCAGGGGTGGGGCTGGGCTATATCAGCCCAGTCCTAATAATATGAAAAATTAACCCTTGGGAATTACAAGGTCTAAAATAGAGTGCCTTCCTCTGGTACCTCATTTGAGGAGAGTTGAAGTGATTGGCCACTTTTAAAGTGCTCTGCAGCCATGCACATGTGTCACAGCATGTCTGCAGAACATTTTCAGAGGACTGATCATGCAAAAAATGTAAACTCTGTCTGCACCCTGTGATTTGCCAGCACTACACTTTGGCTGTCACTGAAGCACTGAACCCAAACTACAACCCCCAAATACAAACACTCTTAGTTTTGTAAATGTCCAGATTAAAACCTTTCTACTTCTGGATATCTCTGTGTTGGATCTAAAATAACACCACTGTTCTACTTCTGGATATCTCTGTGTTAGATCTAAGATGAAACCCTATATCTGAATACCTCTGGACTTGAGGAAATCTTGAAACAAATATTGAGGTCTTTCTCTAGCTACCTCTGTTGTAGTTTCCAATCACTTTGGCAGGTATTTACCTTGCCCTTCGGAAGTTGCT
The DNA here is from genome assembly GCF_030867095.1 of Alligator mississippiensis. Classification (NCBI taxonomy): domain Eukaryota; kingdom Metazoa; phylum Chordata; order Crocodylia; family Alligatoridae; genus Alligator; species Alligator mississippiensis. The sequence goes on along the minus strand of NC_081826.1, from coordinate 225,974,688 downwards.
GCCTTGACTGTTGTGGTCATATAGGATATGTCTATACTGCAGGCTTCAATAAAGTGTTGAGATACCCAGGCTAGCTTTAAACTAGTCAGCTTAAGTAGTTCAGCAGTAGCAATGTGGAATTCAGTGCAGTATCTCTGTGCTATGATGCAGTCTGCATAGTAAGCATACCTGATGTTGACAAAGACTAGCTGTCAGCGTGTGAGAGAGGAGCATGCAAGAATGCATGAAGGTAACTGAAAATTTAGTAATTGGCAATGGAGTCTGGTATCATGGAACAACTGTAGGTGGGAGTTGTCATCTCTGCCATGAATGAGAAATGGTAAGCAAGCTAGAATAGATTGTGAAGGGCTTTGAAAGTGAAGACAAGTAGCTTATGTTTGATAGAGAGAGATGACGTGGTTAACATGATGATCTAAGAAAGTTATCTTTGCAGTACCATTCTGAATGGATGCGAGTAGGGCAAGACTGCATTTGTCAAGGCCAGAGAAAAAGAATGTTGCAATAATCGAGAAAGATTATACAAGCTCAGATGAAAGTTTTACCTGTGTGGATGGATAGAAAAGGCTATGTTAAATTTGTTTTGCAGAAAAAAATCTTCAAAATGTAGATGTTATCTGGTTGACAGAGTCAGGTCAAAATCAACAGTGACACAAGAACAACTTTTTATTTTGTTCTTAGGGGAAGATCCTAGGGAGAAAATCTGGCTAAGTGTATAAGTTCAGTAAGTTTCTGTTCTTTAGTTACCATAATAATAGTAATAGTAATAACGATGTGAAAAGTAAAAGCAATTTCACTTCTCTCCTTGCTGGCTTGGAATACTGTTGGCCTACAGAAGAATTCCAGAACAATGTCAGAAAACTACTTCTAGCAGAGAGTCGGGTCTGAGTTTTCCACTCTTGTAATTCAGTTTGATTTAGGAGAGTGATTAAAGATTAGACTGGTGTCGGTGCAACTGGGAGAATCACACTGTCAGTATTTAAACACTCAGTTGAATACTTCCACACTTTCATCTTCTAACAGTGGGCTTTAGATTCTTGTCACCAAGTAGAATCCCTAGGAATTGTTTACAGAGGCACAACAAACATTTGAACAAAGTATAGAAACTCATCCACGTTTGCTCTGATAGGGAAGTCAATGTCTAGAATGAAGATGCATAGAATGGTCCTTGTTATTAAATATCTTGACTGTTCTATGGGGTTGTTGGTTGTAACCAAGTTGGTCTAAGGGCACAGGCAGACAAGGTTCTTTGGGTAGATGTGATATCTTTTATTAGACTGATTAAATAGTTAGAAAAATTGTTCTTTGCAAGCTTTTGGGCACAAACACCCTTCTTCAGGTATAAGGAGAGTCTGTTGGTGTTTGTGTGCTCTCCTGGGTAGAATAGAAGCCAATATGAAAAATGCAGGTCTGTGAAAATGCAAAAGTGGCAGTGAGGATCTGAGGGAATGAGTGTGTGATGGGGCCAAATTAAGGCCGGATCTCAACATCGACCCACCCACCTGTCTATGTGAGACAGCCCACCCAATCTCACCTGCCACAACTAGCTGTTTGATACCTGGTGTAAAAATGCGTGAGGCTGCCCATTTTAATGCCCCAGTGCCAGGGGGCATTGTACGTGGCTCCGTACCACTGTACACAGTGCTCCATGCCTTGCGGATTGCATCATAAGTAGATCATAACTCCAGCCTGGGCCCAGGCTATCTCTGCCCTTGGCTGCACCTCTCCCATTCTGCTCATGCACTCTGCCCCCTCTCACTGGGCCTCTTGCATACTGCTTCTCACTGGGCCACTCTCAACCTGCCCTGCTTCTCTTGAGCGACACCCTGGGCCATCAAGCTTACCTCTTCTCATGCTGGTCGGTGCATGGACAGCACCTTCAGGTTGCTTGAGCTTCCCTGTTCTGCAAGGCATTGACCTTATGCCCTGCCTTGGGCAGAGTTCAGCCTTTAGCCCAGCACTAGGCAACTTGCTCCTGTTTTCACTTACATGGGGGTTGGCCCCTGTGCTGCCCTTCAGACCGCCCATGCAACCCTACACGGCACACCCCCAGTACAGCCCTTCAGGTTGCCCCATACAACCCTACTCTGTACCCACCAATGCCCAGTCCTTCAGGCACCACCTTACACCGTACTACGGGCTGGCCACATACAACTTCTGTCCCATTCACTGGTGCCACTCCCTTCCTCTTCCCCCTCTCTGGGACCTCTGGGGTCTTACACCCCTGTGGGGCTCAGGTGCCTCTCTCTAGGCATGCCTGCCCGCCCCCATCTGTTCTCACTCCTAATTACCCACTGAGTAGTGGGGGCTGGGGTTATAAGGTGACCCTACCCACCTCTCACTGAGGAAGCAACTGGCCTGGCACTTCTGGGGAACTGTCCCACCATGGGCAGCCCCACCAAGCCATCCCTCCCCAGCAGGTTTCAGTTTCAAGTCATACCCAGGACCAGAAGCCTCCTTCCATCCCCTTATCTCCAAGATGTCCCAAGCAGCAGCTCAGTCAGGTGGTATCTTTCTGGCTGCCAGCAGCAGACTGCTGCCTCAGTTCTGAGAGCCTGAATCTAAAATATAGGGAGCTCAGCCCTGTCCTTCTAACCCAGGGCTCTCCAGCAGTCATGTGACTGCCTCATTAGGGTTAGCCCACACCTGCAGGCTGCCCTGCTACCTGTTCTCAAACCTTAAAGTGGCAGGCACCAAAGGTGCCCTGCCAGAGAGATGGTAGGTGAGAGACAAGTGAGGGGGCAGAAGTAGGAATGTAGAACTGGTGATTGAATGTAGCTGGCAAAATTTAGACAGGTTACCTGGGGTTATCAGATGGCAGGAAGGATTATAATATGCCATAAATCCAATGTCTATATTTAGTCCATGATTTTTTTGTATCTCGTAGATTTATGAAGTGAAGTTCATAGGCTCATATACAACAGGTGTCTTGTAAATTCCCTTTGAGGATTAGAACTGAGAGACTGGAGAGAGAATGGTTATCTTGTGAGAAGTGGGCACCCACAGGTAATGTGGTATTTTTGTCTTTGATAGATTTTCAGTGCAAATTCATTCTGGTATGCAGTCATTTGTTTTCTCCTACATATTTTCCAACAGAGCAGTTAGTGCACTGGATGAGAGAGATAACATTTCTAGAGGTGCAGATGTAATATCCAGGAATAGTGATGGTTCTGTTGTGGGGTGTAGTTATTGTGGGAGTGGTGGAGATGTGTTGGCAGGGTTTATATTTTTTGTCCTGGCATGGTGTAGATTCATTTGGTGTGCTTTGGGCCATAGGAGGTTTGCTTCTGGTGATGAGGTTGGCAAAGTTTGGTACTTGTTTAAAGGTTAGGATGAGTGGTTCTAGAAAGATCTCTTTGAGAATTGGGTCATCTTCTTGTATGGGTTGCAACTGTTTGAGTATTTTCCATATGTTCCAGGGAAGGATGGTACATCATAACCAATGGTGTGTGATTTGTGGGGATTTTCTTTTTGTAGTGCAGCAATTCTTCATGTGGTATCCAGGTGCCTTTTTCAAAAATATGATCTATCTACTCTGGAGGAGTATCTTTGTTGGGTGAAAGCCCTTTTGGGATTTGTGAAGTGACGATCACGGGTGTTGATCAGGTAGAATTCCTTCCCTGAAGGTGTCAGATGGCAGGCAGGGAGGCAAAAAAACTTCCTTGTTGTTCTGCAATGAAGTTTAAAATCCAAAATCGGCTAAAATTTGGCATCTTCCATGTCTTAGGGGTGTACTTGGTAGCCGTGTTGGTCTGATACAAAAAGACACACAAAAAACTAGAACTCTTGGTACCTGATCAACACATCAAAGAGCTACTCAGCACAGCTCACAAAGACACTCTCATGGACCCAGAAGGACAGACTTCCATCTTTAGGTCCCTCTGTGCAAAAATGAAGTTTATTTCCTACCTATGGGGACTTTTTACCATCTTGTACCATCTACACTTTTCCCAGAGCCTGATGAAGGAACTTTGATCCCGAAAGCTTGCAGAAAAGGACAATTTTCTTGCCATTTTCCAGTTGGTCTAATAAAAGGTATCATTTTGGAACCAAGAATTCTAGTTTTTTGTATGTCTTTTTGTCTCAGACCAACACGGCTACCAAGTATACCCCTGAAACATAGACCAGGGGTCAGTAACTTAAGGCACACAGATTGGATCCAGCTCACAAAGAAATCTAACCCACAGAAGTCCAATCCAGCACAGGGGATCGATGGCACAGAGCTGCACTGTGTCACCCAACCCCTTCACAGTAGTCACCTCCACTGTGCAGCTTTTTGCCCTGTACTTTCCTCACCACAGAGGGGTTTGTGTTAGTCAGTATCCATCCATGCTAATTTATCCCTTTCTCAGCAAGGTAAATGAGCCCAGAAAGAGCAATGCATCAACACAGTTTATACTACCCTGTTTCTGGTCCCTGAGCGAGCTTGTTGAGATCACGCTTGAGTAACTCTGCATAGCATTGAATTCTGGTGTGTATTTGCTTGGACAAAGGAAGAGCTTTCCAAACTTAAATTGTGACCATAACATTTTAGGCTGGCTTGAAACTCTAGCACAATTAATTAATGTAGAACAAATGTGTTTATTGTGATATAAGATACTTTCTTCCCTTTAGGAGGTGGCTTAAAAGTGATCAAAGTTAGTCCTTCTACCTAGTTTTTACAGTGTAACTATCAAGCTTTTCTGCTTTCTAACTCTCATAAAAATGAAAATGTGCTTGGCAGATTCCTTTCCAACAGTCCTGACATAGGAAGTCAGGCATGGCTGAAGAATATATCTAAGTGAGGGTTTAACTACAGTAAGCAGTATGTACTGATTTTTTTTTCTGTATTTGTCCTTCAGTTTGGTTTATGAAGGATGTACTATTAAAAACTTGCTTTTTACCAACAGAAAATATAGTGTAAAGGTAGTCTGATCTGGGTAGAGCCAAATAGAGTACTGTACCTCCTTGATGTGCCAAACGCTTTGTGTATTTACCCCTGTTTGCTTTGTTTTGGTGAAATAGGATTCCCCTAAAGGGAGATCAGGAGCTTGAAGCAGAGATGTAGTTTATCATTTTCTTTAATCCTACATAAAAAGCATAACAGTGACATTTCAAAGTACAGTCATACAGGCAAGTTTTTTCAACATTTTTACACTATCGTCTTAAAAAAGAGACTTGCTGGAATATATAGAGCTCATATAAAGGATGTTATGCTAACACAAAGAATAGTATCAGTCTTACACAGTGTTGATATGGAAAGAATGCTGAATGTGATTCTGAATGTGTATTTAGCTTATTGATCTATTACATGAAAAAGGATGCTCAGAAAGATAATCATAGATATGGACAGTGCTATACCATCATTTAGTATTGCAGGTCTGATTATCTGTCTATACCTCAGTTTCCTGAACTGTGAAATGGGGAAACTTCTTACTTTAATATTTCTGTAATATTATGTTAAGAGCCTCAGATGGGGTCTCTATAGGTACACACTAACATTAGTATAATAATCCAGGGGACATCTACACATGAAATTAATGCAATTGAATATACACTGACTCAAGTTGAGCCAAAGTAAACCAATCCTAATATGACCAACGACACTTTTTTTAAGCACAGTAATACCAGATACCACTTGTATCCTGCAGGACTATCCAGCAGCACATAAATTAGTCTGCTGTACACTAATTGCCTTGCACATGAAGACAGTGATGCTTTACTGCGTAGAAAATTAGTTTGCTGTGCAGTTGTGCATCTTATATAGATGCACCCACAGGGTATTAATTAAGAGACTTGAAACCAGGTATTGAATGCATTATCTCTATAAACACTTATTAAAATAATGAACCTTGTGTGTTGTCTTTCATGGTAATATGAAGAATAAGTGTACAGTTGACACTTCACCTTTCTTCTTTTGACTAAACATAAAATCCAGAGTTCATTTTCACTTGCATCAGCTCAGCAGGATCAGTCTGAATGAGTGGCTGGTTATGAGCCTACCAAACATGCACATCAGTGCTGTAGGCATCAGTTATGGTGATACAGAACATAACATTGTTCAATGCAAGTAATTTTCTCTGCATGCTGAACTGGAACAAGCATTGTCTTTCATAGGAAATCTAAGATGAATGTCTTTAACCAATGTTGTTCATTGAAAACTGCCATGATACTTTAAATAAGAATTAGAATTTATATCAGAGTCTTGAAATAATTTCATCTAGGGTCATTCGATTATGCTTAGCTCAATTCCCTTGAAATTTCAAGGGATATAGTATTCTTTGAATGAGAGTATTCAAGGATATAGTATTCCTTTTCACCTCTCATTCTAGACTGTTGTAATATATTGTTGAACAGCTGCTTCATGACACTCCAGAGTCAGGTGAATTAATCTTTCTACATCAATTACAGCTTCAGAAGTATATTTGGAGGCTTAATTAGTATTTGGAAACTGCTTTAGGAAACACTGGTGATCACTGCTTTCTATGCATTATAGCTAACAAGTAATGGTGTTTCTGAGTTGAGTTACAGACTCCACTGGTACTATTTTCCTAATAATCATCTTTATAGCCCCTCTTAATGCACATTTTTTCCCTCTAGAATAGAAAACAGGTACAAACTTAATTTCAAAGCTACATTTTTAGAAGCACGTGATGACGATCCTCACAGACTGGAGACTTTTGCTGCTAGTGAAAGGTCTTGTCCAGAATTTGCCCAACTCCCTGTGCAATTCCACTCTTCTCCCCTTTGTATAACTTTTTTTTTTCAGATTCAGTTATGAAGGCGAAAATACTATAGGTTACACGTGGAGTATAGCCTGATCATGAAATATGTACAGTAGTGTATAAATGACAAAGTCATGGCATGTATCACAGTGTGGCACCTAAAAAGCTAACCGCACTTTGGGGACCTAGTTCAGCCTTGGTGTAAGCAGACACAACTTTTTGTTTTAATTATATCCCTAGGTCAAAAGTTGGTGTAAAGAGAATGGTACCTGATTTACAAAGCTGCTCAGTAGGTTTTCCTCATAGGTTAGCTTTCAAACCCTCCTGTAGTTCTAGAAAGAAATTGATCTCTCTGTAAGGAAACACGCAGTTAGCTGGCTGTCCTGGTCTTTCCTTCTTCATAGGAAGGGGGAAGCAATCAGAGCTCTTCATGTGCTTCTTCCCTTCTCAGCCTATAGAATGCTCCTGCAGTCTTGAGTCCAGCTGTCCAGAGACTGTGCTGTACTTACCACTGCCCAAAAGCTGGGATTCAGGGAAAGGAGTGGAAAATTCTAGTTTCCCTCTCCCTGAGGTGCCCTTGGTGCTAGTATGGAAATGAAGGAGCAAGATGGCTAAAGGAGCATCAGAAGGTGAAAAAAAGAGGACAGATGGCAGAAACAACCATATCTAGGAAAAGCTTTTTATTTGGGGTAAGCAGCTCACTTGTAATGGAAGTTTGCATAAGCCAGAAAACCACAATAGACAAGTTTTTGCACATGTTTGAAGGGGAGCAGATTCCTTGGTGGAGTCTGTTGGAGGTGAGGATTGGAGACAAATGTAATTGATCTGGAATTCATTGAGTATGTCTTGAGATATGGGCTAGGGACAAAAGTTGCATATAAACCAGTTTAAATAATCAGAAACTGGTTTAAACCTGTAACAGAACAGAAGCTCAGTGCACATAAACCATTTCAAAATGGCTGAAACTGGTTTAAGATAAATCTGTTTGAATTTGGTATCAGATTTAACTGATTTGGGTCAAACCAGTTATGAAACTTCTGTCCCAAACCCCTTCCTTGTTCAGATTAAATCACAGTCTCCCAGCATGCTTTCCAGCCCTGGGCTGGGCTGGGCTGTGCTGTCTGCTCCAGCAGAGAAGGGTTGCGGGGGGGGAAGCAGGGACTGCCTCCCTCCCCCAATCTAACCTGGTCTGGGGCCAGGGAGAGGGGTTAAATCCACCTTCTCCGGAGTACAGAGCTGCCCTACTGCTAAACTTACTGAAACTTACTGCTGGCTGCAGCTGTAGACTACAAATCCCAGAGGTGCCTGGAAACAGGAAGAGGACGTGATGAGCAACCCTGGAGAGTCCTGCTGCTGTGATTGTGGACTGCAAATCCTTAATCCTTGGGGGCGGCAGGACAAGGAACCAAATACACAGCCCATGCTGGCTACATGCCAGAGAGGCATGCTCTAGCATCCCTTAGCTTCTGGCCTGAGCCACTGCAAGCATCTGGCTGCATTTCCTGAATCAGAAGTAAATGTGTATCCAGTTGTTTCTCAGTTTAATCTCTGCAGTTTAGACTAACTTACAAAGACTGAATAGATTCAACCTCGGGCTTTTTGACTGTCTGTACTTAGCCATGAGAGGAAAAAGCAAATTAAGTCATTAGGAATCTTTGTGAATGAAGGAGCTATTGTGGGGTCTGTAGTGTCAGGAAAATGAATGACTTGTAGAAAACTCTTTACATTTCATAGCCAGGGAGAATTCAGCGAGGAAATCTCTGTATTTGTTGAGGGTAACACAATTGATGGTTTTGAGGGGGGGTCAGGAGGAGGGAAGTAAGGGGAAGTTGGAAAAAAAAATAGGAAGGGGAAAAAGTGGAGGTGAGACTTGAGGTTGAAATCATTATAGTCTCCCAAATGCAAAAACAGACTTTAACTGCTACAAGTTGTTTTCCTGACAGCTGGACTCTGAACAAATCCCCTGGCTAGACAAAATCTAATTCTATTGAGTCCATTTTCTCTTTTTTTTTTCCCTTTGGTTTTTTTTTTTTTTTTTTTTGGTCAATAGATACTGGCAGGTGTATTACATCAGAGCTCACATTGGGTGCAGTGTTGGAATAAGTAGCAGTCAGGAAATACTTTATGTTCTATCTTCCTGTTAGTTGGTTTATTTTCCTTCAACTTAACCTTGACATAAACTACTTTCTGGGTTTCTCTGCTGAAAAAATGACAAAGACTTCCATGGAATCATCTGCTTGACTCGGGCTGTGGTTGACTTTATATAAATTAAGGTGTAAATGATTGTATACGAGGTACAAAACAGAACCTCACTACTTTTTCAATCCAAGTGACAAGGCTGTTTCTGTGGTAAATGTAATGTGTATGAAAAAATCACTTTTCTACATCAGAAGGGAACATGAGGCATGTTTAGTAAGTGACTAAAAATTAGGTTTTAGATAACTTTATCTTTAGACCTTAAAGAAATCCTAAGATAGCTCTCTAATTTTACTGTGCTAAATACTAATCCAATCTTACTTCCTTTTTAGCAATTGCAGACAGTTGCGGACAAGGGCTATGCATGCGGCCTTCGGGTTCATTTACAGATATTTTCTGAAATTTAAAACTTGCTTTTATCTGCCCTTTTTCAGATATTAGAAATTTGTTCTAGAGGCCACATGCTCTTTTTCAACCCTTGGAGAAAAACACCTGCCTTTAAAGCAATGCTCTTCAATAAGCAGTTGATGAAGCTTTGTCAGTTTCCCAGTCTACAGTAACCTACTCTTTATATAACACTGGACTAAAATAGCTATAGTGTATTCATTGCATGTATCAAGAATGGTGAATCATCTGATGCCTGTCATATTTCTCCAGCTGAAGAAGGAACTTCGTAAAAAAAACATGCTTTTGAAAAACACAGTAGTAATTCCTTGGGGGTTTGTTTTATTGTTTTCAGGGTGCTGGGTGCACTGCACTGGTGGTAGCTGTGGTTGCAAGGAAGTTAGAACTTACCAAAGCTGAAAAACATGTGCATAATTTCATGATGGATACCCAGCTAACTAAGAGAGTAAGTCATAACTGCAGATCTTTATATTCACAACTGAAAAGGAATGTTATGTTCATTGTATTTCTGTGGTGCATTTAAAACATAAGTAGACATTGTATTTATTAATAGGCATAACCCTGCAAGATGCTGAGGGGTATTGGACATCCTGAACTTCTTTCATAATTAATGGGAGTTGCAGGTTCTCAGCCTTTTCGAGGATTTTGCCATATGGCAGTAGATTTTTAGAAGCTAGAACATAGCAGGAAGATAACTCAAAGAAACAGCAAGGAACATAATATTGTTTTAAAACAGAAGTTTGATATGTTAAACTGAAGCCAGTTTTACACCGTATCTGAGAGAAGAAATTCCAGTATATGTATAATTCTTGTATCTCTTAGATGTAATAAATGATAGCTTGAACTCCTGAAAGTCAGGCATACAAAGACTGTTCTTTATGAAAGTGAGATGCTTTCTTACAAACAAAGGTATCTTAAAGAATAGGTTTAAAATTGCTCACGATACCATGTGAGTTAAGTCTTTGCTGTTGCTTCATTTCCATGGTTTGTTCAATCAGCCATTTACAATAAGGTTGTAGTCCGGTTAGGACTGGGTATTTGACTGGTCAAAAAATACTTCATTAATTGCCTGGTCAAATATTTTTAAATAATGGTCAAATATTATCAAATAACAGTCAAATAGTTTAAGTATCAAGTCAAGTATACTGTCAAGTATTTCTTGAACAGTGAAGAGAGATGCTTTAACCTTCAGTAGGTTAGATACTTATGCTAATTACAAAAAAAACAACTAGTTAAATGCTAATGCAAAACAATTGAATTAAATTCTAAAAAATTGTAATAAATGTTTATAACTATCAGTTTTAGGTAAATGTGAATGGTATTCAGGACTGAAGAGTTTTTTTCCTTGGCTTTTATTCTGAAACCTTAGGGTCATTCTGAACAGTTACTAATCTCACACACACACACACACACACACACACACGAAATTAAACAGAAATAAAACACGTACCAATTATAAAAGACAAAAATCCATTTTTAAAGTTCACTTAGGCTAAGTAGGCACTAGGCTGAGTTCTCAAACATTTTGCTGTCTGCATTTGGAGATTCCTTCAGCCACAGCACATGGCCAGTAAGAAAAGCTTTTCTATGCTGCTGGATTTGGTTCTTCCCTTAGCATATGCAGCAACTCCACATGGCTTCATACAGGGAGGCGAAAGGAGGCTAGAAAGGCTTAGGAGAGAGGATCAGGGCAGGGGGCTGCTTCTAAATGGGGAGAGAGAGAGAGGGTATCCTAACTCCTGCAGGACTGAAGGGCAAAGAGCCCTTACTCCTGCCTTTGCCAACAGGTGACCCTACGATGCAATAAGAAACATATACCATCACCTACAGAAGGGCATTCTTGGCTTCATGGAATATTTCACAAGTTTTGACTGTGGTCAAATAATAGCATTATTTGACTGGTCAATTGACTGGTCTATATACTGTAACTCCTATACATCCATTAAAGATATTCCAGAGATTAACAGTATAATTCAATAACGGGATAAAGTTTACAACTTTTACAATAAAACCTAATTTAAAAAAGTGACTAGAACTTTGATTAATGCCCCCCCCCAAAAAAAAACAACAACCAAACAAACAAAAACAAAACAGAAACCCTCCCTAAAAAGTAAACACCAGAGCTAAGGAGGCAGTGAAGAGTCTAAATCCAGGAAACAGCTTTATGTGCAGCGAGAACAAGTAACAGGGCAGTTTCTATTGCCTTTACTCATTTAATCAGTCTCACTGATTTTAAAAGAAAAGCTTAGGTGTTTAAGGCCTTCAGAATCAAATCCAAAGGTTCCTTTAAGTCCCAGTAACAAAACCTGAGATTGAGGAAAAGGTGGTACTCGTATAGGTATTAAGAAACTAACCCTCATCAACCATCAAGGTGAGCAATAGAGGCAAATTTACCTATTCCTTCTTGATTTAGCAGCAGTTTTCAAATACAGTGGGCGCATCTACATGAGACACTACATCACCATAGCGTCGACAGGCACTAACCACGACGCCACCACTGCTGCACAGTAACTCGTTGCTACTGTGCCGTAGTGTCAAAAATGACCCGTGTGCCACTGGTGCTAAAGCAAGTACTAAATAACTGCGTAGTACCAACTGCGCAGTCAGGGAGGGGCACATGTAAACACTCCCAGTAAAGAGTCTAGCTGGTGAAGGAAGGAGCTGCCATTCCAAGATCAGACTGGGAGGCCAAGATCAGACTGGGACTACTTTTAGTACTTGCTTAATGCACAGTAGTACCAGCACAGTTCTTTAGTAATGCTTACTAAGCCTAATTCTACTGTGCCGTAGCATATTAGCATGGTTTTTCCCTGGCACGCTACTGCACAATAGCATTGGACTGTTACTACTGCACATTAAGCGTCTCGTGTAGACACACCCTATGACTGCAGAGTTAGACATCCTAGACAGGAAAGAGGGTTCATGCAGGTTTGCTGAATCTTGTGAATTTGGTTGTTACTTGCTCTTTTTCATGTCATCCTATTCATCTTCTCCCTCCAAATAAATGTGAACACCAATCTAACATAATACTTAAACAGTGTATTTGACCTTAGAGTCTACTCATGTTGAAGTCTTGATCCTTCTGGTAATGTAAAAGGAAGGCAAACAAACCCTCTACTTCCAAGGTATTTGTCAGACAATAAATCAGTAACATAGAACTTGGAGTTATTTCCTGTGAATCAAACCTAGAGCTGTCCATACCTAATGGAAGAGTGGGGACTTGAGCTTATCTGTAAGGTCCATTGAACCTGATTCTTTTTATGTTGCAGTCAGTGGAAAAACTCTTATTTGGCCATTGTCTCTGGGAGCTCTTACTTGGAAATTGAGCCTCTACCCTGCCTCTTCCTAAATACAGTCCTTTAGCTTTAACAGTTCAGTAAGGCAGGTGATATAAGGGCAGAGGGAAAGAGATGATGATGAGAGCTAGTTTAATACTATATATTTGCCCTAACGAGAATTGGAGAAATTATAAAATCAGCCATCAATATATGTAAATACTCTGTATTTTTCAATCAATGTCAGTTCCACACCAGTATCACCAGACAACTTAAGATAATTATAGGGGCTTTAACATTTTATATTATTAAATCTTTTATGGAACCCCTTCTCCCCCCTCCCCCTTACCCCCATATAAAGCAGACATGAAGTATATATAGTAAATCTAGCCATAATGTTATGGCAACATACGTTTCTTGGGTAAAGGAAAATAAGGATGGAGTCAGAACAAGGTAAAATAGAACAATCTGTTAGATCAGCTCAAGAGTTTCTTACAGAGGAAAAGGGTGTTGAATTACTAATACGAGAGAGAGAAAAGAATCATACAAGTGACTCCAAAGTGACAAATTTCTAATAGGGAAATCCATTTTTAGTTCTGTAAAATGTATCTGATTAATATCTTTACAAATGGTCCAAATTATTTTCAGAAACAGATTTGACTACAAGCCACAAAGAAAGTTGTTACAAATGTCACTTTTATAAGAGGAACAATTGGGCAGACCCTCTTACCTCTGGTCATCACTCTTTCTGCACCACTGTAGCAAGTTCCCACTGAATCTGAAGCCCTCCCATAGCCAGGACTGAGAGTGTCTCTGAAAGACAGTATACATTAGAAAAGACTCAGACACACTAATGCTATTTTTGTGAGCCTGGTATTTTCTTTTATTAAACAGGTGAAAAATGCAGCTGCCAACGTACTCAGGGAAACATGGTTAATTTATAAAAATACAAAGCTGGTTAAAAAGATAGACCATGCAAAAGTAAGGAAACATCAACGCAAATTCTTGCAGGCTATTCATCAGTAAGTATCTTTTGGTTTGGTTTTTCTGTCCAGACGTTACCTGCACTCCCTCAGAACTTTTGCTCTTGGGACTGAATTTGTTGTTTCTTTTAGAATAAGTACAGTAAGATTTCAAAGTAGTGATTTAAAAAAAATGTTGGCAGTGTGTTCCCAATGTAGTTTGGAACTGGATTTTTTGTAAATGTTTTCTTGAGAGTCTCTGTCATATTTCATTAATTGGCAGAGAGATTTTTATACTGTTGTTATTACCAGTTTTTGTTGTGTTATGAATTTTTCAAAGCAGTTGTCCCGGTTTTTTTGGCCAGTCAAAAATAGAAATAGAAAATATGGCAGCTTGAAGCATGCATCCTAATCATTTCATGTGAAGATTGTGTGTTAATTATAAGCTAATGGCAGTTAGTACAGAGAATATTTATTGAATTGATAATGGACCAGTTTCTCTGTCCATTTGAGATGCTTTATCAGCTTAAAAAGAGCAAATAGAAACCACTCCCCAGTTGGGATTTCGTCAACATAAAGGAGTCCTTAGTCAGTTTAATCAACTTGGGTGTCTTCTGTCAGTAGCAGGGAAGAAGGGAGTATTCCAGCAATCCCCAGGTGGCAGATAGCCTTTCAGAAGTTTTTCACTACTGAGATACTTGAACTCTGACCCCAAATTATCCTAAACTCCACCAGCATTTAAAAGAGAATCAGGGCCAACAGTAATAAACTGGATCACCATAATATAATCCATGAAACTGCCATGCTCTAAAAATCTTCGTAAAATTGATCATTAGTGCTTGTCATTAAGCTAATCCACAGTTAACTGGGATTCTTGAAGCATTCATTTCTGGGGTTGTACTGTTCATGGAGAACAACCTTCCTTCATCTGACCATCAGATTTCCTTATCATATAATGTCCCTGGATAAATTGTGCCTGTGTTTATACCAGAATAAAAATATCCTGGGATTAGTGTATATATTCATTACCCTTCTAATTAGGGTTTAGCAGGTGGCCGAATTCAGTGCCACTTTTCTGCCATTGATTTGGAGATACAATCCTGGACTACCTGTACAGAAATACTTTGTTGTATCACAGGATAAAGTGTTGTTATTCCTTATCTGGGAAACTTTTTAGGCTGTATCTTAGGACAACAGACACAGACATCTGTATGATTACACTTTGTCCCAAGATAAAATGGTTTATTCCAGGATAAATGCAACATCTGTTTGCAGCCAAAAGACCTTCTGTCTGCAAAAACGAGAGATCCCTAGGCCTTAAAAGGCTCTACACCTTCGTGCCTGCTCAGGGACTTCCTGCCTGCCCTGCAAGTCCAGCTCATTGAAGCCCTTGGTGTACCCACCATGCTGTGGGCTTCCCCAGTACTTTGGGGCAGCTGCAGAGAACTTAATATAGATTCAGGTTGCACTGACATTTTTATAAAGCCCATATGCCACTAGCTGTAGTTTCATGGTCTTCTAATCTCTGTGGTCTAAGCCAGCAGCAGAGATGATGCCAGAGTTCAGCTGACTTCATATATTCCTGTACAGTGTGCAGCAGGTGGAAGCTCCACATGTGGAAATGCCTTTACATACATGAATGTAGGAGATGCAATATGGCCCTTGGTTTTCCCCATTTGTAAATTGATGGTAATGCTGTTTGCTTTCCTGCCTTGAAGTAATGATGTGAAGATTAGTTAATGGTTGTGCACTGCCTTGAAGATGTAAAACACTCTAAGCAGTATTTTATTTAGCAGACCTGCTAGGCTAAATGTTGTAGACCTTGTAGTAAAGCCACTCAGTGGAAACCATTAAAAAAAAAAAAGTTTACAAGAGTTGAGATTTTGGTAGGTTGGGAAAGCTTGTTGTGAAAGCTTGTTGTGAAATCTATTTGCTCAGCTTAAAGAAATGGTCCTGGATGGAAGGAAAGTCTGTGTGGTATATGTGTGTGCACATGTGTGTGCATTGCTAGACTTACTTCTTCACTACATAGTGAATTCCTTAATTTTCACCTTGCTGTTTATTTTTGTGTGGGGGATAGAAAAAAGAAATTTACTATAAAAAGCACATTGGGCTCGATCTGCAGCATTAAATACTCTTCAGGCTCCAGAAGAGCTTCAAGAGGTTGCAAGTTTTTGCTCTGCATTTCTCTTAACTATTCAGTCGGCTCAATTGGTGGGGAAGTGGAAAACAGTGGTAATTTTTCTGCTTAAATTGATACATACCTCTGAGAGTTCTTGTTGCGTTTTGCTTCTGATTTGAAGGGTACTACTGTGTTCTTGAAGAAGGTTGGAGATAATTCCTCGGTGTAGGCAGACTGACCTCTGTCGGGAGCACATCTCCAGAATTCTGTTTCCCTGGCACATGCCTCTTGGTTTCATTAGAGTAGCTGGGCATTTTTTTTTTTTTTTTTACTTATGGTGATATATCTCTTATCAGTCTTTTTCTAAGAGTTTTAAAAATGTTTTTAAAAGCTGTTACATGCTAGCTAAACTATCAAGTTACTGGAGTAGAGATGAGATTCAAGGGGTAGAATTGTATAGCTTGTTTTATATGAGGTCCAAGTAGATGATGATTCAGAGATCAATTTTGCTGTGAAAACCTCAGCTTCTTTAAAACAGTAATTCAGGCTCTGCCTTCAGCTACTCTAGGTTCTATTCCCACATATAAATGAAAAACAGATGCAGGTCTTTCCCTCCTGACATCCTTATGGAAATGTATATATCAGCTACTATATGCACAAGGAGGGTTCATGGATTGTACTTGGGGGGTGGGATAAGAGAAAATGGGAATGAAGCTACTGCAAGTCCCATTATTATCATGCAAATGAATCGGGCTCAACTCATGGCAGTTGCTAACCCACAGAAGCCATTGGTCAACCATGGGACTTCTGAACTGCTGAATCGAGCCCTTTGTGCTCAGCTGAGCACCACTCCATGTGTTGGTTTGTTTTAGTATATTTTACAGTTTGTTTTCTTTTGTTTTGTCTTTTTATTTCAACAAAATGAAAATAGAGCTCGGAAGTAAGTTGTATGAGCTGTTCCTTTTTAAATTTGCAGAATTTACCACTGTCTGCATGCAACAAATGGATCCTTTATTTGTGAATTTTAATGGTCTGAGTGCTGCCATGGAAATGCGATTCAAAATCATGATCTTTTGCTGTGATAAGTGAAGTTCATAAGGAAGGAATCAGATTACCCATGTTTATAAATTTGAGAAAAAAATAAAATCTGTCAGTTTTCTTTTAATCTGGCTGTTGCAGCTAAAGAATGATCATTATGTGAGAGATGTATCTTTGCAGTCCCTGGGCCGATCTTTTTGAGTTGATATACACACTGTGCTGTCTCACTGCTGGCAGCTGTTATCTTTATTGCTTTGGTATCAATGGGATTGCACAAGGTTTAAGTCAGCAAAGAAATTAGTCTAGTGTGCTAAATTGGAAAGAACTGACAAGTGGATTATCCAAAAGACAGTGTTTAAAAAGCTAGAAAATAAAATGTTTCCTGACAGTTTGAATAAATCCACAACAAAATATCCAGGCTATAATTCTGCAGTCAAATTGGTACCTGCTTATCTCTTTAATGAAGTCTGTTCCAGGCTGTACTGCTTAACTCATTCTTTTCATTCTTTCTGTACTCCAAAAATGATTAGCTTCAATACTGCATCAGCAACGTTTTGGCTGATGAAGATTAAAAAAGGATAGGTGGTTTTCCCCAAAAAAGGGGAGTTAATTTTACACAGGCTCAGTTTCAATTTTCTGAGACTGATCTCTATATCACAAGCAGGAATCATTACACACATTAAATGTAATGTTTACTTGTTTTAAACTTTGTTTCATATGAAGGCCAGTATGGAGCTGAAAGGCCATATGCGTGTACAAATACATTAGTTAATGTGAATAGCCCAAGAAAGACTTACTTGCTTGATAATTTCTTGAGGACTTTGTAAAATCCCTGAACTATTTTGGTTATATAAAAATTATAACTCAAATAAATCTTTCAGCACCCTCAAGTTTCATACTATTTAAAGAGCAGGTATAGCCACTATTAGCTACTGTCTGCTGAAATTTAAAAATAAAATAAAAATAGAAACCACAGTTGAATGACCCCTGTCCCTAATTCTGAATACAGGAATATGCTGCTGTCTTTTCAAATGTCACATATTAGAGATATGCAAAATGTGGTTACCCGCTTCCAACAGTTCATAGGTGTCAAGGATAAAATAATCCCAGCCCCAGTGAGGTAAATGGGAGCTTTGCCATTGATTTTAATAGGGCCAGAATTTCAATTCAAGGATATTCCTAACACTGAGGGTGCAATTTTTTAATCTGTAATGTGGTAGTGTTAAAACATTTTGTGCCACACACAACTATAAGTGAAAAAAGACACACTGCATACCAACTTCACAGCTGTGACTGATGCATCACTAAGCTAGCAGTCACATGGAATGGTTCTGTGAAAATGGCAGAGTTTGGTTGTTACTCTGGCAGTAGCAGGTTTCCTGAAGAGCTCACACTAGGATTGGCAGATATAATTTTGTATAAATGTTATTTTGTAGGATTCATGTAATTTTATAAGTATGATAAAATATATAGGAAATGTTTCATAGCCTTGCTCATATGCAGACATCTGCTGAACACAGGAATTATTTGCAGACATTTAACTGACAGTAGAATTTAGCTCTTAGAGTTGATTCTCTACGTGTTCTGTTGAAGTTGTCCTATTGTCTTTAGGCCTAATTCTCCTTTTACTGATGCTGGTGTAACCTAAGAGCATTAAGGTCAGTGGAGTTGCACCAGGGTAAAACTGTGGCCCCTAATCTTTCTTAAAATTTAAGAATCAATTTTCTCATGTAATTATTGCATGCAGATACTTCTGTCTGGAACAGAAAAATTGTATGTTGAGTAAAAATTTAGGAAATGACCTATTATATTGTAAAAAGAATCCATTTATATATGTTGGTCTGTTTGCATTACTTGCAGCACAACTTTGTAATGCAATTGGTATTTTCCAAAAGGCTTTTCTGCTGCTTTTGAGTATGCAGAAAAATCGACAGAATTCTCCATTTAAAAAGTTTCCTTGTTCAAAATGCAGCAAAACACACAAGATTGTCTTCTTGTGTGAGCTACTGAAAGATTGCATTCTTTTTCAAAGTATGTTCATACCTAATATTAACAGTTGTGCAACTATTTGGGCATCAAGGGGACAATAAACCCTTAAGTGTCGTATTTTTATGCTATATGCGCGCACAGTTTTACAATGCTCCTGTTTAATTAATGGATTTCCATGCTGACATACTAACTTAGGCTAACATAGCCCAACTAGGCTAACTCTGAAAAACTTGTTTGAAAATTATTTTGAAATTTAAACTTATCAAGATGCAAATAGTATGTTGGATACAATAGAGCTATAGCATTAATACAGTGACAAGTATTTTAGTTATTTAGCTGCTGGTCAGATAAAGACTCTGTTTAAATTAATACGAAACTCACTTATCACTGTACTTTCATCAGGTTCAAAACGCCTTCTAACCCAATCCATTTCAGACTGAACAGGGCTAATACCTGTATCTAGTCATGTAGGCATGGGAAGATTCTCAACTAGTGTAACATTAATGATAAATCAGTATTTGTTATTTTGTGTTTCTTCCTATATCTACTTGTCATGATACTGAGGCTTTAAGGAATGTTTTGGCTTTCTTTCATATAGTATAAATAAATTTTTATCTCCCTTTTTGAATTCAGCGTTAACCATGGCAAATAGTAGTCTCAAGGACATCACATTTTCTTGCTCTCTTTCTTTTTTGCGGTGTTGAGGAAGCATGCTTCTCATTGTACCAGACACATAACCAGTTCTGACTTTACACAAAGTACTCAAGGCATTGTCCATGCAGTTATTTTTGGTCTTGTAAGTTATATGCATGCTCTTTAGAAGATGCAAGATACCAAAAAAAAATCTGACTTCAAATTCCATTTTTTTAGATTAAGAAGTGTAAAAATGGAACAAAGAAAACTGAATGATCAAGCAAACACTTTGGTGGATCTGGCAAAGGTTAGTAGGAAGTCATCAGACATTTTGTTTGTGTATAAATTAACATTCATTTTGTCCAATTCAACATTTTTCTGCTTACCGTAGTGAACACTAATAGTGCACCTCGGTTTGTAATTATAGGGGGGGAAATAGATTAAATATCTTCGCTGTTGTGATAACATTTGTTAATGTATCTTGCTTTCAGTAGTAGCAATTGTTTGACACTTCAGAAAAAAAGTAAAGCTCTTCTATAATGCACATAACTGGAGTCCTGATCCTGAGAGCTGGTGAACCATTACGTGGTATTTGCAGCTGCTTAGGCCCTCAGAATTGATCCACGCTTGTGTAATGCTGTATAAAATGCAGAGTAAATTCTTCCCTCCTGTATTTTGAACATTCCAGGAGAGGATCAATGCAGCTCTGCTACTGAATCATTATGTGATCTTAGGCAAGTTACTTCACAACCCGTTCTGTTCTGCATTTGTAAAAATGAGGATGACGGTTGCCCACTGTGATAGTGTGTTATCAATTTTCTTAAAGCCTTATGAGACCCTCAGATGAACAATGCTATTCAAATGCAAAGTGCTACTCTGTTTTTATGTATTTTATGTATATAGTAGTGATCGGACTAACAAGGCTGAAATCTACCCATTCAAGCCTGTTGTAAATAGCAGTTCCTCAGTGCAAAGTTAAGAAGCTAAGGGAAAGATCCTATTACCTCTGTCAGACACTTAGGGTGTTTTTAAACATTAGGGTAGGGGCTTTAAATAGAGCAGCTTCAAGAACCGCTCTAATTAAAGCATGTGCAGCATCTTGTGTATCAGTGTCCCTGCGCTTCAAAACAGCAGCGGGGGAACTTTAACTAAAGCTCATTCAACAAGCTTTAGTTAAAGTGCCCCCACCACCATTTTGAAGCATGGGGTCACTGATATATGAGACACAGAGGCTGGCTGGAGCACGCTAATTAGCATGCTGCAAAAGACTCAGTTAATCAAGTCTGCTCTGATGCGCTGTATTTACAGCATATCAGGACAGCCTCTCTGCACGTGTACAGGCACCCTTAACTGGACTTAAATTCCTACATTCATTCCCACTCCACCCTTCCCAAGTCACTGAAAAAAGAAATTATGATAGTTGGATGGGGCCTCCTCCTGCTCACTGATTTTTGTGATTTAGTTTTAAGATTTAAATGATGGTGTATTACATAGATGAATTCATCTTTTTTCAGGAACTTGAATAGGGTTAGAACAGGGCTTAAGTGCTTAACATATGAAACTGGATCTTGCTGTAAGAGTGTATTTTTTTTAAATGAAGTTTTCATGGACATCTTTCACAGATACCTCAAAACCCACATCTGTTCATCAGTTCTCCTTATGATGCAATTTAAGCTGTTCTGTTTGCATTTCATTATGCAGTATAAAACTCCATGAGTTACCTTGAACTAACTGCTTAGGATACAACTGGCTATCCAATTTATTTCAATGACCATAGCTGATATACACAGTGATTACGTATCAGGAGTCATGCCAATGCCTTCAAAATACCATGCATTATGGGTGATAAACCATTGCTTCACAGTTTTTTCCCCTAATCTAGTCATCCACTTAATCATACACTCCCTTTTTGTGGACAAAAACTTAACTGCACCTTAGTTAATACTAGCCAGTAAAGGATCTGGTTATCACTGCACTTCAGTTAATTGGTACAGACAGATGTAACAAAATGTTTCAAATGTCTGTTAAACTTTTCAAAGGGTCAGCTGTAAACACACATACACCCTTTCACAAGTTCCAAAAGTGTCTAAAATATTTTAAATTAGCACATGGGGGCCAAGCTAGGGCTGGGGCCATGACCAGGTCCAGCCTTATCTCCCCTCCAGAACCCTGGTGACCCCTGGTCCCATGCCAGAGCCAAGCCCTCCAGCCCAATCTGCTATATCCCTCCCCTTTAAGGGAGAAAGGGGAGATTTGTGAGCCCCCCTCTGTCCCCTCACCCCTGCTTACATCCTCTCTCCACTTGCCCCTCCCTACTACTTCTCATCCCAGAAGAGGGAGGAAAAAGGGAAGAGGTGATAGCAGAGCTGCAGATTGCTGCAGCCTGCTTCAGCATCCCCTGGCTGGCACTAGAGGAGGCTGCAGCATTTTCAAATGTTCCAGCCAGGGAAGGACAGGGGATGCACGTAGTTCCTAGGCTGAAACATTCCCTTTTTCAGTCATTTCCAAGTGTTACATCTGGCCATATCCTACATGTCTAAGCCCAAAGCTTAACAGCACTCATCCCTCTGATGAACCTCCACTGTGAACCTGCTCTCTTAGCTTTACATACAGAACCCTTGTCCTACAGGAAAAATAAAGCAGTAAAAAATCACAGAGAGTAAGTGGATAAGTGATAACGGTCATTGTTTCCTAAAAGGAGCTTTAGTAGTTCAGTGATGTAAATGCAAATCTCTAAGTGTCTATCTCCTCTTTTCCCCTACATCTGATGAACTTCAAACATTACACAGAACTGCGCTAACCATTTAGAGCCAACCGGTTCTAGGGGAGCCAGCATGGAACTTGCATTTGTATTAGTGAAAATGAAGTCTAAACATTCTTTGCTTCATTTCCACCATTCTCTATGTAGGATGTGTTTTCAGAACATTGCCAAAAAGTACCGATATATTTGGTAAGGTTTATATATACAAATATTTTTATAAACATATATTTATATATTTAGTTTAGAAGCATGTTTTCTCTTGAGAAACTCCTGTTAAAAACAATGCAAGTTTTATTTGCAGACAAAGGGAAGATGGTGCTTTATAGAAATATGAAACTGTTTAACATACAGGAAGGATAACAAGGATACCAGAATGTAGCCCATATACAGTGCATGCCCTCTAAATTTATACTTTCTAAACAGTATGTGTATAATTCAGCTCATAAAGCAGCATATTTTGAGATCTCAGTACAGAACCTTCTGTAAGGTCAGCTGGACGTTTCACCCAGTTTATCAACAGTTTGAAATTTGAAGTTCCTCATTAAGACAGGAATGATAAATTACTGTTCACTGAACAGAGAACTAGTAGGGGATTTCTAATGAAGTTATGAGAAATTATTTCATGAACCTGGGACTTGTTCTAGTATCATGCTTCCACTCATGCTGACCTTGTTTTCTAGTACTACCAGTAAAGTGCAGAACCCTTTTGGAAACCCTAGCTGACTTAGATTTTGTGTTCGATCATTTGCAAAACACTAAACTTCTGTTTACATCCCTCCCTCCAGACCCAAAACATCATGTACGACATGATTTCTGATTTAAATGAAAGAAGTGAAGATTTTGAGAAGAGGATCGTTACTCTGGAAACAAAATTGGAAACTTTAATTGGTAGCATTCAAGCTCTTCCTGGACTGATTAGCCAGACAATCAGCCAGCAACAGAGGGATTTCCTTGAAGCTCAGATACAAAATTATGACAAGCATGTTGCCTACAGTGCTGAGCGATCACGGTCCTTGTCAAGAAGGAGGAGGTCCTCCTCCACAGCACCACCAACTTCATCAGAGAGTAGCTAGAAGAGAATAAGTTAACCACAAAATAAAGACTTTTTGCCATCATATGGTCAATATTTTAGCTTTTATTGTAAAGCCCTATGGTTCTAATCAGTGTTATCTGGGTTCTGATGTCAGAATCCTGGAAACCTGAACATAAAGTTTTAGGCCAAAATGAGTGAAAACTCTTTTTTTTTTTTTTTTCTTCCCTTTCAGATGCACAGTGAATGCACCTATTATTGCTAAATAGATTGTTCCTCCTGTAATTTCACTAACTTTTTATTCATGCACTTCAAACAAACTTTACTACTATAGTATATGATATAATAAAAGGTTAATTTCTGCACATATTTGCTTAGTCACATTGACTTTAACGTTTTAAAGATTTACTCGACATAGGCCAAATATTGAACATTATTTTAATCGAGGGAAACCTGAATTTAAGCTCAATAATCTTTCACGCTGAATATTGACCATAACATTTATTTTCTCATAGAGGGAAAAATGAATGCTTATCCAGAAATGACACAGTTTATAATGGATGTTTAGTCACTTTAAGGGGACATTGTTGACTTGAATTTTTTTTAAGCAATTTAAAAAAAATTGATTTCCAATAGAAGTTGCTTTATAAGACAAGTAATGGAGTTTTTACAATCAGCTTTGAAGTTCTTTTAAGTATTTTTCTGATTGTGCATTTACATTTAAGGGTTTCTTAACAGGGAGAATCAGGGTAACTTCCTATACACAAAAACATCAAAATGGACTATAAGTAAAGTACTATAGAAAGTAAACGCATTGACCAAGACAAAAATTAAATTTCAGCTAATTTGTTCAGTTGTACTCTATTTAGTAGGGATTTGTAACTGTGACAAAGAAAAGATAGCCAAATAGAAACATGGTTTTTGAGTTGATAGTGTCCCTTTAAAAAAATCCAGTGCATTTTGTATTTGGGTTTTAAAAGGCTTTTGTTGTTGTCATAAACTCTGTGGTGATTGGATCAAAAGTTGCAGACAAGAGCCTACATTTCAGTGTTATAACAACGCAGTCATAAATAGCACATCATGTTTACCCTATTGGTTTCAACTACATAGCAAATTAACATAGAGAAATAGTATGGATGAACCTAAGTGCCTCTTTATGAAGCAGTTGTTGGAAGTTTACCTTCCAGGTGATGGAACTAAACTCATAGGTACTGCATAACTTTCCTTACATTCACGAATAGTAGGTATTCTGCAGTGTTAAAAATTAAGCTGTATACATTTTGACAGTGCTCTGTTTGGCTTTTCTACTGTTTATGCTGATTTTTAGCATATGGAACACAGGAGTTACTTATACATTTATAAATATAGGATGTTAGCCATAGTATCATCTTTACCTATAAATTGACAGCATCTACCACAAGTGACTAATTTTGGTAAGTATAGATGTCTTTTTTTAAAATAAAATATTTATTAAATCTGTCTACATAAGAGTTATGTGCATTTACAAGGAAATTAAGGGTTGTTCTATGGAAAGAATGTGTGATTCATTCTCTTTAAATTAGTTTTAGCAAATGTTTAAAGGGAATTTCTGTTCCCATCTTAGAAATACAGAGACATTTGAAGGCCCTGGCCCTGCCATAATTGATGCCCTAATGCAGAGACCTAGAATTCTCTGCTGTTATTTACCAGTGCCCTTTGTATTGGCATGTAGCACAGAGAAATGAGGATCATTTCTTCTTGGCAACTAACTATTAATTGCCAACTTCTTGTTTTATTCAGCTGTGAACACCTGTGCGGTACAGGTAGGGGTAGGCATTTGACCATATATGCCTTATCACAGGCACATCTCAGAATAGACTGCAGGACATTTATTTCTGCCACTCTAAGAAACAGACTAACTACTCCTCTGAGCAAGTGACATGCTAGGCAGTTTGCTTTAGAGCTAGCTGTGCCCTTTGTTCTTTGAGCCTTAATCCTCACTAACTATAGTGCCTGCTTCAAGATATGAGATGGGTGTAGTTGCCAGAACGCTTTTGGTCGTCACTATCCTGCACTGGCATATCTTCTTTTTAGTATTCATCCTGAACAAGTTTTTTAGGCAACAACATTTCCTGCCCCCACAGTCCAGTTCCCCATATAGGAGTTGCTGGGGTATTTGTGTATCATCCATCTGAGCAATGTGGCTAGCTGACTGAAGCTGGGTAATCTTTATCAATTCATATACAGCCAGTATTCTGCAGAACTTTTTCATTAGTTATCTTGTCATAGCAACACACTTGGAGTAGGGCACAAAGGTACTTGTGTTGGAACTTGGTCAGCTGATGAATGTGTACCATCTATACAACTTCCACGTTTCATGACTTTACAAAGATATGGTACATGTGACAACATTGCACACTTTTACTTTATTTGGAGAGCTCTGTCACACATTGTTTCCAAAGGCTCCACCAGCTTTCTGAACTTATGAGACAGTTTCCCCCTCTATGCTGGTATGATTATTCAAAGCACTTCCAGGATAAAGTGAATGACCAGAAGTTCAAATCTACCAGCAGATACAGAAGGAACAGTATATTGTACCCCAGGTCCTGGAAGACATGCAATCTCATTTCTCCTCAGCTCGTCCAAAGCTAGTTACAGAGGTTGTGAAGCTGTCTGCCAGCAGCTGAAGATCTCGCTTGGCGCAGGCCAGCAGCACAAGGTATTTGGCATACAACAATTCCTGATCAATCTGTTTGGCAATATGCATCCCTGTACATGCCATGCAATCTGGAGAAGTTAAACAATGCTGCAGTTTGGAAGGAAGTCTTGATGCTTGCTTGAAGGCCAGGGTTGCCTTGTCTAACATTGCCACTTATAACCAGGCCAGTTTTGTTGTGTTTGTTCAACACTCCCCATCACAGGGAATGGATCCAAGGGGATGCCATTTTACTTTGCAATGTTGTGTGCTGTTGTGGAGCTGATAAACTCTTAGATAGCTGAACCTTTTCCTAATTCTCCAAAGTCTAGGCCGACTTTTCATGTCAGAGGTTTTCATCAGATTGCTGAAAGCTATGTAGAGATTGAGGTTTTGCTGTTGGCACTTCTTCTAAATTTGTTGAGTATTTAAAATCATGACAACTGTTTCACAGCTTACTCAAAACTTACACTGTGATTGTGGAAGCTCTTTTTGTACAGAGAGCAAGGATTCAGTCATGGTCAGAAAGGCAACTCCCTGCAACCACACACTAATTACATTTGATCTCTCCCTTTTGCTCGTATAACACCTGTACAGTGACTGCATCTCGAATCATACACAAATTCAACAAAAAAGGCAATTGCTCATTCAGAAGCTGACAACTGATTTCATAGATTTCATCAAGGATGCTGTAGAGATTTAAGTTGCTTATTGTCTTTTACAGATACCATACACAGTTGACTTCATGTATGGTTAGCAGGCAAGGTTCTTTGAGTAGATGTGATATCTTTTATTAGACCAACTAAGTAGTTAGAAAAAAGTTCTTAGCAAGCTTTCGGGTGCAATCACTGTTCATCATGTATGTATGGGTAGCAGTTTGTTCCACACAATGGTAGGCTGCTTGTGTAGAATGCAGTCCAATATATCTCTTAACAGCCATTTGGACACTGAGCAGATATTGAAAGCATTGAGTACAAGACTTCCTCTTTCTTTCTTCATCATTGATGGTCACATTTCCATATCTGCTCTTAACCAGTGTCACCATATCTTACATTAGCCCATAAACTGCTCTAAACTTGTCATGGAACAAAGGATCAAAAACAGAAAAGAACACAGCATAACGTAATACGTGGTTGAAGCAAGTAAGTCTTTTGTGAGTCTCTTTATACCATCCAGAAACCAGAAGACTGATAGTTGTAGCAGAGGAAAGCAATCACGTAAAAGTGATGGAAATCATAAAACAGCACAAGCTACCTGAGCAACCTTCACTAGGTTGCAAATGTATACAAGTGATTATAAATAGAAGAATTCTGTTACATTCATAGAAGGCGTGCTTATATATGTTCTGCATGAAATACCTAACTGATTCTTGCTGCATATAAGCAGTCATACAGAAAAGCTGGAAAGTTTCCCAACAATATTCCACCTTTGTAAGGACAAAATAAATTAAAGTTATCTAGCCTTAATTTAAATTAACATGATTTATTCCAAATGTCCCAACACAGCTGCACACATTACGAGATTCTATTGCTAGAAGTTATAAATAAAATATCTATTACTGAGTATCACCAACTGAAAAATACCAGTCTGGTTCCTCTGCATTCTACTGTATTTTTCAGGTTTAAAATTGACTCTACATACAAATAGACCTCACCTTGTTAGGCTGATTTTTTTTTTTTTTTTTTTAAGGAAGAACATTTTTTTTTTTCTGAATGTATGTCAGTAAATACAGATAAAGATTTTGAACAGTTATTGAATTTATAAAATCCCACAGGAAAATAAGTATCTGAGAAAAGGACCCAAAGAGTCAAGTGAACTAAAAATACTTAAAGAAAAAAAACTACACTGAAAAGAAATCTGACACAGTATTTATATTTGCATGCACCAAAACTAGTGCAAGAAGAAAAGACGAGGCTTCTGAGGGTCTATTTACTGGTGGACTCCCCTCCGTGTGTACCTCCCCCCGCCCCCTACTACAGGAATGCAACATTTATAATTCATTTGGAGAAAAAAACAGGTAGATTTATAGTCAGTACAAAACAGCCTATATCCAGATTCTTAAGCCCAGCTTCTTTGAGTCGTCGCAAGAAGAATTGAATTAAATATTCTATCAGCTATGTACTCCTACTATTGTAGCACAGCACTATTATAATTTAAAAAAATCAGTATTTATGGACTCAGACTGGCTGGCATTTGGTCATTCCCTCTGCACTGTATTCATATCCTAATATTTCTAATTCATCTCCAGTAACTACTTATCAAATCAGTGTTTCATTGGTGGCTGTTCCACCACTTCCCCAGTGAACATGTTCTATTCTCTCATTGATTTTATGGTTTGAATTTTTTTTCTGTTATTGAATGTGAGCTGTCTTTTAAGCAGCTTAAGCACGTTGTTTCTGGTCTTGTCATCTTGCAATGAAAGAACAATTGCACCTTTCTCCCGCATGTTTTTATCATATAAAATATTATGACTCTCTGGCTATTTTCCTTCTAAATTGGGGTGGAAATAAATCTTTCAACAGCTTTTCATTAATTCAAGTTAATTCAATCTATATTTGTGTATATTTTTTTCCTGGAAGAGAGTGTCCAGCATTGCATTCAGTGCTTCAGCTCATTCTGCCACAGAGAAAATAATTATCTCCTTAATTTGCATGTCATGTCTTTACTTGTACAATATAACCCGAAAGCCTGACCTTTGAAAACTCTTGCTCCTTTGACTACCCATATGAGGGTAGAATTTATACAATTCTATTAGGTTTTTAATGGAGGTCTATGTTTTAGGCCCCATTACAAAAAACACTTCTACTAAAGGCACTGCTAGCATGGTTAAAGGTCAGCATATCCATGTGCCTAATTTTAGCTACTGTAAATTGCATCCCTGATTCTAAACACACGTCTATTTAAAACAAGGCAAAATCAAAATCAAGTTCTGTGCCAAATAGTTTTCTCTCTCTTCTAAGTCACTTGAAGTCTACACACTTGGGTTCTGTTTCTCAGCTGGCACCGTGTTGCACTGGGACCTTTTAGACAACTCATATAACTTTTTCTGTCTGTGTGTAAAATAAGGATGATAAACACCAAACTTTGCACAGGACTGAGACCTATGGGTGAAAAGGAATCTACCACAAAAGTACCAAGTGTTATTACTGATGACTGAAAGACTGATCCACAAAACAATGTTTTGTTCTATCTGGCTTTAAAGGATTCAGCTGGTAGCCATTTCCTCATTAAATGTATTTTCCAGACATGGAATATAAGTTTTCTTTGCTCACTTTCTCCCTATTACTTCTAGTTCTCATTGATGCATCTCTGTAGAATGGATTTGTTCTTCATTATTATCTCTTTCTAACTGAAGAGGACTTGGCAGTCAGGGACTGGCTAACCCTCAGAGCATGACTAATTTTCTTCAGTGCTTTAGATTCATTAGGTTGTTTCTTGATGCTTCTATACTTCAGGCCATCCTAGACAAGCGTGATCTCTTTTTTTTCTTTACTTGTACAGAAAAGTGCAAACACATGGTACAGTGCCTCATTTTAATGCTGATATTTCCACAGATAAATAACTATGCCACTTACCATCCCAGAATTCAGTCACAGAATTGTAATTTTTCAGTAGTCTAGCTTAGTTTCTCCTACACTTCATCTCTCTTACATGTTCCTCTTCCTTCCTTTGGGAAAATGAATATGAGGTCTTACGTGCTTATAAGGATTTATATAAGGAATCATAGGCTATTCACTCTATCTAGTGATCTGGGCTAGGGACTGACATTACACGTAAACCAGTTTAAGTGTCCAGAAAGTGGTTTTCACCTGTAACAGAACATGTGTTCAGTGCACATAAACCAGTTTGAAAATGGATGAAACTGGTTTGAGATAAACCTGGTTTAAATGCAGTATCAGATTTAACTGATTTGGGTCAAACTGGTTTATGCAGTGTCTGTCTCAGACCCCTTCCTGGTTTAAGTTAAACCAGAGTCCCCCAGCATCCTGGCATGCTCTCTGAGCTGGGCTCTCTGCTCCAGAACAGAGCTAGCCCTGCCCCTCTGCTCCCTGGCTGGAGCTCCAGCAGAGATGGCAGGCACTGCAGGGTCTGCTTGGCTTCCTCTTGCCCCCTACCCCACCCCACCCCACTTCCTGTTCAGGCAGGGATTCCCTGCTCCCCTCGGCCTTACACAGACACCTGTCAGCATTAGCTAGCATACCACATGCTGGCTATGGTCCATTCTGTGGGAGACAGGACAAAGGCAGACAGGACAGTGTCAGCTTGGGGCTTTTTTGGAGCTAATCAACAGGTATCTGGTAATGTCCCTTTGTTCCTTCCTTGGAAAAAGTTGTTTAAGAAGAGCTTGAACTATTGAGAGAGGCTATTGTTTTGTTTGATGGGATGATAAATACTAACAACTCCCTGTGTAACTCCCTGCTGTGTAATTCAATGCTCTGTTATCAACAGTGAGGGGGTGGGGAACCCCTCCCTAATAAGAGCATCCTGCTGGGGCCTGGCCATGCCCCCCTCAGCTCAGCACTGTGGATGGCAGGGCTGCTCTCGTGCCCCCCAGCTCCTAGCCTAAGCCACTGTAGGCATGTACCTACATGTGTTTAGTCCAGAGGGGATGTGTTTGCAGTTACAAACTGGTTTAGCCTAGCCAGGTTAGACTAACCTGCAAAGATTGAATCAATTCAGGCTCAGGCTTTTTAAATGTCTGTTTCTAGCACTGGGGTTCTAAAATTTCCTGAAATAGTGAATTAGGTGGGGAATGACAAGGCCAAGATGACCAGTGAAGCAGGGATGCCGATTAGCAGTTAAAGAGTTTGATAAATTTACCAGAGATAATATGGCAGTAAGTGCAAAACCAGTTTTCCGTGGATACCTCTAGGCATGCACATTGATTTACAGCAAAACTGAATATCAGCGATTGCTTCCAAAAACCAGATGTCAATCCACTTGCATAAAGGTGGTAGCACACTCCAGAGTTCATAAGTGCAAAAAAAATGTAATGCTTTTCTTTATGAGAAGCCAGTGTTATCTCAGATTCACCAGATGAGTTGCCAATTGAATCCAAACCTCGGAGATATGTGGTGGTTACAGATTAAAGGGCAGTGGAAGGAAGTCCAAAGATCAGCATAGCTATGGATTAAAAAAATGAATCCAGACTCAGACAAACTATGAACAACAACTGTCAAAGCAACCTCGCAGAATGAGATTCTGCAGAAAATTATTAAGGCTATTAACCCAGGGTGTCATAGACAGCATTTTCCTTGCTTCTTTCACTGACCCTTCAGGCAGCCCTCAGTTCTAGATGGGATTTTTTTAAAAGGCATCCAGATGGTAATTACTTAAGATGTTCCAGAAAAAATATGTTTAGGAGGAGACTTGGAGAGGTGGCTATATCTAAAAAGAACTAGATGAGAAATTTATCTTGGCTTATGGCACAGGGCAAAAGTATAGGCCAAGTCAAACAAGAGTGCTTATATTGATGGCATGGGAAGCACTGGCCCCTGCAACAAAACAGAGATTTGTTTGTGTTGACTGAATCCCATTTACTTGTTTTAGGCTGTTATTCTCACTTCTGTGAGGCAGCTTTGTTAAAAGATGCTACAGCTTAATAGGTGATTGTGCATTTCAATGTATTTTTTGTTGTTAAGTATGGTATATCTGATTACATAATGTCTAACAATGGAGTTAGTTTGGCAGGCTGAGTTTAAGCAGTTAGCAGCTAAATTTGGGTTTAATATAATGCTTAGTCCCACTGTCTACAATCAAATAAGTTAGTAGAAAATGGTGTTACTAGATCAGCTTCTACAAAAGGAAGCAGAGGAGGCTGTTATATTACAAGCCAACACTAATGAACTATTGTTTTTCATCTGCACACATTTTGTTTAACAGAAAAATGAGGACCAGGATGTCCGTAATGTTGGCAGTCGATTTCAGAAGAACCAGGAATGGCCAGACTTATAAAGCAACAGGAAAACCAATATGATCTGGGGTCTGGAGAGCTACTACCATATCGTGAACATGACACAGTGTACGTATCCGTGGAAACTGGTTGCAAAGAGCAAGAGCATCTCATGGCATTTCTCTGAAGTCACTACAGACAAACCTATACTGAGAAGGAATAAGCACCATCTTCTCCAGCTTTGAGAGAAAGGAGATAAAGGGCACCGAGTCTGCCATTTTCCTTGAGTCTTGGGTGACAGCCACAACTGGTTAAGACAACAAAGCCCCAGGGTGTATACTGCCAGAATGAACCAGCTTAATGCTTTGTGACAGTAGTTGCCTGTTCAGCTGTACTTTCATGTCTCTCATGAAAGATCAGTACAAGTGAAAGAATATAGGCTGTACCTCAGAAGATAAAACATTAAGTTTTATAAGTTTAGTTAGTAAGTGGGTCATACATTTTGGAATTATCATGGTGTTTAAGTGTTCATTTTGGCTTGGAAAGGAAGGTGTAGTATTGGGAACTGTACTACTAGTGACTTAGCTTCGGGACACAAAGCTCGGGGACAAGCTGCAGAAGCCTCCATTCTGTTATGCAGGGACAATGGAACTGGTTATGGAATAAAGAGCATCTTTGGGGCCCGAAGTGACTTCTGTGCACCCTACTTCTGAGCAGTACTTATTACTCTGCCTTAACCAACTTTTGTCTTTGGTGAACCCAACTCAGTGATTATGTACAAATTCCGTGTTGGTAAATAAAACCTAGAAAAATCCAAGAGCAGCAAGATTCGTTTAGGAATATCTTTCATTGGACCAATTCTACAAGAAAGGTGTCTTAGCATGGTATGCACGAAACCAAAAGAACTAACATTGCACCAAACTGCTCTGTAGGTATTTTCAATATGTTCTGAGAATATGGTATATACGACTTGTTGCTTTGATCTAGGACATGTGCCAGATCCTTTTATGTTCTGTCAATAAAAGTCATCACATTTACTCTTCTAATGATATGTTCAGGTTCTTCTTCAATATCTCCCATGGATTGCTCCACTTTCCTGCAGAGAAGTTCTCCCCCTTCCTTCTACCACCTTTGTCCTAGGTTGTTAAGTACTTGACCTTTTGGCACACCCCCAGGTTTTCATGGACAGGTCACATTGATTATAACACATTGGACAGTTGACTGTTAAAAAACATAATCTCCAAGTGCAGATCACATCCACTTGTGTGTCTCCACAGTTAAAGCCATAACAGGAAGTTGGGGAGAGGAAAGGGAAGAAACTGAGGAAATGCCAAACACTGGCTTGAAAGAGGTTCAATAAGAATAGCATATGGCCAGTGCAGTCAGCAAACAGCAAACATAAGGTCCAAAACAGGAAAACACCAAAGTTCAGTTTACATAGTAGGCTCCAGATATCTATGATTCCTACCTATGTAAAGGTAGATATTGTTCCACTCCAGCACGGAGCTACTTTAATGGCTCGATAATACCAATAAAGGAGACAGGCCGGGGCACCTTGATGGATGAAGGAGACTGGTCCTGGCTGGTTGGTCAAAAGTCCCAGAATGGAGTCAGGCAGGGGCCCAGAGCAACGTGGTGCTCCAGGCAGGTAGCTGGGCAGGCACCGCTGCTCCTGTACATAAGCAAAGTGTGCCATGTGCAGGCAGGGTGGTGCCTGCTCCAGTCCACCTGTCTTGCTCCCACATAGCAGCAGAGATGCCTACCAGTTGCCTGCCTGGTGCACCATGCTACTCTCCTTCCCCGCCAGACTCTACTCTGGGAATTTTGACTAAGTGTCTGGGACCGGACTGTGGAAACTGAGGATGTCCTGGCTTGCCCTGGATATATGGTCACCCTAGCTATAAATCTCCTAGTGCCAAACATTGCCTGTAACAGATACTTTGGAACTTTGGAATTTTCAGACACGCTTGTACATGTATCTTTATGGGCTGGCTAGTAGTTCCTGGCTCTTCTCCTTCACATAAGGAATGTGCCCTGCAGGAACTAAAGTCAGTAATGCAGTGATTTCCAAAGGGTACACTGTAAGAGTGGTGGAAGTGTGCCATGAAAAATGGGTGGGATGGGCCCCCTCACACTAGCCCCATGCAGTAGGACAGGGCCCACAGACCAGTTTCAGCCCATGGAGCAGTGAGTGAAGTATGGCACCAATTTTAATCCAAAAAAAAAAGGGGTGGTGACCCTAGGTATCAAAAGTTTGGTACACACTGTATTATGGGTAATGTATACAAATCCTTAATACTGAAACAATGCAGGCGACAAGTCTTTTGAATTTCAGCTCCCAAGTGAAAAACTATATAGATTGATTTGGGCCAACATACAGATCCTAAAACCATTTAAAAATAGCAGCCCCATCCTAGGAAATGATCATCCCTTCTTTATCCAGTGATCATTCTAACTGTCAGACAGCCCCTCTGAGAGGACTTGAAACAGTTTACACCTGCCAGAGGCTCCATGTGGAAACTGGAGCTCGCATCTAAGAGGTTTATTATATTTCAAATATTTTCTCTGAAGTCCTTTTGATTTAAATAGCACTTTGCTTTATAAGGCCTGACTGGACACTAGTTACCTCTGTCATTGCTCCTCCGAGAACAGAACTGCAGGACCTGAACTCACGTGAGACCTAATGACAGCATCAGTGAACTACACAGGCCTGCAGCTGAAGCTGGAGGGAGCAGGGATGCCATCCTAAACAGCACTGTGGCTAGAGGCCTTAGAGCTAAGTGAGGCACCTTTGATGGCACAATCCAGTGCCTTGCAGAGACATCTGAGATTTGCGCACACTAGCTCTGGAACCTGAAGCAGTATAACCACAGCACTGTAGCACTGTACCAAAGTTAATGAGCCCTACTGAGCAAATTAGCTCAAATAGGGTGTGTCTACACATGCATTTACACTGGCTTAAATTTACTGCCCGGTAAATTACTGCACAGTAAGCAGGAACCTGCATAGTTAAAAACACATGCAGGTTTTAAAGCATATTAACACTGTGTGTGGACTGATTTAGGACTAAAGTTGGTCCTAAGTCAGGCCACACACATGGTATTACTGCGCAGTAATGCGTCTACATGTGCATTACTGTGCAGTAACTAATCGGGCGTAAATTTGGTAGCTGCATCATGTAGGTATCAAATTTATGCCCACGCTGGTGTAAGTTGCCATAGTTACTGTGCAGTACAGGCATGCACATGTAGCCACGTGCCTGTACTGTGCAGTAATTCATGTTACTGTGCAGTAAATGTTCACATGTAGATGCGCCCACAGAGTGTCATGGTAATGTAGTTATGCTGGCTCTGGAATCAGAGCTTGACTTTCTATACAGTGCAGCACTTTTTGTGTGTGGATGTGCACACAAAATGCAATGGAAGAAAACCATCAGTGGCAGAAAACACGGTGAGAAACATGGTGAGAAACACAGATAAGGAATTTTTTATCTTTCTTCCATTGCTGTGAAAGAAACAAAGACCCTGCCTCTTGTCTGCCACAAAGGCATCAGATGCATGTGCTAAAAAGTTTCTCAAGTGGCAATCCAAACTGCCCCCACTAACCTCTCCCCCAACCAATCAAGCCACTAACTGCAGGGAATGAATGATCTTTTTAGTTCAGTGAAAGATGTCACATCCAGCATGGTTTGATCAACGACCCAAAACAAGGATTTGGGGGAACAGACAAAAAGCAAGTATTTGGATCTTAAATGATTAAGTGAATAACACTTATTCAAAAGGTCAGTGTTACCAAAATAAATTAACCCTTTATGTTAACATAAGGATTAATTTTGTTTGATGTTCCTTAGCAGCTAAAGATATTTTTGCTCATTGAGGATCACTGGCCATGTGAATAAACTGTGCTGCATTAGTTTGTCTTGCCATTGCTGGGCTTATGGTTTCTTTTACTGATAGATAAGCAAACTTACAACAGGGCCTAATCTTCTGATGTGCTGAGAACCTTCAGTGCCAATCAAAGTTAGTAGGCGGTATTGCAGCTCTTTGTATTAGAATCAAGTACTTAGCAAAAAGGTATAGAATTTTTTTATGACATCTGAACCTCCTTTGAGAGCTAATATTAGATTAGCTACCAGGTAATCTGTTCTTTCAGCCTTTTATGGAGAAACGTAGCCACAGAGCCAGCCTAGAGCAGGGCAGTAAAAAAAAATGAACACAATCCAAATTTCATGGTGTCCTTACATGAAGTGCATGACAAGGAACTTTTTGTTATTTCTGTACAAACAGGTAGGAGTTGCTTTTTATACTTTGACGCAGGGTCAAAATTCATTCTTTGCTTCCATATATTCCATTTTCAGAGGTAGTAATTGGTTTGCTGTATTTTCATTTTGAAGGTAGATAGGTATCTACAGTAGATAGATCAAAAGTTTAATTTCTTTACTTGAAAGTATTCATAGTTCTGAATGCTAATAGAAAGGAACAATATGTGTACTTTCCAAAGAATTGTTGCATCCAGATATCAGAAGGATGGCCACTCTAGAAAAAAAATAGACAAATCAGAGGGCTAGATCCTCAGTTTGTGTAAACTGACATAGCTTCGTTAATATTAATGCTTTTATGCTGATCTCCTCCAGCTGGGAATCTGTAACCAAGCTAAAATAACAATAAGTCTGTTAAAAGTAAAATCCTGTTCAGTTTTACATCACTGATTCTGGGCTGGTTCTTGTGACTCACCATAGCTTCAGTGGAGCCACTTCAGTGTATTTCAATATCAACTGCAAATTATGGTCCTCATATTGTAACAGCAGCAGCAAGCATTAGACACAATAGTTGAGGCTTACAGGATCAGGCCCAGCCCTTGAATTGCTGAGGAAAACCTATAAGCTGTCAGAGCACTTATACAAGTTACATTTTTTTTTTTGCAATCTGCCCCCTGAAAGTACACTACAGCCATGATATAACACACTTTCATAGCTGCAGAGTGCTTTTAAAATGGGTGATCGTGCAAAACATTAACCCTTGATCAATCAGCTTTAGCTGAAGGTGCTATAAAGCAGAACACTTTAGGGAATTTGTGTTCAGGTTCCCTTGAGGGTTAATTTTTCATGCCTTTGTGGGGTTGTCAGCAGGGGAGGAAGGGGGAGGGGGCAGCACATGGCTGTTGGCTGGGCTTTTCCACAACTGGAGCTGGTGTGGGGGGAGGTAGGGAGGGCAGAGTGGAATGGAGCCCCCTTGCCTCTCCACCTCCCCCCACCAGCTACCCCAGCTCAAGTTTTGGGAGGAACTGGTCCAGGCCCACAAGGTGATGGGACTCAAGTCCACCCTGCCCTGCCTTGCTACCCAGCTCCAGCCACTACAAAGGCTAGTCAGCAACTGAATGTTGCCACTGTCAAAAAGCCTGGGTTGGGGCGGGTGAAGGGAGACCCCCTTCTCTCATGAGCCCAGCCCAGCTCCACCCAATACCCCAGCCAGGGTAGCTGGTGGGGACCATGAGGCATGGGGGATCCATTCCAGTCCTTTCCCCGACACCCAGGTCCAGCCACAACAAAGGCCAGCCAGCAACTGCACACTGCTGTGGTCAAGAGGCTCAAGCCAGGGGTGGGAGAAGGGAGCCCTCCTTTCCTGCACCCCCCCACCTGAGCCCCTCGACAGGGACAGCATGTAGCTACTGGCTCAGCTCTGCCATGCCCTGAATTGGTGGCAGGGGGCAGGGCTGGGAAGAGGGACAGTTCAGCAGCCTCCTTGGAAGCTGGTAGAGTGCCAGCGCCTGCTGTATAGGGCCAATGCAAGGAGGCTCCAGCCCCCCTAACCCAACAGACAAACGTCTCTTGGGTCGGGGAGGAGGCTTTAACTCAGTTTCATGTGCATGAAGGCCTCTAACGCCTGCAGTTGGTCAGTATGAAAAG
This sequence comes from Alligator mississippiensis, assembly GCF_030867095.1. NCBI lineage: Eukaryota > Metazoa > Chordata > Crocodylia > Alligatoridae > Alligator > Alligator mississippiensis. Next base: position 225,937,104 of record NC_081826.1, on the reverse strand, counting down.
AATAGGCTCCTCAGGGGAACATTTTGTGGAAGTGACTCTCATATCCTGCTATGGTATACCTCTAATCTGATCTTCAGTTTTACCCAGCAGCTTTTTATCTTGAGTAACCATTAAGATTTCATATTGCTACATTTCAATTATATTTCCTATTTACCAAGCAAGTGATTAACTATTTATGAAGTTGTTACAGTGCAAGGAACTTGAGGTTTTGAGGTTTCCACCAATACAAACCATTAATTTCCTTATCTCCTTATTTCAGACAGGTTTCAGCCATTGAAAAGTTCTTACTGTCTCATAATTTGGTCAGCCAACCTCCGTCCCACCCTCTGTTACTATTTTATTCCTGCAGTTAATATTTTCTCTTCTGTCCATTTGTTTGAATCACTTGAAGGATAAACAGCAGAGGCAAAAACAAAAAAATGGAGAAGCCACCCTTTATTCTCATCACCAATTATTTTTTCCAGTAATGTCTAGAGACCTCAGCTACACTGAAACCTCATTGTGCAAGGCCCTGTTCCAACACAGCAAGAGACCAAGAACCTACACCCTAAAGAGACAAAATATGGGATGGGATAGAGGCACAAATCTTGATACAGTGTTTTGATCCCATTGGAAGGTTCTTTCTTCAGGCTGGTCAGTGGTGGTTTACCCCACCAGTAGGTAACTTCTGAACTGGGATCACAGGAACTAGACCTAGCTTCCTACTGGTGAAAAAAATGGTTTTCCAGGTCCTACTTTGAAAGAAAACAGAGTGATAATGGACACCCTCTGATGATGAGGGAAGAAGAAATGAAGAGTTCATAGGTCAGGGACCATGGAAAGTGGCACTGTGGAGTATCCTAATTATTTGTGGATTGGTTCCCAAGCATGTCTTCAAAGTAAACCTCCTGTATCCCAATTAAAAAGTGGCAGTGGCCACCGGTTAGTGTTTTGGCTGGACTCTCCTGGACCATCTCCACTGCTCAGTTTCTTTCTTTAGCTCACCTCTTAGTTGTTTTACTTTGGCTATCACTGCTAAATGACACCCTAAAGTGAGAGATGCCCAACACCGACAGTGTTTAAAGCCATGTTTAAAATCTTTGCCTCTCATATTAGTTTTCTTTTCAGAAACCTCCAACAGAAATATATATAATTTTCAAAGATGATTGGGCAACACCATGGAGAACATCTCACTGCTACCATAGAAACACTTGCTTTTAAACATTTAACATTTGCTTTGCTTTGCCCTTGCATTAAAAAGATTAAATGGGAAAAGTGTAATGCAATGTGTTGGTTTTATTCAATAGAACAGCTTGTTTCCATGACATTTATACAGTAAGCTTTTTCTAAATGACAAGCAGATTGGTGGAAGATGTTATTTTCTATCTTTTTTTCCTTCTGATCTTGGTTTAGTTGATGTAATACAAAAAAGACACCTTCTTATATTGAGATTTCTTGTAACATATTAGGCTGCCAGATACACTTATTTCACTCTGGAATGATTGGGTATTAACTGGGATTAGAATAGTGAATTCAGGTAAATCCTTTGGGCTGGTTTGTGACTTGCAGGTCATATCCATGCAACGAACTACGGGATATAAAGAATGCACTTTGCATTCCCCAGTAGGCTTCTAGGCTTCAGGGAGTGACTCATTCTTCCCCATAGAGTGGAGGCTAGGTATGAGCAGGACCTTGGCTCAGAAGGTGTCATAATTTGCTGGTGGTGTGTGCTCTCCCCTTTTCTCCACCCCAGGATGAAGGAAAGAGAGAAGCATGCCTTCAAGCCAGAATGCTGCAGTTTGTGCCCCTACTTGCTCCATATATAGATATAGATATATAGATACACACACACATATGTATACATACATACATATATATCTGTGTGTGTGTCTATATAGATATAGGTATAGAGAGATATAAATATGTATGTATGTATGTCTGTACTGACAACTGTACCTAAAGCCACAATTTAGCTCTGCCCATCACTGAATTTCAAGACCCAGAAAAATCAGTAATTCCTTACCTTTACTGTTCATTTAATGTGTTGTGGATATTTCTGACAAACAGAAATTTCCATTCACACAAGGGACCTGGTCAGAGTGGCAGGCAGGCATGGCTTGTCATGCATCCCAGACAAAGGGCCTCAATCCAGTTTTAGAAGATCCACTTCTAGAGGTTAGAAGATCTGTGTCAATATATATCTTATGAATCTAAAGGTCTGTGTCAGTCCTATCATGGGCCTCTTTACACAGGTTGTTTCATTGTTCTTGGGAAGAATGAAAACCAGGAAGAGATTTCAGGCTTCTTACTAATTTCAGCAAAGACACCTAAAGCTCCTTGCATATTGCTCCCCTGAGGGCTTTGGTGAACTGTCTCCTAGAGGACTTCACATTATACATATACAGAAGAGTTTTTTAAAAAGGTGAATGGCAGGGAGGCACATGAGAAGGATGGGAAAAAAACCCACCCCTCTTTTTTGCCATTTCCTAGTGGTTATCTTAGATGGCTCCCTGCTTGGCGTACTGGCTTCTCTGAATCCTATTTTAGATACTTAGCTAGCCCCTTGCATTGTGCATGGATATGCATAGTGTGAAGTCCTCTAGGTGACAGTTCATCAAAGTCCCCCATTACGTACACCATTTTATTTTTAGTATTTTCTTTTCCTGTAGATGTCATGGACATCACCCAATTTCACAAGCTGAGTCAACAATTTGAGTAGGTCCCTACCTATGACCATGAATGCTATACCCAATGCAGCAGGGGTGTAGGTTGTAGCCGTGTTGGTCTAAGGACATAGGCAGACAAGGTTCCTTGGGTGAATTTGATATCTTTTATTAGACCAACCCAAATAGTTGGAGAATAAGCAAGCTTTCGAGTTCAAAAACCCTTCGTCAGGCTAAGGAAGTTTCAGCAGCTGAAAGATATCAAATTCACCCAAGGAACCTTGTCTGCCTATACCCAATGCAGTACTTTTGAATAGTAAGCTTTTGCAGAAGGGAACTTCTTTTTTTTTTATATGTGCATTTCTAATACAAGCAAAATGGGACCTAGATTCCCAACTGGTATTTCTGTGACCACAACAGAAACAAACAAGAAACAGGGTGGCTACAGGGCTAGAAACATATGACTAGGCACAGCAACACCATTTATTACAAACTGTTTCAGTGCACTAAATTCTGCAGACCTTTAGATTCATAAGATATATTTTACACTGTGAACTTAGATAATAAATCATAATCATATTAAAACAAGTTCTCATATAAAAAACTCCCAAGTTATTTAACTTCATTAGGCTCCTGGCTTTCAGGAGTACACAAGTATTCTGACTATATTATATAATAGAAACCCATTTTAAATGTTCCCACAGCAAGGAAATTCAGGTAAAGATGGAATAAGCATCATATAAGTTACCTGAGAGAATGTATCTTACCATAGGTGTTCTGTCTTGGGAATAGACCACTATGACATTGAAGAAACTCAGGGAAAGATTATAGGAAATCATAGATTACCAGAAGTAAAGTAGTTTTAGTAGAATTCCACAAAATGTATTTGTATTTTTTACTTTGTACTATGTTTAAACCACAGTAATTAAGAATATTGCAGGTAATAAGTCAAAGCAGGTTGTCACATTACTGTACTTGGCTGCAGGATAAAGCTAGCGATTTGGTACAAAATTAAACTGAATCCCATTTAAATTGTGGTTACAGGAAAGGTTAGCTTCATCAAGGTAAAAACTGTCCAAGCACAAGAATGTACAGAATAGCTATTTTTTGTGATAATTAAAGTCCCAAGGCATTAACTGCTATTTTGCTGCAGATATGAATTGTCCAATTAGTTCACCATGAGAAACATATTTTTCTTGTACAAAATGAAAGCAAAGATTATTTGAGCTGGTGTCTGATTTAAGAGGTGAAAGAAGGGTGAAAGAATCAGAAATGTAGCATTTTGCACATTGCTTTGAATATGCAGGCAGATTGACATGACACAACTGCAGTTCCTTTTAGAAATAAACATAGTATTTGATTTGATTGAATCACCTTGTGAACAAGTGAGAGAATAAACCAGCCCTTCAGATTCTGTATTCCAATTCAGCTGTTGACTAAAGCCCATATTTCTCTACCAAATGTGAATGTTTAATTTTTTTCCTTAAATAAAATGCACATAGTCATTTGCACAACGAAGAGGGAAGATTAAGGATGATGGAAATTCCCTCTATATAAGGTACATGTTATGCCTTACTCGGCTTGGACTGAAGAAACATTAATTGAGACCCTGGTTCTACCACGTATTTACTGTGGTGCCATGAATAAGTCACTCTGGTCTAGATCAAATAAAATAATTCAAGTCTCATTGGGCCGTAATAGCACAGCTTCAACAGGAAGGGGAGAGAGGGCTGTGTTATACAGTAACTTTGGGCAGCTTCTGGAGCTCTTAACCCCTGGTATGTCTGCACATTAACATCTGAAACTAGTTTTAAGCACTCATTAGGTAACTCAAAGTTATGCCACTTCAGGACAGGATTACCTCGTGTTACACTAAAGTGTAGCCACTCTAGGCTTCACCTTAGCGTAAATGCCCCATCTCTCCTGCTGGCCCAGATTGGACCCACTGACTGCCCTACACCTTCCCCAGCACCCCAGATCCCCACTCACTATCCTCCTGGCCTCCCCACTATCACTTACTTGTGGCTACCCACACTCTATCCCTAGGAAGCAGGTAGGGAAGGGTTAACCTGCTTACCCAACTGCTGCCACTACCACCACCAGTGCTGCTGCTCTCTGGGCAGGTTAAGCCTGGAAAAGAGCAGCCCAGCAGTGGTGGTGGTGGCCAGACAGGCAGGTTAATTTGTCCCTGCCTGCTTGCCTAGGACAGACAGCATGGGCAGCCACAAGTAAGCAGGCAGGGAGATAGGAAAAAGCCCTGGGGGCAGGGGGAAACCATGAGGAGCAGAGGAGAAGCCCCAGGGGCTGGAGGGAACTGGGGGAATCCGGGGTGGGGGGGCAGGGAGCAGGGGGGAATCCTGAAATTGGAGGGAGAGATTCTTACCTTTCAGTCCTCCAGGCCCTTGCTAGCCTGAATGTGTGACTGCTTTAAACTCAAGCTAGTACTAATACCAATCAACATTTGCATGGCTCAGTATATGGTGACCTGTTCTGAGCCCAAATGCCAGACTTCCCAAAGCAGTATTCTCAAATGATCAAAGGTGCTCGGAGTATCTGTTTCCTACAAGCCTCTGTTAGAAGGAGTGGAGACAATCAACAGATGGAAAGCCAGCAAAGTACTCATTCAGAGACAGGGACAAGTGCAAGCAGAAGAGAGGTGCGCACTAGGGGTGTGCGAAGCAGGCCCTATTCAATTTGGATTTGGCCCAAATCAGGGACAGTGATTCGATTTGTTGATTCGGATTGCTGTCCCTGAATCAGAAGATTTGATGCTGATTCAGAGAATCAGTGATTCAGAGGTAGACACAGCTTTAAAAGTTTTTCTACATATCTCGAGGTACCAGCGTGGCTTGTGAACGCTACAATGCTGGAGCAGATGGAGCATCCCACAGGAGTGTGTGTGTGGGCAGGGGGGCCCATGTGCTTGGTGGTGAACCTGGAAGTGGACCAGAAGTACTTCCGGTCCACCTCTGGGTCTGCCAGGGAGCATGCGGGGGGCCCCCCTGCACCTCCCAGCTCAGCAGTTGGCCATGGGGGGACCCCAGGTGCCCCCCTAGACCCAGAAGGCACCAGCTGCTGAGCCAGGTGGGGCTGGGGGGCCCCTCAGCACGCTCCCCGGTGGACCCAGAAGTAGACCAGAACTGCTTCTAGTCCACTTCCGGATCTGCTTCCAAGTGCGCTGGGGAGCCCACCGTGCTTCTGTGGGACACTCCATGTGCCCCAGCACTGCAGCATTCATGAGCCGCCTGCTACCTTGAGTATGTAGAAAAATCATTTAAAGCTGTGTCTATGCCCGAATCTCTGAATCTTTTTGAATCTCTGAATCAAATCAGAGCATTCCAATTCTATTCGGAGAGATTAAAGGGTCCTCTGATTCAATTCAGATTTGGCAATTCAGCCACCAAATTGGGCCAAATCTCTGCCAAATCATATCAGGGACCAAAGCTTCACACAGTCCTAGTGGCACATCCCATTATAACTGATACACTACAGCATGGGTGTACCTAGTTTATGTACCTAATAAAGGAGCCATATCTGAAGATCTGAGCAGATCTCATCTCTGATTGATATATATCAGTCAGGCACATCATCTCAGCTGCCTAGATTCTTAAACCCCTCTCTACCCTTACCCATGTCCCCTGGCATTTGACTATTACTTGCTTACTTCTCCCCATGTATTGTAGAGGCCTGGGTGTCTAACTTAGGGTTTAGGTTTCCACTAGGCTGAGATGTTGTGATCTTGCATGGAGTTAAATCTAAATACTGTTGAGAATCTGAGCTTTAAGTCTCTCTTTGCCTCAGTTCCTCCATTTATAAAAGGCTTATGATTAATTGACTACTAATATTTGCAGTAACTAGTCACTGGGCCTACATGAGACATTTACTGCAGAATAGACTAATAGCTCCTCAGTAAATGTCTTGGCTTCTATATGTGCAGTGCTATTAGACAGGAGTAAACTAATTAACTATGCAGTAGCACATGTGTAGACACTGATACGGTTGGCTGGGGCATGAGGGTGCTTCAGTGCAGGGGCTGCCTGCTGGCTAGCTCTGACCCAACTCAACGTGCTGTGGCCAAGGTACACATTCAGTGCCACGCCTGGGAACAATAAACTCCAGAGGTTATTGCTTAGCATTAATTGCACGTGTAGATATGCCCACTGAATACATTACAGAAACAGTGCTGGAAGCAGGAGCTGCAACTTAGCTCCCACCGCTCCCAGGTGAGTAAAAGATGGCAGTGTTGTGAGACTAATTCAGGAAGGCTTGTGGGGTACAATTGCACAATGGTGTTGAATGTACCTGGGTATATGGCATATGAAGGGAAACAAAAACAATATAATGTTATAGCAGTTTACAGTTCATTTAAAACACAGTAAAAAGTTAATGACATGAAATGCTTGAAGTGCTCTTCTTTTGGAAGAGATGCACTGTTTCAGAGGTAATTTATAAGATATATCCACTTGTCCATTAACCAGCCACTTAAAAATAAGCTTACAAAGGGATTCACTGCTGAAATATTTATGTACCCTACTTGTTTGTGAGTATTCCTTCCTCTCTATAGACAGTATCCTGATTCCCTCTGATGAGTTGACAAGCTACATTTGATCCTTCTTTCAGATTTGCATTATTTTAATATTCCTTGAATTATAAGTCTAGAGAGAGCAGAGAATTAAGTAGAGAAGACATTTTAATGCTGAATTTTCAGGTTGTTTTTGAGTGGGAAGTTCTTCAGTCTTACACCAAATATTTTCCTACTTTATTATATGTGACCCACTTGTGTGAGCACCTGCAGACATTTGTCATAACTTGCTTGATGATCTTTAAGCAAAATACCTAGGCTAAAGTGAATAGCATCCACCAGCCTATTAAGTGCCTTGAAGCTGCCTTTTCCTTGATATAAAATAACTGAACTAGAAGGCTGAAAATGTCATCAACCAGCAATTTTTTTTGCATTCACTGCCAAATACCATATTTAGGTCAATCCCTAGCAATTGTAGAACATGACAGCAAAAGTATACAGGTAGTAAGAAGCACAAGCCTACCCTTACTGGGGATGATAGAAGAATAAGACTATACCATTTCCAGTGGCACTCCTGGGCCCAAGTCTTGTCTTCTTTGTTACTAATCAGTGCATGCCAAAGCCTAGCAACTAGGCAGTGTAAATGACTTAAAGGGGTCTTAAGCACCTAAGAAGTATATTTATTTTAAACTTAACCAAAATACTTGTACTGTAAAATAAATAGAAATTAAAAGTACTAAGGGCATGATGCACAGCCAATTGAATTAAATGGTAGCTTTTAATGGATTCTAGTAATATTTGATAAAGCCCGAGATGGTTTAATGCAGTAGTGCTCAACTTCTCTGAAGCTTAGGCATGATGAGTGGCATAGGACTGGCCAGCAGGTTGGAGCCCACTCATGTGTGAGTGAGATCTGATCATGGTGTAGCCCAGACCAGCATGACCCCAGAGCCAGTGCAACCTCGCATGCTATGTTCAGCCCTGGCATGACCCCAGAGCCAAAGCAATTAACACTGCCAGTGCTCCCCCACCACCAAACTTACAGATCCATAGGGAGTCCCTTGGACTAGATGATCCTGTTCCACCTGCAAGCCAGAGGTTGAGCACTACTGGTTTAATGGGATCCGAAATGAGACACAGTCCCTCCACTCCAGGTCACAATTGATATTTATTCTCCTTTTAGCTTGCTAAGTTACCTTTCATTAAAAGTACATGAATAAATTTCCATAGCTGCATCCATTCCTGCTCTTCTTGACCTGTGGTAGTAACAAGTGTTTTTTCACATGCCAAATTAGATGTGGTTTTTTAGGTGTGTTTTTTATTTTCTATGATTTCCAGTTTTACAAACCATTTTTAAAAGCATTTCAGAACTCATATCACACAACTGTAAATCAGACTGAACTACAGTAAAGTAACACTAGAGCCAAAAAGTGTAAGGGAGACCAGCAAAATAGTTCCTGGGGCTCAAGAACAATAAGTATTTGAAACAGACCACCTCACTGATGCAAAATTTTAAAAGACTCAAACTATCCATAACTTGAAATTTTTCTTTTTGGTACTTTTGTATTCTTCACTATAGTTTGTTACATCACAAAGCTATTTTATTACCAATAACTAATGAGAGGTTTCTTTTGTGACCTTTTCCAGGCTGACATTAGTGAATTATTCACTCCTCTGTTTACTAATGGGCTTGCTTCTCTGATTTCATTTTAAGTAAGAAACATTGAGTTTCACTGTATTTATTCTGTAAGAAAGTGTATTAATCTGGACTATTGCTTTATAAATTAATACTTGAAAGTTAAATAATAATTTAAAGGAGCCACTTATGCAGTTACAGCATATTACCATTTTTTACACTGCTGTCTTTATTTACATTTACCAAAAAACCCAAGGAAACTACAAGTAGAAGGTAATTCAGTATTTCCTCCAGTCTTGATCAGGTGTGATGAAAAGTCATGTGGACTCTCACTTTGGCCATCACTGGTCTACCAACCTTTTTTCTCCTACTAAAACTCCAGTCTCACTCAGCTTCTAGAATAATCAGGAATTGGCCTTACTTCAACATCTTTTGATGTGGCCATCTGTCTTCCCTTACTGAGGGAGAAACAAGGGAACACTACTTCTATTTAGACTGGGACACAGAGGTCATCAGATAAAAGAACAGAATGATCTGTGAGCTACACTAAAGAATGACCTACCAATCCTTACCATTGCTGCTATAGTCTTGTAATAGTCCATTGTAATAGATCATTCCTTCTCCACAATATTGAATTTGATCAGGGGACAATGATCTGGTGTCATGGTAACTTCCAGTGTTTCAAAATTTAGTTTTGTTCTGCATCTGATTAATTTTTCATCTCAAATGTGCATATGATTAGAGTACCAACCTGAGGTAGAAAACCTAGATTCAAGTCCCTATTTCCTCAGCCTGATTGAGGAAAATTTTTTTCTATTTCCCATTGTACAGAACAAAGATTTGAACTTGGGTGTCTCAGTCTCGCTTTCACGTTTTCAACAGAAGTTTTGTGGAGACCCATACATCTACTTGCAACACTTCAATTGTGATGAAACACCAAGTTTCAGTGAAATGTTCCAAACAGATCTATACCTTAGGGCAGGGGTAGGCAATTATTTTGACTGGAGGGCTACTTAATGAGTTTTGAGGACCTGTTAAGGGCCACATCCATCTCTGTATCTCTCTGTCTCTCTCACTCTTCTTTCTTTCTCTCTCTCTCTCTGTCTCTCTTTTCTTCCTCTCCTCTCTTCTCTCTCTCTGCCTCTCTCGTCTTCTCTCCCTTTCTCTCCTCTTTTTTCTGCCTGTCTCTCCATCTGCCCCTCTCCTTCTCTCTCCCCCTCTGCCTCTCTCTTTCTCTCTCTCCTTCTCCTCTCCTCCTTCCAGAACCCAACTAAAGCTATAGTTCTCTAGGAGCCCTGATGCTCAGCTATGGACCCAGGCAGGAGCTGCTGCTGTGCTGAGCAGATGACAGCATCAACTTTGGCTAGGTTCTGGAGGGAGGGGGAGAGAGACAGAAGGAGTCAGAGGGAGATGCTGTCACCCACCTAGCATGGTAGCCGCTCCTGCCTGGGTCCACAGCTGATACCGCTAGCAAATTCTGGGTCAGGGCTCCAGGCAGGAGCTTCCACCACACCAGGAGGGCAGTGGCATCACCTGTGGACTGTATCAGCAGGTTCTGAGTCCAAGCTCCTGAATCTGCCTGGGCATCCATAGTGGATGCTGCTAGCCGCCTAGGTCCACAGCTGATGCCTGGTGCTGCTGGACAGAAGCAGTCCCACCCATGGGCCTAATCCAGTGAGTTAGTGGCCATCCACCTGCAGGCCAAATCAGCCTGTTGGCAGGTTGGATCTGGTTTGCAGGCCATATTTTTCCCACCCCTGCCTTAGGGCCTGCATTCCCCTCCTCCAAAGACAGTAATAGGGATATTAGATTAAAACCTAATAATTCTGCACCTCATCTAGACACCTGATCAAATCCCTTTTAGGCAATAATACATGTGAATCTTTGCACATGAACCACATAGAAAACTTTCCATATCGTATGTCAGCCTATTTACTAGAAGTACATTGAATAAATCATGGCCTCTGTGCCCACAGACAAGCTGAGAAGAGGATTGTGTGTGTTTTTAAGGATCTTGGCCTCACCTCTAGTCAAAGGAAACTCATTCAAAATGCTTTGCATCAGACAAGCCACCATTTACAGGACAGCCACCACCTGACTAAACTTAATGATTCATTAAACTATAAGCATGAGGTAGTACATCTTCAGTTAAAGAGCCTTGCCTCTCTAACTCAGCCAGTGACAGGTTGGTCTAAGCAATGCTCTTGGCCTTATTCCCATGGCCCTAGAGGGGTAACACCTGCACAGTCCAGCCTATTCCCCATGAAGCCTGCCAGTTAGGTAATGTAGAAAATCCATCCAAGTACATGAGAGACCTAAGCTAAGTGTGTGTTTGGAAAACCTGAATACAGTGGAGCAGGCACATTCAGAGCCAGTCTAGCCAATGCCCAGAGGTAGGGTTTATCTCTTGGCAATGCTCCTGGTTCACTGTGGAGGCTATATGGATGTAGCCTTAGTTTCTGCAGATTAAGTACAGAGGACCACTGGGGGCATCTACACGAGACTCCCACTGCACAGTTGTTACTGCACAGTACTAAATGACTGCGCAGTAGTGTCCTGGCATGGGTGCCTGGTGACATTTAATGCGTAGTAACTCATTACCACTGCGCAAGAGCATCGAATCATGCTTCATGCCCAAAGATGCTACTGCAGAGTAATAACAAACTACTGCGCAGTAAGCATCTTGTCTAGTACTTAGTACTTACTTGCCAGTAGTTTATGTTTGCTTGTAGATATAGATCCACATAAGAATACAGCTCAACTGACAAATACAGTTAAAAAAAATAATCTTCAGAGCTATTCTTTTAGAATGCATGTCAATATTGTTGGGGGAAAAATAAACTAGAAATACCAAGTATATCAATAGGTTTTGTTAATGAAAAGTGATTAACTTATACCCAAGGGTGCCTAGGAGGGATGCACTGTGTAATTTCTTCTCCTCTATACCAAAAATTTGAACACCTTATGAGCATTCTCAGTCAATTATCTTATTGTTCAAAAGCCTGGGATTTCTTTTCATTTGTATAACATGCCCTTTTACAATAAGTGCTGCTTAGAATATTTTACTTTATTTTTTTCTTAAGGGACAATTTTCTTCATTTAATGGAAGTGCTTATACATTATTCATTGATTTTCTTTCACTTCAGCAGAACCAATGTCATTAGGAATAATGGGAGGATATTTCCTTGGATTATCTGTGCAATACACAAAATCCATCAAATCTGCACAGATGTGTAGATCATCTGTGTAAGTAATTGCCCAATACTCTTTTATGCTTTAACCTATGCGTCACAGAAAGTAATGTACACAGGGGCCCCTACCTATTCACTTTGTGAGCCTTATTTCCAGCATCAACATGTCTCAACATCATTCAAAGCATAAACCACCGTCCAAGTTTTGTTTCTTTTTGTTACACAGATGGGTTGCACTGGCTCCGATATCTCCCAGCTGGTTTCTGAACAGTGTGAATCATTTGGCTTCAGATGCCTGCATGTATTGTCTGTGCTCGACTATTGTGCGTTTCTGTCCTTGAAATTCTTCGGTACTTGCTAATCACCTTCTGGGCTAACATGTGACAGACCTCTAAAAGAAAGTCCTTTATTCCCTAACAAAGCACCTTCCTTCTGTAAGTTCTCTTTGTGTGGGAGTAATATTGTATTAGCACAGCATGATGAATGGGGAAGAAAACTGTGCAGTATATAGAGAGTTTAAAAAAAAAAAATCACACTGCCTTAAAAGTAAAACAACATTCATTATCATCAGTAAAAAGCAAAACTCGGCAAGCTTTTGGACTCAAAACTGTAGAAGTACTTCAACTTCACCTTCATTCCTCTGCCAGCCAACTAGGATATATTTAGGTATTGTGGCCAGGAAGTGACCTTGTAATTGTAATTACTATTGTACGTCAGAGATGAGAACCCCATGTTGTTTGGTGTAGTACACATGCAAAATGAGACATAGTCCCTACTTTCATGGGTGGATCTAGGATTTTGAATGGTGGGAGCTGGTACAGATAAAACATATCATCATATAGATGAAAACTATGTAGTTGGAAACTAGAAACTTTACTAATATGGTAGGGGTCTACAGCTATATTATTCAGTTTTAAATGAAAACAAATACAAATATAATCTAGCAAATTAGTGCACATTCCAGTAAATTTATATGTTAAATTTAGAAACCACAACAAACTAGACAAAAATAGTCAAAATAGTCCAAATATATTTCATTAGTCCTGCAGTCATTATAATTAAATGCACATCTCTTATTCAGATTCATAAAATAAAATAGCCTTCTTGATCATCTTGACAGTTCTTCCAATACTTCACTGTCAGTCATTTCTACACTTGAGGTAATATTACCACAACAAATTGAAGGTTTTTAACCAGAGCTAAAAAACAGTCTCCAGGGCTGTGAAATTGAAGAGACACATTACCAGGAATGGCTGCCAAACAGCAAAATTCTGGAAGACATAGTTTTAATACTGAAACATCAAGACCATTAAAAAGGAGAGAGGGTCATTGACATCTGTGGATTAAACAAAGAGTAGCAGGAACCAAGTAGATCATAATAAGCTCTGAAGTCAACTGACTCAATCAGTGTTGCCTGAATAGAAATGCTGCTGCCACCTCCAGGCACTTGGTTTTGAAGTTTGGGTGGAACAAGAATAAAAAAGGGTGCAACTGCATTACTGCACCCTGGATCTGTCCATGCCTCCTTTGAAACACTTTGATTCTATATAGAAACCAGGATTTATACCAGGAAACCACAGAAGCCTAAAGCTGTTTGACAACAGTATACCCAGTCTTCTGAGCCCCCAAGCCAGTGCCTTATCCAATAGGTCACACTACTCACCAGGGGAGCATTTTGCAAATTTCAGTATGATATTTCTCCCCCATGAAGCCAACTACTCCTGTGCCAGTAATGTTATGGGAATGAAGCTAAGATCTCTTTTTGACAGGTTACCCGCATTGTCCAAGCTTTTCTTTGTGGTTCATTTCTAGCTGAAACCTATTCCTTTAGTCACATGGAGCAAGTCATTTGGTAGAAGTCACATTGTATTTCTTGTGTTCCACTGACTAGCCTAACTATGCAACCAAATAAATTCAGCAGAAGCCATTCTCAAATTATAGTTTCTTAAAAGGAAAACTGATGTAGTTTCATTGAAATAGTTGCAATAGCCTCATGAATTTAAAGTTGCTTTCTATAGTTCTGAATTTGACTTAAGTATAAATTAGAATATCAGCCAATCATGCAGGCATGATTGTAGTAGGGTTGGAGTCTTGCTGTAGCCATGATGGTCCAGGAAAATTATGAGTCAAGGATTTTTTGTGATATCTTTTATTAGACTAACTATATAGGTGGGAAAGGTGCTGGACAAGCTTTTGGGCATCAAGTGAAAGGTTTTTCTCTGATACTTAGCTTAGCCTGCATCTACCTCTTTCCTAAACCTGAGGAAAGGCACTTGATGCCTGAAAGTTGTCCAGCAGCTCTCTCATGTATACAGTTGGTCCAATAGAAAAAATAAAAAAATCCATGCCTCTCAGAGATACTGTTAAAATTGTAACATTTAGAGGCAATATTTTCAGCATCTCTGCAGCATATTTTCTTAAAGGAGCAAAAAGACTAGAGCTGTGATAAGAATTGATTTTTGTGATTAAACTGAAGAAAGAAAGATGTAGGCTGACCCACAATGGGGTTTCTTCAATTTTTCCTCACTGAAAAAGAACCAAAAAAACTCCTTAATATTGGAAAAATTGAAACAGTTTTTCATTTTGGGGGTATTTGTAATAAAACTCAAGAAAACACAGGCTTAAAATCTTAAAACATTTTGAGAGGAGGGCAGGATATGATGATAGCTCCCTCCCTCTACTCAATATGCAATTGTTAGAGCGTGACTCCAGGATCTGGAAGACTCAAGTTCAACTTCCTTTCTTCATGCCTTTCACCTCCCAAAACAAAAGGCAGAGCCCTAGCCACCATAATACAAGATGCACTGGAGTGACCTGCTCTCATGCTGATGCTGTTCCACTTTGCATAAAATGCATTAATGCTTACTAAGTCAGGTAGAATGAAAATGACTTGATATCCTGGTAGCCAGAACTTATGAGGTGGGACACTTGGACTAAATTCTATTTTGTCCATTAGGTGTCTAATGCATAGCTGCTGGCAAAATCCTAACTTTCTCACCAAGATCAGGGAGGCATTCTGCTTCAGCTGCTAGACACACAGTTCACCTGTATTTAAAATGGAGAGCTTATGGACCCTTCCATTCCTTCCAATGGGGAATTTTAACATATGCTAATACAGCAGTTCCCAAACTCTAGCAGACTGCATACCACCAATTTAAAACGATACAACTTTAAGTACCACCAGCAAATTTTTCATAAACATAGGTAACAGACTATGTATTAAACCAACTTGAAAACCTTTAGTAATCATAAAACATTGTTTTATCAGTTATGGTAGCCATAAAAAACAATTGGAAATTGGAAAAAAGATAGTGTAAACCTCCCCTCCAGAGATGCTTTTGGGGATGTCTTTGGGGGGGGTGGTAGGGTGTGGGGGAAAAGCTTGCTTGACAGAGCACACACACACAGTGCCCAGCAGGTAAGTCTGTGGAGGGGGCAGGGCAGGAGGAGAGGGAAAGGGTGAGGGGGCAAGGGACAGGGGAAGGAGTGGGACGGGGGGAGGCTGGGGGGAATGGGAACCTGGGGCTGGAGAGGGTCATGGGACAAAGTCATGGGGGGTCATGGCTCCCAACTACTGCATGCATCCCCAGGGGTGGCATGGGGGGCACATGCCCCCCCAGATTTGTGCGAGGGCAGAGGCAGGTTGGCCGCTGTGCTCTGTGCCCTGCTGCCTTTGCGTCAGGAGCTGCACACAACACCATGTGCCTCCTGCATGCTGGCTGCACTGCATCCCTTGCCCACCTGGCAGCAGGATGCACAGCAGGACATTGCCTCAGGAGCCATGTGTTATAGCAATGGGGCACAGAGCCCAGCCCCGCTGCTCCCTGGGGGCTTTCTTTCCTTGGGCCGGCTTGCCCCATCCTCCCAGCAGGGCCAGCACAGAAGGACATGGCCCTTCCTGCTACTGAGGTCCACCACTACACACACCCCAGGGGAGGCATGAGGGGCACGTGCCCCCCAGATTTGAGCATGGGGCAGAGGCAGGCTGCCTGCTGCATGCTGGGCTCTGTGCCTCACTGCCATTGCCTTGGGAGCCATGATTGATGCCATGCTGTGCCTCCTTCTTCCCGGTGGGCAGGGGATGCAGCACAGCCAGCACGCAGGAGGCACATGGCATCATATGCAGCCCTTGACACAATGGCAATGGAGCGCAGAGCCCAGCACACAGCAGGCAGCCCATCTCCATCCTGTGCACAAATACGGAGGCATGTGCTTCCCATGTCTTCCCCAGGGTGCATGCAGTGGCAGGAGCCCCCTGGTGCCCCTGTACAAGACACCTGGGGCTCTGACCATCCCAAGACCCATCCTGGGGCCCCATACACCCCAGGCCCTGCCTCTGCCCTACTCCCTCCCACACCTTAGGGTCTTTGATTTGGCCCCCCTGCCCCTTCTTTCCCCCATACCCCTCCCCACCCACACACTTACCTGCTGGGCACTGCTCCATATGTGGTCAGGCTTTGTTCCTGGCCACCTGCAGCAGGCTGCGGCTGGGTGTCTGTCTGTGTGTGCCCCTCCCCCCAGCCTTCTGCGTACCACTGGTGGTACAGTGGTGGTTCTGGTGGTACACATACCACAATGCTAATATGTTTCCATCTGCTTAGCTTCTACTTCCTTCTGCCTGCATAAGGCCTGTGTCTCTTAGCAGAACTTCTCACCTGAGGCAATAGACAAATGCAACAGCAGAAAGCTCTCTCTCAGTAGTCCAGTGTTTAGAACATTTGCCCAGAAAGTGGGACACCACCTTGGCTTTTGAGGGTTTAAACCCATATCTCCTGTCTCAGAGTGTTCTCACCTCCAAGGTATGGGACAGAAATAGTTAAGTACCATCCACTCCCCTTCTCTTGAAGCTGGCTCACTGGGCACCCTAAAGAGAAAGCCATAGGGTTAGTAGAAGAATAAATGAAACAAGTCTTAACTCTGTGGCCCATGAGGAAAGGTACTGCCTGGGAAGCCCCCTTTTCCAATGCTGTTTATACATTTTACCCAATGTATCTTTAATGCCAAATGTATCACTTACACAGAAGTGTCACAACCAAATTAAGTAGTGCCCATGTCACAAACAAATAATAACCATTTAAAACAGTTTTTTCTGCACTAGGTTAACTAAGGGTTAACAATAATGATAATAACCGCTTTTTTCTGCGCATATCAAAAAAAATTTATTGCTGCGCCACTAACAGAGATAAAAACTTTTGCTTTCTTTGCTTTATATAAATCATTATAATTGGTCAAAAAAAACAAGGAGTAACCCTATAAAAATAACACCCTAGCAAAGACCGCTAGATAATTGGCGATTCTAATTAGATTTATGACGTGGCAAAAAACAATTGGCTATCATACAAACAAAACCCGCTTACATTTTTCGCAAAGTGGAAGACAACTCTGCCCACACCTTAGAATAAATCTGACAATTTGATCAGTTCTCAGCGTCTTCCTGCCGCGACCTCCCTGGCATACCCTTGCCCCGCATGCCCAATAAGCTGACCGCCGGCCCATATATATATATATATATATATCTACAAAACGACTAAACGACGATCTCTAAGCTATAACTAACTAAATATCTCTGACCTCCGTCTTACACCACCTTGACGTAAATAAACAATCTTGCTTTACAACCGATAAGCGTCCGCCTAATTAATTGCGCTCCACGCATCACAAATACCCGCCTGACGGCCTTCTAAGGCCCCAGACCCTTATCTGCCCAGGTGGGAGTCAGGGAGAGCTGCTGGCCGGCTGCCCTGGGTCCCGACATGGTGTCACGAACAGGATCAAGGGGAAATGTGATGGAGTGAGAATTAATTAAAAACTGCCCCTGGTATAGTGGGGGGGGGGCGCCGTGTAGATAACGCGGATGAATTATGGGCCCACATCGCTTATCGCCAAGTGAGCGGAGCGGAGACAGGGTGCGTCAGCGGCTACTTCTCGCTGAGAGGAGAGGAGGGAGTTGGAAAGGAGTGGACAAGCTCTGAGTGGGACAAAGAAAAGATGATTAATATAGTATCACTCCTACTGCGTAAAAATACAAACTTAAAAACCCAGTTAGCTACAGGGGGGGCAGCAAAGGCACCAGTCGCAGGGCTCAAGTGCCTATATACTAATGCTAGGAGCATGGGGAACAAGCAGGGTGAACTAGCGCTCCTGCTTGCACTAAACACCTATGACTTAGTGGGGCTAACAGAGACCTGGTGGGATTCATCCCATGACTGGGCGGTACATATTGAGGGCTATAGATTGTATAGAAAGGACAGGTCGGGGAAGAAAGGGGGGGGGGTTGCACTTTACGTCAGTGAGCAATATACATCAACCCTCATCAAGACAGAATCCGAGGTTGAGGAAGTAGAAGGATTGTGGGTTAGGCTACATGGGGGGCAAGGAGAAAGGGATTTGGTGGTAGGGGTCTGCTACAGACCCCCACACCAAGGGGAAGAAATAGATGCGGGGCTCCTGAGGCAACTCTCAGAGACCATAACAGCTAAAGAGGCGGTAGTCATGGGGGACCTAAACTACCCGGACATCTGCTGGGAGACGCAGACAGCAAGGTCCCATCACTCACGCAGGTTTCTAACCTGTATACAGGACCTCCACCTGACACAGGAGGTGCATGGTCCCACTAGGGGGAATGCCATACTGGATCTGGTATTGGCAACAGGAGATGACATGATAGGGGACCTCCAGATCGGTAGCCATTTGGGAGACAGTGATCACCTTATAATAGAATGCAACATAAGACGGCGAGTGGGTAAGGTAACTAGTAGGGTGAAAGTGCTAGACTTTAGGAAAGCTGATCTCAATGCACTCAGGCGATTAGTCAAGGAAGCACTGCAGAGTAGGAGTTTTGATGGGATAGGAGCCCAAGAAGGGTGGCTGTGCCTAAAGGAAACGATCCTTCGGGCACAAAGCAAGACGATCCCTGAGCGAGGCAAAAGAGGGAAAGGGGCCAGGAGGCTTCCCTGGCTGACCAGAGAAATCCAGGGCAGCCTAAGGGCCAAAAGGGGAGCACATAAAAAGTGGAAACAGGGTGAGATCACTAAAGATGAATATACCTCCTCTGCTCGTGCTTGTAGGGAGGCAGTTAGGTGGGCCAAAGCTACCATGGAGCTGAGGATGGCAACCCAAGTAAAGGACAACAAGAAATTGTTTTTTAGATATATAGGGAGTAAAAGGAAGGCCCAGGGAGGAATAGGACCGCTGCTAAATGGGCAGAAACAATTGGTGACAGATAGGGGGGACAAGGCTGAACTCCTCAACGAGTTCTTTGCTTCAGTGTTCCTAAGTGAGGGGCACGACAAGTCTCTCACTGGGGTTGTAGAGAGGCAGCAGCAAGGCGCCAGACTTCCATACGTAGATCCTGAGGTGGTGCAGAGTCACTTGGAAGAACTGGATGCCTTTAAGTCGGCAGGCCCGGATGGGCTCCATCCGAGGGTGCTGAAGGCACTGGCCGACATCATTGCAGAGCCACTGGTGGGAATATTCGAACGCTCGTGGCGCACGGGCCAAGTCCCGGAGGACTGGAAAAGGTCTAACGTGGTCCCCATTTTCAAAAAGGGGAGGAAGGAGGACCCAGGCAACTATAGGCCGGTCAGTCTCACCTCCATCCTTGGTAAAGTCTTTGAAAAAATTATCAAGGCTCACATTTGTGAGAGCCCGGCAAGACAAATTATGCTGAGGGGAAACCAGCACGGGTTTGTGGCGGGCAGATTGTGCCTGACCAACCTAGTCTCTTTCTATGACCAGGTTACGAAACGCCTGGACACAGGAGGAGGGGTGGATGTCGTATACTTAGACTTCAGGAAGGCCTTCGATACAGTATCCCACCCCATACTGGTGAACAAGTTAAGAGGCTGTGACGTGGATGACTGCAAAGTCCGGTGGGTGGCGAATTGGCTAGAGGGTCACACCCAAAGAGTCATGGTAGATGGGTCGGTCTCGACCTGGAAGGGTGTGGGCAGTGGGGTCCCGCAGGGTTCGGTCCTTGGACTGATACTCTTTAATGTCTTCATCAGCGACTTGGATGAGGGAGTCAAATGTACTCTGTCCAAGTTTGCAGATGACACAAAGCTATGGGGAGAAGTGGACACGCCGGAGGGCAGGGAACAGCTGCAGGCAGACCTGGATAGGTTGCACAAGTGGGCAGAAAACAACAGGATGCAGTTCAACAAGGAGAAATGCAAAGTGCTGCACCTAGGGAGGAAAAATGTCCAGCACACCTACAGCCTAGGGAATGACCTGCTGGGTGGCACAGAGGTGGAAAGGGATCTTGGAGTCCTAGTGGACTCCAAGATGAACATGAGCCGGCAGTGTGACGAAGCCATCAGAAAAGCCAATGGCACTTTATCGTGCATCAGCAGATGCATGACAAATAGGTCCAGGGAGGTGATACTTCCCCTCTATAGGGCGTTGGTCAGACTGCAGTTGGAGTACTGCGTGCAATTCTGGGCGCCACACTTCAAGAAGGATGCGGATAACCTGGAGAGGGTACAGAGAAGGGCAACTCGTATGGTCAAGGGCCTGCAGACCAAGCCCTATGAGGAGAGACTAGAGAAACTGGACCTTTTCAGCCTCCGCAAGAGAAGGTTGAGAGGCGACCTTGTGGCTGCCTAGAAGTTCATCACGGGGGCACAGAAGGGAATTGGTGAGGATTTATTCACCAAGGCTCCCCCGGGGGTTACAAGAAACAATGGCCACAAGCTAGCAGAGAGCAGATTTAGAGTGGACATTAGGAAGAACTTCTTCACAGTTCGAGTGGCCAAGGTCTGGAACGGGCTCCCAAGGGAGGTGGTGCTCTCCCCTACCCTGGGGGTCTTCAAGAGGAGGTTAGATGAGCATCTAGCTGGGGTCATCTAGACCCAGCACTCTTTCCTGCTTATGCAGGGTGTCGGACTTGATGATCTATTGAGGTCCCTTCCGACCCTAACATCTATGAATCTATGAGTCAGCAAAGCTGCTGTGGAGATGGCAGCGTGCCAAAACCCTCCGTTGCCACCAAAAAATGACACCGAGAAAAATATGAGCTGCCCAGAGAACCTAAAAAAGAAGGGCGGAGCCACAAAAGAACAGGTGGAACTCCACCCAGCTACCCCGCCCCCTGAGATAATGTCGCTCCCAACGGCCCCACCTCCATCCCACAGGGAGGGGGCAACGAGCGAGAATCCGATCCTCCCATCAGACACTATAACAACTACAGCTGCCGCTCATCCTATAACAATAACCAAGCAAATAACCAACCCAGAGGGTACAACCACCACCACCACCCTTAATGTCATCAAAACATACATACAGATTTATAGAAAAGAGGATACCATCACCCTTCGCCTTCTCCTCAGCCTGCTTGTTACTCAGCCAACAGAAAATCTTTTAAGTCAACTTCCACGATTACAAGCCCTTGTGAAGTCAACAACCACAAACTCAGCCATGGCCATAAGCTATCTTACTACATATCCAGTCAAATACCAAGGGCCAAGACATTCCCAATTCAACTTACGAAAGGAATCAAGACTGCCACCCCAGAGGACACCAGAAAAAAGAGCCATGTTTGGGTTCCTCCTAAACCACTTCACGCTTACCAAACAACGGCTACACATCCTAAGAGATGCGGGACAACGACAACTGGCACATATACTAGGCTACCAATCTCAACCGATCCCGCCAACCAGTCCGGGCCCCGGAGGCACCCACGCCTAACAGCGCACTCCGGATAACACCGCAGCCTGCCCCAACAAACAACTACTTGAAGGGGGCATCTATAAACTAGCGCTTCAAAAGCCCCAACCATAAAAGCCGAAGCTCACCCGTAGACACCACACCATTGTCAACCACATCCGCGAGTGCACAAGAAAGTCATCTGCGAACCCAAGCAGTATCCTGGCTCCTACTCTGTGCTCCTAGAAGGCGATCAAACCTGGTCGCTCATCATAGCTCATCACAACTGGATAACTCGCCGCCATGCTGTTCACCGAGTATGGCCACCCTTTTCTTTGTTTGTTTGTCTGTTCATCTGTTTTGTCCCCTTACAGGCCCAGCGAAGACGAAACAACAATCTATAACTGCCCGATCGCGAGAATCACCAAACACCAACCTACAACACACCCGGGTCGACGCCACAATGGCTGCCTGCTCATATGTCGCAAGCAGGGTGGTGGCTCTATTTCTACAGTTACCAACAGATTTCTCGACAAACAGAGCTGACTTCAAAACCTCCAACTCGGTCCTAAAACTTCTGTCATTTTAGTCCAAAGACATAACTAACGACTCATTTTATGGTTTTTCTTTTCCTGTTAATAATCTTATACATATTTGTTTTGTTTGTTTTAAAGCCTGTTCGAGACTTTACACAGTAAAGCCAAGTCATAATGTTTTGAATAAAAAGCTCTAAATTATTAAAGAAAAACAACGTTAATAATCTGAAGGTTTGGGGGCTGTCACAAAAAGGTCGAGTATAAACAAAAACATTAAATGAGAGAAAAAAAAATTTTGCCTTTTTAGTTTGGTTTCTTAACTGAAACACAAAAAAACACAAGAGACAAATATAGAGGCTTATTATATGTCGTAGGTAGATGGAGGACAAAAAGTGTCAAATCGTTAAAAAAAAAAAACACAAATAGTGATACATGACAAGGTTTGATGCGTTTCGACAGTCTTAAACAAAAAAATAAAAAAAAATTACAAAAAACGCCAAACCGACTCTCGGGTATAGGCCAAGGTTGGCTATCAAACCTCTCCATTGGTTTGGGTGAGACACATAATCATGGTTCCTCAACTTGTTAATACCCTTCATTATGCTTTTGTTATCAATTGCTATATTTGTGTGTTTTGGTTGTTAAATTTTACAATATCTCAAAACAAAGTTAACCACGCTTTTTGCTTTTATATATACCCACTTGCCAAATACTAACAATGATAAACAAAATGGTCTATATATAAACATGATATTACTTGCTGTGCCATGGGCAAGGGGACATGTCACAACCAAATTAAGTAGTGCCCATGTCACAAACAAATAATAACCATTTAAAACAGTTTTTTCTGCACTAGGTTAACTAAGGGTTAACAATAATGATAATAACCGCTTTTTTCTGCGCATATCAAAAAAAAATTTATTGCTGTGCCACTAACAGAGATAAAAACTTTTGCTTTCTTTGCTTTATATAAATCATTATAATTGGTCAAAAAAAACAAGGAGTAACCCTATAAAAATAACACCCTAGCAAAGACCGCTAGATAATTGGCGATTCTAATTAGATTTATGATGTGGCAAAAAACAATTGGCTATCATACAAACAAAACCCGCTTACATTTTTCGCAAAGTGGAAGACAACTCTGCCCACACCTTAGAATAAATCTGACAATTTGATCAGTTGTCAGCGTCTTCCCGCCACGACCTCCCTGACATACGCTTGCCCCGCATGCCCGATAAGCCGACCGCCGGCCCATATATATATATATATCTACAAAACAACTAAACGACAATCTCTAAGCTATAACTAACTAAATATCTCTGACCTCCGTCTTACACCACCTTGACGTAAATAAACAATCTTGCTTTACAACCGATAAGCGTCCGCCTAATTAATTCCACTCCACGTGTCACAAATACCCGCCTAACGGCCTTCTAAGGCCCCAGACCCTTATCTGCCCGGGTAGAAGTCAGGGAGAGCTGCTGGCCGGCTGCCCTGGGTCCCGACAAGAAGTACATGTGAAGTGATACCATTGTAAATCAGAACACTATTTCAGAGTACATTTCAGTAGTGCGAGAGAGTCTAGGCCTATGGATTTGCATCAGTGCAATGGGAAGGAATATTGGCCTGCAGTGCACAAGCTGATCTGAAACAACTTGATCACTATTCATTCATATAGTCACATTACCCTTCCATATGAGCTGGATGTGTAATGAGAGGTATCCCAGGAAAAAATGTTTTTTCAGGAGAATGTCAGTAGTCATCCATGGGGCAAGGTGGATTAGTAACAGGGAACTAGGGAATGCTGAATTTTGCACGTGTCCTTTATTTCCCTGCAAGGAAGTCAGAGACCTTGAGTCTTGCAACCAGCACTCTGTCTAAACCTAGATCCACACTCCTCCTTGTCAGGAACTTTAGGGTATGTTTTCCAAGGGGCCTTTCCTACATCAAGAAGCATGGTAATGATGGCACAAGAAAACTTATACTTCATCCTTGGCATCTATTCCCTATGGGGCAGGCATTCCAAGCAAGGGGAACACCACAGGGAGGATCCTGATCTCTGCTCCCATTGCTCTTTAGGCTTGTTTTCCCATTTGCTCTGCAAAGCAAAATGCAAAAGCATTGGAAGCAAGGAGCATTCCCCAGGGCAGTATCTATCTCCTCAAGTCATAGCCAGTCCCTTTTTTGCTCTCCTTCTGTCCCCATAATACTTTCCTTTACAGTTTACAAGTCAGATGGATCAAGAACAGACTTTTCTGTTTTTGTTGTATGGGTCAATGCACAAGAGGAGCCACTTCTGTAGTGTTGAATGAATAAATGAGGGAGAATACGTTTTGCAGCATGCCTGTAAGCAATAGCATGTTTGGTTTTGCACTTCAGTTGCCCAACTATTTGCATTTCGTATTTAAAGTTATTTTTGTCTTCTTTAATGAAAAAATAATTGCTGGATTCTGCCAGTGTAATTTTGGGGTGGGGGGACCAGGAGAGCCCCTCAAAAAGGAGGGCTAATTTGTGAAGAGATGCCACGAGTATGTGCAGCCCTCACTCTAGTACAAGGTATACTTATAGCCAGGGAGTACAGCCATCATAATGAGACAGACCTGCCTGGAGAGGGGTGTATGCTATTTAGGCTCAGGAGCTCTGGCTGGATAGTAATGTGGAGTCCTTATCACAGTTAAAGCTGACTGACTTGGTGACACTGCCATGGAAGTCTATTGAAAGGCATCCACCGATTTCCTTTAGCATTGTGCCTGGCCTCGAACTTGTAGGGGTATAAAACTGTGATGAATGAAGAACAAAAGGTTTTTAGCTTCAATTTGGTCCACCATATTAAACTTATATCAAAGCATATTAGAACTCATAAATCAAAATTTAGAATTTTTTTTTTTTATTATTTCTACTGCCTGTTTGATTTTTGAATATTCCTGTGTTCTTGCTCTCTCTAAATTCCTGTTAACTTGTATACCACCTGTCTTTGGTTTGCAGGCTCTTACTTGGGAACTTGAGTCTTTGCAGTCTTGCATAGTTGATATCACTTTCCATGGAGAGAGAAAAAAAAAAATCAGCGTGAAAGACCAAACAAGCTGTGACTTCCCGGGGGAGATCTGTGACAAAGATACCAAAACAAGACTGCTGTAAAGAACAAGAGAAAGGAAAAAGTAGTCATGCTGATTGAGGACCTGGTGCTCCAAGATAAACAATCACAATGCTAAGAAATGCATCTGTGACCTCAGAATTTTTTGTTTTAAATCTGCAAATACTTGGGCTAAGCAGCAGCTGTAGAGTGGAAGGAAGGAAAAGAGTCTGTGATTATCGTATCTGCAAGCAGCAGTAGTCTTCCAGTACCAGATGCTGAATAACTACAAGTGTCAACAATTTAAATATTAAAACCAGACTTGTCATGGGAAGTTGTAAAATCTCAGCATCTTGCCTGCTTACACACAGCTAGATCTATATAGCTAGCAATAGTTTGTTATTGAACCTCGGTGGAAGGTGATTTTACCACACTCCATGATATCAAAGTTAAAGACTTAAAAAGAAAGTTGATTGAAAGATGTCTGCTGTTGTGACAAATATAGTGCAGGATTCTGCACAAGTCATGCATTGTCATTTACTTACAGAGTAACTGATCTCAGAACACGAAGTAGGTATCACTTAACTCATTCAGCATGGGGCATTTAAAAGACAAGTACTGAAAAATGTTGCACACTTTATCCTGCACATACAATTTCCAAGTTAGAATTTGAGATACTATTAAGAAATAATGGGGCAGCATAATAAATGCATGCTGCTTGTGGCCCCAGATTAATGATAGACAATGTATTTAGTGAGAGTTCATTGTATGTGATTATAAGATGATTGGTCTTTTATCCTGATGTCATTGAGTCATTAAAGTCTCTTCATCTACTACTGAGACTACTGTATTTTTCCCTGATGCTATGAAATGTTAAGAAACAAAACTATATATAGTGACAGGGGGATGCAAGGCACATCCTACCTACCAAAAACCTTCTAAAGTTGAAATAAAATTTAGAGGGAAAGACTTGTGCATTCCTTTCCACCTTCCTATCACCTGCAGGGCTATTAATGACACTTGACCAAGCTTTCACTTCCATCACCAGCTACCCATTTCAGACCTCAATTTCAAACCTACTCTTCAATGTGAACCATTACCAGTGACCTCTTCTGCTTTTATATTAACATATCAAAGCACCCCTTTTCATATTTTGTTGTTATTTTTAATGCTGCTGTTCTGATAGGAGAACCTCCATATGGTAACACCCAAGAAACATGTTTAATGGGCAGATTTAGTTTAAACGATCAGATTTCAAAAGGAAATACTTTGATAAGCCCATCACATATGCCAGACCTATCATTATATGTACAAGCCTCAAACTATATTACCTATTTACAAGTATTATTACTGATTTAGGAGTGCTAATGTGCCTGTCAAAAAAAGATATACAGAAACCCCATAACAGCAGCTCTAAACACCTCCTTTGTGCCCAAAAATAGTGGTGAGGCAGTGGCAGTTGATTGTGCTACTGTAACTGGCACCATGGCAGCCAGCACTGCCCCAGGCATTTCATGGATGCTCAGAGCATGGAGTCCAGGGGCGGATGCAGGATTTGGGTAAGAGGGTACTCTGCAGGGGTACTGTGCAGGGGCTGGGTTTAGCTGGGAACAGTGGCAGCAGCCGGAGGGATGGGGTGAGTTCACCCACACTGCACAGTCCCACTGGGAACAGGCACAAGAGACTTCTACCACTGTGGGCTGCCCTAGGTGAGCCCAGGTCCATGCAGCCCAGCTGGAATAAGCAGGAGAAGCTCTGAAGATTCTCTCGCCTCCAGGACAAAACAGCAGGGATTGAAGGAAAGGGAGTGGAGGGGACGTGCCTCTGTGCATGCAGGGGAAAGGTGGCATTCTTTTCTGTTTTGGGGCCTTTTTTAAAGTCTCCAGTTTCCAGCAGCACAATCCAGTCCAAAATGGGGATGCAGCTGTACCACTGCACCCCCTCTGTATCTGCGCCTGTGCTCGACTATGCCTCTTTGTGTGTATATACAAGTAGACATAAAAACACAGAGAGAAGGAAGTCTCAGTAAATTGTCATACCCTTAATAATAATCTCAGCTGTACTGTTTGGTAGCAAATAAAAACTTGAAGTAATATGTTGGCATACATACTAATGTACAGTACTACGCAATCTTCTTTCCAGGATGCTCTTGCCCCAAGAGCTTTTACAGAAGGGCCTTCTGAAGGTGAACATTCGCAGTTCATCAATATTAAAAAAAAAAAAGTATTTGACAAAATAATGCTATGGGCAGGGTCACTGAAGGTAAAAAACAAGCTCGTAAGTAAGAAACACGCATTAAATAACCCGCAGATTGCTAATATCATTTAAAAGAACCCCAAAACCTGTTACTAGCCTCAATGTGTGATCCCATGTTAAAAAACTGAGTATGCACACTTATAATTGTGTTTCCAAAAGTTCTGCATTCTACATTTTAATTTTTACACTTGTTTAATCTAAGGTAAAACTGTTACGTTGACCTTCTTGAAATGTTGGCCAAGTCTACATCTAAGCTTCTATCTCTCTGCAGATATATGTAAAAAACCATAAACTGGAAGAGACCCTCAGAAAGTTATTTAGTCCAGCCCACTGCTGAAGGCAGGATTATCCCTGATGAAATCATTCTAGACAAGTGTTTGTCTAAATTGTTCTCAAAAAATTTGGGAATAACCTTCACATGCATCAGCTTGCATTAAACGAATCCATAACTATTCAAAGGCTAGTATCCAGGACATATGGAAAGTCAATGGTACACTGAATGGAAAACATAACAGCAAAATGAAGGCAGAGCACAGCACTTCTCATAAGACTGAATTGAGAGTACAACAAACAATGCAAAAAGCAGGGTTGCTTAGCATTCCAATATATAAATAAGACAATATCTAAACTAACCACTTACAAGTGCTCTTGTAGTGGAATGTTTCTGCTATCTGCTGACAAGGTTAAGAGAACAAATTAGATGTCCTTCAAGTAAACACAACTTTTCCTGTATTTAAGTGGTTGGCAAATGTACAGTAGGTTAAAACTGTAAGTCAGGAATAAAAGAGGAAATAATAAAGAAGAAAAATTCTAGCAAGCTTGATGCACTTAGATACCCTATTTCATACTCCTGTTAATTACAGTGTCACCAGGTTGATTAACAGATTCTCTCACTAATCAGTCAGTTTGACAGCTAAGCAGCTATAATTCAATAGTCTTCAACTGCTGTAGAATTGATTCTCTAGAAATACATTATCCTCACACCATTGAGAAATATAAAACTCATTGCAAATAGGTTGCAAAATAAACTTAAACCATAGCTGCAGAACAGAAGAGAGATGGAAGTTTATCATGGCATTCTCTCAATGATTTTCAAGCATTACTTTTCAAACTCAGAGAACAAATGATAATGAATTCTGTCCAGGAACTGAGGGCCACAATGGCGATGAGCACAACATGGAATAACCACTTTCGCCTCAGTACCAGATGTGACTTTGGAATACATTAATGATGAACATGGCCACAGATGGTGCTGCATAACCTATCCAGGGGGCATTTCTGGCATTCATCTTGCTCTTAGGGAACCTGACATACACTTATTCACCAATGCAGAAGTTGGTTTCCCATCCATTGTCCTGTCAATGTTGTTACATGATTTAAAGATAATTTTCCTTTAAACCTACTAACGATGCTGTATTTGTCACTACACTTTTAAATGTGTTGCACTTAACATAGTACAAAAGCTCCTATTCCTCTGCAAGATCACTTGTCATTTTGGGTCCCCAACCAGCCTGCTAAATGTAGACACACTGTGGGATCCTATCTGGAACCCTTATGTGTATTACTTTATATTGCAACTACACAAATCATTGGCTGAAAGCACATGGTTATTCTTTGTGCACAGAAAAACAAAACAAAAACTCCTTTGCACTACTGGAAAGAATTACTTTTATGTTGGCATTAACATTACTCAAGCATTACTCTGAAAACTGTCCATTATAAAATGAAAATCCACAGGTGCATCTGCATCCACAGGTGCATCTCAAGTAGGGCCAAGGAGGTGATCCTCCCTCTCTACGCGACACTGGTCAGGCCACAGCTGGAGTACTGTGTCCACTTCTGGGCACCGCACTTCAAGATTAGACATCCGTAGGAACTACTTCACAGTTAGGGCGGCTAGGATCCGGAACCAACTTCCAAGGAAAAAGGGGGAAAGGGGCCAGGAGGCTTCCTTGGCTGACCAGAGAAATCCAGAGCAGCATATGGGCAAAAAGGGGAGCATATAAAAAGTGGAAACGGGGAGAGATTACTAAAGAGGAGTATACCTCCTCTGCTCACGCTTGTAGGGAGGCAGTTAGACAGGCCAAAGCTACCATGGAGCTGAGGATGGCATCCCAAGTTAAGGATAACAAAAAATTGTTTTTTGGATATATAGGGAGTAAAAGGAAGTCCCAGGGTGGAATAGGACCCCTACTAAATGGCCATAAGCAATTGGTGACAGACAGGGGGGACAAGGCTGAACTCCTCAATGAGTTCTTTGCCTCAGTGTTCCTAAGTGAGGGGCAAGACAAGTCTCTCACTGGGATTGTAGAGAGGCAGCAGCAAGGCGCCAGACTACTAAGCGTAGACCCTGAGATGGTGCAGAGGCACCTGGAGGAACTGGATGCGTTTAAGTCGGCAGGCCTGGATGAGCTCCATCCGAGGGTACTGAAGGCACTGACTGACGTCATTGCACAGCCACTGGCGGGAATATTTGAACACTCATGGCACACGGGCCAGGTCCTGGGGGACTGGAAAAGGGCCAATGTGGTCCCCATTTTCAAGAAGGGGAGGAAGGAGGACCCAGGCAACTATAGGCCAGTCAGTCTCACCTCCATCCTTGGCAAAGTCTTTGAAAAAATTATCAAGGCTCACATTTGCGAGAGCCCAGCAGGACAAATTATGCTGAGGGGAAACCAGCACAGGTTCATAGCAGGTAGATCATGCCTGACTAATCTAGTCTTTTCTTATGACCAGGTTACAAAATGCCTGGACGCAGGAGTAGGGGTTGACATTGTTTACTTAGACTTCAGGAAGGCCTTCTATACGGTATCCCACACCATACTGGTGAGCAAGTTAAGAGGCTGTGACTTGGATGACTACACAGTCTGGTGGGTGGAGAATTGGCTAAAGGGTCGTAGCCAGAGGGTCATAGTGGATGGGTCGGTATTGAGTCCTAGTGGACTCCAAGATGAACATGAGTCGTCAGTGTGACGAAGCCATCAGAAAAGCTAATGGCATTTTATTGTGCATTAGCAGATGCATGACGAACAGAATCAAAGAGGTGATACTTCCCCTCTATCGGGCGCTGGTCAGACCGCAGTTGGAATACTGCATGCAATTTTGGGCACCGCACTTCAAGAGGGATGTGGATAACCTGGAGAGGGTCCAGAGAAGGGCCACTCGTATGGTTAAGGGCTTGCAGGTCAAGCCCTATAAGGAGAGACTAGGGCACCTGGACCTCTTCAGCCTCCACAAGAGAAGGTTGAGAGGCGACCTTGTGGCTGCCTATAATTTCATCGTGGGGGCACAGAAGGGAATTGGTGAGACTTTACTCACCAAGGTGCCCCTGGGAGTTACAAGAAATAATGGCCATAAGCTAGCAGAGAGCAGATTTAGACTAGACATTAGGAAGAACTTCTTCATAGTTAGAGTGGCCAAAGTCTGGAATGGGCTCCCAAGGGAGGTGGTGCTCTCCCCTACCCTGGGGGTCTTCAAGAGGAGGTTAGATAGGCATCTAGCTGGGGTCATCTGAACCCAGCACTCTTTCCTGCCTATGCAGGGGGTCGGACTCGATGATCTTTTGAGGTCCCTTCTGACCCTAACATCTATGAATCTATGAAGGGAACTGGTGCTGGCTCCTACCCTGGGGGTCTTTAAGAAGCGGCTCGATGCCTACCTGGCTGGGGTCACTAGAGCCCAGTTTCCCTCCTGCCCAGGCAGGGGGTCGGACTTGAAGATCTACAAGGTCCCTTCCGACCCTACTTCTATGAAAATAATTACATACAAAATGGAAGGCAACTCTTCGGATTAAAGCCCTGATTTAACTGATATTTATTGCACAGTGGAAGTTTTGCTAAACACATAGGTATCAAGACCTAACAGCTCATCTACACTGAGACATTTCCTAGCAGAACTATACTGGTATGACCATTCAGTCATAGTTATGTCAGTAATAAATCCCTGTGTGGGCACACCATTCTGAAATAAGTGACTTTACACCACAATAATTATTCCAGTATACTCAAGTTGGGAAATTTCTCTGTATAGACAACTCCAAGAATATGCAATATGTGAGGTTAGAGAATTAAAACATACTGTAAGAGTCAGATCCTAGTTTCTTTGTGAAAAAGGTATAAGCCCTTTCTCTTGCTTGTAAGTCAAGGCTTCAGCCTGGGTCTTTATCAAAGGTTCAATACCATAACTTCAATAGGGTTTAGACTAGGCCCTTTGCACTTCCAAAAGCAATAGAGGAGTGGGGAAAAGGAGTATGTGGATACTCTTCTCATACTAGGCACCAACTAAAGATATGTCACATAAAGATATATGATAGAAAATTGAAAGTGCAACTATAGCATGGCAAGGCAGATCAGTAGAAGTATTAAATTAGCTGGTGGGCCCAAATTGAAAAAAACATAACAAAAAGGTAGCGGCACAGGTATCTGAGCATGGCTGTGCACATGGGTTCAAATGTCCTGGAATTCTGTAAGGTTTGTTTTCCTGGTGAAAAAAAACTTACCTGGAGACCCTTGAACAAACATCCAAAAGCTTAGCCCCTGAGGAGTAGCGAGGTTGCAGTGCTGACACAGAGGCCCCTGACGCACGTTATACTTAGTATTCTGCATTCTTGGTTTTTATTTTTAAAAAAAATAGGAATTTTGGGGGGTTTATTTTCTTCAGGCTGGGGCTGGCGGCAGCACTGGGCACTTCCTAGTGCTCAGGGCGGGCAGCAGCCTGCTCTCATTCTGTGTGCAGATCCAGGGACATGTATCTCCTGGGAAGAGCCCTGTACAGTCCCCCAGCCCACAGTCCTCCTGGAGGGCATGGAGCAGCAAGAGCCATGCCCCACCCTGCCCCGTGCCCACTGACAGCTCCCCCCACTTTGCTCCCTGCTGCAGCCCCTGGAGTGGCCGATGGGCTGCACTACACCCCTCTCCCCTGCTGCAGCAGCTGCTGCTGGACTGCCCTGGTATTTGGGGGGAGGGGAGGAGGGGTGCACAGCCAGATGTGGGGGGGCCCAGCCCCAATCCTGGCACTGGCACCTCCCACCCTGCCCGGGATCAGAGCCGGGAGCCCCCTACCCCCAGACAGAAGCTCCAGCCCCAGTCCCAGCCCCACCAGGCAGGGCCAGAGGAATCGCTCCCGGGGTGAGCAGAGCTGGGTGCTGGGAGCAGGGCTGAGCTCTCCTGCCTGTCCCCCTCTCTGTGGGGCTCACAGTTCCTGATACCCAGCTCTCAGCTCTGACTCCAGTGCAGCTCAGACCCGGCTGCCCCTGGAGAGATTCCTGCAGCCCCACCCAGCAGGGCTGGAGCTGCTGCTTGGGGTTGCAGGGCTCCAGGCTCTGACCCCAGGTTAGGCTGTGGGAATCTCTCCCAAGGTGGGCAGGTCCAAGCTACACCAGGGTCAGAGCTGAGTGCCGAGGCACTGGGAACTGTGAGCCCCACGGGGTGGGGGCAGGCAGGAGAGCCTGGTCCAGCTCCCAGCTCTGACCCTGGTGCAGCTTGGACCCACCCACCCCAGGACCGAATCCCACCACCCCACTTTGTGGGGCTGGAGCTGCTGCCTGGGGCCACAGGACTCCTGGTTCTGACCCTGGGTGGGGCCATGGGAATTGCTCCTGGGGTGGGTGGGTCTGAGCTGCACCAGGGCCAGAGCCAGGAGCCATCTGCCCCCAGGAAGTGGCTTCAGCCACCCTCCCTCTGCCCCCCACCGCCACCACCACCACCTCTCCCCCCCACCCAGCCCCTGCTCCATGTGTGGCCACCACCATTGCCTCCCCACCCACTTTGACCTGAAACCTGTGGCTCAGGTGACTGGCACTTTTAGTTTACCAGCACCACCCATTTAATCAGTTCAAATCCCTGTTAACCGGCATGAGTGGGGAATGGGCCATTCCCCACTCATGCTGGTACAGGGATTTGAACTGATAAATGGGTGTAAATCAGTAAAAACTGAATTACATAAAAAATCTGGGAATTTATCAGTAAAAAAAGCTGGTAAAAACTGAAAATGCAGAACACTAGTTATACTTAAGGTGTGATTTGTCACAGGGTACCCAACATGTTATTGAAATTACCCCACTCTAAGGGCAGTCTGCCCTGCTCTTGTCTGCCATGCCTTGATGTTAATATAGATAGTGTGGGAGGCTGACCTGATCTTATTATAATGACCACCTGACTTGTGGTCATGGCCTTATGGGCCAATCACATGGCTCAATACCTCCCCAACGCCCTGTCACATGCCACACAGATGGCATCCTTATCAATGTTCAACCAATTTCTGAAACAGATCCTACTGGGCCCTCAGACCCCTCAGTCTCGTGCAACCATTCTCTAGAATCTCCCTATTGTCCCACAGCCCTCCCAGGCTGCTAACGACTGGGGCCCCTGGCTCTGGCTCCATCTCCACTCTGAATCCTCCATCTCTGGCCCCCAGCTCACTCTCAGACCCCTGTTCTGGATCCCTCCTCCTTGTATAGCCTAGCACCAGCCATTGTCATCCTGGGCTACCTGCTGCTTGTTCCCTCCCTCTTGGCTATGGCCCCCCACAAGGACTTTTGGCCTCTCCTAGGCCCGGGACCTGCCTCCAGGCCAGTTGAGACTCTAGGCTCTCAATTCTGGCAGTCTCTCATGGAGAGCTATTTCACCCTTCAGCCCTTCCTGGGCCCTGGCCCCAGCTTGGACGAGTTGAGGTTACCAGGGTCAGTCTGCAAGCATCCACCCTTCTCTCTGTGGGTACACCCTCATGGGGTCCCCCCCCATAGATCATTCCCTCTCTCTGGACTCACCTGGAACCCCCAATAGAGCTTTCTTACCAAAGCCCCGTTTCCTTCTCTGGGCTCATCTGGGCCCCTGTGCTCTGCCACACTCACTGAGTTCATCCAGGCCCTTCCCTAGGTCTCTAACACATCTGGCCCCTCTCTCAGGACTTGCCTAGCTCCTTAACAGACCCACTAACTCTCAGCACCTCTTCCAGGGCTTGCCTGGCCTCTTACTAGGCCTCAGTGCACGTAGCCCCTTTCTCAGGGCTCATCTGGCGTCTCAATAGGCCCAGGCACTCAGTCCCCTTCTCTGGGCTCTGTACCCTACACTGGGTCCCCAGGAACCTCCTCCATCCCCTTAGTTCCTACCCAAACCTCCAGATGTCATTCTCCTTCCTGGAATTCAGGAGTTGCAGCCTTTCTGCTGGGTGATGTTCCCTCACCAGCTCCCAAGCTGTTACTGCCAGCCCTGCTCACAGGCTTTGGGCTTATACCCTGCCTAAGCCCAGCCCTCCTCCAGTCAGCAGTCTCCCTTGCAATCAGATGACTCCCTTGATCAGGCCTAACCTCACCTGCCCACCCTTGGGTCAGCTGACTCTCCAATTAGGCCTGACCCACACCTGTCAGTGGCTAAGCAGGCTGCCTGACCTCTTAAAGTGACAGGCACACCAAGTGCCCTGCCACAAGATTAAACAGTAAAGTTGTAACCCAACCCCATGGTCAATCAATTAATGTTGTGATAAAATGAGGAAGATGTCACAAAGTTATTCCATAAAAAATATTTAATAATTTGTGGCTGATTCCTATAAGGCTATCAATTGAATATGTGGACAGCTGCACCATCTCATGGCTGGAAGCCCCATCAGCTATCGGGGCTCACAGCTGCAGAAGCACACGTGTTTTGTTCAATATCTTCATCAACAATCTGGAAAATATAGTGGTGATGCGTAGAGGGTGCACGGGAGTGTACATGCACCCTGAGAGCACTGGTGCACCACCCTGCTTCCAGGTCAGTGTGCATGGACCACATCCCAGTCAGCGTGATCGGCCACTGGGGGATTCCCCCCACCCAGCTGCTGACTAGCCACTGTGGGGCCAAGTGCCCCCCTGACTCAGGAGGCACCAGTTGCCCATGAGAAGATGGGCTAGAGTACACCCTCAGCAAGTCTGTGGATGGCACCAAGCTGGGGGGAGTAGTAGATATGTAGGAAGGTAGGGCTAGGATTCAGAGAGACCAAGACAAATTGGAGGATTGGACCAAAAGAAATCTCATGAAGTGCAATAAGGACAAGTGCAAAGTCCTGCACTTAGGATGGAATAATCCCATGCACCAGTACTCAGTGGGGACAGGCTGGCTAAGCAGCAGCTCTGCAAAAAAGGACCAGGGGGTTACAGTGGAGAATAAGCTGAATATGAGCCAACAGTGTGCCCTTGTTCTAATGAAGGATAATGGGGCTCTGGATGGGTGGCAGTGGCTTCCTGGGGCTGCCTGTTGCTAGGAGGCCCCACGAGTGGCTCTGCTCCCAGTCTCTGCCATCTGCAAGTGGCCATGGGCACCAGCACCACTGGGACAGGATGGGATGGGACAGTTTCACCCTACCTTACCCCACTGGGGCTGGGAGAGAGGAAGACGGGCAGCTAGAGGCAGTGTGAAGCTTATGCCCACCCCATCCCACAGCTGGCCCCAGCCCCAGCCTGTCCCACAATCTAGGGTCATGATCCTGGTTTGCCCCTGCACTGGGAAGTAGCACGACTACAGCCCTGGCTGCGTGACACTTGCTGGGTGAAGGGGCTAGGCCAGGTTGGAGCTGGGGCTGCTTTCACCTCAACAGCACTCGTGCCCCTTGGTTTGCCCTGGATCTGCACTAAATAAGAATTTTGGACAATTAGAGCAGAATTTCTAAAAATGTTGAGTTTTACTATTGACCTTAAACTAATCAGAGCTTGGCCAACTCTGAATGCTATCAAAAACCCCACCACCAGCTTATGCTTGACATATTTATTGTCTTATTAAAAAGTAACCTTGGATTTCAAAACCAGATTTATGTATTTGTATTATTGCAGTGTGTGAGTAGGTGAAACATTTATTTAGAACCATAAAACAGTATGTCAGAAATTAAATGACCTGCAGTAACATCCAAAACACTTCTGTATCAATTTAGATGTATTGGACTTCCCTGCTTTCCAAGACACATATATAAGTAATCATTAATAGATAATGGGAGAATGGGTCTCTGTGTATTCACCCTTGAAAACTCTCTTGTTCAGGATGGTAAACACATTAGTTGCCTGAAAGAAGAAATCAAGCAAGTTTCCGGCATAGGCAGCTGAAAGTTCAAGAGAGTTATGGAAACAAGTGCTCTAGTTTATCTCTTAGCAAATGAAACTCTTGTGAACGAGGGTGGAATGATGCCTCCTTCAGTGTAAAATGCTAAAAAGAAGCAGTGCGAGAGGCAAAGATGTCTTAGGGTGATATCCTTTACTGAACCAACTATATAGCTGGGATAAAGTTAGACAAATTTTCAAACGCAAGACTTTCTATGTCAGGTTTCAGGTAATTTTCCCAAATTTTCCCAAAAGGGCATATATGAATACATGTTCCCATTTTTCTTGGGGATTATTTTAGCTTGTTTTTTAAATTTGTTTATTCACACACAAACATTTGGTCAGTACACCCCGTAATTACATGGAACTTAAAAACTGCCTGGTCATAAGCACTTAATTTTTCTGCTATCAGATCAGCTTTGGGAAGTAAGCGGGCAGTTGCTGAAGGAGGCATGTTCTAAAGCAACCAAGATCCATCAGCACAGGATGATAGTCTCTTGTGTATGTAGACAAAACGGGGGCCCTAAGTTGAAGCAGTGGGTTTTAAAAAGCACTGCTTCAATTTAGTGCAGATTAAACCCCCGTGTTGTGCACACACCCCACTGACTTACCTGCCTCTCTGAGGCGAGGGCGAGCTGCCAGTGGGCAGAGCAGTCCCTGGGCTGTGGAGGAGGGATGCTGCTGCCCTCTGTGGCAGCAGTGCCCCCCCCCCCCCGGCACCTGCCTGCAGGCACCCGGCTTGGGCAGTCCTGGGGGGCACCGCAGCCACAGACGGAAGCACTGGGCCCCCGTGCAGCTCAGGCAGGCAGGCAGGCAGGCTCTGGGAAAGGCAAAAAAAAGATCAGACTCGCCGCATTTCTTGAGGGGAGCCTGCTTTCCCGGGCTGCTGCCAGGCTGCCTGCAGGGCTTCCTGCAGAGCCCCTGAGCTTCGCTCCATGGCTGTAGGGGCAGCAAAACTCCCCTACACTCCTTGAAGGAGTTTTAGTTTGCTATGCCCCAAGTTATTTAAGGCACATTATGCCGCCAAATTTCCTACAGTGGCTGGAATTAAAGCACGATATGCTGCCAAGGCATGCAAACACTGACACCATTAAAGTGGTGCAAAAGCGTTTAGCTCACTTTAAAGTGTCATGCACACATGGCTCTCATTTCATCTACGCAGGGCCATAATCACTGGAGGAGACATTTGCATGGACTAAATTTGAGCTCTGTGACAATTTTTCTCTCTTACAAAACAGTAAAAGGATCAGATCTAAATTTATTGTAGTCACAGAAATGGTTCCAGTCTCTCTAGATCAGTAAAGCCCACCAGTGGGGACACTGTTAAATCAGTTTAAGAGTGCCTTATTTAAATTAAGCTTAATTCAGCATCAAGTAAGCTGTCATAAAACCCTCTATAATTCAACGTGTTCATGGGGTGTCATGAAGATTTTCTTTTGACATGATTTTCTTTTCTTACTGACATGACATGCATGGTCTTGTTGAAAACCCATATGTTATGCTGTGTTCATTTATGTGGTTTTTATGTCTGTATGGATTATGTTATGATTTCTGTATATATCTTTATAATTTGGGGCATGATTTAGTCAAAGGAACTGAGGAAAAGCAAGTAGGCAAAACTACTAAGTATCTCTTGCCATTTTGTTTTTAGGGCAAGAAGAATTGTCACTCCCAAACACAGGCAGAACGGGCTAGGGATGGGCAACCTACATATTGCCTGCCTATAATAGGAAATTCAACCCTCAATAGTGAAGGCATTTCAGAATAATAGGCCATTAGCTACAGGAATTCCAGGTGTCCCTGGAAAAAAATAATTTTCTAGAGGATTCTGAGACTCATGAGCAATTAGGACAATGCTGATGGGACAGGACAGTCTTGGAGGTATTTTGGGGGCTATATACTGGCAGGACTCTCTGAAAAATAAGGTTGCAGCCAGTTAAGAGACTAAGAATCCTTGCTTCCCTTTTTGTTTTGTCCTCAAACTATATAGTCAGGTTTTCTTGTATAATGTTTTTCTCCTATATAATAAAAAACTTTTGTTGTTTTGTCTGCTTACTGGGCATGTCTACACATGCATTTACTGTGCAGTAAGTGGCTTTTATGGTGCCATCTACACTTGCAGGCATTACAGTGCAGTAATTCTGTGTGTGGACTAACTTGGGACTAAAGTTAGTCCCAAGTCAGTCCATACAAACAGGGTTACTGAGCAGTAAGGCATCTACACATGCCTTACTGTCCAGTAACTACTCAAGCAGGTAGCAAATTTACTCCCATCATGCAGGTAGCAAATTTATGCCCATATTGGCATAAGTTGCCACAGATACTGCGCAGTATGGGGGTGCATGTGTAGATGTGCACCCACACTGAGCAGTAATGTTTTGTTATTATGCAGTAACCTAAGTTACTGTGCAGTAACAGGTTGCATGTGTAGACATGCACAGTTTGCCTGTGGTAGAGAGTCCTCCCAAGGATTGCAACCTTGACGCGGGACAGGTTTATGTGCTGCCAATGATCTCAAGAGATGCAATCTGAATTTTTGTACTCTTGATAGGATCACTTATGGCAGCCAGGTCAAGAGTATGGTTACCAGAATAAAAGCAATCCAAAAATAAAAATAGTAGTCCCCAGTGGTGGAGCAGGTAGATGAAGAAAGAATACTTCACAATGACTGTAAAGGCAGATGAAGGCTGCTGTAAAATGGAAATCTCTGGACATCTAGGTTTTCCTTGTCATTGGATTAATGTTTTCTTCCCTCAAAGTATTGTGCAGCTGTTGCTGTGCAATAGCACCCTCAAGTTAAAAGAAGACATATGCACCTTCCTTCAACAAGTCCCACAGAAATGGATGAGTTGTGACAGAGGAAGGTGCTAATGATTACAAGAAGCTCCAAGTCATGGACCTGCACAGACACAATGATAATTTGGTGGTTGTTTTTTGTGCTTGGAATTGAAACACATGTATAATTCAGCAGCTGCGATCATGGCTGACCAGGACTATTTAGGCTTCACTCTGCTCACCCCAAATGGAGAGAGGACTAGAAAAGTTTTCCTAAATGTACTTTGTCTTATTTTACCTGACTGGAAAACCATGTCCAGTAGAATCACTCTGAGATCCAAATCAAGTAATGAAGTTTGCAACCTGGAATGTCTCCATCCTGATGGACAACCCTAACAGTGACAGACTGGAACACAACACTCATGGCCAGAGAACCTGCACAATTTGATATTAACACTGCTGTACTCAGTGAGACCAGATGCAGAGGAGAGGGGCAGCTTGCAGGGCATGGTGGTGGCTAAATCTTCTTTTGGAAAGGAAAAGTCAAAGGCCAGATACATTCACAGTGTTTTTTTTGCTATCAAGACCGATATTGTTACTTAGATGCCAGAACATCCAGTTAGTATCAACAAGCATCTTGTAACCCTTCATTTTCAACTGACCAACAGCAAATGTGCAACAGTCATCAGTGCATATGTCTCTAACCCTTGAAGTAGATGACAAATAATTCTATTCTAAATGACCAAGTCCTATCATCTGTCCTCAAAAAATATAAGAGAATTCTTTTGGCATTTTTAAGGAACACTTGGAAAGGAAAAGGTGGCAAAGTAAATTTAAATGGAATTCTTCTCCTGAGCAAGTGTTCAGAACATGTTCTCATCATCGTGAACTCCTTATTCCACCAAAGCAACAAAATAGAAGACATCATGGATGCACCCCCGCTCAAAACACTGGCATCTGATTGACTACATCACAGTGCATGCCCAAGATTGTTGTGACATCTGTATCAGAGCTATGACTAGTACAGACAACTTTTCAACGGATCATCATTTGATATGTTCTGCCATGTCCATTCATATTGCTCCAAAATTACAAATAAAAGAATCAACCAAGGAAGAAGTTCAGTACTGAGTGCTTAAAGGACCTGACTAAAAGTAATCATCTCCAGCAGTGCCTCAGTGAGAAACTGTGATCTCCCTGATGATCTAGACACCATTAATCACTAGGAGAGCCTCAAGAAATGCATCCACGAGGCATGCAAATAATCTTCAGACTTCTCCACAAAGAAACATCAAAACTGGTTTGATAAGAATGATAGGGAAATATAAGTTCTCATTGACAGAATAAGGAAAGCCTTCAAAGTGTAGCAGAATTACATCAACTCCAAAACAAAATCAATACATGTATTGCTACATTAAAGCCAAGACCCAGAAAAAAGATCAAGAACAAAAGAACAAGTGTTGGGAGGGTAAAGCAAAAGAGTCAGAAGTTTGTTGACAGCCATGACCTGCATACTTTACACGGGCCAAGACTATCTTTGGGCAATCACACAAAGATACATCCCTCTGATACCCAAGGCTGAAACAGCACTCTTTAAAGACCACTTCACCATCAATGCAATGTGGAAGGAGCACTTTCAAGAGTCCCTGAAAAAAAGATTCTAATGTTGAAAACAATGCCACTGAAGCCATTCCACCACTCTGCATTAAGGACTACTTTGAAAATCCACCCACTTATCAAGAGGCTTTGAAAGCCATTAGCAGTTGAAGAGCAACAAAGCATGTGGTCCTGATGCAATACCAGTTAAAATTTATAAGCAAGGTGGAAAGTCTTTCTCCAATGACATTCTATTATTATGAAAATCTGGAAACATTAACAAATATTCAGTGACTCGAAAGATGTTAGGATCATTACCTTATTTAAGAAAGGAGATAGATCAGGTTGCAGCAGTTATTGTGGTATTGCACTCCTGTCCATAGCTGGAAACATCTTCACCCACATTCTCAATAGACCCAGTTTCCTTGCTGAGGAGATTCTAACCTTAACCTGAGTTACAATATGGTTTCAGATGACTCAGAGGCACAGTAAATATGATCTTTGTTACTAGACAGCTGCAGAAGTTGACAAGCTGGCTGATGGCAACATCCTGAAGGACAGCCAGCATGGGTTTGTTGCAGGTAGGTCTTGTCTGACCAAGCTCATCTCCTTCTATCATCAGGCAACATTACCTGGACAAGGGAGAAGTGATTGACATCATATATCTGGACTTTAAAAAAGCCTTTGATCTGGTGTCCCATGATCTCCTCATGGAAAAATTGACCAACTGTGGCCTCAGCTACGTCAGAGTCCAATGGCTGGGAAATTGGCTCCAAGGTCGGACCCAGAGAGTGGTAGTCAATGGAAGTGAGTCATTGTGGTGCTCCGTGACCAGTGGTGTCCCCCAAGGCTCCATCCTTGGATCGGTTCTCTTTAACATCTTTATCAACGATGTGGACACTGATGCTTCTCAAGTAAATCTCAGGATGTCATCCTCCCACTGTACTTGGCCTTGGTGAGGCCGCAGCTGGAGCACTGAATCCAATTCTGGGCTCCACAATTCAAGAAGGATATGGAGAAGCTTGAGAGAGTCTGGAGGAGAGCCACATGCATGATCAGAGGACAAGAGAATAGGCCTTATGAAGAGAGGCTGAGAGCCATGGGACTCTTCAGCCTGGAAAAGCGCAGGGTCAGGGATGATCTGGTGGCAGCCTCTAAGTACATAAGGGGTGTGCATCAGGATCTATGGGAATGTCTGTTCACCAGAGTGCCCCAAGGGACAACAAGGACCAATGGTCGCAAATGCCTCCAAGTCCATTTTAGGTTGGACATAAGGAAAAACTTTACTGTCCCCCCAAGGCCTGGAATAGACTCCCTCCAGGGGTGGTGCAGGCACCTACCCTGGACTCTTTTAAGAAATGTTTGGACACTTATCTTGCTGGGATCCTTTTACCCTAACTGACTTTCTGCCCCTGGGGCAGGGGGCTTGACTTGATGATCTTTCGAGGTCCCTTCCAGCGCTAATGTCTATGAAATCTAAGAAGTGCCACAAGCAACACTAGATTTTTACATAGCCTCCATTGACCCCACACCTTTGGAGTCAATCAACAGAGTGACCCTATAGAAAATCCCGATGATATTTGGATGCCTGCCAAAATCTGTTACTATTATTAGACTTCTTCACAATGACATGACAGCAATCATCCTAAACAGTGGTGTGGAAGTGGAGCCCTTCACTGTTAGAACTGGAGTCAAGCAAGGATGTGTGGTTTCACCAATACACTCTTTTCCATCCATATTGCAGCTATTCCACATCTCATTGCTGAAAGACTTCCATCTCAAGTCAGCATTCACTTATCCATGGGCAGAAATTTCTTTAACATCAACCATTTACATCCCTAATCCAAGATAACGAACACCTCCATTACTGAGCTTCAATATGCTGACAACTGTGTTGTGTATGCTCATTCAATTGAAGAGATCTAGGTCATTCTTGACAGATTTTGTGAAGCATATGAAATGTTTGGACTTGCTGTCAGTTTAATGAAAGCTAAGATCAAACCAACCCATCCCAAATCAATTAGCTGCTCCTCCACATATTACAATTAGAGAGCAATCCTTGGAGAATCCTTGTTGAGCATTTCTCCAACCCGGGCAGCCACTTTTCCCAAAAAGTAAACTTATAGTACTGTATTCAATACCAGATAAAATCTGCCAGTGCTGCCTTCTCCAAAATAATTTCTTTGATGGTCATGACATCAGGATCCAAACCAAACTTCTCATTTTTCAGGCTGTTGTCACCCCTACCCCATTGTATGGGTGTGAAACTTAGATGTCATATTGCAAGCACCTGAAGGCTTTGGAAAAATCTCCATAACAACTGTAAGGACAGAAGAACAAACTCCAGCATTCTGTGTCAAGAAAACACCAACAGCAATGAAATGATGTTTACATGGCACCAG
Organism: Alligator mississippiensis; assembly: GCF_030867095.1. NCBI lineage: Eukaryota > Metazoa > Chordata > Crocodylia > Alligatoridae > Alligator > Alligator mississippiensis. The sequence continues at coordinate 225,893,769 of NC_081826.1, read as the reverse complement.
CTGTATTGGACAGGACGTTATAAAGATGCCTGACAAACAGCTCCCAAAAGTTACCCTATACTTCCAACTCACTGATGCTCACTGCTCTAGAGGATGGAAAACAGAAGAGATTCAAGGACACCTTGAAGGCCAATGTGAAGAAATGAGATATTAATATCAATATCAATATCTGGAAGACATGAGTGTTGAATTGTCCCCAATGGCACTGTGATGTACAACAAAGCCTTGACCATGTTAAGCAAACTCATCTCACTATGAAGGTGGATAAATGAGAGAGACAAAGGGAAAAAGCTGTGACCTGACATCACTAGGATTTATATGTGATGTCTGCAAACATGTGGATCTTGGATCAGTCTTCTATGGACCCACCAGTGACTTCCTTATTTACTGGAAGACTGTCATCCTTGTATTGGGGACTATTGAGGACAGTAAAGAATGCTGTCAGAGTGAGTGATATTCCAGGCTAACCCATTCTATGGAAAAGGGGGACCTGACATTCTTCACAACCGAAGGGGAAACTAACTGGAGTGGCAGTTTTCCATGGTGCAGCTGTAAGGTCTGGTATAAAAGCAGTGGAGCAGAAGCTTGAAGGGATAAGGAGTTACCCCAGGTAAAACCTTGGTTTGTTCCTTGGGACAAGCAACAGGACAGCAGGGAGAAACCTGGGGCTCCAGGGGTACCCTGCAGTCAGATTTGTGACACCAACCTGAACTAAACAATTGTCACTTTTGTACAAGTACTACAGCCTGCAAAACTTCCATTGCTACTTACAGAATAAAACAAATCTTGACAGAAATAAACATTCAAGGACTTCCAGGTGCAATAAGCACTTCTAAGGTTTCATACCCCACCTGTACACAAGTTCAATTTGAGACTATTCCATTTTTATCTAAAGCACTCAAACATGCAGGAAGAGCTGCAGTTGCCTCCTTTCATAAAAGCAGGTAAAAATTATGATTCATTGGTTCTTGAATGGAAATCCTTAGGGTTATCAGAATCACAACAGCTGGCAAGAGAGTATACACGCAGCAGACTCTTCTAGACAGGAAAATTGAGACTCCTACAAGATCCAAACAGCTCTTTCCACATAATATGAACAGTCTACCCATTTAAACAAGTGAAAGCTTAAAATTAGGTTGCTATAAATATCACTGATCCCAATGTCAAATAAACGGGAAATTCAATTAACTCAGATTGGTACCCAAAAAATACCACTTTCTGAAAATAAGATAATGATGGAATGCTGTATGGGTTACTAAATTAGGCATTTTGTCAGCAGATCAGACAAAGAGATCGTGACTGTCAGAAATGAATGTCAGAATCTCTTCAGTTCAAATGTGGCAGCTGTTTGTACAGGCTTGTTGAAATCACCATGAAACCTGAACCACAGTGGGGCAAGCCTACGAAACAAAATAGCCTGAAAAGAGCAGCTGTGTCTATGAGCTCAGCTTCCATGCTGTTCAACTGTGAACTTCTTGTACCCACACTGAGAGTTCTTACCAACCTCAAAACTATGTAAACTCTATTAACTCTATAGACCCTAGAGATGCTCTGGGGAGAGCTAGAGGAGCATTAAAAAACTTACCTAATCAGAAAGCTCAGATTCATTTACCTAGCAGATTTTTCAACACAAACCCACCAGACAAGCAGTCACTGACAACTTAACTGGTAGCCAGCTAGAGTGGATGCCTCACTGACAGTTGCTGAGGCAGTGTTTGATATTGTGTCTCAAAAGCAAAGATTAGCTTACAATCCAAATGACTCATTTTATAGCCAAAGCCTTTGCTCTCATACACGCACAGTGAAGGCTACCAGGGATCTGTTCAATATGTTTCCTGCCCCTAAGTAACAGGGGCATAAATAGAAAGCAAAACCCACTGCCAAGTTCATAGCTGTCTTTGTACGCGTTGTTGTTACATGTTTATTATTAGAGGGCTCAAAGAAAGACCCTTCAGAGAAAATTTGCCATTATCTCAGATATAAAAATGGAAAATTTTGTTATACAAAGACCCTGAAATTGGCCTAAACCTTCCTTGAAGTACCAGCAAGCCACTAACTTCTCATTCAGTTTTTATTTTAATTTTTTTTCCCTTTTACTTATGCAGAAATCCCTGAAGAGACTTCTATACACAAACACAACTTGTTCAGGCATCCAAACATGCCCAGATACCAGGAAGAGCTGTCTAGATAAAACCACTGGATTCTACACACTCTCTAAGGGCATCTATAGACATGCTCCAGGAGGCAGGGGGTCTCTAATTAGTGAGCCACGCTAATTAAAAGCCCCAAGCATCACATGTATCAGAGTCCTTATGGTAAAAAATGGCGGCGGGCTATTTTGAACTAAACAAACTTCAGTTCAAAGTGTCCCACTGCCATTTTTCCCTCGCTGAGATGCTGATACATGTGACGCTGGAGGCTACTGGAGCGCGTTAATTTCCACACTCCAGCAGACTCGGTTAATCAGGTCTGCTCCAATGCACTGGATTTATAGCGCATCAGAGCAACTTCCCAACATGTGTGTAAGTGCCCTAAATCACCAAATGTACCTGATTTGTGCTTTGTTCTACTAAAGCTTAAAGGTGCTGTGAGGTGTAAATCAAGGGCAAATGCACATGTTCAGTTAAAAGCTGGAGTCTATAGGACCCAATTCCCAAGTCCAAGCTGACCTAGTGTTTGCATAGGAGCTAGGTATGGAGGAGGGACACACTGACTCTTCATACATTTTGTAATGTTTGCAACCATGGAGGTAAATAAGATAAACTATCACAACTTGCACTTTGTGGGCTTAGTGCTATCATAGCTCAAAATATACCCCATCTGTGAGGACTGTAATTTTCCAAACTACTTAACTAGACCTAGGCAGTGGCAATTCTGTCTTGCACAGTATTTCAAGATTTTGAAGGCTGTTTTCATTCCAAATTTGAATAAAAAAGAAATTTCTGCTAATCAAATCTGAAACAAAAAAAAAGGAAAAGAAGAAATGGGCTCAGCTAGCTGACCCAGAGCTGTGGGCCCAGGAAGTCCAGGATTCCCTACTAAGCCACCAAACAGGATGCCTAGAAGCCAGGCAAGTGAGCTGGCAAGAAACCAAGTGAATTTGCATCAGAACTTTGACTAGATTCCATCAGATTGTTGTTGAGAATTATTTGAACAGTCTCTGAAAATCTTTCTGAGCTTAATAAATAGAAATATTTTTTCAGTTGAAATATGCCAACATTTTATTCTTCTACTTCTTCTGGCAACAGGCGAAGTATCAAAACCAGTTTATGCTCAGCTTCAGTGTAAGTGAATTTCCCACTATATTTGAATTTTATACTCTGAAGTTATGTTATTTTGGTAGTAGACCTGGTTAAAAAAAGCCACAATATTTTTTAAATATGGGAAAAGTGTACTTTTAACCTCTTCTGGAGAATGAACGTCTGAAAACAGGATCTTAGCCTAGAACTGGTTATACTTTGTTAAGCAGAACTATCGTTATAAATGATAATTTATAGTACCTCCATCTGAAGAGCTCAGAGATGTTTACATTCACTAATCTGTTCTAACAATACTAATGCTTATTAATAAAGTGTTATATCTACATAGTACATAGTTATATACAACAATCAAATGCCATAGTTATGAGTAAAACTCAGATTTCTAACTAAGTCTTGGATTGTGGAATAATGGAAATTGGTCCAGCAATTGAAACATAAGACTGCAAGAAGTGAAGCTACTAACCACATGTTCTAGACCAGGAGTCAGCAACCTGTGGCCTTCAGGCCAGATCTAGCCCATGGACATAGAGCTTTGGTATTGGGGAGACAAGGGGTAGTAGTGGTAGTGTCCTAGTGCCATCCCTCTTTTTTCCAACCTGAGGTGGGTCATTCTGGTCCGCAGCCAGAAAAAGTTGCTTATCCCTGTTCTAGACTAAAAATCCTTGCTTCAGGCCCCTTTGAAATCTACTTTATTATCATGACATGCTTTGAATTTAGGTTTCTTTAGCTAGGATCAAAAAGTTTTCTTCATTATTCCAATTACTTTTCAGGTAGCAAGAGAATAGATTTTCCCAAGCTCTACCACTTCAATGCCATAGTATATTTGTATTATTTAATGTATAGTTTTCCCTTATAAATGTCTCCTTTCAGGCCTTGTGCTTATTTAATTGGTTTAGCTGGACATTTTGATTGCTTCCTTTACTTTGCTGACCAAGTTGGCTATCACATGTGCAACCATTCTACGGTTACTCAGAAACATGCTTTGGGGCCTTCTGCTTAGCCATATTTCTGCAGCTAGGCATAGGCCCCTTGAAAATGGCTAACACTAGCAATGCTACTGACTATAGCCTGGTGGTTAAAGAATGCAAGATTCATGGGGTTAACAAGGAGGAGAATCTCTCTGTAGTCTAAAAATGAGGACACTCAGCTTGATGGGGAGGCAGTTTTGGCTTCTGTTCCCTATTTTCAAGAAAGTACATTTTATTCAATGACTGTTTAAAGCAAAACAAATCAACAGTCCCTGGAACCATAACAAAGATGCCACCTTTCCAATAAAGTACATTCACCACTATGGTATAGCATCACCTGTCATCTTACTCACACTCTCCCTGGCATCATAAATCTTACAGTCTTCATCGTGTAGCACCATATTTTCAACAAGAGGGGTGAAGAGTGTCTTCTGTTAGGATTTCATAGATTTTCATAGACATTAGGGCTGGAAGGGACCTCGGAAGATCATCGAGTCCAGTCCCCCGCCCAAGGGGCAGGAAATCAGCTGCAGTCATAGGATCCCAGCAAGATAAGCATTCAATTTACTCTTGAAGGTGTTCAATGTAGGTGCTTGAACCACCTCCGATAGCAGGCTATTCCAGACCTTGGGGGCTCGGACAATAAAGAAATTTTTCCTTATGTCCAGCCTGAAACTGTCTTGCAGTAGTTTATAACCATTCGACCTTGTCATCCCTTGGGGTGCTCTGGTGAACAAACATTCCCCCAGATACTGGTGGTCACCCCTGATAAACTTATAGGTGGCCATCAGATCACCCCTGAGCCTGCACTTTTCCAGGCCAAAGAGCCCCATAGCTCTCAGCCGGTCATCGTAAGGTCTGTTTTCCTGACCTCTGATCATGCACGTGGCTCTTCTCTGGCCTCTCTCAAGCTTCTCCACATCCTTTTTGAATTGTGGGGCCCAAAACTGGACACAGTACTCCAGCTGCGGCCTCACCAAGGCCAAGTACAAGGGGAGAATGACGTCCTGGGATTTGCTTGAGAAGCATCTATAGATGCAAGCCAGCGTTTTGTTCGCTTTATTAGCTGCAGCATTGCATTGAAGGCTCATGTTCATCTTGTGGTCAATGATGACCCCCAAGTCTCTTTCTTCCGTAGTGCTAGCCAGCGTAGCACTGCCGAGCCTATAAGGATGCTGCAGGTTTTTCTTCCCAAGGTGGAGAACCTTGCATTTTTCAGTGTTAAACACCATCAGGTTCTCATCCGCCCATTGGCTGAGCCTGTCCAGGTCAGCCTGGATCATCCTCCTGTCCTCAGGTGTGGATGCTTTGCCCCTAAGTTTGGCATCATCAGTGAACTTGGCCAGTCCACTTCTGACTCCAATGTCCACATCATTAAGGAAGATGTTGAACAATATGGGTCCAAGGACAGAGCCTTGGGGGACCCCACTGGTCACAGGGCACCATGACGATTGACTTCCACCAGTTACCACCCTCTGGGTCTGACCACGGAGCCAATTTCCCAGCCAGCAGATCGTGGTGGATCCAAGGCCAAAATTGGCCAGTTTCGCCAAGAGGTGATCATGGGATAGGAGATAGAAGGCTTTTTTGAAGTCAAGATATATGACATCAATCTCTTCTCCCTTGTCCAGGTGATAGGTCACCTGGTCATAAAAAGAAATGAGATTGGTTAGGCAAGACCTACCCGCAACAAACCCGTGCTGGCTACTTTTCTAAGACCTTCTGGGGATAGTTTGCCAGGCTGATGGGCCTGTAGTTTGCTGGATCCACTTTCCTCCCTTTCTTGAAGATAGGCACCACATTGACCTTCTTCCAGTCTTCGGGCACTACACCAGAGTGCCAGGAGTTCTCAAAGATCCGTGCCAGGGGCTGGGCTATGATGCTCACTAGCTCCTTGAGTACCCTGGGGTGAAGATTGTCAGGGCCAGCTGACTTGAAGCTATCCAGCCTCTCAGGGTGTTCCTTCACAAGGTCAACATTGATGGAGGGCAGGGGATCTCCCTCACCCAGACCTCCCTGTCCCATAGTGGGACTCTTCAAAGGCAGGAGACATTGCAGCAGGCAAGAGGGCCTAGAATCCAGGTCTCCTATTTCCTGGCCAAGTGCTCTAACTGCAAGGATATTACAAAAAATCCAGTATCATCTTTACTTTTTTCTCTGGCTATGTTTTTGAATGAAAATGGTTGTGGCTGCTGCAATGTGTGCTGATCTCAGTGCTGACAGAGCTTTTTGAGCATGTTTAACAAGCCATGTCTGCCAAATTGGTCCTCCTGGGGGATTTGGGTATAGCGATGCCCAAATATGTGTATCCCAACGCACTCAGGTACCAAAAGAAATAAATGTTAAGATTCTCAGCTCAGCCAAAATGCAAAACAGTGAGACTTTAGACACACTAAAGCACTTTGCTGGCAAAAATTTAGATACCTAACAAGATAGACAGGGGATTTTGCAAACTGCAATCTTGAATTTAGGCTCATAAATTCCAACAAAGTCCTTTTTTAGTGTGTCTCAGTACTCACTGCAAGTGTCTGCATCAAGAGCTCATGGACAAGGATGTTCTGCAGTCACTTGTAGCACAGGTTTAGAAGCACTGTTAAGAGTCTGGCATGCTTCTGAAAGCAGTGCTAGAAGTTCCCAGTACCATTCCACCCCCAAACCCCAGTCACATTTTTTCAATCAAGCAGCACATGTGGGGTGGGAACAAGTGAGCAGGACTTGTTTCTCAACAGCACTCAGGGTTACCGCAAAAGACATGCAAGCATATCACTGAGTGCCCAGTTAGGTTTTGGAATTTCTAGTCATGGAGCCAAGTACATAAGATAGGCATGGTGCCACTGAATGTCACCATATCTAAGTCTGCTTTTGGATCTGGGACTAAGTATAAATATAGCTTACTCTACATTGAAAGTAGAGTAAGCCAGACTTCCACAAAAGGCACGCTAAGATTGTAGATGTTACAAATTCACTATGAAGTAGACTGACTTTACCCCAAAGTAAAAGTGCCATGTGGATATACAGCATGCAAACTTACTAGCACTAGTAATCCCTCTTAATGATCAAGTTTTTTCAGAAATTTAACTGTAGACATGTGTAACTAACACCTATTTACCAGTCATGAAATTACTCATCTAGCAATTCCATCCCTGGTGTAGCTGTCTGCTCAAAATAAACCTGTTTCCCCATCAGCTACATAGATTTATAGATGTTAGGGTTGGAAGGGACCTCAATAGATCATCGAGTCTGACCCCCTGCATAGGCAGAAAGAGTGCTGGGTTCAGATGACCCCAGACAGATGCCCATCTAACCTCCTTTTGAAGACCCCCAGGGTAGAGAGCACCACCTCCCTTGGGAGCCCATTCCAGACTTTGGCCACTCTAACTGTGAAGAAGTTCCTCCTAATGTCCAGTCTAAATCTGCTGTCTGCTAACTTATGGCCATTATTTCTTGTGACCCCGACCCCTCCCCGGGGCGCCTTGGTGAGTAGAGCTTCACCAATTCCCTTCTGTGCCCCCATGATGAATTTATAGGCAGCCACAAAGTCGCCTCTCAACCTTCTTTTGGGGAGGCTGAAGAGGTCCAGGTGCCCCAGTCTCTCCTTGTAGGGCTTGGCCTGCAAGCCCTTAACCATACGAGTGGCCCTTCTCTGGACCCTCTCCAGGTTATCCGCATCCCTCTTGAAGTGACCAAAACTGCACACAGTATTCCAACTGCAGTCTGACCAGCGCCCAATAGAGGGGAAGTATCACCTCCTTGATTCTGTTTGTCATGCATCTGCTGATGCATGATAAAGTGCAGTTAGCTTTTCTGATGACTTCATCACACTGATGACTCATGTTCATCTTGGAGTCCACTAGGACTCTGAGATCCCTTTCCGCTTCCGTGCCACCAAGCAGGTCGTTTCCTAGGCAGTAGGTGTGCTTTCCTACCTAGGTGCAGCACTTTGCATTTCTCCTTGTTAAATTGCACTCTATTGTTTTCTGCCCATTTGTCCAACCTGTCCAGGTCTGCCTATAGTTGTTCCCTGCCCTCCGGTGTGTCCACTTCTCTGCACAGTTTTATGTCATCCACAAACTTGGACAGAGTACACTTCACTCCCTCATCCAAGACACTGATGAAGACATTGAAGAGTGTCGGTCCAAGGACCGAGCCCTGAGGGACCCCACTGCCCACGTCCTTCCAGGCCGATACCGACCAGTCCACCACCACTCTCTGTGTACAACCCTCTAGCCAACTTGCCACTCACCAGACTGTGTAATCATCCAAGTCACAGCCTCTTAACTTGTTCACCAGTATGGGGTGGGATACCATATCGAAGGCCTTCCTGAAGTCTAAGTAGATGATGTCAACCCCTACTCCTGCATCCAGGTGTTTTGTAACCTTGTCGTAAAAAGAAACTAGATTAGTCAAGCATGATCTACCTGCTACAAACCCGTGCTGGTTTCCCCTCAGCATAATTTTTTCTGCTGGGCTTTCACATATATGAGCCTTAATAATCTTTTCAAAGACTTTGCCAAGGATGGAGGTGAGACTGACTGGCCTATAGTTGCCTGGGTCCTCCTTCCTCCCCTTCTTGAAAATAGGGACCACATTGGCCCTTTTCCAGTCCTCCGGGACCTGGCCCATGTGCCACGAGTGTTCAAATATTCTTGTCAGTGACTGTGCAATGACATCAGCCAGTGCCTTCAGTACCCTCGGATGGAGCTCATCCGGGCCTGCCGACTGAAGCACATCCAGTCCTTCCAAGTGACTCTGCAACATCTTAGGGTCAACACTTGGTAGTCTGGCACCCTGCTGTTGTTTCTCTACAATCCCATTGTGAGACTTGTCTTGCCCCTCGTTTAGGAACACTGAGGCAAAGAACTCATTGAGCCTTGTCCCTCCTGTCTGTCACCAATTGCTTTTGCCCATTCAGTAGCAGTCCTATTCCACCCTGGGCCTCTCTTTTACTCACTATATATCTGAAAAACAATTTTTTGTTATCCTTAACTTGGGATGCCATCCTCAGCTCCATGGTAGCTTTGGCCTTTCTAACTGCCTCCCTACAACTGCGAGCTGAGGAGGTATACTCCTCTTTAGTAATCTCTCCCTGTTTCCACTGTTTATATGCCCTGCTTTTTGCCCTTAGGCTGCTCTAGATTTCTCTGGTCAGCCAAGGAAGCCTCTTGGCCCCTTTCCCACCTTTCCCCCACATTGGGATTGTCTCCCTCTGTGCCCAAAGGATCGTTTCCTTAAGGCACAGCCACTCTTCCTGGGCTCCCATCTCGCCTAATCTCTGACTCTGCAGTGCATCATTGACTAAAATGTCAGGTGCTTGAACAAAGCCTATGGCAGGCAGGCAGCTTGGGAGAGCTGATCATATGCCTGCTCTTTACTACAGAGCACAATCCAAGTTTAAATGACTCTGTACTGAATCATATTGTGTGTCTGCATTCAAAGGCTACGTACCGGTATTCAAGAAGCCTGAGGTGGAAGTGCTCTAACTTTCAAGCTTTATTCTAAGCTCTCAAGGTTAGGTCAGGAGCAAACGGAATGCACGTTAGCCCTTGGGGAGGGTGGAGGACCTGGAGCCTGCCTATATGTCCCAAGCCCAGCAGGTGCGGGGGGGGAGGGGGGGGGTCTTGCATGCCTCCTAGAATACCTCATAGGCTACCTGGGCTGCCAAAGATTCCCAAGTGGAGCCAAATGACCAAGCCACCTGTGAAGTCATCACCAGTATGGGTAGGTGATGACGTGGTGAGTGCATGGGGTATCTCCCTCAACTTGTCTACCATGCCTTGGTTGTAAGAAGAAAGGCGGGTCCTCAGTTGCTATGGGTACTTTTGTTGGTGCACTTGTGTTGTGATGGCTTTTGGGGCTCCTCCTCCCCTACACCCTGTCCACACACCAACCACTATCATGACAGAGACAGCAGGCCTGCTCTTAGGCTACTTGGGTCAGATGTCAATGGCCCACGCCCAGTTCCAATGCCGCCGAGATCCGGATTGGCTTTAGGACATAAGTTATCAAGATCATTCTTATTCAACCTGTGGGATTTTAGCCCAGCTTAAAAAATAATAAATGAATTCCTAGGTTTCATAGTTTCATAGTTGGTAGGGTCAGAAGGGACCTGATCAGATCATCAAGTCTGACCCCCTGCCATAGCAGGAAAAAGTACCAGAGTCAAACGACCCCAGCGACGTGTCCATCTAACCTCCTCTTAAAGACCCCCAGGGTAGGAGCCAGCACCGCTTCACTTGGAAGTTGGTTCCAGATCCTAGCCACCCTGACAGTGAAGTAGTGTGTCCTGGTGTCTAGCTGAATCTACCCTCTGCCAGCTTGTGACTGTTATTTCTAGTCACTCCTGGTAGTGCTCAGCAGAACAGGGCCTCCCCCAGTACCTGCTGGTCGCCTCTGACTACTTTGTAACAGGCCACTAGACCCCCCCTCAGCCTTCTCTTGTGGAGGCTGAACAGGTTCATGTCCCTTAGCCTCTCCTGTAGGGTCTGCCCTGCTGCCCCCGATCATGCAGGTGGTCCTCCTCTGAACCCTCTCAATGCTGTCCACATCTCTCCTAAAGTGTGGCACCCAGAACTGGATGCAGTACTCCAACTGTGGCCTGACCAGTACTGTATAGAGGGGGAGGACCACCTCCTTGGAGCTGCTTGAGATGCATCTGTGGATGCATGGCAAGGTGTGGTTGGCCTTCCTGACCGCGTCCCCACACTGTTGGTCCATGTTCATTTTGGCATCAATAATGATTCCAAGATCCTTTTCTGCCTCTGCACTGACAAGAAGGGAGTTCCCCAGCCTGTAGGTATGCTGCTGGTTCTTCCTCCCCAGGTGCAGCACCTTGCACTTGTCAGTGTTGAAATCCATCCTGTTCTCATCTGCCTACCCCTGTAACCTGTCTAGGTCCAATTGCAGACTATTCCTCCCTTCTAGTGTGCCCACATCCCCCTACATCTTAGTGTTGTCAACAAATTTGAATAGGGTGCTTTTTACCCCTTGTCCATGTCACTGATGATGTTGAACAACGTGGGTCCGAGGACCGAGCCCTGGGGGACCCCACTGCCCACATCCCTCCAGTTTGAAAATGACCCATCCACCACCACTCTCTGGGTGCGGCCCTCCAGACAGTTAGCGACCCATTTGACTGTGTAGGTGTCAACGCCACAGTCCCCTAGTTTTTTAATGAGAATGGGGTCAGAAACAGTGCCGAAGGCCTTCCTAAAGTCCAGAAAGACTACGTCCACTGCTACCCCTGCGTCTAAGGATTTTGTGACCTAGTCATAGAAAGTCACCAGGTTGGTCTGACAGGACCTGCCTCTAATAAACCCATGTTGGTTGCCCCTAAGCATAATCTCCCCTGCTGGCCTCTCATGAACATATGCCAGGATAATTCTCTCAAAAGCTTACCCAGGATCAAGGTAAGACTAACTGGCCTATAGTTCCCTGGGTCCTCCTTCCTTCCTTTTTTGAAAATGGGAACCACATTGGCCCTTTTCCAGTCCTCTGGCACCATGCCAGAGCACCACGAGTGTTCGTAAAGCCATGCCAGGGGTCCCACAATGATCTCTGCTAATTCCCTCAGCACTCTGGGGTGGAGGTCGTCAGGACCAGCTGATTTAAATATATCCAGTCCCTCCAGAAGTTCCCTGACTCGATCCTCACTGACCCTAGGCTTGGGTCCGTCTCCTCTGGGGCCTGAAGGGGTCCCGGCGGACGGGTTAATCTGGTCCCTGCTCAGGAAAATGGAGGCAAAGAAATTGTTAAATAAGTTAGCCTTGTCATCTGGTGTGACAACCAGATTTCCTAGCGTGTCTTGCAGAGGCCCCACGTTACCCGGTACCTTCTTTTTGCCCTCTATGTATTTAAAAAAGGACTTTTAGTTGTCCTTGATCTGGGTAGCTAGTCCCAGTTCCGTCTCCACCTTGGCCTTCCTGACCACCCCCCTGCAGCCCCGAGCAACTGAGGTATAGTCCTCCCTGGTGATGGCCCCTCCCTTCCATTGGGTGTATGCCTCCCTTTTAGCTAGAAGACATTCCTGTATGCTTTTGGTGAGCCATAGGGGCTTTTGCGCCCTCTTGCCCCCTTTGATCCTTGTTGGGATTACCTCCCTTTGGGCTTGGAGGATCATCTCCTTAAGGAACGACCACTCTTCTTGGACACCTGACTCCCCAACCCCTCCAGGACCTCAGTACTTCCCCAACTATTCTCCTTACCTCATTGAAATACACCCTCCTGAAGTCCAGGGCTGCTGCCTTGCTGCAGGCTTTTGCTACCTTGTGCTGGATTGTGAATTCCAGCAGGCGATGATCGTGTCGTCCAGGTGGTCAAACACCCACAGCCCCCTCAAGAGGTCATCGCCTGTGGCCAGCACCAGATCCAACAAGGCATCTCCCCTGGTGGGGCTGTGCACCTCCTGAGTTAGATGGAGGTCCTGTATCTTGGCTAGGAACTTACATGAGCGGTCAGACCTGGCTGACTGCTCTTCCCAGCAGATGTCTGGAAAGTTCAGGTCACCCATGAGGACCACGTCTTTTGACCTAACTACCTCCGTGAGCTGACTTAAGAATTCCCAGTCTAGCTCTTCCCCTTGGTTGGTTGGCCTGTAGTAGACTCCCACCATTAATTCCCTTTCCCCTTGACTCCCTTGTATTCTAACCCACAGCACTTCAGTGGGCCCCTCATCTGACCTTGTGCTACTTGATGAGGATGTGTATTCCTCCTTGATGTAAAGTGCCACACCCCCACCTTTCCTCCCTGCCCTATCCCTCCTGTACATCCTATAGCCCTTGATATTCACCTCCCAGTCATGCGTTGGGTCCCACCATGTTTCAGTGAGCCCCACTATGTCTGGCTTGGTGTCAGCTAGCAGGAGGGTAAGTTCCTCCTGCTTGTTTCCCATACTACAAGTGTTTGTATAGAGGCATTTGAGGCCTCCTGAAGATGCATGTACTGGCCCCCTAATCTCAGTACTGCCCGGGCCCCAGTTGCTTACCTGGGTATTCATTCTGCTCATCATTGGTCTAGGCTGGGCTGTTCTTGTGGGTGTCTCTTGGTTTTTTGGTTCAAGGCTTCCTCCGCCCTCATCTTCCCCGTCCCCTGACAAGCCTAGTTTAAAGCCCACCAGAGGAGATCCGCCAACCTAGAAGAAAACACCTGCTTACCTTTGGGGGAAAGATGAAGCCCATCCCACCTGAGCATGTCTCTCGTCATGATGTGTGGGTCGTTGTCTAGGAAGCCAAAGCCTGCCTCAAGACACCATTCCCGAAGCCGCCAGTTGGTCTCTCTGATGCAGGTCTCATGTTGTCTTCCACATCCACTCACTGGTAGGACAGAGGAGAATACCACCTGTGCTCCTATCTCCCTCAGCACGCCCCCCCAGAACATTGTAGTCCATCATCAGGTGATCAGGGCTTCTCCTGGCTGCATCATTAATACCCACATGGATTAGGACCATGGGGTAGTAATCGGTGAGCTGGATCATGGCCTGGATCATCCCCATCATGTCCCAAATCTTTGCTCCGGGGAGGCAGTACACCTCTCATGTTGAGGGGTCCTGGCAACAGATGGGCCCCTCCGTACCTCTCAGGATGGAGTCTCCTATGATGATCACTCAGCGCTCCCTCCTCCAGGTCTGCTTGGCTCCTTTGGCCTTTTTGGAGCGTGAAGAGAGTGGAGTTGCCTCCTCACTGGAGGTTTCCTCCTCTCCTTCCTTCTCCTGCAGTGTTGCCAGGGCCTCGTACCTGTTATCCAGCTGGACTGGAGGAACTGGTACTGCTTTGCTGCGAACAGCCCTGGTTTTGGTTGTGACCATCTGCCACTCAGCAGTGAAGGGCACCTCCTGGGGTGCTTCTTCCTTGTGTGCATGGTCCTGCCCACTCTGGAACTTGAACCCAAGCCGAAGGGTCTGCCTTTCCTTTCAGAGGCTGTGCTGCTTCCCAGCAGTGGAACCCAGGTCCAGAGTGACTTGGCCTGGTTAGCAGTGCCCCCTCCCTCCCCGCCACCATATCCTGACCACTTCTGCACCTTTCTGGGGCTGACCTGGAACCTCTTTGGGGCCCTGTGCCTATGCTGTAGCTATTTGGCCTTAGAAGGTAGGTGGTGTCAAAGCCAGCTCTGGCAGTGGGTCTCAGACAGCTTGGTCCTCCTCCCCTCCCCTAATGCTGCTTCTTGGAGTTAGCCCCACCAGACACCTTTCTGGTTCCTTGGATTATGGGGCAGCAGCTCCCATGTACCATAACTCCTGTTCCAGGGCTCCCTTGCCCCCCAGAATCTTCCACTCAATGCATAGTGTGGAACATTCCCCCACAGATGCCATCCAGGGCTGCCCCCCATAGGACTCTTGGGCATGTTGCCCAAGGAAGGAATCCCTAGAGTCTGGCTTTCCATACTAAGGGGAGGTGGACAGCAGCCTGTTCCACCACTACTGCCCAGAAGGGCAACAGTATCTCCATGGGAGGTGGTGCTGATGCCACTCAGGGGTGTTGTAGCTAGATCCCAAATGGTCTCTCACCCTGCACATAAATTCCTTATTCTAGCACTATGACTCTCTCAGCTCTGTAGTGACAAGGGTAGCTTCTCTCAGACAGCAGGTGGCCATTTGTAGATCCCATTTTCGGACCTTCACAGAACATTCCTGGGCCTAGATGGCTCAATCAAGTGTTGCAGCAGCTCAGGTGCAAGCACCAAACCATCCATTCCAACCACCCACATCGAGGGTCCCATTTGGTCCTCATTTCACCGGGGCCATCTATGCACATGTCTCTGGCTGACCATCATGGATCCAGGATCTTGGGCTTCACAACAAGGCCTCCCACTCACACACGAGGAGTGAGCAGACAAGGGAGACACCAAGGAACCCATGGCGAGTCCCCTGTCTAGACCCTTTCCCTTGGCTGGGGCTGGAAGCCATGCAGGCAGCACTGACCACACTGTGAAATGCTTGTATTCTGCCTCCCGGCTGGGAAAAACCAGATACCTGGCTTCTGTCTCCCTACTGTGGGAGCCAGGATGACTGGGAACTGAAGCATCCAGGCCTGGATGGATGAGTCTTCTTTGGTTCTCTGAGAGGAAAGGGAGGGAGGAAGTGGGGGGATGGAGTTTGCTAAGTAGAATTCCCATTTCCCATTGCATCTTACTTGTAGTGATGGTCACATGTAGGTGCTCTACCAAATATGCCCAAAGATGCATCAGCAAAATCCCACAGATGCAACTGTTGGTTACATCTCAGATGTGGGGCTTGAAAAAAGTTTCAGTCTCTTTCAGGGTCTGTTTGGGTGCCATTTTGCCTAAAGTGATTCTATGTCAAAATGCTGGTCTCTCTCAGGAAAGCAATGTGACCTTGAAGGATGGGGCAGCAAATTATCAATTAACCAGAGTTATGGTCCCACTCAAAGTAACACACACTGATAAGCCCCCAGCAACAGTAGGAGGTACTGACCCTGGCTTCTCCGCTTCATTCCAGGTCAGTGGCATGGGGGCTGGGGGTGGATGTTTGAGAGGCATGAGGTGAGTGGGGAGCATCAATAAATCAGTATCATCACTCTTCCACATGGACCATCATCGAGCCAAGAGCACGTTGAATATCAGAGTAGGCAACTATAGCCTTCTCCATGAGCATACCTCAGCTTACCAAGGAGTCCCAATAAACTGTTCCATCTATAAACATCACATTCAGAAGGTCAGCAGTAAAGTTTCTGTATAGGTATCTGCCTTAAAACATTTAGCCAGTATGACACGGGATGCCAGCTTCAAAGCACTCAGAACCACCATACTGGCAATGGTATAATGCTCCAGCAGATTACTGTGTGCCTGTATGGTTCAGAAGCTGTTGAACTAAAAGCTCAACACTGTACTTAACTGTGCACAGAGACTCATAATGTGTACAACTTACACATACACCAATGTATTACCTGCACTCTTGGACAGTAGACTAAGTAACATAAGAAGACAGACACTAACCGCTCCTCTGCTGCCAGTTTTCTGGGCCCATAGAGATCTCAGTAGGCCAGGTACTGTGGCCTTGTATGTTGTACTAAATTTAGATAAGGGGTAGGGTGAATGGAAATGAAATTACTGTTCAGAGTAATCAGGTCTGAAAGCTATTCCTACAACATTTTATACCAACAAAAAATGAGTCCCTCACTGGGCACGACCTTGATAGAGAAGTGTGAGTCAAGCTGAGCAGATTTTGATCTGGATACAGATACTTTAAAACATCTCTTCACAAGATGAATATCTTGGACAGCCCCCTGTGCGAGTGTGGTGTATAGCAAACAGCACAGCATTTAATCGAAAGCTGCAATCTATACAAATGCCTAGGTGGAATCTGCACACTGAGCAACAATCCCAGACAGTGGTTCATAGCTGGCTGGAGGGAACAAGGGGCAGGGGAGGGGGTTGGAAACGGGATTCACTGTCTCTTTTCAGTGACAGCCCAGGGGCAGGGCCAGCCCGGCGCTCAGGCAGAGGATTTGAGCTCTGGCTGAAGCTAGAGTGCTGCCCTGGGAAGTGGGAAAGGGTGAATGGGGTGCCACAAAGCCCCATAGGTTGCCAATGGAATGTGACCTAACACGAGTTGTGATAGGATGTGTACAGATGCTCATTCCAGCCCTTTAACCTACAGTGCTGAAGTCTGATACCACATCCATCCAGGGTTATCTTAGAGCAGGATCTGCCATTTTTACAGTGTTCTACATGCCATGACTGTCTGCTCAGCTACAGCTGTAGAGAGCTTTCTGAGTGCTTACCATGCAATAAGTATAACTTATGTACCTGGCCTAAGTGTTAGAGGGATAGTGCAAAGTAGACACCATACCATAAAATCATTGCCTAGCTTACTGCTCAGTAAACTTCCTAATGTAGACAAGCCCTTATACAATCTAATCCAAAAGCAGTTCAATTATAATGGGAATCTTTCTATTGACTTAAGTAGAATATTGTATAGATTTGAGCCAAAGCCTGATTCCCCTTCCATGAAACATAAAACAAAAAGAAAGTAAAAAACACATACCTTATATATTATAGAAGTCCTTCCACATTTTCTTTAAAAAACATCTTATTTTCTTTTAAAAAGCAAAAGGACTAGGAAACAGAGAAAGACATTGAATTTAAATGCCAGAAATAGTTCCTTTGAAGAATCTTTAAGCCCATATCAATTTCTACAAAAACTGATAAAATGCAAAATGTCATACTGCAAAGGCGTGTGTGAGTGCTTCTTGAGCAAGACACCATGTATCTCTTAAGTTCAGTAGCATGCAAACTATGAAACAAAAAAGGTTGCCATGGTAAGCATGCTGTTTCTTTCTCTCTCTCTCTGTCTCTCTCTTTTTAAAATGCAACAGCATATACAGTAATCACATAAGCCCCTGTAGATTATTGGCATATAAAATGGTGGTACCTGCTGCCACCTCAAAGTTCTTTTCTTTGACTCTTTCCTGCACCAAGCTCCCCTTTGGTGCTATAATTTCTACCATTCAAAACCAAGATGGAGAGATGTATAGAATTATAGATGGCATATAATGACATACAATTGCAGCTACATACTCATGTCTTTCCATGAGAAAAACAGTTTTGAAATGTGGTTATTGACAAGCAAGCTCAATGAACAATCCTTTCTTAAGGGATGGAAAGAAAAATGCATCCTTTACTCTGCAATATTTCAGTTTGTCCACACATTTTGAACCAGATACTGCTTTCAGTTACACTAGGATATATCCAAAGCAATTCCTAGGACAGCAATGGGAACAGAATTTGGCCCAAAGGCTTGTCAGCAGTCACTGAATGTTATTAGAACCTTAGGATTTATTTTTACACTTATCTTCTCTGTTGTGGACTTCTTCATGTACCATATGACCTGCTCTCAATTTTGTTTCATATATAACCCCAACTCCCCTCCCAAACTTTCCCCTGCTCCAAAAGAATCTATACCGTTTTAGTCTCTCAACCGTCACCACCAGCAATTCTTTACTAAGATTTCAAAAACTGGACAGAAAGTAAGGGGAGAATGTTCCCCACAATTTTTCACTCTCTTCTAAATATTCTCTTCTTTATGGATGAGGGACCGTTCCAATCTCACTAAAGGTCCCAATGTTATGTGCTCTTTGACAGCATCCTTATCTCCTCATGTCTCCCAATCATTTTCCAAGCCAAGCCAACATTATATATTCATTAGTGTACCTTCATATTCATTAAACACTTTCCCAACTGATTTTACAGCAATGTTCCCTCCTCCTCAGTAAAGAATCTATTCCAAGAAACTTTCCAAAATGCATTAAGACTTCTCAACCTTTTTCTGTTTTATTGAAATTAAACTCGAGAGAGTCTTTGGAAGAGACAACTGTGCTGTGTCTAGCACCATGGGCTTCAATCATAAATTTGGTCTCCAGGTATTACTGCAAGACAAATATTAAAGATCTTGTGTTTCACATGCATTTATATAATTTTGCACTTCATGCCCCATGTCTTCCTACTGTTACTGTTCCCGCTGTTATTTTTTGGCAAAGCTGTTATTTTTTTACAGATTGACATACGTTTAACATGCTTCATATAGAAAAATGAATAATTAGAAGCAGTAGGACAATTCTCCAAGTACAGGAAGTGAGGCAGATCTCCATATTAAGACATGATTCAAGTTTATTTGCTGACTTTATCTGCTGCTTTCTATTTTGTTTCTTGGCTTCTTGTAAGGAATACTTTTAGCTAAAAAAAAAGAAAAAACCAAAAACCTCCAGTATTTGGTATGCCTATCTGAAGAGAGAGAGTCGGTCATCTTTATTCCTCAAACTAAAATGTATTGCATGGAAGATGTATTGCAATATACAGTAGGTTTAAAGATGACTGACACCAACAAAACTTAAATGTTGAAAAAAAAATTGCACGACATATTTCAAAGTGCCATTCCCCTGCACAAACAAACTTAATTTTAAAATAAAATTAAAAAAAAAATTCCTGTTTCCCCACCACACACTGTCACTGAAACCTATGGTGATGATCATGTAAGTCTATATATCACAAAATTTTGTTTTTCTGCATCACCTGGGAAGCGTGAAAGGTATTGATAGAAAACTAAATCCCACCTTTCCCCATTACCATCACTATAATGATAAAGGAAGAGCTAGTAGATTTTGGTTTTGATCCAAGAAATCTATATAGTTCCAAAGATCCAATTACATGGATCCCAGCTCAGTGTTTGTACATAGGCTTCTTGATTAAGAGGGCACTGCTAGGCTGTAGATTTCAGCTACATGCAGAGTAGGTAAATAGCCAAATGTTGAGGTACTAAAAGGATTTTAAAAAACAATGCCAGCAACATTTCAACAGTAGTGATATTGTTAAGAGTAGCTGAAATAAACGTCATGATCCCACTCTCAAAGCCCTTTTGCAAAAAAAGGTCAACCCAATGGTTGAAGAAAAACAAACAAAAGTTCTGCCTCTATTACACTGAAATGTTAACTTTTACATACCCTAATTACAAAAAAAGCTTTTGATAGTAAGCTACTGGATAAGTAAAACAAATATAATTAAAGTTTGCCAGCAAACTTATCTAAACATAGATAGTTGAGGTATAGCAGGGAGAAATTCATTAAAATATCAAAAGGTTCTTCCCATAATTAGAAAAGGCATATGACCAAATAAAGCCAAGGCATATTTTAGTTTAATATTGCATAATAGGCAGAACAGAGCTAGCAAAGAACAAACTGTTCTGTTTGAGGCAGTGCTCTGTTGGAGGCTTTTCTTTTTAAAATGTCAGTGATTTCCACAACTTCCAAACTTTGCATACAGGGGTGTATGTTTGCATAAGCATTCGAAGGTTGGTCTTTTGATGAGGCCCACATTAGGCTGGCTGACTAACAGCTGTCTCTAAAGCAAGCCTTGTGGTGATAGATTGAAAACCGAGGAATTTCTACCTGCGCAGGAAGACACCTAAACTTGCTTGGTAGATTTGAAGGCTAAAAGAGACACATTCACAAAGGTTTTAGAACTTTGGAAAGAAGTTCTACCATTCCATAGCTTTTACAACTTGTTCCAGTTCTTCCAACCAACCCCATGATCATATTGCACCATTAGGACTGTTCACCAGAATCTCCCATTGTTTTGAGAGAACAGTTCTGCCAGGAAAAAAGTGACAATATGATATGGTTATAAATGTAGGCACTAGACATTATAAACCTATTCCATTACTTATGAAATAATACTTTTTTCATACCCTTGAGTAAAAAACTATGTTGCAGGTGTTTTATATCCTCCTATATATACACAATTCCAAGAGAAATATTAAATAATAAAATTTTCCTGCCCTTAATGTTTATTGTAGGAGAAGGAACATTGGATTATATAAGCTGTGGGTGGAAATGAATATGCATAATGTAATTCTGAAGGAGACAATGGTCCGAGGTACATCAGTAGGACTCTGCATTAATTTTCTGAATCATTTATAATAGCAAACTGTTTCACTCTCCCCTCTCTACATCCCAAGAGGAAAACAGAAGAGACAGATTTAGGAGGGAAGATTAGCTGCAATATTTTAAGGTCCTATCAGTAATGAGGAAAGGAAAAATTAACTGTTGGCAAAAGAACATCAAAAATAACCCATGAAGTCATTGATCTCTATTGATCGAAGGTGCAACATTCCCATAAACAGATAACAAGTTGCAAAAGCAAACAAACAAACAAAAACAAAGTTTGTATCCAAAGGAAATTTGGGTCAGGGTGTAGTGCTAGGTAAGCCCCAGCAACAGAGCATTTGAATGGGGCAGACCATAGTTGACACATAGGGAAGGAATGGGGGGGCATGTGCCCCCCCCACCTTGACATTGAGCGCTCCAGCCTACAATTGGCCACTGGGGTCACCAGCTGGCTGCTGGGGGACCACCCCTCCCAGTTGTGCTGCAGACTTGGAAGGCACCAGTCAGTCACCCATGAGGCAGACAGTATTTGACTGCTATTTAAATTGCTTCCTCACTTTAACTACAAGCATTCAGCCCAAGCAGCACTCTCCAAAGAGAAGTAGGCCCCTACTTTCACTGTTGCAGCAATGCACAGGTCAGGACTCATCCCTCCCTATACCTCTTTCTCCCATTTCACACTAGCACCTGGCTCAGCAGCCCACTGCCTATACAACATGTGGCCACAAAAAAAACCACGACTGGTAACTAGCTGTATACTGAATCTATTGAATGCCCTTCCTTCCAAGGGAAAACAAAACAGTTGATTATTGCAGAAATCCTGTGTTTAGTACAGAGAAACTCCAGTCATCACTTACCGAAAAGTATATTCCATCAGTGAGCAAGGACCAAAAAGAATCTTATAACGTCAATCACATGTAAGCATTGAATCCCACCTGCATTGTAACCAATTTTATCTTCCAGTAAGTCAAGCATCATTATGATTTTTTGGTAAGTTCAGTGAAAAAATACAGAAGATTTTCTAACAAATGAAGAAAAGCTGTAACACCATAATATTTACTAAGCACACATTCACCTTTACCTGCCCCCAAAGGATGTCTGTATTTAAATATTCTATATATAGGGTGTGTTCCCTGTTTTTGCTGTTGATGAAATCTCTTTGTGATTTAAAATTTATTACATTAAAATGTTTTCTTTTGCATTTTATCACTTAGATGCAAGTTGGTTCCAAAGTTGCATTATTTGAAAGTTTCATATATGTACACCAAGTCCCTATCCTTAACCTCCTTTTCATTAGTGCTATATTACTGTCTTTCCTTTTTCTTCACTGTGAAATTATGATTCTGGTTTCATTGAAGTTATTTTCAGCTTTTTAGATTATGTCTTCCCCTTGCCCTGTTTAATCTGTTACAATGAAACATTTTAAGTAGTCCAAGGTTCTAATTTACAGGGGAGAAGTAACATACTTTTACTTGATTCTACTTAGGGATATAAGTAGCAAAGTAGCTACAGATACTCCCCTCCCCCCCCCCCCAACCCACCCACACACATGCTTGAGAGAATATAACTATTGAACCCCAAGGATCATCTGGAGATGGGTATATAATAAGCTTTCTCTGCACTTCCTTTCTGATCAGTAACACTCCAACTAGTGCAGTCGTGGGTCACTCCCAAGTCAAACTAAACTGTTTCTGAAGACTTTTCAAAATGCAGACAACTACCTGTTTGGAAGGGGAAATGATGCTATTCAAACAAACTGCTGACCATTCATGGAGCCGAGGTCTGTATCTTTGAAAAACTAGTGAATTAGTCATGGAGCTGTCTACTGCTGGATATTATGACCCCAGGTGCAATTTAAGCATGAATTACAAAAAAAGGAAAGAAAGAGAATATGAGGTTTGCAAGTTACTCATGGAAATGTTGGATTGGATGTTATTTTTGTTTGCTGCAACCAGGCAATGAGTGCTATTGACTGCTGTGGTCTCTCAACATGAGGTATGTGTCACTAGGGAAACAAGAGTATTTTAGAGCTATTGACATTTTCTAACAAGACTTAAGAAAATTAGAAGTATTTTCTTAATTGAATTTGTGATATTTATTTGCCATTACCTTCATTGCAATAATGTAATATTTAGAAACAGTCATTACACGACATACCAAATAGCATCATGGCTAATCTAGACTCAGAGGAACAGGTAAATGTTGCAGAAAGTGGAATAGGTAACTCACAAGATACTTTTCCCTTTGTGTACTGAGTACTAAGCTGATGCTTCAGCGTACTATTTTGCTATAATGCTTCCATAAATACCATATTTCACATGACATACAACAGAGACCCTAACGGGTTGTTAAAGATCCTGTTAATCTTGGTGATCTGGCCAAATTCCAGTTTAATGTCATTTTTATTCTCTATTGATCCTGCAGTCTCACTGATGATGCTGTTTCTTCTTTTCTAAAAGCTATTGTGCACCTCATATTTCACCTCAGAAGTAGCTATACTTTGGTCATGAATAATACCTACATAGAAGATGTTTTTGCATTTTTATGAATGCAAAATGTGATATATTATCATGATTAATGCTCAGAAATATTTTCCCAATAAAAATATATTTGCTTCTAAAAGGTAGATGATTCATACTCCATCTTACATCAAAGTAAGCAAGTCAGTTATATAGGAATTATTTTCTGTATCATACTTATCATGTGAATCCCTGTGAAGTAATTCTTATTTAATATTCCTTCAGTAAGCAATGACAAGAATTAGGCAAATTGTGGTGTCCAAGTGTGGGGAATTGCAATATTTTTTTAAATGAAAAATATGCTTTGTATGAAAAGTAAACTTTTTATTAAAGGTTTTCCAACTCACTGTTTTATTGTGACCTATTAGAACTCAGAGTTTTATTTTTTCCTTTTAAACAAAAGAATAGGGACATGAGCAAATTATCTGAGAACAAGGATAGGGTTTTTTTGTTTGGTTTTGGTCTATGCTTTCACAGGTGTTCTGTGACCTGAACTTCTCAGGGCTACAATGCAACAAAATAAAACCTTAGCTAGGACAAGTGATTTACCAGTCACTGCTACCATGCATATGGCAGTGCCTCATAAATATAAATGTAACTATCCAATTGCTCATGAAGAATGATGGGGTGGGGACTGGGGTGGGATGGAGCCCTGGGCCCCCTCCCACCCCGTCCAGGCCCACTCCCCCTTCCCTCCTGCTGCTTGGGGTCCGGGCCCACTCCCCACCTCCCTGCCGCAGCAGCAGGAGGAAGGAAGAAGCAGGCCCAGGCCTGATGCGGGGGAGGACTGGGCCCAAGGTTGGGGATGCTGGATCTAACATTTTAAATTGACCTGGACTAGACTAGAATTAAGTGAAGTACTTTCTGCGAGTAGTCATTTAATTAATTAAGCCAACTGGTTTTCCTTTCCTCCTCAACTAAGAAAGTGCTTCTTGTCAAAGAGCATGCTAGTGCAGCAGTTCCTAGGCTATGGTTCCAGGGCCACTGTTTGGTGGATTCAAGTTGGGCTCCTTCTTTTTGCATTTATGGTGGAAATAAAAAGGGGTGGTAGCAGTTAGGATCTGCAATCACTGCTAGTGATTTCCCTGTATAAGATAAGAGGAAAAAGAACTGTCCTCAGGATCAGAATATATTTTTATAAAAGGAGTTCCAGAGTGGCAGTTAAGGATCCTGTTTGTTTGTTGATATAATTATTTTCAGTTATATCTCAGGAGCCCATTCTATGAGCACTTAAGCTTGTACTTAAAGGAGTAATTCAGAAGTTTAAATATATGGCTAAGGATTAAGATCTAAGGTATATGTAGAAAGGTGCAGACAGAAGTGACCATTTTTGCCCGATCTGGCCCCTGAAAGTGCTCTATAGCTGTGACCAAACACAAGTGTATGGCTGCAGAGCACTTTAAAAGTGCCTGATTCCACCACAGTCTGAACCCTCATTATGTTGGGGACCTCATTACATGAGGGTTCAGATGGAGTAGCTTCAAAGAAGAGTACTTTCATTAACTTCTGTGTGTGTGTGCCGGGAGCAGGGTTTGGCTGATCCAGCTCAGCACTCTTCCCAGCACTGTTTTCAGAATGGGAGGGGAGGGAAGGGAGCAGAGGGAGCTCATTCAGGGGGTTGCCCAGCTGGCACTGGAGGGTGGGGTGGGTGGATTGGAGCCCCCCCCCCCCCCAAGGTCAGGGCTCTAATCTACACCCCCACTCCAGTGCAGCTGGGGAAACCCCAGAACAGGCCTCCCTCCTCTGCCTTCTTCCCCTCCCATTCTGAGAAAGCTGAGAGCTGTGAGAGGGGGACTGGAGTTTGTGGAAGAGGCTGAGGGAAAAGGCCTCTCTCCCTGGATGGTCTCCAGACTGGAGATAGATCACCCAGTCTCCTGACCTAGCAGCTAATGTCTGTTGGGTTGGGAGGATCAGTCTAACTCATGGTGCTTTCTGTGAAGTGCAATGAGTTTGAGTTTGATCCATGAGCTGCACTTCTGTCTGTGCCTGAAAGCGTTTTGCTACATTTGAGCAAACATTCCTGTGTAGTTCCTGTGCAATCCCTTCACAGTTGCTTTTCTAGTTTAAAAATATTCTTTTCCTATCTGTTCTTCATAAAATGCTCATTATTGCTTTATATGTGTTTGGAAAAGAACAGAATAAGTAAGGTCCAGTTGCAAAAAGGGATTTGGTCATAGTAACACCAAAGGCAGCCACCCTAACTTTCAGGCACCTTTTGGCACTGGATTTATAACCCAGACACCTTGTTTTGGGCTGACCCAAACCCTCACACCAACCACAAACTCTCCATACAATAATAGGTTAATTTTATTGATACACAGTGATAGTAGATAAGAATAATGCAAACAATTCTATATCTGCCCTTCCTATTCAGAGTCAAGGTATGTCTTGCCAGTATGCAAACTTCACTCTGAGATTCTCTCTTGAATGTCACATGTCAGCAGCCTGGAGGTTGGAGGTGAAAGCTGAGGCCCCCCTACCCCTTTGGGGTGGGTGAGACAGGCTGGTGGTATGCCCTCTGTCCATGATAGCCTCTGGTTCCCCTTTTGGGGACCTTTGCTGCTCTGAAATCCTTCCTTTTGTATTCTTTCCCTCTTATTATGACTCTTCATCTCTGGGCATTGCTGACTGGTCTACCTGTGGTCTTCATACTGTCCATGTTCTGTCCTGTCAGCATATTCCTTTGTTTCACAAACCCATCACATGCACACATCCTAATTTGGGCCTCTTCTGGTTCTCCTAATTTGGTCCATCTACTAAAACCATAAATCCCAAGGGCTCTGCAGGTGGGCACTGTGACCTTGTGCCACCTTATCTCATGTCATGGAAGAGTGGTATATGTCTTAAATTTTCTGGCCTGTGTATCTGCTTGCCTGTGTCAGGCACAGTGGGCCTTGAAGAAACTGTCACAAACAGGCTTTTAGAAATTAGTTAAATCTTGCTGTTGCCCTGGACCATTGTCAAATGCATATCTACTTTACCTACAAGCCAATTCCCAAAAACAAACCTCTAAATACCATTTTCTAGCCATCAGCACCTAGCTCCTGGATTTACCTACCTCCTGAATTCATAAACTTACCCAGGTACCTATACAGTGAAAGGGAAAATTAGACCCCTGAAAATGGGATTCATTAAAAAAAAACCCCAGCATGCTGCAAGGGGGAAGGGGCCAGGAGAGATGTCTAAGCCAGCCAATAGGAAGCATAAATAAGGGAGGCTGCCTCTGAAAATGTACCCTTTGATCAGATTTAAATGTCCATCTGTAACCCTTCAATTTTTATGTGGTAGTCTAGTGGTTAGAGCACCTACCTAGGAAATGGGAAACTTGGGTTCTGTGCCTTCCACAGCATGACTTGGCTCCAAACCTCAAGTCTCACCCTCCCAAAAGAAGAGCCCTACCCTCCCAAGTAGAAGGTAGACTAGGAATAGGCACCCTACAACCCTTTTCTTGAAGCTGTACACACAGGATTGCATGATTCATGGGACCACAGGGATAACAAACCAGAGGGAGTCTGACTGTAGTTGAATAATAATGTTATTCAGTGGTAGGGGAGGAGAAGACCTTGCAGCACAGTTGGGGAGCAAGTGAGCAGCCAACAGTGGTGAAAGAACAGGTTAGGGACTACTTTAAAAACTGGACAGGCATACGTGCATAGGGCCAGATGAGATGCACCCAAGGGTGCTGAGGGGGTTGGTTAATGCGATTGCAGAGCTGCTAGTCATTATCTTTGAAAACTTGTGGTGATTGGCAAAGATCCTGAATTATTAGAAAAGGGACAATCTAGCACCCATCTTGAAAAAAGGAAAGGAGGAGAACCCAGGGAACCACAGACTGGATAGCCTCGCCTCAGTCCATGGAAAAATCAGGAAGTAAATCTTCAAAGAATCCATTTTTAAGTAGTTGGAGGAGAAGAAGGTGAGTAGGAACAGTCAGCATGGATTCACCAAGGGCAAGTCATGGCTCACCAACCTGATTGCCTTCTATGATGAGATGGCTGACTCTGTGGATGTGGGGAAAGCAGTGGACATGATATATTTGAATTCAGCAAGGCTTCTGATAGTCTCCCACAACATCCTTGCAAGCAAGCTAAGGAAGCCTGGGTTGGATGAATAGGCTATAAAATGGATAGAAAACTGTCTGGATTGTCAGACTCAAAGGATAGTAATCAATGGTTCCATGTTTAGCTGGCAGATGGTATTAAATGCAGTGCCCCAGGGGTTGGTCCTGGAGCCAGTTTTGGTTCAATATCTTAATCAATGACCTGGAAGAGGGGATGGAATGCACTCTAAGCATGTTTGTAGATGGCACCAAGGTGGAGAGAGTAGTAGATACGTTGGAGGGTATAGTTAGGATTCACAGAGACCTAGACACATTGGAGGATTGGACCCCAAAAAATCTCATGAAGTTCAATAAAGATAAGTGCAAAGTCCTGCACTTAGGGTGGAATAATCCCATGTACTGGCACAGGCTGGGGACTGACTGGATAATTAGCAGCTCTGTAGAAAAGGACCTGGGGGTTGCAATGGATATTAAGATGATTATGAGCCAACAGCGTGCCCTTGTTCTGAAGAAGGTTAACATAGATTCATAGATTCATAGATTCATAGATGTTAGGGTCGGAAGGGACCTCAATAGATCATCAAGTCCGACCCCCTGCATAAGCAGGAAAGAGTGCTGGGTCTAAATGACCCCAGCTAGATACTCGTCTAACCTCCTCTTGAAGACCCCCAGGGTAGGGGAGAGCACCACCTCCCTTGGGAGCCCGTTCCAGACCTTGGCCACTCGAACTGTGAAGAAGTTCTTCCTAATGTCCAGTCTAAATCTGCTCTCTGCTAGCTTGTGGCCATTGTTTCTTGTAACCCCCGGGGGCGCCTTGGTGAATAAATCCTCACCAATTCCCTTCTGTGCCCCCGTGATGAACTTCTAGGCAGCCACAAGGTCGCCTCTCAACCTTCTCTTGCGGAGGCTGAAAAGGTCCAGTTTCTCTAGTCTCTCCTCGTAGGGCTTGGTCTGCAGGCCCTTGACCATACGAGTTGCCCTTTGCTGTACCCTCTCCAGGTTATCCGCATCCTTCTTGAAGTGTGGCGCCCAGAATTGCACGCAGTACTCCAACTGCGGTCTGACCAACGCCCTATAGAGGGGAAGTATCACCTCCCTGGACCTATTTGTCATGCATCTGCTGATGTGGACAAATTGGAGAGTCTAGTAGAGGACAGTAAAATGGTTAGAGAGGTGGGGCACTGTGGCGAGGTGGGCATCCCCGCTAGCCACAGCTAGCTCCCCACCTGCCTCTGGGCATACCACCCGCCTGTCTCATCCACCACATCTTGTTGGTAATTAATAAGCTGTTAAATAAGGTGGGAGGCTGCCTATTATTGCACCCTGATATTTGGGGGCATCTCTGGCTCCATACATCCCCTACACCATGGCCCAAGCCTCACAGATGGCATCTCAGGCAGTTAGTTGGACCCTCACCTTCGCTTGTTAGCTATGGCCCCCAAACATGGGGACCTTTGGCTTCTGTAAGCCCTGACCCCATCTCAGGCCCAGTTGGCACCCCAAGCTCCCTCCAGCAAAGGAAGTTTAGGTTAGTTGTGAGGGGAAACTTTCTCATGAGGAGAGTAGTAAAGCATTGGAACAGATTATTCAGTGAGGTTATGGAATGTCCATCCTCGGAGGTTTTCAAGACCACTGTTGACAAAGCCTTGGCTGAATGAGCTAATTGGGGGTGGTCCTGCTTTGAGCCGGTGGTTGGACTACATGACCTCCTGAGGTCTCTTTCAGCCCTAATTTTCTATGATTCTAAGACCTAGGTTCCTGTTTCTGCTTCCAGGAGCACTTATTCATTGACTAAATAGAATGTATTAGTTTATTGAAATCATTTCCCTATATACTTTATTAAATAATCATTAATAAAAGTTATAAATATTGTATGTTCATTTATGTAGGGCATTTTTTAACAAAAAGCTGAGAACCTCATCTGGTCCTTTTGCAGTAAGTAGTGTGTGATGTTTTAACAAAAATAATGAAGTAATAAGTAATAAAAAAACATTCTATTGTGTCCAAGAATATGATATACTACTTTGTCAGTGATTGCAATGGGGTATCGGTGAAATTACTGTTCTGTGTTCAATTTTCAGCTAGTTTACAAGTACCATGTTTCTATGGTCAGATAAGCCCATGAGACATGCAAAATCTGTATCCTCAGCAATGCAAGGAAATTCCTAAAAGAATAAAAGAAGCATTCTCTTGTAAAACAGACCTGCCCAGACTGGTTCCACACAGGAAACAATTTATTTGCTCACCATTGCTATGGTTTTTGGATATACAAAGTAGGCCAAAAACCCCCTAGGTACTGGGGTCTAATTTGGTGTAAATTAGAGTGAAAGGGTTAGATTAACTGATATTTCATAAATTTAGTCACAAATTAGAATTCTTCCTTGCTTCACTTCTCTTTTGAGTCCAAGTTGTTCAAATCATGTATAAATATAGTACGTGCACAAGAACCCCAAAGCAGACCAAAAATATCCCTTCTTAACTCAAGATATCTGTAACTTTGGGTCACTGCTGCCTACATTACTAATTCAAACACCCTTTTCCAACTGCTAGCTTGGCAGTACCCATGCAGTACAGGAAGAACAAGTCTTTCACATCAGCAAAACAGTAAGGCTATACAAAGCTTTGGTCCTTGATTCGATTTGGCAGAGATTCGGCCTGATTTGGTGGCTGAATCTCTGAATCCAAATCGAATCAGAGGACCCTTTATTCTCTCTGAATCTAATCAGAACCCTCCGAATTGATTTGGAGAGATTCAGAAAGATTCAGCGATTTGGACATAGACACAGCTTTAAATTTTTTTCCTACATACTGCTAGGTATCAAGCAACTTGTGAATGCTGTGAAGCTGGGGCACACGGAGTGTCCCACAGAAGCGCGGGCGTTCCCAGGACACTCAGCAACAGACCCGGAAGTGGACCAGAAGCACTTCCAGTCCACTTCCAGGTCTGCCGGGGAGCACGCTGGGCCCCCCTATCCCCGGCTCAGTGACTGATGCCTCCTGGGTGGGGGGGCACCCAGTGTACCCCTGTGGCCAATTACCAAGCCAGGGGGGCCCCCCCGTATGCTTCCTGGTGGACCCAGAAGTGGACTGGAAGTATTTCCAGTCCACTTTCAAGTTCGCCTCCAAGCACATAGAGGCCCCTCTCCTGCACTCCTGTGGGACACTCCATGCGCCCCAGCATCGCAGCATTCACAAGCTGCACTGGTACTTCAAGGAATGTAGAAAAAACTTTGAAAGCTGTGTCTATGTCTAAATCTCTGATTCTTCAAATCAGCATCAACTCTTCAGATTTGGATTTGACTGAATTGACTCAGGGACAGTAATTCGAAATTAACAAATCGAATCACTGTCCCTGATTCAGGCCAAATCTAAATTGAATAGGGCCCGCTTCACACACCCCTACAAAACAGTCATCTAAGTTCCAATGAAGAATCTTCATTACTGGTGAAAAGGTGTTATTTAGAAATGCCACCATCACTGTACTGTCTGAATCAAAGCATATCATAGCTGATAAAGGCAGGTAACAGGCAATAGATGTCACCTGGTGACCTAGGGAAAAGGAGAGGGAAAGAAAGTTAGGGAACCAGGATGAAGAGGTCCCCTCTGATTTTGTTATCCCTTTGCTAACCCATTCCAAAACCCTCTGTCTAGCCTATTTCTCCCAGGCCTGATGCTAAACCAACAGTCATTTTCATGCCTCACATATTCTACCTCAAGCAATGCTAAAATGAAAGCTTTTTGGTTCATAGATTCATAGATTCATAGATGTTAGGGTCGGAAGGGACCTCAATAGATCATCGAGTCCGACCCCCTGCATAAGCAGGAAAGAGTGCTGGGTCTAGATGACCCCAGCTAGATACTCATCTAACCTCCTCTTGAAGACCCCCAGGGTAGGGGAGAGCACCACCTCCCTTGGGAGCCCGTTCCAGACCTTGGCCACTCGAACTGTGAAGAAGTTCTTCCTAATGTTCAATCTAAATCTGCTCTCTGCTAGCTTGTGGCCATTGTTTCTTGTAACCCCCGGGGGCGCCTTGGTGAATAAATCCTCACCAATTCCCTTCTGTGCCCCCGTGATGAACTTCTAGGCAGCCACAAGGTCGCCTCTCAACCTTCTCTTGCGGAGGCTGAAAAGGTCCAGTTTCTCTAGTCTCTCCTCGTAGGGCTTGGTCTGCAGGCCCTTGACCATATGAGTGGCCCTTCTCTGGACCCTCTCCAGGTTATCCGCATCCTTCTTGAAGTGTGGCGCCCAGAATTGCACGCAGTACTCCAACTGCGGTCTGACCAGCGCCCGATACAGAGGAAGTATCACCTCCTTGGACCTATTCGTCATGCATCTGCTGATGCATGATAAAGTGCCATTGGCTTTTTTGATGGCTTCGTCACACTGCCGGCTCATGTTCATCTTGGAGTCCACTAGGACTCCAAGATCCCTTTCCACCTTTGTGCCACCCAGCAGGTCATTCCCTAGGCTGTAGGTATGCTGGACATTTTTCCTCCCTAGGTGCAGCACTTTGCATTTCTCCTTGTTGAACTGCATCCTGTTGTTTTCTGTCCACTTGTCCAACCTGTCCAGATCTGCCTGCAGCTATTCCCTGCCCTCCGGCGTGTCCACTTCTCCCCATAGCTTTGTGTCATCTGCAAACTTGGACAGAGTACCAAGTCACTTCATCAGTTCCCTCGTCCAAGTCACTGATGAAGACATTAAAGAGTATCAGTCCAAGGACCCAGCCCTGCGGGACCCCACTGCCCACACCCTTCCAGGTCGAGACCGACCCATCCACCACGACTCTCTGGGTGTGGCCCTCTAGCCAATTTGCCACCCACCGGACTGTGTAGTCATCCACGTCACAGCCTCTTAACTTGTTCACCAGTATGGGGTGGGATACCGTATCGAAGGCCTTCCTGAAGTCTAAGTATACGACATCCACCCCTCCCCCTGTGTCCAGGTGTTTCGTAACCTGGTCATAGAAAGAGACTAGATTGGTCAGGCACAATCTGCCCGCCACAAACCCATGCTGGTTTCCCCTCAGCATAATTTGTGCTGCCGGGCTCTCACAAATGTGAGCCTTGATAATTTTTTCAAAGACTTTACCAAGGATGGAGGTGAGACTTACTGGCCTATAGTTGCCCGGGTCCTCCTTCCTCCCCTTTTTGAAAATGGGGACCACATTAGCCCTTTTCCAGTCCTCCAGGACTTGGCCCGTGTGCCATGAGCGTTCGAATATTCCCACCAGTGGCTCTGCAATGACGTCAGCCAGTGCCTTCAGCACCCTCGGATGGAGCTCATCTGGGCCTGCCGACTTAAAGGCATACAGTTCTTCCAAGTGACTCTGCACCATCTCAGGATCTACGCATGGAAGTCTGGCGCCTTGCTGCTGCCTCTCTACAACCCCAGTAAGATCCTTGTCGTGTCCCTCACTTAGGAACACTGAGGCAAAGAACTCGTTGAGGAGTTCAGCCTTGTCCCCCCTGTCTGTCACCAATTGTTTCTGCCCATTTAGCAGGAGTCCTATTCCACCCTGGGCCTTCCTTTTACTCCCTATATATCTAAAAAACAATTTCTTGTTGTCTTTTACTTGGGTTGCCATCCTCAGCTCCATGGTAACTTTGGCCCGTCTAACTGCCTCCCTACAAGCACGAGCAGAGGAGGTATATTCATCTTTAGTGATCTCACCTTGCTTCCACTTTTTATATGCTTCCCTTTTGGCCCTTAGGCTGCCCTGGATTTCTCTGGTCAGCCAGGGAAGCCTCCTGGCCCCTTTCCCTCTTTTGCCTCACTCGGGGATCGTCTTGCTTTGTGCCCGAAGGATCGTTTCCTTAAGGCACAGCCACCCTTCTTGGGCTCCCATCCCTTCAAAACTCCTACTCTGCAGTGCGTCCTTGACTAATCGCCTGAGTGCATTGAGATCAGCTTTCCTAAAGTCTAGCACTTTTACCCTACTAGTTACCTTACCCACTCGCCGTCTTATGTTGAACTCTATTATTAGGTGATCACTGTCTCCCAAATGGCTACCGATCTGGAGGTCCCCTACCATGTCATCCCCTGTTGCCAATACCAGATCCAGTATGGCATTCCCCCTAGTGGGATCCTGTACCTCCTGTGTCAGGTGGAGGTCCTGTACACAGGTTAGAAACCTGCGTGAGCGGTGGGACTTTGCTGTCTGCGTCTCCCAGCAGATGTCCAGGTAGTTTAGGTCCCCCATGACTACCGCCTCTTTAGCTGTTATGGTCTCCGAGAGTTGCCTCAGGAGCCCCGCATCTATTTCTTCCCGTTGGTGTGGGGGTCTGTAGCAGACCCCTACCACCAAATCCCTTTCTCCTTGCCCCCCATGTAGCCTAACCCACAATCCTTCTACTTCCTCAACCTTGGATTCTGTCTTGATGAGGGTTGATGTATATTGCTCACTGACATAAAGTGCAACCCCCCCTCCTTTCTTCCCTGACCTGTCCTTTCTGTACGATCTATAGCCCTCAATATGTACCGCCCAGTCGTAGGATGAATCCCACCAGGTTTCTGTTAGCCCCACTAAGTCATAGGTGTTTAGTGCAAGCAGGAGCGCTAGTTCATCCTGCTTGTTCCCCATGCTCCTAGCATTAGTATATAGGCACTTGAGCCCTGCGACTGGTGCCTTTGCTTCCCCCGCACTCCGAGTCCCAAGGGGCTCATTGTTTCTTACCTTCTTGTTTCTTACCTGTTCTGTAGTGCTGGTCTCCCCATGTCTTTCAGGTTTCCAATGCTCTCTTTCTTCAGGCTGGTCTGTCCTTGTGGGTGCCACATGGTTTGGTGGTCCACAGCTTCCCCTGCCCTCGTACTCCCCTCCCCCCGATGAGCCTAGTTTAAAGCCCACCGGAGGAGACCCGCCAACCTAGAAGAAAACACATGCTTACCTTTGGGGGACAGGTGAAGCCCATCCCAGCTGAGCATGTCCCTCGTCGTGATGTGCGGGTCATTGTCCAGGAAGCCAAAGCCTGCCTCAAGACACCACTTCCGAAACCGCCAGTTGGTTTCTCGGATGCAGTTCTCCTGCCGTCTTCCTCGTCCGGTCACTGGTAGGATGGAAGAGAATACCACCTGTGCACCGAACTCCTTCAGCACGCCGCCCAGAGCACTGTAGTCTGCCATCAGGTGATCGGGGGTTCTCCTGCCCGCATCATTAGTACCCACATGGACTAGGACCATGGGGTAGTAATCTGTGAGCTTGATCCTGGCCTGGATTACCTCCGTCACATCCTGAATCTTTGCTCCAGGGAGGCAGCATACCTCTCGTGCTGAGGGGTCCTGGTGACAGATGGGCCCTTCCATTCCTCTCAGGATGGAGTCGGCTATGACGAGCACTCTTCGCCTCCTCCTCTGGGTCCTCGTGGATCTCTTGACCTGTTTGGAGTGTGAAAAATGGTGTTTCTTCCTGCCCAGGGGTTTCCTCCTCCCCTTCCATCTCCTGCAGGGTCACCAGGGCCTCGTACCTGTTCACCAATCGGACTGGAGAAGCTGGTACTGGTTCTCTGTGAGCTGCTCCGGTCCTGGCTGTGACCGTCTGCCACTCTGCTAATAATGGTGTTAGACATTATTCCAGAACTCTGGTCAGCCACACGTCTGATCCCTCAAATTTTAGCAACAACCAGTGCTCTGACATTGCTTAGAAGAAGACAGTCTTCAAACTCTGTGTTCCTAAAACATGGCAGAAAAGTGTTCTGTGCTTAAAACCTCTTGAAAAGGGTACATATTCAAAGTAGTCAATTTTATTTCTTTAGTTATGAAATTGGTTAATTCATATATTCATAGATTCTAAACAGAATGTGTTATAGAAGATATAAGACTGTTTATTTTTAAGAAGTACTACAAATCCAGTTGCTAATTTATTTGACTCTAGAAGATACACAAGAAGCTGAAACCACAGGTTAAAGAAAACAAAATGAAAAAAAAAGTATGGAATTAAGGAAACCTAGAAGCTCTAGGAAAAGCAGAAAAAGTTAGAAAATAATGTATCTTTATATTTATAAAAATTCTTCCCTCAACAAGATAGAAGGAGGAAAAAGTTGAGAGGATCTAGAAGAACCTGGAAAGCAACAGAGCTGAAAAAGAAGATTTACTGTAGGAGGTAGATATTGCAAATATTTGCATTTATAAGACCACATGGCAGGAAAAATAGGATCAGCACATTTTTAGTTGCCTATGCCGACATGTGTCAGAAGTAAAGGGGACAGCAGAACCTCTCTTTGCTACAGTAACATATGGAGTATTATTTATGTCAAGATACCTCACTAAAAGGAAAATATTTACTAATTAAAGGTGTTCAGAAGAAAGAGCAAAAAAAATTAAAGGGCCCAAAGAGACAATTTATAAAGAACAATTCAGCAAGTTAAATTTTTATAACTGGTCAAAGAAATGGCAAATGTGAAGGACTTAGTCTTCACATATGATCGGTGTAAACATTAAGGATTGGAAGAATTACCAAAGATAGTACAACACTATTCATGCCAATGCGTACCATGCACATAACTCACAAACATGAAACCAAACACACCCACATCATGAAAAGACTTATGCCACAAGAAGGACCTTCTTGCCCTAGGAGAGTTAGGGACTTTCTGAAGTCCCTAATGGCCCACATTACTTCTAATTATGTTTGCTTGCAGTGTTTTCAAATATTCTGATGATGGGCACAGTACAAAACTGTAAGGTAGAAACAGTTAGGAAATAAGTAGGACAGCACTGTACTTCTTTTCTGTCTTAGGGGCCATCTCATAGGCCCAGGCCCTAAACTTTCCCCACTCCATTATGAAAGTGCTGTCTTGTCTCCTTAAGGTCCAAATTGGATTCGTTCATTCATCCGTCCACTCCTAAATTCATTCATCCACTCCTTTCCATATCCAAAAAAAGAATGGTTGCTAAAATCCTCTTCCTCCTCACCATTCATTTTATGGTCCCCACTTTCACCACTCAAAACCTTCTATTGCCTCCCCATTATTTTTTTTTAAATCCAGATAACTTACTCCCTAGATTCAAGGCTTTGCACCATCTTGCCCCAGAATACATCTTTGCTATTGTTTCTGTGCGGGCCAGGAGCGATCCGCGGCCCGTTTTGTGCACGCGGGCTGTGGCCAGCAGCCCGGGCACGCGGGGTCGGAGAAAACCGGGGGGCGAGCTACAATTAGTCACGGACACTTAGTGGTTGATTCAAGATTGTTTACTTACACCAAAGATGGTCGTGGTGTAGGCTGGACAGTTTTCCAGGCACAGCTCCGCTTAAATCCTCGTTTGAGGATTACAACAAGCTCGATCTCCTACGGAGTTGTCGAAACTCCGTGGGTCCGTCTCTTTTTGAGCGCAGGGAGGGATACGTCTAGTAATCTATCGGCGACGGGGAGAGGCCAGAGGCTGATCAGGCCCCTGTTGCCTTTTAAGAAATGCATTGGGTCCGTAAGGATCCCCAGCACTTAGAGATCTTCACGCAAGGCGAAGGGTTTTCTCTCTCTCTCGAACTCTGACTTGGGTGGAAACCACCCAAGCTCTTTATACGGCTAGCAAGCCAATCGCTAGCCACCACATATGCATAATTTAATGTGAGCCAATAATGTGGCTCGAATTTCAATACAAATGGCGGGAACTCTTTGCACCGAGCATTTCTTAGATGCAAAAAGAAATGCACCCTGCAAAGAAAGCTACAAGTTGGCGGGAATTCTCCGTTGCCCCGGGGTTCTCTTCTGCAGCAGAAAACTCCACCGTGCAAAGAAGCTGCAATTTAGCGGGAAAATAATTTAGCAGTGCCGAAGCACACACAAACCAAAAATCACAACTTTGGGTTGCGACATCCCCCCTTGCTGAAGGCATAGCTAAATTATGCTATACACTTATCATTCTAGTGATCTAGAGCTTTGTCGTGAGTCGTCAAACGAACAGATAAGCAAACAAACAAATAAACAAACATAAAATTCGCTGTCCTGGGATTGGGTTACATAATAATCAACAAACAATAATCAACACAAACACATAATCAGATTCATAACAAAACTACACGATCAGGGCTTCAGTGGGCGTTATGGCGAAGTTGTATGTCAGGCCCTCACTTCTTCCGATGATTTTATCCCTCTCAGGGCTTCTCTTCGCCACGCGCTCTGAATTCCGGATCTGTAAACAAAACTCTCAAAAAAAAATAGATTAACGCATCTTCAACAAATTTACAAAATTTTCATGGAACTTTACTAGTTCTCTAAACCATCTTCTCTTTATATTCTCAGTTGGATGAAATCGTTGAGGAGCCATCATCTGGTTCCTCTAAATAACCGAAACCTAACTCATAGGCCAATTGCCATTGGCCTGCGTCCCCTAAAATCCGAAGCTGCCGCTTATTGAGTCCAGAACGCTGTAGGAGAAATCCAAACATGTATTGCTCTTCTGGGGTTCTCGGTGGCAGTGATGGAAGATTGGATTCACGATGTTTGGTGCCTTGAAGTTTGGTCGGGTGTCGACGGTCCCGATCAAGAGATAATCTTGGCTCCATCAGGATACGCAGTCATGACAACTGACAAAGGAGGTTGCTTACGGGTTGGTTCACCATTGGGTTGAGCAGAATCCGGAGGACGACGATGTTTTTTCACCCATAAATCTTGAGGCAACTGTCTAAGCTGTGAACGGTTACTGGAACGGTTCCAGGATCTCATAGATGACGGTGAGGCCATGGTCTTATTCGCTGGAGTGATGTCAGTCCCAGCGCACATGCTCTGGGGTTCCAGGCACAGTACGAGACTCCGATGATTGCTAGCATGAGATGCTCTGCGCCGGTATGTTCTGGCCGTCCTTCATGCCATACGTGGGCTTTTTGACTAATCAGTCCTGCAACAAGTGCTGGCAGTGGAATAGGCCAGTGAACGTTGACCGCTATCATGTCGATGTCAGTGACATGTCCTCTACTCCACGAAGCTTTTCTAACTAGGAAGCTTGCTTCTTCCTGGTTCAGCAGGTCGGATCCAAGTTCCATGACCAAACGTCCCAACCATACAGCTAGAGTCTCTTCAGGCTGGATTCTTGATGCTCTACATAAATCTTGTAACTCAGTTCTTGTACGAGCATAGTAAGCAGTGGTAACTCGACCAGTTGTTGTTGTAGGGAAAGCTGCTCTTTTGGGAGTTGATGTTGTTACAAGCTGAACTGCTGCCGCGGGAGTTACTGCTGCTGTTGCTGCTTCAGGCAGGAGGGGCGGATGCACTCCTCCGCTTGACTCTCTCCTTCGTCGGCAGGAAGGCGTGGTCGGTAGAGACGTCGCTGCGTTGCTAGGCGGGGTTGCCGGAGACGACGCTGCGTCGATGGGCGGAGTCGCAGAACGAACTCTCGCGGGTTCCTCCGAAGCTCCAGCCTTCTTTTCCGGTTCTTCCATGCAGTCTCCCTCTTGCTTGGCGCCATCTTGGGCTGGCGTTTCAGGCTCCCTTCTCTTAGCTGCTTCTTTGACCACTTGAATAGCCATCTGCAGCTGGGTTTTTAAACTTAAATTCTGGTGCATTAAATTAGTGATCGTACGAAAAGTTGCACTTAACTCTCCCCCTTTGTCGTACCGCGGGGCCACCCTCTCATCTGCGGTGCGTTCCTCCGTCTCCAGATCTTCGCAGAGCTCGGATGGAAGCTCGCGACCCCGTAATCTAGACGCCACCATGAAAGGGGAGAACTGGCCGATTGGCACCGGTTCTTCACTCTCCCGAGCATATCGTAGGCATCGGGCACACTCCCAGATCAGGGTCAGGTTCACTTCGCCCTCCAGGTTGACTCTGGCGAGGGACACAGTATCGAGGGGCCTGAACAGGACCCGCTCATCGCTCATTATACACCCAAACGCCGCGGGGAGCAAATACTTCCCTCTCTCTCGGGGCTCCGTCTTCGGAGACTCCCTCTTCTCCCTTCAGCGACAGGCGTCCGCTGACAAATCTCTCACCCGTTCCGCCCGCCTGGTGGTAAGCGATATGCGCCTCCAGTTCTTCAAAGCTTTTCACTTGGCGTTGGTTATCGCACCAAGGGCAGTTCTTAACCAATTCTAGCTCTAACGTGTCTTCTCCTGATCCCATCCTCGTTGCCATGTGCGGGCCGGGAGCGATCCGCGGCCCGTTTTGTGCACGTGGGCTGTGGCCAGCAGCCCGGGCACGCAAGGTCAGAGAAAACCGGGGGGCGAGCTACAATTAGTCACGGACGCTTAGTGGTTGATTCAAGATTGTTTACTTACACCAAAGATGGTCGTGGTATAGGCTGGAACATTTTCCAGGCACAGCTCCGCTTAAATCCTCTTTTGAGGATTACAACAAGCTCGATCTCCTACGGAGTTGTCGAAACTCCGTGGGTCCGTCTCTTTTTGCGCGCAGGGAGGGATACATCTAGTAATCTATCGGCGATGGGGAGAGGCCAGAGGCTGATCAGGCCCCTGTTGCCTTTTAAGAAATGCATTGAGTCCGTAAGGATCCGCAGCGCTTAGAGATCTTCACGCAAGGCGAAGGGTTTTCTCTCTCTCTCGAACTCCGACTTGGGCGGAAACCACCCAAGCTCTTTATACGGCTAGCAAGCCAATCGCTAGCCACCACATATGCATAATTTAATGTGAGCCAATAATGTGGCTCGAGTTTCAATACAAATGGCGGGAACTCTTTGCACCGAGCATTTCTTAGATGCAAAAAGAAATGCACCCTGCAAAGAAAGCTACAAGTTGGCGGGAATTCTCCGTTGCCCCGGGGTTCTCTTCTGCAGCAGAAAACTCCACCATGCAAAGAAGCTGCAATTTAGCAGGAAAATAATTTAGCAGTGCCGAAGCACACACAAAACACAAAATCACAACTTTGGGTTGTGACAGTTTCCTCTTAGGGTCCTTCCCAGTGGTTTGCTTTATCAATTATGCTAGATTTCACAAGCATGTTTACAGTTATGTCTCTCCACCTTTTTCATGCTACCCAGCTTATGGAATGCCTGCCCAACACCCACCGTAAATCTATCACCATCTCTCAGTAAACTTCTTCCTAAAATCCATGTTTTCCATATTATTGTGACAGGGTAAGCTTCCAGGCCCAGTGTTAGCACCAGCCTACCTCCTGTCTATGGGCATGCCGCCCACCTAGCTCATCTGCCATGCCTTGTTGGTACATAATAAAGAGGGTACTTAGATGGGAGGCCGCCCATTTTGAACCCCTGATGTCTAGGGGTGATATCCACAACTCTGAACCTCGTGTACACTGCAGCCCGTGCCTTGCAGATAGCATCCATGATTATAACTGCTCCAGCCAGAAGCTGGGCCAAACTCTGCCCTATGTTAGGCCTCTTCCATGCATACTGTCCCCTCTCACTGGGTCTTACTCACTCTGCCCCCTCTGACAGACCCTCTTTCATTTCGCCCCTCTTCTGGGCCTCTTCCACTCTGCCCTGCTCCCCAACTAGGATATACAAGCTATTAGGGATGTAGTAAGGACTCCTATAGTGGGAGGGGGTTGACTGAATATCCTTAAAGTCATCTTCTATGTTTTTCATGTGTCTGCGTAGCAGGGACCTGGGCCAGCATCACACTCACTGGGGTGATGATCACCACGAAACTTTGCTGTCTGTAGGATCCCAGATCATCCTGGCAGCAGGTGATGAGCTCATGGGCAGGCAGCACCTCGTCCCTCCCCACCATGCTCACCCTCTAGGCAGGGCAAGGAAGCAACAGGAGACACACTTCCTACGTGCCCATCTCTGGGCACAGCTGAGAGCAGGAAGCCAGGCTCCACCTGGACCCAGAGCTCAGACAGGGCCAAAAGCAAGTGGCCAGCATGCCCAGAACTGCCTAGAGCCAGAAGGCTTCAGCTGCAGCCAATGATGAGACCCACAGAGGCTCCCAGCACCTAGCAGTGGCCACAAGGAACACAGAGACATGCAGGGGTTCAGTATGGCTGAGGTCAACCTGGAACTTCCCAGGAGTAGGGAGGCACTTTGCCATGCTGCTTTCCTCTATTGGAGCTAAGGACATCTCATCAGAGACCAGCCTGACTCAGGATCCTTTGGCAGGAACCTGACCCCCCTGCAGACACTGGATGCCAGGTACCTGCAAGGGCCTCATAGTGCCTGTGGACCCAAATTACCCACAGGGGTTGGCACAATACAAGCCCACCCTGTGAATCAGTCTCTCAACTAGGGGCAGAATCCCCAAAAGCCTTAGCCACCTAAGGAAAAGGCAAACTTCTACTGTAAGGCTAAAGCTAGGCCTATGAACAGACAATGGACATGCTTATTTATGTTGTATTACTTTATTCATTCTTATGTGATGTGGACTTCATTAGCAGTAGACACTTTCCAAAGTAACAGAGCTTGGCCAGCCCATGCCAGTCCCAGATTATTCTGTTTTTTTTTTCTTTTTCATAGCTTTTTTCTGTTACAAGAATTCAGGGGACATTACAGGAACACTTGAGTAGAAAGGTACTCTGGGGTATAGGGGTGGCAGAGCCCCACAGAAGATGCCCAGACACTGAGATTTGCACCCATCCCTACATACCCCACTACAATCAGGACCACCTCCAGATATCCTTTTCATTAACATCAAGTCATGGCAGGAAGGATATAGTGATAAAGGGGCAAAATACCCATTGAGAGTATGGTACCCAGGCCCCACCCCAGTGCAGCCCTTCAAACCAGGTCCCCCTACAGTCTGTAATACAGCTGGGTAACAAACTACCTGGTGTCACTCAAATGAAAATAATAGGACAGACAATCCAATGGCCTTGTAAAATACTTTGAAATATGACAAACCTGTTTTCTAATAACCAGCATCTTGCCAGTTCAATGCACCTCATATCACTATTTGAAGAAGGTTTACATTGACCTCTTTTCCACAGCAAAACATCTCTGGTGATCTGCATTTCAGAACAATATCAACACACTGGAAGTTTTTCTTTCTTTAAATAATGGTAAGACTACAAAGTAAAGATTTTCTTATTAGAATGAATAGAGATATTTAGAGCTCTGGTTTTTGCGTATTGAGAAGATGATAATGATCCATTTCCAGCATGCTAATTAAGTATAAACAAAGGAAAGAGGGGAGTATCTTTCTATTTTATAAAAACAAAAATGATCTTCATGCAAATAAAAAACTTGGGTTGAAATCCTGGCTCCAGTGAAATCACTATGAAAACACCACTGAGGTCAGGATTTTACCCCAAGGGAAGATGTGTTATGTAGACCTGTGCGAATAGGGAACTATTCAATTTGGATTTAGTCAATTTGGATGCCAGAGATTCAATTCAGAGATCCAAATTGTTTTTCTGATTTGATTCGGCCAAATCGCTTCAGAAGATTTGGAGCCAATTCGGAGCCAATTCAGCCATAGAGTATAATGGGGAATCAATGAAATATCTATAAATTTGTTGTCTTTTGGTTGCTCCTGATGAAACTTGCAGGGATGGTATCCTCTTCTGTGAGCATAACACATGCTAAGTTTCAAGGAGATAGGTAAAGGGGATCCTGGGAAACTGCACCTCAAGCTGCTGACAAGCAAAACTCACGTCACGTGTTTGTGTTGAGCCACAGTGGGGTGAAAACTACAGGGCTGGTAGTGCTTGCTGAGACCACAAAGCCTGCCAAGTTTCAAGGAGATAGGTGCAGG
This sequence comes from Alligator mississippiensis, assembly GCF_030867095.1. NCBI lineage: Eukaryota > Metazoa > Chordata > Crocodylia > Alligatoridae > Alligator > Alligator mississippiensis. Next base: position 225,850,969 of record NC_081826.1, on the reverse strand, counting down.
GGTTTTGGGGAAATTGCACCTCAAACTGCTGACAAGCAACACTTATGATATAGGTGACACTGTGTGTTAAGGCGCAGCGGGGTGAAAACTGCAGGCATGCCAGGCCTTGCTGAGGGCATGAAGCCTGCAAGATTTCAAGGAGAGAGGTTCAGAGAAACTGCACCGCAAAGTTTTGAAAGCAAAACTTGTGTCACGTATATGTGTTAAGCCACAGTGGGGTCAAAACTGCAAGCAGGCTAGCTTCTGTGGAGGCCACAAAGCCTGCCAAGCTTCAAGGAGATAGGTGCGGGGGTTTTGGGGAAACTGTACCTCAAGCTGTGGACAAGCAGAATTCATGACATGGGTGACAGTGTGTGTGTTAAGGCGCAGCAGGGTGAAAGCTGCAGGGCTGCTAGCCCCTGCTGAGGCCATGAAGCCTGCCAGCTGTCAAGAAGATAGGTGCAGGGTTTTCTGGGTTCTGGGGCCCTGCACCTCTAGCTGCTGACAGGCAAAACTTGTGTCATGGGTGCTTGTGCAACTGTGTCTGTCTTGGGGCACGGGGTGGGGGAAACTACTGCAGGCCTGGATGCTAGGCCCTTCTGTGGCTACAAAGCCTGTCAGCTGTTAAGGAGATAGGTGCAGGGGGGGTCTGGGGCCCTGCACCCCTAGCTGCTGACAGACAAAACTCATGACATGGGTGCTTGTGCAACTGACTGTCTCTGTCTTGGGGCAGAAGCAGTTCCTGGCTCTGTATTGATTCTTTCCTCTCCTTAGTCTGTGGTTTTATAGGTGTTAATCCTTGCTCATTAACTTGTTATCAAGTAGCTAGCTACTGTGTATTGAGCTGGTCCCTGAGTGAATCATGACTGATTGGTAACACAGTGCTAGTGAGAATAATGAGTTAGTGACCAAGGATTAACATCTACAAAACCACAGACTAAGGAGAGAAAAGAATCAACGCAGAGCCGGGAACTGCTTCTGCCCCAAGACAGAGACAGTTAGTTGCACAAGCACCCATGTCATGATTTTTGTCTGTCAGCAGCTAGGGGTGTTGGGCCCCAGAACTCCCCTGCACCTATCTCCTTAACAGCTGGCAGGCTTCATGGCTGCAGCAGGGCCTAGCAGCTAGGCCTGCAGCAGTTCTCCCCACCCCATGCCCCAAGACAGAGATAGTTGCACAAGCACTCATGACATGAGTTTTGCCTGTCAGCAGCTAGAGGTGCAGGGCCCCAGAACCCATGTCACAAGTTTTGCTTGTCCTCAGCTTGAGGCTTGAGTCCACTGGGTGTAGAACCTTTCTGATGACCCACATAACAATTCAGCAAAGAAAGAGACTTTACAGCATAGTGGAGATGTGGTCTAGGTCACAGAGAATGTTGTGTCAAGGTATCTTAATTATAGCTCCCATGAAGCACTGCAATGTCATTTCCAAATCAAAGTTTTCAGTTTTTGAGTTCTTGCTGAACATGTCTAATTTTCCTGTATGAAGAAAAGAATTCCCCACCAATTCTAGTTCTTGGCTGTCACATACTGGTGTTGACACAGTTTAGTAAAAAAAATATTCTAAAGCACTTTCATAGGAGTCCTAAATATTATTATCTCTACGCACCTTTTAAAGGAAAGGCAAGCTGTTTCTTGTTCAGATGATACCTACAGAAAAAATACACCCTTGACTTTTAATTCCAACAGTGAACTGTTCACATCACTCTAAGATATAAACTAGAAAGCCAGCCATTTTAAGATTTAACATCTGTGCTTTTTTCACTAAAAAGAGGAGTTGGAGTAAAGTCCATTTTATTATCATCTATTGTTCTTTTCACCATAGTTTGGTAAAAGAGTATTTAACTTTTTAGGTGATCCTTTGCATTGGGTCTGTTTTACCACACACCGTTCCTGGGGAGGGAGACTTTTAAAGTTTAATAAACTAAGGACTCAGACATGGAATTCTCTCTGTAGTTAGTACTGTTCTACTATTTCAAGTGCATCACTCCAATTGTGAGTTAATACACGGGGTCACCATTTTTGACCATCCATTCAATGTGTCCTTGTTTTAAATACCACTCTGTAAGAGCTGTTTAAATGCAACCACTATAAATGAATTTAAGTGGATACTGCCAGGATTTCGTTCCTAACAGCTGAATTCACAACAGACCTTGGCAAGTTCCACTTGAGCTTTAATGGGTTGAATGACATTTCCCAAGTCACCCATAACACAGCATTGAATCCATATTTAAAGAAGCAGAAAATCATCATCAGATTTCTGTCCTGAAGCACACATCTTAAACAGTGTTCTCTAAAAATGTAAAGAATTTTAGTTGTTTACTCGTCATCATGAACTGATGTTGCTCACATAGTTCATGTAGTTTCACTTAGGTATGCCCAGTTCAAATAGTATTGACAATTGCGCACCATTATTTGTTAAACCAAAATGGTAATGGGCACAGTTAAGAGGTATGATGTGAATCATCATGTAGTTTTGAATGCAAATCTGTTTTTTTTTTATATTAAGTATTAGTAGGGAGTAAAGTTGAGGCCTGCTGAATATGAACCATCAGTAAATTAAGGCCTGTTGAATATGAAACATTCATGTACATGCCTGGATTGAAATAAAAATAGTATTTATAAGAGAGCTCTCATAACAAAGAAACCTTAAAAGCCAAGGTTTCTCCATTAAAATGAAGTCTCGTGGACTTCTTGTGCCAACATTGCTGAGAAGGGGAGTGTAATGGACTGGATCCCAAGCATTCAGGATAGGTCACTTGTGTTACAAGACATAACCCAGGAGTTCAAAGCCAGAGGTCACTCACAAGAGGTTCAAGCCAGAAGTCACAAGCTAAGCTCAAACACCAGAGTCAGATTTAAGCATTCTCAACAGACCAAAGGTCCAGCAAAGTAGTTTGTTTCCCAGATTGGTCATTAGTATGTGGTCTGACTTTATAAAAGCCTAAGTGGGTGGGGCCCTCTTCCTGTAGCCCTGTGAGATAATTCACCCTAACCCTGATTATTTCCATCTGGGACCTGGGCCAGGATATCTCAAGCTCGGTTTAGGCTCATTTCAGGTGGATGTACAGGTGACCTCATGAGAGATTCCAGAATAGTATAATTGACTTCAGCTGAGCAATATGACTCCATTTGTTCCACCTGCCCCTCCACAAGGCAGGGTGTTTCAACATTCTCTGGAGCAAGGGGATGTATTTATTGTCTGCACCTAGAAAGAGAACAATTCCCCTATTACTGCAAGGCTCAGTTGAGAGCAAAATTTTCGCCCAAGACACTCACCTCCTATATCCCAGTGAAGGCTCCACATTCAATGGGAGTGGGTTGATTAATGTGGTATCTGTGATCCCCATTTCAAAATGATTGTGTTATTAGCCTCACAAATGCAGTGCCAAATTAAAATAAAACAAAGCTTACTTTCTTCTTTTATTTTCATTTATCTTTCTCCCATCCTTTCCTTTGTTTTTACTACCTCTCAATACCCTCTGGAATACAATACAAACATTCAGAAAATGAAAATAACCTTATTAAAAAGCAACCATGGTCTCAAAAGACAGCCATTTCATCATCTATACCAGTGGTTCTGAACCGGGGGTACATGTACCCCCAGGGGATATGTGAGATATATTTCATACATTGTCTAACACAGGTCAAAGGGCCTAAAAAAATTAATTTCCCATTGAAAGGGGGTACGTGAAGCCTCACTCTGAGACCAAGGGTACGTTGACTGAAAAAGGTTTAGAACCACTGATCTATACCAGAACTCATACCTGGAAAAATGAAGGGATCCTGTAGAATGCTTCAGGGGTTACCCAATCCAAGCTGCAGCAGACCACAGCAGAAATGAGTTCCAAACCTGAGGAAGACTATTAAAACAAGTGACTATCATCATGAGCAATTTCAATCAATCAGGGCCTTTGAGCTGTCTTTCTGGGAGAGAGGTATTTTAAGTAGTCAGGACCCTCTCAGGTCTCTGCTCTGTTAAAGCGGTACCATTTTGTATGGAATAATTAAATATCCATTATGACAGAATGACTCTGTAGCTTAGTGGCAAATGCAAAAATAAAAGGTGATTTCAGCAGCAAAATAAGGGGTCAGTTTTTCCCACCCAACAGCAATGAGCTCCACTGCTGCTCTATAAAACTACAATTCCCATAACACCTTGCTGTCTCTGATGCACATTTCCTATGCCTACTGATCCCTACCCCCCTCTCTATCCCACTGACTCCTCTCTCCTGGGGCAGGTGCCCTGCATGCCCACCTCACATTACATGACTGTTTGGAATTAGCCCCAACTCTCTAATCATCACCCCTAAAAACACTGATAGCCAGTGAAGATCCCAGGACCCCTGCTGAATCAAATAGGGCAGCTGACAACTGACTCCCAGGACAAAGCTAATCTCCTCAATGATTACTTTGCAATGTTTTTTCACCAGCCCAAGGGGACCACCTTGCCTGACAGGACACAGGACTATGAGGGTATGGGTGACAATACACCTACGTTTGGTGAAGACATTGTGAGGGACCACTACAGGCCAATCAGTTTGACCTCAATCCCTGGAAAGATCTTCAAGAAAATTATCAAAGAATCCATCAATAACAGGCTGACAGAAGGCACCATCCTGAGAGACAGCCACCACAGCTTCATTATGGGTAGGTGTGGCAATGAAAAGCCCCCAAAGGCACCAAGGGGGAAACCCTGAGAGCCCCTGCTGGGAACAAACAGGCCCCCCCCATACCCCAGGAAACTTACCTCCTGGAGTGTGGCTGGAGGTGAAGCTGTGGCCATGTGAACTGGCATTACGCTGGCTCTTTAAACAGCTGCTCCCGAAGTGGGGGAGCAGCGGGCTTATTGTGGTGGCTGGGGACATCACCACAGGAAATTTAAAAACTGTGCTGGAAGCCAGCAGGGGGGGAGTGAGACTGAGTGACCCAGCAGGGAGCCCGCCAGGCAGGTGGTGACTCTGGAGGCTGGCCAGAGCACTGTGGCTGGCACTGCACCCACTTCCGGAGCAACAGGGAGTAGCATCCTGCACTGGGCTGGGGAACTTCAATCCCCAGCTGCCTGAAATTAAAAGATTAGAGGGACGTCTCTCACTCAAAAAGAGAAGGACGCCAGACAATGGGAGCCCAGCCTTCTGGCACCAGGGACTGGGGCTCCAGCTGTCTTAACATCCAGGCAATTGACCGGTGCCGAAGCTGACACCTGACCCCTTAGAAAAGGGGCTTACAGGGAACGGCAGAACAATGAAACCAACACCTGAGCTCTTTGCAAGTGGATGGGGTGTAGGGGAGGCAGAGCCCTGAGGAACATTATGGCACAAACATGAGTACCCCCGTCACCAGGTCACCCGAGAAGAGGAACACCACTGAACCCCTCCTCTTACTCATTAACAAGTCATGGCAGGTGAGTTGAGGGGGCGCCCTGGTAAAGGGGGACGGTGCAGTACTCACCATGCCCACTAGAGATGCCACAGTAGGTCATGCCTGACCAACTGACGCATCACCTGGACAATGGGGGTGAGGTTGACATCATATACTTGTATTTTACCAAAGCCTTTGACTTGGTCTTCTACGATGTCCTTATGGCAAAACTGGGGAACTGCAGCCTTGACAACCTCACAGTCTAATGGCCAAAATTAGAAGCATCTATGCTGAGGTCCACTGCCCTTCTTGCCATAGGCAAATGATGTCAGTCACCCTTGGAAAATGCAGTGGCTTTAGTATATGGAAGCAACAGGAATTCAACAAGACCCTTAGCAAAGACCTTCCATGTAAGACCCTTAGGAAAAAAATAGAAAAAAGAAAGAAATTCTATCAATGTAGATATAATCGCTACTATTTCTCTGCTGTTTTTTTTTCCACTCCTGGATAAACATCACCACTGGGCTTTATTTCATTTAAAGTAGATAATAGAAATGAAAATAGTATCCTGATCTGACCAAATAAAAAGGCACTTGCTGGCATTTAAGTCCAAGAAGTGTTTAAGTATACTTCTCTTCCTCATCTCATAAATTAATAAATATATGAAGATGACAGTTTGTCTTTCTTTAAAGCTATTGTAACAGGGGGGTTTTTTTGGTATTTTATAACAATAATTTAACAAGCTCAGGATGGAAAAGAAATATTTTAAACAGAGAAAGAAAATAAATATTTTAATATTTAATATTAAAAGAAATATTTTAATATTTCAAACCTCCCCCTATGGAATCAGCAACTAAATCATCCTCATGAAATCCATAAAGGACACTTTTTCAGATAAGACACTAAATAATCCACTAATGAAATTAATATGCAAAATATTTGTTTTGAGCCCAGATTTGTCAATCCTTGATCACTTGGTGAGATTTCAGTTGTGAGGTAGTTCATTTTATTTAAAATGGTGATCTTGGAGCAGGACAAGTGTGTTGTTCCATGAGTAACACTGAGCTTACATACTAACAGCTACTAATTTAAAAAAAAGAGATAGTGAAAAGAGAAGAATGGCACCATTAAATTGATTATTGACCCAAGACCATGGCATAAAGACAAAAAGCCTTTGTCCTGCAGCCATGCTGTACAATTTTATGCTTCCATTCTGTAAAAATATTTTTTTTTCCAATTAGGATGATGAAATGAGCCACATTAAACAAGAATTAGTCTAAACTTTTGTCAGTAACTCAAACTTCTGCCATTGACTTAAATCAAGTTTTTGCTGAAATTAGGAAAAGATTGCTTAACCTTTAAAAATAACTTATCTTTACCATTGCCTGTGAGAAACCACTCCACACTCCCTAGGTCATCTCACCTGGAGGAAGCTTTCTGAACATTCAGCTTACATTTTCTTTCTCTTAATCAAACCCATACTTCCCATACAATCCCATACTTCCCATTAAAGATTGCTGGCAAATTTCTACAGTGCGAAGCACTTGAAAAAAAAAGAGGGGGGGAGAGAGGGGGAGGCAGCAGGTAAAGTACTTCCATAGGGTCAAGATACTAACTTTTTGTGTACGAACACACAAACTTACACATTCCTATAAAGGAGGGGTACGCAACTCAAACTTTGATGGGGGCCACTTTCAAGTTACATTTTCTAATGAAGCACCAAGCAACAGACTCAACAAGCCATTGGGCCATGGATGTTATCTGTCAGGCAATCTGAGGACCACAGGCAATACGTTGTGTCCCACTGGTTTACATTAATGGCACTCACAAATTAGGAAAATGGATATGAAGAAATTCGGACAAGCCTCAGGCCTTAACTTTATGAATAGTTTATGGCCTGGATATTCTCCAAGCGGGTGCCATGGGTAAATGACAAGGCAATCCCTTATATCTAAAACATGAATCAAACTGCACACTCTGTACTCAGCCTAGTTTTCTAAAATAACTTTGGAAGCGCATTCAACCAATCATTTATTGTAATTAAGTGAAAGTTGTGTGATTAATATCATTAATGTACAGTCAGCAGATTTGAAAAGCAATATTAAACTACTAGAGCCATTCATAATATTGAAGGAAATGAAAGTTTGTCCAAAAATGCTATCTTCATAATAACGGTTTTAAACAGCATCTTAATCTTACAGAGACTCTTTCTACAAGGAAAGCACTCCAGTCTTTTATTTATCATTTGATGGAAGAAGAAAATATATAATATTAGTCAAATCCCCACGAACTCTTTAGCTCACATTTAAAAAAGCACCTTAGCAATGCATTTTCTAAGAGGAAGCAGGTTAATATATGCCTATACCCTGCCAACTCATAGCTTGTAGTGGAGAAATAGCATGCTTCACTCTGCTGCTGCCTTGCAGGAGATATACTGCAATGTAAATCTATTGCAGTGACCTGGTCTGAATGAGAAATGAGAAAAGAAGGCTGTGAACTGTGTAATATTGTCCTTGATTATATTCTTGAATAATTTCCATTGACCAAGTAGGGTCTTCGGGACATTTTGCACTGCTTTTGCTCTAATTGTTCCCAGAGGAGAAAGAATTCAATATATTTGAAGTCTGAATCATATTTCACTTTTATACCTTTGATGTGGGGACATATCCTACAGTTCTCCATACAACTGCTAGTGTTTTCTTTGCTATGACTGTCAGTGGAGAGAGTGAGAGAGGTTGTAAAGCCAGGGTTTCTAAATCCTGTAACTTTCCTTCTAGGACTCAAAATTCACAGTGCTTCACTAGCTTATTGAAGTTACACTTGATTTCTGTGCACAACAAAAAGCCTCTGCATTTTTTCTTTCACCTAGTTGATAGCAAGTTATTCTATGTGCCATGACTAGAAGGTATCGACATCTCCTCTGTTTCTGTTTGTGTCTCTTTCTCTGTGCCAAGCACCAGATATCTTCTCTTTTGCTACAAAACAAGGCCATCTTCCAAGGTGCCAACCCCCTCACCCTTCCTGAAGTACAATGGAAAAACATCACATCTCTCTTTCCAGTGGTCTTCCCTTACCAGGGCCACTTTCTAGCCCACCACCCTGACATGGGGGGCTTATATGTCTGTGAATCAATCTATCAGGGTAAGTGTTTTATGTGAGAATTCCAGATTGATTTGCAAGTGGTTCTGCTATGAGCAGTGCTGATCCTGAGTGGACTCACATAACACTTACACTAACTGCGGCAGCAGTGGTTGTAGGCTAGAACGATGCTGAAAAGAAATGCAACATTCGTGTTTAGGTTGTAGATAGTGCCAGACACACAATTCTATTCTATGAATCTGAATGCAAACCCTTTATGTAAATGTGAGTGCACATATTTCCTTTGTAATGGGAATAAAGGGATTTACTTTGACTATGACTGTCCAATCCTCGTATGATTTATGGGTCAAGTCTTGCACTGACTCATTGACTTCAATATAACTATGCCAAATTACAGCAAGTAAAGTTCTGGCTTTACGTCTTTTTGTTCCTTCCTAATCACAGATATGTGAAAAAAAAATTCTGGGTTTCTATTCCTTTCTTCTCAAATATGCTCTGACTGGAATGAGCAGCTTTTTACAATTACAGTAAAAGAAACCTCTAGTTTAAGCTTTTTTAAAATCATTAGGAAATTATGTGTCTGGACTCTCTGGAAATAATTGCTTTTAGAGCACTATAGTGCTCTAGTACAGTTATATTATGATTTTATCCCACTGTAGTTATTGTTAAGTGTTCAGAAGCTGTAGTGATTGTGCTCATATAAGCACCTAGAAAGTGTAAGAAGGGCAAAATGACCATAAGTGTTATTTTATAACTTGCTTCTCAAGTCAATCCACTCCCAGCCCCATAGTAATATAATTTCTCTAACAGGCTTGTTTTTGTGAGTGCAAATGAAATAGTTGGACCCTACCTATTAACCCAGATGTTTTTAGTGAAAAAGAATGAGCTCACAAGAAATGTAAACAGGTTAATTTTCGCAGAGTAAATAAATATAATATTGCAATTTATCCAGAAACTAGTAAATACTCCAAGCAGAATAATATAATGCCATTTACAGGAGTTAATTGTTCTTATTTTTTATGCAACTGTATCATCATGAATATCACATTAAATATGCTATAGATATGTATCCATACTATTTGGAAAGGTTGGAGAGGTATTGCATCGTAACATCAGTGATGTGAACATTCACAAAGGGCAACCATTAGCTATATCAACATAAGAATGTTAAGCCATTCATACCCAGGATAAACAATTATGAAATATAATTATAAACTCCGCAAAAGACAGAACATTATACGGTTATCCCATATTTATGAGGAAGTTATGGATCACCCCAAAGAAAAGGGTCACAAAATACTCCACACTTGATAGCTGAAAGGTCAAGAATTCTTCCTGCCTGCTTTTGCTATAACAAGAAGCCAGCACAGTATGTATATCAAAGGGTGATATGTCAATGGGTGCCAATCCCAAAGGCAGGTTAGTTTAACCCAGGCTTGTCCAACATACGGCCCATGGGCCACCATGCAGCCCTCCAAGCTGTTTTCTGAGGCCCAAGGTGCTGCGATGGGAAATGAAAGTAAACACTGTACTTTCGTTTCAGGGGGGTGATGTGATACCACTTCCTGTGAGGTCTTTGAATATGGCTCACTGGCCCACTGGATGATAAAAAGTTCATGATCCGGCCCCAAATTCAAAAAGGTTGGACACCCCTGGTTTAACCCATGTTTTTTGACCTGTCCCCCTTGCTATCCTGATTTCAAGTTGTAGTTCTCTCTTAATCCATCACGTTGCTGTATTAAATCCTAGTGTACCACAAGTCACCACTACTGACTATAACAGCTTCTGGCTGAGAGGCAGGGCTGTGGGGGACAAAGACACTCATTGCTGTGGGCAGGGGCAAATGCCAGATCAAACTCCTTGATCTGGGGGCTACTCGCAGAGTTGGCCAAGTGGGAAATGAGGGTTAACCAGTAAACAAGTTTAAGTAGCCAAAGTCAGCTTCCAGACAGTAGACAGACAGAAGGATCAGGAAAAGAAGCAAGGAACTCTGCATTTGTGGACCACTCTTCAGCACATGGGTCAGACCACCCACAGTGGGGAGAGGCGCAAGTCATATATCTAGCCTACCCTCAAGATATGATGGTCAGTAGCACTAAAAAGAAGTGCTGGAAAGTGCTGTACAAAAGTATTGATCAGTGATAAGGTAATATTTTGGCTACTGAGGAAAGAGAGAAGAAAACCTTCCAGTTTTTCAAGGACATATATGTTGGCTAATTAGCACCTTCCTGAGTCACAAAAGAACTGTTTTAGGCTGTTTCTCAGGCATTCCCGACAGGCAAAAACACTGAAATGAGTCAAACAGAAAATGGCTGTTAGGGTGAGTGCATAGATACAAAGGCCCAATCAAAGGGGAACACAGAGACTGCAGAAGGGACCAGCTGCAGGCATGGCTCCCTTTTTCTATGTTAATCCTCTCCCAGTGAACACAAAGGTAAGAATTTGTATTCTGCTGTAACAGCAATCAGATGGGCACTGGTGTAAATGTATATCTTGTGCCGTAGGTATACACAATTAACCGTTAGGTTGTGAATTTGTTTTCTGCCTCTTACAGTTAAGTAGCCAGTGCATGAATACATTTGTTATTCAGGTAAAAGAGGTGCCCTCAGCAGCATCCCTGTCTGATCATGTAGACATATTCAAAGTTGACAGTGTAAACTCAAATCCATGCTCCTCAAGCATGTATTACATATACAGAGAAAAAGATGTTATGAAGTTTTTATGGATACTTTCCAAAATGATTACATCATTATTATCAGGCAATCCTAGTACTTAAATATGACTCATCCCATAATGAAAGGATGAAACAATTAAAACATCTTAAATGTATGTAGTAATACATTATTCTTATGACTAACATCAGTAATGTTACTTAAAAGAAGCTGGGATCACTAAGCCATAGATTCAAGGTCTGACACTGGAAGCAAGTGTCAAATAATATTCCATCTACTTGGAACTGACAACACAGTAATTGTCAGGATGTTGAGATGAAAGATTACCAATGTTCTCATGAAAAATACATCACAAAGCTTTTATTTAATATTTGTGCTTTGTTATTCTATCCAGATGACAAAGTCATTTGCATTAGTATTTGAAGAAATAAAAACCTCCTTTAATTTTTCTGAAGAAATAATAACACCAGCAATAAATATTAATATGCTCCTTATTATCTTTAATGTCACCACTGCTGCGTGGTCCCTGCACCCATCTCACAAAATGGGTAGCACAAGTTATTTTGTTAGAACTTTCCACATGTAAGGCACTGAGGTTTTGAAAACATTTTCCTAACAATAATGGACTATTCTTTCCAACACTCCTGTGACTGGTTTAAGCATCCTAGTTTTGTTAAGGTAGGAATGGAAGCCAAGCTACACTAAAGGCTAGATTTATATCGCTGATCCCAGTAATCACACATCCTTCCTTGAATGTCTGGCAGGTGTGATTTTTGGGACTGGGCATAAAATTCCTCTGATCCCAGTTGTATGATCATTATTAATATCTGCCACAGGCCTGAGGAGCTGAAAGAAGGAAGAATTTTGACTGTCTGGCAAGGGAAGTCTCAGACATCAGCCCTGCTAACCAGATACCACAGACTGAGTTGTGGATGTATGGCCTGAATGTAGTTCACTTGTAGCTGCTGCTGAGAAGAGATCAGGTTATATATGTGAGGTGCTGCCAATGAGAAAAATGAAGGAGAGTGGAGAAACGACATACCCGCTAATCTACAAGAAACAGTTATACAGCAGTCGGATTTCAGGTGTGGACATGCAACAGATTTACTACAGAATAAATAGACTTCGCTCCATAGTAAAAGTGCAATGGGCACAGTGCAATACACAGCTTTTTAACTGTCTCTTTTTCTGAAGAAAAGATAACATAGGAAAAAACTAGCAATTTTTCTTTGGTGACTTCTGTGGAGTAAGTCTCGTGTGTCTTCCTCTATGGTTAGTCCCATCCAAGGTTAGTAGTTTGCTCAATGCAAGCCAATTTAGTTACAAGGTGTCATAATAGTGCAAGCTGTAGACAGCTTGTGTGTCCATGCCTAACCATGAAGTTTACTATAGTGTAACATCCAAGGTAACTTACTCTGCAGTACTTGAGTTGTGTATCCAAACAGTAATTAAAGTTTATTAAGAAACATTGTGCCGATTACTCCACACAACAGGGTGACCACAGTTTGCACTAATGATTTTTACAACTACTTAATTTTCCCTCTTCTTTTGACTTAGGGTACATAAAGACATTTAGTGCACCCAGTCTACAAAAAATGGCTTTAAGCCATGTGACTGTGTACTGGGAATGGTGTGTGCAGAAATTTGCCAGTGCCGGGAGCTGTGCTGGGAATTTGGTGCAAGTAACTTGGGATGGGGGAGAGGAGGGAGGGATCAGGGGTGGGGCTGCTGGGGGTAGCTGGTTTGGAGGTGGGGTGTTGGTAGGATTGCCAGGTTGTTTATCAAGGGCTGGTGGTGTTTGGAGCCTGAAAATAGCCTGGTCAGGGTTGGAGGGTAGGAAGATCTCAGACCTGGGGCTGGGACAAGCAACTGGGCTTTCCTTGTCCCAGGGCTGAGTTCCAAATGTGTGCAGACCTTTAACAGATCAGGCTAACTCATTCCTGATTTAAGTTATTTCACCTAGTCCAATGAACAAATTGAAATAGGGCTCACCATTTTTACCTGATTTTAACCCCCTGAATATCTGTATAGACAGACATTTAGATTCACCTAATCCTAGTTAGGTCACTCTAAATGTAACTTCTACATGTAGTCATAGATAAATGTAACAATGGTTATAAAGTAAAAATGTAATGAACAAAGAATCCATTGACAGTGACTTTTATATTATGGTTGAAATAGTGCTATAGGGACAACAAAAGATTTAATACAATTTTCTAATTTTACATGTTGTAATTAATGTAGCAACCTCATCAAAACCCAGTTTCAAATTTTGGTTATGTACATAAAACAGTGGCATAGTACTTCAAACTTTCATTTTTGTCCCCAAGACTATTGTTGATTGAAAATGCCATCTGACAATTTCATTAACATTAGTAAGAACCATCAGTTTGGATAAATCTTAGCGGAGAGGCAATTAGCAGGCTCTGATGCATATATTATTGTTACCCAACACACTATTTCTTAATATTAGCAAGTGCAATATTACTATACAAAGAAGGAAATTACAGTGAGCATGTGTGGCATTCTATCAAGATATTAGCTTGAATTAAAAGTACTGATGGGTTCAAGCGGCAGAATTAGGCTTTGAGTTTTAACAACTCTGAGACTGGTTGTTTCTAGCTGGCAGGGTACAGTTTGGTTGACTTTTAAAAGGCCATTACAAAGTTGTACTCAAAATACTAATTTCAAGCATCTGCACATTTCTGAGTTTTGATCTGGTCTAATTTCAGTTAGAAATGATGCTAGCAGATTGTTTAAAGTAAACATCCATAACTTT